>NC_081413.1:1945000-4345000 GCF_030272615.1 Cryptomeria japonica
ATGTATGTATGTATGTATGTATGTATATGTATTTTCATGTACGTATATATACACACATGTTTATATATATAGAAATATGTAACTATATATATATATTATATGTCTATGTATGTGCCTTGATTTTCTTGCAGTTCCATTAATATAAAACAATGTAATTATATCCTTGCTATCATATATGAGTCAATGCCTTCTCTCTTCAATTGTTATAATTATAATACACTTGTGTTCTCTTAAAACTACTAGATATCTTTTCAACCTTCCACACAACAAGGTGATTTCATCAAATTGAGGAGGAAGCAAACAAATAGAATTTACTATGCAAAGAATAGGGTGAATATCTCCAACAAATGACAAATGAAACAACGTGCAAACCAAGCATCTGATAGTGAGTTCCAAACACTATTGGAAATGCAAACCAATGAACCTTAGCCGAATAATGTTCACCAAACACATTGTACTTCTTCTGAGCTCATCTTGCACACTCCTACATTCCAACACACAGTGTACTGCTCTTGAGCTCGTCTTGCACACTCCTACATTCCAACACACATTGTCTAACTTCCAATTTTTTTTTGACAAGTTGGAGCTCACATAGGCGTGTTTTGTTTGTAGAAAAAGTTATGTGGGCATGATTATTAAACATGCAGACCATGCAGTTGTTTGCATGAGATGTTCTACTGAGAGAGGCATTCACTGTTTCTCTTCATCAAACAATATGGACCCAAGTGAGCAACCTTATATTTTAAAGTGTCTTTCCCAAGTGAAAGAAATACTCATAGCAAGGGTTTATCCTATTTTGCAAGTTACTCATGCAAGGGGAGGCCAATATAAATATTTAGACCACACAATTAACTTCCCACGGGATATTTCCAAAATTGCTATTTCCTTGCCACAAAAAATTCAGGATTTAGAAATCCTTATTATTTGTAGAACTAATTTGGAAGGGTTAAGTTATGAATTTTAAATTAATATGTATCACGTCATGAATGCATTGAATTAAAAAATTCAGCATGACCAATATTATAAAGATGTACTCATTGATCTTGTCGCACTGCAGCTATTGCCTGAAACAAGTACTGATATTTCAAATGTGTTACATATAATAGATACACCTCAAGAACAACCTATACAAGAAAATGACAATGTAGCCACCACCAACCATGCCAAAGAAGCAATGGATTTCAAATCTTTCATGATGAAGTAATTGTCAACCTGTTGTATGCAATCAACCATTGGTACAAGTATGAATGACAACACCGAGGGTTTGCACACATACATGGATTTCTATGGTTGCCACATGCACCTAATATTGACAACCTTGATTGGATAGATCATGAAAGCATTCAATCAGCTAAAACATTCTTTGACTAATACATCACAACATGGAAGCCACACAGTAAAGCCGAGCAATCAAATAGGCAATATACACCTGCAATTTCATATCCATGCCTCTCAAACACATATTTCATTTTAAGATCTGATCCTTCCACAAACTACACTGAATTGGTGAAAGTTGTTCAACATCATCCAAAGTGTTCAGAGGTTACTTTCTTGAAAAAGAAGAACACAACTCTTGAATGTCATTACAAAGCACCTTGGACTGAACAACAAAATTCAACATTGACAATAGACCATAATAATAGTCCATGCTACAAACCAACAAGGAATGATAGTCGTCTCAATATTCACAACCCAACCATGCTATCCATATGGAGGGCTAATGTTGATTTCCAAGCTTTTTGCTCATAAAAGGCAGTGCTCCAATATATTTCTAAATACACATAAAAAACTAAACGCAAATCAGAGAGCTATACTGACATGCTAAAACAAATTGTTGCATCAACAAATATAGAAGATACAATTCTATTAGCACATCAGAGATTTATGATGGGCATTATTTCTGATAGGGACATTAGTGCTCAGGAAAGTTTCCATATGTTGTTGAAACTCCCCTTGATCTCCTGCACATGTCAATTTGTCAACCTCAATCTTGGCAAAAAAATGTTCCAGCGTATAATAAACTGTGTTGAAGCTTCTCAGCTGTGCATTTTTTTCATTTCCAATTACATGAAAAGACCGTCCAAGTTATCAAATGTAACTTTGCTTCATTTAGCTCAGCAATATACATACAACCAACATTTCAAAACAAGTAAATGGGAGAAATAAAAAATAATAGCGATTGTAAATGTCTTCCCCCAGTTCAAATCCTTGCCTACAGAAGATGATAGTACATTTGAATATTTTTGTTGGAGTGAATTGCTTTTGTACAAGCCTTTTTGCAACATTCCTCTACACATAGGTACATCAAGTGATGAAATTATACTAAATTAGAAACAACTTCATGGCACTCATTACACCCAATGACATGTTAATGGGATTGAAGAACATTCCATTGCTGAAAATAATGAAGACCCATAGTTGCAAGATATTCCACAATCTACTGATCAAGAACTTTACGAGTGGGAGTTCCTGTCAAAAATGGGACCTTCAAACAACTTTGATGTTTCTACTCTTCAAATGCTTGGCAGGCGTGATTATGACCTCCACTTTAATTGGAGTGAATCTGTACCTAATGAATTCCTTCAAAGCATAGCCCCTCAATTCGTTTCAACGGAAAAAAGCCAATCAATTAGCACCCTTGCCAACATTCACTCAAGTAACCCTAATACTTTTTAACTTGTAGCAAATCAAAAAATTGCACTTGATATTATAACCTCCGGCGCTGCATAAAATCTGAATGTCTCACCATTACGATTGATCATTCAAGGCACAATAGGTATTGGGAAATCATTTCTTATTGACCGTATATGGAATAAGTTAAATTTCTATTTAGATCCAAAGCAATACCCATTTCTTGTGCTTGCACCAACAAGTGTATCCACATATAACATTCAAGCTACAACAATCCATGTTGTCCTCTACATACCTATTCAAGAATACCATCCTTTAATAGGGCATTCCTTATTAATGTTTCAAGAGAAATGCAAACATTTACAATACATTTTGATTGATGAAATGAGTTTCCCTGGCCCACATTTACCCATCAAGTTTGATAATAGATTACGATAGGCATTTCCTAGCAGACAACATGAACCATTTGCAGGCCTATCAATTGTGTTGGTTGGTGACCTTACACAACTACCCCCAGTTATGGACAAACCATTGTATGCATCCCACTCAACAACACTCGCTTTATGGCACTTTTTCACTGATGTTGTCACCTTAGATGTTTCTTTCCACCAAAAAGGCATACCCCCATCACAGATGCAGTTTCACAACCTTTTGCTAAATGTACGCAGATTGGGAAACTTTATAGATGCAATCAACAAATGGTTTGACACTTGATCAAAACAGGCACTTCGACCAAAAATTTTTTTTGTTTGCAACCAATGCAGCTTCAAACTCACACAATATTAAAATGTTAAAGCAATTGCACTCACCCATTGCACGTGCAACAACAATCATAGCACATCACAGAGAAAAATAAACTCACAAAGATGAGCAACTCTCATTTGAAATTCTTCTTTCTATAGACCAACAAGTCATGCTCATTGCAAATTTATGGATAGAAGTTGATCTTGTGAATGGTTATCTGGGAAAAATCAAAATGATTGTCTATGATGCAGGTTCTAAACCACCAGATTTACCAAAATATGTTGTTGTCCTCTTCCAACATTACACTGGACTACCATGGGATGCTACCAATCCTAAAAAAGTTCCCATTCCACCAATTACTAGAGGAAACTGCACACAGATTCTACTAACGATGGCATGGGGTATTTCTATTCACAAATCACAGGGACTGACACTAGACTTTGCTACAATTGACATTGAAAAAATAGAAAAGCAAGGTCTCATGTTCACAACACTATCTCGAGTAAAATCAATTGAACATCTCCGAATTCACCCACCTTTCACTTACCAGAGGTACTCGAAATTGCAAGGTGGCCCATCAATCATTTCAAGAAAGAATGAAGAAGCTTGTTTGTTGAAGCTTTGTCAGATCACAAAGGTAAATTACTTCCAAAAAAATCGAACAATAGGTACTGCAACCACAATGTCTATACCCTTTAGCATAACATATATCTTCTTTCATGCATTGCCACACATTATAATTCTTGCATCTTGCAAGGTCAACACCAAATGTAAAAGGTTCCATCACAACAATAACTTTCCTTTCTCATTGTTATTCGCATTCAAAAAATACAGGTTCGCACATCACGTCCACTCACACTTCACACTGTTCTCATTGCTTTTGTTTACCCTCCTTCTAATGTTTACTCCCTACAATTACAGTATCTCATATCTTACTAAAACTTATCTTGTTCTTGTACTTGCAAGCCATAAAAAATAAATCATTTTAAACCACACATGATACAAGGGTATCTCGATCTCTTTGACCTTTTAGTTCAATGATGACAACTTTTGTTTGTACTTCTCATCTTGTTTGCAGATTTCACAACCATCATAAATTTTTTTCAGACATATCATCCACCACGCTTTCAACAATTGTGAGTGCCTTCCTTTCCTATTCTTTTCGATCTCGAAGTTTTACCAGTTTCAATTATTTAATGCACCTACAATGTTCTAATAGAATTTTATTTCTCACAGGTATGCAATGTTGAGTTAAATTCAGTCTACACAACCAAATAACAAAAAAATGTATGATCAACACAACCTACATACAGTACAATACAATATTAATAACTACTCAATACTTTGATTCAACTTTTCAACCAACATATTACATAACATCAATCATGTACTTCACAAATATATACCTTAAATGGTTGTATAGAATGTTGGCAATGCCAACATGAGGGTTGGGGGTGGTTAACTTAGATTTTTTGGGACCAACACATTAAATTGGCTCAGTTTTATACAATCTAAAATAGTCTACTTTTATAATTTTGTATAGCAAAATTTTTGTAATAACTACATTATATTTCTCTTTCGTACTGTACATCATGTTGCGTTTTGCAACATGAGGGTTGGTGGGTGGTTAACTTCAGATTTTGGGAACAACTGAAAAACATTGATTGGGTTATGTACAATTTCATATTTTTATATATATAAAGTTTGCACTTTTATTTTCCTTTAATTCCTTTCATTCTGTATGATGCTTCTATAAACCCACCTATCGGTCTATTGTTGTAGGCACTCCACTTGTAACTGCTAGTTATATAGTTGTCATGAAAGTTTCTAAATTCAATTGTGACAACTTGTAAGATGTTTTTAAATCATCAAAATAGTAAAAACATAAAAAATGGGATGACAAATGGAAGTTTGTTAATGTAAGGAAGATCTTTCAAAAGGTGGATAAAAACACTTGATTTGAAAGAGGAAGTTCTCTATTTTTGTTGTGATTTGTGCCTAAGTAGTTTTAGAAACCATTTTTGATTTACGATTTCCATATTCTAGTCAGAAGTTGTTGAATGTAATTCATTTGAATGATTAATACAAGTCTTTAATCTCTTTGGGTGCCTTGTTTTTTTCCCGAAAGAGTTTCTCCATGTAATTATTAAGTTATGATTTGCATTTATTTTGTTATCCATTTCCATCTATGATTTATTATTATGTGTTTATTTGGATGCATAAAATTATTAGCAAAATTTCATTGTATGTTTTATCCTATTTTTCAACATTTGTTATCAGATCCAAGTTGGTTTGATTTGAGAAGGGGATGTCTTTCTTGGAGTGTTTGATTGGGTTTTTTGTTGTAGTGGGAGCATGCTATTTTTTTCTTGCAGTTAGAGATTCAGTACAATAAGAGATCATAGCTAGGTCATCTCAATTGGACATTGAAAAGTTCAATAGTTTTGGCTATGAGATTTGGAAGCTAAAGATGGAGGATCTTTTGGAAGAAAGAGATCAATAGATTGTTATTAATAAAGAGGAGAAACCAAATACTATGATAGATGAAGATTTGAATAAATCAGATAAAAAGGCTCTCGACACTATAATTTATTTGTGTTTATATGATTCTATTCAATTGAATGTCTCAAATGTGATTACAACACATAAATTATGGTATAGAATAAGAGAGTTTTGCTAGACTAAGAGTCTCATTAACAAGTTATTTTTGAAAAGAAAGTTATGTTCCCTTAAAATGAATGATGGAGAGTCAATTGTAGAACACTTTGAATTCATTTAATCTAATTTTGAGTTAATTGTAGTCAATAAATGTAAAAATAGACGATGAGGATAAATGCATTTTAATATTATGTTCACTACTTGATTCTTGGGATAATCTTATTCTTGCAATTAGTGCTTCTTTTTTAGATGATTTGAAGTTGGATGCCCTTTTTGCCACTCTAACTTTAGAGGAAATAAGGAGAAAGACTTTAAAAGGGTATAAAAATGCATTGCATGTACAAGGTAGAACTAAGGAGAAAGGTAAGGAAAAGAAGAAAGGTGAAAATGAAAAGTCTAAGGATCGTTCTAAGTCCCAAGGAAGGTCAAAAACACTTGGTAAGAATAGATTGAGGTGTTGGAATTGTGGTAACTAGGGGCATCTCAAAAATAAATGTAAGAATAAAAATAAAATTAATGATGATTCCTCTGCAGACAAATCCTTTGGTTTATGAAGTTGTTGATGATTTTATTATTTATGCTCATATGACTTATGATGACTCTTAGTTAGTAGATTCATGTGTATCCTATAGCATGACTCCTCATAAGGAGTGGTTTTCAACATATCCAGCTTATGATGGTGGGGAAATTTTCCTCGAGGATAATAGCACATGGAATATTGTAGGTCGAGGGAAAGTAAAATTATTTTTTAGTTATGGAAGGGTGAAAACCCTTAAAGATGTATTGCACAATCATGGTTAAGCTAGAAAACTAATTTTTCTATCTAAAATGAATGATTTAGGGGTGCATGTTACTTTTTAAAAGTGTGGTTGCAATTTAAGAAGATGGAACTTGATTTTAGCTAAGGGTAATAGGTTTGACACCCAATTTAGACTTGATGCATCTGCTAAGTTTTGTAACTTTGTCAATGTAACTGATAACTCTAGATCATGTAAGCTATGGCACCATAGGATGGGCCATATTGGTGAAAAGGGTCTTAAAACCCTCATAAATAAAAAGATGGTTGATGACTTGTCTAGTTACTCTATTGATTTTGATTTTTGTGAACATTGTGTGTATGGATTTAGCAACATAAAGTATCTTTTAAATCTGGAAGTACTTGAGCTAAACAAGTTTTGGAGATAACACATAGTGATGTTTTTGGTGCTATGGATGTACCATCTATTAGAAATCCATACTAATATGTTTCCTTTATTGATGATTATTCTATATATTCGTGGATTTACATTTTGAAGGAAAAAATTTCTATTTTTTATATATTTAAAGGATTTAAAACACTTGTTGAGAAACATACAGATAAAAAGTAAAGATTTTAAGAATAAATAATGGTAGTGATTTTTTCTCTAAGGTTTTTTATGACTATTGTAAGCATACAAAATATTTTAGGAAGAAAACAACTCCATATACCCCACAACAAAATGGAGTAGCAGAGAGGATGAATAGGACTGATGCAGAGGGATCCCCTAGTCTAGACCTCTCAAGGGTTCAGTCACTCAAGGTGACACTCCAAAGGATCCTTCTACGTGCTAGGTGAAACCAACTTCCCATTCCAACTCCCATTGATCATGATTGATCCTCTCATCAATATGACTAAGATAGAACTCTCAAGGTTTTGTAACCTACTCACACCTTTGAACCCTACTCTAGGATCAATGCTTGAATCTTAAGCTTCCTCAATACCCTAACCCCAAGGTATACTCTTCCACATTGCATTTGAAATAATTCCAAACCACTAAACTCCAAACTAGGTTCTCAAGACAAAAATGCTTAACACTTTGATTAAATAAAACCAAAGTTACCTTCTTGCTGTCCTCTTAGATATACCTATACATAGAGATATATAAATTTTGAATAGGTTTAAACCTCCTCAATCACTCTAGTGAGATTATGTAGAACTTGATTTAAAACAACATATCCAAAATCTAGACAAATCCAACGGTGCAAGCCCGAGATATGTTCCCCGCATCAGTCTGCATTTTCTGTGACTGTCATTCTGTCACACTATGACAGTCTGTTGCTATCTTTGGAAACCCACTGGTTTTAAGCCCTCCTTTGGGCACTCCACTTGCTCCAACTCCTACAAGGGGTTGTAAAAAAACCCTCCAACACTCCCCTAATACCTTCTATCCTTAGCATTCTCTTCCATAACAAACAAAACCTTCTTCACTTGACTGTAACAGTCAATCTGCCCCTGTGACTGTCCTAACAGTCTAAAACCATCATGTAGTGCATGCAAAAAACTTGCATGACACCCTTCACACACCATGGATAGGCATTATACACTCTTTTCCTCATCCCTTCCCAAAATGAGGATTGGTTATGCATCAAAACAAAAGATACTACATTTATGAAGCCATTGGTTACCCTAAGCTAGGGTTCTGGCAGATTTTAGGAAAATGCAAATAACTTTGGCAAACCACAATGAAAATTAATGCCACCACCTCAAAATTAGATTTAATTCATTCCTCTATCACCTCTAATCAATAATCTCTTAGAATACAAACATGAAATGCATCAAAACCAATGAAAGATCTGACTGTCACATTAAAAACTCAGAAAATGCACATAAAAATATGGTTTTTTATTACTCCAAATGATTGCCTTTGACCAAACACTCACCATATCTCCAAATTTCATTGTTTTATAACCTTTTATATCACTTGTGGCATTCAATATTGAACCATAACCACCTAACTACCTCTAACCACCTATTTTTGTCATTTTTTGCATTTTTGACAATAAAAGTTGCTCAAAAAGTTGTCATTTGACAAACAAAGTTGTCAACATGAACAAACTTGACCCCTAACTCTACCAACACACAAAAATGGTCTTAATATGACCTTACAAACATTTTAAACATTTTTTATTACTCACAAACCTTTTCTACCCTTCAAAACCCAATTTTAGCGCTTTCTAGGCCTAATTGCCAAATTTGACAATTTTACACTTTTTTCATCTTTTCATTACATTTAATTACATTTCATAACATTGATTGGCACTAATGGACTATTTACATTTAAAAATGACCTCATAGGTCTCATTATCTTCCACCAATGTCCTGTATCATCATATGACCCCTTGAACTCACTGTGCTCAGGGTGCTCCTGCACCATACTCCCGGGGACAAAAGAATTCAAGGTCCCCTTGAATGGCTTCCTTCTCTTTCTGATATTCCAATTCATTGGTACCATCTTCTTGTACCCTACAAACAAAATTAGTCCATTCCTTGGTGGCTCCTTGCACCTTAGCTCCTCCATTTGGTACTTTGGCCCACCTACACCATCATTGTGGATCATTTCCACATGGTTATCAATAAAGTATCCTTGCATACCTAAAACAAATGGATTAGAAAAAATAGAAACAACATCATGCATCAGTATCTCCATCCTTGGCGAAAACATTTCCAACATTTGATCCTCTTCTTGGACCTCTATCTCACTCTCAATCTTCATTTCCAGGCTTATTCCTCTTGAGCCTTAAAAACACCACCAAACTTCTCCCATTCTTCAACTATGGCTTCAAACTCTTTCCATAAATCAGGTTCAACTGCTGCATCTTCTGCAACCTCATCCTCATGCCATTCTCCTTGGCATACGAAACTATCACTCAACTCTCTTGACACTTCATTAGCCACACACCTTGATGCCTTAGGGGTATCTTGTTGCCCTATACCCTCTCCCATTCTCAATGGACATATCATAGTCCCAATCATAATCATTTCCTCAACTTCAAGCCCTCCAAGACTTGATTCTTTGGTTTGTTCACTAGTACCTTTGTCTTCCATCTCTTTCTCAACATTTTGAACGTCTTTATCCTTAGGTTCACCATCCTCTTCAACACTTATTTGTTGCACCTTGTGATCTTGTCCTTCCAATGGACAACTTACCTCAACCTTGGCATCTTCATCCACCTTCTTTGTTAGAATTTCTGCCCCAACTTCATGCATGTTTGTACTCTTGATGGTTGTCTACTCCATTGCACCATCACCCTTCATCAACCAATCCTTCACTTGCTCTTTATCTTCATCTTCATGTTCCTTTTTCCTTAGGAACTCTATATTTCCAATAAAACCTATCCTTCTTGACATCCCCCAAGATTCCCCATCATCCTTCAATGGATTCAATACAAACTTCTTCCCATCCTTGTTGATGTTGTATGTATTTCTGTAACCATCATGTAGGGAAAACCTATGAGATTGCCATGCTCTTCCCAAGGTCAAATGACAATCACTCAAAGGTATAACATCACATTGGATAACATCATAATATGAACCAATATTGAAAGAAACATATGCTTGTTCTTTAACATCAATCCATCGATCATCACTTAACCCATATGCTCTGTAAGGTGTCTCATGAGGTGCCTTTGGTAGGTCCAACTTTTCAACCATTTCTCTTGAGACTATGTTTTTAAAGGACCCACTATCAACTACAACCTTGCATACCTTACCCCTGCACTTGCATTGTGCTATGAATATAGGAAGCCTCTGAACATACCTTGCCCTCCTTCCTTCCTCTTCTTCCATGATGGTTATAACTCCTATCTCTCAACCTTCAATATCTCCTTTGCAAGGATCTACTTCCTGGCTCTGATACCAATTTGATGCAGAGGGATCTCCTAGTCTAGACCTCTCAAGGGTTCAGTCACTCAAGGTGACACTCCAAAGGATCCTTCTACATGCTAGGTGAAACCAACTTCCCATTCCAACTCCCATTGATCATGATTGATCCTCTCATCAATATGACTAAGACAAAACTCTCAAGGTTTTGTAACCTACTCACACCTTTGGACCTTACTCTAGGATCAATGCTTGAATATTAAGCCTCCTCAATACCCTAACCCCAAGGTATACTCTTCCACATTGAATTTGAAATCATTCCAAACCACTAAACTCCAAACTAGGTTCTCAAGACAAAAATGCTTAACACTTTGATTAAATCAAACCAAAGTTACCTTCTTGCTGTCCTCTTAGATATACCTATACATAGAGATATATAAATTTTGAATAGGTTCAAACTCCTCAATTGCTCCAGTGAGATTATGCAAAACTTGATTTAAAACAACATATCCAAAATCTAGACAAATCCAACAATGCAAGCCTAGGAGATATGGCCCCCGCATCAGTCTGCATTTTCTGTGACTGTCATTTTGTCACACTATGACAGTCTGCTACTATCTTTGGAAACCCACTGGTTTTAAGCCCTCCTTTGGGCACTTCACTTGCTCCAACTCCTGGAAGGGGTTGTAAAAACACCCTCCAACACTCCCCTAATACCTTCTATCCTTAACATTCTCTGCCATAACAAACAAAGCCTTCTTCACTTGACTGTAACAGTAAATCTGCCCCTGTGATTGTCCTAACAATCTGAAACCATCATGTAGCACATGCAAAACCATTGCATGACACCCTTCACACACCATGGATAGGTATTATACACTCTTTTCCTCATCCCTGCCCAAAATGAGGATTCGTTATGCATCAAAACAAAAGATACTACATTTATGAAGCCACTGGTTACCCTAAGCCAGGGTTCTGGCAGATTTTAGGAAAATGCAAATAACTTTGGCAAACCATAATGAAAATTAATGCCACCACCTCCAAATTAGATTTAATTAATTCCTCTATCACCTCTAATCAATAATCTCTCAGAATACAAACATGAAATGCATCAAAACCAATGAGAGATCTGACTGTCACATTAAAAATTCAGAAAATGCACATAAAAATATGGTTTTTTATTACTCCAAATGATTGCCTTCGACCAAAAACTCACCATATATCCCAATTTCATTGTTTTACAACCTTTTATAGCACTTGTGGCCTTCAAGACTGAACCATAACCACCCAACTACCTCTAACAACCTATTTTTGTCATTTTTTGCATTTTTGACAATAAAAGTTGCTCAAAAAGTTGTCATTTGACAAACAAAGTTGTCAACATGAACAAAATTGACCCCTAACTCTACCAACACACAAAAATGGTCTTAATATGACCTTACAAACATTTTAAACATTTTTTATTACTCACAAACCTTTTCTACCCTTCAAAACCCAATTTTAGCCCTTTCTAGGCCTAATTGCCAAATTTGACAATTTTACACTTTTTTCATCTTTTCATTACATTGATTGGCACTAATGGCCCATTTACATTTAAAAATGACCTCATAGGTCTCATTATCTTCCACCAATGCCCTATATCATCATATGATGCCTTGAACTCACTGTGCTCAGGGTGCTCCTGCACCAAGGACATTAATGGGTAAAGTGAGAATCATATTGAGTAGTGCAAATCTTGAACAATTTTGTTGGGCTGAAGTAGTTTAAAATAGTTATTATCTAGTTAATAGATCACCTACTTCTACTCATTGTAGCATCCTAAAATTGAGACACTTGCAATTTTGACTGCATTTGGGTCTTCACGATGGCGACGCAACACTAAACCTGAATGGAGACCCCGAAACTTGTTTGTGACATCAAAAACTGCATATTTCTGCATTGTGGCCTGATCCTTCCTTGCACCCTGCTGTCCCGGGAGGTGGGACCATGGCGCCTAGTGCCCTGGTCCTTGGACCTATTTTGGGCCCGGTCTCTTATGGGGTAGCGGGTCTTTAAGTTTGCAAATTGGAAAACAATGTTTCTAGGTCGGCCTAAGGTCGGAAAAATTAGTCTTCTAACCCTAATTGACAAGTATATAAACTACATTTCCCCTCTCAGAAAAGGTAGAAAAAAAAAAGGAAGGACAGGTGTGTACAAGAGGCGGAAGCTATAGGCAAACATTCAAACATTCAAACATTCAAACATTCAAGCATTCAAGCATTCCTTCAAGCAATTAGTCATTCTAAGTCTCCATTCAAGGCTAAGTGTTGCATTCAAGACAAGGATTCAACCATTGAAGAGGAGATCACTTACAACATACAACATACAACATTATTACACCTTCGCATGTAAGAATACAAACATTCTTACAACAAGGTTGCAGGTACACAACTATAATTGAAGATTTGGAATCCTTGTGCAGAGACGAACAGATCCCCCTTCGTTTCACAGATTTTTCAGAGGACCGTGTGCACGCTGGGTGCCATCGTCCTGTCAACTTTCACTCAAATTTGCAGGACAATGTCGTCTCAACATTTTACTGCTAATTCCAGTTCTGCAGCTTCATCCCGTATTCCTATCTCTGTTTATAAGTGAATCTTTCTTACTTTACATGCACCCCTAGGTCAATCCTTCTATCTACATTCTTTACAAAAGAGGGTAGCCTTGCTGTCTTAACCCTTGAAACTCATTTAGAATTTGATCTTGCATTGTGTGGGATTGGATCTTGTGGGTTTCAACCCCTCTTTTGAATGTAAAGTCTCTCCTAAGTGAAAACCGTCAATCCTAGTGACCTCCTTTCTCCTTGGAGTGGGGGGAACACCTAGGGTTCAATTTTCCGCTTTACATTTTGGTGAACCCAACGTGAAACATCCTAATTCTGATTATTCATGGTTAGCTCTGAAAAATTGGATTCCTTAAATACATTTCCATGTTTGATCTTGTGCAAATTTTAGAGGTTAATTGCATAAAAACCCTAAATTTTATTCTTAGTAATTGAGCTTGTGAAATGTTTAATTGTTAATGCTTGTTTCAGATCTACCCTTCTATTGCAAATTGTCAACTCATATTTGTGCTTTAATTCTGAAAATTAAGTGGTTAAGTGTCAATACCCTAATTTTTAAAACCCTCTTGATTCAACCTTTGACCGATAATTTCACTGATCAAAACATCTCCAAATTGGATTCAACCTTTGACCGAAAATTTTGAAAAAAGTTGTGAGGACCATGTGCACCCCGAGAGCCACTGTCCCTGACATTTTTTCCGAAATTTCGGGAGCTAGATCTTACTGTATTTTTCTGCTAAAATCCAGAATCTTGGCTGATTTCATCAATTCTAACACATTCAAAATTAAAGTCAAAGTTGGTCTAGTGATTGCTTGGATTAAGGCTTCTAATCATTCAAAAATTGTTGAAATTGAAATTTTGTATCAAAATTGGTTTCTTACTGTCCTAAATCTAAAAAGTGTGTTGGCATTCATTCAAAATTTCAGTGCTTTATTCAAATTTTTGCAATTTGTGACTTTTGAAATTAAGTGTTTAATTGTAACAACTTTGATTTCCACTTTCAAAATTGAATTTTGCATGAAATTGAGTCAACTTTTAAATTTCAAAGCTTGCATTGCTTTTAGTATTCCCTCTAAAATCATAAAATTCAAATTTTCAGTTTCCCTCTCTTTTTCAAAATTCAAATTTTGCATTTTTCAACAATCTTGGTAGGGTTCAATTTTGAGATTGCAACTTTAATTTGGCCTATCTACAGATCGTAAAATCACTCAATTTTTTCAGATTAGCTTTAAAATCATCATAACTTTCATCCCTGAAAATTTCAAAAAAAGTTGTGAGGACCGTGTGCACTCCGTTCGCCACGGTCCCTGACATTTTTTCTGAAATTTTGGGAGATTGTCGTGATTGCATTTAACAGCTTAAATCTAGGAGATTGGCTGATTTTATTGAAATTTGCTACCTCTAAATTCAGAATCTTCTCCCTCTCTTGTGCATGAGTTTCACAAGAATAAGCCCTACTTACACTATTCTTGTTAGATGAAGCCTTAGAATTAAGTCTTTCCAAGGTTTAATTACCGAGGAGATGGAACCTAATTTGAATGGCCTCTTTAACGAGGACACAGGTAATTCCTCTAATCCTCTTAGTGATGAAGAAGCTCTCCATGAGGTTTCTATAGAACAACTTTCAAAATTGGATAACCAATTTGATGATTTTCAGCAATGGATGTCTCAAGAATACCCCGATAGTCAAGCTCTTTCATTTATCGAGGGTCTAAAACACATGGTTCAAAGCGATAAGAATGGAATTGATATTTTGCGTGGTATTGCACACATTGTGGATTCGAATGTGATGCCTATGAAGAGTTGTGCCAAAACTTTAGGTTATACACAACCTCCTACTCAAGTCAATCATTCTATTCCTTTAACAACTTCTATTGCTAGTATACCTACTTTTACATCAAACATAATGACTACTTCAATACAAAACATTCCACCTATGATCACCAGTCATGGGGGCAATCCTTCTTCTTCAATCAACCCTCTTCCTTCATTCAATCCGATTTCTTCATTCATTCCTTCAATGAATGTCCCTATTACATCTCCACAAATGAACATGATGCAAGGGGGCAATTCATTCAACCATTCCATTCCTCCTTGTAGTGCTCCTTTTTTCCAATCATCTCCTATGACTAACCATCATAGTGTCCTGCCACCTTACTCTCAATCAATACCTTCTTTCAATAACATAATACCTCCATCACAATCTAACATGTCTAATATGAACTCTTCAACTGAAGCGACCATTAACAATCTTGCGCAAACTGTCTCTTCTTTACAACAACAAATTGCCTCCATGAATCATTCTAAGTTTAGTGTGCCCACATTTGACATTGTGAGCCCACTTTCTCTTGACATTTTTCGAGCTATTCCACCTAAGCATGTTGAAATCCCACAGTTGGAGCTTTATAATGGTAAAGGTGATCCTCTAACACATGTTAAGACCTTTCAAACAGTATGTACCAATTTTGCTCATGACCAAAGGTTGCTTGCAAAACTGTTTACTAGAACATTAAGAGATAAGGCCCTACAATGGTATTGCTCGTTGCCTTCCTATTCTATTACTTCTTTCCAACAACTTGCAAATGCTTTTATTCAACAATTTCAAAACAATATAAGTCCTAAAGTTACTTTGATTGATTTAATGCATTGTAAACAAGGTGTTAAAGAAAAAGTGACTGATTTCATTGGTAGATATAAGCATTTGTATGCTCAAATTTCCTTTCCAGTGCCTGACAATGATATTCAAAGAATCTTTATATCTAATTTACAAAAAGATATTAGAGAAAAACTTCTGTTTTCTGAGTTTACTTCTTTCCAATAGTTGTGCGCAACTCTTCACAATTATCAACTGACTGTGAGTCAAATGGAACAAGCAAATCCTATGGCTCCGAGTGATAAGGGTGATAGTAGTCAACAAACATTTGGGAAGTTTAAACCGAACAGAGAGTCCATTAAATTCAATGAAAACATCATCAACAACAATGTGAATGCAGCATCAGGTGTGCCTCCTATTTCTAAGTTTTTCAAGAAAGAAAGAAAGTTTACTCCTTTGAATGAATCATTGCATAGTATTATGAATAAGTTATTCGAACAAAATGTGCTTACTCTTCCTCCTATAAGGCAAATAGATCCTACAAAGATTAATTCACCCTATTTTGATAACAAATCTTTTTGTCAATTTCATCGTCATCCTGGGCATGATACTAAAAAATGTTTTGCTTTAAAGGGTAAAATTCAAGATTTGATTGATAATAATACTATCTCTGTTTCTGGTGTGAATGATAAAGGCAACACATCTATAGCTCCTCCTAACCAAAATCTTCAGATTTTTACTGATCCATTGCCTTCTCATACCTCTAATACAATTGATACTACGGATTCCTCTGTCTCACCTGATGATCTTGTGTCTATGATTCCTAATGTGATTAACTTTGTGGAGCAGCAGAAAATCCCTAAAGAACCTTCCATCACATTTGATTCCAGTGAAACTATCAGGGCACCTGATGGTCCTTTATATATAGTTGCAAAAGTCAAGAATACACCTTGCCGTGGAGTGCTTATTGATCCTTCTTGCATGGTTAATGTCATTACTGAAGAATTTCTTTTTACTTTGCAATTGAATCAAGTGATCTATGATGAAACAAATGTGGTTGTGAAACTATTTGATGCATTTTCTTCTCCTGCAGTTGGTTCTATTACATTACCTATCGAGGTCCATAACAAATCCCTTGATGTGGACTTTGCTATTATTCCATCATCCGAACAATTTCGTGTGAAGCTAGGCTATCCTTGGCTATCTTCCATGAAAGCTATTGCTTCTCCTATTCACAAGTGTTTGAAATTTCCCCATAATGGTGAAGTTGTTACTGTCAATCATAGTCTCTTTAAACCAGCTAAAAGAACTTCTAGCGTTCCTATTGATTATTTTTGGCCTAAACAATTCCAATCTCTTCCATCTCGAAGTGATCATCTTTTCAAATCTTATCAAAAGTGGAAAAAAGATATGATCCTATCTCTAAGTGAACCTCGAACACCCAAACTTGATATTCCTATCGTTCTTGAGAAGGAAGTCCTTCCTTTGAAAGATAAAACTAATGTCTTTCCTCAAGAAGATTCCCAAACCATTCCTATGGATGTGACTATGTCTATGTCTAATAAACTTTCTAAAAGTAGACCTATACCTCCTCATCATGATGGACTTGGTCTCCTTCCTAAACCAAATATTCCTCCTTTATATGGAGCAGTTCCTCCTCCTTCCTTTTATAGAGAGAAGAGACCTTCCTCTTCTCCTATTATCCAACCTAAGAGACCACAACCTAAACACCCAAGTGATAAGGATGAGAACATTCCTCCTCCTCAATCTCCTCAACTTCCTACTAAGACTAGACGAAATTGTTCTGCGCGTGAACGCCGATGAAAGCGTCATCTTAGAGCTCAGGCAGCTGCTTCTCAAACTTTGCAATCCCCAAAAACACCTTCAACTAGTATTATTCCATTTTCTCCTCAGCCGAAAATTGAGCCAAAATCTCCTAAACATAAGATGCATGATGGTTTTGATCCTATGTGAGTTAAAGATCCTATTTTTATAAATCTTGATGATGATATAGATGAAAATATTATTCATGATGAAAATGTTACTTCTCTTGCTTCTGATAGTGAATATGAATTTGTTGATATTGATAACCATTTATCTAACGAATTTTCTAAAGCACTTATCCTAGCTCCTAGACAAGAACAACGTGGCTTGGAACATGAACATAGCCCTTGTTTGGATCTTGTGATAGCTCCATCTGCTGTGTTGGATGTTCCTCCTCTAGCGTGTTCCCTGCCTTCCCGAAATATTGATCAACAAGATCGGGGGGTGGATGATGTGCTAGACTAGTTCATTAGCATAGCAGACTCTCTCCTCCTATCTTTCTTTTGTTACTTCTTCTATGTGTTATTCTCATTCTTCTATTTGTTGTCCTTAGTGTTGTCTACTTGAGGACGATGCAAAGCATTGAGATCTCTTTTGGTCTCTCTCATGTTGACTCAAAAGACACATGTGTTCCATTCTTCTAGGTGACCTTCCTTGATTGGGGAATGAAGAACAATTATGCATACATACATATGATATACATGAATTATCATACAACATACTGACCTCAAGGAAAGCGAAGTCACCTCGTGATTTGTGTTTTGTGTTTATTATCCTTGGGTTTATCTCACACTTGGGGGCTAAATCTTTGTGATAACATGCTCCTTTCCCTTCTCATTTCTTATGTGTATTGCTACCTTAAAGCAATCACCCCCGATGAGGTGTGTGCGATCGCTTTAACATAGGGGGGCATACACCCCGTCCATATCTCTTCAAGATACTTGAAAACTTCTTGGCGAACTTAGCTTTGCCTTGAAAATTTTTGGTATTTTTCTTGCATGGCTCATAGTGAGGGAACCTTACTACTGACAGTCATGGTTCTCCCTCGTTATCTTCCCTTTTACTTTGTCAATTGAAGTCGTAAGATCCTTAGTCCACTGGGGGCTTGGTGTATCTTGCCTCCTTGACGTGGTGAAAGTCTTTCAATGTTGTTTCCTTGTACTTTATCGGAAGTATGGGCGTATGCTTATACTCCCACTAAAGTGGGGGCTAAATGTAGCGTCCTAAAATTGTGACACTTGCAATTTCGACTGCATTTGGGTCTTCACGATGGCGACGCAACACTGAACCTGAATGGAGACCCCGAAACCTGTTTGTGACATCAAAAACTGCATATTTCTGCACTGTGGCCTGATCCTTCCTTGCACCCTGCTGTCCCGGGAGGTGGGACCATGGCACCCAGTGCCCTGGTCCCTGGACCTATTTTGGGCCTGGTCTCTTATGGGGCAGTGTGTCTTTAAGTTTGCAAATTGGAAAACAATGTTTCTAGGTCGGCCTAAGGTCGGAAAAACCAGTCTTCTAACCCTAATTGACAAGTATATAAACTACATTTCCCCTCTCAGAAAGGGTAGAAAAAAAAAAGGAAGGACATGTGTGTACAAGAGGTGGAAGCTATAGGCAAACATTCAAACATTCAAACATTCAAGCATTCAAGCATTCCTTCAAGCAATTGGTCATTCTAAGTCTCCATTCAAGGCTAAGTGTTGCATTCAAGACAAGGATTCAACCATTGAAGAGGAGATCACTTACAACATACAACATACAACATTATTACACCTTCGCATGTAAGAATACAAACATTCTTACAACAAGGTTGCAGGTACGCAGCTGTAATTGAAGATCTGGAATCCTTGTGCAGAGACGAACAGATCCCCCTTCATTTCGTGGATTTTTTGGAGAACCGTGTGCACGCGGGGTGCCATTGTCCCATCAAATTTCGCTCAAATTTGCAGGACAACATCATCTCAACATTTTACTGCTAATTCCAGGTCCGCAGCTTCATCCCGTATTCCTATCTCTGTTTATAAGCGAATCTTTCTTACTTTACATGCACCCCTAGGTCAATCCTTCTATCTACATTCTTTACAAAAGAGGGTAGCCTTGCTGTCTTAACCCTTGAAACTCATTTAGAATCCGATCTTGCATTGTGTGGGATTGGATCTTGTGGGTTTCAACCCCTCTTTTGAATGTGAAGTCTCTCCAAAGTGAAAACCGTCAATCCTAGTGACCTCCTTTCTCCTTGGAGTGGGGGGAACACCTAGGGTTTGATTTTCTGCTTTACACTCATGTTGATAAAAATCCCTATGAGGTATGGATAGGTAAACAACCATTAGTTTCTTATTTTAGAGCTTTTGGAAGTGAGGCATATGTTCATGTTCCTGAAGAAAAATGTTCTAAGATTAATTTCAAAGCTAACAAGTGTATTTTTGTGGGTAATGGAAAAAACATTAAGGGTTATAAGATTTGGGATCTTATAACAATCAAAATTGTATATTCTAAGGATTTATATTTTTAAAAAAGATAAAGGAATTTATAAATGATGAACAACCTTAGGTGAAACCTAATAAAATTGTGCATTTTGATATTAAGGTTGAACCACAAAAATGATACACAGGTAGAACAACTTTAAGAAGTGTTGGCAAGAGACATTGTTCTAGTGAACAATGGTGCATGATTGGTGCTTAGGAGTTGTCATTGATGGCAACCCAGTTCGGTAATCACATCCGATATACATAGATTTGACTTATCGGAAGGACCATATTGTTCATAAGGCATAAGTTTGGAAAGTAGAACACAGTAACCAGTAGAGCATGAGATCATTGAGCACACCTTGATATTGGTGATGTAACTTTGGTTGCGGTGATTAAGATAGATGATTTGAGGTTCAAGCCAACTTATCTTGTGATCCTGATATCCGATATTGATTCATGAGCAAGATCAAAGGTCTGGTATCAGGTAATTCAGTTAGTGCAGAGCTATTTTGGTGAAATGTGTGTTGCAGAATCTTAGGGTTGATTTTAGTGATTGGTTTCATGTTCAAGGAGTTTGTGTCAAATTGTATGAAGCTTTTTATCATTCTTTTTGGGTCCGCATTTGAATTTGTGGGCGGATTGAGATGACTTAAGGTTACACATTTCATGTTGCATGTTATGTAGTTTTTGGAAGCCGACATCGTAAATGATTCATTTTGTTGGCGCAGATATATAAGATCAATTCATTTGAGCATTTTGATATATGAGGAGAGGGTGAGAATTCTGTATGAGAAAATTTGTGAAGGTTGGTGAATGTGATTGAAGATATTAGTACTTTAATGTATGACAATGTAGGAAAATAGAGCAGAGAGACAAAACAATTGTAGAGGTTGACCCGAGCCTAACCATAATAGATTTTTGGCATATTTAGATGCTATAATTCAATTCATTCATCATTATAATCATTTTTAATATCCTGTAAGGTAGTGAGCCTTCCTCCGGGTTGTAGCCATTTTGTAATTAAGCAGTGAGCTCTAGGTAGTGTGCCTAAATGCAAGTGTATTTCCCTTACGTAATATTATCATACTTCTAGCCATAGTATAATAATATTGTGGGTTCAAATCTCACCATTGTTTTTCCCTTTAAGGGTTTCCACATAAAAATCTTGGTGTTATGGTTGTGTGGTTGTTTACTTTATGTTTTTGTATTTTGCTTTCATTCATATGCATTTGGTGGTTTAAGGATCAACTTTATAAGTTTGCAAATTGTAAAATACTAATTCACCCCCCCTCTCAGTGTTCATTGATTCCAACAAGAAGATGCACACGTAGAACAACTTGATGAACATGAAGGTGAAGAAGAAGGATTAGAAGAGAATCCTGAAGATGAACAACCAAATCGTCTTGTTATACCTTAAAGAAGATCAAATATACAATGTAGGCCCATTGATAGGTTTGACTATAGTCTATTTGATTTTTATTGTGTATTTGAATTATCTTGTACTAACAATGAACCTAGACCCATCAAAGAGGCCTTATCTTTAGATGATCACGAGTCTTGGTTAAAGACAATGAAAGATGAAATAAAAGATTTAGAAAAATATGACACATGGGATCTAGTTGAGCTGCGTAAGGAGAGAAAAGTCACCGAATACAAATGGGTATTTGAGAAGAAATTTAGAGGAGATGGTAAGTTAGAATGGTACAAGGCTTGGTTAGTGGCAAAAGGTTACTCACATGTTGAGGGAGTGGATTTTTTCTCTTGGAGCTAAACTAACTTCCATTAAATTCCTTTTTATCTATTGTTGTTGCTTTTGATTTAGAAGTAGAGAAATGGATGCTAAAACAACTTTCTCACATGGGAATCTTGATGAGGAAATATTTATTAAATGGCTTGATAATTTTATTGTGAAGGGACAAGAACACTTGGTTTGCAGTTAAAGAGATCTTTGTATGGTTTGAAGCAATCAACAAGGATGTGGTATCATAAATTGGATGTTTTTGCATTGAATCATGACTTTGTTAGAAGTGAAGAAGATCATTGTGTTTATTTGATTAATTAATGATCTAGACTACAAGTTATTGTCCTTTGTCAAGTAATGATATGTTATTTATTGGAATGATAAGGGAATGATTAGGGAACTTAAGATTCAATCTAGTACATTTGATATGAAAGATTTAGGGACTATAAAATATATCCAGGGTATGGAAATCAACAGGGATTAGTTTAATAGAAAATTATGGTTTAAGTCAAAAGAAGTATGTTAGAACTATTTTGTAGCATTTTTCCATGCATGATTGTAAACCAGTTAATATTCATTTTCCAATTGGCACTAGGCTATCTTTAGAACAATGTCCTAAAAAAACAATAAACTTGAACATGTGTAAAGTTCCACACGCTAGTGTTATAGGAATCCTTATGTATGTTGTGGTCTATACAATATTAAGTACTGCCCAAGCAATGAGAGTTATTAGTAGATTTATAGAAAATCCTAGTAAATAACATTGGATTTATGTGAAAGAATTTTTAGATATCTATGTGGGATTTGTAATCACTATATTTTTTTTATCATGGATCTAATGATATGAATAGGGTGATTTATTTGTAGGGCTTTGAGGATTTAGATTTTGTTGGTGATGTAGATTACAGAAGATCAAAAAATGGCTATTTTTTTACTTTGTATGGAGGAGCAATTAGTTGGATGAGAAAAAAGACAACCGACAGTTGTATTGTCCACTATAGAGGTAGAGTACTTGATTGCAACACATGCTTGTAAAGAGGTCGTGTGGTTAGAGATATTATGTTCAGGTATTGGATTTTGTTGTAAACAAGTCAGAATGAAATGTGACAGTCAAAATGATATGTTTGGATACAAACCCAAGGTATCATGCCAGCACAAAGCACATAAAGTAGAGTCATGTTAGAGAAAGTAGGCACTTTAGAGAATGTTGCATATTCTATTACTAAACTAGTGAGCACAAAAAAATTAGCTAGTGTAGGGAGGTCATGGGGCTCACCTCTTCTGAAGCTTGATTTGTTTAGTTTCCCTCTACGCTTTCTACAAGGTTTTTGTCAAGTGGGAGAATGTTGAGAAAATGTCTCAACCTTGTTGTTTCTATTTTTGAATTAAATTATTAATTGA
This sequence comes from Cryptomeria japonica, assembly GCF_030272615.1. Lineage (NCBI taxonomy): Eukaryota > Viridiplantae > Streptophyta > Pinopsida > Cupressales > Cupressaceae > Cryptomeria > Cryptomeria japonica. The sequence continues at coordinate 1,968,285 of NC_081413.1, forward strand.
AAAATTATAATTATCTTTTAGTTGTCATAAAAGATACTAAATGCAATTGTGAGAAATTGTAAGATGTTTTTTTAAAATTGTCCAAATAGTAAAAGCATGAAAAAAGGGGAAAGACAAATGAAAGCTTGCCAAGATAAGGAATATTTTTCAAAAGGTAGATAAAATTACAATTTGAAATAGGAATCTTTCTATTTTTTTGTGATTTGTGCGTAAGTGGTTTGCAAAACCAATTGTGATTTATAGTTTCTCTAATGCCTATTTATTTAGTGCTTAATATGAAGGAAACATGTGTTATTCATGAGTCATTAAAGCAAAGAAGTGTTGTAGAAATTTAGAAAGAGAAGTTGTGTTAATGCAACTCTTTTGAAGGATTGATACAAGTCTTTGATCTTTTGGGGTGTGGAGTTTTTTCTTGAAAGGGTTTCTCCATGCAATTATTAAGTTATGGTTTGAATTTATTTTGTTATCCTTTTGCATCTATGATTTATTGTTATGTGTTGGATGCGTAAAATTATCAATATAATTGCATTTTTTATCCTATTTTTCAACATTATTTTTCTCACTTGTTGAACACCTTGCACAAAGCATAAAGGGAAATTAAAAAAAATCAAGCTTCAAAAGAGGTGAGGCCCATTGCCTCTCTACACTAGCTAAATTTTTTATGTGCTCACTAGTTTAATAATAGAATTTGCAACATTATCTAAAATGTACTTTTTGTAACATGACTCCACCCCTCTCATCCTTTTCCCAAATAGAGTGATACTAAACATTTATTTTCTTCGAGTGGGCATGATACATTGAGTTTTTAGCTAAAAAGATGGCACTTTGACTATCACATATGATTCTTACTTGTTATATTGAAAGCCCATATCTGAACATAATCTCTCTAACCACATTGCCTCTTTGCAATCATGTGTTGTATTTGTGTACTCTACTTCTATAGTGGAAAATAAAAATATAGGTTATCTTTTACTCATCCAAATAATTTATCCTACAAGAAAATTAAAAACATAGCCACTTGTTGATCTTCTTTAATCTAGACCACCAGCAAAATCTAAATCAAGAAAGCCTTGCAAACCAATCACCCTACTCATATTATTAGATCCATGATAAAAAATACAATGATTAGAAGTCTCACATAAATATGTAAAAAATCCTTTTCACACAAGTCTAATTTTCTTTACTAGGATTTGCAATAAATCTACTAAGAACTTTCATTGCTTGTACAATACCTAGTCTTGTATAAAGTATAGCATACATAAGGCTTCCTACAACACTAGCATATGACACTTTACAAATATCTTCAAGTTCATCATTTTTTTAGGATATTGTTCTAGAGATATCTTAGTGGCAACCAAAAAGGGACTATTAATTGGTTTAAAATTATGCATTGCAAAGTGCTGCAAAATAGTGTTAACATAATTTTTTGACAACCATAATTGATTGTTAAATTCATCATTGTTGATTTTCATACCCAAGATATATTTGGTAGCCCCTAAATCTTTCATATCAAATGTACCATATAATTAACTCTTAATTTACCTAATAATTCCTCTATCAATTTCAGTAAATAACATATCATCAACATAAAGGATAGTGACTAGTAATCAGTCATTAATTAGATTTGAAATAAAAAAATTGAACTTCTTTACTTCTAACAAGGTAATAATTCAATGCAAAATCATCAATTTTATGATACCACATTCTTGGTGATTTCTTCAAACCATACAAATATCTCTTTAACCTTCAAACCAAGTGTTCTTTTCCCTTCACAATAAAATTATTAGGTTGTTTCATAAATATTTCCTCATAAAGATACCCATGTAAGAAAGTTGTTTTAACATCCATTTTATCTACTTCTAAATCAAAAGCAAAAGCAATAGATAAAAATGGAGGTTAGTTTAGCTATAAGAGAAAAAATATCACCAAAATCCACTCCCTCAACTTGTAACCTTTTGCCACTAGTTGAGCCTTGTACCATTCCAACTTACTATTTGCTCTGAATTTATTCTTAATTAAATACCAATTTGCATCCAATGTCTTTCCTCCCCTTAGGTAACTCAACTAGATCTTGTGTGTCACATTTTTCCAAAGCCTTTATTTCATCTTTCATTTCCTCTAAACAAGACTTATGCTCATCTAAAGATAAGGCCTCTTTCATAGATCAAGGTTTTCTATCAGTACAAGGTAAAGAAAAACATGACAATCAAGGGTGTGTGTAAGAAATTGAGTCCACTTTTTGGCCAAAAAGTGGAAGTGTTTTCCTTATTTTTCAAAATTTGTCCCGATTGGCTTGAAAATTTGAAGCACTAAAAGAATGAATCTTGAAAAGTTAGTAATAGAATATGTATTGTTTGAAGTATAGTTTCCAAATATGTAATTTATTTTAATATCCAAATTATATAAATTAAGTTTCAATAGGCATTTCTAAAACCTATAGTTTAAAAGTCAGTTTTTCAGGTACATACCATGCCCATGTACAACAAGCATAATTTGACCTAAATGAAAGTATTTTTCTAAATCCTTTTGGAAAAATATTTTTAACTCACTCAATTTTGATGAGCATAATTTTTGTAATTTTTTTCTGAATATTTCTTATTTTGTTAATTTGTTATTTGACATAATTATTTTTTACAAAAACCCTCATGTACAACAAGCATAATTTGACCTAAACTTAACACTTTTTATTATGTTTTGTTTGAAACTATATAATTGTCTCTCGTTTGATGATATATAATTTGTTTTTATAAAGATTAAAAGAAAAAAAGTTATTAAAAAAATTGAGAAACCCTATTACTTCAAGTTTATGGACCTCTTTCATTAGAAATCATTTTTAAAATTTAAAAATTAATCAATTTTTTCTAAAAAATATATATTTAGCATCAAGACAATCTCTTTTGTAATGGGTTTTTATTGTTTCAAAATATTTTAAAAAATTGGGGTTCAGATATATGTCCAAAGTCATTAATTTGTATTGACACTGATATGACCTTCAAGTTGCAGGTCAAACCACATCCAAGGGTAAGGGTTGGCTCCCCAAGTCTTTTTACGAAGTGAAATCCAAAGAAAAAGTTAGCGCCAAATTTTTTATTTTTGAAATAGGTGTTGGCAAGAGACACTATTCCAGTGAAGATTGATGTATGAGAGATGCTTAGGGGTTGTCATTAGTGGCAACTTAGTTCGCAAATCACATCTAGTGTACATAGATTTGGTTTACCGAAAGTCATATTATTCATAAGGCATAAGTTTGGAAGGTGGAATGTAGTAACCGATAAAATATACATATCTTGATTTCGATTGGATAATTTTGGTTGTGGTGATTAAGGCAATTGATTGAAGTCTCGAGGAAGATTATTCTGTGATCTTGATAGCTGGTGTTGATTCATGAGCAAGTTTAGAGGTTTGATATCTGCTAATTTAGTTAGAGCAGAGCTATTTTGGTGTAACATGTGCTATGGATTTGTTGGGTTGATTTTGGTGATTGGTTTTGTGTTAAAGGTGATTGGGCCGATTTATGGGAAGCTTATTATCATTGTTGGTGTAAATAAATATTCATTATGGATATTATTACACTTAAGTTAACTTAGGATAATGCATCTCTTCTTAGTTTGGATTTGAGACACTTAGGGAAGTGTGCACATAGGGATAGAGCTTGTAGAAGAAATTCCACCTTTTGTGGTCTTGTTTTATTGTTACACTCCACATTCGGTGGGTCATCCACCTCTTGTGGAATATTATATTATTTCTCCTACCTACCCCTAGTATTTCTTACCTACCCTTGTTTCTCATTGAGCCACATGTCATGATTGTGTGCTCGTACATCCATATGGCCTTGCCTATATAGCAAGCCTATATTCATTGTATTGGTGAATCTAGTTGATCATTTTGCATATTGATGAGAATACAGTTTGTTCTTGTCATTCTATTATCTCTTTTTTTATGCTTTTCATTGTGCGCTTGATCTTGGCAAAATCTCACATGGTATCAGAGCCATTGGGGCTTCATTGATTGGTTTTTGGAGACATCATGGAAGACTTCTATTTTTAGATCTGAGGGACTACATTTTTTGGAGGCATCTTAGAGCGTTTTTGACCTCACCATTGCGTTCGAGAGGCTATTTCCATAAAAATCGAGTATAAATTCGACCTATTTTGGCGAAAATCAATTTTTGGGTGTGGAGGAAATTTTCTACCCAATTCGGGTGGTACGATACGAAATTTTTGAATTTTTTTCAAAAAAAAACAAAAAAAATTATTTTCTAATTTAAATTTTTTTTTTTGAAAAAAATAAAAATAAATAAAATTTGAAAATTATTTTTGGGATCTGTATCTTCTACCTAGTCAGCTTCTGCCTAGTTAGCAGCGCACAGTCAATGCCCAGTCAGTAGCACCTTGTCAGCACCTAGTTAGCACCTAGTCAGCATTTTCTTTGGAAATTTTTAGACCCCTCTCTGTTGAACAGTTTAGATTTTTGGGTCAACTTTGGAGGCCCATAACTTGCTCAATTTTGCTCCTTTTTGGGTGCAATTTTCTTTTATTTGGGAATTTTTTTTGTGCTCTTTGCAGTGGTGTGGTTATTTTCTGGTTTTGGTGCACATGTTTTTTGGAATTTTCAGATTCTCTCAGCTGTACCTGTCCAATCCTCAATTCTGTAACTTCAAAAGCCTCGTTTGAGCTCATACAACCTCTTTTTCAGGTGCTGTTTTTTTTGAAAGTGCATGTTTTTTCATCTACTTTCATAATCTATGATCAGATTTCAGAAATTTTAAGTAGAAATTGTACTTTCAGATATTGGTCTTATTTGGCCTATTTGGTACTTGTAAATTGCTTGGATCTTAGTTTAGATCTCTTGCATTATTAGTTTGAGTCTCTTTTGGCCTTATTGAAGTAGTTGTAAAATTGAAATCAGAAGTCCACTTTGCCATTTTTTGCAAGTGGCCCACTGTACATGCACTAAGTATAAAGTGCCAATTCATCATTTTTGGGGGGGTTCTTTGATTGAGTGAATTTGGGGGGTGTCTTGTGTGATTGTGCCTCTCTTTTCTTGTGCTCTTTCATTTTTGTTGCAATGAGTCCTCATAAATTTCCACCTTTAACTCCACATAATTATGCATCATGGAAAATTAAAGTATGGAGCAAATTAATGGAAAAAGGTCTCACGCATTACATAGATGGAACAATAGCAACACCACCTGATCCTAAGGCTAATCCTAATGCTTAGTTAGAATGGCTCACTAAGAATTGCATGGCTCTTGGAACTTTGCGCAAGTATGTATCAGATGACCTCATCTTTCATATTGAGAAGTGTACTACAATCAAAGATGCTTGGGATATGTTTCAGAAATTGTATGGTCAAGTTGATAAAATCAAAGTTTATAAGATTGACAATGAGCTCACCAACTTGGATCCCAAGAGTTTTGATACAATCCAAGATTATGTCACCAAAGCAAATGAGCTAAGAGCAAAGCTTAAGGATTGTGGAATTGACAAAAAGGATGCTCAATTGATATTCAACTTGTTGGACAAGCTTGCACCAAAATATGCAGCATTTGTTTCTAGCTTCCAAACTCATCATTTGATAGTGGGGAGTTCCTATGTTATGCCTTCATTTGATGCTTTCATAGAAATATTGATATTGGAACAATCTAAGTTGTTGAACATGGGGCTTCTCAAGTCTTCAAAGTCCCAGGCTTTGGTGGCTAATAAAGGGAATCAAGGAAGTCAAGGCAAAGATTCCAACAAGAAGAAGAAGCACTCCAAGTCTAAGCCACAAGAGGAAAAAGGACAATCATCCTCTCCATCACAAGGCGATTTTTCATCCTCTTCCAAGAAGGGGACACCACCTAAGAAGGATAAACCAACTTGTGCATATTGCAAGAAGTATGGTCATGATGAGCATCGATGCCACACAAAACAAGTTAATGAGTTAACTAATCTTCTTAAGAAAAACAACATCAACTTGCCATCCACCTACACAAAGAAGGATTCATCTCCTTCCTCTTCCACACATTCTAAGGGAAAAGGGAAAGCATTTGTGGCTACAATAGTTTCTTCACAGCAATGGATACTTGACTTGGGTGCCTCATATCACATGGGTTCTACAAAGGAGCAGTTTTCTTCATTGGAGCCATCTAAGGTACCTCACATTTACATAGGTGATGATACACAAGTAGAGGTTGAAGGGAAAGGTTCAGTTGACATGGATGATGGAACTTTTGAGAATGTTCTCTATGTTCATAACTTGTCTACCAACCTTCTCTCTATCTACCAAATCACTCACTATGGGAATGGGAAAAGGTTGAGTTTACACCAGATTCAGTTGTGGTAAAGGAACTTGATGATGATGCCTTGGTAGCAGTGGGACAAGTCAATGAAAACTCAAGGCTTTATTCATTCTCCCACTTTGTGCCAAGTTCATCTTCTAGGGCCTTGCTTACTCATTCAAATTCTAAAAGTAAGCTATGGCATGAGCGGTTTGGTCACCTCAACTACCGCTATCTTCAGCAACTCAGCACTAAAGACATGGTCACAGGTCTACCTTGAATCAGTTTTTCAGAGGGTGTATGTTAGGTTGTTCCATGGGCAACCATTCTGAGGAGAAGTTTGATAAGGGGAAAGCTTAGAGAGCTTTGGAAGTTCTTCAACTTGTTCATAGCGATGTAGTAGGCTCATTTCCAGCACCTTCATTTAGCAAGGCCCACTATGTCCTCACCTTCATTGATGACTACTCCTGCTTCACTTGGGTCTACTTTCTCATTCATAAGAGTGAAGTATTTGATAGGTTTCAGGACTTCAAGACTTGTGTGGAGAAGCAATCCGGGAAAGTGGTCAAGATTCTTCATACAAATAATGGAAGGGAATATGTGAACAAGAGGCTTGAGGATTTTTGTACACTTGAGGGAATTGATCTTCAACATTCTGTTGCATACACTCCACAGCATAACGAAGTTGTAGAATGCAGGAATAGAACTCTCAAAGAAATGGATAGATGTATGATACATGCACGTTCTCTTGATCCCGCCTTTTGGGTAGAGGCTATCAGTTGTGCCACACACATCCAAAATTGGGTTCCTCAAAAATATTTGCAAGGTATTACTCCTTTTGAAGCTTGGGCTGGTAGGAAACCGATTGTGAGACATTTCAGAGTCTTTGGGCATCCAGCATGGGCTCGCATACCTCCGTAGAAATGCAAGGCAGTGGAACCCCAGAGTCGGGCTTGCATATTTGTTGGATATCCTGAGGGTGTGAAGGCATATAGACTTATAGATCTTGAGACACATGAGGTGTTCATTGAGAGGAGTGTTCACTTTGAGGAAAGATCTCCTAGATTAGCCTCTCTACCTCCTCCACCTTCCTCCATTGTAGATAGTGATGCTAGTGATTCAGATGATGAGACTCCTTCCACTCCGACTCACAGGGTTACACCTCCACAGTGTCCACTTGTAGTTGAGGAGCCTCGTTCTCTACCTTCACCTAGACCTCATTGGGCTCGACAGACACTTGAGTCCACGGGTTCTCTTGTTGGGGATCCTTCAGATACATGGAGAAATCGATCACAACATCAAGATCTTCCACATGCATTCATTGCTACTGCTTCCGATCCACAGACATTTAGGGAAGCATCAGGGGTTCCTGAGTGGGACCAAGCCATAGAGGAGGAGTATAGTTCCTTGATGAGGAACAACACTTGGGATGTAGTCCATCTCCCTAAGGGGAGAAAGATGGTTTGATGTAAGTGGATCTATCAGACCAAGTATGCAACGGATGGTAGTGTGGATAAGTACAAGGCTTGGCTTGTTGCGAAAGGTGTCTCCCAGGTAGCAGGTGTTGACTATACTGAGACCTTTGCGCCAGTCGCCAAGATGAACTCCATTCGATTGACACTTGCTATTGTTGTGGCTCATGGTTGGGCTATACATCCGATGGATGTGAAGAGTGCTTTTCTTCATGGTGAGGTTGATGAGGAGATTTATATGGAGCAGCTACAAGGTTTCATCTAGGATACTTCTTTGGTTTGCAGACTAAGGAAATCTCTCTATGGCCTTAAGCAGGCCCCCAGGGTTTGGTATGCCAAGATGGATTCCTTTCTTCTCTCCGCAGGGTTCACCAGGTGTCATTCCGATCCGAATGTCTACATTTTGCGACAAGATGACTCTCACTTGATACTTGTGCTCTATGTTGATGACTTGATCATTACAGGGAGTACTACATCCATCATTAGTAGGGTCAAATCTACTTTGCATGACAAATTTGCTATGACTGACTTGGGTCTTTTGCACTACTCTCTCGGGATAGAGATTTCACAGTCACCTTCTGGGATTACACTATCACAGCCCAAGTATGCTCTTGATCTACTTGCATGCTTTCATATGGATGATTGTAAGCCTACCTCGACTCCCTTTCTTTCAGGAGTCAAGCTTGAGGCTCATTGTTCTTCTCCACTAGTTGATGTCACTTTGTATCGTCAACTTGTGGGTAGTCTCATCTACTTGACCCATACACGCCCTGATATTTCATTTGCAATTGGCATTGTTTCCCGCTTCATGCAAGAACCACATGAGCTTCATTGGAAAGCCGCCAAACACATCCTTCATTACATCCAGGGTACACATCATTATGGGATTCACTATGCAGCAGGCACATGACTTCGCCTGGTTGGTTACAAAGACTCCGATTGGGCTGGCAATCTTGATGATCGTAAGTCTACTTCTAGTTATAGTTTTCATCTTGGTTGAGGCCCCATTTGTTGGCAGAGAAAGAAGCAACATGCTATTGCTCTCTCTTCGACTGAGGCTGAGTATCGAGGTGCTGTTAACGCAGCGACTGAGACCATTTGGCTCCAACAGATTCTCACAGAGTTTGGGTTCACCACTCCACGACCAACAGTTCTACATTGTGACAATCAAAGTGCTATTGCAATCTCGAAGAACTCGGTCTAGCACTAGTGGACCAAACACATTGAGATTCATATGCACTATATCTGAGAGCTCATTCAGGAGCAGGTCATTGATTTGCAGTATTGTCCTGTAGCGAAGCAGGTTGCTGACATATTCACCAAACCTTTCATTGAGAGTAAGTTCCAGTAGTTGCGAGCTCTCTTGGGGGTACAGGATGTGTCATTAGGGGGGCTCAGCTGACTTCTCCTTCCTCTCTTATGGGGGGGACTTTTTCATCTTTAAGGTTTTGTCCATCTTCTTTGAGAGTCTTTTGTACTTTCATCTCTCTTTTGGGGGGGAGTTTTTTCCCACTATGTTTTCTCCCTTTCTCTGTTTGTGAGAGATTGCATTGCATAGTTTTTCTTGCATTTGCATATTGTATATGGGTACCTATCATGGCCTAGTAGCCGGGACCCATCTTGCATTGTTGACTCGAGTCTTCATTCCCCTAAGTTGCACTTAAGGGGGGGTGTTGGTGTAAATAAATATTCATTATGGATATTATTACACTTTACTTAAGTTAACTTAGGATAATGCATCTCTTCGTAGTTTGGATTTGAGACAGTTAGGGAAGTGTGAGGGATAGAGCTTGTAAGAGAAATTCCACCTTTTGTGGTCTTGTTTTGTTGTTACACTCCACATTCGGTGGGTCATCCACCTCTTATGGAATATTATATTTTTTCTCCTACCTACCCCTAGTATTTCTTACCTACCCTTGTTTCTTATTGATCCACATGTCATGATTGTGTGCTCATACATCCATATGACCTTGCCTATATAAGCAGGCCTATATTCATTGTATTGGTGAATCCAGTTGATCATTTTGCTATTGATGAGAATACAGTTTTTTCTTGTCAATCTATTGTCTCTTTTTTTATGCTTTTCATTGTGCCCTTGATCTTGGCAAAATCTCACAATCATCTTGTTTTGGTCCGCATTTGGATTTGTGGACGAATTGAGCCAACTTGGTGATACACATTTCATGTTGTGTGTTATGTGGTTTTTGGAAGCTGACATGGTTAATGATTCTTTTTGTTGGTGTGGAGATATAAGATCGATTTCGTTGATAATTTTGATGCATGTTATGAGTGGGAGAAGTTTGCATGAGAGAATGTGCAAAGTTACGTGCATGTGATTGAATGTTTGGTGCTTTGGTGTTTAACAGAGCAGGAAAATAAGGAAAAGAGACATGTTGGGACTCATTAAAATTGAGTCAAGTTTTGAGGCCCAATTCAAATTTTTGCTTTGCATTTCCAAATGAGCCAGTTTGAATGGCCTAGTTAGAGAGAGGGTAAAAATGAAGCGAGTTGTTTTTCAAGGGGTAAGGCTTGGAAAATTGTTGTACACCTTTCATTTGGCCTATGCAGTGATGTGCAACTTTCAGATTTCAATTTGGATAAGTTTATCAGGTACCCATTTCGAGGGGTGAGCTGAAAGTGCATTTTAGGCACAAATGCAGATTTTACTAAGTAGCCTACTTTGAGTGTTTATATCTTTTGCACTGTTGATCTTCATGAAGAAATTAAAAATGTATTGAATTGTATGTATAAATTTGAGTCAGCATGCAAAATTTCAAGTTTCTAGCAATCCATTTGCTCAGTTTTCCAAGCTCAATCTATTGGTAGTTTGTGTTGTTTGACAAGTCCTTGTTTCAGTACCTAGTCGGAGCCCTGTTTCACATAAGTGTAAAAGTTGCCTCAGTGAGTGTTATGCCAAAATGTTTGTTCTAGGCTATTGTTGGTATAAATGATGAGCTATGTTTCCAGTTTCAAGCTCCTACCAATCCGTTTGATCGGTTTTCAAAAGGGTTCATTGAGTCATCATTTTCAGTGATCCGTACTTTCAGTGTTATATCAGTTAATGCAGCCATTTTCATGAGCGCACCATTTGCACACAGTCAAGATTTTGGTCGAACTGAGAATTCTAAGTTTTAATATGCATTTCAAGGTACCTATGTTTCAAATTTGAGGGCCTACGGAGGTCATTTGATATTTTTGAGAAAGGCATCATGCGTTGCCAGAACATTGACTTCGTTAGGTCCGCAGTGTCGACAAAGCTGGTTGATCATTTTTGCCAATTAATATCTCTTTTCTCGGGACTTGTCTTGAGAAACTATTTGGTAGAGTTCATGCTTGTATATCAAAGTACACACCTGTTAGATGGCGAGGTCCATAAAGGTGTTTTGACCACTTTGAAAATTACGTCATCGCGATTAAATGCGAAAATGTGGCATAAGTGCCTGAAAGTTGCAAAACTCAGTTTGATGATCCGAAAATGATGCCGATATTTTCCAGAGGTATGTGTAAGGTTCCTGAAGCATTCTAGAGGTAAGTTGCATGAAAATGAAATTTGTTTTAGTCGGACCCGCTTTGGGGCCCGACTTGGCTCATGCCCGTACATTGATTTTTTTTTGGTGACTTTGTTTATTGGGGGAATTTCAGAATATTTAAATGTGGATTGTGATCACAAGACATGTCAATAGAGTTAAAGATGCTAATAGAACTCCAGGCAATTTCCAATTGGTGAGTTTAATGCTAAATCCTCCTTCAGCGACATAGAAGAGACATTTTAAAAAATGCGCCTGGCAAGTAGAGTTTTTGGAAGAAGGTTTTAAAACTTTCAAAATGCAATTGGAAGCCATAATGCCAATTGACTTTACCCAAATCTCCTCCTTGCTGTAGTTTTTGGAAGGGCATTAGAAAGTACCAAAACAATGAAGCTTTCAGCAAATGTGAAAATGGAGTGGGAAGTTTGACCTTCTTAAACAATGCAATTCCAAGTGCCATCTATGGCGAGAAGGAATTCAAACTTCAAACAAATACAATTGACATATTGAAATGCCTTTCCTTTTCCTATTATTCCCTGCTGTGCGTGGTATGGTGAGGTTTTTTTTTAAAAAAAGGAATTTTGACAGCAAAACAAATAAACTTAAAAGCCAAATGCACCAACAGGTTGTTAAACTAGCCAAACTCTCCTTTCTGTGGCTATGAGCAGAAAGTGTAATTGGCAATGTTAATGCCAATCTTCCCCTGGCAAACAAAGTGGAAAATGCTGGAGGAGAGGCAAACAGAAAAATTCTTAACACAAATGCAAGGAACAACATGCAACGTGGTGTTTGGAGAGGGTTTTAAAATCTTCATACAAATGCAATGTCAGGTCTTATGCCCATGACTTCTACTAACCTCCTCTTCTGTGTGTGGTATTCTGCAAAACACATAGAAAATTTCAAGCAAATTCTTTGGCAAGCAGCCATTTTCCATCCTCCCTGTGGCACATGGAAATGAAAGATTGTTTTGAAATCTTCAAAACTAATGCAATGATAGCATGTGTAAAAAAATTCTTCTCCTCCCTACGTGGTGTGATTTTGATGAGGCAGCAATAAAATTCAAAGTAAATGCCATTGGCAGGTAAAAGCCAAGATAAATCCTCCAGTAGCAGCATGGTAAAAGGGGGTTTTAAATTTTTTTAAAACAAGTGCAAGTAGTAGGCAAAAGGGCCTGAAACATCCCTTCCCCACATGGTAGCAGCCAACAAAAACCTTCAATAAATCGCATTAGTAGGTGTAAAGCCATTAAAACTCAGGAAAATCCTCCAAAAAATGCATTGCCAGGCAAAACGCAATATCCCACATTGACTGGGTGGGCAAACTTTTTGATATTTAAAACTAAGGCCACACACTACCATAGTGTCAAAGCTTTGGGCTTTTGACGCAAGGTGCGATGGATGCCCAGGGTGGACCCCATGGGGTTGGGCATGGATTCCAAGGCCACCAAGGAGGCCGACAAGTGGTGACAGGTGGACCCCACATAGGCACGAATCTCGAGGCAGGTAGATGAGTTTTGCTAGAAACAGATGGCTTAACCAGTGAGCAAGTTCCTAAAGGATCGACAGTGCGCGTGGATTCATGAAGGGAAGATGCACGCCAAATACCCTTCGCAAAATAGCAAAAGACTAGGTGCATGGAAATCGAGGTAAAGATCACACATCTTGGAGATGATCCGACGGTCAGCGTTGATTCGCAAGCCGAAGTTGCTCGCTCGTTAGCCATCGTGAAATGGCGAAAGCTAGGTGGCAGGTCTAGTTGGTGGTCTAGCAAGCGGGTCCTCATGAGGTGGCTGTCCAGTGGTGGTGACGTGGCGCATAGGTGGCAGACACATGGCGATGATGTGGCAACGAGCAAGCAGCTTGGTGGCGGACACGTGGCGAGTGATGAGGTGTCATCCTAGATGGCACCCAGTGGACCCATCGACCAATCAAAGGTTGCCACATGGTAGGGCGTCAGGCCAAAATCAGAGGCAAAAATGGATGAAAAATCAAAATTAAATGTATAGTCTCAACTATACAAGAAATTCAAAAAATTTAAATGACAGAGCCACATGCAGAATTAATTTGCACAGAGGTCCATTTTTGCCCAAAATATGAAGTATTATATATCACCGGAAAGCTCTCAAGATGAGGAATGCAGTTATGAAGTTTGTTTCAACAAAGATCAGATATTTTGGAAGTAGTTTACATGGGAAAGAGAAAGGGAATGAAATTCAGTTCGAAAAAAGGACACTTGGCAGTGTGTTATGCAGATCTAATCTTTTGCCGTCTCCTTCTTATTCCAATTTTCTTCTCATTGTAAGGGTTATAGAATTTTGGAGGAAGTGCTCCACTTTTCATGGCTTCCATCTTTGAACTTCTTTACCCAAATTTGTAAAATTCTTTGGTTTGTTTCAGGGTACAGAGGATTTCAGTGCAGTATTCAAGATGTGTTTTCTAGTTGCAGACTTTACTTGTGTTAGGCATGAGTAATTTACCATAATATTGTCTCTATATGCATTTCATTATTATGAAGTCAATCCTCAAGGAGGATGAAATTTGTCAATTTCAAGGAGGTTGTGTGATTGTTTGTGGGTATCCTTCAATGAAGGTTTTAAACTTTGTAACCAGTCATGAATAATGGAATGTGTCCTAGATTTGATAATTTTGTGAATGGATCTGAGTAATGCATTAATATAAGGTGTTAATGCAGGGATATTGTTCAAGGAAAACCACTTTGTAACTAGGATACATATTTGCAATTCTATGTGTGACTCTGTTGTCCAATGAACAAGGCATTGGTCTTGCAGATTTGGGGATAGTTTTAGATCAACAATTTTAAAAGACAAATCTAATTTCCCTTTATGTTTAGGGGTTTGTGTACTATCCTTCCAAAGCTCTATTTCACTTATTATTTGTACAAGATCCAACCAATTTGTATGTGTTACCTAATCTATTGAGTTTGTGGAATGGTTTATCTGCTTCATTGATGTTGTCATGGTGAGTAAATGAGTTAATTTCATGCATCAAAAAGGGTGTCCCCCCGTAGGTTTAGCAGAACCTGAAGTGCTAGAGGATTATTAGGATCCTATGCTACGTTGTCCAATCCTTGAAGTGTTTCATTGATTGAGATTGGCTATCTCATAGATAGATTTGTAGGTGTTCTTGGGTTATCACTTTTAGTGAACAACAAAAATGGTGACTCTGTTGGGGAAACTAATGGATTTGAATGTTTGATTGATGAGGTTAGAAGTTGAATGTATCCTTCGTCCTGTCAATTTCATATCCAGCCAGTCTGTCCATTGTGTATGCACAGAGTTTGAAAGTGATTTTATGATGAAATAAATGTTCCTTATTTTGGATCTGCAAAATGATATGTTTTCTCATGTCATATTTTATGAAGGAGTAACAGTAAATTTATATTGCTAAGTTGTGAGCAAGTCCTTGCAGTTGTATGCAAATTTTTCCCCAATTCCTTATTGGGTGGCGACTCTAGTCTCTATACCGGTGCTTGAAGGAAGTTTGTATTTATGAGACTTTCACCAAATTACTAGATAATCTTGTGAATCATATTAAGATGTAGATGATTCAATTAGTTGTATGCTCAGACATAGGTTCTTCATCATAAAAGGTTTTATAGAGAAGTGCAACAAAATATTTCAGTTCATACATAAGTCTGATGTATTTTCCATATTTGTGTTAAATGGCTTGGAAGAATATTGGTTGCAACGAGATTGAAGGAGGAAATAGAGATTTAAATTTGTGTTGAATGGTATTCTGCTGTTCAAAATATCCTCTGTGCAAGAGGTGGTGACTCTGCGATAAAAGATGGTGTTGAAGTTGAAATAAATGCTTAGATCTACTAGTCTTACAGCTGCAAACACCCAGGTATTTTTCAGAAGTTTCAAATGCAAAACAATTTGTTCTGAAAATCTAAATGAGTAAAATAGTTTTCCCATTAAGTGAACAACACTAGTAAAGAGGGAAAGAGAGGAATTACAAACTTATTTGCATATCTGTTTTGTTGAAGTTCCAGTGTATATATTCTGTTGTAGTATGCAAATTTGAAGAAAGCTTTGTGTCAAGCAATGTTATGAATAGATTCGAAAAGGATATGTCCTTGAAGTGTTTTATTATTTAACCCAAGATTGTATAATCATTTGTGGGAGTAAGAAGGATTGGGATAGTGAGGTTTTTCAGCCTTATGTATTTCCACATAGAGCCATGCCTAGTGAAGTGTCACAACCGTATAATAGGGGAAGTTTCATCATGAACCATTATGCTACTCTGAGCTTTGAAGGTATTCTGGGTTACCCAAAACCCATACCCACGGAAATTAGAAAGTATTTGCCAGTATTTAGTGGGAAGAGATCTAAATCATCATGTCAACATTTGAAAATATTTTTAGATTTGATGGGAGAATTTGAAATCTGTCAAGAAGATGTGTGTATGAAGTTACTTGTTCAATCATTGAAAGAGGATGCAAGGGATTGGTTTTCCTTTTTGCCAGTAGATTCTATTCCCTCTTGGGAAGAATTAGTTGCATCTTTTCTTGAGCAATTTGCTGAGAGAATAAACCTTAATGATGCATTGAGGAAATTGATGGAAATCATAATTGAGGAAGGTGAGTTAGTGTCGGCCTTCAATGTCAAATTCTCCAAAGCATTGGCTGAGATCCCACAAGGGTATAAACTAAATGATGAACTATCTTTAGTGATTTATTTGGATGCCTTTGGAAGTAAGATGAGTTATAGGTTGAGGGATAAATAGCCAAAAACATTGCATCAGGCATTTGTGACAGCCATGGACATAGAGAAAAATTTGAAATATGGAATTCCTAAAAGACTTGTATCCATTAGTGTCTGCTGTCATAGTGTTAGTAATGCTACAACTAAGTGTGAAGTGAGAAGTAATTCTCAGAGTTTTGGTGTTCATACTTGTACTAGCAACCACGACAATTTCATTCCCAATGAAAATCAGAGTTGTTTGGTGCAAACAATGGTTGATCCTCGCTTAAATATTGATAATGTCAATTGTGTTGAAGACGAGGTTAAAGAATTTTCAGATTTCACTTCTTATAATCATGTTGATGATCTTTCCAATTTGAAAGTTATGCACAAAGTTAATTCAGAAAATCTTAATGGTAAACATGATTGCAATGAAAATATAGCATACATGGATGAACAAATTTTTAAAGAATGTCACATGGAACAGCAAAGTGCAATGCAAGTCCAGAAGATTGAATAACTTAGGAAAGCTCTTGAAATTGTGGACAAGAAGGTTCAAATGTTGGAGAGCCTTAGAGTTGTTAATGAAGACCTTCTTCAATATGGTGAAGAGGATTTTTTAGAAAAGGACTGTGAACTGAATGCCTATACATTTGATGAACAACATACTGATCTAACAGATGGTTTTATGATAGAAAATTTTAGTGAACATGCTGAAAGCTCATCAGATGAAGTAAATGGCAGCGATATTCATCTTTGTTCTTTGGTTGATGACGAGTGTTCTATTGGTAAAGAAGATCAATTGTGGCAAGATAAGTATGATTATCTTGATTTTCAGAATGATGGTCATAGGATGAAAATTTGTGGTTGTGAAACATGGAACAATGAGGATAGTTCCAGCCAAGTTTCATTTTCTTCTTTGTCTGATGAAGATGTTTATGATGATCGAATGGATGGTATCTTTAGCAATTTTTCTAATGTTTTATTCAATGTTGATATGGATATGGACCAACCACTTCATTGTCATAATGTTCATAAGGGGATTTTCCATTTGGTTTCTAACCCTTTGTATGAAGAAATAATTGATTGGCCAGATGTTATGAATGATGAACCGGTCCACAATGCCGATACCATTCCATGTAGCAGTGACATGTTTCATGATGAAGATAAGAGGCATGGGTTGTGTGATGATTACTTTAGACCACAAATGGAAGTTTTTCAGGTGGATATAAGTTTGAATGAGAAAGACTTAGCTGAGGATTTGCTTCAACTAGAGGTATGCATTCTTTTCCATGAATGGGATATCGAGAATGCAAAGGTTTTGAGCTTGATGATCAAGGATAGAAAGGAGCGTGATAAGCATAGTGAAGTATCACATCCAGATTGTAACATTTATGTTCCTTGTTTGTATCAATCAGTAAGTAATGCCCCTCATTCTATGAATTTAAATGGTAATAAGGCATGTGCTGATGAGAATTGCAATGTTGAGAATGAATGTTTTATTTTTGAAGTTCAGCATGATGATGCCCTTGCAAATGATAGAATTGATTGGGATAGTGAAATGTATGGTATCTTGTGGGAAGGCCTCTATTGTGCCTTGTCTCATGATTTTACTTTTGTTGAAGTAATGTGTGACTACAAAGTTCAGAATCAGACCAAAGGTATGCACACCAGTTGTTACAATAATGAGACAAAAGGGGTTGATTATAAGGATTATGCTCAATTGTTATTGAAAGGTGCCTTTGTTTGGATCATGGTATCAAGTGATGAGAATTAGATTTTTGACAGAGGTAAATGTTAAAATTGTTTGGAGCAGCTTATGATCAGTTGTTAGTATGTGTATATCTTGTATAGTTGCTTTTCTTCAGTTGTGTGGTTTTCAATAAATTGCCCTACTGTTTGGGTAGAATAAAGGAGCCCTCAGTTTTTGAGAAGAGAATGATCCATTTTTGGGTGGTCTGCTTAACCATAGATATCTGGATTCTTGTGTTGAACTTGCAATCAACCATCCCTAGTCAGAGCCACTATTGGGACTCATTAAAATTGAGTCAAGTTTTGAGGCCCAATTCAAATTTTTGCTTTGCATTTCCAAATGAGTCAGTTTGAATGGCCTAGTTAGAGAGGGTAAAAATGGAGCCAGTTGTTTTTCAAGGGGTAAGGCTTGGAAAATTGTTGTACAACTTTCAGATTTCATTTTGGATAAGTTTATTAGGTACCCATTTTGAGGGGTGAGCTGAAAGTGCATTTTAGGCACAAATGCAGATTTTACTAAGTAGCCTAATTTGAGTGTTTATATCTTTTGCCCTATTGGTCGTCATAAATAAATTCAAAATGGATTGAATTGTATGTATAAATGTGAGTCAACATGCAAAATTTCAAGTTTCTAGCAATCCATTTGCTCAGTATTCTAAGCTCAATCTATTGGCAGTTTGTGTTGTTTGACAAGTCCCTGTTTCAGCACCTAGTCGGAGCCCTGTTTCGCATAAGTGTAAAAGTTGCCTCAGTGAGTGTTATGCCAGAGTGTTTATTCCGGGCTATTTTTGGTATAAATGATGAGCTATGTTTCCAGTTTCAGGCTCCTACCAATCCGTTTGATCAGTTTTCAAAAGGGTTCATTGAGTCATCGTTTTCAGTGATCCATACTTTCAGTGTTATATCAGTTAATGTAGCCATTTTCATGATCGCACCATTTGCACATAGTCAAGATTTTGGTTGAATTGAGAATTCTAAGTTTTAACATGCACTTCAAGGTACCTATGTTTCAAATTTGAGGGCTTATGGAGGTCGTTTGATATTTTTGAGAAAGGCATCATGTGTTGCCAGAACATTGACTTCATCAGGTCCGCAGTGTCGACAAAGCCAGTTGGTCATTTTCGCCAATTAATATCTCTTTTCTCAGGAGTCGTCTTGAGAAACCATTTGGTAAAGTTCATGCTTATATATCAGAGTACACGCCTATCAGATGGTGAGGTCTAGAAAGGTGTTTTGACCACTTTGAAAATTAAGTCTTTGCAATTAAATGCGAAAATGTGGAGTAAGTGCTTGAAAGTTGCAAAACTCAGTCTGATGATCCGAAAATGATGCCGATCGTTTCTAGAGGTATGTGTAACGTTCTTGAAGCATTCTAGAGGTCAGTTGCACGAAAACGAAATTTTTTTTAGTCGGACCCACTTTGGGGCCTGACCTGGCTCATGCTTGTACATTGATTTTTTTTTGGCGACTTTGTTTATTGGGGGAATTTTAGAATATTTAAATGTGGATTTTGATCATGAGACATGTCAATAGAGTTAAAGATGCTAATAGAACTCCAGGAAATTTCAAATTGGTGAGTTTAATGCTAAATCCTCCTTCAGCGACAAAGAAGAGACATTAAAAAAAATGCGTCTAGCAAGTAGAGTTTTTGGAAGAAGGTTTTAAAACTTTCAAAATGCAATTGGAAGCCATAATGTCAATCGAATTTACCCAAATCTCCTCCTTGCTGTAGTTTTTGGAAGGGCATTAGAAAGTACCAAAACAATGAAGCTTTCAACAAATGTGAAAATGGAGTGGGAAGTTTGACCTTTTTAAACAATGCAATTCCAAGTGCCATCTATGGTGAGAAAGCATTCAAACTTCAAACAAATACAATTGACATATTGAAATACCTTTCCTTTGCCTATTATTCCCTACTGTGCGTGGTATGGTGAGGTTTTTTTTTTTTTAAAAGGAATTTTGATAGCAAATAAGCATTGCCAGCAAATAAACTTTAAAACAAAATGCACCAGCAGGTTGTTAAACTAGCCAAATTATCCTTTGTGTGGCTATAAACAACAAGTTTAATTGGCAATGTTAATGCCAATCTTCCCCTGGCAAACAAAGTGGAAAATGCTGGAGGAGAGGCAAACAGAAAAATTCTTAATATGAATGCAAGGAACAATAGGCAACGTGGTGTTTGGAGAGGGTTTTAAAATCTTCATACAAATGCAATGATAGGTCTTATGCCCATGACTTCTACTAACCTCCTCTTTTGTGTGTGGTATTCTGCAAAACACATAGAAAATTTCAAGCAAGTTATTTGGCAAGCAGTCATTTTCCATCCTCCCTGTGGCACATGGAAATGAAAGATTGTTTTGAAATCTTCAAAACTAATGTAATGATAGCATGTGTAAAAACATTCTTCTCCTCCCTGCGTGGTGTGAGTTTGATGAGGCAGCAATAAAATTTAAAGCAAATGCCATTGGCAGGTAAAAGCCAAGATAAATCCTCCAGCAGCAGCATGGTAAAAGGAGGTTTTAAATTTTTTTAAAACAAGTGCAAGTAGCAAGCAAAAGGGCCTGAAACATCCCCTTCCCCATGTGGTAGTAGCCAACAAAAACCTTCAATAAATTGCATTAGTAGGTGTAAAGCCATGAAAACTCAAGAAAATCCTCCAAAAAATGCATTTGCCAGGCAAAACGCAATATCCCACATTGGCTGGGCGGGCAAACTTTTTGATATTTAAAACTAAGGCCACACACTATCATAGTGTCAAAGCTTTGGGCTTTTGATGCAAGGTGCTATGGGCACCCAAGGTGGACCCCATGTGTGTGGGTGTGGATTCCAAGGCAATCGAGGAGGTCGACAAGTGGCAATAGGTGACTCCATGCAGGCACGTATCTCGAGGAAGGCAGGCAATTTTTGTAGGAAACAAATGGCTTAACCAATGAGCAAGTTCCAAAAGGATCGACGATGCGCGTGGATTTGCGAAGGGAAGATGCATGCCAAATACCCTTCGCAAAATAGCGAAAGACCACATGCGTGGAAATTGAGGTAAAGATCACGTATCTTGGAGATGATCTGACGGTCGGTATTGATTCGCAAGCCAAAGTTGCTCGCTCACTAGCCATCACGAAATGGCGAAAGCTAGGTGGCAGGTCCAATTGGCCATCCAGCAGGTGGGTCCCGGTGAGGTGGTTGTCTAGTGGCGGTGATGTGGTGCATAGGTGGTAGACACATGGCGATGACGCGGTGACGACCAAGCAACTTGGTGGTGGACACATGGTGAGTGATGAGGTGTCATCCCAGATGGTGCATAGTGGACCCATCGACCAATCAGAGGTTGCCACGTGGCAGGGTGTCATGCCAAAATCAGAGGCAAAAATGGATGAAAAATCAAAATTAAATGTATAGTCTCAACTATACAAGAAATTCAAAAAATTTAAATGATAGAGCCACATGCAGAATTAATTCACCCAGAGGTCCATTTTTGCCCTTATGAAGTTTGTTTCAACAAAGATCGGATATTTTGGGAGTAGTTTCCATGGGAAAGAGAAAGGGATTGAAATTTAGTTTGAAAAATGGACACTTGGTAGTGTGTTATGTAGACCTAATCTTTTGCCCTCGCCTTCTTATTCCAATTTTCTTCTCATTGTAAGTGTTCTAGAATTTTGGAGGAAGTGCTCCACTTTTCATGGCTTCCATCTCTGAACTTCTTGACCCAAATTTGTAAAATTCTTTGGTTTGTTTCAGGGTACAGAGGATTTCAGTGTAGTATTCAAGATGTGTTTTCTAGTTGCAGACTTTACTTGTGTTAGGCATGAGTAATTTCCCACAATATTGTCTCTGTATATGCATTTCATTATTATGAATTCAATCCTCAAGGAGGATGAAATTTGTCAATTTCAAGGAGGTTGTGTGATTGTTTGTGGGTATCCTTCAATGAAGGTTTTAAACTCTGTAACCAGTCATCAATAATGGAATGTGTCCTAGATTTGATAATTTTGTGAATGGATCTGAGTAATGCATTAATATAAGGTGTTAATGCAGGGATATTGTTCAAGGAAAACCACTTTGTAACTAGGATACATATTTTCAATTCTGTGTGTGACTCTGTTGTCCAATGAACAAGGCACTGGTCTTGCAGATTTGGGGATAGTTTTAGATCAAAAATTTTAAAAGACAAATCTAATTTCCCTTTATGTTTAGGGGTTTGTGTTCTATCCTTCCAAAGCTCTATTTCACTTATTATTTGTACAGGATCCAACCAATTTGTATGTGTTACCTAATATGTTGAGTTTGTGGAATGGTTTATCTACTTCATTGATGTTGTCATGGTGAGTAAATGAGTTAATTTCATGCATCAAAAAGGGTGTCCCCCCCTAGGTTTAGCAGAACCTGAAGTGCAGGAGGATCATTAGGATCCTATGTTATGTTGTCCAAGCCCTGAAGTGTTTCATTGATTGAGATTGACTATCTCATAGATAGATTTGCAGGTGTTCTTGGGTTATCACTTTTGGTGAACAACAAGACATATCAGTTGTAGAAGTAAATTTGAGCCTAATCAGAACTGCATTTTGGCATATGGAGATGCTATACTTCAGTTCATTCATTATTGTAATCAGATTGTAATATCTTGTAAGGTAGTGAGCCTTCCTCTAGGTTGTAACCCTTTTGCATTTGAGTAGTGAGCACTAGGAAGTGTGCTTGATTGCAAGTGTATTCCTCTTATGTAATATTATCATACTCCTGGCCATAGTATAATAATATTATGGGTTCAAATCCCATGATGGGTTTTCCCTTTCCAGATTTACACGTAAAAATCTTGTTTTTATAGTAGTGTGGTTAATTTCTTTATGTTTCAACATTTCACTTTCTTTCTTATGCATCCAGTGGATTAGCATTCAACTAAATAAGTTTAAAAATTGCAAAACATTGATTCACCTGCCCTCTTAGTGTTCATTGATTCCAACAATTGGTATCTAATCTTAGTTCCTCAAAAGAAGCCTAACAACTTGAGGAAGATCTAGAAGATTGAATTAATGGACTCTGGTTTGCAGAGACAACTTAGTGTGGCACTTGAAGATCTTGATGCAGTAAGAAAAGAAGTAAGTTCCTTGAAAAGAAATTTGAATATAGCTAAAGAATTCATTGAGACATTAAAAGATCAAGTGATCACTTCTAGAGAAAAGAGAAAGGAGCTTATGGACAAACTCAAGGAGAAATAGAAGAAAAGCATTGATAATCAAGCCCTACAAGATAAGATAAATAAATGTGAGAAGTTGGCTAGAGAGAATGCAGTCTTGAAGAATCAAATGCAATTCATTGTAATGAAGCTGACAAAGGAGAGTGAAGATTGGAAGAAGATTAAAGAAAGCCTAACTCAGTCACTGAAGGACAAATTTGATGAATGCTGGAGATTTACATATGAGAATGATCAGTTGAAACTTGAATTTGTGCAATGCAGGAATAATGGACAAGAACTTGAAAGGCATATCATAATTTTGAGAGATGAGCTTTCTACTGCTAATGAGTACAAAGAAAAATTCAAAGCTAGTTTATCCTGGTTAGATGAGATGTTGGAAATTTAGAGACATGGGAAGGATATGCGTGGACTTGGATTTGAGAAAGGAGAATCCTCCAGTTCTGGACAAAGAAATCATCAAAAGAAAAAGAAGTCTTTGGTAAAAAAGCCTAATGCCTATAAATTCAATGGTAAATATTTTGTTTGTGGTAAATTTGGTCATATGGCAAGTCAATTTAGAAGTAAGATAACTAATGGGATGATGAATAATGTGGTGAATAATGATTCTACCTTTACCAATCAAGATTTCATATGTAAAACCTTTGGTCATAAGTCAAACATGTGCAGAATAGTGATAACTAATTTCCAGAGTAAGAGATGCTATGCTTGTGGAATGTTTGGGCACATTTATAACCAATGCAAGATGAGACAAAATTATATGAACTTCAAGCCTGTGAAGAGAAATGTCAGTTGTCATGCATGCAACAAAACCGGTCATATTGCAAGATATTGCAGAAGCAAGAATGTAAGAAAGAATGCTCTAGTGCACAAGAATAAATCAAATGAAGAGAGAAAAGATAAAGTGAAAGAGATCAGAGATCAACATAAGAAGATGTGGGTTAAGAAGGAAGATTCAAATGTGTAGAATGGCTCCACACTTGATTTTGGTGTTGGAACCTCATCCGGTAACTAAGGCACTTTGGTCTTAAGGGGGAAGTTTTTCATGCAGATCCTCAAAACCCTCTTTTAGAGATTTGTAATTGGTCGAGGATGGTTGCAGATGATGGAGATTAGTTGTGCAGTTGATACCTAGAATATTTCATGCCTATCTAAGTATACGGTGATAAATTCACAAAAAATAGGTTATTCAAATTTTTTTTAGCGTTGTGCATTTATTACAACTTTAAGTTAGGTTTTCATAAGATAAAAAGGCATTTCAATCATTCATTCTTCACATTACAAACCAAGAGTAAGAGGATAAGAGAAAGGTGAATGAGATTGAGTAGTGACAACCAAGATTGAGGTGATCAGACAGAGATTCCTACCATCTGGTTGAGATTAAAAAGGTAGTTATCCATTTGCGAGCTATCTTTCCATACCCCAATTTATAAATGGCATCTACATATGATGTTGCGACTACATTGGTGGTTGAGATTGCCAAGAGAGAAAGACTCGTATTCAAGAGGCATCCATTCAAATCTGTTGAAGATGATCTGGAAGGTTCTTTTTCCTTTGTCCCATATGGTGTGCTACATAATGAAGATATTAGGACATACATCCACTATAAAATTTAGGAGATTTGAAATGTGGATATGCTATCACTTTACACCAAGCATATGATGGATAGGATGGGAAATGTGAAGCCCAAATTCAAGTCATTACAGGATAAGGGTTTTATCCAATTTATTCATTTTCTGGTGTTCGATGAACCCTAATGGGTCCAATATATCCTGAGTCAAATCCACAATAAGTTCATATGGTTGGACCAAATTCATAAGATCATGAAGCAAGACATTCAAGTAGTTACCTATTTGATTGCAACCGGTGAGATCCCCTATGTGAGAAAAGTTCAGAACACCACAATGGCAGCTATTACCGAATCCCAATATGACAACCAGTTAATGACAATTAGTGATATAATTGAGTATGATGTGATATTTTCCTCGATGGTGATTAGTTACAAGGTATACCAATCTAGCAAGCAAAACTTAGTATCTAGTACTACCATATTTTCCACTTATCAAATTCTCAAGGAAGACAAAAGGTATGATCTTTGTAGAGTGCTTCTCAATGAGCTATTGAGCAATTTGAAGAAGATAAAACAAGACAAGAAACATGTTTTCAAATTTGGTTCCCTAATTATTTGTTTGTCACTATATTTCTTGAATGAGATCCCTAGAATTGGAAAGGTTCAATGGGCTTATGATAAAGCGGTGGTAGTCCAAATCAAGGAAGGATTGTAGGGTTTGGGTGGTACTGTAGCACAAAAATCTACTTTGTGGGGTTACTTTAAATCCTTTCAAGCCATGATGCAAAGCAGAGAGAGGATACTAAAATATATAGCTGAAAAATTTGAGAAAACAATCCGCTTTATGGTTGATAAGGACCAATGTCATATGGAGGCAGTTGAGCCGAGAATTGTTTGGATCATGCCCATGGGGTATGAAGTGGATGCAAATACACTTGATGCATATTATCAACACCTATTGAGTCAGTTGGTAGATGAGAAAGAAGAAAGGTTTAGAACATAAAAAGAGAAGGATCTTTACTTGCCCAAGAAATTTAGTGAATCAACAAGGAAGAGAAAAGTAAGAAAGGAAGTTGAGGAGCTTGCAGAGAAAATAGGACTATCAAAGGAGGTTGTGCAAAGGGCTAGAGATAAAAAAATACTGAAGGAGGAAGACATGGTGAAGCCCAAAACTAAACTAGTCTCCACTCCTCTTAAGAAGTCAAGCCAAGATAGAGTAAGTTTGCACCTACCTCCAGTATGCAGAAGCTTGTTCCTCCACCCAAGTCACAAACAACATCAACCAGTGGAGCAGAGACGAGAAAGAAAGAGAAACCAAAAAGAAAATATGTAGTTGTTGAGGAAGAAATTGAATCAGATGAAGAGGTAAGAGAAGTAAAGAAGATGACCACTTATGCTAGAGTGGTAAAGAAGTCTCAATCTGGTGGATCCCAGCCAATCAAGAAGCCAAGAGCTAAATCTGATCCATCTGGTAGAGACAGAGAGAGCAAGAAGTAGAAGTTTGAGATAGATAAAGATTTGAAATATGGTAAAACTAAAGGTACTTATGAAGTTGTTCCCCCAATGACTTCGCAAGAAATAATTGATGAAATTCTCAAGGACAATAATTTGAAGAATGTGCCTGTGTACTATGAAAATTTTGATGATAAATATTAGAGAGAAATTGAGGAAGCAGTGGTTCAGTACATGGATATTTATAGTAAGGCATTAATAAAACTATCATCCATGATCCCCAAGAGCTTGTATGTCATTTTGAATGCAAGGAAGCATACATCTAGTTTAGAGGATGAAATAATAAGGAGTAGGTATTAGTAAACTTATCCGCTATCATTTCTAAAATTGAGGTTTCTAGACTGTTAAATCTTGCCAAGGATAAATTTTGAATCAAGAAGAGAGTCAATAAACTTATGCTTGAGAAAATAGATGAGGTGACCAAAGAGACAAAAATAATTTTGAGACAATTTTTGATAGACCAGAGGTATGATGTGAATCTGGTGCATGATGAAACTCAAGTGGAAGGGCAATCTCAAGATCATTTGTTCTGGAAGTGCATGTAGTGATTCTTGATAAGCAGGAAGATCAAAAATATGAAAAGACCACTCTGGCAGGCAATCAAATGAACATACCAAAACTACAGTTGAGAATCCTGATAATTTTAATATGGTTAAGTCTAGTGAAGTTGTACAAGATCCTTTGGTAATAGAAGTTGTTTCAGAGAAGACAACTAAGGAGATAGGTGATGAAGAGAAGGGTGTATATGATGAAAAGGATGTGAGTGCAGAGGAAGATGGGAAGGAGAAAGGAGAGGAGAAGGGAGATCAGGCTCTAGTGATAGTGGAAAGAGACACTATTGCTGATAAAGGGAAACAGATTTCTACTAATTTAGATGACTTTGGTTAAGGACCTATTTATGTGAGTTCATTATCTTTGATACAAGCATTGAAGTTGGCAACTCTCGCACAAGCTAAAGCCAATGAGGACTTACTTAAGTCCCATTCCAAAGATTAAGAATTGATAACATTGGTAGGAAATGTATTGGAGAAAATTATGTCATGTTTCGAACCAAGCACAACTGTTCCCTTCGATAAGCTTAAGAGTATGCTGAATGTTGTAGGTTCTCATTTTGAATCTTTGGAGAAGGCAATAGATATTAAAGTTTTGAATAAGTTTAATGCTATGAGATTAAAAACATTTTTGAAGATGACTGAGGATGATAGGGTGACCTTAGTTACTACTATAAGAGTATTCAAGATGCACTAGATGAAGGTGGTTGGATATACAAGTCATGTCTGGTTTTGTTGAAGTTCACTATAGACATTGACAAGAAAATAAGAGAATGTGAAGGCCAATTAGCTAGCATATCAAAGTCATATGTGTTGGCAATATATATAAATTTTATTTTTCTATATATCACCTTATGGAGTCATGTCCCTAAATGTTCCTTTGGTCGGGTTGTGTTTCTCGAATTTTCTGTGCAATCGGTCTTCGTAGTCTTCTTTATTTAAGTTTCATTTTGTTGAACTTGAACCTTGAACTTGAACCAAATGGGTTCAAGGTTCAAAGTTCAATTGGCGTTGTGTTTAAGTTTATTTCCTTGCATGGTTTTGTAAGTCTTTTTCACTGTTTGTCAGTGTTTTGCATTGGTTGAACCTTGAACTTGAACCTACTGAGCTTCAATGTTTAAAGTTCAATATTTGTCATGCATATGTTTTTGCATTTTTGTTGTTCTTCAAGGTTCAAAGTACGATGTTTGATTTCTTGGAAATCATATCACTTTTCGTAAGATGATGGCAAGGATTTTAAGGAATGGCTAACAGTGTCAGGAAAAGGGAATATTCTTTTTTAATGATTTTAAAGTTGTCATTTATAGCAAGTATGGCGTGGGAATCCATATTTTTCAGATATGAAGTGACTTGTTATTAAATGCATGATCGTGTATGATCATTTCAAAGTAATGTCACACAAGTTAAGAGTAATGATGGTAACTTATGGAAATCATGAGTAAGATTTTCTTGGCAGTTTTAAATTGAGCAGTTGTTTTGTCGAGATTATCATTTGTGAAACATAACTTTTAAGGAAAGTTTTCAGAGCGGAAGAAAAATAGACTGTGATAGGGGTTTTGTAGATGACAAAGGAAGGTATGTTCAACGACTTTCCTAATTGCTGCCATTTTTAAAAAGATCTGGGTATATTGTTTAGCTACTTTTTTATGTTTTACCTATTTTCTGCTTTGTTTGAGTTGATTGGGGAAAGATTATGGGTTAAAAATGAGGTCGACTTTGCCTAAATTAGCGAGCTCTTCTTCCCTTGTAAGTTCCTTACCAGAGCTAGCAGATACGGCTCTAGTTCAATTAGATTTAAATGTTTTCTTAGAAAGAGTAAGGAACCCAACTATTGATTCTATGTTGAAAGATATTGCACAAAGTGGTTTATTGGAAGCGACAACATTTCCCCTAGCTGCCCCTTGTTCTGAGTTGGTTTTAGAGTGTATGAATCACTATGAAAAAGTTAACAGGTGCATTAGGAGAAATAATGGTGAGGTTTTGTTGTCTATTGATAGAGAGACAGTAATGGAGGCCATGGGTATCCCACATCGGGAACCCTATGAGGATTGGACCATTAGAAAGTCTTATGGGATTTATTCTGAGAAGAAGCAGTATTACAACACCATTATTGCACAAAATTGGCTTTTGAAGTTTCAAAAGGGTGGCTCAAGGATGCCAAGGCCATTAACCTGAGAGCATTTGATTCCTGGAATCAGGGATTTGGTAATAATGTTGAGAAAAATTAGGGGAAATTCACACTCCTTCTATCGGGAGCACTGGATGTATTTCTTCATCCAAGTCACTCTCGACAAAGACTGGTTCATTGACTGGGGCACCATAATTGCAGAAAGGTTGCATGAGGGTTTGAGCAATTACCCTAGGATGTCAAATTTTTATATGTCTTCATATCTGTTCTATATGTTAGCTTGTGTGAGGGAGTGGCCAGGACTGTTCCATACAAAATGGGTTCAGGGTATAAAAATCTATGAATATCACCCCCATTTGACCCAAAAAGGACATGTTGACAATTACCTTTCCTGGAATGATATTTTTGCTGGGAGATTAACTTTTGAGTTACAAGGTAATTTGCACAGGAAAATGTCGGTTGAAGCTGTTGAACTAATTAACATCTATGGTAGCTTCTTTACTCAATTTAATCATTTCACTTATATAAGGTTAGGAGGTTTTAAAGGTGAACCCTTTAGATTACCTAGATATGTTTCACACTACTGTGTTTTGATTGAAGTTTGCTGGCAATTAGCCCATGTTGTAAAGGATTATGGTGAAGATTTTGGCACAAGTGGAATTTTTCCTATTGATTTAGGCCATTATAGTTGCAGGTCTATTTCTGATGCACTGAATCTTGAGTTAGAATTTAAGAGATTTCATTTGAAAACCTTCGTGAAAAGGGATAATTTTGACAACAAAGGTTTTATTGCTCAGTATGTGAAAAAGATAATGCCTGATCAACATATGCCACAATTGGAAGATTACTAGGAAGACTGCTTAGTCGAATTTGAATTGAGAAAAATAAATTGGTCTAGGTTAACTATGAAGCAGATTTTCGATATGAAGTTGCAAATGGACACCTTTGGTGTGACCATTGATAATGGAGATGTATTGGATCCAAAATTCATGAAATGAGTACACAATGAACCCCTTCCAGATGTTGATTGGAGTAGAAAGATGGAAGATAGTGTACAAGCACGCACCTTCAGTATAATTCACAAAACAGAGAATTGGCTAAGGAGTTGCAGATTTCATTCGGGAAAGGCAACTAGTTCAAGAAATAAGGGTTAAAAAAGGGAGATTGTGAGAAAAACCTCTATTTTAACTAACATTCATGTTTCTGTTGCAAGAAAGAGGAAAAACTTGACTCTGAAGCTGCACATTCCATTGGTGGCTGAGTTAGTAGGTCAAGATACAAGAAGAACTTTCAGCCACCTGTCGCTCATCTCATTCTTGATTTGGACGCAGAAGAAGTACATGGCAATATGACAACCCCTATTTCTGATGCTAACAAAGTTGTAACTGATGCTGACGTAGATGTCCAAGATTCACATGGACTTGATGTTCTATCTAACAAAGATAATGCTATGTTGCTGACTTCAGGAGGACCTCCACCTATGCAATCCAAAGATCTAACTGTGGCTCCTAAATGGTTAAGTGATTCAATTACCAAGGAAAGGAATGTTGTGCCTATTTTTGTATCAATGGAAGATGCCATGAGTAAATGTTTAGGGAGAGCTAGGGAGAGCCACTAAGCCAAAGCAACTAAAAATGGAGACCATGATCGACTTTGACGAGGGCACAAAACTTTGGACTGCAGATATTGCTAAGCCTACATTTGATAAGGATGCTCCCACTACCTCAGAAGTGGATTATGGTATTGAGCGAGTTGATTTTGGGGTAAGAACCAAAGCGGTTGATGTGAAACATATAGAGACTTCAACCAAAAGGATTATCTCCCGCACTTGGAAGGATGAAAAGGATAACACAGAGTTGAAATATAGTTTAGCGCAAATGGCTCAATACATCCATGCTCTACAAAATAGTCCACTACCATTGTCCCAAAGCTCTATTCCCTTTAGTTCAAAATCCCCTGGTAATCAGAAGTTCTTGGATGAGGTTCAACAAAACAAGATGATCACAGAGATTTTCTCTGAGTGGCTCACATCGATTGTGCATCAAAGAACTAATTATATATTAGATTTAGTTCAAATTTTCAAAGACACCAATGATGATACCAAGGAATCGAATGCTGAATTAATCGCATGGAAGAAAGAAAAGACTAAATGGGCAATGATTTCAAAGTAAATGTGCAATATTCAGTGTTATGGCTTAATGAATTTTCTTGCCGAAAGACAAGTGCTAGGATTAGACGAGGATATAATGTTCATATGCAAGGAAAGTATAGAGTGGCATAACCAAATCATTGAGCCAGGTCATAATGAATCTATCAGTTTGCGAAGTGAACTAACAACCCTCAGAACAACCATGCAAAAACATCTACGCTATGTTGATGTTCAGGTGCTTAAAGAGGATGGTCAGACTCTAGAAGATACAACAAAAATGGTTAATCTTTTCAGCAGTCACATTAAATAGATTAAGGTGGAAAAGTCCTTAGCCGTGGAATACTTTACAAAGATTTCTAAAGTGGAGTTGATGCTTGCAGTATGTCTTGATCATTTGGACTCTCACAGAGATAAAGTACAGCTGGTGAAAAGGAAGAAGGAACTCTGGAAGCAAAGGGTAATTCATCTTAGCCTGCCACATGTAGTGGTAATCCCGGAATTCTCAAGGGTTCATTAGGAGTGGATTGCAGCAAAAGTGGTTATGGTGTCCACCGAGAATAGCAATCCGGGCAATCCGGCTGAAACTGAATCGATCGCATGACTAGCACTGCTAGCAGTTGTATGCCAGCGTATCTATCTTTCTTTCATTTTCTGTTTATGCAGTTAGGATAGTTTCTCATTAACTCGTTTGGAGTTAATTTTATCTTGGGTTGAACTATTGGGTTTGGTGGCCTATTTATGAACTTTGTAATGACTTTGCGCAGGTTCGTTAAGTTTTTAAAAAACTATCTCTTTTAATTTTGGCTGAATACTTTATGTATGTGTTGGAAGTTGATGATCATTTTATGAATGAAAATCGAATGACACTTTATCTTTGGCTTCAAATTTGTGTGCTTGGTGTTTGAAATTTGATTTATGTGAGAATCTATTTGAAGAAAGAATCTATCATGGCTTTCTGTATGTGCAGAAAATATCAGTGAAATTCATTTTTGAAGATTTTCATTTTGTTTTAGCATACAAGCGAAGTTTGTCAGCTTTATGCAAAGAACTATATATGAATCAATGCTTGTGCTCATTTGGTATTGACTGGTGAATTCAATTACTTTTTCGTACTTTTTGGTGAAAAGTATAATATTGATTGTATGTAATTTGGAGCTAATTGAATATCTATTTGAGAAAGTTCTACCTTAATTCAGAGGTTAATCAATACAATGATTTTCCAACTATGTGGTGAAATTTGACTTTCATTACTTGGGCTAAGAGTATAAAAGTTAAATAAATTTTGAGAGACAAATCTGTTTGCCAATAGATTTTTTGGTGACTCTACTCGGGAAGAACCAAAAAATTATTTTTTAAAGAAAAACAATCATCTTTATGGTGATTCTTTTCTCTTTATAGATGGTGTTGCCTCATGAAGGGTCCTTACCTATTTTACAACCGAATCTAAATTGGGTACAAGAAGAGAAAAGTAATATTATTTCTCAGTTGGATACTCTAGCTTGGAGACATAGAAGGAGTCGAGCTGAATATGATAGGATAAGTGCATTGCTTGACGAAGAAGAAAGGCAAGCAGACCATCCTGTGTTAGTTTCTGAGAGGGTGATTGTTCCTAGAATTTTCTTTATTAGAATCCCTGATAATCAACCACATAATCCTAGATGCTTATTACCTTGATTGCTTCTCATATTGGTTACCTAGTTGCAAGATTGGAGTCAAGGAGATATACTAGGTCCCAAAGAAGGGAAGGGGTTTTTGATCCTATCTTTGAAGAGCTACACAACCTAAATTTTTTACCCACTTTCTCACCTCAAAGGAGGGCTAGAAGTAGACCTTCTTTCCCATTTCCATCATCACCTGTGTCCTTGGTTTGTCAATCTTTGACCTTGCATGGTGTTGCCTTACCAAATATATTCAACCCTACCCCCCTCCATATCATACTTCCAATGGCAACAAACAATCCTTGGGGGGCTGTTGTAGGCCCCTTGAACTTAGGTTTGAATATTAAACCCTTACCAAAAGGTTCTAGGGATCATTTGCCAAAATTTAGTGGGGATGGAATGATCACCATTGATGAACACCTGAACGCATTCAGTGTGGCTTGTGGGATAATAGCGGTACAACATGAGGATGTTGCTGTCAGGTTGTTTGTCTAGACACTGACTGGGGTAGCAGCCAATTGGTTTTATCATTTACCAAATAGTGTGATAACAACCTGGCAAGATCTAAAAACAAGATTTGAGGCAAGATTTAAAGTGGCTGAGGATGAACATTCCCTCTTGGCTCAATTACCCTAGTTGAAAAAGGAAATTCCTAAATCTATGCAGGATTTTGTAGTAAGATTTGATAAGATCTTACATAAGATTCCAGCTAACTAGAAGCCCTCAGTTGACAACCTTAAGTGTTTTTTTATTAATTTTATTCCTTTTGAATTAGGTTTCCTGATCTGTAGGTAAAGAGTCACAGATTTGAATGTTGCTAAGACCCTTGCAGTTGAATTAGAAGATGATTTAATCACAATGGGTAAATGGAAAAGGGAAGTATAGATACCTAGAGCTCAACCTTCAACCTCTTCTGATCCTATCATCCAGAGGTTAATGAACAATGTGATTGCCCTAAAAATACAAGCTCCTAAAGCAAGCACTTCATATTCTCAATCGTATCAGGACATTCCTATAAAATATCCCAATCAATAAGGAGTAAATGGAGGAAGACAATTACAATTACCTCCTATGCAACAAAGATTTTCTATTGAAGCACCACCTCCTAAGACAAACACATGTGTGTTTGATTTAATTGATGAACATGATGGTTCTTCATGTCCAGAGATGGTTCATTTTTCTCAAATGATCAGTAAAGGGGAAACAATCTTAGAAGCTGATGAAGGAGGTTCCCAAAGTATGCCTGGTGACTCTGAAATTCATTATATGGAATATGTCTCTGACTTAGAAAGGGGAGGAAACATGTTGGTGACTTTGGAGGATTCCTCATATGCAATTCTTACGAGAAATCAACAAAATTCAAAGCCTCAAGATGTTGTAACACCTGTCCATAGCACTGCAAAGGGTAAGGAAGTTTTGACTCGTCCTGGAAGTGTTTCAAAAGTTGTTCAAGAAGTTGTTTCTTTGAGTTCTGATTCATTTAATAGTTCCTTTGATATCATTGAATTTTGAAAATCATCTAATGTTCAGATTACTCTAGCTGAGTATCTAAAGTTGAACCCTAAGGGGTTAGATAGACTAGTTGAATTTGTCAAGGGAAATGATACTCATACTTTAGAAAGTGAAACCCAAATGCCCGTGATTTGTAATTCGTCAAAACAGGAAAATATCAACCCTGCTTTAGTAATCCCTGAAGTATCATAAAAAATTGTTCCTCAACAAGTTGAATTGGTTGTACCTAGTCTTGAAGATAAGCTTGAACCTTTCTATGTGTCCTTGTTTATCATTGGGCATAAATTGAGTAATTGTATAATAGAATTTGAAGTATCAGACAATGTCATGCCCTCAATTGTAGAAAAAGATTTATGTTTAACCTTAACAAAGACCTTTGACAAATGTTATTCCATGGATTCCAAACAGGTGCCTTTGTTAGGGCAAAATAAGGATGCACAAGTGGCTTTAGTAGCACATCCTGATAAAAGAATCAAGTTGACAATTTTGGTAGCTGACATCCCTGCCAGTTATGGCATGTTATTGAGTCGTACCTTTTGGAAAGACATGGGTGGGGAAATTAGAATGGATTGGTCTCAGGCGATGATCACAGTTGGAAAACAGAGAGTTGTCCTACATCCTGAAACAAAATCTAAATACACAGTCTTTCCTTCAGATGACCCAAAAGCTCAAATTTTGTATCAAGATTGTGGTTTTGGAAATTATATGATATCAACCGATTTTCAAGAGGTGGATAAGACCATAGATTCAAGCATGTCTGATGAACTCTGCTCTATGGAGTTTGACAAGAGTTGTTCATCTAATGTTTCAGGGGCTGGGGTAGTATTAATATCTCCTGAAGATAAATTTATCCCATATGCTTTCAAATTGGAGTTTCAAAACACTAATAATACAGCTGAATATGAAGCTCTATTATTAAGTCTTGCCGAAGAAAAGAAATTGCAGATCAAAATTTTGAAGGTTAAAGGTGATGCTGAAGTTATTGTAAAGCAAGTGAGAGGTTTATTCACTATTAAAAATGAGAGACTGAGACATTATAGAAACCATGTTTGGGATGAGATTGAAGCATTTGATGCTTTCTTAATCGAAGAAGTACCAAGGGAGTTCAACTTGAAGGTAGATTCTTTGGCAGTATCTGCAGCTCTATTAGTTCATCATCATGATTTCACAATAGATACCTACAGGGTAGAACTGGTTTATAGACCAGCATCCCCAACAATTTTGAATCCTGGCAGGTGTTCAAAAATGATAAATAGATTCAGAACTTTTTACAGTGTGTAGAGATTTTCACATCTTTGTTTTATGAAGGATCAGAAGTAAGTTGTAAAGAGTTTTTTCCTGATTCGCCAAAGGAACTGCATGATGGAGTATTACAGTTGAAAGGAAATAAAATCCCAAAAGGCTTGGTGTCTCTTGAACATCTTTTTGATAGAAAGGATGGGTATGTTAAGAAAGGGGAGAAAGAGACTCTTGTAATTCAAAACTCTAGTAAGTATGAGAGAATCAACATCAATACTGAGGAGGATCCTAAATTTGTTAATTTGGGTAAATGTTGTTCCAAAGAGGAGAAAAGGAGATTCATCAACCTGTTGATTAAGTTCAAAGATGTTTTTGCATGGAGCTACAATGATTTAAAGAATTTTAGAGATGGTAATTTCCAACATCACATTCCTTTGAAACCCGATGTCAATCCTTTCTGGCAGAAGTTGAGGAACTTTAATCCAAAGGTAGCAGAAGCAATCTTTCATGAGGTAGACAATACTTTCAAGGCCTGAATTATTTATACTTTACATCATTCTACTTGGATTGCCAATATCGTCCCTATTTGGAAGAAAAATGGTGAAATACGAATCTGTGTTGATTTCAGAAACTTGAACCAAGCAAGCCTAAAGGATTTATCCTCTGTCATCGATGGATCATATTTTACAAACTATTTCAGGATCAGAGATGATGTCCATGTTGGATGGCTTCTTTGGATATAACCAAATCAGTGTCTTGAAGCAAGATCAACACAAGACAACATTTATAACTCCCTAGGGCACCTTTGCATATAACAGGATGCCTTTCATATTGATTAATGCAGGAGAAATGTTTCAGAGGGCGATGGATCTTTCCTTTGGTCATTTGAGGGATAAGATAATTGTAGTGTATTTAGATGATTTGACTATGTTCTCTAGGAAGAGGAAACATCATCTGCGAGATTTGAGGAAAGTCTTGATGAGATGTAGAGAGCATGGAGTATCATTAAATCCTAAAAAATATGTTTTTGGCATCACAGAAGGAAAAATTCTTGGACATATTATTTCAAAGGAGGAAGTAAAGATGGATCTAAAGAGTAAAAGCAATACAACAACTCAGCCTTCCTTCCAACATAAATGGAGTGAGGTCCTTCTTTGGACAGGTGAACTTTCTAAGATGTTTTATTACTGATTTTGCCAGAATTACTAAATATATCATAAATATGATGAGTGAGAAAGTAGTTTTTAAATGGAATGAGGAAGGTAAAAGGGATTTTGAAGAAATAAAAAGAGCAATTCCGCACACACCTACTCTAGTTAACCCAAATTTTAGTAAAGATTTTATTATTTATTGTTATGCATCAAAGCATACTATGTCTGGAATTTTAGTGTAGAAAGGTGAAGATAATGAGGAAGTTCCAATCTCCTTCATGAGTGTACCTCTGAAGAAGCACAAGTTAAAATACTCACAGACAAAAAAACAAGCTTTTGCAGTAGTGAAAGCCGTGAAACAATTCAGGTACTATATACTTCATTTGCATGCAACTGTCTTTGTTCCGAACTCTGCATTGAAAAGTGTTTTAACTTAGCAAGATGTTGGTATCAATAATAGAGCATCTTGGGTCTCTAAGATTCAAGAGTTTAATTTAGACATTAAGCCCACTAAGCTAGTTAGAGGATAGGGCCTTTGTAAACTAATGGCGGAGAACAAGTTTGAAGAGCAGGGGAATCTTCCCTTAACTTTATTTGTTAGTCATCAGGATTCCTTGTTCACCGATGTTGCCTATTATCTTACTTATAGAGACTATCCAGATCATCTTTCTCCTAGGAAGAAATGAAATTTGAACCTGAAAGATGCAAAGTACATTATCTTTGATCATATACTATACAAGAAGGGTTTGGATGGCACCTTTCTCAGGTGTGTAGATAAGTCGCATCAAGAAGCTTTATTGAAAACTTTTCATGATGAGGCATGCGGTGGTCATTTCTCCTCCACGTTGACTACATATAAAATCTTGAGGAACTATTATTATTGGCCGGGAATGTTCAGAGATGCATATGCTTGGGTAGTAAGGTGTGAAAAGTGCAAATTATTTATAGGTAAACCTTGGTTGGTTGCCTTGCCTTTAAGACCAGTAGTGATTGAAGAACCCTTTAAACAATGGGGATTAGATTTCATTGGTCTGTTGAGTCCAACCTCTAGCACAGGACACACTCACATATTATCAACAACAGATTATTTCACTAAATGGGTGGAATCTATCCTTGTGAAAAAGACCACTTCAGAGGTTGTGTGTGCATTCCTTAAGGACAATATTCTTGTCAGGTTCGGGGTTCCTCAAAAAATAGTCACAGATAATGCATCAAATTTCTCTTCATCCGAATTAGTTTTATTTTTCTATGATCATAGAATTTCTTTGGCGCATGCTTCTAATTATTATCCACAGGGTAACGACCAAGCATAATCAAGTAACAAAAACTTGATTAACATCATGAGGAAGTTGGTTAGCAAAAATTTCAGAGATTGGCACAAGAAGTTGCATGAAGCACTATGGGCAGATCGAACCTCACCTAAGAGAGCTATTGGGATGTCTCCTTTTGAGTTGGTATATGGAATTGGTACCCAAATCTCTCTTCCTCTAGAATTGGCAGCTTCCAAATTGTAGACTATAGTAGACGATGCATATTTTAAGAGCTCTTTTGAGAAGAGAATTATGTACTTAACTAAGATTGAGGAGGAAAGTGAAAGAATGGTTCGCATGATTATGGAACATCAGATGAGGGTGAAAAAGATTTTTGATCAGAAGGCAAGACCCAAGAAGTTCATGAAAGGTGATCTGGTGTTATTATGGGATAACAGGAGGGAGCCAAAAGGCGCTCATGGAAAATTCAAGTCACTGTGGAAAGGACCTTACATAATTCATGAGGTAAAAGGTCCCAATTCTTTTAAACTTTCTTATCAGGATGGCTTTGAATTACCTCTGTCCTATAATGGGTAGGATTTAAAATTGTATCAATTGTAAGCAGGAGTTCCCCTGCTAGTTTGTACATACAGTTTTTTGTTGTTTTTAGCTTAGGTGCATGAGTCTTCGTATGAGTCCGACCTTACTTTTGAGTCATTTGTGAAACCAGGGATTCTGGGATTCATTTCTTGGTACTTTATAGTTCCACTCCCCATGGAGAGCTATTATTGGTAGTATATATAAATTTTTGTTTTATTATATATTGCCTTATGGAGTCATGTCCCTAAATTTTCCTTTGGTCGGGTTGTGTTTCTTGAATTTTTTGTGCAATCAGTCTTCCCAGTCTTCTTTATTTAAGTTTCATTATGTTGAACTTGAACCTTGCACTTGAACCAAATGGGTTCAAGGTTCAAAGTTAAACAAACATTGTGTTTAAGTTTATTTCCTCGCGCGGTTTGTAAGTCTTTTTCATTGTTTGTCAGTGTTGCATTGGTTGAACCTTGAACTTGAACCTACTGAGGTTCAAGGTTCAAAGTTCAATATTTGTCATGTATATGTTTTTACGTTATTGTTGTTCTTCAAGGTTTAAAGTACAATATTTGATTTCTTAGAAATTGTATCACTTTTCATAAGATGACAACACGTATTTTAAGGAATGGCTAACGGTGGCAGGAAAAGGGAATATCCTTAATGATTTAAAAGTTGTCATTTATAGCAAGTATGGCATGGGAATCCATCTTTTCAGATATGAAGTGACTTGTTATTAAATGCCTGGTCATGTGCGATCATTTCAGAGTAATGTTGCATGAGTTAAGAGTAATGATGATAACTTATGGAAATCATGAGTAAGATTTTCTTAGTAG
This sequence comes from Cryptomeria japonica, assembly GCF_030272615.1. NCBI lineage: Eukaryota > Viridiplantae > Streptophyta > Pinopsida > Cupressales > Cupressaceae > Cryptomeria > Cryptomeria japonica. The sequence continues at coordinate 2,007,332 of NC_081413.1, forward strand.
TTTTAAATTGAGCAGTTGTTTTGTCGAGATTATCATTTGTGAAACATAACTTTTAAGGAAAGTTTTCGGAGTGGAAGAAAAATAGATCACGACAAGGGTTTTGCAGATGACAGAGGAAGGTATGTTCAACGACTTTCCTAATTGCTGTAGTTTTTAAAAAGATCTGGGTATATTGTTTAGCTGCTTGTTTCTGTTTTACCTATTTTCTACTTTATTTGAGTTGATTGGGGAAAGATTACGGGTTAAACATGAGGTCAACTCTGCCTAAATTAGCGAGATCTTCTTCCCTTGTAAGTTCCTTACAAGAGCTAGACGATACGACTCTAGTTCAATTAGATTTAGAGGTTTTCTTAGAAAGAGTAACGAACCCAGCTGCTGGTTCTATGCTGAAAGATATTGCACAAAGTGGTTTATTGGAAGCAGCAACATTTCCCCTAGCTGCCCCTTGTCCTGAGTTGGTTTTAGAGTGTATTAATCACTATGAATAAGTTAACAGGTGCATTAGGAGAAATAATGGTGAGGTTTTGTTGTCTATTGATAGAGAGACAATAATGGCGGCCATGGGTTTCGCACATCGGGAACCCTATAAGGATTGGACCATTGGAAAGTCTTATGGGATTTTTTCTAAGAAGAAGCTATATTACAAAACTATTATTGCATGAAATTGGCATTTGAAGTTTCAAAAAGGTGGCTCAAGGCTACCAAGGCCATTAACTCGAGAGCATTTGATTCCTGGAATCAGGGATTTGGTAATAATGTAGAGCAGAATTAGGAGAAATTCACACTCCTATTGGGAGGACTGGATGTATTTCTTCATCCAAGTCACTCTCGACAAAGATCGATTCATTGATTGGGGCACCGTAACTACAAAAAGGTTGCATGAGGCTTTGAACAATTACCCTGAGATGTCAAATTTTTATATGTCTTCATATATGTTCTATATGTTAGCCTGTGTGAGGGAGTGGCCTAGAATGTTCCATACAAAATGGGTTCAGGGTATAAAAATCTATGAATAGCACCCCCATTTAACCCAAAAAGGACATGTTGACAATTACCTTTGCTGGAATGATATTTTTGCTGGGAGATTAACTTTTGAGTTACAAGGTAATTTGCACAGGAGAATGTTGGTTGAAGATGTTGAACTAATTAACATCTATGGTAGCTTCTTTAATCAATTTAATCATTTGACTTATATAAGGGTAGGAGGTTTTAAAGGTGAACCCTTTAGATTGCCTAGATATGTTTCAAACCACTGTGTTTTGATTGAAGTTTCCAGGCAATTAGCCCATGTTGTAAAGGATTATGGTGAAGATTCTGGCACAAGTGAAATTTTTCCTATTGATTTATGCCATTATAGTTCTAGGTCTGCTTCTGATGCACTAAATCTTGAGTTAGAATTTAAGAGATTTCGTTTGAAAACCTTCGTGAAAAGGGATAATTTTGACAGGAAAGGTTTTATTGCTCACTATGTGAAAAAGATAATGCGTGATCAACATATGCTACAATTGGAAGATTACTGGGAAGACTGCTCAGATGAATTTGAAGTGAGAAAAAGAAATTGGTCTAGGTTAACTCTGAAGAAGATTCTCGATATGAAGTTGCAAATGGATACCTCTGGTGTAACCATTGATAATGAAGATGTATTGGATCTAGAATTCATGAAATGGGTACACAATGAACCCCTTCCAAAGGTTGATTGGAGGAGAAAGTTGGAAGATAGTGTACAAGCACGCACCTTTAGTATAATTCACAAAACAAAGAATTGGCTAAGAAGTTGCAGATTTCATCCGGGAAAGGCAACTAGTTCAAGAAATAAGGGTAGAAAAAGGGAGATTGTGAGCAAAACCACTGTTTTAACTAACATTCCTATTTCTGTTGTAGGAAAGAAGCAAGTTAAGATTAAAGAGGAAAAACTTGACTCTGAAGCTGCACATTCCATTGGTGGCCAAGTTACTAGGACAAGATACAAGAAGAACTTTCAGCCACCTGCCGCTCATCTCATTCTTGATTTTGATGCTGAAGAAGTACAGGGCACTATGACATCCCCTGTTTCTGATGCTAACAAAGTTGTAACCGATGCTGACGCAGATGTCCAAGATTCATAGGGAGTTGATATTCTATCTAACATAGATAATGCTATGCTGCTGACTTCAGGAGGACCTCCGCCTATGCAATCCAAAGGTCTGACTATGGCTTGCAAATGGTTAAGTGATTCAATTACCAAGAAAAGGAATGAGTAAATGTCTAGGGAGATCCACTAATCCAAAGCGGCTAAAAATGGAGACCATGATCAGCTTTGATATGGGCAAAAAATATTGGACTATAGATATTGCTAAGCCTACATCTGATAAGGATTCTGCCACTACCTCAGAGGTCGATTATGCTATTAAGTGAGTTGATTTGGGGGTAAGAACTAGAGCTGTTGACGTGAAACATTTAGAGACTTCAACCAGAAAGATTATCTCCCACACTTGGAAGGATGAAAAGGATAAAGTAGAGTTGAAATAGAGTTTAATGCAAGTGGCTTAATACATCCACACTCTGCAAAATAGTTCATTTCCATTGTCCCAAAGCTCTGTTCCCTTTATTTAAAAATCCCCTGGTAATCAAAAGTTCTTGGATGAGGTTCAACTGAACAAGATGATCGCAGAGATTTTCTCTGAGTGACGCACATCAATTGTGCATCAAGGAACTAATTTTATATCAGATTTAGTTCAAATTTTCAAAGATGCCAATGATGTTACCAAAGAATTGGACGCTGACTTAATTGCATGGAAGAAAGAAAAGACTAAATGGGCAGTGATTTCAAAGAAAATGTGCGATATTCAACGTTATGGATTAATGAATTTTCTTGCTGAAAGACAACTGCTAGGATTAGACAAGGATATAATGTTCATATGTAAGGAAAGTATAGAGTGATAGTTCTAATGCTAATTGTTAAGTATAGATGCCAAGCTATCAAGATGAGGGGTGGGGGGTGTGAATCATACAAACTTAAACTTCCATGAAATCAACAGATTCAACCTCGGTAGTTTTAATAGATATATGTAACCAAAATTGTAAAACATGAAAACTCATAAATAGATAACATCACAACACATTCAACACCAGATTTAACGTGGAAACCCAAATAGGGAAAAACCACTGTGGGATTTTGGACCCACTAAGAAATATACTCTTCTAGAGTATGCTCGGTTAAAAGCAAATCCTATTAAAGATTACAAACACATTGCTAGATGTGACCCAGTTAAGGGATTTCCCTCAGATCTGTTAGGATCTTCACTTTGTTAGAAGTGAGCTTGTCAAAGGATTTCAAACACTCAACTAGAATTTTACCTTGCTAGAGGTTTTACAAATAAGACTGTTAAGTCCACTCGGTTAAGAGATTTTCTGTCACTTTACAAAATAACAGTAATAAGAATATATCTACAACTTTACATCTAAAATGCTAAAGCAGATTCTTATTTGCTCAATACTTATTAGTCATAGGACTTATCTTGTCCCTCAGCTGGGCTCTATACTCTGTTAATCAAACAGGTCTTCAAGCTTCTATGCTTGGTAATCACTATGTAGCATCCCTATGCTTACATTTGCCCACATACATTGTTTATCAACAATTCCTTATTTATAAACAATTTTCTAACCGCTGAATCTTCTTGATCACATTTCCCATGATCAATTATAGGCATCAGATCTTCAAACTTGACCAAGTTTAATGTATCCTTTGATCTGAAAATGTTTTACCTCGCCTTGGAACTTGCATACATTTCTTGGAACTTGTGCTAGGGTATTGCGGTTCAATTTGAGTTGTAGATCTTCCTGTCGATCTTTCAATGCCATAGATTATTAATAGACTTCATGCACGACATACCAATCATTTAATCAACTCCAACTCATCAGCTTCCTTCATTAAATAATGCTTTTAATCATCCAATGCATTCTGTTACTGCTCGGTTGCAACTTGGTAAATACTAAACTTCATTCAGTAGACATTCTGCCTTCATTAACCGATAGCGATAACCTTAGGGTTTATTGACTAGGTTCCTTAGGGTTTACCAACTAGGTTCTTTGCTCAGTGACATAGTATAGTATTAACCTTACAATTAACAACATATGTAGGATATCAAAACAATCTAAACATCATGATCTCATCATTGTCTAACTCGGTAATAGTTGCCCATTGAATAACTTATTCCTCCCCTTATTCATCATATTCTTTCTGTGTCTTTTACCAACATCTTAATTCTCTTCAAATCAATCTTCTCAAGATATGGCAACATCATATTGAATCAAAAAATCAATTTCTTGACATCAATGACAAAATAATGTTATTAAGAGAGTAAACATCCTTAATCAATTATATCCATAATCATCAACAACCTTCTCAATATCCTCATTGAAATGCCAACAATCTCTCATTGTAATTGGAATGCCAAGAATGTCCTCCTTTGGCATTGATGGCAAAACCAATTGATTTGACTTAATTGATTCGGATTCAGATTGCTGTGAGATTCTAAAATGATCTCCTACTGTCATTAGATTTCTCCCCCATACATTAGTCTTCTCCCCCTTTGACAACAATGCCAAAAAATAAAAGAGCTAAAACATGATTTCTTCTTCTGAGAAGTGATTTCCTTGCTGTGTATCATCTTAGTCTCGGTCAGAGCATCGTGTCTACAATTCCTATTCCTTGTATTGTTTTCTGCACACCTTTAGAAAACCTCCTAAAGTGTGTAAATCAACATCAACTCATAAAAATTATTCTGTAGAGTCATCAAATTGATGCTTTCACCAAACTTGGTCAGTGAGTAGAAGATAGGGGTAGGACCCCTAACTTGCTTCTGAGATACTCAAAAGTGTCCCTTGGTAGTGGCTTGGTGAAGATATCTACTATTTGTTCCTTTGTGCTAACATACTCCAACACCACTTTCTTCTCTTGAACTTCTTCTCTAAGATAATGATATTTGATAGAGATGTGCTTTGTCTTAGAGTGCATTACAGGATTCTTTGAAATGTTAATGGCACTAGTATTATCACAGAATATAGTTACTGGCTCGGTAACTTTCTTATTTATGCCTTCCAATAGTTGTTTGATCCATGCTATATTAGTGCAATTCAATGCTACAACAACATATTCAGCTTCTGCTATTGAGTGTGAAACACATCCTTGTTTCTTGCTAAGCCAACTCACTAGTCTTTCTCCTAAAAAGAAAGTTCCTCCACTTGTGCTTTTCCTATCATCAATGTTGCCTACCCAATCAGCATCAGTATAAACTTTTAAATTAAAATCATTTCTCTTGTCATATACTAAGCCATAATCTTCAGTGCCTCTCACGTATCTGAAAATTCTTTTGATTGCTGTCATATGTGTTTCTTTGGGATCTGCAGAGAATCTTGCAACTATACCTACTGCATGTGCTATATCCGGATTGCTGTGAACAACATATTGCAACTTTCCAATCATAGATCGGTAAAGTGTCTCATCAATATATGCAGATTCATCATTCTTTGATAGTTTACAGTTGGTAGTCATAGGAGTACTTACTGGTTTTGAGTCCTCTGTTCCAAATTTCTTCAAGATTTCCTTTATGTACTTGGATTGAGTAATGAAAACCTCATCTTTCATTTTCAGTATCTATAAACCTATAAAATATTTTATCTCACCGATTAGTGACATCTCAAATTCTTTGCACATTTCATTACCAAAGCTTTTGCATAGAGAATTATTTCCACAAAATATAATGTCATCAACAAATATGGCTGAGATTAGTATTCCATTGTCTTCATCGTTCTTCATGTACATATTGTTGTTTTCACTTGTTCTTATAAAACCAATCTTGATCAAATAAGAGTGCAATCTCTCATACCATGCTCTAGGTGCTTGTTTCAAACCATATAAAGCTTTGTTCAATTTACATACCTGATCTCTATTCTTGTCTTCAACAAAACCTTCAGGTTGTTCAATATAAATTTCTTCTTCTAATATACCATTCAAAAATGCAGATTTGACATCCATTTGGTATACCTTGAAATTTTTGAAAGCAGCATATGCCAACAATGTTCTTACTCCTTCAAGTCTTTCCATAGGTGCAAAGGTCTCACCATAATCTATTCCTTCTTCTTGAGCATATCCTTTGCAAACTAGTCTTGCTTTATTTCGAATGACCTCACCTTTTTCATTTAGCTTATTTTTGAAAATCCACTTTGTACCAATTACATTTTTGTCCTTTGGTCTTGGGACCAGTGTCCATGTGTCATTCTTCTTGATTTGATCAATCTCTTCTATCATAGCATTTACCCAATCTTTGCTGTTCAATTCCTCTTTTACTATTCTCGGTTCAAATTCAGATATCAGACATGTGTTTTGTGTCAGTTTGTTCCTTGTCATTGTTGGATCATCCTTATCTCCTATAATTTGAGTTGATGCATGATTCCTTCTGACATACTTGTCTAAGACAGGCTTGATAGGCTCTGTATGATCTTCTTCATCACTCGATAACTAGATATCCTCTTTATTTTCTTTAGTAATTTTCTCGGTAGGACTTGTCGGTTTAACATAGACAAATTCTTCATAATATTCTGGTTCCTTGGAATTTCCTTCATCATTTCTTTCTACAAATTCATCAATTTTCACATTTGCACTTTCTACTATTTTGTTAGATGATTTGATCAAACATTTAAATGCTTTTCTTCTAGAAGAATAACCTAGAAATGTTCCTTCTTCACTTTTCTGATCAAATTTTCCATTTCTATCATCTTTGTGTACATAGCATCTACTTCCAAAGATTTTAAAATAACTTACATTAGGTTTCTTGTCATAGAAAATTTCATATGGTGTCTTCAAAGTTCCTTTCTTCAGTTGTACTCAGTTCAGGGTGTAGACTATTGTGCTTATTGCTTCTCTCCAAAATTTTTGTGGCACTTTCTTTTCAATCATCAGGGTTCTGGCACAATCCACAATAGATCCATTTCTTCTCTCAGCTATCCCATTTTTCTATGGAGTTCTTGGTGCAGAGACTTGTCTTTTTATACCATGATCATTGCAGAATAAGTTGAACTCACCAGAGGTGAACTCTCCTCCTCTATCAGATCTAAGACATTTCAGTTGTCTTCCTGTTTCATTTTCAACTCTTGCCTTGTACCATTTAAACATTTGAAAAACTTCTGATTTTTCTTTTAAAAACATAACTGACATCATCCTTGAATAATCATCCATAAATAATATGAAATATTTATCACCATAATAACTTTGAACTTTCATAGGACCACAAAGATCAGTATGCACAAGATCTAAAATTCCCTTGGAAGTGTAAGACTTACTTGTAAAGCTTGATCTTATCACCTTACCCATATGGCATCCTTGGCACATAGCATTCTCAGGTTTTTCCGAACTCGGTAGACCTCTTACTCGGTGCTTCTTACTTATTTTGATTAGATTATCAAAATTTACATGACAAAACCTTTTATGCCATAACTAGGTATCATCTATCTTTGCATAAAGACAATTGTTCCAAGTTGAGTCAAGATGAAATGTGTTACCTTTTGTTTGTGTCCTGGTAGGTGCTAACTTTCCATGCTTGTCATGAACTTTGACAATTCCTTTTTGAAATTCTATTCGGCAACCTGTGTTGTTTAGTTGTGCTACACTCAACAAATTGTATTTCAAACCTTCAACCCAATAGACATCATTACATTTAGCATTGCCAAGAAGTGTTATGGATCCTTTACCTTTTACTGGACATGGTGCATCATTACCAAATCTTACATAACCACCATCATAATATTCTAATTTAGCAAACTTGAGTTTGTCACCTATCATGTGATGTGAACATCCACTATCTATGATCCAAGAATCATTTTTACCTATGTGAGATACCAGGGATTTCTCTTCATACCTTTCTTCATCAGATCCATCTTTGATAGCCACATAAACTACTTCCTCTGTATCAGTTTCATTAGATTTATCATCATTGGATTCCTCATCAGCTATTAGGCATGACTTTCTATCTCTTCTTCTGAAATCTTGGTATCCTTTGTAATGATTATCTTTCTGTCTGTCATCTCGATAATCTGTCTTTTTAGTAGAATCTTTGTTAGGATAGTTAGAAGCCATATGTCCCATCTTATCACAATTGAAACATTTCAAAGGTAGTTTTCCTTTAAACTTACCTTTGCCTCTCGGTAACCTTCTGGCTAATAGTGCTTCAAAATCTTCTTGTTTCTTGATTTCCTCATATAGTTTGTGCACTTTTTCCATGTTCTTGCAAAATATTTCACTTGCTCCACTATGATCCCCTTCAGTGTACTTACTCATTCTATCATTATAATCATTAGATTCACTAATATGAAAATAACTAAAAGTAGATTCAACTTTATTTACCGAAGACCCACTGTTATCAAAATTACTTAACTCAAATGCATGTAGCTTACCGATAGTAGCATCTAAAGAAACTGGCATATTGGGTACAGACCTCAATTCATTGATTGCAGAGACTCAGATTGCATAAGCTGGTATAAGGGTTCTCAACAACTTACTTGTTATATCCTTTTCTTCAATAGTTCCACCTGCTCCTTTGATTTGATTGACAATCTCCTTTAATCTTGTACTGTACTAGGTTATGTTCTCACCTTCATTCATCCTCATAGATTCAAGTTGTCCTCTTAGACTATCCACTTTTTCTCTTTGAACATGTTCATCACCGCCATACACAGATATGAGTTTGTCCCACATTGCTTTTGCATCACTATAGTCTTCCAGATCATTAAACTCCGAGTCGATCAATGCTGATGATATCTCAATCATTGCTTGAGTGTGTTCTTGCTTTTCCTTAATCTCTTCCATTGTCAATGATAGGTGCTTGGTGTAATGAAATCATTCTCCAGATAATATGTTGCATATTCTCCAACTCCTGATAAGTACAACTTCATCCTTTTCTGCCATGTAGAGAAACTAGACTTGTTCAGCTTCGGTGCATCCCTCTTATACATCTTTGGATCTTTGCCTCAAGTACCTTTAAACTTTACTTCTAGAGTCCAAAGCTCTGATACCAATTGATAGTTCTGATTCTAATTGTTAAATATAGATGCCAAGCTATCAAGATGAGAGGGGGGGTGAATCGTACAAACTTAAACTTCCATGAAATCAATAGATTCAACCTTGGTAGTTTTAATAGATATATGTAACCAAAACTATAAAACATGCAAACTCATAAACAGATAACATCACAACACATTCAACACCAGATTTAACGTGGAAACCCAAATAGGGAAAAACCACTGTTGGATTTCGGACCCACTAAGAAATATACTCTTCTAGAGTATGCTTGGTTAAAAGCAAATCCTGTTAAAGATTACAAACACATTGCTAGATGTGACCTGGTTAAGGGATTTCCCTCAAATTTGTTAGGATCTTCACTTTGTTAGAAGTGACCTTGTCAAAGGATTTCAAACACTCAACTAGAATGTTACCTTGCTAGAGGTTTTACAAATAAGACTGTTAAGTCCACTCGGTTAAGAGATTTTCTGTCACTTTACAAAATACAATAATAAGAATATATCTGCAACTTTACATCTAAAATGCTAAAGTAGATTCCTATTTGCTCAATACTGAAACTGAATCGACTGCATGACTAGCACTATTGGCAGTTGTATGCCAGTGTATCTAGCTTTCTTTCATTTTCTGTTTATGCAGTCAGGACAATTTCTCATTAACTCGTTTGGAGTTAATTTTATCTTGGGTTGAACTATTAGGTTTGGTGGCCTATTTATGAACGGGTTTGCTAAGTTTTTGAAAAACTATCTCTTTTAATTTTGGCTGAATACTTTATGTATGTGTTGGAAGTTGATGAGCATTTTATGAATGAAAATCGAATGATAGTTTATCTTTGGCTTCAAATATGTGTGTTTGGTGTTTGAAATTTGATTTTTGTGAGAATCTATTTCAAGAAAGAATCTGTCATGGCTTTCTATATGTGCAGAAAATATCAGTGAAATTCATTTTTAAAGACTTTTCATTTTTTTTAGTGTACATGTGAAGTCTATCCGCTTTATGCAAAGAACTATATATGAATCAATACTTGTGTTCATTTCGTATTGAATGGTGAATGCAATTACCTTTTCGTACTTTGTGGTGAAAAGTATAATACTGATTGTATGTAACTTGGAGCTGATTGAATATCTATTTGAGGGAGCTGTACCTTAATTCAGAGGTTAATCAATACAATTATTTTCCAATTGTGTGGTGAAATTTGTCTTTCATTACTTGGGCTAAGAGTATAAAAGTTAAATAAATTGTGAGAGACAAATCTATTTACCAATAATATGCACCCCAATCAGTCCCAGCTAGCAATTTTGAACCACAAGTTTTGAGAATATTAGATAAGGTTAAGAGTTTAATTCATGAAAAGGAAAGAGTTTTGGGTAGAGTAGCAGAAGTAATGAGTCTTATCACTCCCTGGATAGATTCTTTGATGATCAGTATGTAGGATGCTAAGGATGCTCTGGATTCAAATGTTCCACCATAAAGAAGAGGAGAAGAGATGCTTGCTTATCTTTTTAGCGGGATGATAAGCATTTTGGAAAGTTTGAAGAAGGTATGGGACAAACATTTGTTGTCCCTTAGTATAATTATTGCAGAAATTCAAATTTTTGTGAGCAACTATACATATCCTTGTATATAATTTTTGGTGGATTCCTATCTTTGGCATTGTTGTCAAAGGGGAGAGGCCAGAGTGAAAAATGGTGCTAATTCTCAGGGGGAGCTTATATATTCTTGGTGTTTGAAATTTTGAAGTTATGCAGTCTTGAGTGTATAGTTTATTTTTCATAGTGTTGTCATCAATGCCAAAGGGGGAGATTGTTGGCAAGAGACACTGTTCTGATGAAGATTGATGCATGAGAGATGCTTCGGGGTTGTCATTGATGGAAGCTCAGTTCACAAATCACATCCGATGTACATATATTTGGTTTGTCAGGAGTCATATTATTCATAAGGAGAGAAATGAGAATCACCCAAAATCAGAGAGTTTGGGTGATTTATGAGTTGAGTCATGCTTGTTGAGTCTAGTGGGCTCGGACTAGGACTCAGATGAGTCTGGGTCAAAATATCACCAAAAATTGCACTCGTCCAAAATTGTCCAAAATCGTCGAGTTTGGTGAGTCCTGGCTCCCAAACTCAACTGGTGGCATGTAACTTCAAGTTAAAAAAAACACAACTTCTAATATGTTTTGAAGTGATTTTTGTTGGTTTATATTATGCTTTAAGCCTAAAAGTGAACTTCATTTCATTTATTTGGCAAAATAAGAGGACAAAGGTGAGTTGTGATAAGAAACAATAGAAAAATAACACTCGATGCCTATATAAAATAATAAGTCTTTTGGACTCCCGAGGTGTTGCCCCTCGGCCCCACCCTATATTGGGATAGGGAGCACGCTAGGGGTGCTGCCTCTGAACCCCACAAGGGGTGTTTCCTCTTGACCCCAGCTTGGGGGCACTTCCCCCAAACCCCCATCATAAAATTAGGGTGGAAATTGCATCGATAAAAGTATGAAAAATTTTAACCTTTGAGTCTGATTGGGCTCCAATTCCATATAAGAACATATATTTTCATTTGGTGCATCAAGAATTGGAAAGGAAGGGTTTGCATCTCATTTGATCATATGATGACATGGATTTTTTATTCCACGAGTTTTGTAATAGTGTATACATTTGACAATATTTATATATGTATGTTTGTTATTTCCTTCAACTACAATTTGCATTTATGCTTATGTGATTGATGTATACTTGTGTATGTAATCAAATTAGCTTCTATTTGGTGATGTTATATCTAAATTTCTAAAAATATCTAAATTTCTTGAGTTTTTCACTTTGCTGAGTCTAGTCGAGTCTGAGCCGATTTTTGATTCCCGAGTTTGAGTCTCAAGTCGAGTTGGCCTCACTGAGTCTGAGCTGAGTCTGAGTCTCGTTTCTATGTTCATAAGGCATAACTCTAGAAGGTGGAACACATTAACCGGTAGAATGTGCATTTCTTGATTTTGGTTAGATAATTTTGGTTGCAGTGATTAAGGTAGTTGATTCAAGGATCGAGGAAGATTATTTTTGTATCTTGATATCTAGTGTTGATTCATGAGAAATTTTAGAGGTTCGATATTCAGTAATTTAGTTAGAGCAAAGTTATTCTGGTGTAACATGTGTTGCATATTTGTTGGGTTGATTTTGGTGATTGGTTTCATGTTTGAGGTGATTGGGCTGACTTATGGGAAGCTTATTATCATCCTATTTTGGTCGACATTTGGATTTGTAGATGGATTGAATTGACTTGGTGATACACGTTTCATGTCAACATGTTATGCGGTTTTTGGAAACCGACATGGTTATTGATTCTTTTTGTTGGTGCGGAGATATAAGATCAATTTGGTTGATCATGTTGATGCATGTTATGAGTGAGAGAATTTTGTATGAGTGAATGTGTGAAGTTAGGTAAATGTGATTGAAGGTTTGGTGCTCATGTGTTTGACAGAGCAGGAAAACAGGGTAGAGAAACAGATCAGTTGTAGAAGTAAATTTGAGCCTAACCAGAATTGCATTTTGGCATATGCAGATGTTATACTTTAGTTCATTCGTTATTGTAATCAAATTGTACTAACCTGTAAGGCAATGATCCTTCCTTTGAGTTGTAACCCTTTTGTATTTGAGTAGTGAGCTCTAGGCAGTGTGCCTGAATGTAAGTGCATTGCCCTTATGTAATATTATCATACTCTTGACCATAGTATAATAGTATTGTGGGTTCAAATCCCACCGTGGGTTTTCCTTTTTTGGGTTTCCACTTAAAAATATTGGTGTTATGGTTTTGTGGTTAATTGCTTTATGTTTCAACATTTCACTTTCTTTCTTATGCATCTGGTGGATTAACAGTCGGCTAAATACGTTTAAAAATTTTAGAACACTGATTCACCCCCCCTCTTAGTGTTCATTGATTCCAACAATAGGATCCCATTTCTTTTTATATTGCTTATTTTTTAATATTGAAAATGAGATATATACATGAAAAATAATTTATTTTTTTGTATTGCAAATGATTTATATATAGATGAAATACAATATGTAAGTATAACACTAATACAAAAACAACAATATCTGACTAGAAAAACTACTAAAAATTGCGTATAAATGACTAATCTTGGTCACGTGACCATTAATAGTTTATTATGAGTCATTTATAATGTGACCAAATTTATGACTAAACTATTTTAGTCACTTGTTGGTTGTTTTGATTGATCAATTTGGTCATTGATTTAGTCACTGATTTGTTCATTGATTTACTCATTAATTTAGTCATTGATTGTTGTTAACTAGCCATTTATTTAGTCAAGGTAGTGATTTATTTAGTCATTAAATTAGTCATATTGATAGGGAGTTATGAATGAGAAGATGCTAGAAGTCTAAGTCTTTGCTAGAATCCACCAATTGGTTAGTTTTTTGTGTTCAATGTGTGTTTACTATATCAAATTTTATTGTTAGCTATTCATCTCTTCACTTCTCTTCTCAGACAATCACCCTATGGTTTTAGTTCACCATCTTTACTCAAGCATACTCCACCTTGCTCAAATAGATGTTTTTTCTCAATCTTTGACTTTTTCTCACTTTGCATATGGTTTTACTGTTCTTTGGGAGGTTTTAAGATTTCCACCATGTCATGAGGAATAATTTCAAGTTTTACTCTTTTATCTTGATTTGAAACCCCTTACTTGGAGTTAGCTTCTCAACATTGCTCACATTCACCATACTAGGTCCAAACCCCCAAATGTTTAAACTGGAGTTCTGAGGGCTTCACAAGGTTTCCAAGGTTTTTTTGGGCTGGTTTCAAAAGGTTTTACAAGGTCACCAAACCTTACTCCAATCAAATTCTTAATTTTCTTCAAAATAGGGCTACAAGGAATAAGCCCTTTTTAGCCCTCCTAAAACACTATTTTTCTCATTACTCACTCCCATCTTGGAATCTCTGAAAAAAATGAATAGTTTCAAGTACCCTTTTGGCCAAAATTATTAATTAGTGCCAAGAGAGGTCTTGAGAAGGTCAATTTATGACTGTCCTATTTTGTAGCCTCAAAACAAGAGTTTTTTGTGAGGGTTTGGTAACTTAGTGTTTAGTAAATCACTCCAAAGATTTGAATCTTGTCTCCTTACTCAACACACACCTCTGCAGAAAAATTTCAACCTGTTGTTCAACCTTGGCCTGCAAGCATAATATCAAATAGATGGCATACAAACTGAAAAATCCATTTTTATGACTATCAAAGCCCTTGTGACAACAACACACTTATGATTTTCAGAATTTTAAGTGCTTGTAACTTCACACAACTCTCAATGTTGCTTCATAGACATCCAAAAACATTGCTAATACTGAAAAAAAAACACTTTTATTGGTTCCATTGAACAATAACTCAAACACCAGGTGTCTTTGCTTCAAACCATGAAAAATCCCAAAAACATGATACTTGCTGCCATAAACAAGAAATTTATTGTTTGAGGAATATTATCACTGTTTTGAGACACCAACCATCTTCCAATCATTACAAGGAAGTGTTCAGACATATTGGCCTTGTTTGCATAACTCAAATTGGGTTTTGAGTCCAAACTATGAACTTAAGAGCATACTAGCCAAGTTAGGAAAACTTGCCTAGTAAGAGCTTTCATCTTTCTTCCAAACAATACTCCTGGGAAGTGTAAAATATATGTACAATATACAAATGCAAATAAACTTGACTAAGACCATTTTGGGAGCCCAAAACCTTGAGTTAGTCAAGTGAATGCATTTTTGGGCCTCAAAACCCTTGACATGGAAGCAACCTTGCAAAACTGAAAAGATTATTTGCACATAGCTCCTAAATGACAAATTGCCAAAATGATTACATGGAAAGCATTAAAAAAAAAATAAGATCTCTATTAAAGAAGAACAACATGGAAATGATGAGGTTTTGTACGGGCTGCTATTCCCAAAGAGGAGAAATCATGTCAAAAACCAGAAAAATTGCTCCTTCAATTGATTTTTTTTAATGAAAGTACAAAATCCAACCATTCCAAAGAATAGGAAGGCATTTAAATAGTGTTTTAAAGTGGTTACAAAGTCCTATATAGACACATAGCAAGTTTGTCTTGTTTTTGCAAGAAAATGTCCAAAAATGACAATTTTGCACAAGCAACATGACAACTTTTGTTGCTCCAAGTAGCAAAGTGAGAAACTATACATATGCAACCTTCCTAAAACATTTAAACATTATAAAAAACACTTCCTAAACATTATTCAACACTTTTCAAAGCATAACTAAGCTTATAAGGCAAATTTCCATTTTTTAGCCTTATTGGGCCTAGGAGCACAAAACTGACAACTCAAACATTACAAAGCAGAATTTGATCTCTCAAGCACAAAATGAGATAAAAAATTCATGAAAAGGCTCATAAAAACCTAAGACAACATTAGAAACTGTAAAGCGGAAAAATCGCGATCGAACCCTAGTTGTTCTCCCCTCTTCCGACTCCGAGGAGAGAGAAGGGAGGTTCATTAGGATTCGATGGTTTTTCACTTAGGGGAGACACTTTACATTCAAAAGAGGGGTTGAAACTCATAAGATCCAATCCCACGCAATGCAAGATTGGATGCTAAATGAATTTCAAGGGGTAGGAAAGCAAGGCTACCCTCTTTTGTAAAGAATGTTGTTAAGGAAATTAAGCTAAGCATGCATAGAAAGTCATAAAGATTCGCTTATAAACTGAGTTCGGGTTATAGGATGAAGTTGCGGACCTGGAATTAGCAGTAAAATGTTGATACGGCGCTGTCCTGCAAATTTGAGCAAAAGTTGTCGGGACGATGGCGCCCGACGCCACGGTCCTCCGAAAAATCCGCGAAACGAAGGGGGATCTGTTCGTCTCTGCACAAGGATTCTAGATCTTCAATTTCAGCTGCGTACCTGCAACCTACACACAGAAAAGCGAAGATGATTGGGGGGTTAGGGATTGGGGGTTTGCCTTTAGGTCAAACCCCAGTTTTGGAATTAACCAAGAAATGAGCAAGAGCTGTAAATGTAAATGACTGTACAACAAGTACTAATACCTTGTTCTAAGGATGTTTGTATCCTTATGTGCGAAGGTTTAGATGTTGTATGTTGTATGTTGTATGTTGTAGCATGTAGTATGTGATCTCCTCTTCAATGGTTGAATCCTTGTCTTGAATGCAACACTTAACCTTGAATGGAGACTTGAAATGATCAATTGCTTGAAGGAATGCTTGAATGCTTGAATGCTTGAGTATAATTTCCACGCCTTGTACACATATCCTTTTTCATCTCTAAATGAGAGAGAAAAATGTAGTTTATATACTTGTCATTTAGGGCTGATAGACTGATTTTCCCGACCTTAGGCCGACCAGGGAAAGTTAATTTCCAAATTGCAAACAAAAAGACCCGAGCCCCTTAGGAGACCGGGCCCAAAATAGGACCCAGGGACCAGGGCGCTGGGTGCCATGGTCCTGGGGACCAGGGCGCTGAGCGCCCTGGTCCTGAGGGACCAGGGCGCTGGGCGCTCTGGTCCCACCTCTCGGGACAGCAGGGTGCAAGGAGGTTCAGGCCAGGGTGCTTGAAAAATGCAGTTTTCAGTGTCGTGAGCAAGTTTCAGGGTCTCCATTCAGGTTGCGTGTTGCGTCGCCATCGTGAAGACCAAAATGCAGTCGAAATTGCAAGTGTCGCAATTTTAGGATGCTACATTTAGCCCCCACTTTAGCAGGAGTATAAGCGTACGCTCATACTTCCGCTAAAGTACAAGGAAACAACATTGAAAGACTTTCACCACGTCAAGGAGGCAAGACACACCAAGCCCCCAGTGAACTAAGGATCTTACGACTTCGATTGACAAAATAAAAGGGAAGATCACGAGGGAGAGCCATGACTGTCAGTAGTAAGGCTCCCTCACTATGAGTCATGCAAGAAAGATATCAAAAATTTTCAAGGCAAGGTTAAATTTACCAAGAAATTTTCAAGTATCTTGAAAAGATATGAACGGGATGTATGCCCCCCTACGTTAAAGCGATCGCACACGCCTCACCGGGGGTGATTGTTTTAACATAGTGATACACATAAGAAATGAGAAAGGAGCACGTTATCGCAAGGATTTATCCCCCAAGTGTGAGATAAACCCAGGGATAATAGACACAAAACATAAAGCACGAGGTGACTTCGCTTTCCTCGGGGTCAGTATGTTGTATGATAATTCATGTATATATATCATATGTATGTATGCATAATTGTTCGTCATTCCCCAATCAAGGAAGGTCACCTAGAAGAAGGGAACACATGTGTCTTTTGAGTCAACATGAGAGAGACCGAGAGATCTCAATGCTTTGCATCGTCCTCAAGTAGACAACACCAAAGACAACAAATAGAAGAATGAGAATAACATATAGAAGAAGTAACAAAAGAGAGGGGGAGAGAGTCTACTATGCTAATGTAACTAGTCTAGCACGTCATCTACCCCCCGATCTTGCTGATCAATGTTTCGGGAAGGCAGGGAACACGCTAGAGGAGGAACATCCAACACAGCAGATGGAGCTATCACAAGATCCAAACAAGGGCTATGTTCATGTTTCGAGCCACATTGTTCTTGTCTAGGAGCTAGGATAAGTGCTTTAGAAAATTCATTAGATAAATGGTTATCAACATCAACAAGTTCATATTCACTATCAGAAGCAAGAGGAGTAACATTTTCATCTATATCATCATCAAGATTTATAAAAATAGGATCTTTAACTCGCACAGGATCAAGACCATCATGCATCTTATGTTTAGGAGATTTAGGCTCAATGTCCGGCTGAGGAGAAAATGGAATAATGCTTGTTGAAGGTGTTTTTGGAGATTGCAAAGTTTGAGAAGCAGCTGCCTGAGCTCTAAGACGACGCTTTCGTCGGCGTTCACGTGCAGAACGATTTCGTCTAGTCTTAGTAGGAAGTTGCGAAGACTGAGGAGGAGGAATGTTCTCATCCTTAGCACTTGGGTGTTTAGGTTGTGGTCTCTTAGGCTGGATAATAGGAGAAGAGGAAGGTCTCTTCTCTCTATAAAAAGAAGGAGGAGGAACTGCTCCATATAAAGGAGGAATTTTTGGTTTAGGGAGAAGACCAAGTCCATCATGACGAGGAGGTATAGGTCTACTCTTAGGAAGTTTATTAGGCATAGACATAGTCACATCCATAGGGATCGGTTGAGATTCTTCTTGAGGAAAGACATTAGTTTTATCTTTCAAAGGAAGAACTTCCTTCTCAAGAATGATAGGAATGTCAAGTTTAGGTGTTCTAGGTTCACTTAGAGATAAGATCATATCTGTTTTCCACTTTTGATAAGATTTGAAAAGATGATCACTTCGCGGAGGAAGAGATTGGAATTGTTTAGGCCAAAAGTAATCAAGAGGAACACTAGAGGTTCTTTCAGCTGGTTTAAAGAGACTATGATTGACAGTAACAACTTCACCATTATGGGGAAATTTCAAACACTTATGAATAGGAGAAGCAATAGCTTTCATGGAAGATAGCCAAGGATAGCCAAGCTTCACACGAAATTGTTCGGAAGATGGAATAATAGCAAAGTTCACATCAAGGGATTTGTTATGGACTTCAATAGGCAATGTAATAGAACCAATTGCAGGAGAAGAAAATGCATCAAATAGTTTCACAATCACATCTGTTTTGTCATATATCACTTGATTCAATTGAAAAGTAAAAAGAAATTCTTCAGTAATAACGTTAACCATGCACGAAGGATCAATAAGCACTCCACGGCAAGGTGTATTCTTAACTTTTTCAACTATGTATAAAGGACCATCAGGTGCCCTAATGGTTTCGCTAGAATCAAATGTGATGGAAGTTTCTTCAGGGATTTCTTGCTGCTCTACAAAGTTAATCACATTCGGAGTCATAGACACAAGACCATCAGATGAGAGAGAGGAATCATTAGTCTCAATCGCATTAGAGGTATGAGAAGGCAATGGATCAGTGAAAATCTGAAGATTTTGATTAGGAGGAGCTACAGATGTGTTGCCTTTATCATTCACTCCAGAAACAGAGATAGTATTATTATCAATCAAATCTTGAATTTTACCCTTTAAAGAAAAACATTTTTCAGTATCATGCCCAGGCTGACGATGAAATTGACAAAAAGCTTTGTTATCAAAATAAGGTGAAGTAATCTTTGCAGGATCAATTTGTCTTATAGGAGGAAGAGTAAGCACATTTTGTTCCAATAACTTATTCATAATACTATGCAATGATTCATTCAAAGGAGTATACTTTCTTTCTTTCTTGAAAAATTTAGAAATAGGAGGCACACCTGATGCTGCATTCACATTGTTGTTGATGATGTTTTCATTGAATTTGATGGAATCTCTGTTCGGTTTAAACTTCCCAAATGGCTGTTGACTGCTATCACCCTTATCACTCAGAGCCATAGGATGTGATTGTTCCATTTGACTCACAGTCAGTTGATAATTGTGAAGAGTGGCGCACAACTGTTGGAAAGAAGTAAACTCAGAAAACAGAAGTTTGTCTCGAATATCTTTTTGTAAATTAGAAATAAAGATTCTTTGAATATCATTGTCAGGCACTGGAAAAGAAATTTGAGCATACAATGCTTATATCTACCAATGAAATTAGTCACTTTTTCTTTAACACCTTGTTTACAATGCATTAAATCAATCAAAGTAACTTTAGGACTTATATTGTTTTGAAATTGTTGAATGAAAGCATTTGCAAGTTGTTCGAAAGAAGTAATAGAATAGGAAGGCAATGAGCAATACCATTGTAGGGCTTTGTCTCTTAATGTTCTAGTAAACAGTTTTGCAAGCAACCTTTGGTCATAAGCAAAATCAGTACAAATTGTTTGAAAAGTCTTAACATGTGTTAGAGGATCTCCTTTACCATTATAAAGTTCCAAATGCGGGATTTCAACATGTTTAGGAGGGATAGCTCGAACAATGTCAAGAGAAAGTGGGCTCGCAATGTCAAATGTGGGCACACTGAACTTAGATTGATTCATAGAGGCAATTTGTTGCTGTAAAGAAGAGACAGTTTGTGCAAGATTGTTAATGGTCGCTTCAGTCGAAGAATTCATATTGGATGTGTTAGATTGAGATGGAGGTGTTATGTTATTGAAAGAAGGTAAAGAGTAAGGTGGTGGGACCCTATGATAATTAGTCATAGGAGATGATTGGACAAGAGGAACACTACAGGGAGGGATGGAATGGTTAAATGAATTGCCCCCTTGCGTCATGTTCATTTGTGGAGATATAATAGGGACACTCATTGAAGGAATGAATGAAGAAGTCGGATTGAATGAAGGAAGAGGGTTAATTGAAGAAGAAGGGTTGCCCCCATGACTGGTGATCACAGGAGGAATGTCTTGTATAGAGGTAGCCATGATGTTTGATGTAAAGGTAGGTATACTAGCAATAGGAGTTGTCAAAGGAATAGAATGATTGTCTTGTGTAGGAGGTTGTGTATAACCTAAATTTTCAGCACAACTCTTCATAGGCATCACATTCGAATCCACAATGTGTGCAATACCACGCAAAATATCAATTCCATTCTTATCACTTTGAAGCATACGTTTTAGACCCTCAATTAAAGGAAGAGCTTGACTATCAGGGTATTCTTGAGACATCCATTGTCGAAAATCGTCAAATTGGTTATCCAATTTCGAAAGTTGTTCTACAGAAACCTCATGGAGAGCTTCTTCATCATTAGGAGGATTAGAGGAATTACCCATGTCCTCGTTAAAAAGACCATTCAAATTAGGTTCCATCTCCTCAGTAATTAAACCTTGGAAGGACTTAATTCTAAGGCTTCGTCTAACGGGAATAGTGTAAGTAGGGCTTATTGTTGTAAAACTCATGCACTAGAGAAGGAGAGAAAATTTTGAATTTAGAGGTAGCAATTTTCAGTAAGATCAACCAATTTTCTGGATTTAAGCTGTTAAATGCAATCACAACAGTGTCCCGAAATTTCGGAAAAAATGTCCGGGACCGTGGCGCCCGGAGTGCAACACGGTCCTTGCAACTTTTTTCGAAATTTGCAGGGATGAGAGGTATGATGATTTTAGAGCTAATCTGAAAAAATTGAGTGATTTTACGATCTGTAGATAGGCCAAATTAAAGTTGTAATCTCAAAATTGAACCCTATCAAGATTGTCGAAAAATGCAAAAATTTGAATTTTGAAAAAGAGAGGGAAACTGAAATTTTGAATTTTATGATTTTAGAGGGAATGTCAAGAGCAATGCAAATTTTGAAATTTGAAAATTGACTCAATTTCACGCAAAATTCAATTTTGAAAGCGGAAATCAAAGTTGTTGTAATTAAGCACTTAATTTCAAAAGTCACAAAATGCAAGAATTTGAATAAAGCACTAAAATTTCGAATGACTGCAAACACAATTTTCAGATTTATGATAATAAAAACGCAATTTTGACACAAAATTTTAATTTCAATGATTTTTGAATGATTAGAAGCCCTAAACCAAGCAAACACAAGACCAACTTTGACTGTAATTTTGAAAGTGTTATAATTGACAAAATCAGCCAAAATTCTGGATTTTAGCAGGAAAATACAGCAAGATCTCGCTCCCGAAATTTTGGAAAAAATGTCAGGGATGATGGCGCTCGGAGTGCAACACGGTCCTCGCAACTTTTTTCCAAATTTTCAGGGATGAAGGATATTGTGATTTTATTGCAGAATCCAAAGTTACAGCTGATTTGGAGATGTTTTGATTGGTCAAATTATCGGACAAAGGTTGAATTAAGAGGGTTTCAAAAATTAGGGTTTTGACACTTAACCACTTAATTTTTAGAATTAAAGCACAAATATGAATTGAAAATTTGTAATAGAAAGGCAGATCTGAAACAGGCATTAACATTTAGACATTTCGCAAGTTCAATTACCAAAAAGAAAATTTAGGGTTTTTATGCAATCACCTCTAAAATTTTGCAAAAGATCAAACATGGAAATGTAATCAATTTTTTCAGATCTAAGCATGAAAAATCAGAAAGGATGTTCACGTCGGGTTCACCAAAATGTAAAGCGGAAAAATCGCGATCGAACCCTAGTTGTTCTCCCCTCTTCCGACTCCAAGGAGAGAGAAGGGAGGTTCGCTAGGATTCGATGGTTTTTCACTTAGGGGAGAGACTTTACATTCAAAAGAGGGGTTGAAACTCATAAGATCCAATCCCACGCAATGCAAGATTGGATGCTAAATGAATTTCAAGGGGTAGGAAAGCAAGGCTACCCTCTTTTGTAAAGAATGTTGTTAAGGAAATTAAGCTAAGCATGCATAGAAAGTCATAAAGATTCGCTTATAAACTGAGTTCGGGTTATAGGATGAAGCTACGGACCTGGAATTAGCAGTAAAATGTTGATACGGCGCTGTCCTGCAAATTTGAGCAAAAGTTGTCAGGACGATGGCGCCCGGCGCCACGGTCCTCCGAAAAATCCGCGAAACGAAGGGGGATCTGTTCGTCTCTGCACAAGGATTCCAGATCTTCAATTTCAGCCACGTACCTGCAACCTACACATAGAAAAGCGAAGATGATTGGGGGGTTAGGGATTGGGGGTTTGCCTTTAGGTCAAACCCCGGTTTTGGAATTAACCAAGAAATGAGCAAGAGCTGTAAATGTAAATGACTATAAAACAAGTACTAATACCTTGTTCTAAGGATGTTTGTATCCTTATGTGCGAAGGTTTAGATGTTGTATGTTGTATGTTGTATGTTGTAGCATGTAGTATGTGATCTCCTCTTCAATGGTTGAATCCTTGTCTTGAATGCAACACTTAGCCTTGAATGGAGACTTGAAATGATCAATTTCTTGAAGGAATGCTTGAATGCTTGAATGCTTGAGTATAATTTCCACGCCTTGTACACATATCCTTTTTCATCTCTAAATGAGAGAGAAAAATGTAGTTTATATACTTGTCATTTAGGGCTGATAGACTGATTTTCCCGACCTTAGGCCGACCAGGGAAAGTTAATTTCCAAATTGCAAACAAAAAGACCCGAGCCCCTTAGGAGACTGGGCCCAAAATAGGACCCAGGGACCAGGGTGCTGGGCGCCATGGTCCTAGGGACTAGGGCGCTGGGTGCCCTGGTCCTGAGGGACCAGGGTGCTGGGCGCTCTGGTCCCACCTCCCGGGACAGCAAGGTGCAAGGAGGTTCAGGCCAGGGTGCTTGAAAAATGCAGTTTTCAGTGTCGTGAGCAAGTTTCAGGGTCTCCATTCAGGTTGCGTGTTGCGTCGCCATCGTGAAGACCGAAATGCAGTCGAAATTGCAAGTGTCGCAATTTTAGGACGCTACAGAAACCTATGACAAGACTTAATCAAGAAAAACTCAAAAATGGAGAGCATGAGCAAGACTAGGTGCTCCTGCACCATACTCCCCCAAAGACAAAGAAGTCAAGTGACTCCTTGAGGCAAAAAAGAAGAAGGAATTCCAGCTTTAGAAAACTCAGACTCAGGTATCCAAGTAGCTTCTGAAAGTGGTTTGTCTTTCCACTTGATTAGATGTTCCATATACACTTGATGGTGGGTCTTCTTGTAAACTCTGGAGTCCAACAACTGTTCAGTTTGAGGGATGGATGGAGGAGGTAAAGGCAAGTCTGAAAGTGATTGGTACACATCTGAAACTCTTTCATTCTCTTGAGGAAGTGGACCCTTGAGTGCTACCAAATCTAAAACATTAAAAATAGAAGACAAAGAAAGATTAGTAGGTAAATCAATTTTGTAGGCATTAGTACCATACTTAGCCAATATTTTGCAAGGACCTATCCTCCCCATTTGGAGTTTGCTAGGAACTCCTTTTTACAATATGGACTTGTTGAAATGGACCATGACACAATCACCAATTGAAAACTGAATTTCCCTCTTTGTTGCATCCACTTAGTCCCTAACCTTTTGAGTAGCTTCTTGAAGAGACTTCCTTACTTGGGCATGAACTTCTTTCATGGATTGGGCCATGTCATCTGATGTTCCACTCTTCAAAGGACCTTCACAGGACAAATCAAACTTAACAATACAAGACTATTTGATGATAAAGTTGACACAAATGGTGTCATAATACTCAATCAAGAGAAACACAACCCTTTGAGACTTTACAAATTGCCTCAATGCATTGACAAAGAAAAATCATTGCAAAACTACCACCTTGCTGCCATTTTGATAGACCCTTACACAGTCACCCATAACTTTTGCAACTAAAAAAATGTGTTTGATCTCTCTGGTGAAATTATTCGTAACTTGGTTATACAAAATATATCCAAAACTCAGAAAAATCCAACTGTGGAAATGTGAGATATGGTCCCCCAATTAGGACTATATTTTCTGCAACAGTCTGCCCCTAAAATTTTAGACCTTTACTCCCACAATGCACATTCCATCTTGTGCATGGCCTCCTAAAACCATAAATTATGAAAATATATAATATAATACACCATAATACCCATTTTTGGGGTTATATCCATCTATAAATAAAATATAAAACATTTTCATGCTCACTATTAACACTAGGGCAGGGATATGACTGTTTTCACAAGAAATTAGACATCTTCACCAAAACAAAACCAAATCACTTCAAAATAAAGCCAAAATAAACTTAGTTCATTATAGAAACATCCCCAACCATGAAGGAATGAAAATTAATTCATAAAAGCACTCAAAACAATGGAAAATCAGACTGTTCTATGTGGAAATATGGAAAATACACATGAAAATTAGATTTTTATTGCTTCAAAACTCCAAACCCAAACAAAACACCTTTACCAACAACAAAAAAATATTCAATTTCATCCATTTATAACCATCAAGGCCTTATAGGCCAAAATCCAACCTAAAACCAACTTATAACTAACTTATGATAACTTTTTGCATTCTTAACAACTTTTTGACAACAAAAAGTTGCTCCAAAGTTGTCAAGTTTGACAACTATGTATGTCAACTTGCCAAACATATATCTGAACCTTCTAAAACATTAAAATGGTCATTAGATGACCTTATAAACATATTTTATCCACCTAAACACACTTCTACCCCAAAAACCCAATTTTAGCCTTTTCTAGGCCTAATTTCTCAAAATGGCAATTTTACACTTTTTGACCATTACATTGCATTTCACTACATTTTATGGCTCACATGGCCATGCTACATCATTTAAAGACCTTATAGGTCTTTTTTGTCTTCATTTTTCATCAAATCCTCCATAGGGCCTATCAGTGACCCTGCTCCACCTTGTCTTCCTGGGTTCTCCTGCACCACATATATTTAGTCATTAATTTAGTCATTGATTATTGTTAACTTGTCATTTATTTAATCATGGTAGTCATCTATTTATTCATATATTTAGTTATTTAGTCATTAATTATCATTGATTGGTAGTATATTTAGTTATTTTATTCACTAATTTCTGTCCATTGGTAGTATATTTAGTCATTTTTATTTATTGGTTTCCATTAATTGATACTACATTTAATGGTAGATACTACGAAGCTTGATCAAAAGAAGGAAACTCAATTAAATTATTCCCCCCACCCAAAATCCACTTGACCAATGAGAAGAAGAGTTCTGGGTATGACATCACCGCTTTTAGAGCAACATAACTTTAGCTCTATATACCAATGAGTAGGTTGTCATGAAGATATGTAATCTCCACCAAGTGGGACCTTTTCTAATGATATAATGGAAGTGTGGTAAGCCCATAGTGTAGGATATATCTTGGTGTGCCAATGGTCACTTAAATCATTAACAGTGTGTTTAAGGATGACCGGTCATGTCTTATTTATGGCTTCAACCTACCCATTCCTTAGGGCATGGAAAAATTATGTTTTATGTTATACTTAGCTAGGAGTCTCTTTATTTATGTAGATATAACTAGCTTCCATTGTCAGCCACTAAGGTATGATGGAATATCAAATGATAGAGAATCTAGTTTCTAATGCCCATAGAATTGTAGGGTGCAATCACATGTCCTATGATACAACTAAGGGGCTTGGCCTTTACCCATTTGGTTCAATAGTTAGTCATGTTGATGAACTTACAACCATTATAAGAGGCTGCATGTATAGCTCTGATGAGCTCTAAACCCCATAGTAAGAATGGCCAAGGGGCTTTGATTTAGATTAAGTCATAGGATGATATATGATACAAACTCATATGATGCTATTATATTGTGC
The DNA here is from genome assembly GCF_030272615.1 of Cryptomeria japonica. Classification (NCBI taxonomy): domain Eukaryota; kingdom Viridiplantae; phylum Streptophyta; class Pinopsida; order Cupressales; family Cupressaceae; genus Cryptomeria; species Cryptomeria japonica. Next base: position 2,033,574 of record NC_081413.1, read on the forward strand.
ATTTGTTCAAATCTCTTTTGAATTTTTGTATTTGTGGCTAGTAGTATCCCATGTACAATATCTTAGCCAAGGTGGCATGTGACCCAAAGTGACCCCCATAATGATATCCACTATGTGATTCTTGCAAGATAGTGATTGATTATTTGGGCGACCAGTTAAGGGAGAAATACATTTGTTGCTAAATGAAATATTTTATTACTTGGGCGATTTGGTGAAGGAAGGAAATTAAGTGAAATAAAATGTAAATTAAAGGACGTTTGAATGAGGATGTTTAATCCCACATTAGAGGAAAAATAAGTTTGACTTGGGGAGAAAGCTATAAATATGCACCTTGGGTCTCATTTTTGGGTTATGCTTGTTGAATGATAATGTTATGCTATCAGAATGGTGCCAAAATTGAGCTTCAAAGTTGCTCTCTTCCTAGAAACCATCAATTTCATGCTTGAAAGATAGTACCTAGTTGATTATTTGTGACTATATTTCATCTAGAGAGGTAGATTATGCTCATTGAAGAGATTGAGAGATTTTTAGAATTAGTGTATTGGGTGTGTTTCAGTTTGCTAGTTTTTGGAGTGGTTGTAAGTGACTTTCAGTCATATCTTTCTACTCGAGTGTCTGTTTGTTCTGGGTAATAGCTCATTGGAAGCCTCTCTGCTGGGCGATTCATCATCTAGAGGCTTGTGTCAAGGTTTGGGTGTGCAATTTTTCCTTTCTGATCAAACTTCCCTACTGGCCGTACATTTCCAGCCAACCCTAGGGCAACATGAATCTTTTTTAGTGATGAATTGAAGGGGTTGTTGAGATGAGGGTCTAATTGCCTATCCTCTAGCATTCTTTTGCTGCCGGTTTGGAGCAGTTTGATGGAGTTTTGAGTGAGTTGTGTGCATTTCTTAGTTGCTGGTAGTTTCATTTCAATTTTGATTAAGTGTGTCTTTTGGGTTGCAATCTCCGTGTTATTCATTGTAATCTCTAGTAGAACTTTCCTTTCTATTAGAGTTAACAATTTTCTTGTTCTGAAAGTAGTTGTAGGATTCATTATTGTAAGATTGTTTCAGTAGTACTGATCAATCCCTTGGCTATAATTTACTTGTACTTCCCACTACATAAGTGGAAGAGGGTGGCCATGCTGCCTATCTCTATTTGTAATTTTGTCCTCTCACATATTGATGGTGTTTTTATGCATAATTGAACACAAAATAAAGTATTGAATATTTTTTTCTCTTGAAAGGAGACTTCTCAAATGATCAAGTTTAGCACAAAGGATCTCTTGAGATGAATCCAAGGTTCTTAATGTCAAGTCTTGATGAATTGGATAGCTTCAATGGTATGATGTGATTTTTTGTACCTACGAGGGGACTTATGTAATTGTTATTTAAATTAGATTCAAGCTCAATGGAATGACGTTCTTTGAATGATGTTGCAGTATCACTCTCTTCTGCTACTACTAGTAATTATGGATTAAAAATGAAAAAAAAGTAAGGTTTAGGAATGCTATGCTAATGCTAGGAATGAAAGACAATGGGAAATTTCAAGTTAGCTCAACTAAGCTTTTCTTTTGACATGTTTTAAACAACTCCACAACACTAGTGAAATCTTCTAGGGATAAATTGATGATTTTCAAATCACTATCATAAACATAAACACCTTCAAGATGAAGCATATCAATGAATATGTAATATCCCCCTTAATTTATTTTTCAATTATTTCAGCTTACAATCAACACAACACCTATTAGGGTTAGAAAATGAAATCCAAATACTGGTGGAAGTAACTCTTTCCAACTTTTGATCACTGAAAGCCCAATCTAGGAGGGTGAGAGCATACAATGTTGAGGTGATCATTAGATGCTAGAAACTGAAATTGATTACAAACTTGGGCGGCAAGCCAACCCCTTCCACTTATACAACGGGAGATGAAAATTTTGAAACTTCATGGCGGTAAACCAGCCAGGAACAAACCAAACAATTGAAACAACAATCACTCTACCACTTGTGCAGTGGGAGGACTAGAAATGAAAATTACTATCAACTCCACTACTTATTCACCAGGAGGATAACATTACAATAAACTCAACCACTTATTCAATAGGAGGACAATGTTACAATAGATAAGAAGGTGGTAGGCCAACCTCTTCCACTTATGCAATGGGCCAAAGAACAACAACCCAAGTATATAGCTATTATTACTACTAATCAACTTTACAATGCAAACATGGATTACAAAATTACTAGAATCATTGTCCAAACTAGGCAGAAAGGCTAGCCTCTTCCACTTATGCAATGGGACTAGGAGAGATCAAAGAAATTACTATTAGTACTACTACCAGCATTACAATATAATTCATAGTAGATAAGAATGAATAATCAAGTGTTGATAACAAGTCCAATAGCTACAACAACAATAGGAAATCACTCCCCAACCAACATAAGCTACTCACACCCAAAACTCTTCTTATACACAACTATGCAATTCTGAAAATCACCCATGCACAAAAAACACACAAACCGACAAGCTATGAACACCCTAAATTGTTCATAACTTCTCCAAATCAACTCCGGATTGCACAAAATCAAAAGAAAATAAGAGATATAACATAGACAACACAACTAGAACCTCAAACCCGCACTATGAACATCACAAACAATATGCATGCAACTCGAGGTAGATAAGGAAAGGTATGGCCCTGCTGGAAAGTTTGACTTGCTACCAAAAATCCAAATCAGCATTTGACAAGCTACAAATTGGTGAACTTCATCGCCCAAGGGATAGGAATAGATGGAGCCAATACCCAGAACCACATGTCAAGCACACAGGGAGACACAAGAAAAAAATACCTTCAACACACACGAACCGACAACATAAAAAACTCAGAAAACACTCCACACTTCTAAAAATGAAACACAAATCTATTAAGTTTTAGTGATCAGATTAGATAGACAAAAATTCATACAATTGCATAAAGATTACCCTAGGAAAACCTTCCTCTTGAAGGTGAAAAACCCAAAAATAAATGTCTTTATTATCTCAATTATATCAAGAGATTTTACAAGGAATTTGCTTAAAAATTGAAGCTATATATGGCTGACAATAATTTGCTTATAGAGAATATATAATCTACTATACAATCGATTTTTCTTAAGTTATTCTCAAGCTATTGTAGATAGTATTATATCTGCTAAAGATAAGTATCAATGAATTGTTGTAGGATGAATGTTAACAAACTGCTAGAACTGTGTGTGTGTTCAATGATCTTTGATAGTGGGATGCATCCTTCATATATACCCAATCTAGTGTGCCTTCAATCAACACAATTCCTCCACGAGTCGACTTCTAATCAACACACTGAGCTAGAATGGAATCATTTATAATATAATTATGAAGATCGGTTATATTAACATGTCTCATATTAGAATCGATTCAATTCCAAGAGACACTTCTTAATCAGTTGATTAAAAACACATCCTAATTATTATTTGATAAAAAAATCGGTTTAACATAAAGCATGCATTAATATAAACAAATCAATATAACTAAATTGTCTAAAGTTGATTAGGTCAATTAGACAATTTTAGTTGTCCATGTCAGCCCAGAAGGATACTGACCAACGCTATCATGTCAACACCCTCTTAGCTAGGGAGGAATCTTTCTCAATCTCTACAAGTCATATCACCTCATCGTGATGACTAATATAATGGCTACACTCATGTTATTGAAGGAAGCTTATCACCTCATCATGATAGCATACCACCTCATCGTGATGTTTGACAACTATGGCTACTCCCATACGTGGAAAGGAAAGATATCACCTCACCATGATATCAACCATCATGGCTTCTCCCATGGATGGTGAAAGAATAGATATCACTTCACCATGATATCAACCATTATTGTGAGATTCCCACCTCACAATGATGGTAAAATTCATAAGTGTTCATAATTGTGAGATCGTCACCTCACAATGAGATTCACCATGGCTCATCCCAGAGGGTGAACACACAAGTACGAGAAAATTATCACAGACCCTCTCACATGATGTTGTCATGGCGTCACACATAGGATATCTATCATGACTCATCCCAGAGGTTGGATCCACCTTGGCTCATCCGAGAGGGTGGAAATAAGGCTTTCACCTTAAATCTCTCTCAAAGAGAAATGCATTAGCAAGAGCTTACACTTTAAACTTCTCTCTCAAAGAGAAGAATGCATTCGTATAAAATATAAATACATCAATGATGCTTAGACTCAATCTCAGCTAGGGCTTTATTCTTCACCATACGAAGCTTATCTCAAAAGTATAAAAACTCTATCCTAGAGAGAAGGTTGGTGAGAATGTTTGTCATCTTCTCATCAGTACTAATGTATCTCATCTAAATAGCATTCCTTTCCACAATGTCTCTAACATAGTGATACTTGATCTCCATATGCTTTTTTTTGTCATGAAACACGGGATTGACAAAAGGCTTTACACAACTTTGATTATCACAATGGATAATAGTAGGCTCTAAGGATTACCCAAATAATCCTATAAAAAACTTCCAAAGCCACACTAATTCTCGTGCTCCCACACATGCTACAATATACTGAGCCTCTATAGAGCTTAGTGCTGCTGAAGACTATTTCTTATTGCACCAAGAAATCATTGCATAACCCAAACTAAAACAACCAGAGGTGCTCTTCCGATCAATGACACACCCTACCTAGTCGGAATCGGTATATCTATGTAGCTTCAAGTCCATGTCAAAAGAATATCTCAGGCCATATCCAACTATGTTGTGCAAGTACCTCAGAATATGTTTTCCTGGAACTAGATGTATTTTCTTTGGTTCACACATGATTTGGCTAAGTACACTTATTGCATAGCAAATATATGGTCTTGTATTGACTAGGTACATCAAAAACCCTATCATTTGCCTATATAGTGTAGAATCCACTAGATCCGAAATAGCTACAACCTCTCTTAACTTATGCAAGTTGGTCTCCATAGGTGTTGACATGGATTTACAATCCATCATATCAAATCTCTTTATAATGTCAATGGTGTACTTTCCTTGACTCAGAATGATCTCATCAGAGTTTTGCCAAACTTCTAACCCAAGGAAGTAGTGCAATAAACCAAGATCATTCATCTCAAATTCAGAAGCTAACTCCTTGCATTTGATAACAAGATGATATTCTCCAGTGATAAGTAATTCATCAACATAAAGAAGTAGGATTAATGCTTCCCATTAATTACCTTGAAGTACAAGTTTGAATCTGCATCATTCTTGGAGAAGCCCAAGCCTATTAGGTAATGATCAATCCTTTCATACCAAGCACGTGGAGCCTTCTTAAGGCCATACAATGCCTTCTTTGGCTTGCAAACATGAGACTCCTTCCCATGCACCACAAATCCTTTAGGTTGCTCAATATATACTTCTTCCTTGATTATACCATTTTGAAAAGTTGTCTTTACATCCATTTGATGAATCTTCCATCCTTTAGATACTGCAATAGCAATGATGGTCCTGATTGAAGTATATCGAGCAACTGGAGAAAAGGTTTACTCATAGTCAATTCCATCCTTCTGAGAGAATCCTCTAGCCACAAACCTAGCCTTATATTTCTCAATACTACCATTAGTGGCATGTTTGATCTGAAAGAGCCACTTAGAAGAAATAACAAATTTACCTTCCGATCTAGATACAATGTCCCAAACATCATTCTTTAGAGTTGATTGATACTCTTCTATCATGGCATCTTTCCAATGTTGTTGACCAGTAGCTTCCTTAACACTAGTAGGTTTTGATTCAATGATTTGACTCATCAATGCAACATAGCTAGAGAACTTATGAGGTCTCTTACTTTCTCAAAATGTTCCTCTTGGGGCTGCAAAATGTTCAGCCTCTTGCATTATTTTCCTCACCCAAAGAGGTCTTTTCTTACCAATGACAATGTGAGTAGACCCATCAGTAGGTTTCTAGGGCTCGTTTGGATCATCATCCTCTTCAGGTTCATGAGTTTCCCTCTGAATCTTGGGAGTATGGTTATCTTCCATATTTTGAGGAGGCTCTTGATCTTCACTGCCCATCTTATGGATGCCCTTGGATTTTTTGAATGCAACATCCTCCTCAAATGTCACATCCCTACTTAACTCAATCAATTTCTGACATGGAATATAGATTCTACAGGCTTTTGATGTTTCACTATAGCCTACAAATATTCCCTTCTTGCTAGAAGGTTCCAACTTTGTCCTTTTGTCTTTGATTATATGTATATACAATGGGCAACCAAAGATCCTCAAATGACTTACATCCGAATTCACCCCTGTGAATGCTTCTTTAGGTGTCTTATTATCCAAAATAAGGTGAGGACATTTATTTTGAACATAGACAATAGTTCTAGAAGCCTCAACCCAAAAAGAAGTTTGAATATTTGATTATGGATCATGGCTTTGGCTGCTTCGACAATAGTTCTATTTTTCCTTTCCGCTACACCATTCTTATGAGGATTATAGGGAAGACAAAAATCCCTCTTAATACCAGCTTCAATGCAAAAATTACGAAAGTTACCGAAGGTGTACTCTCCCCCATTATTGGATCTCAAGACTTTGATCCTCTTCCCAGATATGTTCTCTACTTGAGCTTTGAATTCCTTAAATCTCATAAGTACCTCTTTAGATTCTTTACTCTTCAAGAAATAGATCCAAGTCCATTGCGCAACCTTTGCAAGTTCCTTCATGCTTAGGGTTGAGTTTTGGAAGACAAGTATTAATATTTAATAATTCACTTGTAAATCAATTATTGATAAAGCCAAATTGAACCATGACTTGTGGCACTGCAAACCATCAAAATGAACTATGTTGGGGATCAATAATGAACTACTAAAAATGGAACTACCAAATATGACATTTACTAAAAATAGTAAGTCCAGAATTCTCTTTGGAACATAATGCATGTCATACCCCAGGGAAGCCTTCAAAAAACCCAGAAGGAATCCACAGTTAGTATCATAGAATTCCTACTAGTCAAGCATCGAACAAGCTTCATAGACCCCCTCAAAAGTAGGAAACCCTAATATATGCTTCAAATTATCCTACGGGTCTCTAGAATAGGCTAATGGCCCACTAAAAATTCTCCTCATTGAGAAGTAGACATTATAGTATAGGTAGCAATTGAAGTTAATCTTGGCAAATGATTCTAGTTGACTACGCAAGTTGAGTTTTCAATCAAAAAACTTCTAGTAGTGTGGATGATATAGCTTCACTATCAATCATGCAAATGTATCTTCTAATCATCTAAAATACTTAAAGCAAATTCTACTCTAATTTTTTTGTCTTTTCATTTTCTCTCATAAAAGGATAAAGAAACAAGAAAAATCTCTAAAACTCAATAAGTCACCAATACTACTGTTGCTCGCTTAGCCTTCTCTTGGGCCAATTTCTCCTCCAAGGTAACTCGCCCTGAGCTATAATAGCGGCCACCCGCTCGGCCTTAGCCCCTCCTGCTGAATGTTGGGCCCATCAGAGCTCATAATACCTATCCCAGAATGCCTTCTCAACCCTCCTAAGAAATGAGTTTGTCCTACTCTCCCCAACTAGCTCTTGACATCTCCACTCCTCCAACATGGCAGGTGTCTCAATAGCAGGCCATCCGCCAAAGTCAAAACATCTCACAAAATCCTCAGCTTATCCCCTATAGAAAACATGATTAGATGCTCTATTGTCTCATGTGTCTTCCCAAGAGCCAATTCCTAGATTGAGGCCACCATCCTTTGTGCATCGACCTCCATATCCACCAAAAACTGCTCGACAACACCCAACTCACCCTGCATCGCAGACACCTCCTACTGATTGGGCCCAAGAGCCCTAGACTCCTCTGCCAACATCACCATATCATGGAGAAGAGCCAAAACTACATACTCTTTTTCCTCCACATCCAACATATTAATACCCTTTTACTTCAAGTAGTTGGTGTCTTCATGGTCACCTGGTCCACATGATTTGCACAATAATTCTAGGTTGTCTTTCTTGCTTAGGCAACCTCTTGTAAAGTGTCCCCATTAGCTACATTGTCAGCATTGCATGATAGAATGTCCTGTAGAGTTGTATTGTATTTGATTTTTCCCTCATTGATTTTCATAAACACCTAGCAATACATTCTATGGTTTCAATGAGCTAAACTCTCCCTATGTGAAGAGTATTTGCATACTTCTAATCTTGAAATTATATTGACACTCCTTTAATTAATGGCCCATCACCTGGCAAATCTCACAAAACATCTTTTGAGGACAATTATCTTTTGTGTGCCCCTCAATTCTGCACTCAGCACACAATAGTTCATTACTTTCTTTATTGGTTTCTTTCTTGGCCTTCAATTATTTTATCATTCTCAACATATCCCATCGAAGGGCTTGTACAATTTTGGATTCTTCATCACTTCTACCTTCGGTACTCTCATCATCGGTCTTCCTGTTCCCTCAGGAGGACATTTTGTTTTCACTTTCGAAGTCCATCGCCTGATTATAAGCATTGGCATAGGAGGATGATGGCACTACTTTCATCTTCTTGCACAATGAAGGTATCAATCCCTTGGTGAACCATCTCTTCTTCAACTTGTTAGCTGGTTGGTTTTCCATCTTGTTTAACAACTCTTTTAGCCTATGGTTGTAAGTGCGTACACTCTCATTTGTACCTTGGTATTATATATTTCGTCCATGATCTCGTTGTCATCCCTTAAGAGTTTTAACTGCTCTTCAAATGCTTTCTTCAGTTTACTCCACTTGACCTTGTCCTTAGCATCTAGGTCTCTGTACCAGTCAATAGAAATTCCTTGAAGGGTGGCGGGAAATGCCTCAAACAATAATCATGGTCATCTTGCCCACTTGCCTCCCATATCGTTATACATGTCTTACAATGTTGTGCAGGGTTTCTAATCCATCTCCTATGAACTTCAAGATTTTTTGCTTCTCTTAGATATTTTGGTTGTCCAATATTGTCCTCGTTTGGAAGGTATCGTGTGTGCTCAACCAGATTAGACTATCTTGCTTTGCGCATTCTACTGCCTGGTTTGCACTCTTAGCCACACGCAAGGTCTCTATGCATCCACCTTCTACGTCTTCCACACCTGGTCACCTTCGGTGAGGGGAAAGTGCCTTATATGGTGCAAATTTGTTAGAATATTTAATCTTTACTTGGCTTAGGTTTATTTGTATTTAATTTGGGATATTCCTTTGGAATCCCTACATGTAATTTGTCCTCTTGTACATGTGTGAGGAAAAATCATTTCTTTTATTTTCCTTTATTAAGGAATATTAGCTTTTTTATTTTTAGATCAGATTAATAGCTATTAGATAATTTAACACAGTGAAAAAAGAATCACACCAAGATACCCTGGGAAAACCTTCCACTTGAAGGTGAGAAACCCAGTAACAAAAAATATCTGATTATATTTTTAAATTTGGATATGACTTTACAATATCGTTTCACTCCTTGAAGCTATATGAACAAATCAATTCAACATACATGATTGTATAAGTAGTTAGAATTGCTCTAGGGTATCCAAACTGTGCAATCTGCTGATGCAATGATCTGATCTGTTGTAGAAAGGATTCATTATGTTGAAGGATAGATTTGCTCTATTGCAGTACGGATTTGCTCTGCTTATTCAACTATTTCAATTGATCATAAATGGAGATCACACCTTATATATATGTATATATACATGTATATATGTATATATATACATATATATACATGTATATATGTATATGATATATACATATATATGTGCATACATATACATATATATATATATATATAACATATATATGTACATATATATATATATATAACATATATATGTACATATATATATATATATGTATGTATGTACATATATATGTATATATCATATACATATGTATATATATCTATATGTGTATATATATGTATATATACATATACATACATATACATACATATATGTATATATAGATATACATACATATATTTATATACATACATATAAATATATGTATGTATATATAGATATACATATATATACATAAATATACATATACATATACATATATATATGTATATATATGTATATATATAGATATATACATGTGTGTGTGTGTGTGTGTGTGAGAGAGAGAGAGAGAGAGAGAGAGAGAGAGTAGCACTGTTTCACAAAGGGTCGGCCCTCAACAATATAACCTTTCATAAAACCGATTACAATTAATGCAAAATGCTAAGCGCAAGATGCTAATTTCATATGTTAAATCCTTAATTATGCTTCATATAAAAGTATATAAATTGGACCTATATTTGTCTAAGGCCGATAGACCAGTTAGACAATTATATTAGCTATGTCGGTCATAAAAGGAATCTGACCATAGCTACAAACATAAAAAATATTTCCTCCTTAAGAAGATGTTGACACATTACACACACATATATTGTGAATGGTGGCATTCATAGGTTGGGGAGTTAATTTGTAACTCCTCTCCTCATCTCAATTTAAGAGACGCTTCTCCTCTTATTCTTCACTTTGGATATCATTGTAATGAGCCTCTCTCTCTCTCTCTCTCTCTCTCTCTCTCTCTCTCTCTCTCTCTCTTTAGGCTTTGCCTTCATTCATAATACATAAGGGGTGTTTCTTTGCTTTTCCCCTTTCAAAATCTCTTTTGTCTCCTCTTCAAGTTTTGGGTGATTGCTCTCAAGTTGCTCTCTACTTTGGTAACATTACTTCAATCAACATACTTATTTGGATTTCTTTTTTATTTTCTTGCTCTTGTATTTCTTTTCATGGTATCAAAGCAGGTTACTAATCCTTGTTTAAGTGGAAGTTGATGAAGGTTGCCATTGTTCATTTTGGAGCTCACCTTTCTAGGAGGCACTCTTTGAGAGAAGAGAAGAAGTTTATTCATTAACGTTTTTCTTTTGCAGGTTTTGATCATTATTTAAATTTTATTTTTTAAACTTGTTAACAAGTTTAACAAGTTTGCATGCAGATCTAATCCATTTTGATTCTAGTTTAAAGATTTTTTTTAAGCTTTGGAAGGATTGCCACCAAATTCTTCTTTCTGGTTTGAGTTTTGGTTTTGGAAGACTTGGCACTAAACCCATTTTATGTAACTTGTTTTGGAAGGCTCACCACCAAGACATTCTCTGTTTTGCTTGCAGGTTTGCAAGATTTTGCTAAAAAGAAGTTTTATATTATAACACATTATGTTTTAAATCCTTTTCATATTGTTATCTTATTAGTTCCTACCTACAAGAAACTATAGTGGAGGTAGTTGTATTAAACAGTGATTAAAATTTTCCCATTCAGCCAATCAGCTCATTAGAAATTTTTGTGTATCTCTATTTTCGACTATGTATTATCAAGAAGTTTCTTTCTTTTTAAGCGAATTTTTGTTGAAAAGGTATTGTGGCGGTATCTCATTCGCATTGCAGATGGCTAGCAGCTACTTTCCCATTTACCAAGAGGAGAGAACGCACGACTTTCAAAGACAAGGCCTGCAAAACTGGTCTCGGGGTGCTCGGGGTCTTTCAGGGTTATTATTCCGAGCACAAGATGGCATTCATTCAATAATCCACATGCCTTGACTGTGCTTTCACATTTTGCGTACCCATCTAGACGTGGCGAGGGGCTGTGCTTTCTAAGTAGAATGTGAAGCACTTCCTTTAATCGATCCTCTCTACACAATACCATAGCCATTTATTTGTCTCTATGAAATACGAATCATACATGGCTTGCCAGATTCAAAATACCTTCGATGTCTACGAGTACAGTATGCCCTCTGATGGCCCAATTCTTCCCCCCCTGACCAGATGCAAGATGAGGGTTTCATTCTTCACAAATGGAGATGGTATCAATTCATGCTCTTCCCTAGATCTCTCAAAATTACATATTAAACAAGATGCTTTTTGCATTTTTTTTATGATCATGATATATAATAATATAGGGACAGCTTAAACCGGTAGTGTTTGTTCTGTTTTCCACTTCCGATGAAGCGAACTTTGGACCTTGGATACACCTAAGCAATATACTTAGTTTAGTTTGTAACTGTAAGGTGACCTTCCAGGTTTACAGTCTGTCTTATTTGCGGGACTGTAAGCGAGCAATATTATATTTTCATAATTTTGGCGTTTGGGTTTAATCAAGCTTTAAAAAATATCAAAATATAGGTGTGATAGCAAGCTTTCCAAGAGACTATTGATGGAATTCACCATACCTTAACCAGCTTAATCACAGAACCAGAATATAGGAACAGCTTAAACAATGACTGTTTGTTCTGTTTTCCACTTCTGTGGAAACTAAGTTTGGAACTTGGGTACTTAATCATTAATTTACTTTTGTTTCTAATTATCAGGCAAGCTTCCAGGTTTATCATTTGTCTTACTACATAGATTAATCCACTTTTCTCTTAAGCCTTCTTTTGGGCTAATTGATTGCTGTTCTATTGAATAGGAATATCTCAGACAACAATCTCATTGGTTCAATACCTAAAGAATTTGGTTCCATGCGTGCCTTGAGAAATTTGTAAGTTCTGTAGATTATTTTTTCATACTGAGTACCATCATGTTGATGTGTTTCTAATTCAAATTCTTGATTGCCTGATCAGATCTCTCTCAGAAAATCTCTTGTCTGGTCCTATTCCAGAGGAGCTCGGAAATCTTGCAAGCTTGGTTGAATTGTAAACCCCTCCCTCTCTCATACTAGTTTAGTTGCATTTGAAAATGTTTTTATAGGAAGAATTTAAGAGTTATGTTGTTTTCATTTCCATAAATGTCTGAAACTTCTGAACAATACAAAAAATATTTGCTCTGCAGAAGCCTTTATTCCAACAATCTTAATGGTACGCTTCCTCAAGAGATTGGGAATTCGGCAGCACTGCGGAATATGTATGTATCAAATAATTTGCCAAATTTCAACAGGAGCTTATCAAGTCCCGCGAATTGTCTATCCACTTGTTTTAGCACAAACCAATGTTTTCTGTCACTTCATTTATGTTTTGCCGAAGCCTAATTTGAGTGACATCTCACGCAATTATTGTTCTCATTTCTTATGCAGGTATTTATCTTCAAATCAATTCGCTGGAGAGATACCTCCAACATTAGTCAAGCTACAGAATCTGAAAGAATTGTAAGTACCCATGTTCTTTGACATATATTTCTTCATTACAGAGAAAATACATAAGCTAAAAGATGTTAACTATATAATAGAAATGCTTTAAGCACATTCATATAAATTTACCTTTCACGGTGGATACAGTTTTGCATCTAGCAATGGTTTCACGGGTGAAATACAAAATTTTATTGGGAAGTTAATCAAGCTTGGAAAATTGTGAGATTACTTGCATCTTCTGAGAATTTGAAGCTTATGCTGAGATTTTCTCCCAATTCTTTTTCTCATCAGGACAGTAAGACCAAATGAAACAACATAGGAATATTGACGTAAGATCTATTTTAATTTCTGCACCATCTACTGTTGGAGATTAATAAATTGTGTTTTTTGCAGGATACTTCAAGGAACTTCTTTGAATGGACCAATTCCTTCATCTATTAATAATTTAATTAAAATTAAATATTTGTAAGAATTATTCTGCTTTCATACCTTGAATATGTAAAATGGATTCTAAGATGCACTGAAATCTGCTACGACAATAAATAGTATCTCTTTCTATCCTCTCTTACTCTTTTTGAATTTATTTCCTATTTGCTTAAACATCTACAGGTTGGTTACTGTGTATTTCTTGCATCTCTCAATACATTCATGTTAATTGGTAATGTCTATTCAATCATATTTACACTTCAAACATTCAAAGGAGGATAAGCGATATAGCTGAAGGTAGTTCAAATTTGGACTTTATAAAAAGTCTCATAAATCTGAGGGAAATGTAAGGGAAATAACGTTCTTAAAGTATCCTTTTCTTTTGAAGCATACAACCTTTTTTAAGTCTATATCCTTTAAATTTTTATAACTCTTATTATAACTGGGCTTGTTGCAGAGTTCTAAGAAACAACAACATCACTGCAAAGATTCCAGACATAAGTGAATTGACAAAATTGGAAGCTCTGTAAGTTAAATTTGTAAGCTTTGAGGTCACATGTATCAGAAATGTACAGTACACTAAATATTTTTAGTAGATTCAATAATTTTAAACATCTATCTATGGAAGAAGTTCTTGTTTTGCTTTAAAAATATTTTATTTCGTCACTAGAATTTTTTTTCTTTTGAAATCTCCTCTTTGCTAATCTAGATAAGAACTATTTTACAAACAAAAACGTATAGACAATGCATGTGAACTGTTTGACAAAATGCCTCAAAGAGATGTCACCTCATGGAATGCTATGATTGCAGGATATTCACAAAATGGATTTGTTGAAAAGGCTTAAGAAAATGCAATTGGTAGGTGTAATGTTTAGGTCAACTTAACCTACTGAGACTGAATCCTAATCCTGATGTTAATTTAATATAGAAAATAGAGAATCGAAGGACAAGATGTCAAAAGCATACTTATCAAGCAAGCTACAATCTCATTAAATTACAAACCTTGTCTCTGTCAGGGCAGTATGCCACAACATGATTGTGATCTTTTCATTTCAGTTCTGTTTTCTATAACCAATTTGTTCTATTATGGCATTTTTAATTGACTTGAAGATTTTCTAATTGATCAAAATATTTTGAACATTTATTAGAAAATCTGAAATATCCTAATTGCCCACTATCATCCCTATTCTGCTTGAGCACTAACTACAGCCCGTGCAAACCTCATTAATTTGAGGATTTGACGGCAATCTATTTGCTACGTGTATCAACCAACAATTATATTTTATCATGTTTTGGTCTTGTCTGGCAAGGTAATATATATGTTTTAAAGCTCCATTGAGTAAGGATTTTTCTAGGTGTCAGTTAAAAGAACTCCATTGAGGGTTGTACAAGACAAACTCCAATTTATCGGAATCCGATTCTCAAGGCTTCATAAATTCTTGACTTCAATTTTAGTTCTACCATTCTAAGCCCTTATATGAATGATTTCATCCCTCAATGATCAAAATTGAGTTAGAATTCAGAAACTTCACTAGTCGTTATAGGTTTTTTCCACTATATTTAAAGGGAAAGCATTCACAATGCAACATTGGTGTGTGTTTTGTTAGCGTGTCATTTATAGTTGGCAGTGCATTTTCCACAGATTTTGAGAAATTATAAAATCTCAGATCAGTCTGTAGAAACTAGAATGCAATTTTACAATTTTCATGGAGGTATATCAGCTAAGATTTTGAAAGTCCTGGCCATGCAACAGTGATATCCTATTCCAGAGCCCCTAGTTTGCATAAGCAGAGACTACACGGGAGATTACCAAGTAATCACCTTTTTTTGAGGCATTATCCCAAACAGTTCGCATGCCCTATTTATGCTCCCATAGTTTGCATAGCTATGGCAATTGCAACTACAACATTTGACAAAAATCCCATTTCCATTACATTGTGATGTATATCCATACCTTGTTCTACTTGAATGATACTGAGAAGTTGCCTCCTTGTTCTCTACTTTACCATCTAAAATTTTCCCTTTATTTTCTTGGTCTGATTTTTCTTCCGCGACAGCCTCTGCCTTCAACTAAACAAAATTACTCACCTACAAATAATGTCTCCCTCAAACACTATAACCCCACCAAATTCCAACATTGTTGTACACAGAGATATTATTCAGCTGCTGTGCTAAATTGAGTCTTTATATATTGAGAATAAATGTTGAAGCCATATAATAAAGCCCATATGCTAAATTGAGTCTTTATGTACTGAGAATAAATGTTAAGCCATATCATGAAGCCCAAGCTCGGAATATAAATCCTTTGTAGATCTTTCATACACTGCTACTCAATCAACATAAACAAGGAAAAAACACTTTATCAATTCTAAACTTGCTTAATGTTCCTTTATTGTTCTTGCCTATAGTCATTTCTCTCCAACATGCTTTTAGTAATCTTGTTTGCTTATATTACCAGGTATGTAATCAAATTGTAATCAAAGTATATTTTCCCTGTCATGCTTATCATTGTTAACTGTCTAGTTGTCATAATTTTGGTAAAGTCCTCATATTGTTAATTTTTCAGGTTTTGGATGCCAACCTGATTCAGAAAATGATAAGGACCTACTAAACATTAGCAACTCTTATTTGTGTTCTACCATGAATTTGGGGCTCTTACCACTGTACTAGTTTTGTCACTAAGATGTTGATAAGGACCTACTAAACATTAGCAACTCTTATTTGTGTTCTACCATGAATTTGGGGCTCTTACCACTGTACTAGTTTTGTCACTAAGATGTACAACATAGTTCATTGTAAAACAATTTTCAGAACAAGAACTTTCATTTTAAATTCCATGAAAATGTGTTAATAATCTAATGTTAATAATCTAAACAAATTGATTAGATGCATATTCAATGTTTTGTTTTGTTAAAATGCGCATTGTCTAGACTGTGTATGGTTGGACTAAAGTTCTTATAGCAATTAAATCAAAATAAAAATCTAATTGGTGTGGATACTATTTTGCTTCTTCGAAATCTGTCAACAACAGCACCGAACAACCACACAACCATCCTACCTCACCTTGGCAGGAACTTCGCTGCTCTTGTTTAATCTCTTCGTTATATCAGTTTCTGGGTTTTCCGTACCTTTGTTCACCCCTTTGTTTTGATCCCTCTGTAGTCTGGTCTTTTTTAACTTCATACTTGTCGCCGCAATTTAGTTTCATCTCTGCATATATCACCTATGTTTTAGCAATAGAATTTGATAACATTTCTGCTTCAAATATAATTATTATTGATGCCTCTGTGACTGCATTGTAACGTCTCTGGAACAACGCATTGTTTGTCTTACTTGTTCCTTTCTTTGTTTCCTGCGTTTCTTGTTTCTCTCAGCCTTTGCAATATTCTTCTTCCTTTAGCCCTCTGCAAGGCTATTCATGTTGACATAACACCTCTGTTATTTCAACGTCTCCTACGATGAATAGCATATAACGTAGGCCTCTGCCATTTGACTATTCTTTTTCATTTTTGGTAACATATGGTATTCAATTGTTTTTTTACAAGTTTATGTTCAACTAGTTTTTTAACTTCCACGTATACAGTTTAGTTTCAAAAAGTATTCAATTGTTTTAAAAGTTTTTGTTCAACTAGTTTTTTAACTTCCACGTATACAGTTTAATTTCAAAAAGTTTACTTCATTCAATATAAAAATTTAGTTTGTTTTAAATAAGTAAAAGTTAAAGTTTAGTTTACTTTATTTCAAATAAATAGAGTTTATAAAATTCTTTAATAATGTTTTTAAAAATATATAAAGTTTTAAATAAAGCTTTTCATATTTAAAATAAATTTAGTTTGTTATTATTATGATTTAAAAGTTTTTTAATATTAAGTTTGTTTAAATAAAATAAAGTTTTTATAAATTAAAATTTGTTATTTTAAAATAACATTTTTTCATTAACATTTTAGTAAAAAAAATTGTTATTTTTTTTAAAGGTATTGAAATTTAATTCAATTTTAATCAAGGAGGAAAATTATTCATTTTTTTTAAAAATCAAAGGGGGTAATTTTTCAATACTAATCATAATTTGTTCATTATTTTTCTATCATGTCTACTTTAATTCCTGAAATTAAGTTAAATAGTAGTAATTATCATTCATAGAAAACACATATCTCGTTTATTTTTCGTTTCAAACACTTTTTGTGTTAATTTTGTGGATCAGAATTAAAATTTATCTTCTTCTATGTATTATCTATCACTGAATTGTTGTATAAATCTGATTGTCTTCTTTTATGTTGCAGGAGAGGAGGAGCATTTTTATTTCAATGTCCATTCTCACACATTTCATTTGGTATATGTGCCGATCAAGACATCACTTGATTTTGCCCCCTCACGATAATAAATGTTTGAATGATTGAATGAGAGACTATCATTTATCTTACCGAGGCTATCATGCATTAACCCTCCCTCTTAGCTAGGTAAGATAAATGTAAAGGTATTGGGAGAAATATTCATAAATCGTATGATGCTTATCTTGGGACTATAGTTTCAAGATGTGAATTGCCTCTGTCAGCGATTCTATTCACAAACTCTTGAGTGGATTGCCTTTTTCGGTGATTCTATCCATAAGCTCTTGTGTTGATTGCATTAGTTATCGGTTCTGTCCATGAGCTCTTGTGTGGATTGCCTCAGTCGGTGATTCTATCCATGAGCTCTTACGTGGATTGCCTTAGTCGGCAATTCTATCCATGAGCTCTTGTGTGGATTGCGTCTGTCGGCAATTCTATCCACAAACTCTTACGTGGATTGCCTCAGTCGATGATTCTATCCATGAGCTCTTACATGGATTGCCTCAGTCGACGATTCTATCCATGAGCTCTTGTGTGGATTGCCTCTGTCGGCGATTCTATCCACAAGCTTTTACGTGGATTTCCTCAATCGGCGATTCTATCCACAATCTTGAGTTATGTAAGATTATCACCTTCTAATAACCTCAAAAATACAAGTGGAAATCATTTGGAAGTCGTCACTTCTTTATGATTTACATAGGACCCATAAAATAATTATTAGTATCAATAATAATAATCAATATTTACAATTTTTACCTTAGAAGTGCTCAATCTTGATTAGTAAGCTTCCTCTCAATCACAAGGTATCTTGAGTTTCTTCCAGAGAACATATTTTTCTGAACATACGTCTGAATTTTTGACTTTAGCAAGGGACGCTTGTAGTTTAAGTTTGAGAGGACAAGTTCTTGCAATGTGGCCATATTTGAGACTTTCAAGGAGATATCAATCTGATCTTAATTGTATCTTCCTTCAGGCAGTTAGGCTTTATAGAAGGAAACCCGACTCTGATACTATGTTAATTTTGTGGATTAGAATTAAAATTTATCTTCTTCTATGTATTATCTATCACTAAATTGTTGTATAGATGTGATTGTCTTCTTTTATGTTGCAGGAGAGGAGGAGCATTTTTATTTCAATGTCCATTCTCACACATTTCATTTGGTATATATAGTGGGATGGGTATGGTCAAGCGATGCCTTGATCGGCCATGTCTTTTGGACATGGCCAATCAAGACATCACTTGATTGTGCCCCCTCACAATAATAAATGTTTGAATGAGAGATCGTTTATCTTACTGAAGCTATCATGCATTAAAATTTTGGATGTAGCTACTGATAAAAATTCAGAGCCCACTTTGACTGCACCTCAAGCCGACCAAAATAGATGAAAGACTCAAAATGAGAAAGCACTTGGTTTGATTGGTATTTCAATGATTCTTGATTTGTATGTTCTCGTTGGCAATTGTAAAAAAGCTTATGAAGCTTAAGAAATTTTACGAACAACTTATGATTATAGCTCAAATGAATCTCGAAAACTTTAGCTTCAAGGTCAACTTGAAGACCTCAGGTATACAGATTTTAAAACCATAGATGAATTCTTATTAAATTTTGACTCTATTAATAGTCAATTAACTGGTCCAGGAGTTAAATTAGATGATATACGTTTAATTCATCTCATTCTTAAAAAAAATGTCTCCCTAGACAATTTAAGCAATTTATTACTAATATTCATGCTCAGCTTGCTATTCCTAGTTTAGCTACTCAATTAAGTTATGATATTTTTCATAATTTATTACATCAAGAGGAAGCTAAATTAATTCAATTTGATACTCTTAAAAGTAGTGAACATGCTTTTATGTCTAAAAATCAAAATCAAAATAATAACTTTAGATCCAATAATAATCATAATCATAATAATCATTATTCTAATAATAAGTTTCACTCTAAATCCTATAATAACAATTCAAATAATAATCAAAAGAACAATTCTTCTAAGAGGCCACATTGCACATATTATGGTAATGATGGTCATGTGACTAATAATTGTTTTAAGAAACAAAAAAGTAAAAAGCCCATGAAACAAAATAATCAAAATAATCAAAATAATCAACAACATAAACCTAATTATAAAAAAGGTAATTATAATGGTAATTCATCTCATCATGCATTTACTTGTAGTTACAATGTTTCAAAGCCTCTTGAATGTATTATTCATTCTGGTGGATCTCAACATGTTACTTCTCATAAAGAAATTTTTGACTCTATACATCCCGATACTTCAAATATCTCTATTCAATTTGCTAACAATTATACTTGTAAAGTAGAAGCTATTGGTGATGTCAATGTTCCTAATGGTAAATTACATGATGTTCTTTATGTTCCTGAATTAAAATCAATTTTTCTTTCTGTTGCTAAGCTTTGCCAAGATTATAAGATTGAATTTTATAAGGATATGTGTTATATCATTGATCCAAAGAATAATCAAGTTATTACTAATGCTAAAATGGACAATGATAATTTATTCAATTTTTTTTGAGTTTGCTCATTCAAAGTATTATTTGCTTACTACCATTAATTTTAATGTTTAGCATGAAAGACTTGGCCACATAAATTCTAATCATATTGCCTTGATGCAAAAAAATAAATATGGTAGATGGATTGCCTAGCATTATTCCTTCTAAGATTGTATGCACAGGATGGATGAGTGGTAAGATGCATAGGGAGCCCTTTCCACATGGTCAATCATGGAGGGAAAATTATAAATTGCACCTCGTTCATAGTGATCTTTTGGGACCCATGGAGAATACCTCCATCCAAGGATCAAGGTATGCTCTTACATTTGTTGATGATTTTTCAAGGAGAACTTGAATCTATTTTCTTCATAGTAAGGATCAAGTTCTTGATGTTTTTACTGAATTTCATATATTTGTTGAAAGTCAATCTAGTTTTAAGATTAAAATACTTAGAATTGACAATGGTAACCAATATGTTAATAATGCATTCAATTATCATTTGAAATATTTTGGTATCAAACACGAGCTTACTATTCCCTATATACCTCAACAAAATGGTGTAGAGGAAAGGAAGCATAGAGCCATTGTTAAAATGGCTAGATGTTTATTGCATGCTAAGAATATGAATTATAAATTTTGGGCTGAAGCTATGAATTGTGCTACTTATCTCATTAATAGAACACCTACCAAAGCTTTAAAGGATATAACTCCTGAAGAGGCTTGGTCTTGTTAGAAGCCCAATTAGATTTTAAATCTTCTCTATATATATTTGTTGGTTATGATGACCATTCTAAAGCATATAGAGTTTACAATCCTATCACTAACAAAGTTAAAGTTGCTAGAGATGTTTGTATTGCTGAAAATGATATTTATGATTTGTTCTAAAGTGCGAGATAATGAATTTGTTGAAAGTAAGGTTGAGGTTGTGGAGGATGAATCTCCTTCTCTAAACCCTACTCCTAATGCATCTATTTCTAAAAGTGATAGTGATGATGATCATGATAATTATAATCCTAATGATTCTTCTTCTAGTGATAAATCTATTACTTCTAAAAGGAAACCTAAATGGTTTAAGAATTTGATTCAATAAAGTGATGATTATTTAGCTAGAATGGATAAACTTAAGAGTAGAAGAATAAATTATTTCAATTATTCTTTGATGTCTACTATTATGAATTTAAATAATCCTAATTCTTTTGAGAAAGATAAAAATCAACCTCATTGGCAAAAAGCTATTCAAGAAGAATATGATACTTTGCTTGCTCATCAAACTTGGGATTTAGTTCCTTTATTGAGCAAGGTAAAAATCTTGTTTCTTGTAAGAGGTTATATAAAAATAAATTGAATGCAAATAATGAAGTTACTAAGTTTAAAGCTAGATTAGTTGCTAGAGGTTTTTCTCAAATTGAAGGCTTAGATTATGAAACTTTTTCTTTTGTTACTAAAATGCCTACTATTAAACTTGTTCTTGATATAGCTTCTCATATTAACTGGCCATATTCATCAATTAGATGTCAAAAGTGCTTTTCTAAATGGTGATTTGCATGAAGAAATTTATATGTCTCAACCTCTTGATTTTGTTAAGAAAGGTAATGAGCATTTAATTTGCAAGTTAAATAAATCAATTTATGGTTTGAAACAATCCCCTAGGGAATGGTATCCTAAGATAAATGAATTCTTTCATTCTCAAGGTTTCATTAGAAGTCAAAATGATCAAAATTTATATATTAAACATAGTGAAGATGACCTTCTGATTAGTATTTTATAGGTAGATGATTTAATTCTAACTTCAAGTTCCAATCATTTGATTTCTGAAATTAAGTTTCAACTCAATCAAAAGTTTCATATGACTGATTAAGGACATTTACATTATTTTTTGGGAATGCAAATTTGGCAAATAAGTAATCGTATTTTTCTATCTTAAAGTAAATATGCCCAAGATATTTTAGTCAAATTTAAAATGAATGATGCTAATAATGTTTCTACTCCTTGTGAATCAGGAACAAAGTTAATGCTTGATATGCAAACTACTTTAGTTGATGCTACTTTATATAGACAACTAGTTGGAAGTTTAAATTATTTAACTCTAACTAGACTAGATATTGCTTATAGTGTGGGTTTAGTTCCTAGATTTATGTCCAAACCTCAACACAATCACTTTAAAGTTGCAAAAAGAATTTTGAGATATATTAAAAGAACTATTAATGTTGGTTTATTTTATGATGCAAATTGTGATTTTATTTTAAAAGGATTTACTGATTCAGATCTAGCGGGAGATCCCAATGATGAGAAATCTACTTGTGGATATTACTTTTTTGTTGGTTCAAGTGCCTTTTCTTGGAATAGTAAGAAACAACAGTCTACTTCACTTGGTTCCACAGAAGCTGAATATAAAGGATGCATTAATGCCTCTAAAGAAGCCTTATGGCTTAGAAGATTACTTGAAGATTTGGGGTTACCTCAATAAGATCCAACACCTTTGTATTGTGACAATCAAAGTGCCATTTCTTTGGCTAAGAATCCTATCTTCCATGCAAGGACCAAACATATTTCTCTCCAGAATCACTTTATTAGAGAACAAATTGAAGACAAGCAAGTTTCACTTTTATATTGGAAGGGTGAAGATCAAGTTGCAGATATTCTAACAAAACCACTTTGTAAAGAAAAGTTTCAATTTCATTGTAAAAATATTGGTTTGCAACCCATTGAAGGGTTTGATGTAAACTCCCCAACTAAAGCTTAAGGGGGGTGTTATAATATTTAATCATTACTTGGCTTAGATTTATTTGTATTTAATTTGGGAAATTCTTCTAGAATCCCTACATGTAATTTGTCCCCTTATACATGTGTGAGGACAAGTCATTTCTTTTATTTTTCTTTATTAAGGAATATTAGATTTCCTCCTTAAGAGGATGTTGACACATTGCACACACATATTGTGAATGGTGGCATTCATAGATTTGGGAGTTACTTTGTAATTTCTCTCTTCATCTCTATTTAAAAGATGCTTCTTCTCTTATTCTTCACTTTGGATATCATTGTAATGAGCTTCTCTCTCTCTCTCTCTCTCTCTCTCTCTCTCTGCTTTACCTTCATTCATAATACATAAGGGTTTTTTTTTCCCTTTGAAAAGCTCTTCTGTCTCCTCTTCAAGCTTTGGGTGATTTCTCTCAAGTTGCTCTCTACTTTGGTAACATTACTTCAATCAACATACTTGGATTTCTTTTTCATTTTTTTGTTCTTATATTTCCTTTCAAGTTTCTCTCCTACTTACTCTCTTGTGTGTCAGATCTAGGTGGACTATTTTGACCACTACATTCTAGTGCTTTCCCTACACTCTCAACCACATAGGCGTCCTTTACATGTCCACCTTCAACATCCCCAACAATCAAAGTACTTCTAGGTGTGCTGTACCTAGGTAGAATATTCCAATTGCTATGTTTAGGTGCTTTCCTTGCACTCTCAACCACGTGTGTCGTCTACACGTCTACCTCTAGCATCCCAACACTTTGGGTACTTACAGGCTGTGCTCCCTTTGGCCAAGGGTCAACAAATCACCTAATCGCTTGGTCTTAACCACCTTGTGTCATCTTCTCGCCTTTATTGGGGTCTACAGGCATGAATCACTCAAGACTGACCCAGATATTTTTAAGACGACGTCAAAATTTTTACTCCCTACGAGGTATGTTCTTTAACTACTAGAAGTAAATAGGAAATGTATAGCACATGAACTGTCATGTCCCCATTCAAGACCAGAAGACAATAAGAGTCAATATACATTTGAACAAGTTTAAATTAAAGATTTAATTTATTGACATTGAGTCATACTCATACTTACAACACTCACTGTATCAATAATCGATATAGGGAATGAAACTAATTTGTCAAGCATCAATTAAGGGGGAAGGTAGCAACTTTTCCTTAATGTCTTATGATGAAGAAGATAACGGTCAACCTAAAGAACCACGATTTTCTCAATCAACGGTAAGGAAGTAAGGAGATCGAGACAGAATAATTGTGATAATTGCAGCCCAAGGAAATGGGTATCAACCTAAGGACTACTCAAAGAGCAATAAGATATATTACCATCCATGTAAACAATGATCTGTCAAAGTCCAAAAGCAAGGGCCACACGTCGATGGAAAATAGTAGAATGATTCAGACTTGATACATACGTATTCATTAAGCGTAGCATAAATAAGGTGAAAGACTCATAATCTCTTATTACTATGTGAGAAAAAACTAGTATCGAGTGTTCAAATCAAGAATTCATCCTAACCAAACACTAAAGAAGAATACCAAAAAGGAGATCGCTATAGGTGGAGTTGAGTATTCCAATATGGACAATGGTTTTACCCATATTCGTCCTTTGATGCTAATGCGCTAGAGGTGTTTTCAGTCATATCAAATATATATTATAAAATTGATGTCAAACTAAGTCAATGACATTTCATAGATTAGGAGCATAACGTGCCATTAGTGCTTAGTATCGTGATGATCTGACAACAGGAGATTATCGTTTGAGTGAAAACCAACGATTAATTATTCAAAGGGGTGTGATGGAGAGAAGAGACATATCCTTTATGTTGTTTGATTAGTCAAACAATTATCAATTCATATTATAATCAACAAATAATTAATATTTGTGGAGTGCGATTTGGATAACAAGTTAATTAGTATAAGTAATGAAAGGGTGCAATTAGGGAAGGGATATATCTATTCCAATAAAATTTGCAACCATTACATACCGAAGGTATTTAAGGGGGAACTTTCATGGAGAAATAGGAGGGGCCAACAATCAATAAAAGAACATGACTCCAGTTCGGTAAAAAGAGATGGACATTATCTGACAACATCGATCAAATCAGATCAGGTCAGAACTGTTATTAAGTTAGAGGCAGTAACATCCTTGTTTCGGGTGGTCTGCATAGGGAATGTGTTTAATAGGTATGCCTCATATATGTAGCCGATAAGGTTTGTATATAGAATCTAATAGCAATATTAACAAAGACTGCAATATTGTATAATAGTAATAATTAATAGTGGCATACCAGATCTGTTATGTGTCAAATCTGTCTGCCCTTTTACCAGTCCCTAAATATAGTAATTATGTTTTTAGCAGTGGTAGTATAAATAACCTATACAATAGGTAATTAACAAATACATTAACAATTGGTTATATTATTTAATTAATTTATTTATGTATATTTTCAAATCAGAATTATATATATATACACACACATACACATAATGTCTTAATCAGACAAATCACAATATTAGATTGTATATCAGAAAGAGCCCATAAGATAATACATTATAAGGAGAATATGTGTATATGCATAATCCTTGTTAGTATGTTACTACTGTCAGTGTTTAAGAACTTGGGAAAAGAGATATTTTTCATGTTGGGGACATTACAATTGGTTTGACACTTGTATTAAGAATTATGGATATATGATAGATGAATGATTTATTTATTAATAGTTAATAGATTGAGCAGTGGAATATCATTGATTGGATTCATGTTAAGATGGAAATGTCTCCTGATATATTTAGTGAAGGTCATAAGTATATTGAAATAGGTTGATTTTGGTTTAAATGTCAAAAACTAGTAGGGGACATTACAAGTTATACAATCGGATGAAACTACATTTAAGATAGTGGGGGTTATTAAGGATTTAAAATTGACCTTGCATGCATGCCTTGGTTTCACTATGTTACTATGTTACAAGACATATTAGTCATAGACCTCCCTACCTTATTTTCTATATACTTATCTAGAGAGTTCATAGCCAAAACCAATGGATAAATATCTTTTGATTAGTCTCACGTGCTATTTTGAATAAGATATGGTACAAACATGACCATCAAAGAAGAGCCTATTTCTAAATATTTCATTGAACCTTATACTCCTAGACCCATAAATTTAAATTGCACTTTGCATGAAGAAGAGGAATATTGTATCATTCATGAACATGCTATTGTCTTGGAGAGGAGGTTCCTAATTTTAGTTTAGATGAATGGAGAAATGAAATTAGTTTGACCCATTTAATGGGGTAGAGGATATTGAGTTGGGTGCATACTATATGCATGAGGAGGACACTCCTATTCCTACTCTCATGAAGTCAAGCAAGAAGATATGGAGGGGTTGTGGCCCAATTTTTGATGGTTCAAAAAATAAGAATCGTGCTTGTGTTGGTGTGATGTTGATATTGTGTTCTTGAAACGTGGTCTTCAACCTACAAGAAGGAAAACACTTCAAACACACACATGAAACATTGCATCAGAGTTAGAAATCACAAAAACAAGTTAGTGAACCAAAAACTCTCAAAATCATTCCATGCTCCTCTATCTCTAAAGATCTCTAAGATTCAAGTTGGCCCTCACTTGGGAGAGTATCTTGATCCTCAAGATGACAACCTAGAGAACGAGTTATAGTGATGTGCTAAGATCAAAATGGATACAGCTAAGATCCTAGCTAAAATGAGATGATGGATGAAGATAGGATGCAAGATGCTAGACTAGAAAATGAAGCTAAAATGCTAATGCTAATGCTAAATGACTTGGATGCTTGATGTTGATGCTTGAAGATGATTTTTATTCTTGGTGATGAAAAAGAGAGCTCCTTAAACTACAATGTGACTATAATTTTGATGCACAAAAGACTTGATGAATTGGGAGAGAAATGGGCTCTATTTATAGGGAAATTGGAGAAATGGATGGTTGAGACTGAATAATATCAACAAGGGCTAGGATTGAAAGTTATCAATCCATGGGAGGAATTCAATCCAACCCCAAGTTGACAAATGCCACCTTGAGATGGCTTGAGGGGATGCTAAGAAAGCATTAGATGCTAATTAGTTATTAGGGAAGGCTCCAAGGGGTGACATCATTGGATAATGCTTTTATCCAAGGAAGTAGGCTATTGTCGAAGAGGTAAAATATTGTGCAAGGATAAAAAATGGTCAAAGGGACAACCATCATGGGTTAGGGGTGTGGGATTGCAAGAGGCATGAAATGCCTTGTGAAGGTCTTTTGGAAGGTTACTTGACCAAAGAGGGAAATCTCTAGTGGTTTTGTCGTAGCCTTACAAACTTGGAATACTCAACAAGTTAACTTGTTGAAAAAGGTAGAGTCTTCCACACATTTGGAAGACTTTCCCCATTTTTGGGGAGATGACTTCCCTAAATTTAGGGCTGTGACAAGATTAAGGGATAAAACATGATTAGGAAGGGATTATAAGTCTTCTAGATGGGGATTTAGAAGAATAATGGAAAATGTAGGATTTTGCAAGTGGGTGAGGGAAAATAGGAATTTTAGTAAATTAAAAAAATTAATTTAGCCAAAAGGGGATGCAACTTGCATTTGTAGGATTTTGCAAGTGGGGTTCCTATTCACAAATAAATATGTATTTATTTATTTGTAAAGGGTATTTTTAATTAAATGTGAATTTAATCAAAAGGGGAAAAGGGATTTTAATTAAATAAATAAAATTTATTCAATTAAATGGCTAAGGGTACTTAATTGAACCTTAGTTCAATCAATAGGCTAGGCTAGAAGAATAAGGTTGAATCAAATGTTTAATTTGATTAACAAGATAATTAAAGGAATAGGGATATTAATTAAACCTTAATTTAATTAATTGGAGGATTTAGAAATGAATAAAATTTACTTAATTGATTGTGTAACTTTTAGGTGTCTACATTTTGCCCCTCTTTGAGTCAACGCGGGACCACATATTGATTCAAAGAAAAATGCTCAATTTGCCATCAAAATTTTGATATGATGCCGCTTGTTCAAAAGTCATCGATATGAGTCCCGAGATATGAGAAATCATTGTTTATGCGGTATGCTGATGTGAAACTGATTGATCGATATGAAACTGATGTCGATATGAGATTGATGCGATGCTGATTCGATATGATGATGATGTTACTGATGTTGATTCGATATGATGATGATGTTGCTGATGTTGATTCGATAAAAGATGATGATGATATCCCCCCTTGGGTGATCAATTG
This sequence comes from Cryptomeria japonica, assembly GCF_030272615.1. NCBI lineage: Eukaryota > Viridiplantae > Streptophyta > Pinopsida > Cupressales > Cupressaceae > Cryptomeria > Cryptomeria japonica. The sequence goes on from NC_081413.1 coordinate 2,061,973, forward strand.
AAAAAATTGTGTTTGTCGAGGAGGGTGGTGCAATTGCTTAGTGATTTTTTGATCTTTAGAAATTTTTGCGATTTTTTTTTAAACGATTTTTTTAATTTTTTTAATTTTTTACAATTTTTTAAAATTTATTGCCCGACTGATTTTAATAAGGTTGAAAAATGTAGGTGAGATTACGTGGGGATAGTGCGTACATGCCCTAATCATCCACCGATTTTTTTTTTTTTTTTTTGTTGAGGTGAGATTACATGGGCATAGTGCGTACATGCCCCACTTGTCTACCGTTTTGTTTTTTTAATTTTGTTGAAGAGTCAGTCCAGAGTTGATGTGGGTCTGCGTTCGATATGAGTCAATTTTAGTATGGTTCAAATTTTGATATGGATCAAAATTCGATATGGGTTCTGATGTGATATGGATCTTGTTCGATATGGGTCTCGATATGGGTCTTGATTCTATATGGATCTTGATTCAATATGGATCTTGTTCGATATGGGTCAAATTTGATATGGTGCTGATTGTTGATTTTGATATGTGATAGGTTTGATTTTCAATATGGTTCTGATTTGATCGGCGATATGGGACTGATTCGATGTTGATATGGTTCACTTGCTTCGATATGATGTTTGATCTGCTATGAGACTTGATGTTGAGACTGGATGTTGATAGGAGGATCTTTGTTGCTAGATGCCCCTTGTGTACTTGATTGTTTATTGTGTGATTACTTGATTTCTTGATTGATGTCACTTTGATGGACTTATTGACATGATATCCAGGAACTTTGGACATTTATTTCTTTTATTGATGATTTGTTTTTGACTTGCATCATTGTTTCCTTTTGGATCAACATGTGGTCACACATGTGCATGATGATATGACATGGATACAACGGTTTTGATTTTGATGAGCTATATGATATGCTTTTAATCTATATGACTTTTGTAGATGATGATGCAAATAATGGTGGGATTTGATGAATGTGGATGATGGTTGGATTTGATGAATGCAAATGTTTCTAACATGTTTTGTGGTTTTGTGTGCTATGGAATAATGTGATCTAGCACTCTACATGTTGTGGATATGATATGATTATGTGTGGGGATAATGATATGATTGATTAGAATCGATAAGGTTGAGGTCAAGTCCAATTTCAAGAATGACACCGCCTGTATAAGACAAAGATGATCAAAGCGTCTAGTTTCAGGAAAAATATATCTTGTATAAGACATGATCAAAACATATGGTTTCAGGATAGATACATCATGTATAAGACATGATAGATGATAGTTGAAAGAATGAGGAAGATATGAAAGTGAAGAAAGATTCCATGATGATGTGATATATATTCATGTGATGGATAGAATGATGAATGTGACTACATGATGACGATGAGATCTATCTTGAAAATGAGATGTATGATGATAATGATAATGAAATGATCTACTAATGCAAGATTAAAATGATATGCAACCTAATGCAAGATTAAGATGATAATGATGTGTAGCTAATGCAAGATTAAAATGATATGCAACCTAATGAAAGATTAAGATGAAAATGATGTGCAACTAATGCAAAGATTAATATGCATTCTCATTCTCAATGTTGCCATCTGTTGTGATCAAAGTGCCAAATCATCGGGTCTTGATTTGTTGAAAGTTGATAGAAGTCTCATGGTATAATTAAACAATAACGACCTGAGTATAACTTACATGAGTTTTGATATTACAAGAGGGCACAAGCATTGAGGTATAATTGAACCAAGATGACCTGAGTGTTGCTTGCGTAAAAAGACAAGAGTTAACCTTTGACCCATACAAATCCGAAATATCCTCAGCGATATGCCACCTGATTGCTTCGCAGGACAAATTTGCATGGTAAAAGGCTTCACTCGAAGACAACAAACAAATAAAACATCACATTCCTTCCTTGCTTCTCTAGTCGTTGAGACATCTTTGAGTCACTTAGGAGGTATGATAAGAAAAAATTAACAACCATAAGTAAGAATGTATGCTATTGGAAATGTATTCTTGTCAAGTAAAACATCTTGTAAATAGATATGTTGCTCAATTCCAATTAGTTTTATTCCATCATATCTAGCCTTCTTGCATGACTGTTGTCATTTGTTGGTTGTTTTGATCCTAGTTGTCTTGCTAGGTGTTTGTTTTGATGTTGAAACCCAAAGGCAAAATGCCCCTAGCAAGGTCACAAACTTTCCCCCACTCGATACTACTCAATATAAATATGTACAGTTTATCACCAAGCCATGGTGAGATATGATGTGGATAAGTGATCAGATAATTAAGGATGGTGACTACGCTAAGTATGTTCGACATTGATATTGAGTGTATAAGCATGCTACTTTGGCTATTGGTTTAGATCAGATGGATCAAAGATAGGATGCAAGTATTAATAGATAGAAGAGCTTCTCTCTCACAAGTGGCATTTGTTGCCAAGTTTCACCATTTGTTTTTATTGTACTTTTGATTTATTTTTGGATTGTTTTGAAAGATGAAACATGTACTGCCATCCATTTGATAAAGATAAGGCTAACTAGAACAAAATCTAGTAGTCATACTGATCTATGCCATTGTTTAGATTTGTTCGATGATTGATAAAAATGTCTAGTTTCAAAGAATGAGTACCTCGTATAAGACTGATTTGTCTAGTTTTGAGTGTACCTATCCTTGTATAGGACATGTTGACGTATTAATTGTTGGCATATATGCAGAGTATGTTGACATGATGATATTGTGTTGTCATTGATGTCAATATGCTGAAGTGTGAACTAGTAATATGCTAAAGAGTGAACCAGTATGATGTTGAGAACCGTTATGTTGAAGCCAAGCAATTGGAAAAGTGAACCGGTATGATGTTGAGAACCAACATATGTGAAGCGGTATGTTTGTTCAAGTGAACCGGTATATTGAAAGATGAACCGGTATATGGAATGTTTTCTATCAAGGTTTATTATGGTATGACTATTGGTTGGTAGTCTCAGCTTCAGAGTTTCTGGTTGAAGTGTTTTGAGCCTGTGTTATTCAACCGATGGCATTGTGTGACGAGTTAGCATTGTAATGGAGATCTAATGGAGATCAGATCATTTTGCCACGTCAGCCTCATGCGCGTGAAGGATCTTGCATGAAGGATATTGATCCTATCTACCGCGGGAATGTGTGAAGTCCTTGCAAACGGTGGAGAACACATGATGGGTTATCGCCTCCATGAAGCAGTGAAGAATGAACGATGGAGAATGTCTTGAGATCTATTCAAGACTGTTGTATTCAAATGCAAAGTGTTCAATGGTTAGGATTGAACTGACTGAATCGCTCAACCCAGATGTTTAGGGTTTAGGATTTATGTTACCAACCTATCTGTTTCCTATAAGGTCGATGTTGTGTTCTATGTTGAAGTTGTTGGCAAATGTTGTGTGTGTATCTAAGTGCAAAGATACATGATTCTTGCCAGACCAGATAAGAGGAGTGATACCTAGAAAGTGTGTATGCAGAAGGAAGGAACTAAAGCGGATCTGCATTGGCATTGAGTGCTATTACCCGATCATTGTAATACCTATTGATTTCTAACCACTTCAATAGTTGGAAAATCCCTTAATAGCATAGCTTTAACCAGCTTGTTGTAAATCCTTTAACAGGGTGACTCAAAGCCATTGAGTTCATAAAATCCTCTAACAAGGTAACTTGTAACAAGGTTTAACCCTTAACTGGGTATTCTAGCCATTCCTTAACCGGGTGATCCCTAATAGGATCGGTTCCTAATAGAACCTTTTGTAATAGTCTTTAACCGGACTAGGCTCCTAATAGAGCAGACTTCTAAAGAGTTCAAAAATAGCTTGTGGGTATTCATCCCCATCGTGGTTTTTCCCAGTTGGGTTTCCACGTGAAAAATATGTGTGTCATGTGTGATGCCTCTTTCTTGTGATGTTTTGTTATTTCCTGTTTGAGCGGTGAATCATGTTGATTTAGCAAGTTATTATATTTATGATGATAGATTACCTGTTTATGCACAAGGATAATGTGGAAATGAGGGAATAGGTTGTGTGGAAAGATAAGTGTTTTGGGTTTATACCTTTCACAGTCTCATTGTGCTTAACCGGTAGTAATCTGGATCTGACCGGTGTTAGTGATTGCCAGTCAAGTTCACTATTTGTAGTCAAACTAGTTCAAGAAAAGTTTTTTTGCCTATACTGATTCACCCCCCCCTCTCAGTACCAGTTTCGTACTCACCGTTCATCATTGAGTTATCAATTGGTATCAGAGCATCCTCCAAGTCCTCTGTGTTGTAAGTTTAACCGCTTTAGGGAAAGATCCTATTGTAATGATGAAGAGGGAAGGTCCAAAGTTCAATAGAGACAATTTCAAAATATGGAAGGACAAAATGAAGATATACATGAGAAGCATGGGTGCTCAACACTGTAGCTATGTTGAGAATACTTATGTTATTCCTACCGGTACTCTCACCGATGATCAAAAGAGAGAAATCCAGGAGAATGGGCAACTCATGGAAGCCCTAATCAACAGCTTACCTAACATTGAGTTTATTGATGTCTAGGATAAAGAAAATCCCAAAGAGGTATGGGATACTCTTGAGAATATCTATGGTGGTGATGAGCATGTAAAACAAGCCAAGGAAGAAAGCCTTAGGGGAAAGTTTGAAGACATGTGGATGGTTGAAGGAGAGACCATTCAACAATATGGAATAAGAATCAAAACTGTTGTCGGAGATATCAAGAGTGCAGGAGGCAAAATTGATGATTCTACTATTGTTAGCAAAGTCCTGAGATCCTTATTACCAGTCTATGCAATAAGGGTTGCTGCTATTCAAGAGTTGAGGTCAATAGACAAGACTAAGGTATCCCTAGACTCCATCATTGCAAAATTGACAGCCTATGAGCTAAATAGTTTTGATGGTAGTATTCAGAAGACTGAATCAGCTTTTAGAGCATCTGTTGCACCATCTAGAAATGGTAAATTCAAGAACCAGTGTGAACCAAGACAGAGCACATAAATGGATGATGAGGAGATCCTGATGGAATTTGAAGCTCTTCTTGCCAAGAGACTTCCTAAGGGAACCGGTAAATACATAGGTAAGCTCCCTTTGAAATGCTTTTCTTGTAACCGGATAGGACACATTGTTGTAAACTGTCCTAATGGTGATAATAAGGACAAATTGGAAAGGTTCAATAAATTCAAAGGAGGAAACCAGAGAAACTGTTTTGTAGCAGTTGATGAAGGTGTCACAGATGAGGAATCTGAAGATGAAGAAAATGAAGATATTGTGTTTGTTGCAGTCAAGGAAGATGTGTCTGACAAGAAGGCTCTTGTCTCCCGCTTTGATAATTCCAATGAGTGGATTATTGACAGTGGCTGTTCTCACCATATGACTGGTGACCGGAGCAAGTTCCTATCTTTGGAAGAGTATGATGGTGGTGTGGTTCATTTTGGAAATGATGCACCATGTATGGTCAAAGGCAGAGGTTCCATCTCTCTGAATGGAAAGAGCAATGCTGACAATGTGTATTGGGTAGAAGGTCTCAGACACAACCTATTGAGTGTTGCCCAGCTGAATGATAGTGGACTCACTCTGGAATCAAAAAATGGAGTATGTAGAATCAAAGGAAAGAATGGTGAACTAATGGCCACCGATATGTAGACCAAAGGTAACCTATTTCAGCTGAATGCTAGTATAAGTACATGTCTTATGGCTAAATTTGATGATAGCTGGATATGGAATAGGAGACTCTGTCATGTAAACTTTGATAACATTGTGAAGGCCAGTAAGATTAAGGCAGTTAGAGGACTACCAGTGCTGAGCAAACTGGAAAATCCTTTGTGCAGGGAATGTCAACTGGGAAAAATGTCTCCCTCAACCTTCAAAGGTAAATCTTTCACTGCAGACAATTTACTTGATCTTGTGCATACTGATTTGTGTGGTCCTATGAAAACTAAGAGTGTGTAGGGAGATAGGTATTTTATGATTCTTATAGATGATTGCTCAAGAATGATGTAGGTCACATTCTTGAAGGACAAGTCTGAAGCCTTTGGAAAGTTCAAAGCTTTTAGAGCACTGGTAGAAAAGGAAAGTGGTAGAAGAGTCAAATGCCTTAGAAGTGATCAAGGAGGGGAATTCACTTATGGTGAATTCAAAAAATATTGTGAAGAGAGTGGCATCAAAGGCAACTGTTTGCCCCCCGGACTCCACAACAGAATGGCTTAGTAGAAAGAAACAACCGGACTGTGGTTGAAGGGGCTAGAACTATGTTGATGCAAGGAAAGGTTGCTCACACCTTTTGGAGAGAAGTGGTGAGCACTGTAGTCTACACAATGAATCGGGTACTCATCAAAAAGGGAAAGGATAAGACTCCTTATGAGTACTGGACTAGTAAGACACCAGTGGTAAGCTACTTTAGAGTATTTGGTAGCAAATGTTATATCAAGAGAAGTGAACATCAGAGCAAGTTTGATGCAAAATGTGATGGGGGAATATTCCTAGGATATTCCACCAATAGTAAAGCTCTCAAATGTTTCAATAATAGGACTCAGAGAATCGTTGAATGCATCAATATTAGGGTTAATGAAAACTCTGAGAAACCTAAGGAAACTGGCAGTGAGCATGTAGGAGATGAACCAGTAGTAACCTTCTGGGAACCAGTTGCAAATCAGCCCAGTACCAATAATTATGCTCCTACACCGGTAGATGCTGATGCAGATGAAGATGAGGATGAGGATGAAGAAGAAAAGAAAGAGTAATCTATTAATAATATACCTAGGTATGTCAAACTCAATCATGATCCAAAGTAGATCATAGGAGACAAAGATGCAGGAATTCTTACAAGAAGAAAGATCAGAGAAAGCTCATGTATGATCTTTGAATTTGAGCCTAAATCATTCAAAGAGGCACATAAAGATGAAGACTGGATCAAGGCAATGGATGAGGAACTTGACTAGATAGAGAAGAATGGTACATGGTCTTTGGTACCCAGACCAGAGCATAAAAATGTCATTGGAACCAAATAGGTCTTCAGAAATAAGCTGAATGAGGATGGCACAGTGGTAAGGAACAAAGCCAGAGTAGTGTGTAAAGGATATGCCCAAGAAGGAGAAGAATATGGCGAAACCTTTGCTCCAGTAGCAAGATTGGAAGGAGTTTGTATGCTTCTTGCATATGCATCTTTTAAAGGATTCAAGGTATACCAAATGGATGTAAAATCTACATTTCTAAATGGAATACTTGAAGAGGAGGTATATATAGAGAAACTAGATGGGTTTTACCTATCAGAAGATAGTGACATGGTGTGTAGGCTACATAAAGCCTTGTATGGACTGAAGCAGGCACCTAGAGCATGGTACGAACTCTTGCATTCCCATCTTGTGAAGATTGGATTTGAAAGAACAAGTGAAGATAGCAATATCTACTTGAAATCTGAAGGAGATCAGATTCTGATTTGTGAAGTATTTGTTGATGACATAATCTTTGGTGGAGATGAAAAGATGAGTCATGACTTTGCAGATGAGATGAAAAAGGAGTTTGAGATGTCATTCATAGGGGAGATTAAGTTCTTCATTGGACTGCAAATTCGGCAAATGAAAGATGGAATCTTTATTACTTAGTCCAAGTATGTCAAAAAGGTGTTGAAGACCTTTGGCATGGAAGAAAGCAAATCGGTTGGTACACCAATGGTGACTGGTTGTAAACTATCAAAAGAGGATGACTTGGCATTGGTAAATGAGAAGGATTACCAATCAATGATTGGAAAGTTGCATTATGTAGTGCATAGCAGACCGGACATTGCACATGCAGTAGCAATTACCACTTAGTTCGAGAAGAGCCCAAGAGAATCCCACTTGGTAGCAGTCAAGCAGATTCTTAGGTATCTGAAGGGAACTATTGACTATGGATTATGGTATCCATACAATGATGATTTTAACCTAACAGTGTTCACAGATGTTGATTGGGCTGGTAATGTGGATGATTGGAAGAGCACAACCGGTGGTGCATTCTTTCTCGGAGGTAGACTGGTCTCATGGATGAGTAAGAAGCAGAGTTGTATCTCTCAGTCTATAGTAGAAGCAGAGTATGTTGTAGCTTTTATGAACTGTACCTAGACTATTTGGATGAAGCATGTGTTGAATGGATTCAAAGTTCTTGTATCTGAACCGATAAGCATATTTTGTGACTTTACAAGTGCAATTAAGATCTCCAAGAATTCGGTTTTACATGCTAGAACTAAGCACTTTGAACTCAAGTATCATTTTTTGAGGGAAAAGGTTTAGAACAAAGAGGTGGTATTGGAACATGTTTCCAGTAAGGAGAAGTTAGCAGACATATTCACCAAGCCTCTACTGAAGGCTACATTTACCTATTTGAGAGGTGAATTAGGGTTTCTGCCCCTTCAAGAGGTACACTAAAATTTTGTGCTCCACATCAGTCAGATCTTACTTTGCTATATCCTTTAAGGATTGATGTGTTGAAAGATGCTACTCCTCAGGGGGAGAAGCATAGTGGAACAGGGAAACTTGTGCCTCCACTTTGGCATTGTTGTTAAAGGGGGAGAAGATTTGAAGCGGAGAAGATATCTACAGTATTAAGGAGAAGATGTGATGCAGACATCTTTGTATATTGTCATCAATGCCAAAGGGGGAGATTGTTGGCATATATGTAGAGTATGTTGACATGATGATATTGTGTTTTAATTGATGTCAATATGCTGAAGAGTGAACTGGTAATATGCTAAAGAGTGAACCAGTAATATGATAAAGAGTGAACCGGTATGATGTTGAGAACCGGTATGTTGAAGCCAAGCAACTGGCAAAGTGAACCAGTATGATGTTGAGAACCAGCATATGTGAAGCAGTATGTTTGTTCAAGTGAACTGGTATATTGAAAGATGAACTGGTATATGGAATGTTTTCTATCAAGGTTTATTATGGTATGACTACCGGTTGGTAGTCTCAGCTTCAGGGTTTCTGGTTGAAGTGTTTCAAGCCTATGTTATTCAACTGATGGCATTATGTGATGAGTTAGCATTGTAATGGAGATCTAATGGAGATCAAATCATGTTGCCACATCAGCCTCATGCATGTGAAGGATCTTGCATGAAGGAGATTGATCCTATCTACCTCGGGAATGTACGAGGTCCTTAAAACAGTGGAGAACGTGTGATGGGTTATTGCCTCCATGAAGCGATGAAGAATGAACGATGGAGAATGTCTTGAGATCTATTCAAGACTGTTGTATTCAAATGCAAAGTGTTCAATGGTCAGGATTGAACCACCTGAATCGCTCAACCCAAATGTTTAGGGTTTAGGGTTTATGTTACCGGCTTATATGTTTCCTATAAGGTCAATGTTGTGTTCTATGTTGAAGTTGTTGGCAAATGTTGTATGTGTATCTAAGTGCAAAGATACACGATTCTTGCCAAACTAGATAAGAGTAGTGATACCTGCAGAGTGTGTATGCAGAAGGAAGGAACTAAAGAAGATCTACATTGGCATTGAATGCTATTACCAGATCATTGTAATACCTATTGATTTCTAACCACTTCAACAGTTGGAAAATCCCTTAACAGGGTAGCTTTAACTAGCTTGCAGTAATTCCTTTAACAAGGTGACTCAAAGCCATTGAGTTCATAAAATCCTCTAACAAGGTAACCTCTAACAGGGTTTAACCCTTAACCATGTATTCTAGCCATCCCTTAATCAGGTGATCCCTAACAGGATCAGTTCCTAACAGAACCTATTGTAACAGTCTTTAACCGGACTAGGCTCCTAACAGAGTGGACTTCTAAAGAGTTCAAAAGCAGCTTGTGGGTATTCATCCCCATCGTGGTTTTTCCCAGTTGAGTTTCCACATGAAAAATATGTGTGTCATGTGTGATGCCTCTTTCCTGTGATGTTTTGTTATTTCCTGTTTAAGAGGTGAGTCATGTTGATTTATCAAGTTATTATATTTATGATGATAGATTACCTATTTATGCACAAGGATAATGTGGTAATGAGGGAATAGGTTTTCACAGTCTCATTTTTCTTAACTGGTAGTAATCTGGTTTTGACCGGTGTTAGTGATTGCCAGTCAAGTTCATTGTTTGCAGTCAAACTGGTTCAAGAAAAGTTTTTGTGCCTGCATTGATTCACCCCCCTTCTCAGTACCAGTTTGGTACTCACCGTTCATTATTGAGTTATCATTAATGTTGATGTTGATAGATGGATTGATTATCAAGACTCGATGATTGATAGGAATGTCTGGTTTTAAAGAGTGAGTACCCCGTATAAGACCAATCTATCTAGTTTCTAGTGTACATATCACTGTATAAGACATGTCGATACATTGATAGATTTTGAGTGATGAATTTATTATCAAGACATGTGATCAGTTTGATTGTATACTTCAAGAGTTTTCCTATTGTTGATTTGATGGATGGGCCATGTGTTAATGCTTTGATTCTCAAATTTTTTTATTTTTATTTTTAGTTGTTTTTAGAATTTTTTATTTTGTAGAATTTTTAGATTAGAAGAAAGAGGTATTTGGTTGCCCCAATGTATATAAAGACAAGGAATGAATGACTGAATCATTGAGGTGGAAATGGACAGGAAAAAGATGAAGGTAGCTTATGAGGAGACATATCAAGAGCTTTTTGAAATCATGTTTTGTCCATAGTTTTGATCAAGATCAAAGATGGAAAAGGGGATATGGATGAATATAGGATATGGATAGGAGAAATAAGATCATAGATAGAACTGGATGATGGAAGCAATGAATAGATATGATAAGGGATAAGAGGCTATAGATAAGGTGAAGCAATATCATATATAGCACTAGATGATGGAAAGAATTTATAGATAGGATAGATGGTATGCATAAAGTGAAGCAAGATCATAGATAATGACAAATTTAGATAGGGCAATGGATATTGAAGGAAGGATAATGGGAGATATGAATAATAAGAATAGAGTGGATGAAATTTTCCCCTAAGCATAGAGGTTTCCATTTGCAAAGAGGTGATATGTAGTATTGTCATATTATTTAGCACCACCTAAATAAGTGTTCCTGAACTTTTCAAAGATAGAGACCCAACCCACACTTAGAACCTTCGAAAAAATTCAGCTGAACATATCTAGCGACTAGGAATCATACTCAAAAGGGAAGAAGAATCCCAAACTAGATAAAGCTACTTAGTCTTTGATTACCCATGTGTGTGCAATTGGGTTCATTTTGACTCATATGATCATTGTAATCTTTAGAATCCAACGTGGCTAGCTACATGAGTTACCCTAACTTCAAAAGCATCATGGATAGAGTCTCGCTGACAACGAGCGTCCATAGCCCCGACGAGGTTATCGCTATAATCTCACAAATATTGCTCCATTTCCAGCCAGCCGTCCATAGCCCCGATGGAGTTACTTGCATGTTCCCATAGCCAAGCATTTTGATATTGCAAATCATTGCATTTTTTTCTTTTCTTGATATTTATTTTCTTGCTCATGCTTTTGATCTTTTGATATTTCCTTTTTCTCTTCTTATTTTTCTTGCATTGGCTTATAAGTGATGAAACTTACGTGGGTTTGCTAATTACAGTGGCGCTGAGCCAAGATTTTAGATTTTTCACTATCCATGTCTTCAACTAAGAGATCACAAAGATTTGGAGCAATTGATTAAGTGTATGAGATATAGTAATCAAAAGATGCCAGTACCTAGATACGATAAGTGATTCTTTTCTTGATTGAGTGTGTATCCCAACCAAAAGAAAATTTTAAAGAGGAACAACCTTGGATTCTGAAGCATTTCATGAATAGATATCTAGGAAAAAGACTAAACATGAGATTCGAGCATGAGAAAGCATGTGACAAAATGACACAAGTGCCTTTCACAAATGAAGGATTTATGCAAAGTGTTAAATGAAAGGGATGGAATGATAGAAAAGAGGTGTTGGATCATAATAGATAGAATGTTTGAAGATTTGTGCGAGGATAGATGGAAATGTATTCAAGATGAGTGTTGGTACACAACTCGAGAAGTGATGAAGAGATGGAGGAAAATTGAATTTCAGGACATAAGGACCCAAAATAGATAAAGGAAATGATGGAAGAATAGTTTTGGAAAGATGTTTAGATAGGTGGTTGAAAGGAGTTCAAAGATGTATGCCTTTGTTGATGTTTCTTATGGATCAATTGAGGTGATGGATTGGTGGATGGAGGGAAGTAAGGACCCAAGATGGATGGAAGGGATGGAGAATTTGACTTTGGAATGAAAGGGCCTAAGATAGATTTGGAGGATGAAGAGTTTGACTTTGGAATGAAAGGACCTAAAATGGATTTGGAGGATGAAGAGTTTGACTTTGGAATGAAAGGACCTAAAATGGATTTGGAAGATGAAGAGTTTGACTTTGGAATGAAAGGACCTAAAATGGATTTGGAAGATGGAGAGTTTGACTTTGGAATGAAAGGATCTAAAATAGATTTGGAAGATGAAAGGATTCCTTGATCTTGATCTTGACTTGTAGTAGGATCATTTGAGTTTGTTCTTTTCTCTTGATTTTGAATTAGATTAGTGACAGAGATGGAAGGGATATCATGCTCTTTCTTAGAAGGTGGATGTTGAATGGGACTCTGCTCTTGAGATAAAAGGGGGTCATCGTGGATGGAATACCAAAATCTTAGGGGATCATCATAAGATTCTTGATAGGTGGGATCTTGATAAAAAATGGGATTAGATTGGAGAGCCATGATATCTTGATCTTGATTTACGCTAGGACTCATTTCATTTGAGTAAGCTTCTTCTTTTGCAAACAATAAGGGATGGTCATACGAGTGATAAAAGTTTTGGTGTTGTTGGCTGATATGGATACTCCATTTTGATACTCAAGCTTACTAATCAAGTAGAGGTTTAGTTTCATTCGCCCCCACAACAAAGTATGTCAAATGATATGGATCCAATTTAATGATATAGAAACTAAATTTGATGACTTGAGATCAAACTAGGTATTGATGTTGCTAAGATTTTTGGATGGTGGAAGCTTTGATCACTCTATTTGATACTCCTTAATCTTGTTGGATGAAATCTTATCTTAAGATAGTTGATGATTTGAAAACTATATTCCCAAAGGTACTTGTTGGATCTAGAAACTTTCTCTCTAAGGTTTCTCTTTGCTCTTTGTTTTTGAAACTGATTTTTGCTTTGGTTGACTTGTAACTTGCAAGAAATGTTTGTGACAAGAGGAAATATCATGCATGAAAACAATGGTCATCCCTATGCTAAACATTGAGTGTATGTTTGTGTGAGGATGTTTTCAAATCTCCGATGTTATCACAGGTTTGATAGAAGATACATCAGATAGACTCTTTATTCAAGGGTCATTAACAATATCATATCCCACTAGTCTCGATACTCTGTCAGCTCAAACAACCTTGTCACCCCCTAGAAGGTGCCCCTTTTTTTGCCTTTTGCCAGAAATTAACCCAAAGTGAATTTCTTCACAATTGGGTAGTTATCTTGAGAGATATATGGTGAGTAATCTTGGGGGTGGATTCTCCCCAACCCTTGCACTATGATATTGCCAATGTTTGGCAACTGACTCGGCTCAAAGTTTCTAATGCTAAGGTTCATAGTAAGGATTCCGTTTGGCATGGAAAATGATAAACTCAATTAAGAGGGTTCCCAACCTTTAGAACAAAGGTTTTTTGCATCACAAAGATACTAGGGGAAGGCTATCAAATACACACTTCCATTGGAGGGGATTTTCATCAACCTCCACATTTGATTATAGTGGGTTGGTAAACTTGGCGATAAAGTCGTTTCCCACTTAGGTCGTTCTCCTCTCACCGGCCTTAATGGTGCCCTAAGGGAAACTCGAGAGGGTAGGCCTTCTAAAGGATTTAAGTGCTTGAAGAAAAGGAAAGCATAAAAGAGTGGGTTTATCTTTTTGATCACCCAATTAAGGGGAGAGCATATACCTACCACTCAAACAAAGCAAACAAGATTCCTTTTATCCTTCAAAGCAATGATTTTCTAAATCCTAATTTGAGATGTTGCTCCAACAAGCATGGTGTTTATTTTAGTTCCACATAGCAATTTGTTGTCTAACTAGGAATGGAAATCCTTGTCAATGAAATGAAAGCATGTTGCTTGGAAGTAAATCTCTTTGTAAGAAATGGACAAGTTGATTGTTCTTTTTAATCTTGCAAGAAAATGTGGATTGTTCTTTTTTACTTTTTGCAAGAAAATTAAAAATTTGTTTTTTTTTAAAGAGCGCAAAATGAAGTGTTTTCCCCTAATCTTGCAAGAAAGCAAAGTGTTTGATTTGTTGTTCTTTTACCTTGCAATGTGATTCTCTTTAAATGCAAAAGAAAGATGAGGTTCTTTTTAATCCAAAGGAAAAATGAGTTATTTTTATCCAACTTTAAAAATCTAGAAAGAAATCATAAATCCTAATTCTAACTCCTCCAACCTGCAAGAAACTGTTAAAACCTGGAAGGAAAGAAGTTAGTGAAAAACCAAAACCTTTGGTGGGCTTACACAAGCCTAATTTCAAATCTTGGTTACAAATTTTTCACTCCTGATCGTAAAATTCCCTGAAATTTGACTAGGTCTGAAATTTGGAGGATCCTCCAAAAACTAGATTTTGCATTATAACTCCTAGAGGTCCGAAACCCCTCTCAAACATCCTGACAATATATATGGAATATAACTTAAAGTATAAGAATTATTATACTTAAATGTTATATTCCATATATATCAGAACACTCCTAAAGAAAAAAACTTCTCTGTTTTCCATACGAGGAATCAAAAAGCAGAAACTCGTATGAGTTCTCTCACATTTTCATACGAGAATTAATACGAGTAAACAGTTACGAGTCCAAACCTTAGCTCATACAAGCTTATAAAACAAATAGAAGACAAAATAAAACAAAAAAAATGGCTCTATTTTCACCAAAAACTTGTACGAGTTTCCTTACATGCTCATACGACAAACTGGAGGTTCCCGTACAAAAAAATAGGAACTCTCATTTAACACTCGTACGAACTTGCGTGAACTTGCAGAAAAATTGTTAGAAAAATTGGATTTTAGGGGTCTAACCCCATGGTAGGCACCAATTAATGTGTTCTTGAAATGTGGTCTTCAACCTACAAGAAGGAAAACACTTCAAACCGACACATGAAATATTTCATCAGAGTTAGAAATCAAAAAAACAAGTTAGTGAACCAAAAACTCTCAAAATCGTTTCATGCTCCTCTATCTCTGAAGATCTCTAAGATTCAAGTTGGCCCTCACTTGGGAGAGTAGCTTGATCCTCAAGATGACAACCTAGAGAACGAGTTATAGTGATGTGCTAAGATCAAAATGGATGCAACTAAGATCCTAGCTAAAATGAGATGATGAATGAAGATAGGATGCAAGATGCTAGACTAGAAAATGAAGCTCAAATGCTAATGCTAAATGACTTGGATGCTTGATTTTGATGCTTGAAGATGATTTTGATTCTTGGTGAGGACAAAGAGAGCTCCTTAATCTGTAATGTGACTATAATTTTGATGAACAAAAGAGATGGTGAATTGGGAGAGAAATGGGCTCTATTTATAGGGAAATTGGAAAAATGGATGGTTGAGATTGAATAATCTCAACAAGGGCTAGGATTGAAAGTTATCAATCCATGGGAGAAATTCAATCCAATCCCAAGTTGAAAAATGTCACCTTACAATGGCTTGAAGGTATTCTAAGAAAGAATTAGATGCTAATTAAGCATTAGGGAAGGCTTCAAGGGGTGACATCATTGGATAATGCCATTATCCAAGTAAGCAGCCTATTACCCAAGAGGTAAATTCTTGTGCAACATGGAAAATGGTCAAATGGACAACCATGATGGCTAAGGGGTGTGGGATTTCAAGAGACATTAAATGCCTTGGGAAGGCTTTTGTAAGGTTACTTGACCAAAGAGGGAAACCTGTAGTGGTTTTGTCGTAACCTTACAAACTTGGAATACTCAACAAGTTAACTTGTTGAAAAAGGTAGAGTCTTCCACACACTTGGAAGACTTTCCCCATTTTTAGGGAAATGGCTTCCCTAAATTTAGGGATGTGACAATATTAATAAATAAAATATGATTAGGGAGGGATTAGAAGACTTCTAGAAGGGGATTTAGAATAATAATGGAAAATGTAGGATTTTGCAAGTGGGTCAGGGAAAATAGGAATTTTTGGTAACTAAAATGATTTATTTTAGCCAAAAGGGATGCAACTTGGATTTGTAGGATTTTGCAAGGGGGGTTACTATTCACAAATAAATATGGATTTATTTATTTGTATAGGGTATTTTTAATTAAATGTGAATTTAATCAAAAAGGGGGAAAGAGATTTTAATTAAATAAATAGAATTTATTCAATTAAATGGCTAAGGGTACTTAATTAGGCTAGGCTAGAAGAATAGGGTTGAATCAAATGTTTAATTTGATTAGTGGGATAATTAGAGGAATAGGGATAATAATTAAACCTTAATTTAATTAATTGGAGGAATTAGAAATGAATAAAATTTACTTAATTGATTGTGCAAATTTTAGGTGTCTACAGATATAACACACAAAAAATAATAAGAAAAATATTTATTCTCATTTAAGCTTCATTTTAGTTGTACTACAATGTAGCTAAGTATGAATCTCTAATCCAAGGTCTTAGATTTGCAAAAAAAAGAAAGATCGAGATATCACAAATCTTTGGAGATAACAAGTTGGTTGTCAATCGAATAATAGATCAGAGAATAACCAATAATATTATACACTCAAATCCTACAAACTAGAGATTGGGATTTAATTGAAGGTTTTGAGGGATTGGAAATCCAAACAATCCCTAGAAGTCAAACTAAGCATAGCAACACATATTACAAAAAAAAAGAGCACCATATCAAGATTGTTGGTATTAGGATAACCAGTGGACAATTGAGAGAGGGGGGGGGGGTGAATCAATTGTCAACAGATTATGAAACTTTAAGCACTTAAAACCTTTTACTGAAATAATAAATATATCAATTAAGCACAAACAAATATCATGCATCCACAATACATAACACCAAGATTTGTACATGGAAAACCCACTAAAGGGAAAAACCACGGTGGAAAACCTTACCACAATTAGGTGATACTTCTGCAGTAAGTATGTGATTACAATAAGGGGTCTGCACATGCATGAAGGGACACTGCCTAGAGTGCACTGCTCATCACAAAGGAGCCTCACGGACTACTAGAAAATCTCCAGACTACAATCTAAAAAGAGGATTGAACTCCTATGCCTAAGTATAATTATGATTAAGCTCAATACCGAAGGTCTTAAACCTCTTACACAAACCCAATTCGATCACCTATGATTGACCACAACCTCTGCATATGATTACAAATTTATTTGCACATAGATAATCCCATAACCATAATCCCATCCTATGATCTAGAAAGAGATCTTACATCATATTTATACAAACCCGAGACCTAAACAATTAGGTCAACCACCTAAAGATAATACAATAAATCCATTACAAAAACCCACAAACCAATGATAACCCAAGTTGGTTTGAGGCTGAAACAACATCAACCAATCAATAAATTCAACCTGTAACACATCAAGAACATCCACCAGCACGTTACACAAACTTGTCCATAACCTAACATAATAGCACTGGACCTAAAATAGGTCACCATAAGCCAAATGAAACACCACCAATCAACTGGAACATGAACATGATAACCATCAGCATCCTGATAACCTTCTAGAAGCCGCACCAACACCACTTATCGAATCCATCAAAAGATCTTCAACAAAGTTATTTGGGTAAAACCCTTATCGGTAACCAAAAGGCTTACTAGAACATATGATAGATTCCAAATCACCAAATCCTGAACCAATTAAATGACATACACATCTGAACCACATTAATAACCGAACCAAACCATTAGCAACAATCATAACAAACTGGAGACTACCGGAGATGGTCAGCTTATCAACATCACAATCCAACCACTCTACCAGAACCTGGTAGACAACTAAACAAGCTAGTGTTAACATCAATGAAAAACATCAATGCAACATGTAATCAATTTCTTCATATTGCCAATAATATCCCCCTTTGGCATTGATGGCAACACTATATGTGAAAAACATCCAAGTGTCAAGAAATGCCAAACAAGTCTCCCCTAATGGAAGACATCCAACAATCTCCACAAATGATATATCAATGAAGTTCTGAATTAATTAACCAAACCATAGACCTAAACCAAACTCCCCCTTTGACTGATATCTTTCATTATCTATGTTTTTCACATGTATATCTCTCCCCCTTTGACATCAATGTTAGAAATATGACATAAACATCAAAGAAAAACCATAGATCCTTTGAACCATGCAATTAACTACTCCCCCTGAGTACTAGCACCATCTCATTAATCCAGAATGATTAATAATTCTGATAATGCATACCCGACTGATGCCAATCAGCATCACTTAAGTCTCTACCGGAGGGGCAAAGACCCCCAATCTGTCTCTAAAGTAGTCAAGTGATTCCCTGGGAAAAGGTTTAGTGAAGATGTCTATAATTTTCTCTTTAGTGTTCACATAAACCAATCTAACTTCATTTGCTTCTACCTTTTCCTTCAAAAAGTTATACTTGATTGATATGTGCTTTGTCTTTGAAATAAATAGTGGATTGTTTGATATGTCACTAGCAGTAGAGTTATCACAATGAATAACTGCCAGTTCATCATAATCTACCCTTATGTCTTTCAACATTTGCTTCATCCAAAGAATTTGTGTATAGTTAGTAGAAGAAGAAACATACTCAGCTTCAATAGTAGATAAAGAAGTACATGATTATTTCTTGTCGATCCATGAAACAAGTTTCTTTCCAAGAAAGAAAGCTCCACTAGATGTGCTCTTCCAGTCATCTATATCTCAAGCCCAATTTGCATCTGTATATGCACATAGTGTAAATTCATCACCTTTAGGATACCATAAACCATATTCAGTTGTTCCCTATAAATATCTGAAAATCCTTTTCACTGCACTCATGATTATCTCTTGGATCACTCTGATATCTTGATATAATACAAATTGCATTCATTATATCTAGTCCAATATGAGTCAAATATAACAAACCTCCAATCATAGATATCTCAAATTAATTCTTCATATTGTCAGAGAATTCTATGCATAACTTATCCTAACCTCCAAAAATGATATCATCAACAAAGACCTCAATAATCAATATGTCATCATTAGTGTTATAATATAAGATACTACTAGCATTACCTTTAGTGAAACCAAGCTTCAAAAGATATTTGTCCAATCTAGCATACCAAGCTCTAGGGGCTTGCTTCAATTCATATAAGGCTTTCCTCAATCTGCAAACCATGTTTTTGTCATCTGAAAGTGAAAATCCATTAGTTTTCTCAATGTAGACTTCCTCTTCAAGATCTCCATTTAGAAACGCACACTTAACATCTACCTGATAAACCTTGTATTTCTTATGGGCAACATAAGCAAGAAATAATCTCACAACTTCAATCCTTGCTACCGGAGAAATTCCTTCCTTCTGAGAATATCCTTTGTAGACCAATCTAGCCTTGTTTCTCACAACTTGTCCATCTTCATCCAATTTAATCCTAAAATCCCATTTAGTTCCAATAACATTCTTATTTTTAGGTTGGGGAACTAAAGTCCATGTGTTATTCTTTTCTATCTGATCCAATTCCTCTTCCATAGCTTTCATCCAACATTCATCCTTACATGCCTCAGCTATTGATGCCGGTTCAATTTGAGAAATTAAGCATACCTCTTTAGCTACCAACCTTCTTCTTGTCATCCTCCTTTTCTCTTTTCTCCAATGATTTGATCTTCTGAATGATTCAACCTTACATACCTGGGAGTCTTCTGACTTTCTATTTCTCTACTTTGATCTTCAGTTACTGTTGAACTTTCTAATATTGCCAAAGTAACTAGTTCAACATTTTGTTCTGGTACAGGCATTACCGGATCAATTATGATCATTTCTACTTCCGATTCTCTCTCATAAGTTCGGATTTGATCTTTGTATTGCTCATCCACCTTGACATTAGTGCTCTCCACAATTCTCTACAATCTTTTATTATAGCATCTATATGCTTTTCTTTCATTTGAATAACCAAGAAATATCCCTTCATCACATCTAGCATCAAACTTTCCAATGAAATTATCTCTTTTGATATAGCATTTACTGCCAAATATTTTGAAGTACTTAATTGTAGGTGTATGACCAAACCATAACTCCTAAGGTGTCTTACTGGTATCTCCTTTGATGTGAACTTTGTTGAATGTGTATACTGTCGTGCTCACAAATTCTCTCTAATAGATATGAGGCAAATTGGCTTCCATCATCATAGTTCTAGCTTCATCTAAGATGGTTTTTTTCTTTCTTTCCACAACACTATTCTAATGAGGTGTCCGGGGTGCAAACAATTATCTCCTTATTCCATGTTTCTCACAAAAACTGCTAAATTCACTGGATGTGAATTCACCACCCTGATCAGATCTTAAGCATTTGATCTTCAACCCTGTCTCTGTCTCAACCAGAGCTTTAAAGATCTTGAATTTTTCAAAGGCTTCAGATTTATCCCTTAGAAAAGTAACCCACATCATTCTATAATAAACATCAATGATTAGCATGAAATATCTATCACCTTGAAAACTTCTTATTCTAGTAGGACCACACAACTCAGTATGAATAAGATCAATAATATCATTAGATTTGTCTTGTATGCTCTTAAAAGAAGTTCTAACTTGCTTACCCATTTGACATTCCTTACATACCAGATTATAAGGCTTCACAATTTTAGGTATATCTCTAACTGCCTTAGTTATATCTCTAACTGATCTTTACAATGCAATTAAAATTCACATGACTCAACCTCTTATGCCATATCCAACTCTCATCAATATGTGAAATCATACATGTCTTGTCACTAGATTTGAAATGAAAGATGTTACATATAGTCTGAGTAGTAGTTACAATCTCCAATCCATATCAGTTGATGATTTTGCATTTTCCATCCTTGAATTGTAATTGAAATCCCTTATCCACCAACTATCCTACACTCAAAATATTATGCCTTAAACCTTTGACATAATAGACATTATTAGTGTTATGCTTACCATCCAATGATATAGTTCCTATTCCTCTAATCATGCATGCTTTGTCATCTCCAAATCTGACCAGACGTCCATCAAATTCTTGTAAAGACAGAAACTTCCTTTTATCTCTAGCCATATGATGTGAACATCCACTATCTATCACCCATTCATCCTTGTCTTCAACTTTAGCAGCAAGGGCCTTCTCTTATTTTGAATGACAGGTTCTGGAGCATCTTCCTTGATAGCTAAGAATACACATTCCTTTCCATTGCCATATCCACTAGCAGAATCTTGTGTCGATTCCCCATCAAAATCATCAGTCACACCTTCCTAATTAGCATAGTAGCATGATTTGTCTTTGTTCCTCCTTTACTTATGCTTGTTCTAATATTCATGGTTAGTCTTAAAAGATCTTCTAGCCTTTTCTTAAAATCTTGAAATCCTTTCAAGACATCTAGATGCAAATTGACCTATCATATTGCATGCAAAACATTTGAAAGGTGATTTTCCTTCATACTTACTTCCTACCAGACCTTTAGGTAATATTCTATCAAATAGGGCTTCAAGTTTCTCAAGCTCTTCATCTTCTTTTCTCATATCCTCTAGTTCCTTTGCATATAATGCTTTCCAATCTTTCTTGTCGGTTTATAATGTAGATGCATTGAATGCATAATCTGTCTTTGTAGCTCCTTGAGGACCAAATTCTTCAAGCTCAAATCTAGGTAACTTTCCAACCAAAATGTCCCTATTGACAGAAGTGGTGGACATTGTTATCAACTCATTAATTGTAGTAGCCTTCATCTTGTAAGAAGGTGGAAAAACTCTCAATACTTTAGAAACAATTTGATGCAGAGAATATTGATACTCAACCACATTAGGGAGATATTTATCCCAACTCACCAACTTAATAGGTGAAACTCAATCTCTCACAACTTCTCAGATCTACTCACAAGGCTTCACTAACCCAAAACCCACTCAAGCCTTTCAATCTCTCATCCAACCATTCAAACTCATTATCCCATACATATCCAATCTTTCTAGACGCATTCTTCATGTCCATTCAACCTTCTTGAATACATATCTATGTTCCCCAACTCTAACACAATCACTAACAACATATGGTTATTCAACTAAGGTTGTCCCTTTGTAGGTTCTTCTTCATTCACTAGTACAACTTAAAACAAGAAATGGATTCTTCCAAAACACACACCAAATCCCATTGGAATTCCTTCAAGACTCTCAAACACAACACCTTGGATAATCTCAATACATTCAAACTTGACAACTTTCATTGAAGGTTAACCTGCAAATTGTCACTGTTAAGGACAACAACTTGATAGTACATGACTCTGTCATTCATAAATTTGATACAAAACATTATAAAATAAATCCCTCTAGTGATAATGTAGAAAATTTATCTATGAATATCATATCTATATTTCATGAAGATCCAACGGTTAAATAAAATGTTATGCTCTCTGTACTGAGACTTTTTTTTTTTTATGATAGTCATAACACACTTAGGGACAATCAATAACATATGGATTCTTGACACTCTCCAATATCTCCAATGGGCTTATAAGGGCTTCCTAGGGTCTTCCCTAAAATTCCAACACAAGTCCCAACTAACAAGGACCATCCAACCTTCAATAGACCAACAAACTAAAGGAAAACTTAATGTTATCATAATAGGACAACCTTATACAAATTCAGGGACAGTGATCACATTTGGTGTTTTGAATTATTCTTCTTGGCTCCAAACCCAAGGAAATTGTTCTTTAATCACTCTTACACCCTCTAATGCCTTCATCAAGCTTCCAACTGATCATTCCACTCTCCAACTCACTCTAATCTTCCAACCAAATTGTTGTTCACGTTGGCAAATGCACACTCCAATGAGAAATTATAGGTGATTGAAGGTTTTGTCATTGATGGCAACCTTGCAATCATATGATACCGGCAAGACAAAGATACTGGCACTGGCAATGACAGACTGTACACCGACATACAGAACACTGGTAGTGAATGGAAGGATACTAGCATCCTGGCCGACATGAATTTTGTTTAAAATGTATTTTGTAATTAATTGTAAAATCATTCTAAGCCGACATGGCGAGTTGTAATATGACTCATATATATGAGATCATTATAGATCATTTTTAAAATGTAAGTAATGATGCGAAATATGCAGACCTAATATGCGAATTATTAGTTAAGGGTTTATGTATGTAGCAGATCTTAAACCGGTACTGGATCTGGCATAGTAGATGCTAATCTGGAGCAGTACAAGACATTGGATTAATATAATCCATTTTTGTAAGTCAGTGTGACTTCTTTTGTATTTGAGAAATGAACTCTAGGCACTTGGCCTTCCTGCATGTGCAGGCCTCTATTGTAAGAGTAATATTCCCTTATTGGCCAGTAAGAAAATATTGTGGGTCACAAATCCCACTGAGGTTTTTCCCACACCGGGTTTCCTTGTTGAAATACTGTGTTATGGTGTGCTTCTCTTGTGGTTGTTGTTATTCCTTTTTACTGCATTATTTCTAGTTTACCGGTACACAATTTTAATATGCTTTTCATGTTTTAAGTCAAGTAAATTTATATACCAGTTAGATACCGATTCACCCCCCCCCCCTCTTAGTATCTTTGGGAATCCTAACAATTGGTATCAAAGCCTGGTCCTCTATTTTCACAAGCCTAACAGCTTGAGGAAGATCTTGTCACCGGTAGAGATGGAAAACTTGAGAAAACAATTAGAAACAACTCTTTCAGACTATGATGCAGAAAAGTTGAAGAATATCAAACTTGAAGATAATTTAAAGGTTGATCAGGATATTATTCAAGCACTTCAAGAAAATCTTACTATTGCAAGAAATAAGAGAAGAGAACTTTGTGAAAAGATGCAGAATGAGAATGATGAAAAGGAAACTCTTAATGATCTAGTAAACAAGCTAAGACAAGAAAGCAGTACAACAAAGAATGAGATGCAGGATATGACTATGAGATTTTGTAAAGAAATTGAAGATAGAATGAAAAATGAAGATGACTTGACTAGGAGACTGAATGATGCTGCTAATGAAAATCTCAGACTCAGTCATGAGAATGATATGCTAAAGACAAAT
The DNA here is from genome assembly GCF_030272615.1 of Cryptomeria japonica. NCBI lineage: Eukaryota > Viridiplantae > Streptophyta > Pinopsida > Cupressales > Cupressaceae > Cryptomeria > Cryptomeria japonica. Next base: position 2,086,245 of record NC_081413.1, read on the forward strand.
CTAATTCACTCAGAGCATGATAAAACTAAACTCATGAGACAGAAGGACTTCTTGGAAAATAAAATGGCTACTACAAATCAACACAAGGGGAAATTCAAGAAAAGTTCAGAGGAACTTGATGACATGCTGAAAAATCAGAAACCAAATGGTGATACAAATGTCCTTGTCTTTGAAATTGGTGAAAGCTCCGGTACTACAAACAATCATGATCATAGAAAACTGATAAGGCAACCTACTACTTACAAATTTAATGGAAAATGCTTTAACTGTAACAAGTATGGTCATAGAGAAAATCAGTGTAGATCTAGAAATTATTAGAACACTAATACACCCACTGGTCAATGTTCTAAATGCAACAAAGTTGGTCATAATTCAGAAAATTGCAGAATGAATGTAAGATGTTATGCTTGTGGAAGATTTGGACACTTATCTAATCAATGCAGAAAATATACTGACATAGGATATGGGAAAGCTATTCAGAAGAACAATGTGACTTGTTATGCCTGTAACAAGATTTGACATATTGCTAAATTTTGTAGAAGCAAGTCCTCATCGGCAAATAACAAAGGTCCTAGTTTGAAAGGTAAAGAAAAGGTTGAAGAGGTAAAGAAAGAATTATCAAAGCAATGGATCAAAAAGTTAGATCAGAATGTTGATGGGAATTCTCCTCCACCAGCAGAACAGAGTAACACTCTACTGGCAGGAGACTCTTCATCTAACTGAAGGAAATTCTTTTAGGGGTTTAGCAACAAAATGAAAAACATGCTATTATTCCCTCGGTTGATGGTGAGAAGTTGAAATTACCTCTATACTGGTAGATGAGTTAAGTTGTGACTTATCGGCAAGAATTAAATGTGGCAGTTGGAGAAAATAACATTATAAAGCAAGTGTTTTGGCTCCTTTTCATTCACCGAGCATTCAAATCTTCGAGAGTGAAAAAATTCCCAAGCAAAGGTATTACAAGTGAAGAAGTGAAGCAATCCATCAAATCATTCATCCTTAAGGTAGATTGAGGTATTTATAGCTATGGCATCTTCATCCTCTCCTGAATTTATTGCAAACCCTATTGTTGTTGAAGTTGTTAAGCGACCTAGACCCGTATTCCAGCTAGTTCCCAAAATTTCAAAGAAAGATGATAGCATAGGTGCATTATGTCAAATACCTAAAGGAGTAGTATATGTTGAAGACCCTAGGATGTATATACATTTCCATATTGATGAACTAGGTAATGATGAGATTAAAAATATGTATAAGACTGTAATTTGTGATGAATCCAGAAATGTCAATCTTGAACATAAGATAGTAGAAACCCTAGGTTTCACTGAAATCCTTTGTGTCCCGGATTTTCCAAAGGATATCATAAGGATTGTGTTAAGTAGAGTACATGGTGAATTCTTCTGGTTAGACTCAATTCATAAACTTACAAAAGAACTAGTAAAAGTTGTAACAGGGTTACCCTCCACTGACAACAGACCCGAGAAAACAAAGAAGGTCTCAAATGACACAGTGATAAACCTAACCGGTGCAACATTTGATAAGAGATCTCTAAGGGTAAACAATGTAAAGGATATAAATGATAGATTTATCAGTATGATCTTAGGTTACAAGGCTACACATGCAAATAGGTTAAATTTAGTTTCTAGTGTATGTATCAAGAGTGCCTATGATATGGTCAATGATAATGCAAGGATAGACATATGTGAATGGATTAAAGATGAGTTGATAGACAATCTAGGAAAGATCAAGAGAGATAAGAAAGGAACATTCATATTTGGAAACTTACTTGTTTGTCTAATGTTGTACATAACCAAACAAGTACCCTATACTAGTGCTAGAGATTTTGGATTTGATATACCGGTAGGAAAGCAACTGTCAGAACTATTGAACAACATGGGAGAGAATGGGGAGAAAAACCTAAATGAATACTTTCAAGTAATGAAGGCTCAAATGAAAACTAGAGCAAGACTATCACAAGCTATTGTGGATAAATATCAAAAGGAAATCTGCATTGTGATCAAGAAAGATGAAATTTAGATGGAGGCAGTTATCCCTAGAACCATCTGGATAACTGAAATGGGCTATGAAACAGATGATAACATCATAGAAACTTATGCAAAAGCCCTCCTTGAAGCTCCTAAGGAACCCGAAGAGAAAGTATTTGGTAGTTCAGAAACAATTGAAAGCACAATACAATCAAGGAAAAGAGTTAAGAGAGTAGAAACAATGGTAAGGAAAGGATACCGATAGATGAAGGCAATTAAGGAAGATGTGCTAAAACAAACTGGTATAACTGAAAGTGAGTTGGAAGAACTTCAACTGGAAACTCACCTTTCACCGGTTAGAACTTCTTCTGAAAGTGACATACCTGCTCTATTTAAAAGAGTTGAAAGAAAAAGAAAACCTTCACCGACACCTTATCCTACACCAAAAAGGACAAGACAAAAGCAATAGGTAGTAAGGCCACCAACAAAGAAAATGACTCCTAAGAAGAAGAAGACAAAACAAGACATTGCCCCAATAGACAAACTTCTTAGCGAAATAACAGAGGATGGTAAGCTGAAGAATATCAATAAATTATATAATACACTATCAGCTGATGATAAGGAAAGTATAGAGAACAATGTAATTTTACACTTATATATACAAGAAATTCTTAATGGAAGTTGTCGATAAAATTCCAAATGACTTGTATAGGAGATTAGAAGCTAGAAGATTAGCTATTGTTGAACTGGATAAAAAGATTAAGATTGAAAAATTACTGGCAATGCATCTAGTTAACTCACCTGATGAAATAGACAAATTAATTAGTGAGGCAAACTGAATAGTATTTTCTACTACTCACCAGCATGTAGCATTGATGGCAGGCAGAGTAAAGGAAGTTTCTGAGGAAACTGTAGATGGATGGGATATTTTCTTTGTGGAAAAAGAAAAAGAGGAAGAATTACTTAAGCCTAAAACTATCAAAGTATATCAAAAGGATAGAGATAAGGGAAAAGGGAAGGTAGGTGGACCACCAAGCCTAAAAATAACTGACAATATGCCCCCACCTCTTTCAGATGCTCCATCGATAGACACTACTGAAAAATCAACCGGCCACTGAGAGTATGGAGACTCTGGTAGAAGATACAAATCCTGAATTAGAAATTTTGTATAAGTAAATGTAGATACTTAGGAAGTTAATGTCATGGTTGATAGAGAGACCATTGAGGTTAAGGAGAAAGATGTGACTACTGAGTCACCAGCTGTAGAGGTTGAGCTAAACATAAAAAAACCTATACAGGCAGAGCAATCGACAAGGGATACCATTGAGAAACCGGTAGGAACAACAGATAAACCATTTGAAGAACCTGCTAAGGAAAGTTCAGAGGTACAAACTGAGACTACATCTGAGAAAGTGGCAAGTGAAAACTCTGAGATACAGATAGAGAAACCTTCTGACACAAAATTGGAGGAAGTAGAACAGGTATAGGTTGAGGCTCAAGTTCAGACAGAGACAATGCCACCGACACAAACTGAAAAACCTAAACCTTTGTTTGTAGAAATGCAAACACAAACTGGCCTACCAGAGGTCGAACCAAGCAAGGAAATAACCACAACCGATAGCATGGCTATTGTAAAGACTGTTGGACAAACATTTAGTACAACTATGGTAGAATTCAAACATACTAATGTAACTAAGGTCTTATTAGATTCAATAAAGAAGATCACCAAATGCAATGCACAAGCCTATAAGGCTATTGATGATACAATACCAATTCTTAAATTGATAGCACCAAAGTGCAGTGTTGAGAATAAAGATTCTTTAGGTCAACTAGACACATTGTCTAAGTTTATCACTGACAACCTAGTGACTTTTGATCAAATGAATGAGGATACATTTAAAGAAAGAAAGACAAAAGAGAAAGAGAAATTCTTTGAGGATATTGTAAAGAAGAATAAGGAAAAAATGGACACCCTTTTACCGGAACTTTGAGAAATAATCTATATGACTTCAAGAAACTGTACAGGGATACTTGCAAAATGAATGTCTTAACAGAGGATCTTGACAAGGAGATCAACAAAGCACAAGAGAAGATAAACAATATTGATGATAATCTGATTGGAGCATCAGATTCATTTTTGGAGTTAGAAAAGAAAATTGCAGAGCAGGAAGAGAAAATCAGGAAACTAGAAAATGACAAACAGGGAATAAAGGACAAGGCAAAGGACTTGAAATGTAGACTTAGTCCAAGACTAGAGTATCTTATTTCCTTGAGAAAAGAAATATCTGAGGCTCTGGTTCCTAGACTAAAGACATCGGAAGAGAAAATGCACATACTCACCAGTACAATGCAGAGAACACAAGAGGCAATAAAAGACTGCAAAACATTCAACAATGGCATAAATTTAGTTTTGATAGATATCTTTCAGATTGTAACCCACCAGTTACAAGAATCCAGGAAGGACTCCACTGACAGCGAATGACAACCTTTGTCATTGATGTCAAAGTGGGAGTAGTTGGATGAGAAAAATGGTCAGAAAAAGGACATCATCTGCTTAGGGGGAGCATACAGTTTTGGTAAGACAACTGCTAGACTATTTTTGGATATTATTTTGGACACTTTGATTTTTCTCATGAGTGTTGCCATCAATGCCAAAGGGGGAGATTGTTGGCAAATGCACACTCCAATGAGAAATTGTAGGTGATTGAAGGTTTTTTCATTGATGGCCACCCTGGAATCATATGATACCGACAAGACAAAGATACCGGCACTGGCAATGACAAACTCTACACCGACATATAGAACATCGACAGTGAAAGGAAGGATACCGACATCCTGGCTGATAGGAATTTTATTTAAAATGTATTTTGTAATTAATTGTAAAATCATTCTAAGCTGACATGGAGAGTTGTAATATGACTCATATATATGAGATCATTATAGATCATTTTAAAAATGTAAGTAATGATGTGAAATATGTAGACCTAATATGTGAATTATTGGTTAAGGGTTTATGTATGTAGCAGAGCTTAAACCAGTACTGGATTTGGCATAGCAGATGCTAATCTGAAGCAGTACAAGACATTGGATTAATATAATCCATTTTTGTAAGTCAGTGTGACTTCTTTTGTATTTGAGAAGTGACCTCTAGGCACTTGGCCTTCCTACATGTATAGGCCCCTATTGTAAGAGTAATATTCCCTTATTGGCTAGTAAGCGGATATTGTGGGTCACAAATCCCACCGAGGTTTTTCCCACACCGGGTTTCCTCGTTAAAATACTGTGTTATGTTATGCTTCTCATGTGGTTGTTGTTATTCTTGTTTACTGCATTATTTCTGGTTTATCGGTACATAGTTTTAATATGATTTTCATGTTTTAAGTCAAGTAAATTTATATATTGGTTAGATACTGATTCACCCCCCCCTCTCAGTATCTTTGGGAATCCTAACAGTTCATAGTCCAACACCTCGTGACAGTCATCAAACCCTTAGTTTGCACATGCCAACTTCAGCATGAACCACTGTAGCCATGATTATTAGAAATAATAAATTATAATACAACATTACATCTATTATTGTGACCATTCAATGAGGAACTAAGTCAAAATACATTTTATTTTATTCGCTATTTACCCTTATGAGGGTTTTGACGGGGTTTTAGTAAAAATGAGAGAACTTATTCAAACCTCAATGAAAATAAGTGAAACAAAGCCCAAATTGATGTATATTCACTCTCCTTTCATGTCCCAATGATTTTGGATTCAAAACAATGAATTTGGAATGCAAAATAAATGAGATATCAAACTACAACGTTAGAATTACTCATAAAAGTGCAAGGAATCAACAACTTTCATTAATATGTTGTGTATTACATCCAACCATCAGACCAAATCACCTAGGAAAGGCCTTTATAGACCCATACAGACCTTCAACTGACCATAACTAGCTTTCCAACTTCTTTCTTAACAACTTTACATCATTTGCCTTTAAAATGCACCTTTTTTTGACAACTTTTGCATAAACTCGACTTAGACCAAATCTACGACTCAAATGACTCAAAATGGATCTCAATAGGTCCAATTACATCACAAATAACCTTTTGCATCATAATTTCCCTTTACAAGACTCGTTTACATAAATTTGCACTATCTTGACAATTTTTGATAATGTTGTCAATATTACATCATTTGGACTCAAAACCACATCAAATGGACTCATTAACACTTATTACATCACAAATGATCATTTTTTATCTTATTACATAGAATAGACTGAACAAAACCAACCTTGTATCAACTTGACCTCACTATTCCTTGAGGACCTATTAGGTGCTCCTGCACCATACTCCCGGCTTTGAAAGTTTTCCAAGTCTCTTGGAATTGTTGTACCTACAAAATAAATCAGATTAAACACACTTCTAATTCTTCATACTGGTTTCATCTTCACATTAGGCTTGTACTTATCCTCTTTCTAAAATTTTATACTCTCTTTCACACTACAACCCTTCACACTTTCTCCATCCACTTGGATTTGCCTTCCCATACTTTGATTTGTCTTCTTCCACATGTTTCCAACCTGTACCTCAACTTCTTTGAGGTCAAAACAATTTGTACTCTAACTACATACTTTCATTTTCACTTTTGGCTTAGCATTCATCAATAAAATCAACAAAAACAAGAAGTAATAACACATTCCTTTTACCTTTTGTGAGTTACCTTTCCTTTTCACATGCCTTATCAACTTCCTCATGCTTTAGGATCTATCTTCTTCCAATCAACCCTATGATTTTCACCTTCATTGGTGTCTCAACATCCTACAATAGAGTCAACAAAAAGTTTTTCCCATCCCTATCAATAGTATATGTATTCTTCCAACCATAGTGTAATGCATGTCTATCAAAATGCCAAAATTTACCCAAGATCAAATGACAATCCCTCAAAGGCATAGTATCACAAAGTACAGTATCATAATATGAACCAATTTTAAAATCCACAAATTCTTATTCTCTAACATCAAATTATATCCAAAGTTTTGACCACTAGAATTTTAGCGGTGCTTCCTTTCATCATATCCGAGGAGTAGAAAGGCTTTGTTCCTAGACTCAATCATTCTTGTTCATGAGAACATTCATTCCCTCAGTGCTACTAAAAAAGAAGGTTTCTTGATAAAGCTAGATCTGGCAAAGGCTTATGATAGAGTTGAGTGGGATGTTCTCTTTAAAATCATGGGGGCTTTTGGTTTTGATGACAAGGTTATCAAAATAATCAGAGAACTAATCACTACTCCTATGTTCTCTATTCTGGTTAATGGATCTCCAACTAATTTTTTTAAAACTTCAAGAGGGCTAAGACAAGGAGATCCCATATCTCCTATCCTTTTTACCGTTTTGGCTAAAAGTATGAGCAGATTGATTCATAAGTTGAAACAAAGCAAAACTATCAAAGGTCTTCAACCTTCCTCGGCTAATGTTTTTTGCACCCATCAACAGTTTGTTGATGACACTATCCTCATGGGATATTCTTTAGTCAAGGAGGCTGATGCCTTCAAAACAACTCTTAACTCCTATGCTTTGGCAACTGGTCAGCAAGTTAATTGGGACAAATCAGCTATGTACTTCCTCAATACTTTGATCAGAAGACAACAAAAAATTGTTAACATTATTGGGTGCAAAGTGGAAATGCTCCGTTCCACCTATCTGGGCCTTCGTTTAGGGTTAGCTCCCCCAAATTCCTTCTAGAATATGCTCATTGATAAAATTAATAGGAGACTTGCTGGATGGAAAGGCTCAATGTTATCTCAGGATGGGAAAATGCAGCTCCTTCAAGCTACTCTTCAAAATCTCCCTGTTTATGCCCTCAGCTTGCTTGGTATTTCGGCTAAATTTGCTGAAGCTATGAAAATAATCTAGAAGAGATTTTTATGGTCAGGAGTGGAAGAAAAAAAGAGAATACCATTTATTTCTTGGGACAAAGTGTGTAGACCAAAGAACAAAGGAGGGTTGAGGATTAAAGTTATAAGAACCTTTAACAAAGCTCTTCTTGCCAAGCAGTTATGGAGAGCCTACGACACTAATAAAGATTGGAATCAAATTTGGTTTGACAAATACATTCAAAATCAGACTATCCAAGGAATCCTTAACTTTGAAGATATCCCTGTTAAATCCTTCATCTGGAATAGTATTACCAAATTTATAAAAGTGGCAAAAGTTAGGGCTGGATGGGTCCTTGGAAAAGGTGACAGAATAAGGTTTTGGGAAGACCCCTGGATGAAGAATGAAGCCCTTTATGATCAAAACAACAGTCCAATTATTGAAGAGTGTAAAAGGAGGTTTGGGCTTATGGTATGTGACTATTGGAAGGAGAAAAAGTGGGTTAGACTTGATGACCTCCATTCTGGATTTTCCTCTCTCCAGAAGGAGTTGTTGTCCTTTTCCCCTAACAAAAGCCATGATGATGTTTTCCTTTGGAAAAGTGATCCTAAAGGTGAATTTATGGTTGCTTCTACCTATAAAAACACTTTCTCTCAAACCAGCAATCCCATTTGGAGCAAAGTGTGGAACAACATCCTGATCCCTAAAGTCAACATTTTCTTTTGGCTTGCTTCTCATAATAGTACCCTTACTCTTGACAATTTAATCTGAAGGGGTTTCAAATTCCCTAATAGATGTGAGCTTTGTCAGAAGGAGGGGGAATTAGTTGATCACCTATTTTTTCACTATTCCTTCACCTGGGATATTTGGTGCAAAATGTGGGAAAAATGGAAAATTAACTGGGTCATAAACAAAAGCATCAAGGATATCATCTCGCAATGGAACTTTCCAACCAAATGTCAAATCATCAAGAACCTGTGGTCTTTGACCCTCCCCATGATATGCTGGGGCATTTGGAAAGAAAGGAAAAATAGGATATTTAGGGAAGTTAAGTGTAATACTCAGGTGGTCTTTGAAAAAATATGTAGGGCTATAAAGGAGAACATCAACATTCCTCACAAGAATAATCAGCAATGGGCTACTACTGATATGAATGATATGGAAAAAGACATCCTTTCTGAATGGAACCTAATACATAAGGTCTACAGATTGGACAATAAGAAGAAGATAGATAACATTGTATGGAGGTTTCCTGATTATGACTGGATAAAGGTTAATTTTGATGGGGTGGGTAAAGGGAACCTTGGAAAGGCTGGTGGAGGGGGAGTTATTAAAATGCTCAAGGAATTTGCATTGCTGCTTTTGCTTCCCCTTTTTGAACCCAAAATAACCATGTGGTTGAAGCTCTGGCAATGCTAAAGAGCCTCTAGCTAGCTCAGGAATTCAAATTCAAAAAAATTTGGCTCGAAGGGGACTCTTTAAACATCATACAAGCCCTAAAAGGTACTAGTTCTATTTCCTCGAATATTGCCAATGTTATTAAAAATTCTAAAGATATTCTAAATAACTATATTAGCATTATTATAACTCATACCTTTAGAGAGGGCAATAAGGTTGCAGATATCCTTGCCAATGAAGGGGTCAATTTGGAGAAGGATGTCAAATACATAGGAGAAAATCACATCAAATGGGAGATTAAGGAGCAATTATACTTTGATCACCTCAATGGATCAAGCTAATATCATGATTTATTTCTGGGGAACGAGTACCAATGACAGATTTTGGGGGCGGATTAACTGTCAGATGATGAGTGTTTCTCGGCATCATAACCAAGATCATATGTGTGCGAAAGATAATAGTAATAATAGCTGGGTTTGTGTGGACATGAGTAGCAATCTCAAAACTGTGAAAGAGTCTTTACACGGGGAAACTAGAAACAACAAGTTTTCAGAGCTTTATTCACAGATTGAGATTTGTAGCAGAGGGTATCTTTACCTGGAAAGTAGAATGGGAGGTAACCTAAATAGGAATGAGCCTTCAGGTTGTGAGAATTGGAAGAGAAAAAGAAAGGTTTGGAGAAGGCTCCACAGACATGGCTTCACTGATTATATGGAGAAGCTCCATGGTAGTAGAAACTTTGTGTCTCACGGTTTCGCTAAAAGCTGGAGCAACAACAGGGCTACCCTATTTGGGGAAATTTGGCAAATCGATGAAAATTTGATTGTGGAGGTCATGAGACTCAAGATGGAGGGGACTAAATTCTATAGGGATAGGAAGTATACCACTGAGGCTTTCAAAAATTTCCTGAAGATGGAGGACGAGAAGGGCAACCTAGTGAAGAAGGACAACATATCATACTACACCCCCCAACAAGTAAAACCTTTCTGGCAAAAAGTTCTTAGGGCTTTAATGGAATATTTAACTGTGGATGGCAGATTTACAAAAATTTATAACTATCATTTCGCTATCCTGAACGACTTTTTCCATGGGGCTAAAATATCCTTGCCCTTCTATTTAGCCTCCTCTCTAAATGAGAGCCTTGCCAACCATGCCAAAAAGCCCAGCTCCTATCCTTTAGCACACTAGGGACTCATTCTGCTTATTTATGAACATATTAAGGATAAGGCTAAGGCAACCAAGGATGATCCTTTGATCATCAATGCTCAGATTTCTAAGAAATGCATAGATTCTGATTCGAATGGGGAGCCCAGCACCCCTACCCATAAAAAAAGGAAGGTTGAAACCGAGTATGAAGAAAAGGATGAGCATTGTGATGAAGAAGAGGGAAAGGATAAGGACACTGATTCTTAAATGGAGCCTAACAAGGAGGAGAATTATGGTGAAGGAGAGGAAGGGGTAAATTCTAAGAATCTTCATTCCAACCCTAAGGGCTCGGAAGGTGAGAATGAGGCTCTGAATCCTAAGGAGGGTGAAAACCCTAAAGCTGAGGAGACTGAATAGAGCAAGGACACTGCAGATACCATCCTAGACATTGCCCGCAATTGCACCCTTGAATTCTTCAATTTTCAGAAGTGGGTTGTTGAAAACATCACCATCATGCAGGGTAAGCAAAGGGAGCTGGAAGATAAGATCAATAAGCTGATTAAGATGTCTGACTCTGGGAAACAGAACAAGGAGATAGAAAATAGTGAAGCAGAGGAGGAAATGGAAATGGAGGACTGGCTAGAGAAAGATCTGATAAAAGGTGACCTGAAACATTTGGCGGACGTTATTAAAACCATGAAAGAATAGGTGGAGGAGGACAAAGACAACGTCAACGCCCGGATGGCCCGTAATGAGAAAGCATTGAAAATCCTTATGAACAACAACCTCCAGGTCCTTAAAGTTTCCTCCCAGAATATGAATGCACTAGTGGATCATCTAGAAAAGAAAAACTAGGAGAAGAACCTGGTAATTATAGAAGATGCTCCAACTTCCAGCCTAACCCACCAGACCCCTAGGCGCAAAACTAGGTAGACTACTGTTGAGAAGGACACAAAAATGAAAGAGAGTCAGATTGCTCAAGAAAACATAGACTTGAGGGAAGTAGCCAAGGCAATGATGCTCTTGGTGCAGAATGTAGAAGAAACCATGAAGAGTTTTTAAATTTCTTGTAATGCTGGGCTTGGGGTCAATTTCTTGTTGGCCTCTTGCTATCCTTTTCTTTGCTGTTCATTTTTTTGCTGGTCTTTTGCAGCTGTTTTGTTTTGTTTCTTTCCTGAATATCTTTCCTATGTATTTGGATTTTGGGTCCCTTAAAACCTGTTTTTACTTAATCAAAAACATCAACATATTGATTATCATTTACCCAATATTGTTTGTAAGGTGTTTCATGAGGTTTCCTTGGCAAATTTAGTTTGTCTACCATTTCCAATTAAACTATGTTATCCAATGTACCATTGTCAACATTCACCTTACATACCTTACCTTGACATTTGCATCTAGTCCAAAATATGGATTGCCTTTGAGTCACCTCCTTCAACTTGGCATACCTTATTCTCATTCCTTCAATCTCCTCCATGATGGTTTCAACTCCTTCAACTTATCAATATCCACTTGATCTACTTGATATCTTTGATACCAATATGATGCAAAGCATCTTGACTCTCAACCCCATTAGGGAGATCTTTCTCCCAACTCACCAACTCAATAGGTGAAACTCAATCTCTCACAACTTCTCAAATCTACTCACAAGGCTTCACTTACCCAAAACCCACTCAATCCTTTCAATCTCTCATCCAACCATTCAAAATCATTTTCCCACACATATAAAACCTTCTTAGACAAGTTATCCATGTCCATTCAACCTTCTTGAATGCATATTCATGTTCCACAACTCTAAAACAATCACTAACCACATATGGTTATTCAACTAAGGTTGTCCCTTTATAGGGTCTTCTTCATTCACTAGTACAACTCACAACAAGAAATGGAATCTTCCAAAACACACACCAAATCCCATTGGAATTCCTTCGAAATTCTCAAACACAACACCTTGTATAATCTCAAAACATTCAAACTTGACAACTTTCATTGAAGGTTAACTTGCAAACAGTCACTATTAAGGACACCAACTTGACAGTACATGAATCTGTCATTCATAACTTTGACACAAAATATCATAAAATAAATACCTCTAGTGAGAATATATTAACCTTATCTATGAACATCATATCCATATTTCATTAAAATCCAATAGTGCAATAAAATGTTATGCCCTCTATACCGAGAATGTTTTGTTTTTCTATGACAGTCATAACACAATTAGGGACAGTCAATAACATATGGATTCTTGACACTCTCCAATATATCCATTGGGATTATAAGGGATTCCTAGGGTCTTCCCTAACATTAAAACATAAGTCCCAACCAACAAGGACCAACCAACCTTCAATAGAACAACAAACTAAAGGAAAACTTAATGCTGTCATAATAGGACAACCTTATACAAATTCAGGGATAGTCATCACATTTGGTGCTTTGAATTATTCTTCTTGGCTCCAAACCCAAGGAAATTTTTTTTTAATCACTATTACACCCTCTAATTCCCTCATCAGACTTCCAACTTATCATTCCACTCTCCAACTCACTCCAATCTTCCAACCAATCTACTGTTCACAGTCCAACACCCTGTGACAGTCATCAAACCCTTAGTTTGCACATGCCAACTTCAGCATGAACCACTGCAAACATGACCATAAGAAAGAATAAATTATAATACAAGGTTACAACCATGATTTTGGCCATTCAGTCAGGAACTAACTCAAAATACATTTTACTTTATTCACTGTTTACCCTTATGAGGGTTTTGATAGGGTTTTAGTAAATTTGAGAGAACTTATTCAAAGCTGAATGAAAATAAATGAAATGAATCCTATATTGATTTATATTCACTCTCCTTTCATGTCCCAATGATTTGGGATTCAAAACAATGAGTTTTCAATGTAAAATAAATGAGATATCAGACTTCAACTTTAGAGTTACTCATAAAAGTGTAGGGAATCAACAACTTTCATTAATATTTTGTGTATTACATCCAACCATCAGACCAAATAAAATGGGAAAGGCCTTTAGAGACCCATACATACCTTCAACTGACCATAACTACCTTTCCAACTTCTTTCTTAACAACTTGACATCCTTTGCCTTCAAAATACAACTTTTTTTGACAACTTTTGCATAAACTCAACTTAGACCAAATCTATGACTCAAATAACTCAAAATGGATCTCAATAGGTCCAATTACATCAAAAATAACCTTTTACATCATAATTTCCCTTTACAAGACTCATTTACATAAATTTACACTATGTTGACAATTTTTGAAAATGTTGTCAACATTACATCATTTGGACTCAAAACCACATCAAATGAACTCATTAACACTTATTACATCACAAATGATCATTTTTTATCTTATTACATAGAATAGACTCAACAAAACCAACCTTGTATCAACTTGACCTCACTATTCCATGAGGACCTATTAGGTGCCCCTGCACCACAATCTCATCTTCGCTCAAATATCCACCACAACACTGGATTCCCAAGCCAATTTCATTAACTATTTCCATAAAAGAAACAATTATTTCATCTTCCTCCAATATCAGGATCTCAAATCTCACCTGGTAACCATCAAATTTAGCAATTTTAACAGTAGGGTCACCTTCATTCAAAGTCTCCAACTTATCCCATATAGCTTTTGCAGATGATTTTTCCGTTAATCCCATTACTTACTAATCTGAAAGGGTGCTCAAAAGGACTTCTCTAGCTCTATGGTCATTATCAATGTTCTTATCCAAGTCTATCACAGGAGGATTTTGAAATGTTGGATCCTAAGGAGTGTAGCCTTTCTTAGTGATCTCCCAAATCTCTTTGCCGAGACATCTCAGATGTGTCTCCATCTGAAGCTTCCATACTCTGTAATTTGTTCCTTCAATCCTAGGGCTGTCCTTCTAGTAAACAATTGAAGATGAATGATTCTTTTCCATAGGACCTTCCTCAAGTGGTTAAGCTTTTGTAGAGAGTACCAAGCTGTGATATCAATTGTAAGGATAACCAGTGGACAACTAAGAGGGAGGAGGTGAATCAATTGTCAATAGATTGTGAAACTTTAAGCACTTAAAACCTTTTATCGGAATAACAGATATATCAATTAAGCACAAACATAAATCATAAACCAAATACCATGCATCCACAACACATAACACCAAGATTTATACATGGAAAACCTGGTAAAGGGAAAAACCATGTTGGGAAACCTTACCCACAATTAGATGATACTTCTGCAGTAAGTATGTGATTACAATAAGGAGCCTACACATGCAGGAAGGCACATTGCCTAGAGCAAACTGCTCATCATAAAGGAGCCTCACTGACTACAAGAATAGCTTCTCCTATGCTTGAGTATAGTTCTGGTTAAGCTCAATACCGAAGGTCTTAAACCTCTTACACAAACAAAATTCGATCACCTATGATCGACCACAACCTCTGCATATGATTATAACTTTATTCGCACACAGATAATCCCATAGCCTTAATCACATCTGATGATCTACAAAGAGATCTTACATCATATTTATAAAAAATCAAGACCTAAACAATTAGGTTAGTGACCTAAAAGATAATGCAATAAATTCATTACAAAATCCCGCAAACCAATGATAACCCAAGTCGGCCTGAGGCCAAAACAACTTCAACCAATCAATAAATCCAACCAGTGACGCATCGGGAGTGTTGGTTAATAGATTTCCCTTTCTCTAATATTTTTGTATAATGACTCATGCATACCCCTACTGAAAAGAAAACTAAACCAACAGTTGGGTGAACCGATTATTGGTTTACCCTCTGCATAAGGGTGCAGCTCCCCATGTGATATTCAATGAATTTTTTATCCAAAGTAATCACAAAGAAATGCACTTTTTACCAGAAAGTGAGAAAGTCTTTTCACATCCATTTGTCAACACAATATGAATGCTACAAAATAATTATTCATAATTGTAAAGCCCACAAACTTGAACTTTGAATATTTTACTCTTATAAAACTTATTTCACAAAGTGTACTTAATGTATTATGAATTTTGATCAAGACTCACTCATGCCTCAAAAGGACAAGGGGGATCTGAATCATTCAAACAACAATAAACAACTAATTTCCTTAATCAAATAAGTTCACAGACTTATAATAAGCGGATAATCAAAGAAGTAAAATATTTTGCACACAAACATATATCCCAATAGAGATTTGTTCTTTCATTCAAACACACAGATTTAAAGGTTGTGCAAAATATATCATTTCTTTCATAGATAAAATGTCTTCACTAAAAATTTCAAAAGAAAACTAAGTCTTCTAATCCAAATAAAAGTTCTTTGAACCCTCATAAAAGCTTGCTTAATTACATATATAGCCTCCAAGCTAATAGTTTAAGAAAAATAACCAGAGATCATTTTAAACTCTATCCTAGAGTTAAAGAAATTGTCTTGTTTAAAAATGAATAAAACTTAAATGGCCAAGAGCCATGGACAAAATGATAGCTCATTCATAACCTGATCAAGATTCCAACGTGGTAGAGGAAACAACTGGTTTATCCTATTTTGCCGTAGTACCACGTACATTCTGCCACTCCAAGTGTGTCGTTGAGAAGTTGAGGATGACCTGATAATGCGGGAGCCCAATATGCAGAATGCATTCTTTCCAGACTTCTTTATCCATTATTACGTTCATGGAATTTATTTTGTGCACTTCCAAATGATCAAAGCAAATTGATAACATTGACTCGATCCTTGCCACCTCGGAGAAGTCATCCATAGTTAGAGACTTTGTTTCTTTAACGAGATACACTCTCTCCTTGAAATTTTTGACCATGTATGTTGCATGCTTGATTGTATGTCCATCATCTTTCAGGAGAGTCGTATATTGATGCATTTCAAATATTTCTACATCATATCAATGAGTTCTTTCAATTCTTTTAATAATTTGATGGATTCTTCATGACCCTGTTTGATGAATTTCTCCAGTCAACGTTTTTCTTTGATACATATTGTAGACGTATAAAAAATGACCACTTTCCTAAATGAGTATTTAATATTCATTTTATTCTCATTCCTCTATTTAATTAAAGCATTCACATTCATCTATTTGATTAAATAAGTTATTCAATTTATTTAATTAAATTCATGTAGGCCTTTCATATCATTTAATTGAATAAATCACTTTATTTAATTAAATCCCCTTTCTACTCTTTTTAATTAAATTTAAATTTAATTAAATTGTTCACTTCAAATAAATAAACCTAATTTATTTAAATCCCCCACTTGCATCTATTTTTGTTAAAATAAAGCAATTTATTTTAATTAAAATTACCCTCCACCCACTTGCAAAATCCTACTTCTCCCACTTGCCTCTCTAAACCCCCTTTCTAGATTCTTCTAATCACTTCTAAATTAGTCTAACCCATCCCTTAAATATTTTCACGTCCCTAAGAAAAGGGAAGTCACTTCTCAAACCCTTAAAGTCTTTGGAAACCATTAAAGGCTTTATGTCCTCAACAAGTTAACCTTGAAAGTCTTCCAAACCATTAATGGTTAACTCAACCCTCTTGCATGATTAGAGACTTTCTCTCTAACTCAACCCTCATCTAAGCCAAGGGTCTCATCAAGCATTCATTTCTTTGACCATGGTTATCCCTTTAACCCTTGCACAAGAGTTTACCCTTTGGGTAAAATCTTTATCCAATGGATAACCCTAACCTAACCTTAACCTTTACCTCCTAAGATAACCATGAGTTCTTCTCAAGCATTTAATGCTTCTTACATCCCCTCTCAAGCAATTTTATGTTGACAATTGTCACCATTTCATTGGTGAGAATTGTAAACATGGATTGATAAACATCAATCCTGACCCTTGATAAGATCATCCAATCCTGACTCTTCATTGCCCTATTTTCCCTATAAATAGAGCTCTCAAACCTCCATATATATATCCAAGTCTTTAGAATCACACTTATAGGAATTTTACTAAGCATCTAATCTTCATATCTAGTCATTTTACTAAGAATTTAGTTTCTCTTTGAGTAGAAATAATCTAATAAATTTTTTAGAAGTATTTCTATTATCATAAATAATCATATTAAGCTAGTGTATCATGTTAGGATAGTTCTTTTACTAATCCTTTCATATTATCATCATATACATGCTAGTTTAATTCATACTTGTTAATATCATGCACATTTAGGATTGCATTCATGTTAAATTGATCAAACATCACTCATTCTCATGATTGTCATCCCTAAGTCACTTTGCTCAGTGATCTGAGAGCAAAGGCATTGGCTTGAGGGGTCTTGTGAGATAGAGAACAATGGAACATGCCTTGGGAAGTTGAGCTATTTCATATAGCTCCATAACTTACACCAAGAGTCCCATTCGTGTGTGGACTTGTCCTGAATTCGTATTTTTTGTTTCATCACACCACATTTCCCGCACACATTTCTGACACCCATCATGGGTCATGACCCCATTTATCTAATCATTTTTGATGCAGGACTAACTTTGCAGGTACACGGAAAACTTGAATTATTATGTGGATATCATCCTCTAGGGCATCCGGTCTATCCTTTGGTGCATCTTGCTCATTGTTTAGCATGTCGATACCATACTTTAGTGCATCTCGACTTAACCTTAGTCCATAATCACTTTTTTTAATTCCTCTAAGTCATGGCGCTTTAAAACATCAGTGCAACGCATCCAGGTAACAACGTAGCTCATTTGGGCTTTCGGCTAGTGCATCAGTTCCTTTCTGTAGCGTATCTGATCTGTAGATTAGTGCATAGAAAACACAGAGAGAAAAACAAAATTGTAATAGAGACAGAAAAATAGACTTGTAAAAGTCCACCTTGAAATTATGTTTTCTAACTGGTTTTTATATTGTTGATAACTAACGTTTGTTTGCAGGATCGGGAGATTTTCTTTTACTAGTTTAGGCTTGTGTTTAAATTTTTTTATTTCTAACTTGGTTAAGTTAGTTATTTAAAGTTTTCTTCATTTCCTCATTAGTAAAATTGAACACATTTTTTTCTTCTTTTGGGTAACTTAAAAAGAACAACAAACAAAACCTTCCCTTGCTTTCATAGGAAGAGAAAACACTTTGTTTTTGGGTTTTAAAAAGAACAATTTTTATTTATTTATGCAAAGTCTTAAAGAGAACCTCACCATACTTTGGTGTCTAAAAGGATCCATTACATTTTCTTGCATAAGTTAAAGAACCTCACTTGTTTTCAATTTTCAGATAAAAACAAAAGAGGGAAATTCTTCCCCTATGGAATTCATTTTTGCTGACCATATCGAAGAATTTTCTTTGTTGACCAGGATTTTATTACTTAGCTTAGAAAATCATTGAATTGAAAAATAAAAAAGTTAAAAAGAATCATTTTGTGCCTTGTCTTGAAAGCGAAAGGTATATGCTCTCCCCTTAACTGGGTGATCAAAAAGCCAAACCACTCTTATGCTTTCTGTATTTCAAGCATTTACAACCTTTAGCAGGCCTGCCCTCCCAAGTTTCTCTTAAAGTGCCATTTAAATGGTTGGTGAGAGGGGAACAACCTAAGTGGGAAACAACTTTATTTCCCACTAGTACATTCAGAGATAATTTTCGATGGCCGATTGTCAGAATTGCGACTAATTTTCGTCAGAGTGCCGACAAAAGTAGCCGTCGAAAACTCATCATCGGATTTTGTCGACAATGCCCTTGACTGTCAGAAATATGACAATCCCATGGACTCTGCTGACGGTGGGCATGATCTCTCTTCCGATCAAAAAATTAGTCAGACATGCAACATCCCCATCGGATGCTTCTGTAGATTTTGTCGGAAAGTCGACGACAATTTGGAACTTCGCACCGACGGTGATGTTATTTGTCTGACACTTGTGTCATTAGTCCATTTGGAGAGATCAAAGATCATCTGACTACGAAGTGTCGTCGCACATACAGAATCCTCATCGGATGTTTGTGTAGTTTGAGTTAGAAGTGTGATGACTCCAGAACCTTTTCACCGACAAGAACATTGGATGTCTGATGATTTCATCATCGGTGGAAAGCTTGGTATTCATCGTAATTCCGACGATGATAATATTTTTATCAAAAAAATTGTTATTATCTAGTCATTGATATGTACAGCAAATGATATTCTATCCCCACCACCTACCAGTAGAGGGCATAGGTTTGAGGCTAATATGAGGCGCACTGGTTTCAAGCTAATATGATCAGGCGCACCATGGTTGAGATGGTCCAACTCCCTAGTCTCACTCTAGGACTAAGCTCATGCCATATCTAAATGAAAGACATCTCAAATACATCGTCGATGGAAAGTTGCAAAATGCCATTTTCATACATAAGCAAGACATACATAATTGGGCACAATCACCAAGAGAATGGTAAAAAGTGTGTGGTCACCAAGAGATTACAGTAAATTTGTCAATCTTTCCTTCATTTAAACCAAGTAAACCTTTATGTATATTCATATGGATATGCATATGCATATGTATATGTATATTTATATGCATATGTATATAGTTTTGTGTATTCATTAGTTTATATAATTGTAAGCTTTCTATATTCATAAAAGATCATATACATATACATATACATATACATATGCATATTACTTGTTTTAAATGAAGGAAAGGTTGACAAATTTATGGTGATCTCTTGGTGACCACAGCACAATTAGGACAGTGATCTCAAACACATTTTTTACCATTCTCTTGGTGATTGTGCCCAATTGAGTATGTCTTGCTTATGTATGAAAATGACATTTTGCAGCTTTCCATCGATGATGTATTTGAGTAAAAGATTTTCATTTAATTTTGAGCATTTTGTGGATGGTATAATCAAGAAACATATCATCACCCTCACCAATTATGCTCAACTAATTTAAGTACAACCATTTGATTGTTAATTATTTTTAAATTAAGGGAGTACTTTTCAAAATAGAATTGTTGAATTATTGATTTTTTTTATATATAATAGTATAAGCCTTTTATGGATGGTATAATTAAGAAACACGCCATCACCTACACCAATTATGCTCGATTGATTGAACTACAACCCTTTGGTTGTTAATAATATTTAAAGGAATGAATTACTTCTCAAAATAAAATTGTTGGATTATTGAATTAGTATATATAATAGTAAGCTTTCTATATTCATAAAAGATCATATACATATACACATACATATGCATATGCATATGCATATGCATATGCATATGCATATACATATACATATCCATATGCATATATGTATTTGCATATGCATATACATATGCATATACATATACGTAAAGGTTTATTTGGTTTAAATGAAGGAAAGCTTGACAAATTTATGGTGATCTCTTGGTAAAGGTTGACAAATTTACGGTGATCTCTTGCTGGGAAAGTCTAGTGAAGAGGCTAGGTAGGGTGAAGGTTGGAGAGATCTACCCATTGGAGAGGTATATCTTATGATTTTTATAGTTGTATGTTAGATATATAAAGGTGAGACAACAACCAATTGATTCCAAAAGTGTGTGGAAGTGTGAGATTGGAAAAACCCTTGTTTTTAGGGGTTTGAGTGAAGAATTTAGGGCTTTTGGGGTTGGGAACCTTATACCTTGAAATTGATATTGCCATATTACCCTTATGAGCCAAATAGGTTTCATCTTACCCTTATGAACCAAATAGGTGTTTGTGTAACCATCATGTATAATTCTTCTAGAATATTGCCAAGGTCTGCCCAAAATTAAATGACCACAACTCATATCCATGACATCACATAAAACTATCAACATAATTACCAATGGAGAAATTTATGACTACTTGATCCTTTACCAACATATTTTGATCTTCCCTAACCCATGTAGCAAAATATTGCTTAGGATGTGCAAGGGTTTGTAAATTCAACTTCTTGACTACTTCATAAGCAACCAAATTGTGACAAGCCCCTGAATCAGTAATTAAATTGCATACCTTGCCATGGATTAGACAATTTGTCCTGAAGATCCTCTCTTGCTATGATGGTTGTACTTTCCCCATGAGTAATAACTCTCCTTCCTCTAAAAATGCCAAGATAGGTTCTTGTTCTTCTCCTTTTGTGTCTTCTTGTGTAAAGTTTACCCTCCTCTCATTCTTATCTTCACTCCATTTAGGACATTTGAATGATTGGTGCCCTGGTTCATTACAATTATAACACCTAAATGTGCCTCTTCCTCTCTAACTCTTCAACCCCCATAAAACTTGTTTAAAAGCATCTAAGAATGAAATGGTCTCTAAATCTTAATACACTGTCTATATAGTATATACTCACCCAAAATTTGAATATTACAAAAAGACCAAAGCAAATCTAGTCTAGTTCCAAATGAACCTATACAATGAGGACCCCTTGAAAGCAATAGTAGAATACAAACACTAGTAAAAATATTTCTTAGAAATATAGTAAAGAAAACAATAGATGCCCTCTCATACAATTCATATTCATTTCCTTAAGATTAAACAAACTTTTGTTCAAATAAGGAAGCAGTTGTGGTATCATAGTAAAGGCATACAATAAAGAATACATGTGTAGTATCTAAAACTAACTTCAACATGCTTCCCCAAGATTGAAATACAAATTCATAGAACTACACAACTACTACATAAGTTTTCACTTTCTATCTTTTCAAATTTCAAATATTTGAATGTAATAACTTATGCTTTTGAGGTTTTGCAGGAAACATATAGGTTGTGATTTTCACATTACCATACTAGACTACAATGAAACTGCACTACTTTGAAAGGTTACTTCTATGGATTTACTACTAAAACCAATATGTGTACATTGTGATTACCAACACTTCATATTCTCCAAAGCAAAAGAACATATATATTGGTATTATCTTTCATATTTTCATGCTTTGTAGGTCTCCAAGATTCATTGACACATGCAAATGGTGATTGTTGGTATGATATTAGTCATGTATCAGACCTAGTACAACATCAAGGATAGATTTGAAGTTGTAAGTGCAAGATATACCCCCTTGGTGTTTGGAGGAAGGTGGTGAGGGGTGCAGAGGGTTAGTGCCTAATAAAGGGGTTTGGAGGCCCTAATAAGTGGAAACAAATCATATCTTGTCAATTGTCCTAAGTGACTTGGCTATCACAGTCATTGTTGTCAATCATCTATCAATTCTCCCAACACTATTATACAACCTTCATGCACTACCATACATTCTCAAAATAATGTTACACAACCTTCACTAGAATTTTTCACTTGAGAAGGTCTCTCACCAATGAATTTAGGGATTCTTGGACTATTAAGGTTTAAAATTTTTTTGATAGTTTTTGAAAGCAATTCCTACAATCCTTTGTGTAGAAACAACAATATTCTATATGTCCATGCATCAATGAGAGAGGTTTAGGATTTTCATTTAGCAACATGATTGATAGAGATACCAAGAATGAAATTACAAGGAAGATCTAATATTTATGAATGAAATTGTAAATCAATCTAAGTTACATATTTGATATCTTACTTATATCATGGCAAAATAAAATGTATATATGCACTCAACATACCTCTTTTCTTGTTTATCCCTTGGTCAAGGCCGCATACCCCCTTACACTTGAATATTGTTTCCACCCTCATGATTACTTGAAGTCCATTCTCAAATCACACTAAATGACAATAGTTAGTACAAAATAGTGACCATAGCCAAGGAAACCCAAATTTACTCATACTCAACATAATAAGAAATATCTAAATCATCTGGACCATTATTCATAACATAACCTCTTTTTCACATCATGGAAGGCCAAAATTACAAGGATCATGCTTCTTCGAAGGAGCCATTGTTCAGAGCCACCAAACTATCAACAAGAGTAGAAGCTATTAGGCTCATACAATTTTAGGACATGTAAAGAGTTAAATCAGAAGTGAGATCATGGAGCATACAATAGAGAGGTGTTCATGGAATAGACATCTGAAAACATCTCATTCATGAAGTAACAAAATGCTAAAGAAAATGACAAGTAATAGAAAAACTTACAAGGATGAGGCATACTCATAACTTTTGCAGTCTCGCCTTGCATATCAACACTAGAAGCAACTCATATTGTTTGTGTACAGACAAGACAATATGGGAGTTCATTATACCTAGCAACTTGTGGTGTTGTTGTTCGTGTTAGCTCTATTGGACCCTACAATTAAGATTCAATATACATTATTCAATAAGATTAACTGTGCAACATAATGAAATATTGAAAAGTGTGCTATCTTGTCGAGCTTCGCTTGGTTTTGAGAATAGTTTAATATTCTCTACTTAACAGGGCCAACCACATGTAGTTGGAAGCTCATTTGGCCCCTCCCCCCCGTAACATCACTCTAAATTCCTTGTTAACATCTTATAACATTCATTCATTCATTCTTTCTACCATTAATAAAATATACCATTCATTCATTAATATCACATAACATTCATTAACACATAAAATTGATTAACATTAACTAACACACCACATTCATCAATATTAATTAATACATATCATCCATAACCATTAATTAGCACATAATTACATTCACTAACACATAAAAATCAGTCATTATCAAACAAGTTAGATTACAATCATTTATTTTTTTGTTTTTTCTTTGAAGCTATGAAAAGACTAAGTGGAACATCGGTTTCTTCATCATTTCCCCCCTCCGCAGATGTTCCACTAACTGCTCATGATCTCGATGTATGCCTAGTCCTATATTGAGGATGAGGACACTGAAGTGAAGGGGGGTCCTATGCAATAACAAAGAAATGGGTTAAATTCAAAAAATAAAATAAAATTGTTACAAGCATTTCATTAATTTAGAGAACATAACTATTGTGCTCTTTACTTGACGGGGCCACATCATTTTGTGTAGCCTCAACCTCAACATGTTGAACACCCTCTAGATCATCTAGAGTTGAAATACTAAAGGTTACATTAATGCTGAACACCAATTGCAATTATATTTGTTTAAAGGAATAACAATGGTCCTCTTTACCTGAGTGGGGAACATCACATTCTTGATGTTGTGTACCCAGATCATGCTCCACTTGGTCACCACCGACTACATGCTCTAAAATATTAACAAAAAAGGTTACATTAATTACTACTCTAATTACAAATTAAGATGTTTAATTGTATTAATAGCTAAATAAATAAATTTGAATAGCAAATGAATACCTCCACTACTGGGATGCACATCCAGACCTTCATGTGCAGGTGGTGTTTCACGATTAGCAGGCTGCATTCCAATGTCATGCACATTGTTATCATTGCTTGCTTATTTAAAATAAATATAGTCACTTTATGTTGGAACTCAACATCAATTAGATTATTGGTAAAGTATTCAATTTGAAACATTTTCCATTTAGAATATTTACCTATGTGACGGATGTACTCGAATGTTGTGTATGCCCACTCGATTCTCGTAGCTGATCAGCCAGAGCTGAATACCCTTGTTGGTAGGCAATTCTCTTGTCATCTTCTGTGGGCACTCTATTGAATTCAGAGCCCTGCATTTTTTCTTGGTATCGTGAATTTTGCTTGCATTGTTTGATAAAAAAAAATGTTTGCAATTTATTAAATTTTGTTACATGAAATACTTACAATTCGTGCAACAAGTTTCATATAACCACCAGAGCCGAGGTTGTGTTGCCCATGCTTTTCTTGCCTTGCCTTGGTTGCCTTTAACGTGTCACTCAGTCTATAAAATGTTTGAAATATGTTAGATTCTATAAATATAAAGAGTAATTAATTTGTACATAATTACATTCTTAATAGAGTAGACACCTAAAATTAATATTTAATTAATTTAAGCCTATCAACATAATTAATTAACTTACATGTGTTATCCTTATTCCTCTTAGAATCAGTTAAATCTAATTTAATTAATCCTATCACTATAGTCCAATAATTAATTCATCAAATAAATTAATCATCCCCCTATTCTTCTAAAGTCCGCTCAATAATCATTTCCTCTAAACCCACTCAGTTAATTAATTCTAATTAATTAACCTAGTCATGTGATTCCTACAAATCACTTTTCCTAATCCCACTAAGCCTAATTAATTCTTCTATAATCTCTCATAATCATGCTTATCATTATTCTCCTATTTTTAATTCCCACTCATGTCACATCAGCATTGAATCTCTCAAAGAAATTCAAATTTCTTTGAATCCCTCAATGCATCCTTATTTTGGAATTTTTAATTCCTCAAGTTTGAAATTCAAATTTCTCCCCCCTTCTTCCAAAGGAATTTTATATTCCTGTTTATTTTCCCAAGGCACCCTTGATCCATGCCTTCTATCTCAAATCAATCTCAACCCTTCATAATCAAATCAATCTTGGCCCTCCATTGGCCTCCTCCAATCTATAAATTGGAGCTTATTATCCTCACAAATTAGATCCACTTCTCATGCATTGTCATGTTGCTCTATTCTCCTCTCATCCTCTTCTAATCTTCTCTCAAATCCATCAAATTCATAATCCATCACTCAAATCAAATCCTTCAATCCACCTTGTTGAGCACAAAGGAGAGCATTCCACATCACAAGAAATCAAAGGAGCACATCAAGTGGAGCATCATCAAGAGGCGCCTTCACTTCATCAAGCTCAATCCGAAGGAGAAGGTAAAATAGCAAGGTAAAATGGTTATCCTTTGATGTTTTTAGCATTTTCATGTTTGTTTCATTATGTTTTGATCATTTGACCTTATAATCCATTTTCCCCTCTTCATTTTGGCACGCCCGGTGGGACCCACGTCCCAAATTTTAACAAAATATTGAGTTTTGTGTGAAGGTTTTTTCGCAGATTCATGTATTAGTGTGAGCGCCTTTGAATCAATGTGAGCACCTGTTAATCAACGTGACCATCTCAGGTTTGGCGTGATCGTAGGAAAATTCAAAATTTTTTGGGTGCCTCACTGTGTTTCAGTGCGATCGCCTCAGCTTTAGCATGTTCGCCCAGAAAATTCTTCTATGTCCTCCTCATTCTTCCTCTTCTGCATTTCTCACTTATATTTATTTTCTGTTTCTGCTTCAATGCGACCGCTCTGCGATTAGCACAGGCGTTTTTGTAAAAAAATTGAATTTAAAATTTTGGGCGCGAACTCTAGTTGTATCAGCGCGAGCGCCCGCATATTAGTGCGAGCGCTTGCAAATCAGCACATTTGCATTTGTTTTTTGCTATCTGTTTAATTTCAATAATCTATCTATTAGCGTGACTGCTTGCGCATTAGCACGTCTGTCTACAAATTAGCGGTCACAAGATAAATCAAAGCTATAAATTTATTCTATATTTTAGTCATATCTTCTTCATCTTCACTCTTCTTTCTTCCAAACTTCAGTAGATCCCCCGCAATTCCATTATTGCACATTTCCTTCCTTGGGGACCTTATCCCAAAATCCACTTTTTGAAGCCCAAAATCCCACATTCCTCTATTTTTAGGGTTTGCCATAACTCTTTCCACTTTTATCCAATCACCTCCAAATTTTTCCATATTGTCTATCTCCAACTTTTGCTTCTTTGTCCCTCTTGGACAAATTTTTCCATTCCTTCATCTCTCCTCCAAAATCCCCATTTTATGCTTGCTTATCCCTTGGAAAGTGGCAAAAACCTAGTCAAACCCCATTTACCCATCAAATTTTCCTTCAAATCCACATTTGTCATTAGTAGAAAATTTTTTATTCTTGTTTTTTTACTCATTCCCAAAAAAGGAAAAAAAATAATATTTTTGTCATTTTTGTTGTCTTTTGCAGGACGCTTGTTGAAGACTTCATTTTTAAACTATTAATCCACTTTTTTGCAGGTTGCCTAAGAGACTCAACGAAACATTGTGTTTTTCTTAATCTAGGCACCTAGATCTTAATTAGGGGTAAAAGAACTCTTGCCTTTTGTGTTTGAGAAAAGTGTAGAGGTAGGAGAGTATGCTCTTGTCTACATAGACAATCAGAAATCCCAACCCTCGAACCTTTTTTTGTTTGATTGCATGATTACCCTTAGCAGGCCTGCCCTCCCAACTTGCTCTTTGAGAAGGTAAGAGGGGAACAACCCAAGTGAGTACACCCAGACTTGGGGTTCCCAACTCACTATAATAAATAGGCCATTGACTACGAAAGGGTTAATAGTTGGGTGCTTAGTAGGATCCTAGAGATCTCAATCACGCTTGCGTGACTATTAAGTTCTTGGTGCTTCGTTGGGCTATAGGCCTCAATTACGCTTGCGCAACTGCGAAGGGCAGCTCCTAATGGGAAGCCTTACTAAACACCTTGTTCATAGTGGCCAAAAAACTTCTAGTCATTGGTGTAGGAGGTTGGACCTCCGAAGCGGCCCATATTTTTATGGCCCTTAGTAGAGACACAAAGTTCACCATGAGGAGTTTTCATGGGAATTTATCCTTGGCTACCCCGGAGAAGTGAGTGTCATGGAGGGGAGCCAGTGGGGTCAAGCATCTAAGTGTCCGCTCTAGGTAAGCGTAGTTGAGAAACCAATTGGGATCCACTGACTATTGTCTTTTCTTGCCATAGGATATGTTGTGAATGAGCATGAGTGTCTTTTGAGTCTAACTTCTCTTGACCATTGTGTTTTCTTTACTTGACATCTCTTGCCAAGTCCATCCTCCACAACCAATCAATCATCCCTCTTTCCAAATTCCATCTCCTCATCATCAAATCTTTAGTCCATTACTATCTATTCAAGAAATTCTTGAATTCCCAATCCACTTTTATCCATTCAAACAATCATCCTTCCTCAACTAATATTCATTCTTCCTCTATCTAGTCCAATCAAATCTCTGAAATTCTAATCAATCAAATCCATCCATCTTCCCAATCCAATCCAATTTAATCCAATCCATTCAATCCAATCAAATTCGATCTAATCTAATCCAATTCCAATCCATCAAATCAATCCAATCCAATCCATTTCAATCCAATCCATTCAATCAATCAACCAATCCAATCAAATCAAGTCCTAATCAAAGGACCAATCCAATCAAGTCCTAATCCAAGGACCCATTCCAATCCAATCAAGTCCTAATCCAAGGACCAATTCAATCCAATCCAAATCCAATCCAATCCAATCCAATCCAATCCAATCAAATTAAATCAAAACCAACCTAATCCAATTCAATCCAATCCATTCAATCAATCATCCAATCAAATCAAATCCTAATCCAAGGACTCATCCAATTCCAATCCAAATCAATTGCAATCGAAATCAAATCCAATCCAAATCTAATCAAATCTAATCCATCATCATTGCAAGCCAAGTCATAAACCTCATCTTCATTTAACATCATCTTCTAGTCCTTCACTCTCAACATGACTACCCATAATTTCAAAGCTTGGTATGAGAAGATTCTCATGGAAATTCATGAACCTTCCTACCAAGTTAATCCCATAATCTCCCACTCACCTATCATACCTTCATCCATCCCATCTCAACACATTACACCCAGTCCCAATCTATACCATATCTCCTATCCTTCCTCTACCTTCGACAAGGGAAATCCATCTTATTCCCCATCCATATCTCCATATTATCCCTCATCCACATAATCCTCTAATCCATTATGTATACCTCCATGTCCCCCCCCATCTACATCCCAATCCCCATCCTTCTACAATGCATTCATTACCTCTACTCCCCATCCAAATACTTTACTTCATAGTCCTCCAATCATTAATCCTAATTCCCCAATCCATTATCCAAATCCTCCATCCAATCCCAATTCTAATCCTCCATCTAATCCAAATCCTCCATCCAATCCCAATCCTAATCCTCCATATAATCCTAATCCCCCATCCAATCCCAATTCTCCATCTAATCCCAATGCTCCAAAATCCATATCGTCCACATCCTCCAAATCCATCATCCATAATCTTATCCAAGACATGCTAGCAAAGGAGACAAAATCCTCAACTCAAAGAAAATTTGCCAAGTCTCCTCAAGTCCTCCATCCACCCCAATCACCTCCACCTCAAAACAAATCCCAATCCCCCACACTTCATGATACCCCCATTTCCCCATCTACTCACATCAAATCTTCCATACCTTCCTCCACTGTACAATCCCCACTACGCCAAACATGCCAAAAGCTTGTTCCAAAGCATGCTGGCATAGAAACCTCTTCATCTCATGATGCATCTCCCTCCACTATATCTAATGATCCTACCCACTCCGCTTCCTCTCATGATCATAGGATTCCTCTATCATTGCATGATCCTCTTCCATCTCATGATACCCTCCCTAGTCAAGATCAAAGTATCCCTTCATCTCCATCTCATGACCCCAATCCATCTAAAGATCCTAATCTTCCTTCCACATCTTATCCCCCTCAAAATGGACTCACATCTTGTTTCCAAAATAATAAGGGTCCTCAAGATAATGCTCAAGATGTTGGTACATCCTCTATTCTTCCTAAATCCAAATTTCCCTCATACAACTCAAAATCCTATTATCCCTCATCTTCCATATCCATTTTGGGACCCTATGTTCCAAAGTTAAACCCTTCATTCCTTCCATCCATTTTGGGCCCCTATGTTCCGATGCTCAATCCTCCATCGCTTCCATCCATATTGGGTCCTTACATCCCTGCATCCACCACTCTATCACCTCAAATAATCCTTAAGAAAGATCAACAAAGGAACACATCCCTGGATGCCTCCCAACACTCTCCTTCCACCATCCCACCATCCATAAAATCCATCAATCCTTCATCCTCATGCACCCATCCCATTGCTATTGGAAGCAACTTGGATACCCAATCTAAAAAGCATAAAGCTCAAAATCCACAGGATCAACATGTCCCCTCAAAATGACATGCTCAAAAGAAAAATGTGATCCGAAAGAAAGAAAAATCAAAAAGGCCACAAAGGCCTCAAAAGAAAAAATAAAAAACTATGTGGATTCCCAAAGAAGAAATGCATCCCAAAGAAAAATCAAAATTGGCATCCAAACTTGTTACTTTAAAATCTCCATCCATTCATAAGTCCTCAAATCCTCCATCTTACACTCCTCCATCTTCAAAATCCATTTTGGGTCCTTATGTCCCAAAATCCACCATCCCAACTCCATCAACCCCTTCATCTATTTTGGGTCCTCATTTCCCAAAATCCACACTTTATCCCCCATCCAATTCAAAACACTCTCCTCCACTACTCTAACACCCTCCAAGGTGTGTGCCAATGTTGATCTTCCACAAGTTCTTCAAAACCCCATCCATTATCCACCATCCATTTTTCACAATCCCATTCCGTTAGTCCAATCCTTTCAAAATTCTTATCTTCCATCCCCCTATCCATTTCATCTCCCCAATTATTGTTACCAACATCTATGAGCATACCTCTACTTTGAAGAAATATTAAGGGATACCATCTATGGAACTAGATACTTGAGTCCTCCCTTCCTCTATCACACATCCGCTATCTTCCATATCCACCCATCCAAACTATTCCAAAAATTTAAAAATTCAAAAAATAAAAAAACCAAGAAAAAATAAAAATAGAAAAAAGTAAAGAAAAATCATTTCATCCAATGGTGAAAACCAGTTCTTGTGGTGCCTTGGGTAAGTACCATGATGAAAACTTGGCAAACAAGCGTCATATGTAATCCCCTCATCCCCTTGCACTCTACACTTGGGGGCAAGCTTCATCCACACAATCCTTCCATCCATCTACATCATATCTAAGTCCATTCTCCTTTCCTATCTTTGATCTTGACTATCCTATCCATATCCTCCATCTCATATCCCTCATCCTATCAAAATAAATCCTCCATTCCTATCTTCTATCTTGATCATATAAGAATAGAAACAATGTATATGCATGCATGCTTTGGAGAATTCATGCCTTAATCCTCTACCATCCATATCCATTACACATTATCTTTCAAAACTAATACATCTTTATCCATCATTCTTGCATCCTTAATTCCACTACTCCTAGTGTGGGGCATTGCGCTCCTTTGCAACACAGTCCTTGGGTATCCATCACCCTACCCTCCATCCTTCATTCCTCCATTTCATATGCATATCCAATCCACTTTATCCATCTATCCTCTTACCAATCCTTGGTTCTCCCTTATCATTAGTTCCATTCAATCAAATCCTATCCACCAATCCACCCCATCCAATCCAATCATATCTTATCCAATCATATTCTCCATCTCTCCCAATTCAATCATTAATCCCATCCTCAATCCAAACCTATTCAATCATCCATCTCCCTTTTCATCCTATCTAATCATTTATCCTTCTTCCAATCCTATCCAATCCATCAAACTAAGCTTTCCCCATCTGCTTGTGCTCACATTGACTTGTGCCTAATCCAAGAACCCATCCATACTACGCTAATCAAATCCAAGTGGCAATCCTCTCATCTGCAGATCTTGCACATCCAATTTGTCTTTTGTCATCCATCAAGGAATCCATTACTTGCTCATCGGGATGCATCCTTCCCTAGTCCAACAATTTATCCAAATCCATATCCTACTCTTGGCAGGAGATATCAGTTGGTCATGTGCATGTTGTTTGCATGCTTGAGCTTTTCTCTTTGTTTTCATCTTTTGTCCTAGGACTAAACTTGTTTAGGACTTCCTTGATCATCCTATATCTTGGTATGTCTTGGATGGTGTATAATAGGGCATAGTTTTAATGGCATGGTGTGTTTTAAGGTCTTCCTTGTATGAACCGACAACCATGCATTAGTGTTTTTCAACACTTGCATGATTGTCTGCAAGGCATTCCTATTTGACTGTGCGTCAGTCCATGCCTCAGATCTTCATATCATCCTGGTTCTTATAATCAGTGGTGTAGACTATCCATGGCAATATCAAATCTAGGTTTTCTCTCTATACTTGCCCAACAAGAAATCCAATCCATTTATCATTTCTTGGTCTCATTTCATTCACAACACTCCAACTCATCCTACTTCCCTCTTTCATTATCTTCATCCTTTCATCACTTATTCTTCTAAATTTGAGAGCACACCTGTGTTCTTCAAACTCACATGTCCTCTCTAGGGGGCATACCACTACTTCCTCATCATCCTTCCTCCTTATCATTCTTCCTTATCTCATGACTAGGGCATCATGCTACTAGTCCTTATCCTTTTCTTCATCTCATGACTGGGGCATCATGCTACTAGTCCTTATCCTTGTCTTCCACTATGTTTTATTCTTCTTTAATATAACATCATTTCATGACGCTATATCAAAGAGGGGAAAAATGTAGACACCTAAAATTAATATTTAATTAATTTAAGCCTATCAACATAATTAATTAACTTAATTGTGTTATCCTTATTCCTCTCAGAATCAATTAAATCTAATTTAGCTAATCCTGTCATTATAGTCCAATAATTAATTTATCAAATAAATTAATTATCCCCCTATTCTTCTAAAGTCCTCTCAATAATCATTTCCTCTAAACCCACTCAGTTAATTAATTCTAATTAATTAACCTAGTCATGTGATTCCTACAAATCACTTTTCCTAATCCCACTTAGCCTAATTAATTCTTTTATAATCTCTCATAATAATGCTTATCATTATTCTCCTATTTTTAATTCCCACTCATGTCACATAAACATTGAGTCTCTCAAAGAAATTCAAATTTCTTTGAATCCCTCAATGCATCCTTATTTTGGAATTTTTAATTCCTCAAGTTTGAAATTCAAATTTCTCCCCCCTTCTTCCAAAGGAATTTAATATTTCTATTTATTTTCCCAAGGCACCCTTGATCCATGCCTTCTATCTCAAATCAATCTTGGCCCTCCATTGGCCTCCTCAATCTATAAATTGGAGCTTATTATCCTCACAAATCAGATCCACTTCTCATGCATTGTCATGCTGCTCTATTCTCCTCTCATCTTCTTCTAATCCTCTCTCAAATCCATCAAATTCATAATCCATCACTCAAATCAAATCCTTCAATCCACCTTGTTGAGCACAAAGGAGAGCATTCCACATCACAAGCAATCAAATAAGCACATCAAGTGGAGCATCATCAAGGGGCACCTTCACTTCATCAAGCTCAATCCGAAGGAGAAGGTAAAATAGCAAGGTAAAATGGTTATCCTTTGATGTTTTTAGCATTTTCATGTTTATTTCATTATGTTTTGATCATTTGATTTTCTAATCCATTTTCCCCTCTTCAAATAGTATCCCGTACCTTCTGTTGGTGTTTGGTGCTGTATTTCCTTTTTTCCTTTCAATTCTCTCCTTGGCATCCAAAATCAGGTCCTTCCAGTCCCTCCCTGGAATCATGGGGGACGCTCGTACTTTAGGTTCCTCTCTAAATGGGTCTTGTATTGGTCCCTCACATACTTTAGATATGGGCTAGCTTTTTCAAGGAGCTTGGTTTTGTCAAAGGTGTCATTTCCAAACCACTCAACCATTTGGTTTGCCAATTCATCTTTTAACCTTTTTTCTTCGTCATTCCACCTTTTAAAGCAAAAACAAACCTGTTAGATTCAGAAATGAACCAAAGCTACATTTATTACACTTCAAGAAATGGATCAAAGGAAAACTATTCTACCAATGATATGAAATCAAAATAGTGGATTAGGGTTAGTTCACATATGATGTACGACCTTTACGTATGGTGGGCCCAAATATCTGCAATGCAATGTCACTAAGATGTTTTTAGAAAATATCATTGCCTGCAAAAAATTCATGGGATCATTAGTCCAAAACAAGTGATCATAAAGTAAATTACAATTAGAGTATATATAATAATAATTTTAAAGTACCTGGAACCTTTTGTATCTTTAAGGGAATCATTTCTTTGTCGCTTACCACCAATGTGGCTTGCAACGTTCCCATACTAGAAATATGAGAAGATCCAGGAAATGATGGTATGTTATCAGCAGTCGTCACCTTTGGCACATCCTCATGTGCATCTCCTCCTGCACAAAATGAATCCACTATGAAATGACATTAGAATTCAAGAAAGAATGCTTGAAGGGAAATAAACACATGATAGAAGATAGAGAAAAAGAGGGATCTACCAACAGTGAGTGGGCCAATATGACGTGCAGTAGAGGATGTTGTCGACATTGCAATATGACGGGCAATATAGGTGAGGGTAACCTCTGATGAGGCGGCGGCGGCATTTGCACAGGAACATTGAAAACACCTAAAGAATAATACATTAAATATATCAAACATTAAATATATGAAAAGTATAAGAATTGTAAACAAGAATGAACCTTTATTTTGAAAATTGATAGTATCAAGTATGATGTGTTTTGGGTACTTAGAGTGATAAGCCAAGCAAGTGATAATACAAGAAAATCGTCATCACCTGAAGAACTTGCAACACCTTGATCATGGCAACGAATTTCATGGGGGTGGATAAATTGCTGTAAAAACAATACGTACATATTTTAGTTAATTACATAAAAGAGAATAAAATATAAACCATTATTAAAATTTTGTTATAATTAAAGCTTTCATTACTGCTTACTTGCAAGTTTTCTACTGTCTGAATCAATAATTCCACCCTCTCTCATATCTCATCAGTAATAGGATTCACTTGTGCCAAAGCAACAATCTCTTTAGTAATTTTTCTAAGAGGCTTTTTTATGAATTCCATATGGTGTGTGGAATATTTAGGGTCATTATCGCTTAACCCTATTGATTCCACATCCCTAGAGAGGTGCTGAGGTACTACAACTCCCTTTTCCTTTCCCCGAACATCCGTCTGTGTCAAGAATATCATTAACGATTACAAAATTAGTCTAAATCACTAAAAAAAAGAACATAATAATGTAACAATTTGCTTCTATATAATTTGTACAATTACAATGAGGCTTACCTGCTTGGTAGAAGTGTCGCAACCTACATCCCTGTTTGTGATATGTGATGGATCCATGTCGCCCTGTGACAAAGAAAAAATATGAAAAACGTTAGCGAAATTGAACCAATAAACTTAGCAAAAAAACTTCATAATAAAATGGTATATTGGATTCATTAATTGGAGGTTGGTTAATTTAAATGGTATATAGTACATACCACCCCCATGATATTAACTTTGTTTGTATCTATATGATTCAAATTGTAATCGATTAGAAGCTCTTCGCTTGTACTTATTGATTTTATCGCACATACAAATACATGATTTCCCTCGCGCACCTCAAATATGCAATTGGGTTGTTTATTAGTTGACCCAGGTCACGTACTATTTATAAAACCTGCAATATTCCTTGTTGCCTTTGGCTAACCATCAATGTATACAACCACTCATTTACTTTGATCATTATCTTTCTGTTGTATATAATTTGCTGACAGTGCATACCTACGCATACTTTTTTTATATTTAACAATCTGCGTCCAATTATTGTAATTGTAACAAGATCCAACAAACTCCATCAATTCAGTTAAAAAAATACCAAAATTTGAATGAAAATGATGAAAAACAATAAAAATCTTACCTTTTAATGGATTTTTTTGCAAATTTGGGTCACAAAATCGAATATCGGGTCCAATCGGATATCGGATTTTAAAAAATCATGCATCCCGTGGGTGAAAAATAACTCACGGGCTGTCACTATCCACTTATATTGTCTCACAAAATCGGATATCCGATATTGTATTTTTATAGTTAAATTATTTTAAAATAACACTATATTATATATTATATAATATATAATATAATATATAATACGTAATTTATAATATATAATATTATATTATATTATATATTATATAATATATAATGTAGTATAATAATATATTATATATTACATATTATATAATATATAAATATTTTTTAATTTAAAATTACCTATAAATATTGGATATCTGATATTCTCAGATTTAATCGGATATCTGATATCCGATTGCTTAGGTGTTTACCGTGCCAAGGTGTACTGACGCCAAGGCCAAGCAAAAAGTCAACATACATTTTTTCGTGTTTTTAGGCGAGTGGAAAAGGCTATTTTTTTCACATCGCCATTTTTTGGCTCCCCATGATCCTGCACTAACCCACGAATCTTACCATTCCAAAGTTCATAAGGTGTTTTATCATTACCTTTCTTAACAAGTACCTAGTTCAAAGTATAAATAGCCGTACTAAGTACTTCTCTCCAAAACATCTTCGGTACTTCACCTTGTATCAACATGGTTCTAACAGCTTCCACAATTGTCTTGTTCCTTCTCTAAGCAATTTCATTTTGTTCTAGAGTCCTAGGTGCTGACATCTTCCTTTTAATTCCTTGTTCATCACAAGGTTAGATCTCAAACATTTCAAACTTCTCTCAGTTTCCTTTTCAACTAAAGCTTTAAATGCCTTGAATTTACTGAAAGCCTCAAACTTTTCTCTCAAAAACGTTACCCACATCATCTTTGAAAAATCATTAGTAAAAATCATAAAGTACTTATCACCATAATAGCTTATAGTCCTTATAGGACCACATAGATCAGTGTGAACTAAATCAAGGATATGCTTTGAAGAAAAAAAATTACTCTTAAAAGACCTAGAAGTCATCTAACTCATCTGACAGTCCTTACACAATACATTGTCTAGTTTCACAAGCTGGGGCATACCTCTCACAGTACTTGATTTGCTAACCTTTATCAAATTGTCAAAGTTCACATGACAAAACCTCTTGTGCCATATTCCAGTTGTCTTCAATCTTAGCCACCAAACAACTATTCACATTAGTATTTAGATGAAAAAGATTACCTCTAGTCTGCTTTCCAATAGAAATCAACTCTCCTTTACTTCCAAGAATCATGCATACTCCACTGTTAAATTCAAGATGATATCCTTTATCGTTTAATTGTCCAACATTCAGTAAGTTATGTTTTAATCCATCTACCCAAAAGACATCATCTGCATTGGTTTTTCCATTCAATGAAATAGATCCTTTACCTTTAACCATGCAGGGTGAGTTGTTACCAAACCTTACCACACTACCATCAAATTCTTCAAGAGATATGAACTTGTTTCTATCACAAGTCATATGGTGTGAGCAACCACTATCTATTATCCATTCATCACTGCTATCCATGTGTGATACCAAGTCTTTTTCATCAGGCAAATTTTCCTTCACAACAACAAAGACAATCTCCTCATTATTCTCTTCCTTAGATTCCTCATCTATCACACCTTCATCCACTACAAAATAGCAATGTTTCTTTCCTTTTCCTTTAAATTTCCTAAACTTTTCCTTTTTATCACCATTAGGACAATTTGCAGCAATGTGTCCAATCTTATTGCAGGAAAAACACTTAAGAGGAAGTTTACATTTGTATTTACCAATGCCTCTAGGAAATCTTTTAGCCAATAGTGCCTCAAGTTCTATCAGATGATCTTCATCATCACCATCTCCTCTACTACCACCATGAATAGACCTACAATCATGATTATGACAAATATCCCTTCCTTTCTTCATAGATGTACTAGTTACAAAAGCCTTAAAAGAAGATTCAGATGGCTTAGAAACACTATTATCAAAGTTGTTTAATTCAAATGCAGTCAATTTACCAATAAGGGAATCAACGGTAACTTTATCTTTAGAAACAGATCTCAATTCTTGTATTGCAGATTCCCTAATAGCATATTGCAGTAAGAGAGTTCTAAGCATCTTACTAACAATGGTATCTTATTCAATTTTACCTCTAGCACTCTTAATACCACCTACAACTTCCTTAATCCTTTGTCCATATTGTGTTATATTGTCACTATCAACTATTCTCATATAATCAAATTTACCTCTAAAACTTTCTTCCTTAGCCCTTTGTACATGTTCATCACCTCCATAAATCAAACCTAATTTCCCCCATACTTTAAATGCAGTCTCTAATCCATGAACATCTATATACTCCAAGTTAGACAAAGTACTTACAATTGCTTCAAGTGCCTAAATTTTTTCTTGTTTCTCCTTAATCTGACCAGGTGTCAAGGGATTGGCAGTATGAGCCACATACTTGTTTGTCACATGATGCCAAAAGTAAGAACCCATTCCTTTGATATATATCTTCATCCAATCACTCCATATCTGGTACTTGTCCTTAGTATACTTGGCACCCTCCTTCATCATCTTTCTCAGAATATTTTCCTCAAGCTGTTAAGCTTCTGCACATAGAGGACCTAAAGCTCTAATACCAATTGTTAATTTGAGAGGATCCGATTAATACTGAGAGGGGGCAGGGGTGAATCAGTATTAACAAGAATTGATAACTTAAACTTAAACTGATAAAATTTTACCGAATCAATCACAAACCAATAATTAAATATTTACCAGTACTGATAATCTCTGATATCCAACTATTAAATTGATTTATCAAAACTGCTCACTAAGTGTTCAACTATATCCATAAACTGAAAATAAACCAAATCAACACATCAAAAACATTCACCATATGAACACTCGAATTTTCACGTGGAAATCTAAATAGGGAAAAACCATGGCGGTAATTGGTATCCACTATAATTGTGCACTCTTTCGGAATGCACCTTGTTAGGAGCCTAGCTCGGTTAAGAGATTACAATGATGCACTGTTAGGAGTCACCCAGTTAAGGGATTTTCTATGATGAGCCCCGTTAGGAGATTTTCCCTATTAGAAGCAACCTTAAAAGAGGCTTTAAGACTCAAATGTTGAGCTACTCGGTTAAGGGATTTACACTATTAGGAGTCACCCGGTTAAGGGATTTTCTATGATGAGGCCCGTTAGGATATTTTCCCTATTAGAAGCAACCTTAAAAGAGACTTTAAGACTCAAATGTTGAGCTACTCGGTTAAGGAATTTACAATTTAAGGCCTGTTAGGACCTACTCGGTTAAGGGATTTTGTCTACTACAACTGTAGGGAACAATAGATGAATGATCTAGGAATAGCACCAACTG
The DNA here is from genome assembly GCF_030272615.1 of Cryptomeria japonica. Taxonomy (NCBI): domain Eukaryota; kingdom Viridiplantae; phylum Streptophyta; class Pinopsida; order Cupressales; family Cupressaceae; genus Cryptomeria; species Cryptomeria japonica. Next base: position 2,125,491 of record NC_081413.1, read on the forward strand.
CTTGCTTGTTCAAATCCAATTCAGTTCCAGTCTTCTACACTCTGGCAGACACACCACACTGGTTTGACTTCACACTCTTTTCTCAAATCACCGACACAAAAAAACATCAACTATACTGACCTAAATAACCTTTACATCTTAGTTGGTTACAAAACCCTAGATACATAAAAATTCAAATGAATTTACAATATAGATCATCGTAGATCATCATTTAGATCATTACAACCATTTTCAAGACAAATTTTATCGTTAAATGATCATAACTCATCACTGCAACTCGATCTGATAGGTAGTCAAACCCATAAAACACTCTTCTATGCTCTTCGCTATTTCCCAAGAAATTCCATCCTTAATCATGCCAAAAAGACAACTTATCTTTTAACATAGGTTGTGCCATGTTACCATCAACATTTGAACATGGTATAAATCACCGCCAAACCATAAAACATCATGGGTTAAAAGAATTTTTTACCGGTTCTAAAACCCTTCTAAAACTCTACAAAAAATACAATAGAAATTATAAACATCACTTCCGGTGTTCAAAACATGATGTAGTCTTTGGTCCAAGATACATTACAATAATACTAATACATGTTCCAAATGACAACACTTGACTCATCACCACTTTCTAGAACCAATCAAAATATTTGCATGTTTACCGGTTAATAATTCCTAGTTCACTGTCTTCATTATTGGTAAGACATTTCTGGTAGACCAAAAAGACTTAGATGACAAAATAAACATGAAAAACATAGTTTCCACATATTTTTCCATAAATGACAACAAAAATAACTAATCGAAGTTATTAAGCTAATAATCTTAATTTCTTCATCACTATATCATTACCATCAGTCCTTTACTGGTTCATAAACTCAATCTCTTCATCGACATCGGTTATGCCAATCATGCCAACACAATTGTTATCAGTAATGATGGAAAGGGGGACACCATACCGACATATGATGTAGTTCAGGATAAATGTAGCAATTTTTTTTCCAGTGATATGGCTAAGAGGAACAACTTCAATCCATTTACTGAAATTTTCAGTAGTAGTGATGATGAATTTGTGGCCATTGAATGAGAGTGGATGGATTTTTCCCATGAGGTCAAGTCCCCACTGATAGAAGGGCTAAGAGGTGATAATTGGTTGTAATTCCTTTGCTGGTGCATGTATCAAGTCTCCATGTATCTGGCATTGCTTGCATTTCTTAAAAAAATGACAAGTGTCCTTCTCCAGAGTAGGCCAGTATTAATTGGTAAGCAAGAGTTTCTTAGCTAGGGTAGGACCGCTCGAATGTGCCCCACATATACCTTTGTGCACCTCTTGCAAGGTAGTGTTGGCTTCATCACACTCAAGTCATCTAAGTAAGGTACCATGAAGATCCCGACGACGTAGGGTATCAGCTAAAATGGCATAATGGGAGGCTCGATGAATAAATGTTTTTTGGGCTTTGTTGGATAGATCAAGAGGTAAGATATTATCATGTAAGTAGGCATAAATATCTTTGTACCACTCGGAATTAGAACCAATGATGAGACATATCATTTCAAATTGTGGTACAGTTTAGGAAAGCCCCAAGAGTGGTTCAACCAAGAACTCATAGTATTCGGCGTTACTTGGCATTATTACAAGGGTGGCAATTGTAGCCATTGCATCAGCTACTCTATTGTTGTCCCAATGAATTTTCTCAAATTTGATTGTGGTAAAGTAGGCCTTGAAATCATCCACCATTCTCTTATATGGCATAATATTTTTATCTTTTGTCTTATAATCATCATTAACCTATCTTATCACTAACTAAGAGTCACTGAGAACACGCAAATCTAAGATGTTCCATTGTACAACCATATGGAGTCCATAAAGTAATGCTTCATATTTTGCAATATTTTTTGTACATGGAAACTGTATCTTATAAGCCTTAGGTATGAAATCTCCTTGCGGTGTGACAAAGAGGATTCCAACGCCAGAACCACCATGTGTGAAGGATCCATCAAAATATAGAGTCTAGAGATTTGAGGATTCCATGTTGAGGATTGACTCATCTGGTAATTCTGTGATAAGTGGATGATCATTTATGATAGGAGTTGTTAGGACCTAGAGGCAATTGAGAGGGGGGTGGGGGGTGATTCAATTGTCTATTAATTTCAACCCAAATACAACTTAATTAAACTTGATGCATAATACCGGTAAACCAAACTTAATGTTGGTTGACAGTTTAACAATTAATAACATTACTGGTGAAACTTAATGCATGAAACAGAAAGAGAAGTAACATCCACAACACTTAACATAGATATTTGTACGTGGAAACCCTGTAAGGGGAAAAACCATGGTGGGAAACCTTACCCACAATCAAATGATACTACTGTAGATAGTATGTGTGTACAAATAGGGTCTGCACATGCAGAAAGGCCAACTGCCTAGAGCTCACTGCTCAATCACAAGATGGGAGTCACACTGACTACAATTAGATGGTTAAATCCAATGATAATGTACTGCTCAAAACAACATCTTCATATGCTAGATTCGGTACCAGTTAAGCTCCGATTATCTCCTTCATACCTTCCTTGAATCTTCAAATGATGTTTGGGTGAGTAGCTCTGCTTGTATTCGCATATACCGAATATCACAAGCTTACCATACCATATTACTATCCTATATCAATCTCACAATTGAGATCTTACATATATACCAAAACCTAAGACCAAGTGTGTAGGTCGGCTTACTAAGAATATTACAATTAAATCAATTACAAATGAATCTCCATAACATGTCGGCTCAATGTATTTACAATAATAACCAATCAATAAGTCATCTCCATAACATGTCGTGCTAATCTAGAATAGATAACGCATGCTAGTCCATAACCTACACCAATTTGCCGACAATATTAAATATGCCAACTTGATTAGACCAATAACCAAATATCCAAAACCAAATGTCCAAACTACATCTTCGACATAACCAAGTAATCTCCAGATGATAACAGATCATTCTCAGTGCTAGTGAACAATATAACCTACCAGTGAACCAGATACCGGTGACTGTGCATAAGTCACTGAACTTGCTGGTGAACATAATCAAAGATATCCAAATGATAAGTGCTAATAAGTGTTGACAAGTGTTGACATCAATGACAAAACCATTGCAACACATCCATAATACCAACAATCTCGCCCTATGGCATTGATGACAACACAAGATGGAAAAACATCTAAGTGCCAAAGTCAAAATGCCAAAAACCAAAAACCAACAATCTCCTGAAGAGATCATTTACAAGAAATCAAAATACAGATGCAGAGAGTAACAATCTCTTCCCCAATGAATAATCTCTCCCCAAAGGATAATGTGTCTTTCCATAGATATCTCTCCCCCTTTGACATCAAATTCCAAAGAAATACAAAAACTAGATACAACCAGTTCATAGAACTAATTACAAATACCAACTACTCCCCCTGAGAAGTAGCTCTCCTTCATCAAAGCCGGAAAAAGGTTTTTCTGTTAATTTCTGTCGGTCTAATGCCAATATCCAACTGTCTAAGTCTCTACTGGTGAGGGTATTACCCCAAACTGCTCTCTGAGATATTCAAAAATTTCCTTAGGAAAAGGCTTAGTAAAGCTATTTGCAATATGCTCTTTAGTATTCATATAAACCAATTTCACTTCCTTTGCTTCAACATTCTCTTTCAGAAAATTGAATTTGATAGAAACATGTTTATTTTTAGAGTGAAAAACCAGATTCTTAGATATATCAATTGCTGCCATATTATCATAGTAAATGATTATAGGTTCTTTGTATTTTACCTTTATGTCCTTCAATATTTGCTTAATCCATAATACCTGAGTACAATTAGTTGTTTTTGTAACATATTCTGATTCTGCTATTGATAATGATGTACAACTATGTTTCTTCCTCAACCATGAAATCAATCTTCTACCAACAAAGAATGGTTTGCCGATGGTGCTCTTTCTGTCATCTACATCTCCTGCCCAATTAGCATCCATGTATGCACATAAATCAAAATTTCATCTTTAGGATACCATAAACCAAGATTTGTTGTTCCTTGTAAATACCAAAAAATCCTTTTCATTGCTGATTGATGATTTTCTTTAGGATTACTTTGAAATCTTGAAACAATAGATACTGCATTCATAATATTAGGTCTTGTTTGTGTCAAATAAAGTAAACCTCCAATCATAGATTTATATCTTGTCAGATTAATAGGTGTTGAATCATCCTTCAATGATAGTTTATTAGTTGTGTTAGGTCTGACTTGGAAAGCTAATGTATTGAGAGGGGAGGGGTGAATCAGTACTTCAAAACTTTTCTTGGAAAACAATTTTACTGATAAACACAAACTAAGTATTGCTGATCTCATAAATATATAATAATGAAACATAATCATAGAAATAATATCCATCAAAATTTCACTCCATAACACAAAGATTTTTGGTCACGCAGAAACTCTTGGTTAGAGAGAAAAACTGCGGTGGGGATGGCACCCATAAGTTCACTACTGCAATAATCAAGATTGCTCGATTAGAGCTACATGTTTAGCTATTTGTGATAGCTTACCCTGTTAGGAGTATAAAGTTCTTTAGATCTACCTTGCTAAAGGATTTTAAAAACACTTTTAAAAAATGTTGTACTTGGTTAAAGGCTTTACAATTTATAGACTTTATTATAGTCTTTTACCCTATTGAAGGTTTCTAACACAACTTAATAATTCAATCAAAATCTTTACAAAATATCTGCAACTTCACATTTGAAATGTTATAGTAGACTCTATGTGCTCAATATAAAATTACCTTGCTCATAGCATTCTTCGGTAATTGATAAATAAACTCGGTAACCACTTCTGTATACTCTGTCCCTTAAACTGTTCTCTGAATCCTTCTTGGTAACCTCTGAATATCTCTGTCAATCTTCTTTCTTCATAATTAACTATATTATCACTTCGTATCTTCTCTCTTGATTTTCCATGTCATATCTCAAGTACTCAAATCATTTTGTTTATATAGATCTCTGAGACAGTGATCTATTCATGCTTCGATCATACAAACAGGTTTTATTGAATGAATAAACATAGAAATTATTTCATTGGATATTCTTCCTCAAAATCATGTAAAATATTTAAATGCAATTTCCTATGTAATAACGGTTTCATCTTCTCGAATCTTGTAACATATTTCACATGTGTGTCCAGGTTCATTGAATCTGGTAACACATTTCCACTCGGTTCAGATTAACTCGGTATTCCTTCTTTGCTGCTATGTAGACATATGAACTTTACTCGGTAGACATTCTGTATTTGTCTCGATTCATAGCTTGGTGTATACCATCTTGGTGACTTGTCTCTCTTCTGTAACCGACACCGATAACCTTGGTATTTATCGACTGGACTTTTCGGTAGTATTAACCGATTAGTGTATATAGGATGACTTTGGGCATAAAACTAATGACAACTTAGTAAATAGAAACAATCTCCCCTTTTGACATTAGTTTGGTATGTTTGACAAAACTCCTTTCAAAGTCATAACACAAAATCTATATACTTGCAAAATAAACTAAAATGTTAGTATATACATTGTTCAAATACATACTCCCCTTATCAATATTCTGTACATAACTTGATGTTCCATAATTTTTATTCCATACTCTTGATGTTCCATGCTCCCCCTGTCAATTTCAACTGTACACTCGGTATATATGATACTCTGTACACTCAAATATTCTGTATACTCAGTACACTCCCCCTTTTTGACAAACATCAAAACTAGTTACCATTTGGTGGGGGCAACTGATCAAAAATAGATGTATACTTTGTACAAGCTTCAGTAAGAGTGTTGGTAAGTGCATCCTTGACACTTTCCATTAGTGAATTCTAAGTTGTAATATCTACTGACAGTGTGATCAAACCATCTAAAGTGCTTCCCTCTACTTGAGTGGACAATTGGGTAGCTCGGTTGATCTTCTCTTGAACTAATGACATATGGGGAATAAATAATGTTTGAAGAGTCATGATATCCATCCTTATTTTATGCTCTTCATTCTGAAGTTCTAACTATTGAGCCATAAGGGTTTGTAGCCTTGTATAAAAATTCTGAAGAGAATTTGGCTCGGTAGTCAATTTATTTGAGAGATTGGTAATCTCTTTTTTAATGACTTCAGTCTTATTCTTGATATCTTTGATGAAGAATGGGAATGTACATAACTTCTGGAATAAATAAATAATATGCTTGAGTTGAGGGGACAACTCATCAATGATTTCAATAAGCTTTATTTTACCTATAGCAATTGCTTTCTGCACTTCTTCAATCATCTGGGTAGTTAGCTCTTTATCTTTCAATTTGCTAAGGTATTTTGATGCTTCTACTCCTGATTCCTCCAATTGAGTGAGTAGTTCATCTAGTTGCACATGGATGGCAGCATCTTTATTGATGGTAGCTTCAGATATCATGTCTATCAATAATGTTTTGACCTTCTAAAGTACTCAGTTCTTCTGTTGAATAGCTGTCTATCTTTCCTACTCTGCTTTGGATTTACAAAGCTCACCGAATTCTATTAGTGCTTGCCCTTTCAATTTTGTAATGTCAACATTTGGTACCACAATGGGCTTTGACAGATCTAGCGTAAAACTGTGTCTTTTTGCTTTCTTCCCCTTTCATGATGATGCCTTCTCCGGTTGAATGGGTACAATGGATTTTGAGACTTGTCCTTCCTCAGTATGTTGCTTGATAGAGGCAACACTTTTGTCAGTTCCTGTAGCCTCTGTTGTATCCTTCGGTGTTTCCTTGCTTGAAGTTTCAGTGGCAATAGTATTGGTGCTTGATGGTACTTGGGAATTTTTCTTGCCGGTGGCCTGAGAGGTAGATTCATCTGGTTTAACCTTTTGACCCTCTGTACCTTGATCTATGTCCTAAAGTTTCTTGGCTGTAACTTGTTGGGTGATCGGAGGATAGGACTTAACCTGTTCCACAACTGATTCACTCGATATCAGTTTGGCATAGGAGCTTCCTTCTATCATTTCTCCTTCCTGTGCTTAAGTGTCCATTACATCCTCATCTAATTGAATAGTGGAAGAAGGATCTTGCTTGATGATGCCAACTATTTCTACTTCACCTTTTGGCTCTTCAGCCTGAATCCTGAATATTTTCTTCCATTTTTCTTTAGTTTCTTTTTCAACTTCAAGATATAAGCCATTCATCATTTTCAAGGCCCTTTGTTTTACTTGAAAATTTGTCTTGTAGTTTTTCAAATGATCTCTTATGTCATCTACCGACATATTTGGAAAGAGATGAACCAAAACTCTTTCTCTTATTTGCTTCTTCGAGTCCATAGCATATTTCCATCTATTATCAATATGTGAGTACAATGCTTTTGGAAGAAAACCAGCCACTTCCAATGGAACTACTCAGAACTTGAGAAGTGTACAAATTATAGTTTCTTCTATTTTCCTCTTCTCTTCATCTATTCTTGTATCATATTTTACATATCTAAATGACCCAAATCCACCATATTGCTTTAATTTGGCACAAAAATTGTCAACACTATGTACATCTTCCTTTGTGCTTTTTACATCCTGAAGTTTATTTACATCTTCTGACTCTGTGTCACTTGCCTCTTTATCCAAAATTAGTTTTCTGGGCTTCTTTCTATAAGTTTTTGTAACCTTAGGCATTTCTACATTCTTCTGCTTCTTATCAGGTGACACAGCAAATGATCTAGTGTTCGGTCACTTTGCTAGTGGGGTTGGTGATACCTCGGTTGTATCTTGTTTCTTTCTTTTCAAAATTTTTCCCTTTGGCAACTCGGTGCTCAGTGTAATTGTTGCTTCTTGAGCTTCAGATTCTTCCTTGATCGAAAGTTGATCACTCTTCCTTCTTGCTGGCTTAGTAGGTGTGGAGGTAGAACCTTCTCCAAAAATTTTAGTTAAATCCTTGATCATTCTGGTGGCTTTTCTAGCAGCCTTCAGTACTACAATGCTCATTTTTAGTTTTTCTTTCACCTCTTCATAGGTGCCATATCTGTTCTCAGTAGCATGCCTTGGAAATGCTAAAAAGGCATCTATCTGTTGTTGAGAAATGTCAACATCTATCTCATAACCCATAGGTGGTAATGATTGAGTCCTGGGTTCTATTGCATTGACATAACAATAGTCAGTATCCACTTCAAAACATATAGTATCCTTGTACTTTTCCACTAGCTGAGGTAGAATCCTGTACCTGCTATGCATCTTTTCCTAGAATCTGTTGAAGTAATCATCCATTATCATATTGAAATTATCACCTAACTGATTGATGAAATCATTTATTTGATGGGTGATAGGTCAATGTAATTCCCAAACAATGTTACCGACTGATGGAAAGAATTTCTGAAAATAGAAGAACATACACACTAAGAGTGACCCAAACTTTAGTGTATTTGCAGTATTATTCTTCTTCGGTTTCCTTATTGTATGGAGATTTTCAAAAAGATTCTTCAATAACACTTCACATAAATCAATTTGCATACCCTTTTTAACAATTTTATAAGACAAATCTACAGCTGCACAGAGTACACTGTTTTCTCTTGCAAACTGGAAGAAACAATAACCAATAACTCTAATAGCAAAATTGAGTTCTGCATCAGTCACATTGTTCAACTTAAGACCTCTGCTATTAGACTCAACACCTATTAATTTTATCAATTCCTTTTGTGAAATCATCTTCTGTGCTTAGGCATGGTCAAATATAGGGTATCCGATTATCATGTGAATAATCTCCTTGGTGATCTTGTAAGGTTGAACCTCTAACCATATAAAATCATCATACACTCGGCTCAAGACAAATTTGACCCATTGGGGTTTGAAGACTCGAGGATAGGTTAGGGCTTCGGTCAATCCCTTAACTTTGATATGCTCAAACTTGCTATCTAGGTTTCCATCGATGCACAACTTGTCATACATATCCTTAATCTTAGTATGACCTAGCTCTTCAACTCAGCACTTGGTATAAAATCTAACATCTTCGATCAATAGAACCCTATCCGGAATAAGAGAGAATGTAGTTTTCTCATCGGGTTCAGATGCCACTTTGGGAGGTAAGGTGTATTTCAGTGTAGGCTTCTCAATGGTCTCTACTACAACGGGTTTTTGTACCTTGGGAGCCATTTCAAACTTGAAATTCTACTTACGAAATAGCTTAGGGTTTCAAATAACTAGAAAATGCTTCCAACTTAGTAAATACTTCGAAATATTCACAACTGACTTTGATTGGTTAACTGCTGAAAATGCAGTTTAGATTATGCTAAATACCTTGAATTCGCTCTTGGAAATGTTTGATCACCTTTTGATTTGCTCTGCTCTACACTTTGAAAACTGGTGAGTGAAAAATGACCATGCAAGATACTTTAAATACCTCCTTTTGACCTTATTGGGCTTTGTGCGGTTAGGTAAAATAGGCATTAAATGCACTCGGTTCCACTATACCAACTATCTCTCTTATAATCTTTTACCGACTAGACAGGTTTAATACATTTGCCGACTTCTCTGGTAATTCAAAAGACTAGATAATATTTCAAACTTGCTATTGCATCTTAGCTATGCAAATTTTGGAATTATGTACATGATTATATAGGAACTATTAAGATCTAACCTTGTGAGAGTGCAGTCCCTCCATACCTTTATTGATTAATTTGAAGTAGATGCACCTAACTCGGTAGGTAAGGTGCTTCCTTCATTAGTTGACACAATTTCCTTCTTTTTCCAATTTTTTTGTAATTTACTTCTTATCTCCTCAGTATCTCATGTAGGTTGGTCTCTGTAGTCTTTAGCCACATGTCTAACTTTGTGACAATGAAAACATGCCATTCTGGGATTTCTCCATGATCTCCAGTTGTTCATTCCAAACCTTATCATACAATTTGCGCTTATATGTCTGTATCTTCCACAACATTCACACCATATCCTTGTATTGTAATCCCATGGTATTGAAGTATATTATCTATTGAGATCTGTGCGAGTTCGGTAGCTTCTAGTGTTTGCTCGGTGTGGAGTCCACATATAGTTTTTCTGCTTAAACCAACATTTCTCAGTATTGTGTCCATATCTATTGAAAGTTTTGCAAAACCCCTTGAATTTTTCCTTCTGATAATTGTTAACAGACTTTGTCCTACATTGCTTAGATGTATGACCATACTTATTGCAATTGTAACAATAACCATCAAACCTAGTAACATTCGGTTGCTTACCTTTTCTGCTCTAGCAAACATTGGTAGTACGTCCTTGTTTTCCATAGTAGTTGCAAATAGGCTTCTTGTCCTTCATGTTATTGATGTTCTCTTTGTTTCCAGCTTGCTTTGATGATTCTCCTTTCTTGGTGGTGTTGATCCCTTTCTCGGTAGAGTTGTTTCCTTTGTAACCGAGTCCTGCAGTTATGTTGGGTGTTCTCATATTTAGTTGCTCATCCAACATTCTTGACGATTCATGGCTTTTTCTCAGTGTTTCTTTTGACTTCTTTTCTGCTTCTAGTTCATCGGTCAATCTTGATAATTCAAGTTTCAATGCTTGGTTCTCATTTTCCTTTAGAGTAGCTTCATGATGTGCATAATCCAATTGATTAGACAGATTATGTTGAACTTCAATCATCCTTGATATTTCATCATTCTTTGCAGACACTATTGCTTCTAGTTGTTGTTTCTCTCCTTCTATATTTTGCTTATTATCTTCAGCTGCTCTTAATGCTTCAATATTTTCAGTCATCTATGTGCTGAAATAATCATATTCCCTTCTCATTGCTTTTAGTTGTTCATTAAGTGCTTTGTTCTTTTCTTTTAATTCTACAATCATTTCTTCAGATTCTTCTGATATGCTGTTCTTAGATGATGTCTCAATTTCTTCCACCAACTCTTGTGAGTCCTGTAAATCATCAGACAACCTTCTTCAAACTTTCAGTGATCTTTGCATTTGCCTCTGCATATCTACAATCACTTGATTAGCATGATCCAATTCTTCTTGAATATTCACAATTCTGCGTGATTGTTTATAGCCTTCCATTGATAGGATCTTTCTCTTTAGGCTGTTAGTCCCTTTACCAAGAATTAAGCTCTGATACCAATTGTTAGGTCTGACTTGGAAAGCTAATGTACTGAGAGGGGAGGGGTGAGTCAGTACTTCAAAACTTTTCTTGAAAAACAATTTTACTGATAAACAAAAACTAAGTATTGTTGATCTCATAAATATATAATACTGAAACATAATTGGTGCAGGAGCATCTAGATGTGTAAAACTCCCATTTTTGAGTATTTAATTATTTTATGTTTTCAAAGTTTTGTGTTAGGTTGATTATGTTTTTTTAGGTTGTTTTGGGTCATGTTTAGTGGTTTTGATCTCATTTTGGGCACTAGAGATCAAGTTTTGCCTTTTAGGCTTTGAGTTGACAATTTTTGGCAAAAATGTGGAAAATTACCAAAAAGGTCTCCTAATATCTTCAAGAGAAATGAAACATGTTTGTTAAGTGTTTTTAAGGATTTCTAAGTTGTTTAGGCAAGTTGATAAGGCTAGGTTGTCAAAAATGCCTTTTTGAGCAAGAAAAGTTATCATTTTGGCTTAAGAAAGTTGTCAAAATTGTCATTTTCTTGCAAAATGAAGTTATTGAAGCCTCATGTCCATACAAGGGCTTGAAAAACAATTGGAGAAACTATATAAGGCCTCCCTTTTCCTTGGAAATGGTCGGTGATTGTACTTACAAGAGAATCTTAATTGAAATCATGCTTTTTTTGGTTTTTATGACTGTTTTTCCTTCCTTTTGAATAACAGTCCGTACTGTAGCTATACAAATCCATACTATATCTTCTTGGAATTTGAAATTTTGATGTAATAAATCTTCTCATGTAATTTTTTCATTGGTTTTTCATTTTCAAGGTGTTGGTACAAAAATATTTGTAAACTGTGTACCTGTTGTCCTGCCAGGGGTTTGGAGTTGTAAAATGCATCAACTTGGTTGATCCAGGTTTGGGATCCCTCTAATGGATTCTTCCAAGATGATTCATGTGTATATAATGTACATATATTTAATTTTGTGCTAGAGAGGTGTTTGGAATATGCAATTGAGTGAATACTAGGCAAGTGTTTGTCATTTGGCTAGTAGCATAAACAAAACTCAAGGTTTGCACTCAAAAGTAATTTGGGTGAGAAAATGAATGTGACAAAGGCCTAGAAATTTGGCCAAGGGAATTTAGTATCTTCTTGGATGGCTAGTTTATCTCGTTCTTACTTAAATCTTCCCCATTTTGTAATCAAACAGTGAGTTCACCGTTTTCATGAATTGTATGTGGCAAAATGCCCATGGAATGCTTGAAGAGCATAATCCAAGCCTTGATTCTTGAAGGCAATGTAATAGGAGTGATTATAGTAAGTTTGTAAACCTCTTTGAGGTATTCTTCCTATACAAACTCTTGTTTATGCAAGTCTAAAGAGATGGTAGCAGTTGAATGGTAAAAGGCAGAAAAACGATAGTGGCAGGGGCAGTTTACTGTTTTCTCACATGCTTGCCAAGTGTTTGACATTTTGATTGTAGGGAAGAAATAGAGGAAGGTTCCTTATGATGTGGCAGAGGTCCTAATACATTGTGGAAGCTTGAAGAGTGGAGTTAGAAATAACTTCCAAAATTACTTACTCCAAACCCTACCAAACCCTCCAAATATGCCACAAAAAGTGGACAGTCCTAAATTTGCACAAATAGTGGGTTAAACCTTGAAAATCCTTGAGAATAGACCTCCTAAACATCAACCAATTTTTTTTTTATGGTGGAAATGCCCATCATTGGGATAGGTGAGGAAAAAAGGTCCAATTAGGCCTCCACGGGCTAGTAGCTCATTGTTGCATACCACACAAAAAAGATTGTTTTTTGTCTAGTGCATGAACCCAATGGAAAAGTGAAACTTGGGCTTACAAAACATAGTGAGGACAATCCTAATCACTCAAACAAATGTTACTTGGGACCCTTAGACAGTGTGTAGTCTCATGAGGGGGTAGTTGGTCTTAGTTGGTGAACTTGAGCAAGCTAAGGGTTTAAGACCTCAAACAAAATGGTGAGCATTCAAAGGTGAGTAATACCTTACTACCCCTACATTCCCATGTGGAAGACCCCTAGTGCACTCTGAAACATAAGGTTGAAGGCCCCAAGAACCAGGAATGAGAATGCATAGTTGGAAGGGATAAGCAATTTGAGTAGATCCATGCATTGGTGAGAGCCATCACCTAAAAGGGAGTTTATTGGGCAAGTGAACCATGGAGTACTTGACATTATAACACGAGACAGATTGTGTGGACAAACACAATAGACCCCACAAGCCTTTGGGGTAATAAGTTGACCCTTATTGAGAAAAATTAGCCTTGTGAGCACTTTCCTAGTAAACTCCCTATCATATTGGTATCAGAGCCAACAAAAGATTCAGGAGGAACATTAGGCAAACATGGTGACCAATGCAGAATTGGCTAAGAAGGTTGAAGACCAAGAAGAGGAAAATAGGGCACTCAGAGAGAGATTAGATCAACTAGCAATGAAACTAGCTGAAGTAGAAGTCAAAAGTGAAGAAGTCCATGATAAGGTTGGAGATCAAGGTAAAATGATGGCAATAGAGGATGAAGTCCCCATGCCCAACCCTGTCATTGAGCAAGAACCATTCTTGAAAGCCTTGAGAGCTATGAGTGGTAAGACCTTAGAAGGAGTGGCTCTTTTTAGTGGGAAGATGGATCTAGATTCTCTAATAGAGTGGATTGAAGGGTTAGAAAACCATTTTGAGTGTGATGGAGTGATTGAAGCATAAAAGGTCAAGGTGGAAAAATCAAGGCTCAGAGGGGCAGCCTTAACTTGGTGGAAGATCATCCAAGAGGAAAGGGTGAAAGGAGGTAAGCAATCACTAGCCACCTGGAAAGAAATGGTAGCCAAAATCAAAGAGACCTACCTTCCTAAAGACTATGAGATACAACTTCACAAGAAAAGACAAAACTTGAGACAAAAGACCTAGATGTTAGTAGCTACACTAAAGAGTTTCAGAAACTGTGCATGAGATCTAGAGTAGTAGAGGATGAGAGTATCAAAGTGGCAAGGTACTTGAATGGGTTAAGATGGAACATCCAGGATGAGATGAGCTTGTTATGCCCACAAACCGTACACAAGTGCTATCAATTGGCACTTAAGGTGGAAGAGAAAGGTAGGAGAAAGCAAGAACAAAACAATAGAGGGAGAGGTAGGGGAAGAGATGGTAGGGGCCATAGAGGCATTTTTGGGGGAAGGAGCATAGATAAATGATCCCAGGGAGAGTCTAAACTTATTGAGCAAAGTGGGGATTCTCAGAGCAAACCCAACTATAGGGGTAGGGGATCAAGCAACCCGAGTAGAGGTAGATCTAATGGAGCAGGGAGAGGGTCCTACTTCTTAACCATGAAGTGCTATAACTACCAAAAGTTGGGCCACCCTGCCTATAGATGCCTAGAGAAGCCTAGTTCACCCTATGGAGGTGAAACGAGGGTAAATTATTTTCAAGAAGATGGAGGTAATACCACAACTTCAACATTGAACCATCTAGCTTCAGAAGATGGTGAGAGTTTGACGATCAAGAGAGTGTTAATGAAGATGCCACATAGTATAGAGGCCTCACAGAGAAGAGCATTGTTCGGGATTAAGTGTAAAATCATGGGAAAGGTGTGTAAGGTGATCATAGATTCATGATCCATAGATAACATCATATCAGAAGAAGCAGTAAGCAAATTGAAACTACCTAGGATACAACACAAGGAGCCATACAAAGTCACCCGGTTGAATAAGGGACAACATGTGTTGGTAAATGAGCAAGCTTGGGTGGATTTCCACATTGGGGGATATGTAGATAGGATCCTATGTGACATCCTTCCTATGGATGCTTGCCACCTGTTGTTGGGTAGACCATGGCAGTTTGACTGAAAAGCACAGCATGATGGGGAAAGAAACTCCTATTCATTTCAAAAAGATGGAGTAGCCTATTAGATTCAGTCCCTCACTGAAGAAGGAGAGAGCATCAATAAGGTGCCTAACATCTTGTTAGTGAATGAGAAAGAGTTCATAAAAACACTAGAAGAAGGTGAAGGAGTAGGATTTGGACTCATAGTGAAACCTAAGGAAGAAAAGGTAGACAATAAAGTTGAGATACCATGGGAGGTGCAGAAAATCCTTGATAACTTCAAACAAATAATCAGTGATGGTACACCTGCAACCTTACCACCTCCTAGAGCCATTAGCCATTAGATTGACTTCATTCCTGGAGCCTCTTTTCCCAATAAGGCAGCCTACAAGATGACCCCTGAACAAAACAAAGAGGTAGCAAGATAAATACAATAATTCTTAGACCAAGGGTTGATTAGGAAAAGCATTAGTCCTTGTGCAGTACCTACAGTGTTGGCACCTAAGAAGGGGGGTACATGGAGATTTTGTATAGATTCTAGAGTCATAAACAAAATCACCATCAGATACAGATTTACCATACCCAGGATAGAGGATTTGATGGATTATTTGGGGGGGTTGCATAGTATTTCAGTAAGATTGATTTGAAGAGTGGTTACCATCAGATAAGAATCAAAGAGGGGGATGAATGGAAGACAACTTTCAAAACAAATGAGGGTCTCTGTGAGTGGCTAGTCATGCCTTTTGGACTCTCTTATGCTCCCAGCACATTCATGAGACTCATGAATGAAGTATTACATGATTTCATTGGCAAATTTGTTGTAGTGTTTTTAGATGATATTCTTATTTTCAGCAAGACTAAGGAAGAGCAATTACAACATTTAGCCAATGTTTTGAAACAGTTATTTGATGAACAGCTAACCATTAATCTTGAAAAATGTGATTTTATGAAGCAAGAATTGGTCTATCTTGGTTTTGTTGTATAAGGAGGCAATCTAAAAATGGATCACTCAAAAGTGGCAGCAATAACCAGTTGGCCAACTCCTAAGATAGCCAGTGATGTCAGAAGCTTCCATGGTTTGGCACAGTTTTATAGAAAGTTCATCAGGGGATTCAGTGAGATTTTTGCTCCAATGTTGGACACCATCAAAGGGGGTCTAAATGTAAAATTTCAGTGGACAAGTGCAGCCAATAAGGGGTTTCAATTATTGAAAACTAAAGTAGCTACTCAACCAGTGCTCATTTTACCTAGTTTTGATAAGCTTTTTACTATTGAATGTGATGCTAGCAACATTGCAATAGGAGTTGTTTTAAGTCAACAAAAAAGACCAATTGCATTCTTTAGTGAAAAGTTAAATGATGCAAAGAAAAAGTACTCTTCCTATGATTTAGAACTCTATGCATTAGTACAAGCACTTAGGAAATGGAGACACTATCTTCTTCCTAAGGAATTTGTTGTTTACATAGATAATCAAGCACTCAGTTTCTTGAACTCACAGGATAAACTGAATCATAGGCATGTTAAATGGGTAGAATACTTACAAGCTTACACTTTTACTCTTAAGCATAAGAAGGGTCATTTGAATAAAGTAGCAGATGGTTTGAGTAGAAGGTTGTTAACTATTAATGAGATTCAAGTTCAGAGCATTGGTATTGATAGTTTCAAGGACATGTATCCTACTGATAATGATTTTACTGAAGCTTATAAAGTTTGTAAAGATTTTGAGAATAACTTCCATGGTGCATATGCTGATTTCACTTTCTAGGATGGTTTGTTATTCAGGGGTGGATATTTGTGTGTTCCAATGGGTTCTATGAGAGAGAAACTCATTCAAGAGAAGCACAATGGGTGCTTAAGTGGACATTTCGGTCTCAATAAGACCTTAGAGCTAGTTTAAAGGTTCTATTATTGGCCTAAGATGTAGAGAGACATCCGGAGGTATGTTGAATAGTGCTTGGTATGGTAGAAAGCAAAAGGTAATTCCTCTAATGCTGGTTTATATCAGCCTCCTCCCATTCCACATAGGCCTTGCGATTGCATTAGTATGGATTTTGTAGTAGGATTACCTAGAACTCAAGGAGGATTTGATAGCATCTTTGTAGTAGTTGATAGATTCAGCAAAATGGATCACTTCATTCCTTGCAAGACAAAACATGAGGCAAGTCATATTGCCTATTTGTTTTTCAAAGAAGTTGTTAGAATTCATGGTTTGCCTACTAGCATTATTTCAGATAGGGATGTTAAGTTTCTTGGTCATTTATAGAAGATATTGTGGAAGAGATTGGGTACTAATCTCTCTTTTGGTTCAGCTTATCATCCACAAACTAATGGCCAAACCAAAGTTGTGAACAGGTCTCTTGGAAACATGCTTAGGTGTTTGACAAAGGAATATGGGCAGAGTTGGGATCAGCTCATTCATCAAGCAGAATATGCCTACAATGACAGTGTTAACCGGTCTACAGGTAAATGTCCATTTGAAGTTGTTTATGGAATGCATCCAAGGGGTATAATGCAGTTGAGGGATATCACTAACTTGCAACATAAGAGTGGAACAACATATGACATGGCTCACTCCAGGAAGGAGGTTCATGAACAAGTGAGACAAGCTCTCCAAGATACCTCTCAAAAAGTCAAGGCAAGAGTGGATGCTACAAAGAGAGATGTTTAGTTTTCCATAGGTGATTATGTGATGGTTCACTTGAATAAGGCAAAGCTACACAAGGGAGTTCCAAGCAAGCTTTAGATGAGGAGAATAGGCCCTTGCAAGATCTTGGCTAAGTATGGGTCTAATGCTTACAAAGTTGATTTGCCTACTAATATTTCTTTGTCCCCCATTTTTAATGTTGTAGATTTGATTGCTTTCAAAGGATAGCCACTTGAGGAGATTCAAAGAGTTTTAGATGTTTCTCAATCCCTTTTTGATCTATCTCTCCCTTCTCTTTCTTTTCCCCAAGCTGAATAGGTTCTAGACTCTAGAATTCTCAGAAAGACAAGGAATCACACCTACATGGAGCATCTCATCAAATGGAAGGAGCAGAAAATCTTAGAGGCCACATGGATACCTCAAGCTGACTTTTAGAGAGTTGGCATTCCTTCTTCTTTGCTTCCTCAAGGAGTCACCTGACTTCTTTGGTTTTAGGGGAGTATGGTGCAGGAGCACCTAGTTGTGTTAGGTTGATTATGTTGCTTTAGGTTGTTTTGGGTCATGTTTAGTTGTTTTGACCTCATTTTGGGCTCTAGAGATCAAGTTTTGCCTTTTAGGCTTTGAGTTGACAATTTTTGGCAAAAATGTGGAAAATTGCCAAAAAGGTCTCCTAATGTCTTCAAGAGCATTGAAACATGTTTGTTAAGTGTTTTTAAGTCCCATTTTTTAGTATTTAATGCCTCGATGTTTGTAAAGTTTTGTGTTAGGTTGATTATGTTGTTTTAGGTTGTTTTGGGTCATGTTTAGTTGTTTTGATCTCATTTTGGGCTCTAGAGATCAAGTTTTGCCTTTTAGGCTTTGAGTTGACAATTTTTGGCAAAAATGTCGAAAATTGCCAAAAAGGTCTCCTAATGTCTTCAAGAGAATTGAAACATGTTTGTTAAGTGTTTTTAAGCATGTCTAAATTGTTTAGGAAAGTTGATAAGGCTAGGTTGTCCAAAATGCCTTTTTGAGGAAAAAAAGTTGTCATTTTGGCTTAAGAAAGTTGTCAAAATTGTCATTTTCTTGCAAAATGAAGTTATTGAAGCCTCATGTCCATACAAGGGCTTGAAAAACAATAGGATAAACTATACAAGGCCTCCCTTTTCCTTTGAAATGGTTGGTGATTGTACTTACAAGAGAATCTTAATTGAAATCATGCTTTTTTTGGTTTTTATGACTGTTTTTCCTTCCTTTTGAATAACACTCCATACTGTAGCTGTACAAATCCATACTATATCTTCTTGGAATTTGAAATGTTGATGTAATAAAGCTTCTCATGTAATTTTTTCATTGGTTTTTCATTTTCAAGGTGTTGGTACAAAAATATTTGTAAACTGTGTACCTGTTGTCCTGCCAGGGGTTTGGAGTTGTAAAATGCATCAACTTGGTTGATCCAGGTCTGGGATCCCTCTAATGGATTATTCCAAGCTTATTCATGTGTATATAATATACATATCTTTAATTTTGTGCTAGAGAGGTGTTTGGAATATGCAATTGAGTGAATATTAGGCAAGTGTTTGTCATTTCGCTAGTAGCATAAACAAAACTCAAGGTTTGCACTCAAAAGTAATTTGGGTGAGAAAATGAATGTGACAAATGCCTGGACATTTGGCCAAGGGAATTTAGTATCTTCTTGGATGGCTAGTTTAGCTTGTTCTTACTTAAATCTTCCCCATTTTGTAATCAAACAGTGAGTTCACTGTTTTCATGAATTGTATGTGGCAAAATGCCCATGGAATGCTTGAAGAGCATAATCCAAGCCTTGATTCTTGAAGGAAATGTAATAGGAGTGATTATAGTAAGTTTGTAAACCTCTTTTAGGTATTCTTCCTATACAAACTCTTTTTTATGCAGGTCTAAAGAGATGGCAGCAGTTGAATGGTAAAAGGCAGAAAAAGGATAGTGGCAGGGGCAGTTTACTGTTTTCTCACATGCTTGCCAAGTGTTTGGCATTTTGATTGTAGGGAAGAAATAGAGGAAGGTTCCTTATGATGTGGCAGAGGTCCTAAGACATTGTGGAGGCTTGAAGAGTGGAGTTAGAAAGACCTTCCAAAATTACTTGCTCCAAACCCTACCAAACCCTCCAAATATGCCACAAAAAGTGGACAGTCCTAAATTTGCACAAACAGTGGGTTAAACCTTGAAAATCCTTGATAATAGACCTCCTAAACATCAACCAATTTTTTTTTTATGGTGGAAATGCCCATCATTGGGATAGGTGAGGAAAAAAGGGCCAATTAGGCCTCCACGGGCTAGTAGCCCATTGTTGCATAACACACAAAAAAGACTGTTTTTTGTCTAGTGCATGAACCCGATGGAAAAGTGAAACTTGGGCTTATGAAACATAGTGAGGAAAATCCTAATCACTCAAACAAATGTTACTTGGGACCCTTAGACAGTGTGCAGTCTCATGAGGGGGTAGTTGGTCTTAGTTGGTGAACTTGAGCAAGCTAAGGGTTTAAGACCTCAAAAAAATGGTGAGCATTCAAAGGTGAGTAATACCCTACTACCCCTACATTCCCATGTGGAAGACCCCTAGTACACTCTGAAACATAAGGTTGAAGGCCCCAAGAACCAGGAATGAGAATGCGTAGTTGGAAGGGATAAGCAATTTGAGTAGATCCATGCATTGGCGAGAGCCATCATCTAAAAGGGAGTTTATTGGGCAAGTGAACCATGGAGTACTTGACATTATAACAGGAGACATATTGTGTTGACAAACACAACATACCCTACAAGCCTTTGGTGTAATAAATTGACCCTTATTGAGAAAAATTAGCCTTTTGAGCACTTTCCTAGTAAGCTCCCTATCAATAATCATAGAAATAACATCCATAAAAATTTCACTCCATAACACAAAGATTTTTGGTCACGCATAAACTCTTGGTTAGAGAGAAAAAATGCGGTGGGGATGGCACCCACAACTTCACTACTGCAGTAATCAAGATTGCTCAATTAGAGCTACATGTTTAGCTATTTCTGATAGTTTACCCTATTAGGAGTATAAAGATCTTTAGATCTACCTTGCTAAAGGATTTTACAAACGCTTTTACAGAATGTTGTACCTGGTCAAAGGCTTTACAATTTATAGACTTTATTAGATTCTTTTACCCTATTAAAAGTTTCTAACTCAACTTAATAATTCAATCAAAATCTTTACAAAATATCTGCAACTTCACATCAATATTCTATAGTAGATCAACTTGCTTTTATTTCGCAAACAAAGCTCATTGCAAAAACTATAGCAAAACACACTCTCTCAATGGGACTATAATTGAGCTCATAACCCACTAGGGTATGATTGATGTAATATATTGTGTGTTCTTTTCCTTCAGAGTCATGTTGTGCTAAAAGTGCCCCCAATGTTGTAGTAGTTGTGGATATATATAGTAGTAAAGGCTTGTCATCTGTAGGACATATTAATATTGGTGGTGACATTAGATATTATTTGATTTGTTGAAAAAAAATTTCACATTTGTCATCCCATTTGAATGAAACATTTTTATGTAGTAGGTGCTGAAATGGTTGACACTTATCTACTAGTTGTGCTATATAGCGTCAGATATATTGGAGTTTCCCTTGTAAAGATCTCAGCTAATGGATATTCCTTGGTGGCAGCATCTCAAGTATGGCTTTTACCTTTTCAGGATTAGCTTCAATTCCATTAGATGATACAATTTATCCAAGGAGTTTCTCAGAGGTTACCCCAAAGACACATTTCTTTAGAATCAACCAGACTTAATATTTTTCCAACCTTGTAAATATTTTATCCATAATTTCTATATGTCCCTATTGGAATCCAAGAACACTGAGAGGGGGGGGGGGTGAACCAGTGTTCTATTGGTATGATCAATTTTAACCTTATTAAAACATGCATACACCAGCCAGTATACTGATACATAAATAATTGAAAGAAGTAAAGTAACCAATAAGCCAATCACATAAATGAGAACCATAACACACAAAATTATATGTAGAAAACCTCAAAGAGGAAAAACCACAGTGGGATTTGTGACCCACAATATCAATTCATTGGCCATATGAAGAGATATTACAAAATATAGGGGCGTGCACTTGCAGGAAGGCTTACAGCCTAGAGCATATTGCTCAATCACAAAAGGAGCCTCACTGACTACATATAAATCCAGACTTCAATCTAGAGAAATGAATGAACTGCTATGATAGCATCTTCTATGCCAGAATACAGTTTTGGTTAAGCTCTGTTGGTTCTGGTCTGAAACCCTAAACCCTTTACCGGAATAACCCTTACATAAATATCCTCACATACATGATCTCTCTGATATATTTGCATCTCCTTCCTAATACATATTCATATTATATCACATCCACATATATCCCAATACAATATCAAAATGATCTAATCCAACAGACCTATATACCCTATACAATTTATCATGCCTGATGTCGGCTTACAAAGATAATTACAATGTCAATATACATGTCGAGTAGATAAAATAAATACATGAATATCAAAAACAATTGCCAATTTAGGATCTAAGAGATGTTAGCCTCCAATACTGATAACCTTATTCTAAACCTTGTCGGCCTGCATTGCCTATAACCAAATAAATCCTTTCATCCTGCCGGTGTCGGTGTAGTGTCTGTGAAGTACCTATCGGTACACAACTGAACCAAAACATGAAGCCAAAAAAAGATACCATGTTGCAATCAATGACAACATAGTGAAACCAACCAATTGAGTGCCAATTGCCAACAATCTCCCCCTTTGGCATTGATGACAACACTCATGTGAAAAATGATCATGGTTTCATCTTGCTTGCTCCCCTTGAGCTGAATATTCATCAAAACAAAATACTCCATATCTCCATGTCTCCCCCTAATGTATACAACTCCCTCTTTTTTTTCCCACATCTATATCACTCTCCATTTGACATCAATGCCATCAAAATTTCCAAAAAGAATACCAAAAATCCAAAACTGTACAATGAATATCCCAAAAATACATTACTGGAGCTTAACAAATTTGAAAACTTTTGGATATGCCTTCTCCAATAGCTCAAGGTAAGTATCCTAACTAGATTTGAAAGTGCCAGAATTAGATACAAGCCCATTTAATATATGAGAAAATGATTCTTTCTCATGTAACTCTATCGGTGTGGGATTTCCAGCCATATCCATGCACTCCTTCTTATGTACACTGAGTGAATCCAAATGGTGACTCACCAAGCCTCTAAGACTTCTGGCTCTTCTTATGATTTTGTCTTTTTCTTTCTCAAGAATAGAGATTTGGGCCTCCAAAACAAAAATCTGACCATCAATGGATGTAGTCAATGAATTCAATCCATCAAAAGAATTAGCTATAATTGCAATTTTCTCCTGAAATTCCTTAATCTTCTTATGCACATTAACTGTAAGTACATCTATGTTACAAGATACCCTGTAAATATGTGTACACTTCTTTAAATAATTGTCTATTAATTTTAATTTTTCATCAATCTTCTTCCTCTCAGACTCAATTACTTGATTAAATGTAGCTCTTTTTGCCTGTGTGAACCTCTCCAGTGCTTTTCTGTTTGAAATCTGCTGCAAGGATTGAAAATCCTTTGAAATATGCTTAGTAATTGTCTTAAGCTTGTTGGATGGGCTCGCTTCCCTGTCAATCTTGCAATCCAAGACTAGTCTGTGCAAAACAGTGATATACTGATCAATAATCCCTTTATCCATAGATCCCTCTTTCATCAATTTCTATGCAATTGTCATCATGAGTTTAGTAGGACTCATATCACTTATGTTTTTCTTTACGACCTGTGAGGTGTCAATTCACAATAAGGATGGACCTACTATCAGTTCCCTACTAAATTCCTCTTTCTTCTCCACAAATGATTTATCCTTTATAGCTTCCTCACTTGCACTAGTGGCTTCGCCACTTGGTGCAGTCTCTGTAATTGTCTATTACTCTGTAGGAACTGTAACCTCAGCCTGTACATTAGTATCCTATACATTATCAACCTTTATACTCTCTAACTACCTAATGTAGCAATTGACTGTTTCAATTGTCTCCCTACCGGGATATCAAATACCCATTGCCTCTTCCCAAAACTGGGAGTGTCATTCATGAAAAATAGCATTAAGCAAACAATTAAGTTGCCATATCGGAAAGTCCCTTTCTTTTCACCTTTAATCTTTCCTAGGTTTATTAATAATTCATCTAACATCCAACCACATAGATCTAATTTCTCATTTTCTCTCATAATCTTATAAGCTGCAAAAATGCAGGAGCTAGAAAAAAAATTGTGTTGGTTTGATTGTGTTACCTTGTAACCGATGATCATGCTAGCAAATCTGATGTTTGTGTCGGTAATAGTGTTGATTCTCATGGATCGCCTGTGTGATGTTGTGCCGGTGATTTTATTTACATAATCATTAGAAACCTTCTTATCTAGACGTTGCCCAACCTGTGGTAAACTGGTGATTGCCCTAATGGCTTCCTTGGTGATCTTGTAAGGTCTATCCAACCCGATAAACTCTCCATGTACTCTGATCAAAACATACCTAACTATTTCATCTTCGAATTCTGGAATGTCCAGAATGCCAGTAAACCCTAAGTCTTCAATGTGCTTGTATTCAGGTTTGATCTTTCTAGAATCTCCCATTAGCTTGCTCATGTACATGTCCTTTATATCAGATGTCCCCAAATCCTCAATGTGACAGTGTATGGATTCCCTAACATCTTTGACATACACAACTCTTTCTGGAAGATGGGAAAATGGTCCAACCAAATCTTCCAGGGTAGACACATGCAAATATTGCTTGAAAATTGGCCTAGGATAGTTCTTGACCTCAACAATAGTCAGGTTTGCAACAAAGATAGGAAAAGATGATGATCCCACTTCCATGATTAAAGATAAATACCTGTTAATCACTTCTGGTGAAACCCTTAACAAACTCTTTTAGTCATCGGTGAAATTGCTCAAGAAGATATCTGATCACACTAAATCACCCTTGGTCACTATGAACCACTCTTAATCACACTGAATCACTTTGAATGTAAGGTGATAAAAAATAAAATAGATTCAACCTTATATCCTCCAAGAAAAACCCTAATCTTTCATTGACATCAATGACTTCCAGTGAAAGATACTGGATCTCGAACAAAACATATCCATGTTGGATAAGCATCTCCAATGTTTGGAACATCTTCCAAAACCTCTTCTTGGGGCATATGCACTATCTTCATGAATTTTGTCTACCCCTAAGGCATTTGCCTCAGTTATCGGATGAGCTACCTACTGGTGTAGGAGAAACCTCCTCTGCCGGATAAGTAACCAGTGCATTCCCATCTGCAGATTGATCTTCAGTCTTCCTGACCCATCTCTGGGTATGATCTTCACTAACCTTTTCTTTCCATTTCTCATTTGATCCTCCATTACCAACCGGTGTATTTTTGCTTCTACAAAATTTAGCAATATGTCCAACCTCATTACATGCATAATATGTAACATTGTTCTTTTGAATTGCTTTGCTAAAACTAATATAATTGCTTAACCTACACTGATTAGCCATATGTCCAAATTTTCCACATGCATAGCATTTAACATTCATTCTGCAATCTTCTATCTTATGACTATACTTATTACATTTAGAACATTTACTGAGAGTAGAATCAGGGTTCTGATTTGCTCTGTTTCTACATTACCTAGCCATGTGACCAAATTTATTGCAAATAAAACATCTACCATTAAATTTATAAGCATTGAATTGCCTTATCAGTGCCTTATGGTTTTGATCTTCATTTGCAGTATCAGAACTTTGTCCTTACTCAAATTCAAGTCCACTGGAATCTCTATTCTGCCTTTGTCTCTTCAATAACTCATCTAGTTATGCTGAACTAATCTTGAATTTCTCTTTATACTCACTTACAATAGTTAGATCATCTCTCACAATTATCCTTTGTCTCTCAAGCTCTTGTTCATTACTCTGGCATTGTACTAAATCAGTTCTCAACATATCATTCTCATGAACCAACCTACCACATTCTTCAAATTTGTTCTTAAAAGATACAACAAGAATTTCTTCCTTTTTCTTCCGGACCTCAATCTCCTTAGACATTCTCATAGTTATAGCTTGCATTTCATTTATCATGACCATGTTCTCCTGACTCAACTTCTGACACTATTCCTTAAGTGCATATTTCTCTTCATCATCCTAATTTTATAAAAATTCCTTCCTTCTAGCTTGAACTGATGACAACCTCTCCTGTAGGACAAGAATGAATTCCTTAGCAGAATTCAATTCATCTTGTAGCTTTAAGTTCTTCAACCTTTCAACATCATAATAATCAAGAGCCATCTCAAGTTTGTTTTCCAAACCCATATCCATGGATTCCGAATTTAGGATCCTCCTCAAGCTGTTAAACTTCCTTCGAGGCACAAGGATCTGATACCAATTGTTGGAATCCAAGAACACTGAGAGGGGGGGTGAATCAGTGTTCTACCGGTATGATCAATTCTAACCTTATTAAAACATGCATACACCAACCGATATATCAGTACATAAATAATTTAAAGAAGTAAAGCAACCAATAAACCAATCACATAAATGAGAACCATAACACACAAAATTATACATGGAAAACCTCAAAGAAGAAAAACCAGGGTGGGATTTGAGACCCACAATATCAATTCACTGGCCATATGAAGAGATATTACAAAATATAGGGGCCTACACTTGTAGGATGGCTTACAACCTAGAGCACACTACTCAATCACAATAGGATCCTCATTGACTACATATAAATCCAAACTTCAATCCAGAGAAATGAGTGAACTGCTAAGATAACATCTTCTATGGTAAAATACAGTTTCGGTTAAGCTCTGTTGGTTCTAGTGTGAAATCCTAAACCCTTTATTGGAATAACCCTTACATAAATATCCTCACATACATGATGTCTTTGATATATTTTGCATCTCCTTCCTAATACATATTTTCTGTTAGTCCCAAATGGTGCTGAGAGGAGAGGGTTGAATTAGTACTTTACCGGTTTTAACCAATTGAAAATTTTACTTTAAGTTTGAACTAATTTACCATTCATCAATATAAACATTTACTATAGAAGATTAAGCATACATGAAAAGATACACAATGACACACAAATTTTTCTCGTGGAAACCCAATATGGAAAAAACCAAGGTGTGAGTAGGAACTCACAATTTTTTTACTCTTTTGAAGTACGTTCGGTCAAGAGCCATCCATGTTAGGAGATTACAAAGACACTATTAGCTGCCACTCGGTTAAGGGATTTTGATCAAGGTCGGTTAGTGCCCTTACCTTGTTAAAGGTAGCCTGATTAAAGGACGTAGAACATCAATAAAGATGTTACCTAATTAAAGGATTTATACAATGGGACCTATTAAAGTGCACCTAGTTAGGGGATTTATGTTACAATTGTTAGAAAGAAACAGATGGATGATTTGCAAAAACTGGTACTCATTAGCCTGATCAAATCACACTGTAGAATCACACTAGATCTGCATCGGTTGTGTCTATTCTACACAACTCTGATTTCCTGAATGCACTTTCAACTCTGCCTTCTTCTGATTTGCTGATCCTTGAATGTCACACTATCGGTCCTCTATCACTTGAGTCACCACTTTATGAAACTCCACACCACTGGTTCTTTGTCATTCAGCTCTGTAGTCTCTTAAACTCCCCCTGTGTCCACTTTCACATTATCTTTATTCACCTTGGCAACAGCCATCACAAGAATAAGATATGTGCATTTATAGACCCTTTAGTCTATCGCAAACTTTCCCTCTAAAACATACCTTTTAAAATTTCGTTGTCAGGCCTTAAATTACACCTCTGAAATCATGCAGGAATCTCTGTCAATATAGTCAAACATGCCGATAAGTCTGCCCGTTGATTGGAGAAGACTCCCAATTTAGCTAGATGTAACTGAATGTTACGAATCTATCAGTTACCTACTCTTCCGATGTACTGATCAAAACCTATCTAACCGATTTCCTCTTGTATACTGGTTTGTTCTTTGCTTAGCCGGTAAACCTATTCTATGGTGATCTACTCACCACTACCCGATCTTCTTACTGTTTACCGGTCTGCTCATTGTTTGTTGGTCTACTCACTACTTATATGTCTACTCTCTGCTTGTTGGTCTACTCAATGCTGATCGACTATGAAGACTAAGGAGATGATGTTGCCAAAAATGACAACCATACCATTTACCGGTCATACAAAGTAGTATCAGAATTCCAACAAACTCCCCCTTTAGCATTGGTGGAAAATACTAGAAACTACTACAGAACTATGCCGGTTTTGGCCCCCATTCCTGACAAGATTCCAAAAAATTCCAAAATCCCCCCTTTTGCCATCAATGGAAAGGACTATCCAAAAAGATATGTCAAAATAAAGCAAAAAAATCTTTAAAGTTTTCTTAAGCCACTTTCAAGGGAGATTCCCATGACGATTGAATTTGTTTCATGGTGGTGAAGTGGCCATGTAATACTGCAAAGAAGACCTCCATATCATCAACTGTCTTACAGTCAGGTTCATTTATTAGGTAGTCTGCTTCATTAATGTTCAGTTGCATGAAATCAAAAATTGGTACACCTAAATAGCACTGGAGCTCTAACATCTTTTGTCTTCTTCATATTTCAACCTTCTGATTTTATAATTGAGCATTTTGACTTTTCTAGTAAAGGTTGATGTTGAACTGATAAGAGGATCAAAAGAGCTTACCAGATCTTGAATCTCCTTTTGAATCTGATTTCTTTTATCTTCTAAGTCTTTGATTAAAGCAAGAAAATTTGAAGATTTCACCAGTAGTTGGCCAACTTGCTGTAGTATATTTTTAACTTCTTTTGTTCTAGTGGAAAGGGCAACTTTTCCAACTGTTATCTGCTCCATTAGGTTATCTCCTCACTTTGCTTCATATTTCCTTACTGCAACCTTCTCCAAATCGGTTGCCTTTAAACTGATTGCTTTAACCAGAGTACCCAACTAATCAATAATGGATGCAATATCATCAACTACAATATCCATGATGAGATCAAAGAGAATTGTTTTGGCATAAGTGATGATTCTTGCCTTCTTTTTCTTTTCTCTCAGTTTTACCTTTTCAGCTTGGATTCTCAGTTTTTCTGAGACTTTCATCAACTGCTTGGGGGTCATTTTCTTTATATCAATGACCAAGACACCTTCTTCTTCTTCCTCTATTTCACCTTCCTTTTCCACAGTCTCAACTTCTAAACTGGTTACTGTAATTATTCTTACCTTTTTCTTTTCACTTTCCTTGCCTAATTCTAACTTCCTCTTTTTCAGAGGGGTATTCATCACTACTGTGTTATCCTTTATTTTCTTCTCTTCCTCTCTGCCTTCCTCTGCTTTCTTCTCTTCCTTTATCTTCTTTTCTTCCTCTTTTCCTTCTTGAGAGAGAATAGGATTTGGTGTTAATAAGGGTCTATGAGGTGTATCCTCATAAGGAATATCTTCAACTAACACTTCATCTTGACTGGAAAGCTTAGTTTTATCAGCTTCCTTCATTAGTGAAGTATGAACTGATTGTTCGATAAAGTATCAAATTCGTCAATGGAGTCTTTTTCCTTGGCTTTTCCTTTGTCAAGGGTAGGTGCACCTTGGTCCTGTTTTGTTTCCTTTTCAATTACTTCTTCAACTTTCTTTTGCTGGTTCATAATTTCCTTCCACAAGGAAACACCTTCAGCGTGTACTTCTCCTACTACCACTCTCCCAGTTCTATTCCTTATTTTGAGATGTTGAATGCATGCTTTAGCCACCAGTGAAGCTTGATCAAGGTCTAAGTCATGTTGCACTTCCATGAGTGCTTTTATTTTGAGTTCCTTTTTAGTAGCTAGAGTTGTCTTCCATCTCCCTTCAATTTTATCTTGTAAATCTGATGGGATTATGCCAAATAATTCACTAAGATTCCTACAAAAATTGTGCAAGTTATAGATTAGAGCTTCCTCAATTTTCCTTTTGTCTTCTTTGTTACTAAGGGAATATCTCCTTCCAACACTAGCCAGACCTCCAAATTATTTTATCCCATGCACCAACTAATCAACTGTTGGGGCTTTGTTCCTTCCACTTCTTCTAATCTCCTTTATTTCCACATCTGATAAGGTGTCAGTGATATCACCTTCTTTCTCATCCTTTTTAAACTTTGGATCACCTTTTTTCTTTCCGGTGTAAGTCACTCCTACCAGTCTATCTTTACTTGGTGAAGATACCAGAGTACTTGGATCCTTTTCCTTTGAGTATGTTGCAGGCTTGGTTGCTGCAATCCCCTTAGGTTTTGTCTTTGTGACTTTCTTCTTTCCACTTGTTGATTCTTCATCTTTAGCAGGTGTGACCCCTATTTGCACACTCACACTGGTAGAAGTAGTAGCACCGGATGCTTCACTTACATATTTCTTATCAAGGGTATCAATCATTTTCCTTACTCTTTTTTTCATGATAGGCACCTGAAGTTCCTGTTTAATTTTAGAGCTTGCCTCCTCATATG
Organism: Cryptomeria japonica; assembly: GCF_030272615.1. Classification (NCBI taxonomy): domain Eukaryota; kingdom Viridiplantae; phylum Streptophyta; class Pinopsida; order Cupressales; family Cupressaceae; genus Cryptomeria; species Cryptomeria japonica. Next base: position 2,155,618 of record NC_081413.1, read on the forward strand.
TTCCAAACCTCTTTGTCTTTGAGTCTACTGGTTTAGACAAAAGCATATTGATATGAATTTTAACAAGATCTATTGCAACCTCATAGCTCATAGGTGGAACCCAAAAAGTTCTAGGTTGAACTGCTTGAATAATACAACAATTTGTGTCTACAAGAAAACATATGTTGTCTTTGTATTTCTGCACTATTCTAGTTGGAATTCTTTCTCTCTTATGCATCCTAATTTGGAATTCCTTAAAATATCCCCACATGGCTTCCCCAAAATAATTTCCCAGATCCCTAATCATTTCACCCATCTGAACCATAATAGTCTTCTCATGTGACCATACTAAACTACCCTTACCGAGAAATTTTTTTTGCACATAGAAAAATATATATACTAGTAGCGAGCCATATTTGAAAGATTGCTTCTTGTACTTCTTTATTTTTTCCATGTTCACCATGAACTGACTTCAAATCATCTCACATATATCATAAGTTGGATCTTCTTTGATAATTCGATATCCAGCATGGATGACACCACTCGACACACTATTCATCTGATTAGATTGATAAACCCTATAACCCAACACTACAGAAGCAAATCTTACTTCAACATCCTTAATATGGGTTATTATCAATTCTCTACTATCACACTGATATTTTGTTAACTGAATGAATTTATTTGATGAAATCATTCTTAGGGTTAATGCTTTACCAGTTGCACTGAACCCTATCACTCTTTGAATTACCTCCTTTGTAATCTTGATCAGCGCATTAGCTTCCAACCACAAAATTGATCATGAACCCTTCTTAATACATATCTAACCCAATCATCATGAAATGGAACAGGAAAATCAATCACATTAGCCAAACCCTTTGTCTTCAGAGATAGAAATTCTAGCTTCAATTGATCATTATCATAGAACCCATTAAACTCATTTCGAATGAACTTATCTCCAAGTTCTTTGAGCTTGCAATGAATGTAGGAGCGAATATCTTCTACCAACAATACACTAGAGGGCACAAATGATAAAGCACCGGTCTTGTCGATTTCACAGGCTTTCATTGGCTGCAACTTGAACTCGGGTTGGGGTTCCTTGATAGCTTCAACTAGCACAAGAGTCGATATCAACACTGCCATGATGACCTTCAAACAAACTTTTCTCAGATAGGGTTGAAAACCATTTCCTAGGGAATACCAAACACCTCTATTTCTCTACTCAAATTTTCCACACCAACAAGGCTTGGAAAGTTTCAAATCGGCTTTGATCACACAAGAGCTCAAGAAAGTTCACAAGAAGTTAGTGAAAATGAAAATGTGCCAAAATTTCCTTATTTATCCATTGAGATTTATCAACACTATGATCCAACGGTCAATTTTGAAACTCACAACTTAAAGTATACCAATTTGACTTTACTGACTATTTTTTGTCGAAACCAACACACAAATAAATAAATCACATGACATACTTCAATTAAGAACTTTTAGACTAGCTTTAATGCATCACAACTATGCAAATAAACATATCCTTGTATTTATTAAGGGGATTCAAAAGAAATCTTACCATATGTGCTTCCCCTGGGCATCGGTATGCCTAGTTAGAAGAGGAACTATCATCACCAATGGATGATGAATTGGTTTTAGAATGTCCTTCTCCTTCTTTTCCTTCATCCTTCTTGATCCATGTTCTTCTCATTTCATTTCTTACTTCTTCATTTGTCTTCTTTCCTTTCAGGTCATTTTTCTCTTTCTTCTTGATAAACCAGTTCTTGTCTACAGACCGGTTGTAGGATCGGCTCCTGCATTCTCTAGCTAAGTGACCAATCTTATGGTAGTTAAAGGATGCCATACCAGTTGTCCTCCCTAATCTTGAATTGTTTCTTTGACCAATTCTCATTCTGCAGTTTTCTACAACATGACCAAAATTACCACACGTGGAATATGTGGCATTGAACTGATTACTCCTTTTGTTAGGACTAACCGGTTTGAACGATGATCTTGATACATTTGTCTTGAACCTGCATTCTTCAAATCTGTGTCCAAACTTGTTACATGTGAAGCAATATCCATTAAACCTTCTTCCATTTAACATACTGCTAGATTGAGATCTACACTCATAAGCAGTGTGGCCATACTTATGACAATTATGGCAATAACCATCAAAGGTTAAAGTCTTCTTTTGACTAACCAGTTTATTTCTACAATCATTTGTCTTATGACAAGATTTACCACAATGATTACAAGAGAATTTGGAAGACTTCATACCTTTTGCTTCTGGATGGTTTCTTTTATCATCCTTTATCCTTTTTATTTAGATGATTCTTTAGTTTCCATAGGACCTGAACCGAGGTAACCAAGACCAGTTGTATCCTTTGTTCTTCTCTGAGCTTTCAACTGTTTATATATCTTCTCAAAGCTTTCATTTTACTTTCTCAGCTTCTCATTTCTCTTGTAGTCACATAAATCTGTCCACTTAACTAAATAAATATTTACCATTTATTTGATTATTTAACCATCAGTCATAAATTAATATTTAATTAATTCATCCTAAAACTCTTCTCCTATTAATTAAATAAATTATCCAATTTGTTTAAATTAATTCACTAAGCCACACTCAAATTCAATTAAATGAATAAAGCACATTTATTTAATTCAACCCCTTTCCTCTTTTAAATGAATAATAAAACATTTATTTAAATCCCTAAATTACCCCCCACTTGCATTCTCCTACAAATGCAAGTTGCACCTATTTTGTTGAAAAAAGTAATTTTATTTTAATTAAAAAACCTATTTTCCCTCACCCACCAAACCCAGTTACATCCTAAACCCATTCTAGATTCTTCTAAACCAGTCCTAATTAGCCTAATCACCCTCCTAATTATTGTCACATTCCTAAGCAACTTGAAGTCACTTCTCAAAGCCTGCAAAGTCTTTGAAAAGCATTAAATGCTTTATGTCTCCAAGAAGCTAACCCCTAAAGCCTTCCAAACTGTAGTCACATAAATCTGTCCATTTTAATTAAATGAATATTTCGTATTTATTTGATTAAAAATCCACTAGCCATCAATTAATTAAATAAATATTTAATTAATTCATCCCCAAACATTCTTCTATTAATTAAATAAATTATTCAATTTATTTTAATTAATTCATTAAAATCAAATTCCCATTAATTAAATAAATAAATCAATTTATTTAATTAAAATCCCCTTTTCCTCTTTTAAATAAATTAACATTTATTTAAATCATTATCCTCCCCCCCCACTTGCATTTTCCTACAAATGCAACTTGCACACATTATTGAAATAAATGAATTTTTATTTTAATTAAATCCTATTTTCCCTCACCCACCAAATCCACTTGCAAAATCTAATCCCCTTCTAGATTCTTCTAACCCCTTCCTAATTAGCCTAATCCATCCCCTAATTATTGTCACATTCCTAAGCAAAATGGAGTCACTTCTCAAATGGCCCAAAGTCTTGGATAACCATTGAAGGTTTTCAACCTTCAACCACCAAAAACCCCAAAGTCTTTGAAAACCATTAAAGGCTTCCAACTTTCAACCACTTAATCCCCAAAGTCTCCAATAACCATTAATGGTTAATTCAACCCTCCCACATGGTTAAAACATTTGTTTGACTCAACCTCTATCCAACCACAAAGGTCTCATCAAGCATTTAATACTTTGACCATGATTATCTCTTAATCATTTGCACAAAGGTTTATCCTTGGATTAACTCCTAATCCAGTGGGTAATCCTAATTTAGGCTTGACCCTTAGCCTTTAGATAACCATGAAGTCTTCTCAGGCATTCAATGCCTCCAACCTCTTCTCTCAACCCAATCCTGTGTTGACACTTGTCACTATTTTATTGGTGTCAATTGTGCACATGGATCCCCAACTTTCAAGCTTGACCCTTGATTAAACCCTCCAATCCTGGCCATCCATTGCTCCATTTTTCCTATAAATAGAGCTCATTCCTTCATAATCCAGATCCTGAAAACTTGTATGCATTTAGACTATAGCCATTTTAGAGAGCATTTTAGCATAAACAAACTAAATCTTGTCTTTTGGTAAAATACATCATTTTAGCATTAAAATAGCTTTTTATTTCATGTTTAGAGCTATTCTACAATCTCAATCCTCCATAAGCATCCATAGTGCAAAAAGCTGCTGAGAGCTACACTATTTTGGAACTTGGAGAGGAGAGGAACAAGGGAGAAAGAACTAATATCATGTTAAGAGATAGTTGGAGATATCTCATTGTCTTACTTTTTTTAGTTAGATATATTTAGCATGTTTTTAGTGTCTCCTTTGGAATGCCTCCAAATCCACTTGCAAAATCTAATCCCCTTCTAGATTCTTCTAACCCCTTCCTAATTAGCCTAATCCATCCCCTAATTATTGTCACATTCCTAAGCAAAATGGAGTCACTTCTCAAATGGCCCAAAGTCTTGGATAACCATTGAAGGTTTTCAACCTTCAACCACCAAAAACCCCAAAGTCTTTGAAAACCATTAAAGGCTTCCAACTTTCAACCACTTAATCCCCAAAGTCTCCAATAACCATTAATGGTTAATTCAACTCTCCCACATGGTTAAAACATTTGTTTTGACTCAACCTCTACCCAACCCAAGGGTCTCATCAGGTCATTAATGCTTTGACCATGATTATCTCTTAATCATTTGCACAAAGGTTTATCCTTGGATTAACTCCTAATCCAGTGGGTAATCCTAATTTAGGCTTGACACTTAGCCTTTAGATAACCATGAAGTCTTCTCAGGCATTCAATGCCTCCAACCCCTTTCTTTCAACCCAATCCTGTGTTGACACTTGTCACTATTTTATTGGTGCCAATTGTGCACATGGATCCCCAACTTTCAAGCTTGACCCTTGATTAAACCTTTCAATCCTGGCCATCCATTGCTCCATTTTCCCTATAAATAGAGCCCATTCCTTCATAATCCAGATCCTGAAAACTTGTATGCATTTAGACTATAGCCATTTTAGAGAGCATTTTAGCATAAACAAACTAAATCTTGTCTTTTGGTAAAATACTTCATTTTAGCATTAAAATAGCTTTTTATTTCACATTTAGAGCTATTCTACAATCTCAATCCTCCATAAGCATCCATAGTGCAAAAAGCTGCTGAGAGCTACACTATTTTGGAACTTGGAGAGGAGAGGAACAAGGGAGAAGGAGCTAATCTCATGCTAAGAGATAGTTGGAGATGTCTCTTTGTCTTTACTTCTTTAGTTAGATTCATTAGCATGTGTTTTTAGTATCTCTCTTGGAATGCCTTCATGTTTTGGTTTTTTTTTGATTGATTAACTCTAACATCTTGTGTGTTTTATGTTGTTTGATCTTAAACTAACAATCTTTGTGCCATTTAGGAGGGCATCATTTGGTGAACCCGACACTCGAAACCAGACAGATCGGTCTTATACGGGGTACTCACTCTTTGAATCTAGACATTCCTATCAATCATCAAGTCTTGATAATCAATCCATCCATCAACATCATTTTTCATCAAAGCAGAGTGACAAAAACAAACCATAAAACTATTTCTTAAGCAAAATTTGTGTCAAACAAAGTTGTCCGAATCCAAAATGAATCGAGCAATAGAGGATGTCTCTCCTATCATAATCCGGAAAATTTTCATCATCAGTATCAATCAAATCCTTTACCATCTCACGGATTTTATCTCAAAAACACTTGTTTAAAATTTTCAAATTGTCAAATCCAGTTTCCAGATCGGGAGGCTTTTATCCATATCATTTGACACGCTTTATCCTGAAGGGACAGCTAAACCTTCACTCTGATAAAGTAAGATTTGAAATTTCTCAAACAGGAATCAACTAAATCCAAACCAATCAAAGGAAACCATTGATCACTCATGCATGACTAATCTCCTTATTCTGAGAAGAAAGAACCTCTATCGTAACATCACGTTGAAGAAACAACAACCTAGTTTTTCCAAATTCATCAAGAGAAATAATTTTTTTCATCAACCAAATCATAACAATGACATCAATCAGTATGACTGCTGGATTTTATTATAGTTAGCCTTATCTTTATCAATTGATGGAAATACATGTTTCACAAATCATATTGTACATATCATATCCATCCATCTGAGACATCACCAAAAATTCACAAATGCTTATCAATCTTGGACATACTTAGTGTAGTCACTGTCCTTGGTTTATTTGAAACCATTATCCAAATAATATCCCACCATGGCTTGGTGATCAGTATACATATCCATATCAAAGTAGTATCAACAGCAAGGGGCAAAATCTTGACCTCGCTTGGGGCATTTCGCCTTCAAGATTTTCAACATCAGACCAAAAACGTAGCAAGACAACAAGGATCAAAACAACCAACAAATGACAATCGACAATGCAATAAGGCTAAACATCACGAACTTGAACCGATTTCAACTGAACAAAGATCTATTTTGCAAGATGTTTTAATTGACAAGAATACATTTCCAATAGCATGCATGATTACTTATGGTTGTTAATTTTTGCTTATCATATCTCCTGAGCACCTCCAGGATGTCTTACGACTAGAGAAGCAAGGAAGGAATGTGATGTTTTATTTGTCTTCTATCTGTGAGTGAAGTCTTTTACCATGCAAATTTGTCCTATGAAGAAATCCGGTGGCATATTGCTGAGGACATTTCGGATTTGTATGGAACAAAGGTTAACTCTTGTATGTTTACGCAATACGCACTCAGGTTGTCCTGGTTCAATTATACCTTGACGCTTGTGCTATCTTGCAAAATCAAATATCAGGTAATTTTTTCTCAGGTCATTATGGTTCAATTATACCATTATGCTTGTATAAATTTTCAACATATCCTAAAAAAATCAATGCTCAGTGATGATATTTACAAAGAAAGCAAATGAATGGTTCTATCGGATGGCAAATACAGAACGAGAGATGCTCCAAAAACAATTAGTTGCATATCATTTTACATTAGTTGCATATCATTTTACAATTAGTTGCATATCATATCATACATCTCATTTTCAAAATATCATTCATCATTCATCATTGCATCCCTCACATGCATATCTATCACATCATCTTCTATCATTCTTCCAAACTATCTTATATCATTCTTCCAACCTATCTTCTATCATTCTTCCAAACTATCTTCTATCATTCTTCCAACCTATCTTCTATCATTCTTCCAAACTATCTTCTATCATGTCTTATACAGGCGGTATCATTCTTGCAACCAGACACTCAATCATCCATATCTTATACATGCGGTATCCTTCTTGAAACCAGATACTTGATCATCCATGTCTTATACAGGAGGTGTCATACCTAAAACAAGACTTGCTCTCATCATTCCAATCAATCTTATCAAACCCATGCATGCCATCACTATCTACTCTTCCATCTTTCAAACAACATTCTTCTTCTTTCGAGAGATCATTCATGCTTTGTGTGCACGAACGATCTCCCGAGGGGGCATTATCATATCAAATCTCAAAACAAATCCAATATCAGTTTCCACATCAACAAAGATATCAAAATCAAACTTACATCAAAAACATGCAACAAATTTGCTCATCTACATCAAGTTCAAAATCCTATCATTTCATATCAACTTGTAACACAATTCAAGTTCTCAAAAACCATATCAAAACTTGTAAAACAACTCAAGTACCACAATCACATAAACTTGTAAAACAACTCAAGTTTCCCACCCATATCAACTTGTAAAACAACTCAAGTTTCCAACCCATATCGGCTTGTAAAACAACTCAGGCTTTCATACACATTGAACTTGAAACAGACAACGCAAATACATCAGTTTCTGATCAAAACAACAACTTGATAATCTATACATAACTTGAAATATCTCACATCAAAACAAGTTATACCGACACTCATATTGGACAACTACATAAAATCATGACAACACGACACAAATTTCGAATCTAGGGCATCACAAACTATTAATGGTTCTTACATGACCAATTATGGCTCGTACATAACAATTAATGGTTAAACTCAACTCACCCACATGGTTAGAGACTTTTCTTCTAACTCAACCTCCATTTAACTCATGGGTCTCTTCAAGAATTCATTACTTTGACCATGGTTATCCCCACTAACTCTTGCACAAGAGTTTCTCCATTGGATAAAAGAATTATTCATTGGATAAAGGTTTTATTCATTTAACTCAAGCCTAACCTTACTCCCAAGCTAACCTTCATGTCATCTCAAGTGTTTAATGCTTCTTCCCTCTCCTCTCAAGCCATCTCATGATGACATTTGTCATCCTGGGATTAGGTTGAAAACCCTCGCATGGATCATAAACCCATCAATCCTGACCCTTGTTGAGATTACTAAATCTCAACCATCCATTTCTCTATTTTTCTTATAAATAGAGCCCATTTTCTTCATATCCAGATCTAGAAATCTTGTATGCATCTAACCTATACTAAAATTGAGAGAGCATTTTAGGAGAAAATCATATCTAAATTATTATTTTGGCTAAACTCAATATGGATTAATTAGGTATTTTCTCACATCTAGTTTGTGTGCATTTGCATAGTCTTTTATTAGTCATTTTTCATAATCTTAAATCTCCATAAGATATCCATAGTAGTGCAAAAATATGAGGGCTACACTCACGTGGAACTTGGAGAGGAGAGGAACAAGGGAGGAGCAGCTATGAGCATGTTTGAGAGCATTTGGGAGTGTTTTGTGTCTTTTCTACGTTTTTGTATGCTTTCTTTAATATGTTTGATATCTCTCTTGATATGAATGCTTAGGATTGTAGTTTCATCTGTATTTTGATTTTGAATCTTGTGTTTTCCTAACAATCCTTTTTGCAGTGCATCATTTGGTGAACCCAACGCAAATCGAACACACAACCTTCTAATTTAAAACTACTAACCTTTTTGAAAATTGTTAAAATTGCCACACAGGTTGCGCTTTAGCACTATTGAACATGTTTCAGTGCTTTCGACAACTGAGGAGTTAGTGCTTTTGTCTGAGTTCTGGCACTTCTATTAGAGAAGTAGTGCCTTTGTCCGAGTTCTGACGCTATTGTTGTTTAAATATCGCCTTTGTCACCATTTTAGCACTTTTGTGCTCTCTGTCTGACAAAGAATTCATTTGGTTTGACAATTTTAATTAGCGCGTCTATTCATATAGTAGCACTTTTGGTGATCTTTTAGTGCTGTTGTCAGTCTTTAGTACTTATGTATTAAGTAGCACTTTTGTGTTTACATAGAGTAGCGCTTTTTTAACAGAGAATGAAAGAAAAATATTATGTAACTGAAAATAAAAATTTTAGGCTTGTAGAAGCCCTCCAAACTTTCTTTTTCACTAACTATTTTCTTTTTTTTTATGTGCAGGTTTTCCAACTTCTTGTTGCAGGATTTGCGGAGTTAGGGACCTAGAAAGTTTATTTTTCATTTTTTTTGCTTTCTTTCTAAGCTTTTCTTTTAAAGATTGGATTAAAAAGAATTCACTTTCCATTTTGGATTAAAAATCAACTTCATTTTTTCTTTTGGACTAAAGTAAACAAAATTTTCAATTTGGGGCTTAAAATGAATTTCATTTTGCAAAGTTAAAAAGAACCACAAAACAAACAAACAACTTTGTTTTCTTGCAAGTTAGGAACAAATCTTTCATTTTGGTGCTTAAAAAGAAACAAAACAAATTTCATTTCTTGCAAGGTTAAAACTTCACAATCAACTTTTTATTTTGCAAGTTAAAAAGAACAAACAACTTGTCCTTTTTTGTTACAAACTCACTTTTACTTTGAGAAACCTTCTTTCAATTTAGTTGACCATGATTTTTCAATTTCCTAGTTAACAAACAAATTGCTTTGAAGTTAAAAATAACACCATGTTTGTTGGAGCAAAATCTCCAAATAGCATATAGATCACATTGCAATAAACCAGTTAAAAAGAACAAGTGTTTTCAGTGTTTGGCACACTTGTGCAAAAATTTGTAGACTGGTCCTACTTCTAACACACACTATCCTCTCCCTTGGCTCTCGTTGTCCTAGGTGCAAGAAAAAAGTGTTAGTAACGCTCAAAATTTTTATTTTTAAGAGAGGCCTACCAAGAGACACATCACTCTTGAGAATGACCTCGCATGGTATGTCCTTCGAGCCGCTTTATAAATTAGGTGAGAGTGAAAACTGTAGCCTTGGGTGTAGCTGTTCCCACAATGTAACTTGCCGAAAGGACATATGGGCCCCACCACAAATTACAAGGCTCTTAAGTGAGTCACTGTAGAATGAACTTACGTCCAAAGACTTTGAACATTAATAAGCACCTTTTATTATTGAAACCTACCCGTTCTATTAATTGAGGATATTTCTGAAAAGTTCAATGCAAGAGCATAGACGGTTTTGCTCCCAAGATACTCACCATACTTATTTCCTTGAGTAGAAACAGGGCTTTTTGAAAGGCTACTTGTAGCTTGATAAAAGTGGTGACTCCCCCATCATAGGGATCATCTATCTGCTATGCTTGTGCAAGACTTAGTATATCACATCCTTACCTACCACAATGGGATTCATAAGTATGTAGTACCAAAGTTGAAGAAATATTAAGATGTGGGCTGAAAATATCGCAACTGGCCATTTGACCTTAGGGATAAAGTGTGTTTGAGTTGTATTCATCCCATGTTAGACCAGTAACAAATTTGAGCCAACTTCAAGCTTTGGGAAACATAGAAAACATTTGAAAAGGGTCAAAAATTTCATGATTGGGTTGATTTAGACCCACACCTATTTTTGCCTTTTTTTTAAAAAGGGGCAAGGTTATTATGCTTGTGTGCTTGCTATGTTTTCTTGTCAAATAAATTCAAAACAATTTTAAACCAAGTATTAATTAAACAAATTTACCTCAAACATTGATAAACAAAACAAACATAAACAAGTGGAACAAGTATCAAGATTGTATGACCATCACTCACATCTTGAGAAAAAGGAGTCTTCATCAAAAGACCACATTGAAAAAGAAACAATTTAGTTCAAAAGATCTTATCAAAAGAAGGAAGTTTCTATATATCAATAGATAAATTTTTCTCTCACATAGAGCCTTCTTGCACCATATGCACTTGTATCTTCAAGGCAAATCCAACAAATTTGATAAAAAGCCTTTGAAAAATAGAGCTTTTACTCAGTATAGAGCCTTGGATTATCACAAAAACAAAGGGGGAAAGATCAACCCTGCTTTCTTTCCAAAAATCTTTATCACCTATATCGTAGCTTGAGGGGAACCACTAACCCTTGAGAGAGAGGAAGAAGTAGAAACCCCCTTTGTAACATAATGTTTTTATTGAGGTCCATATTATAACCACTTTCACCTTCACACATCACAAATCCATTCAACTCTCAAAACACACAAAGGTCTTGTCCTAAGTTCTTTTTAAAATTGCTTAAATCAAATCAACAAATCACTTTTAGAGTGTCTCTACATCTAGGATCAATCATCCTAAGAGGTATTTCTACATAGGTTAAAACTTGTTTATGAGTGCATCCTCTCATTCCTAGGTAGCTTGGTTTGTAACACATCTCAAACCTTGCTATACCTTATCACATCAAAATTGTTGAAAACACAAGAGCAATTTACAAACAACTTTGGTAAACATCCAACCTTCAGTGTTAGAGATCCATCTTCTAAACATTTCACAAAATACTTGTCTTCCATCAAACATTTCATCACCAACTCATAATCACTTTCACCAACCTCAAAACTTTCAAACAACATGGCTCAAACAAGATCAATGAGAAACCGACAACCAGAGATTGAAGATGAGGAGGAAGAAAACCTCAACGATTTCCAAGAAGCCATTGGAGGAGGCACAAATGATGAAGATCCTAGCACTCCAACTCCCAAAGATATTGAAAGAGCACAACACAATCCCAAGTTCAATAGACTCTTTGACAAAATCCTTAGAAACAACGCAAATGCTCATTTTATGAGACTTGCTCAAGAGGGTGCCAAACTACCCTCTGAATTTGATACCGCATAGATACGATAGACATTTGAACAACATAGCCATAATGATGGTGGAAGAGGTAGGGATTACTTTTGATATGACCTTAATCATCAAGGAAATCCCCCACCTCCTCCTCCTTCATAAATAGACATGTTGAGACAACAAGTAGAAAATCTCTCTCAACAACTCAATAGTGGTGTGAAGACTACTCGGTTTTCACTTAACGATATTTGTCCCTATCCTTTTGATAGGAACATGCATATGCCACCTTTTCTACGAGGGTTCGAAAAACCTAAGTTTAAAATGTATAGGGGCAAAGGAGACCCTAGAGATCATGTAAGAGAATTTCACTCAGCTTCTTTAGAGGTAGCCTGTGACGAAACCTATCTAATGCGCCTCTTTCCTCAGAGTTTGGGAGGCACAACCATGCAATGGTTTTCTCGATTACCTGGTGGCATTAGAACATTTGAGGAACTAGTTCAAAAATTCATCGCTCATTATGCACATAACATAGAACGAGATGTTACCATGGCAGATTTATGCAACATCAAACAAAAACTAAGGGAGTTGTTCTCAACTTTCCTGCAATGGTGGAGGCAACTGTCTAGCAGATGTTCTCTTCATTTACTTGAGAAAGAACTAGTGGAAATATTTATTTCCAACTTGAATGATGAGATGGAATTCCATTTAGACATGAAGGGTATAGAGTCCTTTGAAGAGATGATCACTCAAGGACTAAAATGTGAAAGAGCCCTTATAAAAAAGGGACTTATCAAAATCTACAATGAACCCAAAGATGGCCCTCGTCCATGTTATAATAGTGATAAACCCAATTTCTAGAACAAGAACAAGAACATTGTCAATGACGGGATAGTGGATGAAAGAACAATAAAAATCACACAACCTGTGGTCAGGTTTGCAGGACAAAATCCCCCCAATAAAAACAACACCATCACTCATCCACAAAATCAAGGTTGCAATGTGTCACAAGAAGAACCAAGACAATGGCAACAAAACTACAAACTAAAATGCATGCACACACCCTTAGGGGAACCCATCAAAACCATAATGCATCAATTGGTCTCTTCTAATCTTGTGACCTTACCAAAAACATCTAACTATGAACCTCAGGTCAAACCTCCATGGTGGAGAGATAATGAACATTGTTAATTCCACCAGGGAAAAGGGCATAAGATGAGCAATTGCCATCGACTGAAAGATCTTGTTCAAGATCTTATTGATAGAGGAGAAATTGAAATAGAAGGACATGACCCTAAAACATCCAATGATGATCATATAATGTTCAAGAATCCACTTCCATCACATGATCAAAGGGGTCCTTCCACCTCCATGTAAAACACAGATACTACAACTATTTATACACAAGCTACCTATAATTATACTACGAATCACCTCTATGACGCTGATGAACAAGTTGCAACTCTCACCATCAAAGTTCCAAATCCTGCATGCAATGTTGTTACACATCGTAGCAAATTTACCATTCAAGCAGTGCCACAAGGAATGGCACCCTTGCCCAAGCAATATAATCTTTTAGAACAATTGAATAAAATGACCACACTCATATCCATATTAGAGGTTTTGCGCTTATCCCCTTCAAACAAAACAATCTTGGATCAATCTCTCCAAGAAGCGTCGGTCCCCGCCTGTTGATTTTCCCAGGTTTTATTGGATGTATTTTAATGTATATATCTGATTCAATCTCATACTTGCATTCTTGGAATTCTATATGTTCTCAAATTGAATAACATTATACTATATATATTCCTTTGGAGAGGCATGTCCTTGAACGGACATGTCTCTCCTTTAATTAAAATAATTTAATCAATATTATAATGTTTCATCAATCAATTATTAATTTGGAATAATATAATAGATTAATATTGAATATTAAATTTTATATGATTAATAATAATATAATAATATAACATAATAATATATTATTATTAATCAACATATATTATATGTATTCTAAATGATCATTCGACTGAAGCTACGAACATTAACACTCCCTCTTAGCTAGGGAGGATGATCAGACAGAATGTGTAGTGATCTCCAATGTCAACACTTGTGGCCCTCACCATAGCTACACAAAACATAATTAACACTCCCTCTTAGCTAGGGAAGATAAAACCAATGCGAATGCATTAAGTCTAGATTAATTATGGAATAGAGAAAATATTATCTCACTATGATATTAGGAGGTATGGTATTCACCATAAATCAAAAATATCATCTCATGATATTGGGAGTATTTGCATCAACCATATGATTCTCATCACAGGGAACCATAGTCTCAAGGTGTGAATTTGCCTTCGTCGGTGATTCTATTCACAAGCTCTTGTGTGGATTGCCTCAGTCGGCGATTCTATCAATGAGCTCTCATGTGGATTGCCTCAGTTGGCGATTCTATCCATGAGCTCTCACGTGGATTGCCTCAGTCGACGATTCTATCCACAAGCTCTTATGTGGATTGCCTCAGTCAGTGATTCTATCCATGAGCTCTCACGTGGATTGCCTCAGTCGGCGATTCTATCCATGAGCTCTCACGTGGATTGTCTCAGTCAGCAATTCTATCCACAAGCTCTTACATGGATTGCCTCAATCAACGATTCTATCCATGAGCTCTCACGTGGATTGCCTCAGTCGATGATTCTATCCACAAGCTCTTAAGTGGATTGCCTTAGTCGGCGATTCTATCCATGAGCTCTCACATGGATTACCTCAGTTGGTGATTCTATCCACAAGCTCTTACATGGATTGCCTCAGTCGGCGATTCTATCCATGAGCTCTCACGTGGATTGCCTCAGTCGGCGATTCTATCCATGAGCTCGCACGTGGATTTCCTTAGTCAACAATTCTATACATGAGCTCTCATGTGGATTGCCTCAGTTGGCGATTCTATCCACAAACTCTTATGTGGATTACCTCAGATGGCGATTCTCTCCATGAGCTCTCACGTGGATTGCCTCAGTCAGTGATTCTATCCACAAGCTCTTATGTGGATTGCCTCAGTCGGCGATTCTATCCATGAGCTCTTATGTGGATTGCCTCTGTCGGTGATTCTATCCACAAGCTCAAGTTATTGTAAGATTGTCACCTTCCAATAACCTCAAAAATACAAGTGGAAATCATTTGGAAGACGTCACTTCCTTATGATTTACACAGGGCCCATAAAGCATTAAGTGATTTCATTAGTATAATAATCAATTGAATCAAGTTTTACCTCATAAGTGTTTCACCTTCAATAGTGAAAATCCCTCTTAGTCACTATGATTGAAATTGTCACAATTTGACTGAACCATCTGCTCCCTCTGAAGCTCAAGTTCTTGTATCAACCTCTTATTCTCTTTTAAAATGTCAGACTCCCTCTGCATCTGGTCTCAATCATCAATTCGTTTATAAGCATCAATTTATTTCTCCCTTTAATTCAATTTTATTGTACTGTCATCCTTAAGTTTAAAACATTTCCTTTTATAATGTGAGCCCATATAATAAATATCATGCATGAATCATCTCTCATCATAATTCCCTTTGAATGATGTAGAACATTTTCATAATTTTGATCAACACTTTCATTATGATCTGCTACACATAGTCGTTAATAACTTTTGCAATTTACCAAATTTATCCAATCTCTTCAATGAGATGTTCAAAAATCTAATTACACACATTTCATCCAAGTTATAGCTAGATCCAACAGTTAAAACAAAAGTTATGACATTTTTCCCAAAACTGCTAACCCTAGGTAGGGTTTCAAGTGACCTACACCAAAGTCATCATATCTTGCACAAAACTGAATCAAATTTGATGAGATAAACATATTTGAAAACTAGAAACATAGATATTTCCATCCATATATTAGAGTCCTCATTTTGAGGCTAACCAAGGGCCGTACAATGGCATATTTCAGACTGAAAATTCTAGAAAAAACTGAATTCTCCAACCCTCTCCAACCTCCAAATTAAACTTCACAGGCCTGAGCTCTGATACCATGTTGATTTTCCCAGGTTTTATTGGATGTATTTTAATGTATATATCTGATTCAATCTGATACTTTCATTCTTGGAATTCTATATGTTCTCAAATTGAATAACATTATACTATATATATTCCTTGGGAGAGGCATGTCCTTGAATGAACATGTCTCTCATTTAATTATAATAATTTAATCAATATTATAATATTTCATCAATCAATTATTAATTTAGAATAATATAATAGATTAATATTGAATATTAAATTTTATATGATTAATAATAATATAATAATATAACATAATAATGGATTATTATTAATCAACATATATTATATGTATTCTAAATGATCATTCGACCGAAGCTACAAACATTAACACCGCCAACCTTAACAAAGATCAATTTCAAGCCATGGTTGGTAGTCTTAGGTCATCACCATGCCTCACTTTTTCTAAAAGTGACAACGCTTTATTCTAACAACCACATAATGCATCCCTTCACATTGAAGGATTTGTAAACCAACACAAAATCAAACGAGTCTTGATTGACAATGGAGATGACTTGAATATATGCACCTTACAGTTGGTCACAACATTGGGGTATACGGTAGAATCATTGGATGCCAATAAAAATATAAACATTAAGGCCTATGATGATGCAGAGCGTTCTTCCAAAGGAGTTGTTGTATTACCTATCAGAGTGGGGCTAGTGGTGAAGCATATAGTTTGCCAAGTTCCGGACCTTCCTTTGCCATATAATCTTTTGTTAGGAAGACCTTGGATACATGCCATGCAAGCCATTCCATCTACTTATCATCAGTGTATCAAGTTTCCCCATAATGGTGTAGAAATCAAAATCCTTTGCGATGCAAATCCATTTGCATATTGTAACAATATTAACCATCAGCCAGAGATTACCATACTTAACAATAGATAATCGATCCCTTCCACATCATATGTTAATCTAGCCTCTCTTTCTAGTTCAATCACCCCTATACCAAAGCAAGAGAAGTTGAAAATGAAAATAACTGAGGAAGGTCCCGGGGAATATAATCTTAGCCAACTCTTTTGTTTTGGGCAATTACCCACCTCCCCTAGAACTCACAACGAGCCTCAAAAGTTGCTTCAACCACCACTGGTCAAGCAAGCATGCACTTTGGCATAGTTCATCCCTCGTAAAACTCAGGAAGAGGAAACCAGAGATGAGGACCTATTAGAATGGATCTACAAAGATCCTATCAACATAGAAATCCCATAGGCGAAGCTTCCCATTGATAAATATGGCAAAGGCCTCACTATCATGCAAAGAATGGGCTATGATGGCCAGAGTGCTTTGGGACATTGCAAAGAAGGATGACACGAGCCCTTACAACCTTAGTTGAAACCCAAAGATAAAATGGGAGTAGGTTTTCAAAAGGAATCTCTTCCTAAACTTAGATTCAAAGGTAAGCCTAGCTAACCCATCTATCAAATAGTTACTCCAAGGAGGCCATCCTTGATTATATCTGTAGCACCGATGCTCCCAACAATTTTACCAACCACACCTACCAAGATGAGAATAACAATAGTAGCAATAGTAGCATCGACAACACTGATAATCCCATCAGTAACAACAATAGCACCAACAACATCAACCACACCACTAATCCCATCAGTAGCAGCAATAGCACCAACTATACCAACAACATCGATACTCCCAATAGCAGCATCAACAACACTGATAATCCTGCCAGCAATCCCACCTCCAAAAGAGCACAAACCAATGACCAATACACTCTTCAATACAAAAGACATCCCAACATGGTACGTAATCAGATGTTAGAGAGTAATTTAGAGACCGACTCGCATGAGTGGGAATTTGATTCAATGAATCTAAATACTTCAGATGAGGAAGACACATCGCCTCCACCACCTCGTAAAGATATCCTAGTTTATATAGAGGTATGGATTAAAACATTTTGGGCTCGTGAGCAAGAAGAAACTTCCACAGGCCCTACGTCAAATCCTACACTAGAATATGACAAGGAGAGTACCATTGATGGACTTCACTCATCTATATTAACCCTCATTAATGCTTCCTCTGAACTTAACTTAACTGATGCGGTCATGCCCATCATCCACTCCAAACTCATCAACTGGAACCAGCCAAATCCCCCATGTCTTGATCACTTCCAAAATGATGAGGCGCTCATCGACTTTTGAGAAATACGGGATAACATACCAAGAAGGGACCACAAAGCGGGATTTTCCATTGAACTTAATAGCACAACATACTTTGGGGTAGATGCCAAACCTTTTAGCTGCAAAAACATCACAATAAAACATGGATCTTCCAGTGAAAACCATACTGTGGTACTATTTGATCCCAAAAAAGTAAAAATAAAGAGTGTATCCAAAGGTGAAAAGCTCTCTGAGGCACCTGCAGATGAAAGGTTTGACATCCTCCCCTCTAGTACAAATCAGGAGAGATTGACGATCCTAATCAAAGAAACAAATGAATTCAATGTGGGGAACCCTGAGACTCCTCACCAAATACATTTGGCATCTCTACTAACTCTAGAGGAATAGCCAAAATTTGTGGAATTATTCCAGAAATGCCAAATCAACTTCGCATGGTCTTATACAGACATGCCTAACTTAGATCCTGATTTGGTCTTGCATCACCTCACCATGACAGAAGGAGCTAAACTGGTAAAACAAAAGCTCAAAAAGATGCACCCAAAGATTACTGTTCTTGTCAAAGTGGAACTCAAAAATCTCTTAGATGTTGGTTTCATTAGACCAATCGATTATGCAGATTGGATCTCCAACATTGTACCTATCGACATGCCTAATGGGGGCATCCGTATTTGTACAGACTTCAGAGATTTGAACAAGGAATACCCTAAAGATGACTTCCCCTTACAAAACATCGACATGATTGTCGATGTAACAACGGGTCATGCAATGCTTTCTCTTATGGATGGATTTTCATGGTACAACCAAATTAAGATTGCTCAAGAGGATAAACATAAAACTACTTTCACATGTCCATGGGGAACCTACTGTTGGAATGTGATGCCATTTGGTCTGAAGAATATAGGGGCAACCTATCAAAGAGCAATGACTAGCTACCATCTTTCATGATATGATGCACACCATAATGGAAGACTATGTCAACAATTTTCTCACTAAATCATTAACAAGAGAAGGTCATCTGGAAATACTGGGTAAAATCTTTGACAGATTAGAGAAATATCATGTTCGTCTTCATCCAAATAAATGTGTCTTTGGAGTAACCTCAGGGAAGCTCTTAGGCTACATTATCTCAAGAAAAGGCATAGAAGTAGATCCATCAAAAGTCAAAGCAATCATGGACATGACACCTCCCAAAAACATTAGTCAGTTAAGGACACTACAAGGGTGACTACAATCAATTCGAAGATTCATTGCACAATTGGTTGATAAGTGTCATCCCTTCACACATCTAGTACACAAGAATATCCACTTTCAATAGGATACAAAGTGCCAGCAAGCATTCCAAATGCTTAAAGACTACCTGATGAAAACACCCTTGCTGATCCCACTAGATCCAAGTAGACCTCTATTGCTATATATTTCAGCTACAAATACAACATTAGGAGTATTGTTGGTGAAACGCAGTGCAGAAGAAAAATAATGTGTTGTATACTATATCTCTCGCACATTGGTAGGATATGAATTCAATTACACACCTATTGAGCGATATTGACTAGTAGTTATCTTGGCAGCCACCAAATTGAGGCACTACATTTTAAAGCACAAGGTACAAATCATCACCAAAATTGATCCACTCAAATACCTACTCAACAAGGCAACATTAACAGGCCGCTTGGCTGGAAATGGGTTATGATATTGAGTGAATTTGATGTAGAGTATGTGGGCTGCAAAGATATCAAGGGGCAATCTATTGCAGATCAGTTGGCCGATGCACCCCTCACAGGTGACCATCCTCTTATTTCCAATTTTCCAGATGAAGAGATCTTCATGATCACAACTACACAACCATAGAAGCTCTATTTTGATGGCTTATATACTAGACATGGCTCAGGGGTGGGTATTATTTTCATCACAACTCAAGGTGACAGCATCCCGAAGTCATACAGGTTCACTTTTCCATCCACCAATAATATAGCTGAATATGAGGCCTTGATAATAGGACTCAGATTGGCTATACAATGGCATCTAAAAGAGCTAAGGTATATGGAGATTCTCAGCTAGTCATTTGACAAGTCACCAATGAGTATCAAACTAAGGATGATAAGCTCATGTCATATAAAAGGATGGTGGATAGTTACAAAGAATCATTTACAACTATCACACTTGAGAAAGTACCCAGAGATCAGAATCGAGTTGCTGATGCAATGGCTACAATTGCATCTCTCCTAGATCCTCCACAAAATTTGACACGCTAAGAGTTCTTGGTAGAACAACTTTTGATCCCCGCATATGATATCCCCGAAACCGAAATGATTTATCACCTTGTCGGTTTCAAATCCCCATGGTATGGTGAGTTCTTCACTTACCTCCATGATCACACACTTCCTCCCAACCAATCCAATAACCAACGAAAATCCTTCATCCACCAAACCACTCGATACACCATCATTGTCGATACCCTATATAGGCAAAGTCTTGATGGTACTCTCCTTCGATGTTTGGAACAAGATGAGAAAACAAATGCCTTGGAAGAGGTACATGAATGAATTTGTGGGGCTCAATCAAGTGGTCCTTCGCTAGTAAAGAAGATCATGTGTGCTGGATACTATTGGCCATCCATGGAAAAAGACTCCTACTATTTTGTCAAAAAATGCAAGAAGTGCCAAGTTCACGGAGACTCGATACATGCACCAGCACAATAATTGCAACCAATCATAACACCATGGCCCTTTTGTCAATGGGGACTTGACCTTGTGGGTAAAATTCATCCATCTTCATCCAGCGACCATAAATTTATTATTACCGCCACTAAATACTTCACAAAGTGGATTGAAGCCATTCCACTTACCCAAGTCACCAACAAGAAGATTGCCTCATTCATCCTTAATTACATCATCTGCCAGTATGGTGTACTCATGTCCATCATCACAAATAATGACCCTCCTTTCAAAAATCAAGATGTTCGTGAGGTCTGTAAGAAATTTCACATCCAACACCGTTTTTACACTCCCTATTACCCACAAGCTAATGGTCAAGCTGAAGCATCAAACAAAAACATATTGAGGATCCTTAAGAAGACAGTCAATGCTGCTAGCCATGATTGGCACATTCAATTAAATCCAGCACTATGGGTGTATCGAACTAGCATTTGAACCCCTACAGGCGCAACTCCCTATTCACTTGTCTATGGAGCAGAAGCCATCCTACCTATTGAATTTGAAATAACATCTCTATGGGTCTCTTTGCACAATTTGATATATGATGAAGCATACCGAGCCTCCCATCTTCAGGACTTGGAACTGCTTGATGAACGATGACAAGCTACATACAACCACCTCAAAGCCTATTAGCAGTGCATGAGCAAAAGATACAATCATCGGGTTAAACCTCGTACATTTGAGGTAGGTGATCTTATTCTCAGGTAGAATCCCCGCAACCAACCAAATAGAAAACATGAGGGCAAGTTTGAATCCAACTGGTTGGGTCCATATGTTGTCACTACTGTATTTGGGTCTGGGGCATATCAGTTGGCAACTTCAGAAGGGGAACCGCTAGCCAATCTGATCAACAATATGCACCTCAAACGGTTTCATACATAAGCTATACAGAGTATTAGGCTCCACACTATATCAGAAAATACCAAAACATTCAGAAAATGTCTTGAAGTAAACACAAAAAAATCAAGAAAATAGTAAATAGAAATCATACATCCAAACGGTGATAACCACTACAGTGGCACCTTGGGTAAGTGCGATGGTAAAAACTTGGCAAATAGGTGCCACTTGTAAAGGCTATGGCTCCATTATCTTTCAGACTTGTTGTGATCACATTCATTGCATCCATTCATCTGTTATTCAAACCATGGCTTATTATTGATCTGCAATCAGGGTTAGTACTTCATGTGTCCTGCATCCTGCTTTCATAGCAACATCTAAACTAGGGGCAATACTCTTAACCCACTGATGGAAGTATATTCTACATTACCTATTATTCATTGAGTTCCTTATTCAAAATTGGCTGGAAATAATACCAAAAACATTTAAAAACACTCACAAAATCCAAAAACATAATAAAACATCAAAAATCAATAAAAAAGATTGCAACATATATTATTCTTTGTACATACGCATCCCAAAAGACACCAAACAAAATTTTTGAGCTACTCAAATGATGATCACTTATCAAATCAACCAACCAATCAAAAAATCTACGCACAACTATCTTCACAAGGATACATCCTTCCTCACAGACAAGACATAGTAACATTTTCTTTGACAAGAAAATTCTATTTAAGCTACTAAATACTTGGTCTGTTGTTTATTTATTTATTTATTCATATCAGGTTCCTATGCTACTCCAGGATATCCACAAGTGATTAGAGTAGCCGGGATGGCTCCTAATATCTTTTTCTTTGTTTGCTATCTACAGATTTTTCCAATCAATCTTTGGGGCATGTACTAATGGTGTCTAAGTGGGAAGTTCACTAAGCTACGTGATCCTATGCAAATTCTAGTCATGGATCACTATGGCTTGCTGACTATAGTGTACACCTCGACCATTTGTGCATGAAACAGGATGGAGGGTCACTTTTCCTTGTCTATAAATGCTTGCTTACAGGTGAAAGGCTCAAACTTGATTCCTGCTACCTCGGCCAAGAACAGTACTACCATACTCGATGAGGAAAATAAAGCACTATGAGTACTCTATGGATCATCATTTCATCTCATCTGTATATATTGCATTCTGTTGCATATTACCCATCCATTTGCTCATTCATTATTCATATCTATTGTTTGTATGCAAGTCATTCAGGCTTATATGAGAAAGAACCTAATATAATTTGTCTTGGGTACACATCATGATAGAGTTCTCTAATACATCCTCTCACATTTGCATTCCACACCTACAAATTCTCACCAACTTGTATTCATATATCATGAAGGCATGGCATTATCATGTTAGTTACATCAACCGCATTCCATTCATTATCATTTAGATGCACTTCAATTCATTTAGATATTCATTTAAGTGCATTGATTTATTCATCACATTTAGGGAATTTAACACATCATGTGCATATATTATCATTTACTTGCATTTCATTTAAGTGCATTTATTTCTCCGTTATCAAGAACATTCATTCATCCATTTAGTGCATTCATTTAGAAAACATTAAATATACCTTCCTTTCATTATCCTTTTTATTGCACTAAGGTGTAGTTATTCATTATCCTTTAATTGCATTAAGGTGCATTTATTCATTATCCTTTAATTTCATTAACGTGCAGTTATTCATTATCCTTTTATTGCATTAAGGTGTAGTTATTCATTATCCTTTAATTGCATTAAGGTGCAGTTATTCATTATCACTTAGTTGCATTTATTTGCATTATCATTTCAAACTCATTTATCACTTAGTTATATTTTGAATCATTTTAGTCATTTTAGATTCATTTTAGATACATCTCAACTACATCACATCATTTAGATACACCCATTTAAGGGCATTCATACATAACATTTGTTCATCTATTTGAGTGCATTCATCTACTTGCATACATAAACAATTTGCATAAACATTTGATCCACTTAGATTCACTTAGATTCATCTTAAAAACATGCATCAAAAACTCATATCATAATCAAATCATATCATCAACATAAGAAAGTATTGTCTATCACAAATATCATTTTATCTCATCTCCTCATTTAGCACACATCATCATCATTGCATCACATTTATATCATTATACAAGCATCATCCATCTTCTACCTGCATCCACATGATTAGCAAAACCATCCATAGCATGCATATAGAAATCATATCATCACCATGTACATATAGAAAGCAAATCATCCATAGCATGAATCTAAGCATAACTCATAAATCATCATCCTATATAAAAACATACATGTCATCATATATATGCATATCATATCATCACAAAACACAGGAACTCCTCATATCTCACATCATATATCACATCACAAAAGCATACATGTATCAGAGAACAATGATGTCACAATATATTGGCTACCAAGAGCCATCTAGATCATAGTCCAAAATAACAAAGAAACAAGTGCATAAAATCTCTCAAATGGCACTCTAGCCAGATGCTACTCCACCACTACTGCCTGCTTGACCCTCACCATCTCGCCGAGGAGGACCCATAACACCACCACTCCTCTGCACCCTATGAGACCTCTCTTCTCTCACTCACCACATCTAGAAATAGCTAAGTGCCTGATGACTACTCGGTACCATCTGCTCATATAATCCTCGCCAGTAATCTATTTCCTCTTGACCCTACCGCATCTCCCTTAGCACCTCCCTAGTCAGACCCTGTGCTCTCGCTATAACTCATCCTCTATCCTGCAACTCCCTCAACCTGTCCACCAAATCATCTCTCTCTCTCTCTCTCTCTCTCTCGCATCACTACAATCAGCTCAACCTCCTGTGCAAACAACTGGCCATCCTTGGCTACAATCTCCACATCCCTATCCTCCAACCGTTCCTTGGCTGCTGTCAGTCGAGTCTGCAAATGTAATATCATATACTCCCATAGATCTCCCTCTCCTCCACCTATCACTCCCCCTCCCATCTCCATAGGATCCTATTCTCTACCTATGGCTCCCTCTCCCATCTCCATAGGCTCTGCACCCCCACCAACATCCCTACCTCCTGCTCTAGTTGCTCCCTATATAAGTGGACCCTATGATAGTCATAACAACTGTCCCCCTCTACCTCTCCTCTATAATTTTCCTCCTCCACCACCTCCACCTACAAATCCACCCCCACCACCAAATCCCCCACCCCCACCACCTCCACCTCCTCCTGCTCCACCAAAACCTCCCCCACCACCTCCCTCTCCCCCATCTCCTCCTCGTCGATCTCCTCCTCCTCCACCATCACCATCTCCTCCTCCTCTGCCCCTACCTCCTCTCCTCCTCCATTGCCATCTCCTATCATCCTCAAAAGGTGGTATGCATTCGATCGGATTTGAAATCAGATGCACAGTACAATACTGCGTGTACTCCTCTATCACTCCTACATACACAATCTTTGGCCTCATCTACCATGGTCTCGCCTGTAAGGTCCAGAACTCTGCTAGGGCCTAATAATAAGGTAACACTAGTCCCCATTGAAACCTCTCCCACACTACCCATGCATACTCCTCTGAACCCCTCGAAAAACCCTGACTCCATCCAAACTGCCTCATCACTCTCCCTAGCACCTGTCTCTCCACCGAATAGGATGTCTGCCCAATCAAAAAATGTGTCATAAATACATATGACAACGCCTCTCCATCATCCTCCTAGGGCTCACACTCAAGGTATGGCCTCCATATGATTTTATTTAAATCATCTAAAGCTCGCTACCAAAACTCCAACTTCTTCAGATGGGGCTAGCTCATCAACCCTCCATACATATACGCATAGGGCTAATCTATCACCCTATACCTCAAGTTGACTGATCGTGTGATTGGCAGGTGCTCCCACACCCAGACATGCAACAATGTGATCCTTACCCCTAGTGATCTAGCCTCTCGATACACTACCTCATGTAAGTCCCTGTAAAGGTGTGCTAGTACACTTGGCCCCCATGCATAGCAGGTCCCCTCTATCGCCATATTCTCTATCACTTGACCCCACCCAACCACCAATCCATATGACCATCGATCGGGGCACAACAAACCCCCAACGATACCTACTAGCACTACAGTTAGAGGCTCATATAGTGTCTCTATATCGTCCCATGCTATCAAGCCATCCTCGATGTATACATCATCTACAAAAATCCTCTCTATGGCTGCTGTCCCTAAATGGCGATCATATGTAACAAACTCTCCTCTAATCAAGATCTACAGAATATTCCATACATCCTCCAATGTCACTGTCATCTCACCCATCACCAAGTGAAATGTGCATGTCTCACTATGCCATCGCTCTGCCAAGGCCGTTAGTAGACTGCGATTCATTCGAATCATGGGTAAATACATCATGTCATTTAACCCAGTCGCACAGATGCAGTCTATCTCTACCTCCATCAACTGCACCCGCAACTGCTATGTGGCAGGATGCCTCTCCTGCATCTGTAACACAGGAAGCTCCTCCTACACATATTGACACACATATCAATTATTTTGTTACAAACTTTCTTAAGTTTCAACCTATACTATCAACAAATACTTTGATCAAGTATCTTTGGGTCTCAATAGGTAATAGATCATGGCAAACCTAGACTACAACAAGCATTTATCACAAATGACCTAGTCTCAATGGGACTTCTATGATTCATCAAAATAACTCATCAATCACTAAAACACAGGCATCAGGAGATATTTTCTCTAACACTGGGGCATTTTTTCTACAATCGCGCTACTCTACTAACAATAGCGCTACAACTTATGCACAACAACACTAAAAACAACAAACGTGCAAAGACAACTACACTATAGTGCTACTACATAGCAAACACACTACAACATCTACTCAAACACGCTCAATTTGCAAATGCACTAATACTATGACCCAAACGCACTAAACTTGACAATTGCACCAAAACTACTATGCAATAGTGCCACTGTGGCACAATAGCACTATTTTAGGCAACAAAAGTTCTATTGTCTTGCTTGGACTTTGATGCTTGAAACAACATGACAAAAATGCGTAAAACACAAAATTCAAAATTTGCATACTGTTGGTCCATAGTCGCCTGGCCACTGGAATCGATGGATCCGCTCTAGCCAGTGATTTGTTATACGCACAGGCATGATGACTTCTGCTCACTCCTTCACCAAAGGTCACTATCAAAGCTCATAACTGCCACAGAGATAGGTGCAAATGAGCCTATTTTTACCCCTCCCCCCATATATACCCTCCAGCCCTAACCCTAATTCGTGCCACTCACTGTTGTGGTCCTTGTGAACTTCCAATGCCTCTCATTTCTCTGTTTTACCCCCATTTTCTCCTATTCTTTGATTGTTATTGCTAATTTATTCTATTCTACCTCCCATGCACTTCTTGTTCTTTTTTCGAGAGATCGCCCGATTTAAAAAAAAAAATTGGCCCAACTCTCGAGGGGGCAAACCACCCACTAAATTAAGATTTATGGGGCATATTTCTTCACACCTATTTTTCTTTCTTTGAAATGACACGATAAACTGCACCATCTCAAAGAGGGGTAAATGTAGTCACATAAATCTGTCGACTTAGTTAAATGAATATTTACTATTTATTTGATTATCTAACCATCAGTCATCAATTAATTAAATAAATTCATCATTAAACTATTCTCCTATTAATTAAATAAATTATCCAATTTATTTAAATTAATTCATTAAGCCACACTCAAAATCAATTAAATGAATAAAGCACATTTATTTAATTTAACCCCTTTCCTCTTTTAAATAAATAATAAAACATTTATTTAAATCCCTAAATTACCCCCCCCACTTGCATTCTCCTACAAATGCAAGTTGCACCTATTTTGTTGAAATAAAGTAATTTTATTTTAATTAAAAAACCTATTTTCCCTGACCCACCAAACCCATTCTAGATTCTTCTAAACCATTCCTAATTAGCCTAATCACCCTCCTAATTATTGTCACATTCCTAAGCAACTTGAAGTCATAGAAGTCCCATTGAGTTTGTCCTGATGCCTGTGTTTTAGTGATTGATGAGTTATTTTGATGAATCATAGAAGTCCCATTGAGTTTGTCCATTGGATAAAAGCATTATTCATTGAATAAAGGCTTTATTCATTCAACTCAAGCCTAACCTTACCTCGCAAGCTAACCTTCATGTCATCTCAAGCATTTAATGCTTCTGTCATGAATCATTTTATTTAATAATGTGCAATTTAAAGATGTAATGTGATTTTGAAATTTAAAATAGATTAGATCATTCATAATCTAGTGTGAGGAAATATAGTATGCTTTTTACTCCTGCAATTGATATGAAATTCGACATTTAATATTCTTTTGGGTTTGTCAATACTAATAAACTTTTGAGTGCAAGTAATGCAGGATGAGGTGAAGGAGGTCGAAGGCGAGAACCCGAATTAGGTAGAAATGCTTTTAACTAAATGACTTCAATGGAAAAGGGAATCTCTCACACACCACAGTAGAAAAGTTTGTTTGTGCAATTGTGACTTCATCAATGTATGATTTTGTAACAGAAACAAAATGATGTGAGTAATTGGTAATCGTTACATTGATTTCATCTATAAAGGTGAAAATTAGTTTGCTATTTAGAGTTATGAAATTTATCGACTTAACGTTCTTTATTAAGATGACTTAATGTTTCTAGAAAAAGAGAATGCAAATATAATTTTATTTACGATTGATGTGTTTACAATTATATGGAATTTGTATGCATGAAATTTCGATAATTATTTTATAATTTGTCTTATTTTAAAGTGATTAAGATAATTTTTATTTCAATTTGAAATATTATGATTCAAATATTCTTGTATATGATTTAGGATTATATATATATATCATCTTTATTTTAAAACATTTTTACAAATAGAAATAAATAAATTGGACGTTTAATATATATAAATATACAATTAATTTATATTTATATCCTAATGTTTTAAGTAGGTTTTCTTTTATTTTTTTTTAAAAACCATATTACAAATATATTATTATATATTATTGTTTTATTAAATATGTTAATAGTAAAAGGTGGCGGGTTGAAAGAATAAAAACGACTAATAGAAGCCGATGGTAGAGCCGTTTTGGTCGGTTAGGTAGTCGGCTTCCTCCACCCACAGTAGCCATTGTCAAACCAATTACTCAGGTTGAAGCACGATTAGAGACTTAACACTCCCACGACCCTTGGTCAGTGACTTGGCATGCAACCCCGATCCTCGGTGAATTAGCTGAGAAGAACTGGCAGAAATAACAGGAAAAGCGTTGAAATAGCCTTAGCACATGTTGAAAAACTCAGTTTCACTTCCTCCATCCCACGTAGCATGTGTAAAACTGAAGTATTACTTCTCCATTCCATGCAGCAAGATAAGGTAATAAATAGCAAACAGTAAGATATGGTGAAGTCGATAAGAAGCATCGACTCATGTAGCAATTAAAGCTCAAACTGAAACCATTGCAAGGTTTAACGATAAAAAGTCTTAATCTTGCCATGAAACGAGGGTTTGTATTTAACTTAAAGACTATGCATGATACACCTATGTGTTTAAACACATGCGTGGAGATTACAGTTAGAACCAACTACTACGTGGCTAGTTGAACTAATAGACGTGACAATAGAAATAATGGTAATAGTAAATAAAGGCCCAAAGGATAGTAGAAAACGTAGCTCAGGATAAGAATAAATAGAAGTATAAACACACACATTCATTCATTCTTTCTCACAAGGAGGGAAGAATGATAATTTCTAGAAGGGAAGGTTAAAATAGAAGAGAGGAGAAGCTATTGGGATATTATCGTAGAGATTGAACGATAGAGATAGTTTGATATAGAGATAATTTGATATAGAGATAGTTTGATATAGAGATAAGAATAGTTGGAGAGAGAGAGAGACTTGCGATCAAGGCGTGGAATCATTTGACGAAAGAACATCAAGGTCAAAATCTTACAAACCACTCTAAGTTTTCAAGAGGTTAGAATTCTTTGTTTATGTTTATTTTATTTGTTATATTTGGTATAAAATGTGTAGAAATGGAAGTTTAGATAATAGGTATGTACGCCCAAATGGGTAGCAATTATTATTATTTTATTTGAAAAGCTTTGTAAACCATTGTGGAATAGAAGAAAAGAATTTAGAGAAAAGATGTTGTTAATATCGTATTTTGCACAAAAATAATTAGTTCTAATTCTATTTTAAGAATGTGTTTGCATACTTTTGGTTATATATGAGATTAATTTCATACATGTATAACACCTTCTTTTGTATGTACCTTATTTAGTTGAAAGATTGATTTTAAGATTATTGCTTATAAAAGTTTATCGTTTCCAAAATATGAAAGATTGTCTTCGATAGATATATTAGACAAGTAATGATTAGTAAGGAAAATGATATCTCTATTTTTTTTGTTTTAAAAGAAAGATTGCATTCTCAATGGAATTCGTGTTTGAGGGAATCAAGCTAGGGTTAAGCTTGAGTTAGAAAATTTACCTTTCGGGACGGGTGCCGAATGTGGATGTTTTTAGGGAGAATAGTTGCTTTTTCCAACTATTATTTTGCTATGCATGGCATATACTCGGCCGAGTTATTGTTTGAATTATCCATTTCTTCTGCATTGTCATTTAGATGTTTGTGTATGTATTCATTATCCAAAGTAAGAAATCAAATTTATTCATCTTTCTCAATCATGATTGCATCATTTTCTTTTAGGGCATCTTCAGCAAGCCTCCTGGCTCTTTCAGCTTTTGGCAGTTCTTCTTCTACCTTCCTTTTTCTTTCATCAGCACTTCTGTTGGCTTCCAGTATCTTAGTCATTCTCAAGGCCTGAACTTCATGTCCCCTTTTGAGATGTGTGACTTCTCTGGTCAGCTTCTTGTTCTTTTCCATGAGTTCTAAGACTGCTTCTTTAGCTTCTTTAGGTCCACTCTGTTCAAAGAGTTGATCTATGATATCCTGACTCTCATTTAGTTGTTGAGCTAATTCCTTCCTTTTTGCAACAGATTTTCTTAGTCTCTCTTTCAGCTGAGCAATGATTTCATTGGCTTCATCAATCTGCTTTTGATACTGGTACTCTTCCATGATCTTTGTCCTCAAGCTGTCAAGCTTCACTTCAGAGGAACTGGGCTCTAATACCATTTGTTAGTCCCAACCGGTGCTGAGAGGGGAGGGGTGAATCAGCAGTTTACCGGTATTAACTAATTGAAACTTTTACTTTAAGTTTGAACTAATTTACCATTCATCAATATAAATATTTATTGTAGAAGCTTAAGCATACATGAAAAGATACACAATGACACACAGATTTATCTCGTGGAAACCCAATAAGGAGAAAACCACGGTGTGAGTGGGAACTCACAAAATTTGTACTCTTCTGAAGTATGCTCGGTCAAGAGCCATCCATGTTAGTAGATTACAAAGACATTGTTAGGTCCCACCTAGTTAAGGGATTTTGATCAAGGCTGGTTAGTGCCTTTACCTTGTTAAAGGTAGCCTGAATAAAGGACTTAGAACATCAATAAAGATGTTACTTGGTTAAGGGATTTATACACTGGGACTTGTTAAAGTCCACCCAGCTAAGGGATTTATGTTGCAGTTGTTAGAAAGCAACAGATGGATGATCTGCAAAAAATGCTACTCATTAGCTTGATTAGATCACACTGAAGAATCACACTATAGCTGCATCGATTGTGTCTGTTCTACACAACACTGATTTCCTAAATGCACTTTCAACTCTGCCTTCTACCGATTTGTTGATCCTTGAATGTCACACTGCTAGTCCTCTGTCACTTGAGTCACTACTCTATGAAACTCCACTTAATGGTCCTCTATCATTCGGCTTTGCAGTCTCTTAAACTCCCCCTGTGTTCAATTTCACATTATCTTTATTCACCTTGACAACAACCATCACAAGAATGAGATATGTATATTTATAGACCCTTTAGTCGGTCGCCAACTTTCCCTCCAAAACATACCTTTCAAAATTATGTTGTCATGCCTTAAATTACGCTTCTGAAATCATGCAAGAATCTCTATCAATATAGTCGAACATGTCGATAAGTCTGTCGGTTGACTAGAGAAGACTCTCGATTTAGCTAGATGTAACTGAATGTTAGCAGTCTGTCAGTTACCTACTCTTCTAGTGTACCGATCAAAACCTGTCTAACCGATTTCCTCTTGTATACTAGTCTGTTCTTTGCTTACCCGGTGAACCTCTTCTATGCCAATCTACTCACGGCTACCCGATCTTCTTACTATTTACCACTCTACTCATTGCTTGCCGGTCTACTCACTACGTACCGGTCTACTCTCTGCTTGTTGGTCTACTCACTCCCGATGGATTGTGAAGACTAAGGAGATGATGTTGCCAAAAATGACAACCATACCATTTACCAGTCATACAAAATAGTATCAGAATGCCAACAATTCGCATTATATCACATCCACATATATCCCAATACAATATCAAAATGATCTAATCCAACTGACCTATATACCCTATACAATTTATCATGCCTTATGTCAGCTTACAAAGATAATTAGAATATCAATATACATGTCTGCTAGATAACATAAATACATGAATATCAAAAATAATTTCCAATGCCGGATCCAAGATATGTCAACCTCCAATACCGATAACCTTATTCTAATCCTTGTCGGCCTGCATTGCCAGTAACCAAATAAATCCTTTCATCCCTTTGGTGCTGGTGTAATGTCTGCGAAGTTCTTGTCGGTACACAACTGAACCAGAACATGAACCCGAAACAAGATACCATGTTGCCATCAATGAAAACATAGTGAAACCAACCAATTGATTGTCAATTGCCAACAATCCCTTCTTGGTGTAAGGTTTTCCAAGCAAGTCATCTACATAATTTTCTAGATATATATTCATCATGTCATAAAAGATAATGGTCATGGCACGCTGATAAGTAGCTCTGACATTATTCAATATGAAGGGCATGAAATTCCAGCAAAAGGTTCTCCAAGGACAAGTGAATGCTATTTTAATATGGTCTTCAAGAGCAATTTTGATGTATATATATCCCGAGAATCCATCCATGAGGGATAACATCTCATGTCCAGCTGTAGAATCCACTATCATGTCAATATTTGAAAGTGGGAAGTCATCTTTAGGACAAGCTTTATTTAAATCTCTAAAATCTGTGCAAACACGGACATTCCCATCAGGTTTTGAAACTAGTACCAAGTTTGAAATCCAGTTGGCATAATCAACAGGCCTTATAAATCCAACATCTTGCAACTTTTGTAGTTCTGCCTTTACCAATAGTTGCATATGAGGGTGCATTTTTCTTAATTTTTGTTTGATAGGTTTTTCCACTGGTGGCAAAGACAAGTGATGCATAGTCAAATTAGGATCAAGGCCTGACATGTCTACGTAAGACCATGCAAAATTAACCTATCTTTCCTTGTAAAATTGGATATGCTCTATTCTTTCTTCAGGTGTTAATGATTTTGCTAGATGTATAATCTTTGGTTGCTCTTTTGTGCCCAAGTTTACTGGTACTATTTTCCCCACTAACATAGATGACTTCTCATGATATGATGCTAGGGAAAGTGTGTCAAGCCTACCTTCCTTAGGCTCCTTAGAGAGGTTTTCACCTTCATATACATCCTTTATTTTTACTTTTTTTGGGTCTAATAGTATCACAAAATAGTTTTCACTAGAGACCTTTTGATATTTTCCATAATTTTGCAACTAAAAGGCTTGGCATCTTCTCCAAAGTAAGCCGCATTATTTAGTTCTATGGTGAATCCAACCCTATGATCTCTAAGGGGTAAATCACTTTGTGCTCCAAGAAATTTTATGATTGCCTCATTGATTTGAAAAACATCTAATTGGGATAGTCCTGGTTGGTCCCAATCAATAAGTTGTGGGTGAACAAGGGGTAAAGGATCATGATTAGGCTCAAGGTTATGAATGGAATCAAGGGTATAGATAGAATCATAGTCGTACATGTCAATGAAATCTTAAAGACTCCCATTTTGTGTTGCATTAAAACTCCCCTACCTCACTCAAATTACCCTTAGTACTCAAGGTCTTATCTTTTTGTGTATTATACCCTAAACTAGGAACCTTACATTCACCATTAGGTTTGATTGGTTCAAATCTACTTTGTTTGTGTAAACCAAGAGGACTATGACCATCATAGCCATATCTTTTCATTATCTTTAGTCCTTTCCATATTGCTCAACTCATATTTTAACTTCAGGTTCTACAATTTGTTCTCTCTATATCTTCATCTTTATACAACCATCTCAGAAGATTCTCTTCTTCCATCTCATCATACAAAGCTCCCCATTTTTTGAAAATAAGAGGTTTGCAAACAATAACACCGATGTTCGATGTGGTTTCAATCATTTGTGGTTTGCCACAATTGTGAGGGGACAAAGGTATCTTTCCAATGTAGAGAGAATGACTCATAGAATATTCTCCTAGTCCATGGTCATTTACTTTTATTTTGATCTCAGCTTCATCGGATTTGGAAGTGGATACTTTTAAGGATTCAGGATCAATGTATTCTTGGGAAGGAGGTGCTTCTCATTTGCTAGGAATGATGGATTCAGTCTTAGAACTTATATTGTTGAAATATATAAAAGGGTTTGGATCTCTTGGTATAGTTACTTCGACACCATTGTGTAGAAATTTGATACATTGATGGTAAGTAGAAGGTAATACTAGCATTGCATGGATCTAGGGTCTTCCAAGGAGAATATTATAGGTCAAGGGGAAATCAAGGACTTGGCAAACCACATCCTTTACCACAGTTCCCACTTTGATAGGAAATGTCATTGATCCCTTAGATGAGCATTCCTCTTCATCATGTGCCTTTATAGTAATATTTGTCTTTGGATCAACTGCAGTTTTAACAAACCCTAATTATGTGATCAAATTTAAGGTACAAATGTTTAGACCTACTGCCCCATCTATCGAAACTCACTTGATTTTGACTTTATGAAAAAGGACTTTAATGTGTAGGGGTGCATTATGTGGTTGTTGCATGTATGAGTCATCATTCTTAGTTAAAGTGAGGGTATGAGAGGAGGTGATGTGTCCCACCATAGCTTGAAATTGATCTACATGTAGGTCTGTAGGCATGGTAGTGGTAGCAAGTACTTTATCAAGGATAGTTGTATGTTCAGGAGATAGTCGTAGCAACTCAAATATAGAAATTTGTGCAGACGTTTTCCCAAAATTCTCTATAAGGTTGTATTGTGAAGATGGTACAATGTGTTTAGAATCAAGGCTCTAAGGATAAATGTGCCTCTGAGGGTGGTAACATTACAATCAGATTCTTTACCCTTTATGATGAAAATGTTCACATGATGTTGTTTATGGTATAATCATATTTAGCATTGGTATAGTTCATGCCATCACAGGATTTGGGGGCCTTCCCTTTATCCTTGTCATGCTTAGGGAAAGGATTATTGAATATCTCATGATTGAAGTTACTAGAAGGAGTATGTCCATCCACTAAAATCTTTCCCTCGTCAAGAAGGTCTTGTATGACATATCAAAGTTAATTGAAACTCTTAGTCTTATGACCCTTGTGTCTATGGTAGTCACAAAAGTGATTGTCATTCCACCATGGGGATTTAACTTGAGGATTGTATTCCCTTATCTCTGGCAATGTTATAAGATTGTTTTCAAGGAGTTTTTTCAATGCTGACTCGAGCGGTTGTCCCAATGGTGTAAAATTTCATTTAGGGAAGATTCTTTGTTTCTCTTTTCCTTTATCTAAGGATGAACCCTTAAGGTTGTAAACAAATGATAATGTTTTATAATTTTTTGCATCAACAACTCCTGCATTAACCCCATTCTTGTTCTTGTCCCAAAAGGGTGTTTTATGGTTTGAACTCAATCCTTTGTGAACTTTATCCTCATTTAGCTTTATAGTACCATCATCAATAAGAGTTTGTTCAATGTGGAATCCCATGTAGATATAACCTCATCAAAGGTCTCCAAACACTTGAGGCAAAGTTCTCTTCCAATTTCTATATTTAAAATGCAACAAAAGAGGTCAACAAGTTGCTTATTAGGAATGTCATAAGGTTCTCCTTTTGTCAGATGTCTCCATCTTTGAAAAAATGATACAAACGATTCTCCTTGTTTTTGTTTTGTGTTGAAGAGGTCCATCATGACCACCTCACGTTCACAGTTGTAAGCATAGTGTGAGACAAACTTATCAGCCAATTCTTGGAAAGATTTGATAGTTAGAGGCAATCAAGAGAACCATTCCATAGCGCTTCTTCCAAGACTATGAGAAAATAATCTCATAAGGTATGTCTCATCCACTACAAATTCTAAGGTGGTAGCACAAAATTTTGTTAAGTGATCTTTAGGGACTCCTTTTCCTTTGTACTTATCCAGTTTTGGTATTTCCCAATGACTAGGAAAAGCTGGCATTAGAATGCTCAGATCAAAAGGATAGGGACATATGTCCTCAATGAAAAACTTGTGTGATGATGCCTTCTTATTCTTGAGAGTTTCTAATTCTTGTCTCAATGCTCTCAATTTATTCAAAATGGGATCATTGATAGGGATAGGTTTTGATGTTTTCGTAGATCTCTTATATCCTTGTTGCAAGTAGAAAGGTCTATGATCTTTTATCCTTTCATGATTGTTTGTCTTTGTAGGTTTAGCTTCGCTATCTCTCGATTGGTCCTTAATTTTGAGCAATGATATGTCAAAATTAGGTGGCAATTTAATTCCGTCATCAGCAAGGGCTTTGGAGTATGGTTGTGGATCACGTTTAACCACCTCTTTAAGAATTTTAGTAAATCTATGACCGTGAAACACTTTATCAATGGTAGACAGTTATTTCTTCATCGCTCATTTTGTTTGTTTAACTAGTCGCAATGCTAATGTGTTCTTCTTCATCAAAATCAACAAGGTTGTCTCCATCTTGAAATATGTGATTTTGAAACATTTTGATTCTCGATTAAGTAGACATAAGCGGTTGTTCTGATCTTTGACCTAAGGTTTATGAATATGACAATGAATGATACTCAAGGTACAATGCAAACCCTAAAGTGCAAAGGGGAAACTATATGATATGAGTGAGATTAGGATGTAACTAAGGATCAATGCAAAGATTAAGGTATAAAATATGTGATAGGAACGTGAGATTGGGATATAATAAGGATCTATGTGATATATTTGAAATGGGAGTGTGCTAAAGGATTGATGGAAAATGGAATTTATATGATAGGAAAGTGATGTACAGCTAAACCCCAAATGGGATATGAGGATGAATGATGTTTGATGCAAGGAATAAGGATAATCTAGGTCTAAGAATATTCACAATGTGAGGTTTGGCTTGTGCTATGATGGATAGACACAAGGATAAATGGTCAAAAAGAGGGCATGCTATGATAGGAGATGATGAACTCCAAGTGAAATACCAACTCAAAAACATTGATAGGTTCCCTAACTCAAGGAAGATGCACCTCAAGTGATAAGGGAGATTGATGATTGAAAGTTGATGTCAGACCTAAGATAAGAAATCCTAAGTGTAAGCAATGTTTTTTGTCTTTTGGAATTTTTGATTGAAGTATGCAAGAGGTGGGATTATGTCCTAAAGGGATGGTGGAAGTCTATGCAAGAATTTATGTATGACCTAATGAAGGTGATGCAAGGATAAGCCCTAAAGGAAGTATGAAAGGGTATGATATAAGGGTGGTATGCAAGGTCCTAAAGGTGCGACTAGGTGAAGACTATGCAAGGACCTAAAAAGATTAGAACTGGAAAATGAAATGATGTCTCAAGAAATTTAAAATGCTTGTTTTGAGAACACGGGTTCAATGTTTCAATGACAATGTTGTTCTCCAAAGTTTTAGTTTTATAATGTGGATGGATACTTGAAAGTTTAGACCAAGGTTTTTGTAAAGTTTTTCAATTTCAAGTGTGGTGTTGATTGTGAAATGTTCTTATTTGTTTTGCACACACTACTAAGGTTAGCCAGGACAATACTTGTTGGGTTCGCACTTGAGATTACTCTCAACCGCTCCTACTCATAGCAGATAGGATAGGAACTTGGTAACACTGACCCCCCTCCAGGACACTCACTTCTTTGGGCCCAAGTTCTGAATTCCTTAGGTCACCACTTTCCAAGGAACTGCTATCTCTACAATGAGGCGCAAAATTTTGGGATGACTTTAGAGGTCTGACCTCTTGCACCAGCAAATAGAAGGTTTTGGATTTCTAAATGCAAGGGCTTGTAGTCAAGGCATCCGTACAAGTGACCATAAGGTTTTTACATGTCACGCGGACATTGAGGGAGACATGACACCATTATGACAACATATAAGACTCGTCGCTCACAACTTTCATCACAAACGCATTTATTTATAGTGGCTTGGCTTCAACCTGTTACCACTGGGTCATTCCCTCTCACAGAGCCTTAAGGGCTTCTCGAGAGGGAGACCCTCTAAAAGATAAAACAAAAAGAGCCTATTGCTCAAGACACAAAAGACATGGTTAATTTTAAAGCACCCATTGAAGTGTGATCTAATCTAAAAATTAAACAATTAGTTTTAAATCACAAATTATTCGACATGCATCCTACATCAAATAACATTAGCAGTCTCAAAATATGTCTTTGACACATGAGAATGGATGCCTTGCACAAGACAAAATTCAAAAGATCAGCCTCCCAAGATTTGAAGCAAACTCAACAAAGAAAACAAACCCTATAGCTAACCAAAAAAGTTCAAACTAATAACAGACAGCTCTATCTTAAAACAAGCTGGCTAACCTAAATAACAGGAAAAAAGTATGTAAAACAAATCTATCTAATCAATTAGCTAGATAATCTAAGTCAAAATTGATCTATTTAACCCAATTAAAAAAAATTAAACTCTGATTTAAAACAAACTAGATCCTAATCTAAAAAAAATCCTATTAAAAACTATATTAAAATCTAAAATAGAAAATCTCATAAAAATCTAATTTAAAATAATTAAAAAATCTAATTAAAATCTAATTAAAAAAAAGCTAAAATCTAATTTCTAATTTACAAAACTAAAATCTAATTTCTAATTTAAAAACTAAAAATCTAATTTAAGAAAAAAACTAAAAACAAAAAGTAAATTTAATTTTAAAACTAATTAAAAACTAACATAAAACTAATTTTAAGAAAACTAATTAAAAATTAATTATAAAAAACTACTTTAAGAAACCTTTATTAAAAATCTAATATAATAAAAAAAGGCTAAACTAATATAAGACAAGCCCAAGGAGGTTTCATGTGGGCCTCCAAGGAGCCTACGCGGGCCTTAAAAAAGGCATTGCGCGAGTCTTTTAATGGCTTACGCGGTCTATAAAAATAGCAAACACAAGCACAAAAATAGAAACGGTTACAGTTTATGCTTGCAGAGGCTAATCTCACACGTCCAGAAATGATTGCAGGATATGCACAAAATGGATTTGTTGAGAAAGCTTTTATTTTGCATGCATGAATAGACTGTTTGCAAAATGTTTAAAAGCAAAGACAAGGCGCGTGAATAGTTCCAATAAATGCCTCAATGAAACACCTCAAAGATGCATGTAAGCTGAAAATCTACAAAGTGTGGGGAAGAAAAGATACGTTGGCTGCACAAATAGTATGAGATGCCAAATATAATTATTATGGATGCGAAATATAGCAAGGTAGCGGTCATTGCTTTAACGTGGATGCTAAAACAACAAAGTGTTATAAAATTCTTTGATTGAACAAGAATTTGGTTCTATTGCACTCTTATCTATTAATTGTTTGATTGACTGATTTTTTTTAGATTGCTATTATTATTATTCTTCATTTAAAGATCTTATTTTCAATTTATATTTGACATTATAAATAACATTAAATTTTTACACTATAATATATTTTGACATATTTTTGAATTTATATTCAACATGTATATTTAAGACAAAATTATGAAAAAAAAAAAACTTTAATATTTATATTTTTCATGATAATATAATAATACAAATTAAAGTAACAATATACAAACTATAATTTAATAATATAAAAATGAT
The DNA here is from genome assembly GCF_030272615.1 of Cryptomeria japonica. Classification (NCBI taxonomy): domain Eukaryota; kingdom Viridiplantae; phylum Streptophyta; class Pinopsida; order Cupressales; family Cupressaceae; genus Cryptomeria; species Cryptomeria japonica. The sequence goes on from NC_081413.1 coordinate 2,195,464, forward strand.
AATATACTAATAATAATTTAATAATAATATAAAATAGTATATTAATAACAATGCATTTTTAATTATTACAATAGAAAATTGTTTATTATATTATCTTTTATGATATACTACCTTATATTGTTTTTATTGTAAATTCATGTTTGTTTTTCTTATTATTCTTATTATAATAATTAAAAATGTTTAATTAAAAATATTAGGGTTAGAGTTAATAATAAGGTTCAATTAGGATTGGAGTTGGTGTTCTTGAGATTTAAGATAACACAATTGTAGAAAGATAAATAATATAAAATAAAATAAATTAAATTGAACAATATACTAGTTACAATTAATAAATTACTATTTCAACTACAAATTAACAAGAAAGATAATCAACTACAAATTAACAAGGCAAGTACTGGCCACTATGTGGCACTTGTTTATAATGTTCTTAGGGTTGAATTCAAGTTTCAAGACGAATATGGGATAAAAGGTCACTTGTGGAAATGTAAATGTTTATCCCATATTGATTAGGTGGATGTAATAGATGGATATGAAGAATGATAAATAGGGAATGGATTGGGTATGCAAGAGATTTAGAAAATGGTTTTAATAATATAATATATTAATGGATTAAATGAATTAGTGGACAATAACTGAATATATGGATTTTACATGGATATTGTAATAAGAAATAAGATTTTTAAACAATGGATCCATTTAATTAAGAGGACATTATAATGAAAATTTTGATATGTCTACACACACACATACATACATACATACATACATACATACATGTATATATATACATATACATATACATATACATATACATATACATATACATATACATATACATGTATATGTATATGTATATGTGTATATGTATATGTGTATATGTATATATATATGTATATGTATATGTATATGTATACATGTATGTAGGTATGTATGTATGTATGTATGTATGTGTATATATATGCATGTATGTAATGTATGTATGTATACACACACACATATATGTGTATATATATATATATATATATATATATCCATACACACATATATATACACACATATATATATGTATACACACACACACATATGTGTGTGTATAGACATATATATATATATGTATGCATGTGTGTGTGTGTGTGTGTGTGTGTGTGTGTGTGTGTGTGTGTGTGTGTGTGTGTGTGTGTGTCTATATATATATATATATATGGAAATTAAGGTGAAGAAGAGTGAGAAGAACTTCAGAGACTGGAGCAATGAAACAAGGGAAAGCATGAGGAGGACAAAGAGAAATAACTAAAAAGGCATATGAAGATAGTAGAGTCTATCAAGGCAGTGGAGAAGTTCAACAATATAACAAGATCTGATTCATTTAGGGAGACATAAAAACACCACATTCACACAACTAATTTTAAGATTGGGTTGTGAGTCTTAAGCTATCGTTGTGTGAATGTTAGCAAGAGTATTTGCTTTCTAGTTTCCTTCCCTGAAAATATGATTTGCTATGACTAATTTGAAGTATTTTAATAATTCCTTAGCTATGTTCATCAATCTATCTAGCTTCTAGTTTTGAGTTCTACCCACTCTTAGAGCATTGATGATCACAACAAAGTGTCCCTCAATTTCCAATTTCTTAATGCTTAAATATTTACTAAGTAGGAGACCTTCTATTAGGGCACTAACTTTTTCTATATTGTTAGTTGATTCCCCAATAGGTCTTGCCAATCTAGCTACCTCCTCTCCATCCCAAAGATGCATAACATAGCCTATCTCAGCTTGACCTGAGTTTCCTCTAGAGGATCCATCGAAATTGAGTTTGTACCAACCTCTCTCTGAGGGCACCACCTACACTCCTCCCTCTTGTCTTTAGTAAATATCCCTCCTTTTCCTCTAAAAAGTAGAATTTTAAGTCTTGCCCATTAATTCCTGATCATCTCATCTCTGGTCAAGAAGGAACCTTCTATGTGCTGAGATTTACTCAGATTACTATTAGCAACTTCATAATAGAAACTTCAATCTTATTTAGGAGATTTTTTGATGTAGGAGCATTGTGCAAGTATTCTCCACTAGATTGAACACAAATCTTGTCGACACATCAGTAGGAGATCAAACAAAGAATGAGCGATTAATGAATAATGGAAAGAAGAAGTTACAAAAGATAATGTAATGGACATGAGAATCCAGACATTGAAGATTTGGAAGTAGCTGATTAATGTGGGTAGGCCGATAGAGAAAAGGAAGTTTTGGCTGAATTTGAACAATCAGAAGAAATTGAGTTGCCAAAAGAGAAATTGAAATGACTAGACAAACATAGGCTTTAAAAAGGGAGAGAGCGGTTTAATAAAGTAGAGGTGTGAGAAGGGGGCTTGGCTTGTAGGCCGAACCATAGAAGATGAAGTATATAATCGGCCTACAAATAGAGAAACCTGAATGATTGTTATATGTAATCATCCAATTTTATATGTAGCCATCTTCATTTGTTGTGTAATAATAAAGTTGTGATTTTGGCATTCATATATTGTCTTGTTGATTATTCCTGTTCCTATGTAACTGGGTGTTGAGAGAATAGTTAAATATTTTCTGGTATCGATTTCTGTTATTCTTTTGTTCTATTCCTATCACAAATCTGCCAGGAAGTCTGCAGATGCTAATTGTTTTCCCTAAACTCCCTATCATTATTGCCTGAGTTTGGAGTAAGTGTTTGGGGTTTAACTAAAGTCTACTACATCAATTGGTATCAGAGCATGTATTAGCCAAGTTTTTTATGTCAATTGGTATCATATCACGTATTAGCCAAGTTTGTTACGTCAATTGGTATCAAAGCAAGAAGATCTTGAGTATGTAGATAGATCGCCAAAGGAGGCAATCTACACTAGGACCTTGCTAAAAGGTTTGAGATTTTGTGTTGCTAAGTTCTTTGGTTGTAGGTTGATCTATCAAGGCTGCTATAAGGAAGAGGTTTGTGTAGGTGTGTGTGTGGCAAACATGAAAGAGGTTTGTGGTACTATCTCCAACAAGATGAAGCTAGGTAGAAGGCATAGAGAGAGAGAGAGACCACTAAGGAAGGATGGTAGTGAATCTTCCAGGATCTTGGATGGGTAGATGGTAGTATGTTTGTGATTGTGTGTGGAAGAAACAACATGAGTGATGAATATTTGAAACCTTTAAGTGTGCAACCTTGAGAGAGTTGTTATTATGCCATTGATGGGAGTAGTTGAAAGGACAACCTTGTGTCCTTGTGAAGATGTAGTTGTGAACTTGTTGAAAGAGGCATGAAGATGAAGACAAGGATAGGAAGATGAAGATTTATGAAGGATGAAGAAATAGTATAGAGGCACATGTTGATTAATAGCCCATGTGCAGGAGAACATGTTCTTTTGTCTCCTAGGGAGTTTGATGCAAGAGCATTGCACAAGTATTCTCCAATAGATTGAACACAAATCTTGTTGACACACTAGTAGGAGATCGAATAGAGAATGAGTGATTAATGAATAATGGAAAAAAACTATTAGAAAAGATAATGTAATGGATAAGAGAAGGCAGACATTGAATATTTGGAATTAGCCGATTAATGTGAGTAGGCTGATAGGCACAAGGAAGTTTTGGCTAAAGTCGAACAGTCAGAAGAAATCAAGCATCTAGAGGAGAAATTGAATTTACTAGACAAACGCAGGCTTTAGAATGGGAGAGAGTGGTTTAATAAAGTAGAGGTGTAAGAAGGGGGTTCAGAATGTAGGCCGAACCACAAAAGATGAATTATATAATCGAAACAAAACTAGAGAAACCCGAATAATTGTTATATGTAATCATCCAATTTTGTATGTAGCCACCTTCATTTGTTTTGTAATAATAAAGTTGTGATTTTGGCATTCATATATTATCATGTTGATTATTATTGTTCCTATGTAACTCTGTGTTAAGAGAATAGTTAAATATTTTGTTGTTATCGATTTCTGTTATTCTTCTATTATGTTCTTGTCACAAATCTACTAGGAATTTTAGAGATGCTGATTGTTTTCCATAAACTTCCTATCATTATTTCCTGAGTGTAGAGTAAGTGTTCGGGGTTTAGCTAAAGTCTACTACGTTAATTGGTATCAAAGCCTATATTAGCCAAGTCTGTTACGTCAATTGGTATTAGAGCATGTATTAGCCAAGTCTGTTACATCATTTTCTGAGGGTAAATGCTTCCCTTGAGGTATATTGGCCATGCCTTCAAGAGGCTTAGAAGATCTTTGGGGAAGATTGTATACTAGACGAGCTTACTTACTAACCACCTCCAACAATTAATTGTGAAATCACAGTTAAATATCAAATGATCCAAAGTTTCCTTAGATCTTTCACAAAGAGGACATCTAATAGGACCCTCGTACCCAAACTTCCTAAACCATTCCATGGTTAATATTTTACCTTGCATTATTGCCCATAGAAATAGACCTTCCTTAGGTAGGCACAACTTGTTCTAGAATAATGCAATTGGTAAGTCTGTTTTAAGATTTTGATGACCTTGATTAAGAAAATTATAGCCTTCCTTAACACTATATTTCCCAGTCTTCAACCTATCCTCACCCCCACCTAGGTTTAATTGCCTCCCCTTCAAGATATCCTTTAGCAGGTTAGACTTAGAGTTTGGCAAATTCATCTTATTCAAAGGTTTCCATCTCCACCCAAGGGCCGGATCAATGTTGTCTAGTATTACATAGTCTTTCACATGTTTTCCTACTTTCATTTCTAAAGTCTCCCTTAAGGTTGGATTATTTAGGAGGTTATTGATTGGGGGGAATCCCCCCCATGAGTCACTCTAGAATAGAGCTTTAATACCATATTCTATTCTCCATGATAGATGATTTGATATTATACTTCTACAATTCATTAGGAGATTCCAAATTCTGGACCCCTTAGGGGGATCAACGATTCTAAAGATGCTAATTGGATCCTTAGCATTAATATATTTATGATTCAGGATTCTAACCCATCTCAAATGAGGTTCCTTATACATTTTCCAAACCAACTTCTCTCCTAAAGTCTTGTTCTGATTAGATATGTTTCTTAGGCCTAGACCTCCCCTAGCCTTCGGTAAACACATTTTGTCCCATGCTATAAGAGCAAACTTTTTGTTTTTGAGAGCCCTTGCTAATAAAAGGTTCTAAGTTTTTTTGCCTAGCTTGTCTTTGATCCCTGTAGTTAGGGGAAGGCGAGACATTTGAAATTGGGGTATTGTTGATAAAATTGATTTTAGAATAATAACTCTTCCTACTGTTGACAACCATTTCCCTTTCCAAGATTAGATTCTTTTATCTAGTTTAGCTAACACATTATCACACAAATTTGTAGATTTAATTCCCTTTTCCAAGGAAAGTCCTAGATATTTACATGGGAGAGACCCTCTACTAAACCCTAGAATGTTTTGAATACCTCTTTCCTTCATCTTATTTGTATGAAAAAAAAAGATTTCAGATTTGGCCTTGATTGTTTTCCCAGAATCCCTCGAGTACCAATATAAAATAAGTTTATACTTTTTAGCTTCTTGCCTACTGCTTTCCCTAAACAACAATGTATCATCTACAAACTATTGATGGTTGATAGGGGGAAGGTTACTAGTGATCTTAATACCTACAACATTTCCTAACCCTTGATATTTCTATATTGTCCTACCTAATGCTTTAGCCATAATAATGAATAGGAAGGGGGAGATCAGGTCTCCCTGTCTCAAGCCTCTAGAGATACTAATGAAACATTTCGGGTTCCCATTAACTAAAACAGATATCCTTCAGCTTGAGATGCATTTGAAAACAAGATTAATCCATTATTTAGCAAAAGCAAAGGCCTCTAGACACTTGCATAGAAATATGCAATCCACCTTATCATAGGCTTTTTTAATGTCAAGCTTGACCAACATGCAAGGGGAGAGGTATCCTCTATGGCTTCCATGGATTGCTTCTATGGTGATAATTACCCCATTGTAGATGGACCTACTAGGGAAAAAACCTAACTGGTCTTCTGCTATTAAGTAGGGAAGTATCCCTCTCATTCTATTTGCTAGAGCACAAGGAAATGGGTTTGTATTCATCTAGATTCATAGACTTATCTACCTTGAAAATGAGAGTAATGAAGGTATTGTTGATTTCTCTCAAAAATCTTCCTAAATTCCTTGCACTCTCTAGGGCCTCCATCATCCCATCTCCAAGGAAATGCCAACACGTTTGAAAAAATCAAGCAAGGAAGCCATCAAGGACCAAAGCCTTATCCCGATGGAGTTGGTTAAGGGTTGCTTCTATTTCTTCCCTAGAAAATTTGCTCAACAAAATCTTGTTTTGTCCCGTGGTTACCACTTTAGGTATATTGTTAAGTAGACTGGACTGAGCTTCTAGGTCAGAAACCTCTTCATTGTTCAAGATTCTTTGAAACAAATCTACCGTGCCTCTATCAATGTCTTCTGGGTCTTCTAGGACTCTACCTACCTCATCCTTTAATTTAGTAATCTTGTTGACATTATTCCTAGCGTTGGCATTGTTATGATTTTTTTTTGTATTTCTATCTCCCTCCAAAAGCCAAGTCTCTCTCGATCACTATCTCTAGAAGATTTCCTCTTTGGATAGAATATCCTCATACTTTAATAATAGTTCCTTTTCTTTAAGGTAGCTCTCTTGATTCATACCTTCCTTCAGTACCTTTTCAGTCAGTCTCTCCATATCTTCCTCTATTTGGATTTTGATAGCAAAGATGTTCCCGAAATCTATTTTGTTCCATTCCTTTAATTTAGTCTTAATGGCTTTCAATTTAGACATAGAACAAAAGAGTTTGGATCCTGACACCTTCACCTCCATCCACCACTACTCCACCATTTCCATGAAGTTGTCCTCTTTCATCCACATCTTTTCAAATTTAAAAGGACATCTTTTGGGTCTTTGATCCTCTAAGAGAAATAGTTGGACTGGGTAGTGGTCTAATTCTGAGATGGGAATGATCGATGCTTTGAGGATATGATGGAAATTTGGCATATCCCCTTTGAAAAGGAATCTGTCCAATTTTTTAGCTATCTAGTTAAATCCTACCCTCCTATTACTCCAAGTATAAACCACATTACCCATCTTTATGTCCATTAAATTGTGAAGTTGTTTCTAGGCTCTAAAGTTAATTAGGGACCGAGGTTCTCTCTTTATACCCTCACCATTCTCTGATAGATCTAAGATAACATTAAAATGTCCACTTAGAATACTATTCCAACTAGGGTTTGAGGTCAACTGCTCCCCAATTTCATTCCATACCTCTATTTTCTTATGATTAGGGATGGGTCCATATACATTGAATAGAGTGAATGATAAATTTCTGCTCAAGCTCCTTACCATGGAGCAGATCCAAGATCTATTTTAAAGTACTACTTCTACAGAAACTCGGGGTTCTAAATGATCCCCGACCCTCCTGATGCTCCTTCAATTGATACCTCTTCCCATTTGTAACTTCCTATCTTCTTCCTAAACTCCTATAAATCAGAGTCATTCAACTTTGTTTCTTGAAGCATGAGAATGTTTTCCCTTGCTGAAAAAAAAGAAACACTTAAGTAAGCATTGCTTGTTAGGGGCATTCACTATAGAAGTTATCTTAGTTTGATCTATTTCTGCCCCTGCTTCATTTTGTAAGTTAGAGAGAGATTTTCTACCTCTTCTCTTAGGGATTTTGGCAGAGTCTGGTTTTGACCTTCCTTGGCTAGAATGAAAAATGCCAAACATACCTTCTTTGGTTACTTTATTCCTATCCATACCTCTTTCTACTAGATGCGTACCCTACTTGCCCTCCCCCATTGCTACTACTCTACCTTCCATATCTTGATCGAGTTGAGGGATACCAATGATCTCTGCTTCTCCTTCCTCTAGATCTATTGCGAGATTGTCCTCCAGTAACTCATAGGCTGCCTTTAAATCCGAGGGCATGTCTTCTTCTCCAGTATTGCCACATTCTAGGATAGGGGATGCTGGTTGATGCTTGAGCCCTGTTTCATGTAGTTGCACTAATTGTTCCATAACATTCACCTTGAATTCTTCAGCCTCTCTTAACAATTGATGTAGGGTTTCTTTACTCGACGTTGCCCTATCCACCCTATTCTCGTTGTTGCTCTTAGAATTTTTAGGGTTCTGAACTACTAGGATAGGGTTCTGGTTTAAGGCAGAGCCCTCTTTAGACTTATTCAATACTACTATGAAACCACTACTTGTATTATTAAGTCTAATAGAAACTCTCGGCTCTTGAGTCTTTTCAACCCTACCTGATTCCTCAATAGGATATTTTCTTTCGAGTATAATATCTGATTCGTCAATAACCCCACTATAGAAGATTGGCTGGAGGAGCCACCTTCCTTTCTCCATCTTAATTTCTAAGGGTTCTAATGAGATAATGTTTGAGTCTAATTCTACCAAGATTTTAACTTCTTTAGCGAAATTGCTACGGAGGATGCCTTCGCACCCTAGAAAGGAGCCCACCTTGCTTGTAGTCATATCTACAATTTTCGAGCAATGATATTCAGTAGGTATAATGTGAATATTAACCCACTTAGTCTGTTTTTCTGGTTTGTAACACCTAGGGTTAAAATTGGGCATCCAATCGATACAATGGAAGGGGTAACCTCTGAGAAGTCTTAAATTACCATAGAGAATGTCATGTTTGACAGTTTTATTATCACAAATTATCAGTAGGAAATTATTGTTCTAGGATAGAGATACTTACCTGGTCTGGATATTTCTCCTCCCACCACTCTGTGATTTCCTAGAGGGAAGGATCCGATCCATACCAGACTGCTATCACACCATACTCCGAGTAGAAGTACCAATGGGATTGCATAATGTTGGAATTAAGATCCAGTGAACTTCTGGTTTGGTTCCGTTTAGGATTTGGGTGGGCTCTTGATAGGGTAGGATCATTTCTGCCTCAAGGGTCATCCTTGGCCTTGAGATCCACCTTCGACCGAGAAATCGTAGGCTGCCCCACCTACCTTCTCTGATTAGCATTCCCTTGACGACCTCTCCCCCCGATAAAGTCTCGATGGCCACCATGATTTTTCTGCGCATGTATAAATCTATTCCAAGAAGGCCACAGCGGCTTCAGATAGAATGGTCTGCTTTGATCCTGAATGAAACTGCTCATAAACCTTGCATTTGAAAATCTTTGGGGCAAGAGGTTCAGATGGATGACTCTATTAGCCTCTCAAGGGGGTGGAAAAAAGGGAGCTTTGTCAACCGGTGGTAAAGTATGTCGATTAGGGTTTTCTGTAGAAAAATTCATAATCCCCGTTGACAATGAATTAACCCTTGACAGCGCTGGATCGAGAGGGTATTGATGAGCATCGAATCTAGCTTGCCTTTTGGCCTTCCTTCCCATTACCATTTGCCAACCACCTTCCTCATTGCTTGAAGAAGGATGGGTTTTCTGCAAAGGAAATTTCGTGATTCGCATGGAGAAGTTCGCAGATTCCGATACAATATCAACAAATCGGAGAAAAGTTAAAGATAATAAAAAATCTCTTTTTTAGTGTTATAGGCTTTATAAATTTAATTTAGATCCAAAAACAGTTAATTTTTTATCATGTCTATTTTTCTTTTCCCTTAACATTTATAAAAAGAAAAAATACTTATGAATTTTACTAATCTTCCAAAAAAAAATATTTTTGTTATGCCTAACCTTCTTTTCTCTTTACACTTCTACTACTACAATTGCTTTGGTGGTTAACTTATGATTTCCACTAAACTTACACTATATCTTACTAAGTTAATATTTATTATGCTTATAAAGAAAGTAATAATAGAAATTTAGGGTGAATTTTAGATTGTAAATCTTTAACTTTATGTGAGTCCTCTTCACCATGATTGTATCATTGTCACCGTTTATAAATATGTTTCTCTTATATTCTCACACTAAATTAATTAATGGTATCCAATTACTTGATTAGTCAATTGCCTCCATTCACTCAACATTCTTTGCTATATTCACTCAAGTATTCTCAACATTTCTTGGCTATATTCCCTCAGGTATTTTCGAAACCATTTCTTTGATATGAATATTGTCAAATTGGCTTCTAGAAAAATATTGATAGAGAATGATAAGAGTTTTTTACCATTAAATTAATAGTTCTACTATGTACATGATAGAGAATTACAATGGTTGTTTTTTTTTCGATAAAAGTGGATTATTCCACTAAACTTTTTTATTAATATTTTTTATTTTTTGCATAGGATTCAAAGAGCATACTAGAGGAAAGAACCCTAGGAAGAAAACCTCCGGTCACAGCTCATAAAATAAACCTATAGTATCTAACAGATCAGTTTATATATCCCACCCAAAACCACATACAAAATGCGGTCACAACACATATAATATCAGTTTTACATAGAGCCCATATGGCAATTTGCAAACCCATTGGATAATTTTCAAATGTAGACTCCACAACTGCTATCAATGGAAGAAGACATAATTTTCCAAAGCCCTGTGCTAAATCCCATGAGCCAAAAACCTTCCTGCCAATAAAGAAATTATCAAAAAACCTTTGGAAAAGCACTATTGTATCAAATACCATGAGATCAGACTCTCCTCCAAACAACGAACATGAATACTTGTTATGAAAAGGGAAAGCAAGAATAATTACCATCATAAAATTTTACATCAACATTACTCAAGAAAATCACATAACTATTGCTGCAAACCTTCCCATACCCTAGAAGGAATTTCCTCAAAACCCACCTCTCGCTGATTAGCATTTCTATCAATGGCTAAATTTGCCAAATAATCTGCAATCTTATTAACTTCTCTGTAACAATGGGATAATAAAAAAGATTCAAACAATTCTAATTTTTGTAAAATGAGATCAAGTATATATTGCAAATTCCAACAATTCGATTTCTTTTTCATAACACATTGAATCATCACCATAGAATCACCTTCAATTATTAAGTCCTTAATTCCCAAAGAGATTGCCATATCTAATCCAAAAGACAAAGCATGAAATTCCACATAATTGTTAGATTTTAAACCAATAGCATGACACTTAGCTTGAATAAAATTTGCATTGTGATCATAAATTACCATGCCTACCCCAATCAGCCTAGGGTTACCACGAGAGGCCCCATCAAAATTCAGTTTAAAGTGCCCCAGCAGAGGAGGTTTCCATCTAGTAGAGCATCTCTTACCTATTACATCATTCTTTTTAAAAATTAAACCATGAGAGGGTAAAACCGACAACATCTTCCAAACTCTAGTAACTCTACTATCCCAGTGCGAAAAAGAAGTAAGATTTTCCAAATTCTTATAAATAAATGACAAAACAACCTCAGAGATTGAAGACTCAATTTTTAATAGAACCTCAGACACAGGAGAACTTGTTTTTTTAAATATCCCATTGTTTCTCTCTAGCCAAACATTCCAAATAACAATAGATGGAGATATGATCCAAAGGCATGAATAAAAAGATGAGGCAAACATAAAGGGCCAAGATCTAAAATGGGAAATGAGATCCTTACCAATAACAAAGGATATATTTAACTTCTCAAACAACCATTACCAACATTCATAAGCATAATCACAATGTAGGAATAGGTGTGAAGAAGATTCCAAAGTTTTGTTACAAATGACACAAGGGAAAACAATAGTAATGCCAAGCCTGTCCAGTCTTATACCTATAAGGACTTTGTCCTGAACTGCCAATCAAGCAAAGGCTCCAGCTTTAGGAAGACAAGCCTAATGCCAAAACAAATTATAAGGCCGAGATGATAAACCTTTAGCAACCATAAGAGAGTTGTAACAATCTTAACAGTGTACTTACCAGAAATATTCTTTGTCCAAATAAGTTCATCCTCAGAATCAAAAAGAAATAAAGTTCTATCCCCCAAAATCTTCTCAAAATCTAATTTCATACTTTGATCAACATCTAAGAAATCAATCGACTTCCATCTAGCTAGCTTAAGGTGTCCACTAGTCACAATTTCAAAATAATCTGCTACAAAAACACCCCAAAGGGAGGAAAGAGTAGTGATCAGAGGAGACCAGTCCCTAATATTCACTAGAGATGTGTGTCCATTCCATACTTCATCCCAGAATCTGACCTTTCTACCATTATGAACAATCCATGAGAGATGAGGCAAAATAACTGATCTACATTTACAAAAGAAATTCCAAATAGCAGAACCCGAAGGCAAATTTGAAACTTTAAAAATGTACTCTCTCGGTCCATTATTTAAATATTTGGCAAGCATAATTTGTGCCCATAAGCAGCTAGGCTTGTCATATAATTTCCAAACCAACTTAGCACCTAAGGCTGAATTCTGATTCTCTAGACTCTGAATTCCTATTCCCCCAAGTTCCTTAGGCAAACATACCTTATGCCATGCAATTAAAGGGAGTTTCTTCTTGCTATCTTTATTATTGTTCCAAAGAAAATCTCTAAGGGTATCTTGTAAACTAACAATAGCTGCTTTTGGAGACTTCAAAATAGACATGAGATATATGGGAACAACATTCAAAGCAGACTTGATGAGAACAATTTTACCCGCCAAAGTTAACCATTTATGATTCCATGAGAGAATTCTTTTAGAAATGACCGAAATAATCTTATCCTATTTAACAAAGAAAGGAATTCCAAGGTAAGTACATGGAAGATTTCTAGTCTCAAATCCCCAAAAGGATTGCAACCTATGCTGAACCAGTTGTGATGTATTAAGGAAGAAAATCTTTGATTTATCACCATTCACTTTTTGACCAGAAAATGATGCATAATTCTTTATTATTCCTTTAATCACTTTTGCCTCAACTAATAAAGCATGCCCAAATAAAAGAGTATCATCTACAAAGAGACAATGAGAAATACTTTGGGGAATATTCTGAATCCTTATACCTTTCCAAAGCCCCCCCACTTTAGTAGCCTTAATAGCCCAACTAAAGGTTTCAGCTAGGAGAATAAACAAAAAGGGAGAAAGGGGATCTCCCTATCTCAAACCCCTGGAGGAAGTGAAAAAACCACAGGGAGAACCATTAATCAAAACTGAGAATCTTGCAGAAGAAATACATGCACGAATCCATTTGACCTAGGCCTTGGAAAAACCTAACTTCTCAAGAACAACACATAAAGCCCCCCACTCTACTCTATCATAAGCCTTCATCATGTCTAGTTTAAGTATCATGGTCAGGGTTCTCTAGGTGGAAATAGAATGTAGCACCTCATGTGCTATAATTGCACCCTCTGTCATCTCCCTGCCAGGAACAAAACCACCTTGCTCCAATGAAATGATCCTAGGTACAATTTTTTCCAACCTAAGGGAAATTGCCTTCGTAAATATCTTATACAAAGTGTTACATAAATCAATGGGGTGGAAGTCAGCAAAAGTCTTAGTATCCTCTTTTTTAGGAATAATTGCAATCATTGTAGTATTAAGTTCTTTTAAAACAGACCTATTTCTGCTAGCTTCCTCGAGAGCCAATATAACATCATTTCCCACAAAATCCCAACATTTATGAAAAAATAAAGGAGTAAAACCATCTGGTCCTGGACCTTTATCTAGATTCATGGCAAAGATAACACTCTTAACTTCTTGTAAGGAAAAGGGAGACATCAACATCTTATTGTCATCCAAAGATACTAAAGGAGGAATATTAGACATAATATCATTGCTGAGATTTCAATCTTCCAAAGATAATAATGACTTAAAAAACCTAACTACCTCTGAAGCAATGTCCTTTGGCTCTGTCAATAAATTCCCATTCTGACACTGAATACAAGATATCCTATTCTTACATCTTTTAATCTTAGTTGAAGAATGAAAAAATTTTGTGTTCCTGTCACCATCTGAAAGCCATAACTCTATAGATTTTTGTCTCCAATAGATTTCCTCTCAAGCTAACACCTCCTCAAGTTGGAGTTTTAGTGACTTCAATTCATTAAAAACTTGTGGCACCATACCATGTTGAAGCACATGAGTATTAAGACACTCAGTCATATCTTGAATCCTTTGTTTCTCCTGAAAAATGTTCTTAAAATGCGAGATATTTCGTTCCCTAATATTCAATTTCAAATAACTTAACTTCTTAGCAATCTGAAACATATGGGCCCCTGAACAAAAAGGAGCAGAATTTACTATTTCATAAGAAGAGGCAAAAATGAAGAATTCCTAAACCACATGGGCTCAAATTTAAATGGAGAGTTAAAAGAAGTCCTATCCTCAATAACTGAAAGGGAAATTGGAAAATGATCCGAACCCGAGATCGGTAGAATAGAGGAAGAGAATTCAAAATCTGAATCAATCTAATTCTTAGATAACAAAAACCGATATAATCTCTCAGCAATCTGAGAAAAATCCCTTCTCATGTTTATCCATGTGAAAACCCCATTCTGAGACTTACAATAAAAAGGGCTCATATTAGAAATGAAATCCCCAAAGTCATCCATAATCCTTTTATTAGGGACAACACCTCCTCGTTTCTCATGTAAATCAGTGATAGCATTAAAATCACCCTCAAAGATAATAAAGGAACCATGTCTTAAGGGAGAAGAAATCCTCTTTAATTCACCCCATAACTTAATCTTTCCTTGAATTCCTGACAGAGCATAAATGTTAAAAAGCCAAAATTTAACCTTCGAAAGCTTGCTTATAACTAAAGTCAACATCCAATTTGTAGTAGATGCCACTAAATCTATCTCAATATTATAATTATTCCAAAGCAGTGCCAAACCTCCTAAAGCACCACAAGCAAGAGAAGAAAGAAAATTTCACTTTCTCCAAGATTAAAAAACCAAATCAGCAAACTCCTTTGACAACTTTGTTTCTTGCAACATAAAAATATCACACTTAATTAAGTCCATCTGGGACTTAATTAAGCATCTCTTGTTAGGGGCATTTAAGCCCCTAACATTCCAAGAAATAATTCTCATTGTCCTCAAGGGGAGGCCGAATCTCCCCTCTTCCCATTAATCAGAGAATTTTTTATTTCCTCAAAGCAACCTTGCAAATTACGTTTCATAGCCCCTGATCTTGTCACAGGAGGACTAGTCACAAATCTTTTACTCCTCTTTCTTTTTACACTTACAGGAGTTAGGCATGTTTTCTTAGGCCTACCAAGAGAGACCGAATGCCTCCCTTGCCCACCAAAATGAGAAAGGGACAAAGTATTTTGAATTCCAACATCAATTTCCATTTGAGTCTTAAGATTATTTGGAGGCCTACCTCTCCTAGGAGAAACCATTGATGGTGAAAAAACCAAAGTTGTTTGGACAATTGGTAAACTCTTGCATGACTTTGGAGAAGCCAGGATAATTGGATTATCTTCAAAACCCAACTTCGTTGTAGCCAAAACCGCAAAAGGATTAGCATATGTAGAAATTGGAAGGGTCAATTTTATACCCCCCAAATCATTCTGAATTAAACAAACAACTCTATCAGTAATTCTCTCATCCATCTAATGTGCATGATTATTAAAAATATCATTTAGTTGTTATACCAAAATCTCATCTGGCATAATAACAGGGACAACCTCTGATAGATTACTATTCCCTAAGAAAGATTCATTAGCCATATTAATTTCAACATTCAAAGGGGAATTATTAGACACCAAATTCTTAATTTCCTGAACTAAAGAAGTATCATTAGGAAAACCTATGGCAGGTACCTCTTTAATAGTTTCCATATCAACCACTGCATTTTTATCTAAATTCACATTCTTTGAAGAATCCAAAACCTCCTTATGAGTGCATGAAGACAAATTGTTGTCCTCACCCTTTATGTGATTATTTTGCATCTTAGGGAAATCTATAGTCAATGGATGATCTACTCCATTTATCAGGTGATTACCATCCATCACTAAACCCCCGTTATTAGAAAATGTCTTCAGTAAAGATGAAAGTGAGACCGAACCCGAAGTGTGATCATTTGGTTTCCTAGAACTACAACACAATGGGTTATTTTCAAGATTAATGTGACCTATTTCTACCAATTTATGTGAAGAGACATTTCCACATTCTTCAACCAAAGGTCCCATCGACAAACTATCTTTATTAAGGGATTTAGGGACAGAGCCAACAACCTGTTGGTTTTTCTTAAAATCCATAAGTAACGGAGCATCCAAAGTTAAAGGAGACTTAAGAAGCTCCGTATCTAATTTCTCAATTGACTGGTGCCAAATACCATCATGAGACTTGATATTACAAGTATAGGGGCAAACATTGTTAGGGTTAATAAGAACACAAATTTTTACCAGAACCCCCCCTCCACAAAGTCCATTTTAGATGTTAAAAAAGTTCCAATAGTATTTCCAATTTTCTCAAGAACATCAAGATCCATAAATTCAAAAGGAATTTTAGGTAAACCAAACCAGAAAGGAATAAGTTTCGAACTAGACCAAGCAGGAACAAAAAAAGGTTTCCAAGCCGCAATTGATAATGTTTTCCAAACCAATGATGTGAAGTTCTTAATACCTCATCTCTGAAAGAAGAAGAATCAAAGACAATAATAAAAGCATTTGCAAACAATAATTGAAAATAATGCATATCCCCCCATCTTTTCTGCAATTTATGAGAAAGCTTTAAAAACTAATTTGATCTCTGCAAATTTTTCCAGAAATAGCATTCGTATGCAAACAATTCGCTTTCTTATCGACATAGGAACCCAGAAGATCGATACAAGGGAAAGGAGCCCAAACTTGTGATGAAGAAACCCCCAGCAGAATAGTATCACTAGGTATCTTACCTACCTTTTCCGGACTAGCTTCCTTGAGGTTCACAGTTACCTTATTTCCCACCTGCTATGAAGAAACAAAAATCCTAGCCGTAGTCTCCTTATTTCCTAAGCCAACAACCCTAGCAAACATTTTCTAATTGCCCAGATCCAAAGACCATTTCCCTAAAAATCCCTTCAATTGCTTCTCAGAATTCCCTTGACTCACACCATTATTAAAATGCCCTTGAGTGAATCTCCTTCCATTGTTATTCTGCCTCCATGCCACACTGCGTCTGTTTCGAAAGAAGCCTTGAAAGTATTTTGAAACTGGTCGAAAAACCTTGTTATTTCTGCTCTGATTTACCTGTATCACAATGTCCTTCCATCTGTCGTTCATGTAGACCCACTGCGGAACATGAGGCGGGTCTTCCCAACCCACATTTGCCCATGAACCCAAATGCCTTCTATCGGCCATTTCCAATCGCACAGAGTTATTCATCATTATAATATTACCTTAATTCAATTATGCCCTAAATTTTGACGAAGCTCTTGGCAAGAATTGGATGATCTTTACCACTGTAGTTCTGCTAGATTCGCTCTGCCACTACAAAAGGCTAGGGTTTTCTGAATCCAGATCTTTATTTTGGTATGGTTGTTGGTGTTGTTGCTTCTGGTCACTGTGTATCCTTCCACACAATTGTAATTATCCAGACTGCAGATCGCTTGAAATATAGACCATTTAAGGCCGCAAATTCGTCACAAAGATCAGCGCCAACTGAAGAAAAATCGACGCGTACCAATTCAGATGATTCTCTAATAATTTCCATCCGCAAAATAGATTTCCGCAGAAACCCTATCAATAATGGAGAGAATTACTATGGTTATTAGTTTGATGGAATTTCTCATTACCTATTCATTCATTACAATTAAAAAATATTTAATTACTATTACAAATATAAAGTGACAAGTACATTTTATTATTATATTATTATTAAAATATTATTATTAAACGTAATTATAATCAATATTGTCATATTTTTTTTGAGGGCTACTTATGTAAGAATTATTTTGATTAATAATTTATAAGAAAGTATTGAAATTATTTTAAATTTTAAATAAATACTTTATATTTAATTTGAATTGTCAATTTTTTGTGTCATGATATTTTTAATTGAATAATTATAATTTAATATGTTTTTTTAATATATACATTCTTTACATATTATTATGATGCTAATATTATTATTATATTACATAATATTTTATTTTATTTTATTATAAATTTTATATTATATTACGTTGATATAATTTACTAAATAAAATTATCTAAGATAATTATTGTACTATAACCTTAACTATTATTGTGTAAATGTATTCCTTTTTCTCTGGAGAAAAACACAATTAGATAGTATTGTAGAGTCAATATTTTTTTGGGGGGGGCTCATTTTGAGCCATTCAACATAGGAGAGCAAGGGCCCATATGCTTTTGTCACAATAAATATTATATTGGCATACATTTGGAATTATTTTAGTTAATATAAGCCTATTTAAATTTTTTTTAAATTTATTTTTTCATTTAAATTTTTTATTTTATTTACATAGATAATTATTCTATTTTATTTTGAAAGTAGTTAAGATTTTTTATTTTTTTTATTACTTACAGGTTATTTCAACAAAAGTAATTTAGGGGATAAGAAAAGAATCTTTTGAAAGAGTGATTAAGTTTAATATAAAATTATTTATGTGACAAATTATTTAAGAATCATCAATAGTAGGTTTTTACATTCTCTAAATTTCTAACCTCCAAAATATTATTGATATTTCTAATTATTTTTTAACCCTTCTCCAATAAACCTTTTCATCTCAAATAATTCATTTATATCTCACTATCAGCCTCACCCTTGCACCCTCTTTTGGTGCAAGTGCTAGTTTAATGTTTAGTGGTAGAAGTCCTCAAAATAGGCATTAATTGTATATTACTTGGAAGAGTAAGAATTGACATTGTTTTTGTTTGGTGTAATCTGTATTTTAAAGTATCAAGTACATAATATTTTAATACATATCTTTATTAGCAATCAATTAGATTGACTGAGCTCTTTGTTTATATATTTTTATAAGATGGTGAGTAGTTGTATACATTTTGGTGTTAAGATATATTATGATTAGTACTTTTAAAAATAATTATTGATATTTTTTTACTCAAACATTAATAACAATATTTTCAATTAATAGATCGAGCTAAGACAAGTATTGACTGATTTCTTATAGATGCACATGTTGAAATTTATTGTTATTTTCTATTTGTAATATGAAGAAAGAATCTTTTACTTTTGAAAACCAAAATAATCTTAATCTACCAAAAAGATAAATATTGTACAGAATTATTGTTATACTAATAAAATATAAATAATTTTTTCTCACTTGAATGAAAGAATAGAATTGAACTGAACCATAATCAAATTAAATATGTGCCATTATAAGACATATGTATCACGAGTTGTTACATACTATACATGTTCATTGTGCTCTAATTTATAGGCATCATCAAGGTGCTCACATCTAAAGGTTATTTTTTCATCTACGTGGGGTCATCTCTAAAATAATATCATCACACCATGGCATGAAACAGGTTCATTGGTTGCCTAGACTAACAGGAATATTTCTACCAACAGAAGATCAAACTTTCAAACTTTAGAAAGGTATTGCAAAGTCAACTCCAGAGGTGCAGATAAAGGTTCTTGAATTTTATTTATGTTACAAGTTGTCTGATCTATCCTCCATTGTCAGGCTCATGCTCCATGTCCACGATTTGCCATCTCCCCTGCTTGTAGTGTTGCCATTCTGTCCTGTAAGCTGCCAGTCTTTGATATATCCAGGGCGACATTGTGGTGGATTAATTTCCATTGCCCCTCCTAGCATGGCAACAACCTGTGACATTGAAGGTCGTTGCGTGGGAGTTGCCTGTGTACATAAAAGAGCCACGTGAATCACTCTCACAACATCTTCTGCGTAGCAACTGGAAAGAATGCTGGTATCAACCAATTCTAGAAGTCTCCCTTCCTCGTACAGTTGCCAGGCCTGCAAGTTCATTGAGGGGTAATATAAGACATTACTTTCTAAGAGTAAATATTAAATAGCGAATTTTTTTCAAACATCTGTTGAATCTTTGGTAAGTGTCAAATGATTCTAATTTGATAATTCAATAGAACAAATCACTTATGTTCGAAATCTAGAAGAAAACATTGCTACCAAATCGAGAAGATAGACCATCTCATCTGGCAAGTTCCTGTCTTCATGACTTCTGTTGCTAACAACTTCTAGAGCAACTACTCCAAAGCTAAAAACATCAACCTTCTCCGTGAGATGTCCACGCAAAGCATACTCGGGAGCTAGATATCCGCTGAAAGCATTATGAATTTAAACTTTTAGTATACATCCAAAGTACGGTGTCCGTCCTCATTTTAATTTTTAAACCTTATTAGCATTCTGTGTTAGGGTGTTTTCATTAGAACATTGAAATCAAAATAATCTGCTGACTGCTTCCGGCCAGTATCTGCTTGGAAAAATGAAAAAACATATGAAATGTGCTACAGCCACATCTTAAATTTCTCTTGGTATCTTGAGTCCTACAATTATTATAACTGGAAAAGAATTATTTCTCAATCGCAACGTGATCAACCTATCTGCTGACATAAATTTTTCAATTTAGGGAAACAACCACTGGGAAACTCTCTCTGTAAATATTAATAAGACAGAAATCTTACATTGTTCCTGCCACTCGAGTACTGATGTGAGTTTTCGCAGCATCATAGAGCCTCGCCAATCCAAAATCAGCTATTTTTGGATTTAAATATTCATCTAGAAGGATGTTATTTGGTTTAATGTCTCGATGTATAATTCTAATTCTCGATTCTTGATGAAGATATGCCAACCCACGTGCAACTTCAAGGCAAATGTTAAACCGTATAGGCCAATCAAGGCTTAGCTTAGATCGATTAGAACCTGAGGTTTATAAACAAAAATAATAGTAATATTAATTTTTATTTAAATGATCTCAAGACACAAAATGGACTCTTAGAGGTCGTAGTTAATATGTTAAAGAAATATAAGGCCATACCAAATAAAGCTCGCCCAAGACTGTTGTTGGGCAAATATTCATAGACCAAGAGTCGCTCTTCGTCTTCAATACAACACCCATAAAGTTTGACGAGATTCCGGTGTTGCACAGCAGATATTGTGGCTACCTCATTTAGAAATTCCCGTTTTCCTTGACCAGACGTGGACGACAGCTTCTTTACTGCCACAAGAATTCCATCTTGTAGGACACCCTACAATTGAAATCATATATTGTAATATAAGCACTTCAATTTTCTATTTGATTTATTTACCTTCTCTAAAAATAAAGCTTATACTCTAAATATAACTAAAGGTTGTATCTTAATTTACCTTATAAACTGCCCCAAACCCGCCCTCCCCTATCTTATTTTCAATATCAAAATCATTTGTAGCTATTTTCATTTCTGTTAAACTGAAAAGATGAGCTTTTCCAGCCATACTCTTCAAATCTGGAAAAACAAGCAACATAGAAATTATAAGATCCATGTTCATGGCAATCTATTGCTCAATATTATTTTCATTTACAGGAGAGAGAAAATGTTATTGAGCTGATCTCAAAACTGTAGGGATTTCTGTGTAAAGCTTAGCAACATGCATTATCACCTTCGCTATCATCGGCTGAAGAAAATTTTCTATTCCTTCTCTTGTTTCTTAAAACCACTAAGAATAAGCATAGTAGAACGCCAACCCCAACAACAACTCCAATAATAATTCCAGTGGATCTTGTTCGGCTGTGGTTGCTGGAACTTCCAATGCCAATTGTTGCCTTGAATTCTGCAACAAGCAAGAGAAAATAATTTCTGAAGTGACACATTCACAGCAATGCAAAGCAAAATCCAGAATGATTGTCTCTTATATTAAGGTTAGAAACTTATTAATCTCCATAGCAAATATCCTAAGAATAAAAACTGTATAATAACATATTTATGTAAGGCCAACATAGCATCTTACGAGGAATAACCCTAATTGCTGACAGTAGAGGTCCACGCGTCCAGTCCGACGGTATGCCAAAAGTTCCCTTCCCAGCCCAAAAAAGATGCACATCAAGGATGTTTTCAGTCACGTTGACATTAAAAGTCCTTATAATTGCAACGTTTGAGTCTCCAGCGGCCTGCTTGATATTGTAATTTCGCAACTTTCGAGTTCCCTGCACAAAAAAGTGTCGCAACAGTGAAAGACATGTCAAAGGTTAAAATGACAAAATCATAGTGCGAGACATATAACTATTCTAATATCTTCTCAACGTTTAAAATGTTGGAGGGTGTGGATTGTGGAAGTTGCTTAAGTTCAGCAAGAGAATGTTTTCTATTATGTAATTAGAATATTTTTTAGAGTTGTGAGGTTAACACCAAGAGCAGTTTTACGTGTGAGATGGTCTGAGTTATGTAAGAGTTTCCTTTCTCTTGCTTCATGTAAAGAAAATTCTAGTTTGCATCATGCAAGGAATGTTTCTCTTAGGTTGTGTTGTGTGATGAAAGTTTCTCTTCTCTTGCATAATTGATGTTTCATCAAGAAGTTTATATATGTAAGATCACTGTAACAACTAGGATTAGATTCTTAAAGAATTTGGAAAGAAAGTTTGCTCTTGAGATTGAATAGAAGATTCAACATTTCCAGGTTTTTCCCCACATTGGGGTTTACTAGGTATATCGGTGTTATCTGTGTTATTGTGATTGGCTCGTTATTTTTGCTTCTGATGTTATTAGCTATTAATTATCCTAATGTATTAATTGTTATAAATCAGATAGACCCAAATTGTTTTGGTTCTTTTTGTGAATTTATTGAGCAATTAATCTATTGCTAGATAATAAGAAATTAACATGGTATCGGAGCTTTAAACTTTGAATACAAAGCTAAGTTTTGTGACATAATTTTTTTAGATTTCAGTTTTCAATTTCTTTGAGGGTTTTATTTCACAATGGAAACCAGTGTTCGATATGAGGATAGGTTTGAAGGTGCATCTAACTTCTTACACTAGTGGATGGTTCGAATTATATCCATTCTCAAGGAGAACAAGTCACAGATCTATGCTAGTATAGAAGTGACTCCACCAACAAATAATCCTATTGCCCTAGATTCACATGAAATCAAGGAGGCCAAGGTTCAGAGGACTATCCTTCATGGGGTAAAATATCATTTGATTCCTCATCTATTTGAGAAAGAAACCACCAAAGAAATGTGGGATACACTCACAAAACTTTATCAGAGCAATGCTCAAAGATAAATTACATAACACCAAGATGTCCAAGGGCGAGAGTGTGACCTCTTGTCTAGATTGACATAGGTCAAGGACGAGTTGAGTATTGTTGGAGAGAATATTACTGATGATGAGCT
Source organism: Cryptomeria japonica (assembly GCF_030272615.1). Lineage (NCBI taxonomy): Eukaryota > Viridiplantae > Streptophyta > Pinopsida > Cupressales > Cupressaceae > Cryptomeria > Cryptomeria japonica. Next base: position 2,218,593 of record NC_081413.1, read on the forward strand.
TGTGCGGGTAGCCTTGAATGTTTTCTCAAAGAATTGGAAAGTGTTTGTCAAGTTTGTTGTCAGTAGAAATTGCTTACCTGACTGGGCGAGGCCTTGGGATGATTTTGTCTAGGAAGAGATCCGTGAAAATGCTCATTAGGGAGGTCAAACAAAGAGGTTGAAGATGAAGAAAATCTCGCTCTTGCAAGCAAGGGTAAGAAGAACTTCAATAAAGGGCAAACTAAAGGGTCTTCTTCCAAGGATGGGAAGAAGAAAGATCTAAGTAAGATAAAGTGTTTTTGTTGCCATTAGATGAGTTACTATACCAGTCAATGCCTAAATAAGAAAAAAAAGGGTAAGTCGAAGAAGCAAGTTGTGACTATTGCAGAGGTGGATGAGTTTGAAATATGGTTTGAGAATGAAGTTTTCACTCATTGCCTGTCTCTCAAGTTCAATTGCCAAAAGTGTATGGTATATTGATAGTGGGGCTTCTTGCCACATGACGGAAGTGAAGAGAATATTTCAGCAAATTGGAGGAGAAGAAGTTGGATTTTTGTATTGAGCTTTGAGACAATGCCAAGTACCATGCAACTAGTGTTGGCACGATCAAGTTTTAGAGGGAGTCTAACAAGCCTCTGTTGGTGGAGGACATGTTGTATGTCCCTGGAATGACCAAGAACTTAGCTTTGTTTCTACTCTGGAGGACAAGTGTTACATCGTGACCTTTGAAAAGAGAAAATTCTATCTTCTTCCTAATAATTCCAAGGTAGCAAAAGTAATTGGAGTTAGACATGGAAGCTTCTTTCAGTTACAGTTTGAGCTAGTATGTGCATTGGTAAGTAGTTGTAGAGGGCTTGGAGAATTGTGGCATAGGAGGATGACTCATCTTGACCATGGAGCACTTAATATGGTCAAGGAAATAGTGACGAAGCTTCCTGAGATGAAAGTTGAAAAGCATGAGGTGTGCAAGGGTTGTGCTCTTGGGAAATATGCCAAGACCAATTTTCCAAGTAGCGACACTAGATCCAAAAAGATTTTGGGTATCATACACTCAGATGTGTGTGGGCCCATGTCAACAACATCCTTGAATGGCTATAGGTATCATGTTACTTTCATGGATGATTTCTTCAGGAAGACATGGATATATTTAATATAGAATAAAGATGAAGTCTTTAGTAGGTTCAAAGAGTTTAAGGCTCTTGTTGAGAACCAAATAGGGAGGAAGATCAAGATAATGAGATCTGATAATGGAGGAAGATATCAAGAAAGAGTTGATAGTTTTGTACAACCCTCAACAAAATGGGGTCGCTAAATAGAAAAATAGGGCTATAGTTGGAGCAGCCAAGGCCATGCTTCATGATCAAGATCTGCCTTGGTTTTTGTAGGTAGAATCTTGCAATACAACTTTGTATTTCTAGAATATGAGCCTACACAAAGTGTTGGGAAAATTGACTCTAGAAGAGGTGTTCACTAGGAAGAAACCAAATTAGGAGAAAATTCGCATCTTTGGATGCCTTTTGTATTGTCATGTGTTACTGTGGAGAAGAGAACAAAGTTGGAGCCAACTACGGAGAAGGGTATCCTTGTTAGGTACAGTGAAACTTCTAAGGCCTATGATCGGGTTTAAACTCTTACCCTCAAGAAAATGGTTGTTCATAAAGATGTGAAGTTTGAGGAGTAAAAGGCTCTTTAAAAATTTCGATGCTTGATAAAGGTTCAGGAGGAGGCGTAGGCACCCAAGGTTGAGGCAGCACAGATTCCTCAAACTTTGGTCATGCAAGCTGGAGATCAGAGCAAGAAGACTGAGCAAGTTGATCAGTGAGAGGAACAAAGGATTCCTCAGTCTCAAAATTCTATCACACAGAGGAGGAGAAACAAAGAAGCTAAGCAGAAACTGAGAGAGGCCCAAGAGTATGTTGGTCATCCTCAGGATCCAGTCAGATAGAGAGAGGCTCCCAATTGATTTTTTGATTGTATGGCACTCATGGTTGAACTAATTGAGGTGGAGCCTTCTAGCTTGCAGGAGGTATCCAAGCATCAGGTATGGAAGGATGACATGGTGGAAGAGTATTCTTCCATCATGAAGAATAGTGTGTGGGAGGAAGTACCATGACCTGAAAATAAGTCAGTGGTAGTGTTGAGATGGTTGTATAAGATCAAGCATGCTATAGATGGTAGTGTAGAAAAGTTCAAAGTTTGGTTTATGGCTAAGGGGTCTCCTTAGAAGGAAGGGATCAACTATGATGAAACCTTTGGTCTAGTAGCTAGGTACTCTTCCATAAGGGCTATCATTTCTATAGTAGCACAAATGGGTTGGAGGATTCACTAGATGGATGTGAAGATGACCTTCCTCAATAAAGTAATTGAAGAAGAGATTTACATAGAACAAACAAAGGGTTTTGAGGTACATGGGAAGGATTCCCATGTGTGTAGGCTGAAGAGAGAGTTGTATGGATCAATTAGGCTCCCAGGACGTAGTATGTGCGTAATGATGGTTACTTGCAGAGAGTGGGCTTCACCAATAGTGAGGCTGATCCAAAATTGTACTATGTTTAGGTGAAGGGTGAGCTCCTCAAATTCGGGCTATATGTTGATGACTTGTTTCTTACATGATCAGAAGAGCTCATAGAACATTGCAAACAAGATATTGCAGGAGAGTTTGAGATGAAGGAATTGGGATTGATGCACTACATTTTGGGATTAGAGTTGTGGCAGAAAGAGGGAGCTAATCTTCCTTGGACAAGGGAAGTATAAAATTGAAATCTTGAAGTGATTTAGGATGGAAAACTCTAAGCCCATGTCCACACCACTTGTGACCAATTGGAAGAAGATTGATGCTTCCAAATCAGAGGTAGTGGACCCAAATTTGTACAGACAGTTGATAGGCTCTCTTATGTATCTAGTCAACACAAGGCTAGAGATTTGTTTTGTAGTGAATTCACTCAGTCAGTTTATGGTGGAACATAAATGTGTGCACTAGATAGCTACAAAGAATGTTTTGAGGTATCTCTGAGGCATATTTGATTATAGGTTGAAGTATATTCAATAGGATGGAGTGAAGTTCAAGGGGTTCACCAATGTAGATTGGGCAGGCAGTACCGCTGATAGGAAGAGCACTTGAAGCTGTTGTTTTAGCTTGGGATCAAGAGTGGTCTCTTGGTACAACAGGTAATAGAAGTCCATTGCACTAAGTTTTGTTAAGGCCGAGTATATGGCAGCCAGTATGACTACATGTAAGGCTATCTGGATTTTGAAACTTCTAGTTAGGATCTTTGATTAGGAGCTAGATTCAACCATCATTTATTATGATAATCAGAGTTGTATCAAACTCTCTGAGAATCTAGTGTTTTATGGAAAGTCAAATCATATTTATTTCAAGTATCACTTCCTTAGAGATTGTGTGGAGAAGGGAAGATTGAAGTTAAAATACATTCATATGGATGAATAGATAGTAGACATTCTAACTAAGGCCTTGATGAAGAGTAAGCTTGTATTATTCAAGGATATATTGGGTGTTGTGCATAATGCCTTCCTCACTAAGAGGGAGTGTTGATTTTTCTATAGTTCAGAAGGTGTTGATTATGTAAGTTGCTTAAGTGCATCTCGTGTTGGATGTTCAATAAGAGAATGTTTTCTATTTTTTAATTAGAATGTTTCCTAGAGTTGTGAGGTTAACAACAAGATCGGTTTTATGTGTGAGATAGTCTGAGTTATGTAAGGCGAGTTTCCTTTCTCTTGTTTCATGTATGGAAAGCTCCAGTTTTCATCATGCAATGAATGTTTCTCTTAGGTTGTATTGTGTGAGGAAAGTTTCTCTTCTCTTTCTTAAATGATGTTTCATCAAGAAGGCTATATATGTAACATCATTGTAGCAACTAGTATTATATTCTTGAAGTGATCAGAAATAAAGCTTGTTCTTGAGGCTGAATGGAAGATTCAACATTTGTATGTTTTTCCCCACATTGGGGTTTCTTGGGTATATCTATGTTATTGTGATTGGCTTGTTATTTTTAGTTCCACTATTGTTAGCTTTTAATTATCCTAGTATATTGATTGTTATAAATCAGATAGACAAATTATTTTGGTTCTTTCTGTGAGTTTATTGAGCAATTAATCTATTGCTAGATAATAAGAAATTAACACAAAAATAACAACTGCAATATGCGAGGCCCTAAGAAAATAGACCATAGTGAATTGATAAACATTATGCAACATTAGAAAATTATGGTGATAGTGTTTACCTTCTCAACAACAATTTATATTGCATGTCATCACATTCAGAAAGGCGATGACAATGTATGTTGTCCATATATTCCCATTTCTAGTTCATCAATCTTAAATTTCTTTGAGATTATTACATGGTTTGATGTGTGGCCTTGATCAAGCACAAATGGTTTTTTAAATAGTTTTTATGTATTTAAATATTTTTTGTGTATTTACATAATTTTTTTTAATGAATACATGTGTCAATTTTTATTAATTTATAAATATATACACATATCCACAAAAAAATATAGGAGGGCATGAGGTCACTTCTCAAAGTCACACAAAAAGCTCTCATTGATGGCCCCATTCTCCCCAAATAAAAATTGTTGTCTCTTTCTCTTGGTTATAAGGAGCAACGATTCTCCTACTTGTAAGCTAGTGGTAGACATCAACAACTTGGACCTTGCATATCCTTTTGAGAAAACATTAGCTATTGCTAATGTTTCTTCCACTGTCTTGGATGCCTTATTCAACTCCCCTCTCAAAAATTATTTTGTTGATGGACTTCGCAAACCCTCAAAAGTGTCATTCGCCCAGCCTGTGCCTCCTTTGTGTCAGAGTTTGTTCTTGAAAAGGAGGTGTTGGATTGTATTTCCTATTTTCAAAACTTGGCACTTATAAGAAGGTTTAATCACTTGTGGTCATCACTCCCTACAATACACTCCTAGATTTCTGAGCATTGGAACCCACTGGTTTTAAGTAAAGTTAAAATTTACCCTTGTGATTGTGGCTTCTTCATTATTTGTGTTAACTCTGCTAATGATAGGGATTATGTTCTGACCATGGGTGTTTCGAAATGGGGTTCACAGAATCTGTCCCTTCACCCTTCGTCACCCTCCTTCAATTCTCTGGTGGATCCTATTGAGTTTTCTCCTAACTAGGTAAGCCACTTTTGGTGCAATGCTACCTATAAAGCTATCAACAATAAGATAGGTCCCTTCATCATAGTTGACCTTAACACTAGCCTTTTCTTCCATACTTCCAACACTAGGATTTTGGCAGGTTTGGACCTTGCTAAGCTACTTCCTACTCATATTACACTTAAGGTTGATGAGCTACCTTGGAGATAGATTCCAGACTATCAAGGCATACCTTTTAATTGCACAGACTGTATTGCTACTGGGCACTTAGCCTCTCTATGCCCTATGGTTCCTGCCTTTGTTCCTCTCCTAACTAGTGGAAAGATGTGAAATGGTGCCATCTCCTAGCATTTCTTATAGATTGAGACTTTAGGTTAGACTCTCCTACAGACTTTGTGCCTCCCTCTCTAAGTGCTATACCCACTTCAGTGGATTGAGCTATCTTTTCTCATGTGGACCTTGCTCTTGCACCCCTATTTCGATGATTCATGTTGTTCCTACTTAAGCAGCCCCTTCTCTCATGACCCCTTTTTTGTCAGTTCATATTGTTAATGTCCATATGTCTTCTAGTTCTCTTTCAAGCTCTAGCCTCATTCCATCCATGGTTCTTGACTCTATCCTTGGACTGTCAAGTTCCCCTTCTTACCTTAGTAACCCACTTGTCAAACTTGTTTGCAACTTTCGATTTCACTTTTAGCACTGCTCCTTTAGATTATCTAGAGAAAGATGTTTCTTCTTGGATTGTTGTTTGCTGCTAGAAAAGGGATCATTGCCTCTCTACTTAGAGAAATTTGATTGTCTCATTGGGCCCACACTTGGATCCCAACTCTAATATTCAATAAATTATTTTGGAAAGTTTAGGTTTACTTTTTTCTTTTCTATATCGTATTTGGTTATCTTTTGGGTAACCCCGATGATCTTTCCTTCAACAACATTTTGTTCTATTGATCGTTTTTTATTCTATAATGGTTTGGGTTCCTTCCCCATTTACTTTAATAAAAAGCAATTTTATTTTTAATATTTCCATCAACCTATGCACTTACATACATAGTTGGACATATTGCATACATGCTATTGTAGATTATTGTGGATATTACATACAAATTAATGTTGTATATTGCTGAGAGTTTGTTGGAATGATGTGTTGTCATTGATGTCAACATATCCTTCTATGTTTTCTAGTGTTGCAGTCAGATTAAATAAGTTCGTTTGGCCAGTGTTTTGTAGTTGAGCTATTTCAGTTTGATGGGTTTAGAGATAAGTATATAAGTTTTAGTGGTCTTCATGATGGTTTGATCATGTTGTAAGATCCGGTATTGTGGTTGGTTTTTGTGTTGTTTGTATCATTCGATATTCTGGTTTCTGCTCCACATTGCTTCGAAATTACATTATCTTAATTTATGGATTTGGTAGAGTGTTTGGGATGTTCACATCTATCCTCAATATAGCTGGTTCATGATTTGGAAGTCTGCAAGTGAATATTATAATTTGACAGTCAGTTTATTTGATGTTCTTGAGGTTCGGTATATCGATGATGGAAATTCTAGTAAGTGGTGATATTGTAGGTGTTTCTTTGGTGATTCACATTGCTTGTGGATGTTTCTAGATTTTGTTTTATTCGTTTTGATGATCTGCATTGATTTTTGTGCATTTTATTGATCATTTTCTTGATCCGATGGTGTTCTTCATGTTATGCAATATTCTTGGTGATTGTAGCATGTTGCAAATGATTGAGACGTAATTCTTGGTGGTGTTTCTTGATTGTGCTATTGTTTTGGGTCCAGACTATGTCTTATCCGACATTGTTTCAGTCTACATGTATTGTTGTAGTGTGTGATGTTATATTCTTAATTTTTGTGTTGAGGGTTTAGCTGACCTTGAAATATAGGTTGATGATTTGTATAAATATATGTAATATTAATGTGAGAGATGTATTTGCATGTGTGAACATTGAATTAATCTTTCAATAGCAGAGGAGAAGTACGAAAGAGTGTGAATAAGTGTGATAGAGAAGAGTTTGAGTATATGTACTTAACGGGAACTGTAACCAGGCATGTGGAGATGCTATTTCATCAGCTCATGATTCTCTAGATCTATTCCAAATGTTTTTAGAAGACAGTGAGTCTTCCTCAAGGTTTTGGCCCTTCTTGTTTTGTGATTTGAGATGTGAGCTCTAGGCAGTGTGCCAAAATGCATGTGCATTCCCCATTGTAATATTTACACTTACTCCTAACAGGGTATTATCTCATTGTGGGTAGGTTTCTACCATGGTTTTTCCCTTAACCGAGTTTTCCACATCAAAAATATTGGTGTTATGTGTGTTATTGATGTGGTGTTGATTTGTTCTTTCATTGTTAATAATCAACTCTGAATTTAAGTTTGAGTTGTGTAGAGTTTGTGAGAAAACTGATTCACTCTCCCCTCTTAGTTTGCTACATTGATGCCAACAATTCGCATCAGAGATAGATCATCCAGAAGAAGCTTGACCATTTGAGGAGATCAAAGATGGCAACCTTTGATTTTAAGAATGATAATCCTAGATTCAATGGAATGAATTACACTCTCTGGAAGAATCAGATGGAATGTCATTTGAGATGCATCAATGAAGACTATTGGAAGATTACTAAGAATGTGAATACTTCTCCTCAAAATGGACCTACCACTCCACATGAGATAAAGGAAGCTAAAGTCAATATTGGAGCTAAAGAAGCATTGTTGAGTGTCTTGTCTAATTTTGAGATGACTATTGTGATGGATTTGCAAACTACTCATGAGATGTGGAGGAAGCTAGAGACTTTGTATGAAGGTGTGATCCATGTGAAAGTTTCTAAGTTCTAAATCTTAAAAGGAAAGTATGAAATGCTGAAGATGGGTGAAGATGAGAACATTACCTCCTTTATACAGAAAGTGAATGAGCTTGTGTTGAACATTGTATATGCTGATAGAGTATTGGAAGAATCTAAGATTGTGGCTAAAGTGTTGAGATCCTTGCCTCCTACTTACAAGCACAAGGATGCTGCTATTGAAGAGATCCAAATTGTGACAAATGTGACTAGAGATGTTGATTGAAAAGCTTATTGCTTTTGAGTTGAGCTAGTTTGCTGAAGCCCCTCCTAAATCTGAATCTGCATTTAAAGATACTGTATCCGGGAAGAAAAAATATGATCCAGGAGAAGTTCAACAAGAATATCCAGATATGAGAAGGAAATGAGAGAGATTGAAGAGATTGAAGCCTTGATTGTCAAAATATTGCCTAAAGTCCAGTAAGTATCAAGGAAAGTTGCCTCTTAAATATCTTTCATGCAATAAGATAGGACATTATGCCTCAAGGTATCCAGAAAGAGTTTCTAAGAAGCCATTTAAGCCATATAAGTCTAAATATCAGAATAAATGTTATTTTTCTATTGATGAAGGTGTGAGAGATGATGAGTCTAATAAAGGAAATTCAGGAGATCATTGGGTGTTCATTGCTATCAAACAAGATGATCTGATGACTATTGATTCTACTAGTTGCATTGTTGAAGAGAAAGCTTTAGTTGCTAGAGTTGAAGAGAAATATGAATGGGTTATTGATAGTGGTTTATCTCATCATATTACAGGTGATAAGAGTAAGTTTGTGATTATGGAAAAGTATGATGGTGGTGTAGTGAGGTTTGGTGATGACAAAGATGGTATAATTCATGGTAGAGGTTCTATTTCTCTTGATGGTAAGAGTAACACTAATGATGTCTTGTATGTTGAAGATCTAAAACATAATCTTTTGAGTGTTGGACATATGGTTGACAAGGGTTATGATTTGCAATTCAAGAATGGTAAATGTAATATCTTGAGTAGCTTTAGAATTGAAATTGCATTAGGTACAAAAACTAAAGGTAATATCTTTCACTTGAATGCTTGTGGTAAAATTTGTTTGATTTCCTAGGTTGATGAAAGTTGGTTATAGCATAGAAGGATATTTCATGTAAATTTTGACTACATGGTTAAGATAAGTTCTACTCAAGAAGGGAGAGATCTGCCTAAGAATACAAAGCCTTCTAGTCTGGTATGTAAGGAATGTCAGTTAGGGAAGCAGATAAGAGTTTCTTCCAAATGAAAACAATATACTTCTAATAGGATATTGGATTTTATGTATAATAATTTATGTGGTCCCTCTAGAGTAATAAGCTTGCAGGGTGATAGGTATTTCATGTTGTTGATTGAGGACTATTCAATAATAATGTGGGTTTCTTTCTTAAGGGAGAAGTCTAAAGCCTTGGAGAAGTTCAAGATTCTCAAAGATATGGTTGAGACTAAGACTAGATAGAATCTAAAGTGTCTGAGATTTGATAGAGGTGGTTAATTTACTTGTGGTGAGTTCAATTATTTTTGTGAAGAGCATGGGGTGAAGAGACAATTATCTACTCCATGGACCCGTCAACAGAATGGTGTTGTGGAGAGGAAGAACAGGACAATTCAGGAAGCTGCTAGAACCATGATGATTGAAGGAAATGTTCCACATATCTATTGGAGAGAAGCTGTGAGTATTACAATGTATACATTTAATTGGGTGCATATCAAAGGTGATATTGGTAAGACTCCTTATGAGTTATGGTTTGGTCATGGTCCTACAGTTAGATATTTCAAAATTTTTAATAGTAAATGATATATTAGAAGAGATTAAGATCTAGGGATGTTTGATGCTAGAAGTGATGAAGGAATCTTTCTTGGTTATTCCACTAAGAGTAAGGCCTACCGGTGTTACAATAAGAGATTGAGGAAGATAGTTGAAAGTGATAATGTGGAAGTTGATGAAGGAAATGAGAAGCAAATTACATCTTGTGGATATGATTCAGATGATCAAATTGTCAGTGCAGATAAAGGAAAGAAAGTGTAGACCTAGAACCAAGTTTAGAGTGCTCTGGAACATCTTGAGAATGAAGGAGAAGCTAGTGCAGAAGAAAAAGGTCAAGAGTCTGAAAATCATGAAAATCCTAAGACTCCTAGGTATGTAAGGTTAAATCATTTAGAATAGATTATAGATGATAAGAATAAAGGTGTGATCTCTAAGAGAAGAGTATTGTTTGATTTCTAAGATTGAACCTAAATATGTTGATGAAACTTGGAAAGATAAATATTGGGTTAAAGCTATGAAAGAAGAGTTGAATTAGATTGAAGAGAATAATAAATGGATTCTTGTTCCCAGACCTAAGGATAAAAATGTAATTGGAACTAAATGGGTGTTTAGGAATAAGTTGAATGAACAAGGTGAAATTGTAAGGAATATAGCATGACTTCTTTAAGGGTTTTTCTAAGATGGGAGGTATTGATTTTGAGGAGACTTTTGCTTCGGTAGCTAGAATTGAAGTTGTCAGAGTATTTCTTGCTTATGCTACTTATAAAGATTTCAAAGTTTACCAGATAGATGTCAAATTAATATTTCTTAATGGTGAGCTGCAAGAAGAGGTCTAAATTGAGAAACCAGATGGTTTTGAGTTGACAGATCAAAAAGATATGGTTTGGAAGTTCAAGAAAGCATTGTATGGATAGAAGCAACCTCCAAGAGCTTGGTATGCCAGATTGGATAAGTATTTGATGAAGCTTGAATTCAATAAAGGTACTACTAACAATCATTTGTACTTCAAGATTGATAATGATAACATCTTAATTGTTGAAGTTTTTGGTGATGATATTATTTTTGGTGGAAATGATAGTTTGTGCAAGAAGTTTGCTGATGATATGCAAAATAAGTTTGAGATGTCTATGATAGGAGAGATGAAATTCCTTTTGGGATTGCAAATTACTCAGTTCGATAAAGGTATCTTTATATCTCAATCTAAGTATGTGAAGGAATTGTTGAAGAAGTTTGGTTTGGATGATGTAAAGCCTGTTGGTACACCTATGGTGACTGGATGTAAGTTGACAAAGGATGATGATTCTCCAAAAGAAAATCAAACTAGATATAGATCTATGATTAGTGGTTTGTTATATTTGACTTAGACTAGACCAGATATTATGAATGTTGTGTGTCTTGTTGCTAGATTTCAAGCCAATCCTAAGGAATCTCATGTTGTTGCTGTGAAAATAATTTTCAAATATTTATAGGGAACAATTAATTTTGGTTTGTGATATCCTAGTGATGATGATTTCACTTTGAGTGCTTTTACAGATGTTGATTGGGAAGGTAATGTTGATGAGAGAAAGAGTACTAGTGGTGGTACATTTTTATTGGGTAAGAGATTAGTTTCATGGATGAGTAAGAAGTAAAATGCTATATCTTTGTCTACTATAGAAGCTAAATACATTATTTCTGCTCGCAACTGTACTTAGGTGATTTGGATGAAGTAGATGTTGAAGTATATCAGAGTTTCTTTTGAGGAGCCTATTCTTATATACTATGATAATTCGAGTGCTATTTAAATTTATAAGAATCCAGTGTTGCATTCAAAGACCAAGAATATATCGATCAATTTTCATTTCTTGAGAGAGAAGGTGAATGAAAAGGACGTTAGATTAGAGCATGTATCTACAAAGGAAGATATTATAGAGATGTTCACGAAACCTTTTACTAAGGATACTTTTGAGTATCTTAGACAGAAGCTAGGGTGATTTCCCCTCCTGATGAGAACTGAGATTCATGAAGTTACATCAGTCCAGTGGACTTCACAAAGATATCTTATGATCTAGATTGATGAGTTATGCTGCTACTAAGGGGGAGTAGTCAATGTGTGGTTTAGTTGTTCAGATTTGTGTGTTTATCTAAGGGGGAGAGATTATTTGGTAAGTGTGAGAGAATAATAATTCGTGTTGTATGTGCCTTTTACATTGATGTCAAAGGGGAAGAGAAGCATGTGAAAAAACCTTTGGGGGAGAGAATCATGAGAAAAACTGCTAAATCTTGTGTTGATCACAGGGGGAGATTTTTGTGAGTTATGAGGAGATTGTTAGTTGTTGATTTCTTTCTATGCATTGATTGTTTTTCACATTCATATGTTTCTATCAATGTAAAAGGGGGAGATTGTTGGATATTGCTAAGAGTTCACTGGAATGAGTCAGATTAAATAAGTTGGTTTGGCCAGTGTATTGCAGTTGAGTGATTGCAGTTTAATGGGATTAGAGATACTTATCTCTAGTTGATTTAGTAGAAGTTTTAGTGGTCTTCATGATGATTTTATCATGTTGTGAGATTCGTTATTATGCTTAGTTTTTCAGTTGTTCATAAATATCCTCAATTTAGATGGTTCATGATTTGCAATTTTGCAAGTGAATCTTTCAGTTTGACAGTCAGTTTAGTTGATGTTCTTGAGGTTCATTATATTGATTATGGAGATTCTAGTAAGTGGTGATGTTGCGGTTGTTTATGTGGTGATTCATGTTTCTTGTGTTTGTTTCTAGATCATGTTCTATCCATGTTGATGGTTCACATTGATCGTTGTGCATCTTATTGATCATTTTCTTGATCCAGTGGTGTTCTTCATGTTGTGCAATATTCTTGGTGATTGTAGTGTGTTGCAGATGATCGAGGCGTAATTATTGGTGGTGTTTCTCGTTTGTAGTATTGGTTTAGGTCTAGACTATGTTATATTATTGATTTTTGGGTTGAGGGTTTAGACGACCTTGAAATATAGGTTGATGATTTATATAAATATATGTAATATTCATGTGAGAGATGTATATATGTGTAAACATTGAATCAATCTTTTAGTAGTAGAAGAGAATTATGAAAGAGTATGAAGAAGTGTGATAGAGTAGAGTTTGAGTATATGTGCTTAACCAAAACTGTAACCAGGCATGGGGAGATGTTATTTCATCAGTTCATGATTCTCTAGATGCAATCCGAATTTTTTTGTAAGACAGTGAGTCTTCCTCAAGGTTATAGCCCTTCTTGTTTTGTGATTTGAGAAACAAGCTCTAGGCAGTGTGCCTGAATGCATGTGCATTCCCCGTTGTAATATTTACACTTACTCCTAACAGGGTATTATCTCATTGTGGGTAGGTTACCACTGTGGTTTTTCCCTTAATTGGTTTTTCCACGTTAAAAATATTGGTGTTACATGTGTTATTGATGTGGTGTTGATTTGTGCTTTCATTATTAATAATTGGATCTGAATTTAAGTTTGAGTTGTGTAGAGTTTGTGAGAAAACTAATTCAACCGCCCCTCTTAGTTTTCTCCAATGTTTCCAACACTTAAACCATCTCATAATACATTGTGAGAGGCATGAGAGGTTGAGTGGTACCATGCCAATAGACATAGTATATGGTAGACAAGATCAAATCAACTAGCATTCAAGGTAGCTAGATTAATGACCATTGATTAATTTTAAGAATATGAGGTCTACATGAAATTTGGCATATGTGAAAGGAATTACTTGGACAACCCAAGGAGGTATAAAAAATACCAAAATCTTGAAGGGCCCCATGCAATAATTTGGACACCTTTTGTAAATTTTTTGCTCGACCATTCAATGGCATAACATTCAATGTTACCAATAATCTATACTTTCTAATATGTCTACTTGGTTCCAAGTAGGTTTTATGGTAAGTGGATTTATTATGATGAAATCATCATATTCTTAGGAATTCTCTTTGTTTTATAGGCTTATCAAATGGCCTTATGACATGTTCTTTCCAAAATTAAAAAGCCTCTTTCCTTGATATGAAAATTTTAGGTTTGCTGAAAAATCCTTGTGACCACCCATATTTATTATTCCTCATATTGGTCTCCTTTCAAAGAATACTAAATGAAAATGTAAAATATCCTTTGAGGAATTCTATTCATCTCTTTAGAAAACAATAAGGGTTTTCATTGAGTTGCATAGGATTTTTATTGCCTCACTTGTGAATCAAAAGGGCTAGGGTTGCTATCCACTCAATAGCAAGGGTCGAATCTTTGTTTCAATGGATTATTTATGCATTTATTGCAAATGAAACCTAAAAATATATTATTCAACATTGTGTTTCTTCTGGATATCCAATTAATTATCCTATGTAAAAGGGGATTAATGAAGCTAAGTTTCCCTCTCTAATCTAAGTGAAAATAATATTGGTTGAACCATGCACATAGGGATTCTATAGGTAAACATATTCTAACAACTTACCAAAAAAGGGGGGAGAAAGAAAATTGAACCGAAAGAGGTGATCCACCAAGATTTAGAGTGATTCCTATTGCTCAAAACAACATGGAGAAAGAATAAGAATAAGATTATTAAAAATATTGCACAGTCCCTTTTTATTGCTACTTTTAAATTTTGAATTCAAGTTGAGGTTTAGAAGACACTAAGAGTAAGGAGATCCCTTCACAATTATAATTGTAGATGATTTCAACACAATATACAACAAGCGGGAACAATAAAGAGCCTATCCATTCATAGATATAAACAAATTACTAAGAATGAAGGTAACAAGGAGAGGCAAAAAATAATGAATTTTCTTGAATCTATGGCTTTAATGATAGTTTACAGTTCTACAAGTATAAAAATTATAGACATTTTCTCCAAAACATTTAGGAGGAATCCATTAAAAATGAGAAACAAAACTTCTTTTATTAATCAACAAACATGAGAGAGAGAGAGAGAGAGAGGTAATGGTGAGAGGAATATGAAACTTTGTAAAAAAAAATTCAATCTTTAGCTAGGAAAGAATATTCCAATGCCCTTTGGAAGGGCCGAGTTAATGAAAAGGTATAGAATCTTTAAGAGAATCACCTAATAGATCTACAAAAATTTTGATTGAGCATGGTCACACATCTAAAAGGAACCTAATAATATTCAATGCAATATGGGCACCACATTTTCCCTTTGAACCCATATCGGAGATAATATAATACCTGCCTTAAATTATTTAGATTGAGATTAGATCACCTAGAGAGAGTTATTACAACATTCAATGTGTCGCAAGGAAGTTTATGAGAGAGAGAACGCCAAAAAAAAATCAGATTGTCCTTACGAACAACCAAATGGGATTGTTTTTTAGATAATAAGGTCCAAGATGTAACCATGTACTCCCTCAACATGTTTTATTTTTTCAACTTGTCTTTCTCCAATTAGTTAAAATTTCCCATTGAAGTTGGATCTTAGGCTCACACATTATTTCATCCCCTAGCAGTGGGCTGGACGGGGGTCTCACTTTATCTTTTCAACATCTTCATTTATTCTCTAAGTCCATAGAAAACCTCTTTTTGGGGTCTAGCCTCATCTTCTTGTTCTTTATATTCTTTTCTCCATGGTTAATATTCTTCATATCATTAGGGGTCATTAGTTTTAAAGGAACATCGAACCTTTGACCCTTAGGATATTTCCTTAGCCCTTTTTCCTCAACATGTTCTCTATGACCACCTTCCTTTGTTTAGAGCTCCACTTGTCACTCATTAGAGGTTCCCAAGTAATATGGAACCTTCTAGGGGGTTTATATGGTTCCAAGAATTGTTGGAACCTCCATCACTTCTTACTTAGTTGATTTTTCCCTTTTCTCAAAATTTATTTTCCTAGGGCTTTTTCCCTATTAGCCTAAGCATCACTTAACCTATCAAGTTGCACTCTATACCTCTTCTTTTTTGCACTCAAGTTGCCCTTTGGTTGGCGATGTTGGTTCCCAAATCAATAGATCCATTAGATCCTAAAGAATAGCTACTTTCTTATGCTTACGCTCAAATGTGGTTTTGTCCAATGAACAAGATACATTCAAAAGATTGAAATCTTCTACACTTTTGGCTTTGCATGACCAAGGTGGGTAAAACTAATAATTTCTAAGGATTTAACACATATTTTTCATAGACATTGTACTTTTTTCATAGATAGTTCCCAATAAGATTCACCAAGGATAGTCTAAATAAATTTAAATCCAACTTTGATCTTGGTCATTTATACTTTACTCAACAGCTGGGAACAATTCCTACACTACACCTAAAACCTTCATTAAAAATTTAGAAGAGATTTTGATAATTTTAAATGTTGCTAAACTAGATCTGGGAAATATCACAAATCAATGCCTAATCCTCAGGTGTGCCAAAGTCAAATATAAAATCCTAAATGCAAATTCAAATAGAAAATTAGTGGCCCTTTTGACATTAATGCAACCCCTTATGCTACTAAAGAATCATACTTATAGATCTAGATTATATTCTGAAACCCACAACAATTTGCTTAAAGAATTTAATTTTTCCCTTGAAGGAAACCCATATACAAACCACACAACTACAAGGAAATTGCAATGAGAAATGTTAATACCCTTGGTATTATCAATTCATATGAATCTCCAGAATACAATATGGAGAAAAATTGTGCAATATTTCCACTATTTAAGTCAAAAACTAATTAGAATTGTTGCAATAACTACACATTCATTCCCCATTGAAAAAATTTCAGCCTAAGGTAAACATGCCTATTCTATTTCTCAAAAATCAGAAGTTTATAACCCTCACAAATGAGAAAAAGAATATATAGAAAAAAAAAACTCTAGATTTTTCCAGCTTCTGACACCTATCCCTTTATTTTTCAAATATTATTTGTTGCAAAATACTTTCCCTCTATACTTCTTTTAATATGCATTTTCATTCATTTTCAACCAAAATCCTTTTGTATTTTTTCTCTCCTCATCTTTCATCTCTGTGAAAAACATTTCACCTCTATAAGAGATAATCACTTTGTTGCAATCTTTTACTTTAGAATGGAAAATACCTATTCCCATGTGCTCTTTACCAAACACTAAATCTTTAGCCTTCTTTCACAATAACGAGCACCCTGAGTGAAATACTATCACTCGAGTGATAGTACCTTAATTTGTTGTTGCACATTAAATATTTGTAGTTAAATTTACTTGGCATCTTTTGTGAAAATATTTCACCCTCGAGTAAATCCATTTAACTTAACTTGTTTATCCTAGGAAAACATTTTCACTTACTGACACTATCCTATCTCGTAATTGCGCATTATTGTTGTTGGTGAAAATAAAATCCTTTAAATTTGAAAGATCTCTAAAATATTTTGTAACATATTTTTCCTTTCAAACCACTTTCCACATCATACCCTGCTCTGAAAACCTACATTCCACATCTACACCAAAACAAGCTCCACATAATATGATTTATTTCAAAACAATACTATGGTTATCATGAATCAAGAATGATTCACCATTTCAAACCTTTTTTTTAGTATATATTGTAGTCATGAGCTCAAACCATGGTCATAATGCTACTTTCAACATTTAACAAATGGATTACACCTTGATTTGCAAATTCAAACCTTGGATTTGAGCTTAAATCAACACAAAATACCATAGATACTAAACATAATTCTTGTTAGACACCGTTGCCATTTCCAAAAAGGTCGAGTTGTCGATGAATACCATAGTGACCAGAGACAAGGATCTATGAGAGGTGGTTAAGCATATGTCATGAATCTTGAGGTTACCACCGAATGTCTATTATAGACTAGAGGGTAACAATCCCCCCCTCAGCTTGAACTGTGGGATTCGAACCCGTAACCCAGTGCTTTGATATGACTTATTGGACATTGTTGTCGTTATGCCAAAATCTTGAGCTATCAGTGAACACCACAGCGGATAGAGACAAGGATCCATAGGAGGCGGTTAAGCATATGTCACAAATCTTGAGGTTAGTGTTGAACGTCTATTACAGACTAGAGGGTAACAATTCCCTATGTTAAAATTTGTAGTAATGTATTTTAATGTACATTCCTATCAAGTCAAGTGCCTCAATATTCATTCTTAGCCAACAAACATTTACATAGACACCTATTTGAATAATTAAACATTTCCTAGCAGTTGGATACTAAATTCTATAAATGCCTCTCTACATTACAAACATTTGCCTGCTGTGATGTCTCACATACCAGACTACTATATATTTTCTACAACTCTAGGATTTTTAACCCATCTCTTCCCTTCAAGAATAAAACATGAAAGGATGCATACTTGATTGTACTAGGTGTCGATCAGTACCTACGATCTATGTGAATGACCCAAGCCTCTTTCAAAAAATATGAACCTCTATTTCTTCATATCCACTCCAAAAAAAATCAATACAGAAATAACGATAGATAAACTATTGGGAACTTGATTGTCATTACACCAAAAGATTGACTTGTTAATGCCCAATACAATTGCGAGACTTAATTAATCCACAGGAGGTAGTTTAGACATTTTCACAAACCCAAGAACTACGTTGTATAGCACAAGGAGACCAAGGGAACACACCTAACAACAATCCCCCCAACACAAGCAAGGGGTTTGAACTTGTGACCTAGGCTCTGATACAACTTGTTGGAAACACAATTTTCGTTGCACCAAAAGATTGACCTGTTGCTGCCCGATACAATTGCGAGACTTAATGAATCCATGGGAGGTAGTTAAGCCATTGTTGCAAAATCAAGAATTGCAATGCACAACATAAGGAGACCAAGGGCACACACCTTGCAACAAAAATAACAAATTTTTGATATACAAAGCTATTCATATTTATAGTGTCATCTGAAAATGTGAATTCCCCATAAAATAGTGATAAACTTAATCACTCAGAATGAAATAGTTTGAAACACAATCTTCAAATTCAAAATGGAAAATGTCTTGATGGTATCACTGCAAAGACAATAATGATTCTACATATTAGAAATTGATCTATCCTAAAATTAACATATTATAGTGATGCCCTGTAAGAATAGTACAACATATCTCTAACTAGTCTAATAATGTCAATATCACAAGCTTTTGCATTTTAAAATCTTTTCACCCCTATGGAAAGATGATGAAGAAAACAACGAGTAGATTTTAAATTCTTATAATAGCCAAACATTCTCATACCTATCCAACTAGATGCCTCAAACCCTTCATAATGTGCCAATAATGGTGTTGACTTCAATGAATAACACCTACACAACCAACCTACAAGAAGAAAGTCAACAATAGAGAGAAACAAACCCTAACATACTGCTTTGCAAAGAAAATTAGGGTTCCATTTTTAACATTGTTGGAGCTATTAAAGTCATTGGAGCCCTTTCAAGCTCCCAACAAACAAACAATATGCCTTCCCCTAATATCATTCTCCAACCTACCTTTACATTGCTTTGAAACAAACCTAATCATTGGAAGTTAGCAAGTTGTTTGACCCTTAACAAGCATTCATCAATCTAGTGATGAACTTACATAATTGCCCCCTTTTGTTGGGTCAATGCATTTTGACCCTAATATGTGCACAAAAAATTATTCCTTTTTATTTTTGCTTTGCTACAAAACTCCCATCCTTCATCGTTGAAACATTAATATATTGTTGGATCACCTACGCCTTCTTCCCGACCTAATGATGAACAATCGAACTCGTTGACTTAGTCAATATTTATTGCTACTTCATTGTAAGAAAATCACATAAACTAGGGTATTATCCATAGTTGGGGCACATTCACATTTTCACCAACCCAATGATATAGATTGGAAATATTTTTATATTTCTACTTGATTGAACATTATACCTTTACTCAAATTTTAATCAGCCAACGCCTTTGGTTATTAGTGTAGGTATGGTTCATCAATGAGTACTTCTGGATTCCCACTGATCTATCTCATTGTCATGTGGAAAAATGAAAATGGGGCCCAACAATAATCAAATGTCCATTTAAGGTGATATCACTAACAAATACATTAAAATATCTAAATCATTTTTTAAATAAATCAAATAATTTTCCTTAGCCTAATAAACCCTTTCTTACCATTTCTTAAAATAAATTATTTTCTTGGATCTCTAGAAATAATATAGGATGCCAATAAACCCTTCCTGATCAATTGTGATGCTAATTATTAATTAAATAATGAAGTAATTTAAATAATAGAACCTTTTTAAATCAAGTGTCTAGATTAACCATAAAATTAGGATGCTTGTGAGGTTCCTTTGTGGGCTCGACTATTTTTATTTTTTTCTAAGTGTCTGACCCTAGAGATACTTGAAACCACAACTTTACACCCATTGAAGTCAAAATATTGAGTGCATTTTCATTTAACTTATGTTTGAGATTTATGCACTGTGACCAAAACAACCCAAGTAATCATTGGAACTGCCCTAAAAATTTCATCAAATATTACCCTTGGGTCCTAGAAATTGACATGCATGCTAAGTGTTATAATGAAATTAGACTACCAAGTAGACTCACATGACGATGCTCGAGGTGAAAATATTAATGTTCGAAGTGCTCACTTGAGCATTTTTTGAAATTACACATGCAAAACCCTTATGAACCTTGCCAAATCACCCTTTTGAAAACAAATACGAAACATTTCTCTTGAAAGATGCCACTAAAGAAATTGATTCATTTAGGTACAAAGAGGATGTGTTCGTAACAAATTTTTCTAACTCCACCAAATTTGTAAAATATTAATTGTCAAATTTGGGCTCTTCGAAACTTTCTGGAAGTGATGATGTCAAATGCATGCAAAATAAGTTTTATTTTGGCTTCAAAAACAATATCAAACAAAGTGCTATGGTGTTGCAACCAAGCAAGGGAGTACATGAATCTAAAAAGAATCATGAGAACCAACCCATTTGACGTGTAGGTCATTTGGTCTTGAAATATAAATCAAGGTCTGAGGCTACTTTGGTAGATTTAACACTGTTCAGACAAAAATCAAAGTAATTTGCATTTGATTTTGACTTTGTAAAAATATCAAATGAAGTCCTGGGGCCCTAAAAAACTGACAGATGAGCACATTAAGATATGAAAAATCACAAGAATCACTCATTCTTCCATGAAAATCATCTTGTAACAAAATATCATTCTCTAAAATTGGCTACTCTGACAAACTTAGTAATGTGCAGATATTCAAGTTTCTCAGAACCTCCAAACTAGATACTTTAAAAACTCATCATATCTGATTCTGGGAAGTTACAAATGGTCATGGACACTCACCAGTAATGGATGAACATATTCTTAAAGTGATTAGTCATGATAATCAAAAGGAGTCGGATTATTCATGCTCAAAGTAGGCTACCTGGGAATAATTTGTAGGTTTA
Organism: Cryptomeria japonica; assembly: GCF_030272615.1. NCBI lineage: Eukaryota > Viridiplantae > Streptophyta > Pinopsida > Cupressales > Cupressaceae > Cryptomeria > Cryptomeria japonica. Next base: position 2,239,687 of record NC_081413.1, read on the forward strand.
CTTTTGAGTGTTGCAATCAATTTCCTCATCATAGGGCCTCAAATTTTGGCAAAATTTTGAAGGTCCCAACAAGTGATGGAGGGTTCTTATGGAAATTAGAACCTTTTTAGGGCTTATAGTGGTCCTTGAAACCACCAAATCCTCTAACATTCCATAAAAGTAGTCAAATTTGTTTTCTTTTGCCATCCTTCAGTTCCTTTGTGGCTCCAATCCAATTAATTCTTTATTTATTTTACTTATAATTATTTTGTGATATCTTCCACTGAAAACATAATTTTGACATCAACATGCAAGAATAAAATCCTCCATGAGACTTCTTATTAGTAGTTGAAGTTTGAATAGGAACTTGGAACATGGTTAGTCATTTCCAATGGTTCTTGGAACCACTGAAACCTCTGACAAATTATACTAGAACCAATTTTTTTCTCTTCCCAACCTTCCACTTTGTGTTCATTAGACACAAGTGAGGAATGAAGAACAATTGGCAATTCCAATAGTTCCTAGAATTATTGTCAATGTTGATGATAGTTCCTCAAATTGGAAAAATATTTAACTAATCGTAAATTCCCAATTTTCCTCCATTTTTTGCCAAAATTGAAACATAGATATGCATTTGGCTATTTTACAATGGTTTTTTTCTAGTGGTATTTGAGTTGGTCAAATGCTTGAACAAAATTATCAAGTCATCCTTTATTGGAATGAATGTATAATAAAAGATATATCACAAAGATATGGAGTGGTTGCACGAGCACAAATGACAGGTCATGATCATATGTTTCCCCTTCAATTTTATTCACCCAAGTAGTTATTGAGTACTACAAAGGTGCATGATAGTTAATTATGGTATTAAAGGTATGATCATCTATTTTTATGGTATTTTTCATAAGAAGAAATATATGGTTGAAGGATTGTCATTCTTAAGAATTAACAAAAAAATTGTGAAGAATGTTTGTTTGGAAAACAACATAGAAATACTTTTATATTTGGTTTATCCAAAAAGGCATGATAAGCCATTTGAAGTTATTCATATTGATTTGTATGGTCCCATGGAAAATCCCTCACTAAATAAATCCAAGTATTAGATATCACTTTCGTTAAAGATTTTTCTCATAAAACATGGATCTACTATTTGACTTATAAACTAGAAGTTTTTGATAAGTTTGTTGAATACAAACAATTAGTTGAAAAACAAAGGGGGTCAATTCATTAAGGCCATCAGATTAGATAATAGGGAGAGCGTCTATCTCAAATACGTTTCTATATTTTTATAGATAACATGGGAGTCAAAGAAAATTTACTACTTCCTATACTCTACAACAAAATATGGTTGTTGAGGGAAAAAATAGAACTATTGTTCAAATGGCTAGAAGGATGATGAAAGAAAAGAATCTAGATAATATTTTTTGAGTAGAGGCATTCATTAATACAGTTTATTTGTTGAATAGGAGACCCACAAAAGTAGTACATTTAATAACTCTTGAACAACCTTGGTCTGGTTTTACACCATTTGTTGCTCATCTTAAGGTGTTTGGTTGTGTTGCTTATGCACATATTCATAAAGAAAAAGCAACACAATTGGATGAAAAAAATATTAAATACATTTTTATTAGTTATGATTCCAAAAAAATGCTTACAAATTATATGATCCTATCAATTAGGAATAATCATATGTAGAGATTTCATATTTGAGGAAAGAGTAGTACAATATACTCCTGATGAAAAAGGCTAATACATTTAGATTGATTTGAATAAATATAAGGTCTTCCTATGAATGATGTAGGTGAAGAGGACACTTATTTTCTTGTGTCTAGTGAATAGAAGTTGATAATGTAGAACATTCATCCTCAAATGTGGCAAGTAGGAAATATCATAAATATCAAAGAAGAACAGATAAAAATCATCCCTCATCTATCATCTTCATTACTAATTTTGATCAAATGACTACAATATCTCATAGAAAAGTTAACTAATCTCTCATGACTCATTTTGTGTAGAAGAATGAGCCAAAATATTTTGCAAAAGCTAGTGCAAAGGAAGAGTGAGTTGTAGCCATGAAGAGTGAAATGATGTCCATTGAGAAAAATGACACATAGGAGTTGGTTTAATTGCCTCGTGATAAGGATGTTGTTTGTAAAAAATGGATTTATAAAACTAAATATAAGTTTAATGGGACTATTGATAAATATAAAGCTAGACTAGTTGCAAAAGGATACACTTAGCAAGAAGGTATTGACTATACCAAAAGAATTTCTCCCATAGCTACAATGGATACTGTTATATTAGTCTCGTCTTTCAGTACTCAAAAGGGATGGAATGTTTATTAAATGGATGCCAAAACTTATTTCTTGAATGTTTATATTGATGAGGAAGTTTATGTTTCTCAACCTCATGGTTTTGAATTTTCTTCCAAAGAACATTTTGTTTATAGGTTGCAAAGGCTTTATATGGTAATAGGCACCTTGAGTATGGTAATCTAGAATTGATTCTTATCTTCTGCATAAAGGTTTTCTAAAAAGTCAATTAGATCCTAATCTTTATATTAGACATTTTGGTGAGGGTATTCTAATTGTTGTTCTATATGTGGATGATATTATCTATATTGGCAACAATTCTTCTTTTTTTCTAAAATTTAGAGCAACAATGGTTTCATAACTTGAAATGACTCATTTAGGAGAGATGCACTACTGTCTTGGTCTTGAGGTTTGGCAACATACTAATTTTATATTTTATCTTGATAGAAGTATGTTTCAGATATTCTTCAAAGGTCTTATATGCAAGATTGCAATCCCATGACCACACCTATGGAGGTTGGTGTTAAGTTGTCTAATTCAAATTATTCTTCTTTTGTAAATCCCACTCTTTATAGACAATTAGTTAGAAGTTGGCTTTATTTGACCACTACTAGACCAAATATTATATATTTGGTAAGTTGGTCTCTAGGTTCATGTCTAAAACCAAGGAAACACATTGGGGTATTGCTAAAAGAAATCTAATTTGTCTTAGAGGGATAATGCATTATTCATTCTTATTGCGTGATTGTCTTGGAGAAGTGTGACTTTTATGGGAGTGTGGATCTCGGGGATGTTGATATTTGTAATCAGTTCAATCTCTTCATGAGATTGTCTTGGTAAAGTGTGACTTTGATTGGGGTGTGGATACTGGGGATCATATTTGTAATCAGTTCATTTTTTCTCTTTAGGGAGGTATTTATTCTTTTGGGGGGTAGTGTGTGATGGCTTATGCTAGACTTGGTTAAGTGTTGTCATTGATGTCAACACTGTATCCCAGTTGGACCTATCTCTATTAGTCTTGGTGTTTATCTTGGTTTTGCCTTTGATTCTGATCTGGTATGATCAGATCCTTGGAATCAATTTTGAATACTTATTTTGGATAGTCATATACTTTCCATATTTTGTTGGTTCATGATTTGGTGCTCTGATAACTATCACTTATGATCCCAGTTGATATTTCTTGATACTGGTTAGCTTTACCAGCTAGCGATATTTGATGTTTTGATCAGATGATTTTGGTCTGGCTAATGGAATTAGTTTCTATCATGCTGAAGCTACTTCTTGATTGTGTCCTGAGTTTTTGGTGACTTTGGATTGGCTGGCATGCTATTATGGTGGTCCTATTTGGATCCGATTAGACTTTCTTTATTATTGCACTAAGGGTTTCTACTAGTTGGTGAAACGTGTTGCATTTTGGTCTTATTGAAATTTATAGCAGATATAATTGTTTGGATATTTAAATTAGGTCCATGCTATGTAATGTAAATCATAATATTGTTCTGGTGATATTGTGTGATGTAATTTTGTAATTATTGTTTTTGGGTTTAGGGTTTAGCCGACCTTATCATTAAGGTTGATCTGTATTTATAGGTAACTTATTCATGTAATTGGATGGTTTTGGGGATCAATGGTTATGTCTGCATTATGAGAGAAAGGTTTATGTGTGAATAAATTCATATCTTTTAGTGAAGGAATCAAAAGGATTTGGTATTACAGGGTAGACATCTATTCTTAACTAGAACTATATCAAACATTAGTGGATGATACTTTCCCAGTTCATCTTTTCTGGATTGTTGTCCGATGTTTTGTAAGTTAGTGAGACTTCTATTTTGTAATGAGTAGTGAGGTCTAGGCTATTGGCCTAAATGCAAGTGCAATCCCAATTCTAATTATTTTACATACTACTATAAAGGTATTATCTGATTGTGGGTAGGGTTTCCCACCATGGTTTTTCCCTTTATCGGGTTTTCCACATAAAATATAGGTGTCATGTGTACCGTGCTTTCTTGCTTCATCTTTCATTGTGTTGTGCTCTAGTATTAATCTTATTTTGCATTATCTACTATACTTGTGAGAAAAATGATTCACCCCCCCTCTCAGTTTTCTCCTGGTATTAGATCATCCCAATAGTTGGTATCAAAGCAAGGTCCTCTCTACAGAAGCTTAACCACTTGAGGAGATCCGATGGTATTAGCTTCAAGTTCTACATTCAATCCCTATCAGAAGGAGAGTCCTAGATTTGATAGTACAAATTACAAAATATGGAAGGAGTGAATGAAGATTCATTTGACACGTCATGGAGCTGAAGTTTGGGAGATAGTAGAGAAAGGGTATACACCTCATGATCCTAATTTTGGAACACTGGCACCTACTGATGAACATAAGAGAGCTAAAAATGATGATAGAGCAAAACAAGCATTGTTGAGTGCCCTATCTGATTAAAAGCTATTGAATGTCATAGAGTTGGAGAATGTTAAGAAGATATAGTTGAAGATTGAAACCCTTTATGAAGGAGACCAAGCAGTAAATATTGCAAAACTTGAAGGTTTCCGAGTAAGATATGAAACTTTGAAGATGGAAGAAGATGAGTAGATTAGTTCTTTCATCGATAGAATAAATGAAATTGTCATGGTAATCAAATTTTGTGGTGGATCAGTTAGTGAGGATGAGATTGTGTCAAATATTCTGAGAGTTCTACCTCCAGCTTACAAGATGAAGGCTAATGCAATTAATGAACTCCGAACAATGTCAGGTACCCCTATTACCAGAGATACATTACCTGGGAAATTGACTACTTTTGAACTTGAGGAACTTGGAGATCAAAGTGCTAATAAAACTGAAACTCCATTTAAAGAATTTGCCTCCAGTAAGCAGAAGATAGATTGTAAGGAATTGTATGCTAAATATTTGGAGGACATTGAAAAGGAAGAAAGAGAACTTGAAGAGCTAGAAGCCTTGGTTGCTAGAATAATTCCTAAAGGACTGGCTGGAAGTAAGTATGAAGGAAAAGTTCCTTTTAAATGTTTTTCATGCAATAATATTGGTCATTTTGTTTCTAGATGCTCTGAAAGAGCTGCTAGGAATCATGAAGGATTTGTAAAGAGTTATAAGCCTAAAACGGAATATTAGAGAAGACCTAGATTTAGAAGGAATAAGGATAAATCATTCTATTATGCTAGTGATGATGATTTTGGTATTAGTGATGATGAAGATGATGATGATAAAACCATAAGTGGATCTGGCAATGGAAGCTCCAGTAAAGATTGGGTCTTTATTGCTATCAAGGATGATTCTCTGAAACCTGTCATTGATTGAGGAGAAATCTTTAGCTGCAAAAATTGAAGAAAAGGATGAATGGGTTATAGATAGTGGATGCTCACATCACATGACCAGTGATAAGAGAAAGTTTCTAACACTGCAAGAATTTAATGGCAGACTAGTTTTGGAGACAACAAGGCATGTAGGATCAAAGGCAAAGGAACAATATCATTCGATGGTAAAACTAATATTGATAATGTTTATTATGTTGAAGGCTTAAAGCATAATATTTTAAGTGTAGGTCAGATGGTGGATAAAGGATTTCATTTGCAATTCAAGGATGGAAAATGCAAGATCATCAATAGATCTAGATTAGAAATTTCTTCTGAAATCTAGACTAGAGGAAACATTTTCCATTTAAATTATTGTGAGAAAGCTTGGTTGATTGCTCAGATTGATGAAAATTGGTAATGGCATAAGAGGATGTGTCGTATAAATTTTGATTGCATAGTAAAGATCAGTTCAAATAGGATGTCAGAGATTTTCCCAAGATTGTCAAACCTCATAATCCAGTATGTAGAGAATGTCAAATGGGTAAGAAAGTCAAAACTTCTTTTAGAAGCATACATGATAAATCTAATAAAATTATTGATCTTATTCATACTAATTTGTGTCGACCGAGAAGGACTAAAAGTTTTCAAGGTGATAGATATTTTATGTTACTTAATGATGACTATGCCCGAATGATGTGCGTTGCATTTTTAAAAGAAATATCATAAGCTCTTGAGATATTTAAAATATTCAAATCTATGGTTGAGACTGAGACATCACTGAAAATAAAATGTTTAAGATCAGATCAAGGTGGTGAGTTTACATCCAGTGAGTTCAACAACTTTTGTGAGAAAAGTGGAATCAACAGACAACTTTTTGCACCTAGAATCCCACAACAGAATGTATTGGCGGAAAGGAAGAATGGAACCATATTGGATGTGGCAAGGACAATGATGGATGAAGCTAAATTGCCTGATATCTATTGGAGGGAAGATGTCAATACCACTGTATACACTTTCAACATAGTACACATAAAAGACGATACCGGTAAGACTCCTTATGAATTATGGTTTGGTCATACTCGTACTGTTAGATATTTTGGAATTTTTGGAAGTAAATGCTACATTGGAAGAGATGATGCATTAGGAAAGTTTGATCATAGAAGTGATGAAAGGATATTTTTGGGTTATTCTACTAAGAGAAAAGCATATAGATGTTATAAAAACAGATTGAATAGGATAATGGAGAGCATAAATTTAAGGTAGATGAGAAACGCAATAATCAGATCAAATCATATGATTATGGATCAGAAGATGAATTTATCATACCAGAACCAGTAATGCAAGAATATGTTCAGAGCATAAAATCAATGACTCTGGCAACGTCAGAAAATTCAACAGTGACTGATGAACAACAGAAAGTGTACACCAGTAAATCAAGAAAATTCAAAGACTCCCAGGTATGTGAAACTAAATCATTCTGAAGACCAGATCATTGGAGATAAAAGGAAAGGTGCGATGACTAGACGAAGGATAACTACAGAAGAGGTATGTTTAATTTCTCAAATTGAACCAGAATCACTTATTGAAGCAAGTAAAGATGAAAATTGGATGAAAGCAATGGAAGAAGAACTAGATCAGATAGAAAAGAATAAGACATGGGAATTAGTCCCTAGACCTAAAGATAAGAATATTATTGGAACTAAATGAGTTTTTAGAACCAAATTAAATGAGGAAGGTCAAGTTGTAAGAAACGAGGATAGATTGGTTTGCAAAGGTTATTCACAGGAAGAAGGAGTTGATTATGGTGATATTTATGCTCTGGTTGCTAGAATTGAAGCAACAAGACTATTTCTTGACTATGTTGCACACAAGAACTACAAAGTATATCAGATGGATGTCAAATGTGCATTTCTAAATGGAGATCTTGAGGAGGAAGTCTACATTGAGCAACCTGATGGATTTTCTTTATTAGAAGACAAGGACATGGTTTACAGATTCAAGAAAGCTTTATATGAATTAAAATAGGTCCCTAGAGCATGGTATGCTAGATTGGATAGATATATTTCTAAGATCAGTTTTAGAAAAGGTAATGTTGACACTAACTTATATTGTAAAATTGAGCATGATGACATACTGATTATTGAATTCTTTGTGGATAAAATCATTTTTGGAGGAGAAGAAAGTCTATGCATGAAATTTTTTAATATTATGAAGAATGAATTTGAAATGTCTATGATTGGTGACATGAAATTTTTCTTAGGATTACAGATTACTCAGAATGATAAAGGTATTTTCATTTGTCAAACTAAGTATGCGAAGGAATTTCTTAAGAAATTTGGACTTGAGAATTTTAAACCCATCGGTACTCCTATGATAACCGGTTGCAAATTGTCAAAGGATGATGAATCTCCTAAAGTGAATCAAAGTAGATACAAATCAATGATTGGTGGATTGTTGTAATTAACTTAGGCTAGAGTTGATATAATGAATGTTGTTTGTATTGCTTCTAGATTTCTGTCAGATCCTAGAGGAACTCATGATATTGTTGTCAAGAGGATATTAAGATATTTGGTAGGTACAAAAAACCTTGGGTTATGGTATCCAAAGAATGATGATTTCAGACTATGTGCCTATATAGACTCTGATTGGGCAGGAGATGTGGATGAACAAAAGAGAGCTATTGGTGATGCATTATTTCTTGGGAAGAAGTTGGTTTCATGGCTGAGTAAGAAATAATCATGTACTTTATTATCTACTATTGAAACAAAATATGTAGTTGTTGCAGCCAACTGTACTAAGATTTTGTGGATGAAACAAATGGTGAAAGATATAAGGGTAAGTTATGATGAGACTATTGTTATTCACTGTGATAATACTATTGCTATTGATATGCCAAAGAATCCGGTATTTCATTCCAAATCAAAACACATTTCTATAAGGTATAATTTCTTGAAAGAAAAGGTTGAAGCAAAGGAAGTCAGACTGGTTTATGTTCTTACTAAGGAGCAGATTGCAGATAATCTAACTAAACCATTTATTAAAGATACCTTTTAACATCTCAGAGATCAGTTGGGGGTTACCATCCCCCCAAAAGAGACTTAGTGATGTAGGAATGCATCAATCCAGTAAGCTTATCAAATATTTTCTTTTATCCAGATTGATGAGATGATGCTACTACTCAAGGGGAGTAGTCATTTGTTTGGTTCAATATATTTGGTTTGGTATCGATCCTTTGTCATTGATGTCAAAGGGGGAGAGATGGTATTCATGTGAAAAACAATCAAATCTTTTGGAGAGATATTGGATGGGGGAGAGATATTTCAGATCAGCTTTTGGGGATTATTTGTATTCCTTGGCACTTGGATGCTTTTCACATTCAGTGTTGCCATCAATGCCAAAGGGGAAGATTGTTGGCTTATTCTGGATTTGGTTAACAATTGTCATTGATGTCAACACTGTATCCCAGTTGGATATGGTTCTGCTATCCCGGTTGGACCTATCTCCATTAGTCTTGGTGTTTATCTTGGTTTTGGCTTTGATTCTGATCTGGTATGATCAGATCCTTGGAATCGATTTTGGATTCTTATTGTGGATGTTTATATGCTTTCCATATTCTATTGGTTCATGTTTTGGCACTCTGGTAACTATTGCTTATGATCTTAGTTGATATTTCTTGATACCGGTTAGCGATATTTGATGTTTTGATCAGATGATTTTGGTCTAGCTTATGGAATTGGTTTCTATCATGTTGAAGGTGCTTCTTGATTGTGTCCTAATTGTTTGGTGACTTTGGATTGGCTAGTGTGCTGTTATAGTTTTCCTGTTTGGATCCGGTTGGACTTTTGTGTTATTACACTGAGGGTTTCTACCAGTTGGTGAAATGTGTTGGATTTTGGTCTTAACGGAATTTTCGATGGAAATAATTGTTTGGATATTTTAATTAGGTCCATGCTATGTAATGTAAATCATAATATTGGTTCAATGATACCGTGTGATTTAATTATGGTTTTTGGGTTTAGGGTTTAGCCAACCTTAACATTAAGGTTGATGATATGTATTTATAGGTAATTTATTCATATAATTGGATGATTTTTGGGATCGATGGTTATGTCTACATTATGAGAGGAAGGTTTATGTGAGAATAAAGTCATATCTTTTAGTGAAGGGATCAGAAGAATTTGGTATTACAAGGTAGACATCTGTGCTTAATCGAAACTATATCAAGCATTAGTGGATGCTACTTTCATAGTTCGTCTTTTCCGGATTGTAGTCAAATGTTTTGTAAGTTAGTGAGACTTCTCTTTTGTGATGAGAAGTGAGCTCTAGGTTCTTAGCGTGATTGTAAGTGCAATTCCCATTGTAATTATTTCACATACTGCTGCAGAAGTATTATCTGATTGTGGGTAGGGTTTCCCACCATGGTTTTTCCCTTTATCAGATTTTCCACATCAAATATTAGTGTCATGTGTACTGTGATTTATTTCTTCATATTTTATTGTGTTGTGCTCCAATATTAATCTTATAATTTGCATGATCTGCTATGTTTGTGAGAAAAATGATTCACTCCCCCTCTCAGTTTTCTCCCGGTATCAGATCATCCCAATAGTATGCTCGATAGATCATGAAAAATAGATGTCATCATTGTTTGTAGAGGATTAATAGGGGGGTGTTATTCCTCTCCTTCTCAAGGATTTTTGACACTTAACATTGATGATTCATCTCGGGGGAATCTTGGCCATGCTGGTATTGGTGGGGTGGGCCATGATAGCTTTGGAGATATTCAATTTATTTTCTCAATTTATAAGTTTTTTTAAACAATTTAATGGAGGCTCTTGCCATTTTGTATTCGATGGAGCATAGTTGTGTTCTTGGCTAGAAATGAATTATTTTTGAATTGGATTCTTAGGTGGTGGTAACTTTGCTGAATGAGGGACAATTAGACGAGGTTAGCTGGCACTTGGCTGTGGTGATTAGGAAAATTATTTGGTTGTGCAACTTTTTGGAATATGTTACTTTTAGTCACATTCCTAGGGAATGGAATGGAGTTATAAATTGTTGTACCAAATGAGCTTCTAATCATAGGCAGGGTTGGGATATTGTGGATAGGGGACAATTATCTTTGGAAATATCTTATTTGTTGGATCATTTAGTGGATAGAGTTGTGTATTTTTTACTTTTCTAGGCATGTGGCCCTTTTTGTTTTATATCTCTTTCTATGATTGATTAAATTTTTACCCCTCTTTAGTAAAAAAATGTATTATAGTATTTCTTTTTCAGCATTTCAAGGAGAGTAAATTGGTTGGATATATTAATTTTGATTAGGTAGGCTCTTAGATGATGAAAATTCTACTTTTTTCTATGCATTTAGTCTTATTTATGCAACCATTTCTTGGAAATCCAAGAAGCAACCCAGTGTACCTCTTTCTATTGTAGAGTCTAAATACAAAGTTACCACTTTTGTTGCTTGTCAGGTTTTTTGGTTGAGGAGAATGTTACAAGCTCTAGAATAGCTTTAGGATCATCCCACGGTGTTATATTGTGACAATCAAAGAACTATTTATATGAGTAAAAATCTAGTGTTTCATGGAAAGACTAAATACATTGACATCCAACACCACTAAATTTATGCATTGGTTCAAGAACGCTTGGTTGAACTTGTATATTATCCCACTACAACACAAATTTTTGATATTTTCACAAATCTCCTTGCTGGTGATCACTTCCAAACACTTTGGAGTTTACTTGGTGTTATTCACAATGTTCATTATGGGGGAGAAAAGGGATAATGAAAAATTTCTTCTTGTTTTTTAAATAATGTTCATTATAGGAGAGAATGAAAGATAGTAAACATTTTACTATTAGTTGTAATTAGAAATTAGTTATATCCAATTAGGTAGTGATTACTTCATTCAATTTTTCATGTATAAATAAATTTCATTCATGATCACAATAAATATTGGAGTGTCTCTACATTTTAATCTTTATTGATGATCAATATCTATTTGTAGACACCTAAAATTGTCTTGTCTAATTAAACAATTTTTTTTTTAATTTAATTATTTTATCCTAAGTCTTCTATTAATTAAATAAATCTTTATTTATTTAATTCATTCATTAATTATCTTCTAAGCCTTTTCTAATTTAAATAAATACTTTTATTTATTTAAATTATCCTTTTCCTAAACTAAATAAATATTTAATTTATTTAATTGATTCCACTTCTTCTATTAATTAAACAAATCTTTATTTATTTAATTAATTCACTAGCCTTTTCTACCCATGGCACGCCATTCATTTCTTAATTCCTACATCACCTACCCTTTCATTATTTTCTTATTTCTTCTACCTACCCTTTTAATCCTTGCTGACCATTTATCTTTACACCTTTTAATATTATCCCTCCATTTCTTAAAGTGTCTTCTATATAAGAGGATACTTGCTTCATTATCGACCCTAATCAATACATCTAATCAATCTTACGCAATTAATCCTTCTTATGATTAAACTGTCAACCACAATTTGTTCTTTATTGAGCTCTTGTGCACATATAAAATTTGAGAGAAAATATATTAAACAAGATCAATGCAGATAAGAGACAATGGAGATTGAAACTTGACTTGACATGTGAATGGTAATTTTGCATTATTTTGATGATTTGCATGATCTTAGGTATCTGTATTGGTGTATGGTAAATGTTTGGTTGTAGAAATAGGGTTTTGGTTGTGGTTGGATCTTTATGGTTTTACAATAGGTTTTCATCATCATATTGTCACTGTATACACTATCATTATAAGATTTTGTTTGTTTCTTGTAAATATTTGATACCTTCATTCTTTTGATAGATTTAAACTGCATGGTCTTATCAATCTACATAATTAATATCTCTTCCATGATTTTCTTTTCTTTTTGTTCAAAGTTGCAACTCCCTCAAGAACACTATAACCATTTCTAAGGCCAGAATGAAAATTCCTCATATGACTTACATTAATGCCTTAGACTGATTTTTAAAATACTTTTCTCTTTCCAACAACTTTGATCTACCATTTAAAAGAATGTCAACAAATTAGTAAAACTTTATTAACTAGGGCTTCTACAAGATTCGTGATCTTCTAGTTGGATTTTTAATTTTCTTCGAGGGTTGTGGCCTCTCTTGCTTTGTTGAAAACTATGATCTCCTTCATGCAATTCAGATTTTTAATGAATTGTGATCTTCCAATCTATGAATTGGACTTTGACAATATTTGCTACCTACTTTTTTTGAATGGAAATTTCCTTTGCATGTTGATTCTCTTATGGTGGTAGCTTCTTTGTCTTCAAAAAAAATCTGATCCTTACTTTTATTAACAATGTCTTTCTTTCTTCAAACTTTGACTGCAGAAGATTCCATTTAAATTGGTGACTTGGTTTTGATTATACAACTCCAACTCATGCAACAAATGAAGGCTTCATCTTGCACTACAACCTGTGTCTTCCTTTAGATAGAGCATCAAATTCTACTTTCTCATGATCTCTTCCTTTTCCCAACAGTGTTCTTTCTTAGAGATGATGACTTCTTGTTCATGCAAATTCCTATCTCAAACCAATGACTTCTCCTTATGGTAGTAGTCTTTCTTGAAGAAGCCTTATTATTTATCAGGTCTTAAACTCATGCAAAGACTATTCTAGAACTTAGATTTGATATGCTAAAAATAATAATTTTTCTTGCTATAGATTTGTGTCTTATTTATACAAATTCTAATTTAAACAATCTATTTTGTAGACTATAGTTCTTCTCAGACAACGTGAATGCCAAATATTCCAACAAAGAGATCTCTTTAAACCATATTATTAGAGGATTGAGCATATAGTAGTCCTATCCACTTTGATAGCCTATTGCTTCAGTAATATATATTATTATGGGGTTGATGAGTTCTACCACCATTCTTGCATGGTCTTTCTTAATTTAAATGAGCAAAGAAACCCATATGAATAATACAAAATAGTAGAAAGAAAATAACACAAGGACACGAGACACAAATTATAGTGGTTCACCATAAAACCTACATCCACTCTTAAGTAGGGAATGACTTCTATTAATCAATACCAATCCACATGGGATTCACATGACCATTTATATAATCATATTCAGCTATGAAACAAATAGTTGGGAGAAGAAGAATGGCCACATCACCATTGAGATTCACATACCCAACAATATCCCCTATGAGGGCCAACCGGTACATCCACGCAACGTGACATCCCTACTTCCATTTTAAGTCTCATATTGCAACCAGGCCCATCAAAATTTTTAGCTTCACCAAAGACTATTCTCGAACATTGCAGATAAGCCTTTACCAGCTCAGGTCAAAATTAATAATTCTCTTGTCAAAACCATCATCAAATACTACCTTTCCAAGCACAAACTTGTACAATAATCTATAATGCGGAACACCACTTTCTACAAATTCAAGGTATACTCCTCCTTCATCCATAATATCCATAAATCCTACAAGGCAGCACTTATAATTTTTTCTTTTTCTATCAAAAACAATGTCTTCACCTAGTAGTAGTTGATCCAACCTTTCTCTGAACAATTCAACATCAAATAAATAATTATAAGGCTTGTCATTGTTTCCTTTCGGTATGACTTCACATTATTTGCTAGTTTTCAATTGAACTGATACTCACTATAGAGTTCATGGTGTTGCTTTTGTAAATAACACAATTCTCAGTGACCACATCCCAAGCCCAATAGACAATGGCATTCTATTTATTCATTATAGAGCATGTTGCCTTCTTGATTAGACCCTCACTATGGCAAGAACCCAAAACTGTTGTAAAGATACGACTTGGGACCTTCTCAATGAACTTACAAAAATCATCATCTATAAGAATGATGCATTCAACACAACCAACATCATCTTCATCACTTCTCTTAGGAGGTAGGTGAACACCATGACCACTTTAGTGCAAACAAACAACATCTCCAAACATTGCACCTTCCACTAGGGCCACTAGGGCTCTCCTAATTTTCACCCTTGTGGGCTCCTTTAACCTATCATCCTTGTCGATAATTACTGTTATGTTTTCCACACGGAATCCAAATTGACCAGTCAGGCAATTGTACATTTTCTTCACATCATTCCCACATCCCTTCAATGCCCTTGTTTTATTCAAACTTTTGCTATGGGAAAGACAATGCTCCACATCCTTTATCTCTTCATATTTTTCAAGGGATTTAACTTTGGTCTCCTTCCACTACTCAACAGAAGAACCAATATCTATACTAATTATAGGACCCTCAGCTGAGCCTGCATTCAAGCCACCGAAGATTTGATTTTCACTAGCCAAAAAAGTAACATTGAAACACCCATTAACTGGAAAAAAACCCACCCAATAAACCTTGGGCTACCATGGTGGATCTTAGAATTGAACCTTTACCATGGGGAAAAGAAAGGTTGTTAGGGTCAAGAGGCCCTATAACCAAAGACAACACATTGCTCTTCTGTGTTTTATTCTCTATTGCTTAATCATAATTCATGGCTCATGGCATGGCCATAAATAGTCATGTTCATCTCTGGTGAAAATATCTTGCTATTTTTGCAGTCACTTTTACACTACAATTCCTTGGATGAAACCTCGTCATCCACTCTGCTAAAGCAATTTGTCATCGCCTTCTTTTCTTTAGAAACCAAACCCTGCTTTTGTTATTCCTTCTCAAGAAAGGTATCTAGTAAAGATACAAGGTTCACAAACCTCTTCTTTTTCTCCCAATATACAATGGCCTCACATGTGGAGGTTCATCTTTGTTCTCTATAGCATTGATCACCTATGGTTTCTTTCCACCAAGGATAATCTTCTCTATGAACAAAAGATACATTTTGTGAGGAAAGAGTTCTCTATCAAGTTCCACTGGGCCTTCCCATCACTTTCCTCTACCCGACTCAAGGTCTCTTGAAAATAATCCCACTATTTCTCATAGTTGTCTCTTTCCAAATTCATCATACAACACAAAACATCCAATTTTTGTTCCATACAAATCAGTTTGTCTATGAGTAACAAATTCTCTTCCTTCAACCTCACAATTTTGTTCTTTTGGTAGTCCTTCCAATTCTTGGTCTCATCTTCCTCAAGTTCATCTTCACTCACCTTAATGTCCTCCTCTTCAGCCAAATCCATATTGTCAAGAAATTCTTCAATAACAAAATCAACCTCATCATCTTCCTTCATCTCTTCTCAATCACTCACCAAGATTTGATCCCAATTATTAATTTAAATGAGAAAAGAAAACAATATGAATAATACAAAATAGAAAAAAAAAATTTAACAAAAGGACACGAGACATGAATTATAGTGGTTCACCATAAAGGCTACATCCACTATTAAGAAGGGAACAACTTCTATTAATTGATAAACCAATTTACATCATACATGGGCTTTGTACAACCATTTATATAATCGTATTTAACTATTAAACAAATAGTTGGGAGAAGGTGAATGGTCACGTGACTGTTGGGATTCATGTTCGCAACAGTCTTGTCTAAAAAAATGGGCTAGTAGTTTCAAGATCCAACATGATCATGCAAATTAAATAATCAATCATCTACCATAACACTCCAAAACCAATATTACATGAAGTTCCTAGAATATGGGGGTACATTCTTGAAACATTTGAAAAATTCTATGGAAGTTCTAGGAGATTTGGGTTTTGAAAAACTAATTAAAATATATAGTTTTGGATTAAAGAAAAAAAATGTTTTAAAGGGGCCTCGAAACCCTCTACAAAAAGATTCTAGGAGAATTAGATTCAAAGACTAACATAAATCCAAAACAAAATAGGCTGCGAAAGATAGACATTACAAATGGAAACTATAGAGACAACAAAAGCCCAGACGGGTAGCAAAAACCAACAAAGAGAATAAAACACAGAATTGGTAGCAAAACAGAGAGCAACGACCATAGTCAACAGAAACACAGACCCAATTACATGAAGTTCTTGAGGGTCTCAACCAACTCAGCCTCAAGGACACTCATATTTTCAGTAGCAGCTTTTATTTCTTTGTAGTCCACCTTTTGAACGTCAGTCTTCTTCTTCATTTTGCCACAGGTCCTTTTGTTGGTTTCTTCTTCAGCCTGAGTTGCATCAGTTTCATCTCCTATGGTGACAATAGCCCTTTCTTGCTGCTCCCAACTATGCACCATAATAGTCATCACATCAGCAGTATTCGTCACAATCTTGTGGTTGTTCGACATAATATCCTTATGCATAGCCTGGGTCTTATTGTATCCCTCTTCAACATTGGAGATGTGGTCTTCAAAATTTTTCTTAATCTAATCAACCCCTTCACCCATACTTTTAGTACATTCCAACATTGACTTCGTCTCCTCCATCGTCCACTGCCCCACATCCTTCTGATTGCTTTGATCATTCCCAACATGGATGGCCTCCATTTTACTGCTCAAGGCTCTCTAATTGAGTCTAACCTATTTAACTTCATGAAACAACCATTTAAACATAGTGAATGTGTCAATTTCATGCTCTCGAGCCATACCCAACACATTTTCATAATCTTCCTTTTTATCACTAAGCTTAACACATTTTTGATGAAGGTCCTCATGAGCCGCCACACCCACATTACCAAAAATTTTCGCCCATGGAGAACAATGGTCTTGTCCTTCCACTTCTTAGCAAAGTAATTCGTAACATCCTTGTTATAGCCCTGCAACCTCTTGATATAAGAGGCGAAACTCCCTTTCTCAAAAATCCTCCATAGTTTACATTCCTTCTTTAGCTTCATGCAACTAGGAGGTTCAATCCTTTTTTTGGTGCCCCCCATCTTCAAATTCTCTCTATCACTCTCATAACAATCATCTTGTAGAACAAAAAACAAAGTCTAAAGAATGCCAATAATCACCCACAAAACATGCAAGATAAAATCCCTCTTAATGTTATGTACTCTTTGGACACCTACCTTAATCGGAAAGGTTCTGATCTTTCTAGAATCGCTCTAAGTCATTATAGCTTGGGTCATCATTAATGTTATTGCCTCAGCTTCAATCATGAAGAAAATGCATCACAAAATCCTAGTCCAACCTATCACCATTGGTCTAGCTCAGCTGACTCTTACTTGTGACCCCTTCGTTAGAGTGATAGTCAGCCGCACCATTAGCTTATCTATACACATGAGATATAATGTATTTATCAAAAGTTTTAATTATATCCCTAGCTTTTTTAATCCACATTTCAACATTCCAAGATGGTTTAGAGGTACCCCTTAGGTAGTTAATAATATTTTTTGAATCCCCTTCCACCCAAGCACAACTAAAATTATGATTTTTAACAAGAATTAAGCTTTGATAAGCCTCTATGGCTTCAACAATATGGTTGGTCTGATTGCCAAGGGAAGCACCATCACTGAAAGAAAATTGCCATCAAGATCTCACAACACTCCCCAGCAATCGACTGGTCCAGGGTTCCCTTTGCTCACCCCATCAAAGTTGTTTTTGGCCCACCCTTGGTGATAGGGAGGTAGTGCAAGTGGAAAGCTCAAGTGACTTTTATGTTCACTAAGTATAGGTCCTTACTGATTTCCAGGTATTGTTACTGTAATCAGAGTGCAAGGTTCATAGACAACCTGAAACTTCCTCTTGATCCACCTCCCTAAGACAAGACTTCTTGGTTTCTCAAGGGCTTCAACCCCATAATCACTCTGGCTTGGTAAACTAACTCCTCATTCAGCCTCTTGGCTTTCATTCCTCTATCCCTAACTTGCTCCCTGACTACACAAGGTCTCCTTTTATTGGTTTACACATTGATACCAAGTTTTGCTCCCAATGGTGTCTTTTGTCTTCTACGTTTTGAGATGTAGAAGTCCTCCTCAAGTGCTAAAACTAAGTTTTTGGAGTCTACCCAACAAAAGGTGTCAAATTCATGTGAGGACAACTTGTTTCAATTGGAATTGATGAATTTTGTGTTTTACATCCACCATTTATGTACCCGATTTGATAAAAACTCAATTTTGAGGGCTAAAAAGGCTACAAGCAATTAACCCTCCTTTTGGGGTTTTGTGCTCACCCTACTCAAGTCATGGACTTCCAGACTGAAAGCATCACATATTTGGATACCCTTTGGGGGGTTCTTGAATATTTACCAAGTTTAGGGGTCCCTAAAGCCTTTTCCGTGACTGTCCAAAAAATGGGCATAAAAAGAGGGTTTTGGTAGGGCTTGTTGGCAAAAACCAAATTTCAAACTTGAGATCCTTCAAATGACTCAAGGACACCTAATTCTACTTTGTTGTTGACTAACCAGTCCATAAACAAGAAGGTTTAAACCTCACAAAGTGAAGAACAAGATTTTCATAAAATGCACAAAAGGGAAATGCAACATTTGACAACTTTTCACTTTTTGCCTTCTACAAACACAACTTTGCAAGAATTCCAATTACAAACTAAAGCATATGAACATGGCCAACATTACAGACAAGAAGGAACCCAATTTTCCCTACACAAAAGGCATTAGGCAATTACAAAATAGCAAATAGTTCACTGTCAAGCTAAATAGGACTGCACTTTTCTGTTTTCACTATTTTTCCCGCTTTGGACCTGCACTTTACAATGTTAAAAATCTTATTTGAAGGTCTGTTTGTGATTTCTTAGCAATGCCCTACCTTCTACATGCTTGAAGTCCTTCATACCTGCAACTTGGAGAGGAGAAATTCATGTACAACTTCAACAAACATGTAAAAATCAGTCATACTTGACTGTGACAGCCTGTTGGGCGTTTTTCATTTTGCCTAAAGAGATCATTGTTTGATCTTGGCATTTACAATACCCATGGGCAGGGCTTACACCTATCTTTGTTCTTGTTTTCAAACAAACAAAGTATTGACAGAGGTTTTCACACACCAATGAATGGTGGAGAGCAAACAAGGAAGGAAAACTACTACCAAACAGTGACTCACTATTTTGGTTTACAATTCACCAAATGGAAACATATAACCCTCCTTTTCTAGGCTTAGGAAGCCTCTTTGCTTACACATATCACTTGGACATCACATAGGTCTATTCACCAAAAGAATGCAATTGCTACGGGAGAACAAAGCATCAAACTTATGCAAGACCCTAGCCAAATGGCATACTTGCCTAGGGCTCCATGGCCACAAAACTCCTTGTACCTGCACTCTTGAAACCAAAACACATATTTACATAATTTAAAAATTGACCAACTGGTTCTTGAAAAGCCATAAACATTTTAGGACTTCAAGAAACCAAGTTGGTCAACCATCCTTGCCCAAATTCCTAGACAGGGCAGTGAAACTGTCAAATCAAACCAATTTTGCTACAACCTCAAAACTTAATCAAATTTAATGCCACCAAAGGGAGAAGTCTAATAAAAAATAGTAGAAACTGAAAATACAATAACAGTATGGAAAAGTACAGCAGGTGTATGGACTGTTGCTTACATCAAGTTAGAAACTAGGGAAAAACAAGGTAAAATGAGTGCAAACTTTCATAATGATTGATAACTCCGATTGAAAAACCCTTACAATAGCTCCAACAAGAGAATAAATACCAATCCAAGTTGGTTAACCTCCTGTACAGACATGTACATGTCCAAGCACACTAAATTTGACATTTTTAATGCCTAAAATGAGAACTTTTATGCCTAGAAGGTGTAGGGTTGAACTCAAAACCCACAAAACACCTAAGAACACTTCTCACACCTAAAAACCAAACACAAAACATGCCTAGACCTTTTCAAAACAAAATCACATTAAAAACTCACTTTTTACAACATTTTGCCAGGCAACTCCAAAATTGGCAATTTTGAGCAAAAGATGAAAACAGGAAAACAAAACCTCACAATGAGTTCAAAACTCATCCAAACAACTTAAAGCAACACAAAAAAATTTAAACAACCATTCCCACTCAAAGCTAATGAAAATCAAACTTACTCTCAAACCTGTGTTGAAAATGAGGCCTAGGTGCTCCTGCACCACTTAGGGAGGTAATTTCCAGCTAATGTTGGTTTTTTTATTTAACTTAGGCTTGGCTGAGTGAAAGAAATGATTTAATTCCCAAGCGTTGGCCACTCTAACCTGATAATCATTAACATTTCCATTTTGATTATGACTCTTGGTGCTCACTATAGAAAGATTTTCATTTATGGCCCTGGTGATTTTCTTGAAGACAATTTCAGGCTAAAGATAAATCTTCCTGAAAATTTTGTTTTTACACTCTTTCCATAAACCCCGCGCCACATGAGGAAACACAAAGGAACATAGAGTCTTCAAAAGATGATTCCTAGTAGGCGCTCTCCATTTATAAATAAACTCCTTAACAGACCGAGGGAAGATCCAACAAAGATCCCATTTCTAAAGCACTTGGCACCATATTTCCGTAGCATAAGAGTAGTGTAAGAAGAGATGATCAACTGATTCTGCTTCCTTCAAACATAAGTAGCTTATATTAGGTATGGAGAATCCCCTCTTAGGAAGATTATCCGTAGTCGGGATTTTGTTTAGGATAAGAAGCCAAAAAAACATGTTAACCTTAGGAATAAGACCTTTAAAACTAATAATAATATATAGTTTAACCCAATTTCTAAGCATAATATTTTTAACCCAATTACTAAGTACAATAAGATTTGATTGTAACTGGGTTAATATTAGATCATTAATAATAGTGAGATAACAACGACTTATAAGGAATTGCATTCTCCAAAAGATTTTTCAATGGGGAAAGAGGCTAGAAGTTGAGAAGCATAAAGTGGATGATTATATTCACCATTCCATCCCCATACTAACAGATGCTTGAAGAAGCTTGTGTGTTAAGTGAAGAGAACAATGCTATACTAAGAGGGGGGGAGGGGGGGGGGTGAATCAGTATAACAACTATTTTTACCAATTTAAACTTTTATCAACAATGATAGTATTATTCACTAGATTCCAACAATCATGCACATAGTAAGAACACAATAACACAATGCTTTACGTAGAAAACCTTATGGGAGAAAACCATGACAAATTAATGCTTTTATACAAATTTTCTTTTACAATTTTTGGAGGCACCGACCTACTAGAGGCTCCAACCATAAATCTATTTCTGAGCACCAACCCACTAGAATCACTAACTCGCAAATCTGATTTTGTGAGCGCCAACCCACTAGAGCACCAACTCCCAAATCTGATTTTGTGAACATCAACCCATGGGAAGCACCAACTCCCACTTCTAAATTTGTGAGCACCAACTCACTTCACATATACTGAATTTCCACCTTGATAATGTTGCTATAACAACAAATGATGGATGACTTTTCTTCCACAATCTACTATAATCTCTTCTACAAATCTACTATAATCTCTTCATAAATCTGTTATAAATTGTTCTTCAAAATTTGGTAAGTATTCCTCCACAAATCTGCTATAAAACTACTTTATACTTTTCATCAAATCTGCACTCTTATCTTATGTTCTTCTTAAATCTGCATTACATTAAAGAGCACATTCATTTTTCACAAGTAATTTGGATCTTCCTTATATACCTTCAAACTATACCTTTTATCTAAAAGACATGCCTTTTGATAACTTCTTTATATTTAATTAATATTTCCCACATAATTCATTTAATTTTTTTTATTGATTATTATATATTTTATTTCTCCACACCCTTCATATATTTTTCACACTCTATAATTGCATGCTTCACACAACACACCTATATGCAACACTCTACTCACATTCTTCTCCAAACTTCACACATACCTCATCACTCTCTTGATAGATCTCTTTTTATATATCTATTACTACACACTACACTTCTCTACAATTATCATTTATTTCTAAAAGATTGTATCCTTTCATAATTGTTGACATGCGTGGACCTCCCGCCAGACATATCTAATCTCCCCTACCTCCATAGCATATCTAGTCCACCAATTACATTTACTTCTCTCTTCTCCTATCTTCTTTCATACTCTTCGATGCATCTAGATTGTTCTTTTTGGGGACTTTTTCTTGAAGCTTCTCCCATAGCTGTTTGGAGAGCTCTATTTTGTAATACTTTGTTTTTAATATAGAAATGAATACTCTCTTTTTTTTTGAATGGATGTATGAGAGCATCGACAGATTTGTTTTGGCAATAATATAAATTGTTTATATCTCTTGATATTTCCATTTTCCTGCTTTTTGTGTTCTTTCTCCCCTTCAAACTAGTATTAGAGCCACAATGGGCATGCCCACTAGGAGTAGAGGATCATTGGCATCAGAAGAAGACCGTTAGTTTGTAGAAGCTATAGAAAAAGACTATTATATAACTTTAGTAGTGGTCAAAGGACAAAAATGTGCACAACTGTTGAAAAATATAAAGGCTACTAAAGAATCCCATGAAAGAGAATAAGAAGGAAGAGGGAGTGTACTAGTATAAAGACAAGTTTAAATGATGAAAGAAAAAAAGAACTTGTTGTAAAGGGTGATGTTACAAGTGACAAGGAAGCCATTTAAGGAAAAAAGCAGAGGATAAGTTGAAGCTAGAGTCAAAAGTGATGGTGATTTAACCAAAGAAACGGAAGCAAAAAAAGGTTCACAACCATATATGAATCTCATCTTAGTTTTGAGGATATAATTTAACAATAGTTCATAGCTTTTGAAGTTGTAGGAGATAAGATCTCGTGTTATTGAAGCTTGCCTAAGGTCAAATTTCAATTAAGGAAGAAGGGAATGTTGTAGAAACAAACATATAACCCTCCAAAGACAAAGTTTATTTATTTTTAAATCATGACAGGAACAAGTAGAAGCATTTCACAACCCTAAATTCCAATATTTAATGGCAAAAATTATAACTTTTTGGAGCATAAAAATGAAAACCCTGTTTTTCTCCCAAGATGTTTAGGACTTGGTTGAAAATGGGTTTCCTGAACTAGCAGACCAACAAGCTTATCAAGCTCTTCCACAAGCTAAGAAGGATTTGTTGAAGGAAAATAAGAAGAAGGATGCCAAGGCATTATTTCTAATTCAACAGGCAATGGAGGAACCATTTTTTCCAAAAGTATCAACTGCCACAAGTTCAAAGAAGGCATGGGAAAGTTTGCAAACAACATACCAAGGCACATGCAAGGTGTAAACAGCAAAATTATAAATTATCAGAAGGAATTTTGAAAACTTGCAAATGAAAGATTCAAATTTCGTAGATTCATTCTTCATTCATGCAAAGGAAATAGTAAATCAAATTAGATCGCACAGAGAAACCATTGGGGATCAAAAGGTTGTAGAGAAGATACTTAGAAGCTTACCTACAAAGTTCAACCTAGTTGTGGTGGCTATTGAGGAGTCCAAAGATCTCACTCAATTGTCAATAGATGAATTAATGGGATCACTCTTAGCACATGAGCAAAGATTAAATCGATTAGGAACATCATCATTAGAGAATGCGTTTGAGACACAACTTTCACTTGGAAAAACAAGAGGGAGATCATAGAAAAGGTAGAGGACATTTTACACCAAGCGGAGGAAGAGAAAATACACAATTTGAAAGCAGAAGACCAACATCAAGACCACATGCCCATTCTACACCAACAAGAGGAAGGGGGAGCAACCATTCTCATAGCCACCATCAAGGAGAAAGGTATGATAAATCCAACATTCAATATCATTATTGCAATAAATTTGGGCATTTTGCATCAAAAAGTAAGAAAAAGCAATATGACATGAATAAGAAAAAGGTACACTTTACAAACAAAAACCGACCCAATACTAGCGAACATAACACCATATTAATAACATTTAATGTAGCACAAGAGATAGTTCTAAAGAAGTATGGTTCCTAGATAGTGGTTGTAGTAATTCCATGAGTGGGAGTAAGGAGATGTTTGCAACAATGGATGATTTGGTAAAATTAGAATTAAAATTGGTAAAAGATCAACAAGTTTCAATCATGGGCAAAGGGTAAATTAATATAAGCTTCAACTAAGCAAGGTGAGGAGAAGTATATTTCTAATGTATACTATGTTCTTGGATTGCAACACAATCTTATAAGCATTGGAAAACTATTGCAAAAAGGATATAGAATATAGTTTGAAAATGGTGAATGTATGATTCTAAACAAGAAACCAAGCAATAGGCTAATTGCAAAAGTTGAAATGACAAAAAATAGGATGTTTCCACTTAGGATTCGAAGTGAACTATTCTTAGAGCCACAAGGATTGCAAAAGGTTGTTGAATTAGCTTTTAAGGCTTCATACAAACATGAATCTTGACTATGACATTTAAGACTTGGGCATTTAAACTTCAAAGGATTACAGTTGTTATATAAGAAAAGAATGGTATATGGATTGCCACCAATGGAACCACTTAAGACAACATGTGAGAGTTGCATATTGGCAAAACAACATAGAATCAAATTTTCGGTTGGGGAGTCTTATAGATAAAAACAACCACTTGAGATAGTGCATTTAGACCTTTGTGGACAGATGCAAACACCATCCATAAGTGGAATACTTTATTTCTTGACATTTATTGATGATTTTGGAAGGAAAGTATCGGTTTATTTTTTAAAATATAAATCAGATGCATTTGTTATTTTTAAAGAATTCAAGACAAAATTTGAGAAAGAAAGTAGTAACTATATCAAAACATTGAGAACCTATTGTGGTGGTGAATATATATCAAATGATTTTCAAAATTTTTGCAAAGAAAATGGCATAAGGAAACAATTTATAGCAAGGTATACTCCTCAACAAATGGAGTAGTTGAGAGAAAGAATAGAACAATTATGGAAATGGCACGAAATATGATAAAAGCAAAACATCTACCAAATGAGTACTGGGTTGAAGCAATTGCATGTTCAATATACATATTAAATAGAAGTCCAATAAAAGAAGTGATGAATAAAACACTAGAAGAAGCTTTAAGAAAAAGGAAGCACAATATGGCACATTTGAGAGTCTTTGAATGTGTGGCATACTCATTGATACCTCAAGAGTTGAGAAAGAAACTAGATGATAGAGGAGACAAGTGCATATTTGTGAGATATAGTAAACAATCCAAGGCATATAAGCTATACAATCCTATCACAAAGAAGCTAATAATAAGTCGTGATGTTCAGTTTGTTGAAGAAGAAGCATGGGATGGAAGCATATATAAAAACAACTACAATTGCAGCTAATTTTCCACAAGAGAATGAAGAGAATGTAACTCAAATTGTGAATCCTACTACACAAGAAAATGTTCCAACAATACTTACTAGGGAACCTACCACTCCAAATCCTACTACTCCAACAAGTAATAACAATAGTAAGTCCTCTAATCCAACACTTCAAAGAAGACACGAAGTCTAAGGGAGATATATGATGAAATACACGAGGCTGAAAATGATGATTTATGCTCTAATTTTGCATTCTTAACACAAGTTGATCCAATTTATTTTGAAGATGCCATAAATGATGACAAATGGATTATAGCCATGGATGAAGAAATTTAGTCAATAGAAAAGAATCAAACTTGGGATCTAGTAGAGCTTCCTAAAGGTAAGGATGTGATTGGAGTTAAATGGGTTTACAAGACAAAGTATAATGCTAATGGAAAAGTAGAGAAGCACAAGGCAACACTAGTAGCTAAAGGCTTCACACAACAGCCAAACATAGACTACAATGAAACTTTTGCACTATTGGTAAGATTGGATACCATTAGAATGGTCTTATCTATAGTAGCTCAAAAAAGTTGGAAGGTAAAACCAAATGGATGTTAAATGAGAATTCTTGAATGACATTTTAGAAGAAGAAGTGTATATAAATTGACCACTCGGTTATGAAGTTTTGGGCGAAGAACATAGGGTATACAAACTAAAAAAGACCCTATATGGTTTGAAGCAAGCTCCTAGAGCTTGGTACAGTACGATAGACTCTTATTTTCTAAACAATGGGTTTAGCAAGTGTGGAAATGAACCAACTTTGTATATCAAAGTGAATGATGAAGGAGAAATCTTGATAGTTTATTTATGTGTAGATGATTTGATATTCATAGGTAATATGTTAATTAAGTCATTTAAGGCAGCCATGGAAAGAGAATTTGATATGACTGATTTGGGGCTCATGAGATATTTTCTTGGGATAGATGTAAGTCAAAATGATCAAGGATTTTTTATATGTCAAAGCAACTATGCTAATGATTTGTTGAAGAGATTTAAGATGAGAAATGTGAATCCAGCTCCTACACCCATTACTTTGGGCTTAAAACTTAGCAAGGCTAAAAAAGGTCCTAGTGTTGATGCAACCTTATTCAAAAGATTAGTTGGCAGCCTACAAGATCGGATATCATGTATGGGGTTAGTCTCATTTCTAGATTCATGGACAAACCAAAGGAATCACATTCGAAAGTTGGAAAAAGAATTTTGAGGTATATAGTTGGAACAAAGAGGTTTGGAATTTTGTAGACATCTTCAAATGATTACAAACCAATCGGATATAAAGATAGTGACTAGGGAGGTAGTATGGATGATAGAAAATGTACTTTAGGGTATATCTTCCATCAAGGATCGGGTGCTATCTCTTGGGCAGCAAAGAAACAACCAATTGTGACACTGTCATTAGCTGAAGCAGAATATGTTGCAGCCACATCAACAACTTACCAAGTAGTATGGATGAGAAGAGTACTTTCAGACTCAAAACATCCACAAGAAGAACCTATAGAAATTTATTTTGATAACAATTTAGCAATTGCTTTATCTAAAAATCATGTCTATCATAACTAGAGCAAACATATTGATACAAGATATCATTTGATTTGAGACATCTTCAAAAAGCCACTGGTAAAGAATGGTTTTGAGCATCTTCGGAAAGGAATTGGTATTGCAGATATACCTGGAAGTGAAGATTAAGGGAGAGTGTTGGCGTACATGAACCTCCAGCTAGACACATCTAATCTTCTTTGCCTCCATAGCATATCTACTCCACCAGCTACATTTATAGCTCTATTCTCCTATCTTCTTTCATACTCTTCGATGCATCTAGATTGTTCTTTTTGAGACTTTTTTTGGAATCTGATCCTCTAGGATACTACCATCCAAAATCTTTTGTACCTTTCAAATATTTGACAATTCTCTTTACTACAACAACATGAGACTCTTTCGGATCTTGTTGAAATCTAGCTGCAAGACAACTACCATACATGATATCTAGTCTGGTAGCAGTCATGTATAATAATCCTCTGATCATTAATATGTACTTGCTTGCATCAATCTTAGGAGATTTATTATCATTAGTCAACTCACATTTGGATGTCATAGGAGTACATAGGTCGGTCTAGATTTCTTCAAACCAAACTTTTCAACAACTCTCTAAGATACTTTGACTGAGAAATAAAATTACCTTTTCCGTTTTGATTCACTTGCAATCCAAAAAAACAATTAAACCCACCAATCATAGACATTTCAAATTCCTTTTGCATTTCACCCGCAAACTTCTTACACATGCCATCATTTCCTCCAAATATTATGTCATCCACATATACAACAACAATCAGGATCTTATTTGATTCAACTTTAAAATAAAGATTGTTGTTGGTAAACTCTTTCTGAAATCTTTGATTCAATAAATACTTGTCTAACCTTCCATACCAAGCTCTAGATGCTTGCTTCAACCCATACAACACCTTCTTCAATTTGCAAAGAATATCCAGATCATCTGACAACTTAAATCCTTTCGGTTGATCAATGTAGACTTCTTTTAGTTCCCCATTCAAAAATGTTGACTTCACGTATATATGATTAAATTTGAATTCTTTGCATGCTGCAAAAGCTAAAAACATCCTCATAGCCTCCATTCAGGCAATAGGAAAATAAGTCTCTTCAAAATCAATACCTTCAACTTGCGTGTAACCTTTGCATACCAATCTACCCTTGTTTTTTATAACATGTCCATCTTCATCCAGCTCATTCCAAAACACCCACTTTATTCCAATGACATTCTTATTTGTCGATCTTGGGACTAGTTCCCAAGTCTAATTCTTCTCAATCTGATCTAACTCTTCCTTCATAGCCTTCATCCAATTCTGATTATTGCATGCTTCTTCAACTGTCTTAGGTTCATCTTCAGAAAGTAAACACAGTAGAATTTTTAATATAGCATATTAAAGACATACCTCTAATTATTTCGAAAGTCTTTATCTTAAACGCAGCGTTTTAAGAGATCGCACCTTCTCATGATGAACCACGTATTATCTTTTTAACTCACACCTTTATGTGCGGTCTCATTAACTAGGATCTCATTAATTGTTCAGTGAATACACGACACCTTTCATATTTGTTTTATGATTGTATTACTTCACAGTTAGACTCTTAAAAAATTGTTTGTTACAAACACGTAGATAGCACTTCATAATTGCAATGACACTTCATAATATCATTTGTTTCCTGATCGCTCTCACTTTGGAATTACTAATACGTAATCATTCCTCATATCTTAATGCCTTCAATAATACTATGCGATTTATACATAATTTATATGCCCATGTCTTCTTCTTTTTATCGCTGCCTTACTAATGATTATCACTGCCATTTAATAAACAAATCGGCACCTTAGATGTAATGAACTGCTGTGTAATCGTTGCCCATACATATATCACTGTATTTATTTACTGACTTCGTCGTTGCTTGATCATATTTTAATCGCACATTTTCACCAAGTCCATCGGATCAACATAGTAATTTTTATTCACTGCAGATATATAAACTTATTATTAATTCTGTTTATGACTTGTCAAAGTCGTGGTCTATAATGACTTTTCTAACATTATGAATTGAAGCACTGCATCTAGAATCGCATCATTTATTAGTTCTCATTCTATCCAATGTGGCAGCCTGTGTAATGCTGACTTTTATCATTATCGTTGTCTTAGATACTCCAGCGCTACTTCAATAATAATATCGGTCTTCCTGCTCCATAATACACACTAACTATGGTGCTTCTTCATTCTAACTTAAACACACAAGTATGGTCGACCAACGACCAAAGCATAGTCTTGTCTTCTTAAAAATCTTACTCCAATCGTTGATCAATAGTCCATTGCCTTTAATATCTCTGACATACCTTATCACCACATTTTTGAAGGATAGATGCTAATAAATAGATCGCATCATAATGAGTAGCTTCTAACAATCTATTCGACCACCTTTATATGTATCGCTACACATTATCAGTAAGTCGATGAGCTTTGTAGACAAGACTTCTATTGAACAATACCTTTGTTATTGCATTTGATCTTTTCTCATCCATGGTGAAACACTCCCGTATATCATATTGTTGTTTGCTCAAACTTCAAAAGTTATTAGTAACAATGAATATGAAAAGAATGTGAACGTGATTAGAACAGTGTTGATGATCGTGATATCAAACGTAAATAAGAGTTTGGGCTTCTAGAGTGACTTCGGCTATAACCATCGTTGTGGCCGTGTCTTCTGCTATGGCTATGATTGTGCCTCGAACCCATGATATATCCGTCTCCTGTCCACGTTCTTCTCTATACTCCACGCTAATAACTATAGAACAAATCAACCCGTGAATGCCAAATAGGATGGCAAGTGTATTTGCCTTAATAATCGCTGTTGTCTTTTATCATTGTTTAAACATAACATCACTGTTTGCAGACTGTAATTGCTAGTCCATGTTAATTTCTACTTTTGACTGTAATACATTCTCATAACTTTTATTACAAGGATCTTGTCTATAATCTTCTTACTTTCTTAACATCAATGACAACATTTCAAACATTAAGTGGGTTGTCTTATGTTGATTATTTAAAAATAAATAAAAAATACACGAGGAAAAGACCCTCAATTCCCCAGCTCCTCTCGGCAAGACACTCCATGCCAAGGCAAAGTGCATGATAAGAGGAATTTCTCTTATGCTGCATGGAGCTCCAAAAGAAAAACAAGTTTCTCATCAATAACTAAAGGCATTCTCACTTTGAGGGAATGGAGACTAGGATTCTCCACCGAGAGAAGACAAATTCCTTGAGCTAGTACTGCTTATTTCTTTGGAAAATGGCTCCCATCAAAATGAGAATGTAGAGACCGTACCCTCACATAATTTAGATTTAAATAATCCATGAGATAGATGGAATCGATGCAGATCGTCTTGTAGGAAAAAGTGATTGAGGTGACATTTAAAACAATCCTCCCTTTCTCGCCATGGTTGTCCAAATGGCTTTACCAAAGTTTCCATCTAATGATCTGATTTCAGAATTTTTTAGTCCCTTAGGACACAGAACTTGTCCTTTGTTGTTCGCGTGGTTTTAGCAAACTTTCTCAAGATTAATGTCTATAAAAAAATTGTTAGTAAGCGTAGCCTTTTCTAGGAGTGCATGCCCATTATGAGTTTCATGGGGTGCGATCCCTTTCTGCCCGTTTCTTTTACGCTAAGTTGTAATTGTTCCTTTGATTTTGAAGTAGCATAATCTAACATTTTGATAAGAATGAAGACACAGTACCCCTACATAATTTAGAGTGAAATAATCCATGAGATTGATGACAATTAAAACAATCTCCCTACCATTCCCTTTGGTTGTTTGAATCTTTACTTGTTCTAATTTGATAAATGGGGAGAAGGCATGAACTCTTACACAACAATCAATAGGAAGAAGAGAGGGATGTCATAAGAGAGGGATGTCATAAGGTGACCAAAAAATTAAAAAAAACATATACTTTTTTTTAGGACAAGAAGCTTTTGATTAGAGCAGCAAAATGGCTAGAAACAATAAATGTCACCTCAAACAGTGTTGAATTTCTCAAAGTGACTTCCAACAACATATCAAAACCTCATAACTACAACAACAACATATCAAAAAATGTAGAGCATAAACCAATCACTGAAACACAAAATCAGTACATTGACATCAATGACAACCATACTAATACACCATCAAATTCACATTTGCATCAATCTCCCCCTTTGTCATTGATGGCAACATTCATCAGTGACAAACACAAATTCAAATTCATAACTCATCTCTCCCACAAACATCTGCAATCAAACTCCCCAATCTCTCTCCCTTTGACATCAAAGACAAAGGTAAGCAACAACTCAAAGATTGTCAGATTCCACACAATTCGCCCTAAGAGGAAGCCCCAATCATTAGTTTAGACTAAAATATGCTTCAAGTTCCTTGGACTAATGCACTGCTAAATGCACTAGTTCAAATTAGGAAGGGGTGTTACCTCAAACTTTTTTCATAGATACTCAAAAGTATTTTTGCACAAAGGATTCGTAAAGATATCTGCAACCTATTCTTTTGTAGGAACATACTCAAGTTCTACTTCATTATCCAACACCTTCTCCATTAATAAGTGATATTGAATAGAGATATGCTTTGAACTAGAATGCAATACCAGATTCTTAAAGATATTTATTGCACTTGTATTATCACACATGATTGAGATCGGTTCATCAAACATCACGCCAATATCCTTTAATATCTATTTCATCCAAAGTATCTGAGTGCAACATGATATGGCTGCAATGTATTCAACTTATGTAGTTGATAAAGACACATATTCTTGCTTTTTACTTAACTATGCAACTAATCGAGAGCTAAGAAAAAATTCTTCACCATTGGTAATTTTTCTATCATCAACACTTCCTACCCAATTTGCATCAATTTAAGCTTTTAGAGTAAAATCTGATCCTCTAGAATACTACAGTCCAAAATTTTTTGTACCTTTCAAATATTTGATAATTCTCTTTACTACAACAACATGAGACTCTTTCAAATTTTGTTGAAATCTAGCTACAAGACAAATACCATACATGATATCTAGTCTGGTAGCAGTCATGTATAATAATCCTCTGATCATTAATATGTACTTTCTTGCATCAATCATAGGAGATTTATCATCATTAGTCAACTTGCATTTGGATGTCATAGGAGTACATAGGTCGGTTTAGATTTCTTCAATCCAAACTTTTCAACAACTCTCTAAGATACTTTGACTGAGGAATAAAAGTACCTTTTCTATTTTGATTCACTTGAAATCCAAGAAAACAATTCAACCCAACAATCATAGACATTTCAAATTCCTTTTGCATTGCACCTGCAAACTTCTTGCACATGCCATCATTTCCTCCAAATATTATATCATCCACATATACAACAACAGTCAGGATCCTATTTGATTCAACTTTAAAATAAAGATTGTTGTTGGTAGACTCTTTCTGAAATCTTTGATTCAGTAAATACTTGTCTAACCTTCCATACCAAGCTCTAGATGCTTGCTTCAACCCATACAACACCTTCTTCAATTTGCAAAAAATATCTAGATCATCTGACAACTTAAATCCTTTTGGTTGATCAATGTAGACTTCTTTTAGTTCCTCATTCAAAAATGTTGAATTCACGTATATATGATAAAATTTGAAATCTTTGCATGTTGCAAAAGCTAAAAATATCCTAATAGCTTCCATTCAGGCAATAGGAGCATAAGTCTCTTCAAAATCAATACCTTCAACTTGCGTGTAACCTTTGCATACCAATCTACCCTTATTTCTTATAACATGTCCATATTCATCTAGCTCATTCCAAAACACCCACTTTATTCTAATGACATTCTTATTTGTCGGTCTTGGGACTAGTTCCCAAGTCTAATTGTTTTCAATCCAATCTAACTCTTCCTTCATAGCCTTCATCCAATTCTGATTATTGCATGCTTCTTCAACTGTCTTTGGTTCATCTTTAGAAAGTAAACACAATAGAATTTTTTCTTCAACAACTTTACTTCTTGTAATAACACATATGCTCTTATCTCCTATAATTTGATTTTTCAGAGTGATTGTTTTGTACATACCTTGGGGTTTTAGATACAGTTACCGAAGCAACTTGATTTTGTTTCTTCTTTTCTTCTTCTTTGTTCTTCCCCTCTTCTCCTTTACCTGTAGACTCATGAAATTTATATTCTTCTTGTATACTTGACTATTTAGAAATGTTTTCATCAACTTTCACACTTGAAATTTCAACAATTTTGTTCAATCTCTTGTTAGAATATCCTAAGAATATATCATCATTTGCTCTGTTGTCAAACTTTCCAAGATTTCCTTAATCTCTTTGGATATAGCATTTAATTCCAGATACTTTGAAATATCTTACTGATGGAATCCTTCCATGCTATAACTCATATGATGTCTTCCCATGTTTCTTCCTAAAAAAAACTTTATTAAGAGTTTATATTGCAATATCTATTGCTTCTCTCCAATAGACTTCTGGTATATTTTCTTCTTTGATCATAGTTCTATTCAATTCTTGTATAGTCCTATTCATTATTTCCACTACACCATTCTACTGAGGTGTCCTAAGGGCAGACAAATGTCTCCTAATCCCATATTTGTCACCAAAAGTGTCAAAGTCATCAGAAACAGACTCTCCTCCTCTATTAGATATTAAGAATTTCAATCTTCTATCAACTTCATTTTTGACTCTAGCTTTGAATATCTTAAAATTTTCTAATACCTCTGACTTTTCTCTAAAAAATACAACCCAAGTCATTCTATAATGATCATCAATTAAGAGCATAGAATACTTCTCACCTTGTAAACTCCTTGTTCTAGTCGGACCTCATTAGTCCATGTGCACCAAATCTAATAGTCTAGTAGAAGATTGTTCCTTTCGTTTGAACATTCTCTTTGTCTGTTTTTCCAATTGGCATTTTTTAGAAACACTATTATACAATTTAGTCAATCTTGGTAAATCTCTTGCAACTCTTGTCAAGCTAATTTTCACCAAATTGTCAAAATTAATGTGACACATCCTTCGGTGCCATAGACAAACTTCATTGATCTGAGATAATAAGCAATACCCTGTAGCAGCCTCTAATTGATACATGTTTCTATTTGTCCTTTTTCATGCAACAATAATAGTTCTAGATCTCACAAACACCATCCTGAAAAACAACATTGTGACCATTTTTGCACATCTATCCAATACTCAAGAGATTATGATGTAATCCTTTCACATAATATAAATTGTTAGTGTTATGTTTTCCATGAAAATTAATAGTCTAACCTATTCCAACAATTTGAGCAGTTTGATTATCTTCAAATCTAATAGAACCACCATCATACTTTTTAAGTTTTGCAAACTTACTTTTGTCACTAGTCATATGATTTGAACATCCACTATCAATCAACCATTCATTTCTAACTCTTCTAACATGAAATGTTAATGCAATAGTTTCAAAAACCGTAGATATCTCCTTATTATTGCTAGGTTTAGATTCATCTTTCTCTACCATGAACAAACAATCACCTTCATAATTTGACTCATCTTCTGAAATGCCAACATCATCTTTAACATAGTAGGATTTCTTATTGAACTTTCCTTTGCTTTCTTTAAAATTTTATTTTGTTCCTCTCTCTAAACATCTAGATGCATAATGAACAATCTTTCCACACTTAAAAAATTTAAGAGGTAAAATACTTTAATACTTGTCGATTCCTCTCTTTAGCTTTCTCACAATGTTCACTTCCATTTCATCCAGGACTTCATCATCTGAATCTTCATCCAAAGTTTTTGTAGCTTTAAATCATCTCAGTTCTTTCTTTATCTTTACCAAACTTCCTCATCTCGAATGTAGTCAAGGTTCCATACAACTATTCTCTAGTAAATTTGGATGAATCATAAGTTTCTTCAATAGCTAAAATATTGTCACTATAATAGTCTTGTAAAGTCCTCATGATCTTCTCTATCACATCCTTATCATCCAAGGTACTGCCAAGATCCTTGATTTCATTCACTACACTATCAACCTTCTAAAATTAACTTGTTGTGTCTTCACCTTCTTCCATCCTCAATTTCTCATATCTGCCTTTAGCAGTCTATATCTTAGCTAGCTTAACTCTGTCATTTCCTTCATAGATGTTTCTCGATCTTTCCCAAACTTCATGAGCAGTATCTAATGCAACAACATTCAATAATTCAGTTTTAGATAGAGCACTAAAGATAGCATACCTTGCTCGTTCATTCTCTTCATAGGATTTAATCTCATTCGGGGTAGTAGGACCATTTTATAGCATCACATATTTTGTCTTGACAGCTATCCAAGTCTTGTAACTTGGGGAAATCAAATATCCTCTCATCTTCACTCTCCAAAAATTGTAGTCAAATCCTTCAAAGGCAGGAATAATTAATTTATGTGCCATCAGATCTTCCTCAAGTGGTTAGTCTCACTTTCTAGGAACCAAAGCTTTGATACCAATCATTGAATATCCCAAAACAACTTCCAACAACATATCAAAACCGCTTGACCACAACAACAACACATCAGAAATGTGAAGCATAAACCACTCACTAAAACATAGAATTAGTATGTTGACACCAATGAAAACTATACTGATACACCATCAACCTCACATGTGCAATAAACAAAGCTTGCAGGTTTTTCATCGAACCTTGAAACCTAAGATCAAAACCACCTTGAGCTGAAAATAAACACATCCCAAGGAAAGGAAAAGAAAAACCTATGTTACTAGAATCTTTAGAAGTTGCATATAAGAAACACATACAAATATACATTCCCCCCAAAATAAATATTTATACAAGTTCAAATTTGTGAGGCATTACTAATCTAATTTTAAAAATAAAAATTATAAAACTTATTTCTCTATTTTAATTTAATTTATAATTTATAACAAAATTAAGAATAATTTGTTTTTCAATATCATTTGAAAAAGAAAATGAAAAGTTTAAAACATTTGAAAAAATATTTAAGTTCCATTTTTTTTTAAAAATAATCTCTATAAGAATAAATTAATGTTGGAGTAACCCATTTTGGCATGCATTAATTGGGAATATTAATAATCCAAAAATTACTATCATATTTACCTACATATCGGGCTCAACATTGATAATCTAGGATCCTTCATTTAATTTAACTCTATGTTCAATTGAATAAAAAATGCACATTAATAATCTTTGATTCCTCAAAGTTAGGGAAACCTAAAATAATTGTAAGATTTTTTGTTTTTTTTAGAATGACTGTTTGAAATGATTTTATGCAATATGTTTAGGTTATTGAAATGTGAAATGAATGATTCCCATTGCTTTTCTAGTAACATAGATCAAAACACCATGTTTTAACATGAATCTTGAACCTTCTAATTTGTAGAACACTTTGTACTACATGACATACAACCAAAGAATAAACCTGAACAAAACTAGTCAACAAATTTTGAAAGGAATCCTAAAACATTCTACAAAAGGAACTACTACAAGGAAAAACATTCATAGAAAGGGAAAGGGGTAGAAATAAGCCCAAAAATATTTGAGAAGATTCCCCTACAAACACAACATATGGGTTGGTCTGTTTCTATGCTAGTCAACAAGAAAAGGGGCTAGGACACCCTATGCAGGCAAGATCTACAAATTGTACACCAAAGAATGACACCCGATAGAATAATAGAAAGAGCTCCATGTGTCCTCAGCATAGAAACAGACCAAAAGGAAGCAGAATCTTCTTGGGCTACAACTGCTCAAATCACATGACAGGTAAGTCTGATCTCTTTGTCAAATTAGATGATTCAATGAGAATTCAAGTTAAATTTAGGGATGACAAGAAGGTTGATGTATTTTAAAAAGGTACCCTTACAGTCAAGGCCAAAGAAAGGAGAAACTACCCATATTCATAATACTTTCTTTGTGCCAAATTTGCAGCATAGTCTTTTGAATATCAGACACTTTCTAGAAAAAAGAAAAATATAAAGTAGTTTTTGAAGATAATTGCTGCAAAAAAATTGATAAATATAATAATCATCATCTTGTAGCAAAGACTTATATGACAGAAAATAGATTGTTTCATCTCCAATTGGTTTCTCATAAGTTGAATTCAGTCCAGTCAACCGTACATGATTCATGGTTATAGAATCAATGATATTGTCATTTTAATTTTTAAGGGTTAACTTTGATAAATAAGAAGAATATGGTGAGACGGCTTCCTGCAATCAAAGCAAAAGAAGTTTCTTCAAGGTGTGCACTTGGCAAGCATCATTGAGACATTTTTTCAATGAACAAATCTTAGAGAGCCAAATATCCTCTAGAGCTTGTGCAT
Source organism: Cryptomeria japonica (assembly GCF_030272615.1). Lineage (NCBI taxonomy): Eukaryota > Viridiplantae > Streptophyta > Pinopsida > Cupressales > Cupressaceae > Cryptomeria > Cryptomeria japonica. Next base: position 2,277,347 of record NC_081413.1, read on the forward strand.
GCTGACATCTATGACGACACGGAAGAGAAAACATTGGGTAAGAACCTTTATTTTTTAACATTCATCTATGATTACTCTCACCACTCTTGAATTTATTTTCTTAACTAAAAATTTGATGATTTTGCTTACTTCAAGAACATTAAAGAAATGGTTGAAAAGAAAAGTGAGTTACCTATCAAGATGGTTAGAGTAGATAGATGGGTAAAGTTTACTTCTAATGAGTTTGTTGATTTTTTCATTAATAATGGCATACGAAGACCACACAAAGACAACTTACTACTGCATATACACCTCAACAAAAGGTATTTCTATAACAATGAACTATACCATTATGAAAATGGCATGAAGCATTAAGCAAACAAAAAATCTTTGAAATAGTTTTTAAGGAGAATCAGTTGCCACAACAGTATATATTTTGAATCGTAGTTCCACAAAAGTAGTTCAAAACATCACTCCAAAGGAATTCTAGAGTGGTCAAAAGCCTCAAGCGGCTCATCTTCGACTCTTTGGTTGCTTGGCATGCTTGAATGTTTTACTTCAAAAGTGGAAGAAGTTGGATGCCAAATCGCAACTTTGTATCTTCATGGGATATTCTACTACAACTAAAAGAATATAGATTCTATAATCTTGAGCCAAAGCAATGGATTGTTGGTCGAAATGTATTTTTTTATGAAGGGGGAGTATGGTAGTGGAAAGATGATGTGCAACAAAATACATCAATAATCATAAACATGGAAGATGATAGTTCTCCTCTCCCCACAAGCTCAACTAGAAGTTCAAGCTAAATTTGGGGATGATAAGGAGGTTGGCGTATTGGGAAAAGGTACACTTGTAGTCAAGACTAAGAACGGAGAAACTACCCATATTCATAATACTTTCTTTGTGCCAAAGTTATAACATAGTCTTTTGAGTATTGGATAGTTTCGAGAAAGGTACGAAGTTTGGTTTTGAAGTTGTCTCTTGGAGTAGTACGAAACATGCAACAATGTCTCTTGCTTCAGTAGAAGCAAAATACATTGCAACTACATCGGCAAGTTCTCAAGTAGTATGGATTAGATGGATATTGGAAAATCTACATTTGGTTTAGGAGAATCCAATGACTATCTATTGTGATAAAATTAACACTATTGTCATGACAGAGAATCTTGTGTTTCATGCTAGAATGAAGCACATAGAGATCTGGTACATTACAAATTCATGACTTGGTTTCAATATGGGCAAATGGACTTTCAGTTCTGTCTTTCATCTGAACAAGTTTATGATATCTTCACCAAAGATCTTTCTAGGTCTAGTTTTATTCTCTTCAGAAATGAATTGGAACTCACCTCCATTGATCATTTAGGACGAGATTGAAGATAGGAATGATTCACGGAGGATCACATTTTTTCTGTTTTTTAGTTTTTTTGTTTTAATAGAACAACATTTCATAAACTATATTAAATTGTATTTTTTATTCTTTCATAAAACTTAGTGTGTATGTAGTAAGAAAAAACAACTTCATTTTTATGCTTTTGTAAATCAGCAATTTGCAAGATACTATGATAAGCCTAGTTTTTAGTTTATAGTTTTACGTTTCTTCCTATTCATAGGAAAGGAATCGTCTATAAAACAATTCTATGTTATTGTAATTTTTACATTCCAATTTTTCAATACAATGAGTTTTTGCACTCAGCTTAGTTTTGTGTAGATTTAGTTTACCATTGCAATAATAATATTTGAGTTTTTTCTTAGTTGAATATTGTTTCTTTGTTGTATGATTTAAATGTTTCAAAGATATAATCCTTCAAAGATGAAACCTAGAACTCAGTCTGACACATGATATCCAAAATGTTCTATAAAAGGAGGGCCTAGTGCACCAAACACCCGCACCAGAGGAAGGGCATTAAAATGACCTCTGCAATCCGCAACCACCACAACAAAGGAACCAAGGCCAAGAGAACCCTAGCACCAACAAACCCAACAACATCTGAGTCGTTGTCCTACTCTGCATTGCCCTCCTCAACTCCATCTCAAATCAAAACCCTAAAATCTCCACTCACCTCTTTCACCACTCAAAATGTATGTTGATTATAAATGCTTTACTTCTTAGTTTCCATCTAGTGATTAGATTTTCATGTTTGTTTGGTTCCGTTAGGATATAAAACTTCATCTCTTTTATGTTTATATGGTTTTAGCAAACTTTCTCAAGATTTAGACTATCAATATGACAATTATTAATATCGCTAGAATTTTCTAGGGATGCATGACGAATTTGACTTTGATGTCTTTGATCCATTTCTACTTGTTTCTTTTACGATAAGTTGTAATTTCTCCTTTCATTTTGCTAAAATAGGCTTAACATTTCAATAATGAACATCAAGAGTGAGGTGTTCTACTAGTAATAAAATGCCTTTACTTGAAGGTAGACAAAAGACAAATAGAAATAGAAATAAAATTATATTCGATGATTGAAGCCATTATAAATGCCTCTTATTTATAGAGGTCTTAGAAATATTTATAGTTCTACATATTCAAAGCACATGTGAAGACTATGACTAGAGGTCGATGCATAAATCTTCTAATTTAAATGTTGAACAAAATTTGTTGTAAGAAACTTCTATCTTAAATGCTTAGTTTGACAATGTGAAAATCTTTTGCGTAGGTGGACGGAGCAGGGAGAAATTAATTCCAATGAAATACCCTTTAATTTCGACCACATATGCTTGAGCATTCACAATGATCAAACTTTTTTATTTTACTCACTGGTGTATTCTTTTGTATTTTTCAAGTCTTCAAACACAATTCTTTCTCTTCTTGATTGAACCTTCTCTACGATCTTCAAGTTTTTTCTCAGTCACAATGCCTTTCTTTTGGCTTTGTCTAACTATTGTGGCAATTTCTCCAATCATTGTTTAACTCTTCAAAAAACTTCAATCCATAACTTCTCATGGTCTATAGGCATCTTGCTAGACAACAGATTCCTTTGAATCAAAATATTTCCTTCTTGAATATTCAGACGTTTGATGATTTGTATCAACATATGAGCATTTATACTTGAACAAGTTTTTATCATACCTGTAATCGTTTGCCAACAGGATCCATAAATCCATCCACAATCCATTTGCATACGTCCTATCATAGACTCATTCTTCCATGGTCTGTTCTAACACATATTTTCAGAATGGTTACACAATCCATAAATATTACAAGGATGTAAATCCCAACATATGTCTTTTTTGTGTCCTTCTCTTTTGCAATGAGAACACCTAACACAATATAGCGTTCTTTGGCTATTTTGTTTGAACAGGTAGCATCATTCTCTTTTCCTGTGACATATCCAAAGCCTTGATACTTTGACCTCATTATTGCCTCAACAGGCTCTCTAGTTCCTTGTTCCTGGTTCCTTGTTCCCGTTCTTTTCTTGTGACATATCCAAGGCCCTCATACTTTTAGTGAGATTCTTCTCTTAAATGATCGTGTTAATGTTGTTGACTGGAGGATAGAGAGATGAAAAGATCAGCTGGCACAATCAATGCACTGGTTATGATTACTATCTCCAACACTCCCCCTTAATCACAATTGTGCATTCTGATTGTTTTCTATAGTTTCATTCACTGATGCTTCGACATCTAGAATCTTCAAATACCAGTGATCAAACCTAGGAAATCTCATGCCATGAGCTCTGGCCCTTTTGGTTCCCAATCTTTTGTTAGTTTGGGTGTGAAACACATGTATTTCCTCAATACCTCTCATCGAGTCACATTGCAGGTGCTTGGGGATCCTAGCGTCAATGGGCTTTATTGACCTCATACGTTACTTTCATATAGAAACAAAATGTTGCGACATTCATATTATCTTTTGAATCCATGAACAACTTATCTTTTCATAACAAACACGTGACATGCTTCTTTCATGTTGTAATATCATTGTCAACTCTTCTTTCATGCTTTGTTAGTTTAAATATCATTAAAAAAACTTTTCTTATACACAATCTTTCATTCTCTCTCAACCTTTCTTCAGACATTGAATCTCTCTAATAAACTTCGCAACAGTTTGCTTCAACTGCAATGGCCTCTTTTCACAACGTTGAACACTTCTAGTCTTTTATCTCCAGACTTTTCAGATTTTGATCTGATCAAACTTCAAAATAACAGCCACGATCTGCTTCTCCCGTCAGCAGTGGCTTTAGAATGACTATGCCTTTCTCTTCTTTCTTATTGCTTTCTCTTCACCCACATATCACAGTTCACACAAACTACAACAAGAGAAACACAAACATACTGCCAATAACCACAGATAACCAATGAACAATTTGGAAATCCATCACGGTATTATCTAACTGTCAAAATAGAATTTTGATGGACTTCAGTTCAATCACGAAATAACCTCAGCTTGGGTGGCTTTCTTGACTATTTTCTCTGTATGCTACAACGGCTTCATTCCTTCTTTCCATCGCAAGCAACTTTCTGACGGCCGTGGCGGCTCGCTCTTCTTAGATCCGCCTTTATCCTTTATTGTCATCTATGGTAGGGACAATAAAAAGAGTCTTCCACTGGCAGTAACTTCTTTGACTCTCTTGAACTCCTTTGACAGGGCAAACATCCTTACTTCCGCGAGCTTACTTTTGTGGCAGTTTCTTTCAGCTTGTTGGCAGATTCGGGAGATGGAAACTACCTTTTTATCTCTGCAATTTTTGAACAGCATTACCTTTGAACGAAGAAAACAGCGATACCTCTCTCCTGTCTTCTGACGGCTCAGGAAAATATAACAAATGGACTTCTTACAATCTTCAGTGCTTAGCTTTCAGTGATTCCATCGGCAGCGGTTTCCACTATGGACATTGGCACCCTTAATACAATATGCGATCTAGATCAACACTTTTACCAGATTCTTCTTGCATTCACTTCACCACTTCTGGGTCTCAAGCTTTTTGGCTCTTCGGGATCCTCCACCATCGGCTTCTGCACAATTTCTGCACATATCTTCAGCGCCTTCCTCAGCTTTGAACACTCTAGATAGTGGTATACCACTCGCGCAGATTCTGCTGGCTCTCCAGGATCTACATGGCTACCATTGGCTCTCATACCAAACTGAAGGCAGACAGAAGACAAAAAAAAATAGAAAGCAAATTCTATTCGATGATTGAAGCCATTACAAATGCCTCTTATTTAAAGAGGTCTTGGAACGAGAAGACTAAGGCTGGAGGTCGATGCAGGAAGCTTCTGATTTAAATGCTAAACAGAATTAACTGTAAGAAACTTCTGTCTTAAATGCTTAGTTTGACAATGAGAAAAGCTTCTGTGTATGTGGAGGGAGCAGGGAGAAATTAATGCCAACATTACTATCTATGGGAAATGAATTCGTTGATTCAAAAAGTAATTGCACCTTCAACTTAAATATGTATTAACAGCCTTCATATAGTATTTACTATTGAGATGCCACACACACACATATTCCCTTGTCCCTAGGTTTACTGAGAAATACCTGTACAAAGGCGTCAAAGAAACGCAATCCAAGACTTCGCCAGACTTGTCCACTTGGAATCTGGATTTCATCAAAGTGGAGTTCTACACTGTATATGCCATTCTCAAGACCAAGTCCATAGTATCGCAGGGAAATGGGAGAAAGACGTGCAGTTTGATATATCGATGGGTTTTGATTGGCATTTGCTGTGTATTTATATTGGTCACTTCTTTCAATGCTTAAACCTGAACTATTTACAAAAAATCCCACTGAACCAACTCCCCAGCTCTCTTCAGAACTCATATAGAATGATGCAGCACTTAGTGTTTCGTTATCACTCTCAAAAAGAACTCTCGTTGAAGAATCAACCATCTTCGGACCTCCACAATTGATGGCCAAGGAAGAAACTGTCAAGAAAGAGATCAAGAGTCGTATCAGATAATGGAAACAGGCAGCAATAAATAATTCAGTTATACAAGAATACAAAGTAGAAGTCAGTAATCTGCTACATATTTAACTACTGTTGAATCGAAACTAATCAAATGTGGCATAATATTATGTATTGTAATTTCTAGGAAACTTACATTCTGATACGAATATTGCTCCTTAAAACTCCTGTCGTGGTTGACATTGGTGACTTAGCAATTATTCATGCATATATGATACGTTTATTGTCCCTAGTTATTTGTAGTTGGTTGATAGACAAACAATTGCCAGGCTTGTCCTAGTAAAAGATGAACTAGCCTTCTATAATCTAATCAATGTGATTTTTAAAGACTAACCTGATAATTTGTAAAACCTTGGAAACTATGTTTTGAAGGATTTAAGGAATGAAGCACTTACACAATGTTGAAGTTTAGAACATAAAAGAATTTCATAAAATCACTGATTACAAAAATAAAGATATCAAAGACAAATTGTTCTAAATGAACATTCAGCAGAGATTTTGAAGGGAAAATTTTACAATCGCTTCCTCCAAAATTTAATCTAGTTATAATTGCCATAAAGGAAATTGAAGATCTAACTACTTTCCAAGTTGCGGAATCGATGGGTTATTTGTAGTCACATGAGGAGCATATGCGGTGTTCTACATAGAGACTAGTGCAAAATTTCTAGACTACTATGGTAATCAAAGAAAATGATTTGAATCCTCCTTTTCACTCCAATAAATGTCAAGGAGAGCATTCTTCAAATAGTAGACATGGTAGAGGAAGAAGAATAGGCAACAACAGAGGAAGAGGAAGAAGTTTTTTGGATCCTAGAAACATCCACTGTTGATATTGTGACAGGGATGGGCACTATGAATCTGAATGCAAAAAGAAGAAATCTAATTTGAAAAAATCAAGAGCCAACTATGTTGAAGAGTCTTTTGAATAAGTCAAACACTCGACATTATTTGCATATAATTTTATAAATAAATGTGTGGTTCCTAGATAGTGGCTACTCAAATAATATGAGTGTCGGTGCAAAACTAAATTGATTGAAATTGGAATTAACAGTATAATTAAAAAAAGCACTAAAAATGCAAACTCCATATTATTCCCTTGATTTGATTATCCTTCAGTTTGATGTGTGCTTGATGATGTTATGGATGCTCGATTTTTCTCTATGATGTAGGATTATGCACATTGGACTCAAAATATGAATGCAATATGGTTGGATATGGGTATGCAAATTAACATGGTAATGGTATAGGAAGGTGAAAATGGATGAAAATTCTGTATTATGACGATATGGATATATAAAAGGTGGATTATTTTCTTAGAAAAGGGAGGGGTTATATAGAGTTGGAAGGAGAGATGAGAGGAGTTTGAACAAGAGATACCTGTCCTCAAAAATGACAAGTGGCAAGCCTCTAGGTGCCATGTGGAATGAGATTCCACACTTGTCCTCAAGTGACTCAACCTGGAGTGACAAGTGCCTTCAAGGAGGACAAATGTCAAAAAGGGGCATGACATGTGTCCTCAAAGACACATGTCAATTTTGGGAGTTGGCCACCCAAAATTGGTTGCAATTTTCTAAATATTTAGAAATTATGAATGTGCACACACATGTGAGGGGGAAGGTTAGAAATCATAGAGTTAGTTAGATGGATAGGGTTGGTTAGGACCCTAGGGTTAGGCTATGGGTTAGGTTAGAAGAAGATTTTATGTTAGGTGACATGTGGGGGAATTAATTAATTTAATTAATTAATTCAAGGATTAGAAAAAAATGATAAAATGAATAAAATAAAATAAATGAATTATTTTATTTAATAGAGGAAGGGCTTAGGGGAAGATTAATTAATTAAGAGATTACTTAATTAATTGGCTATGGGACATGAATTTATTAATTAAATTAATTAAGCCAAAAGGGGTGCTTGATTTAAATTAAATAATATGGATTGTTCAATTAATAGAAGTAACTTAGGAAATTCGATTTGATTAAATTAATCAGCCAAATTTAAGTGTCTACAATAGGTAAATCTAATGTCTTTGTCAAGTTAGATGACATTGTGAAAAGTCAAGAAAAATTGGGTGATGATAAAGAGGTTGATGTGATGGGAAGAGGTACTCTATCATTGAAAAATAAGCAAGGAGATACTACTTTAACTCATGATACTTTACATGTGGCAAAGTTAGAGCATATTCTCTTAAGTATGAGGCATCTTCTAAAAAAAATTATAAGGTTGAGTTTGAATATAAGTGCTGCCAAATATTTGATAAATCTACTAACCATCATCTTGTAGAATAGGCTTATGATAGAGAATAGGGTTTTTCCTCTCACATTGGGTTCTACTAGGATGCATGCTCTCAAAGCAACCACAAATGATTTGTGGTTATGGCACCAACAATATAGTCATCTAAATTTCCAAGGACTAAGTTGGCTTCAAAAAAAGAATATGGTGAGAGGACTCTCTGCAATTCAGGAAAAACAAGAAGTGTAGTGAGCTCAGGGTGTGCACTTTGCAAACAAAATTGAGATAGATTCCTCATGAATAAATAATGGAGGCCAAAAACTCCACTAGAGCTTGTGCATGTTGACATTTGTGGTGACATGCAAGAGGAATCTATGGGTTACTATAGCTTACTATAGCCTATACCCCCTAGCAAAATGGAGTTGTTGAAAGGAAGAATCATACCATTATGGAGATGGCACAAAGCATTTTGCGGTCCAAAAATCTTCCCAATTTTTATTGGGGAGTAGTCGTAACCACCACAGTATACATATTGAATAGAAGACCTACAAAGCTAGTTAGGAATATGACTCCAAAGGAAGCTTGGAGTGCTCACAAGCCTTCAATGGCTCACTTTCATATATTTGGTTGTCCAACCTATGTTCATTTTCTAGATCAAATGTGGAAGAAGTTGGATGCAAAACCTGAAATTTGTATATTTTGTGGGCTATTATGGTGCAACTAAAGGGTATAAATTATACAATCTTGACACAAAGAAATGGATCATCAATCAAGATGTCATTTTTGATGAAGGGGGAGTATGTCAATGAAAGCAAGGTATTCAACAAACCACACCATTCATCATGGGTATTGAAGATGACTATGCTCCTCCTCTCCCCCACACGTTCAAGTGGAAATTCAAGCACCAGTGATAGCTCAAGTGTGAGCCCTCCAAGCTCCAATGCACCAAGTTATCCAAATAGCTCATCATCAATTGATAGCTCAAGTGCATCATCTAGTCCAATCTCTAATACCAGTTGAAGGGTTAAAGGAATCAAGAACTTACATAATGTTGAAGATTAGAACATAAAAGAATTTAATAAAATCACTAATTACAAAAATAAAGATTTCAAAGACAAATTTCTTTGACTGTGCATATTGCAGAGATAAATGAAACAAACATATGTAAAAATGAACTCTATGTATTGAATTATAAAATTGCTTACAAATAAACAGAGCACAATTTCTGTAACATTGTTGTCGAAACAACTAATAATAGCAAACTTAAAATGGCTAACAACTAGTTCTAAACATAGGAGAACTTCATGCTTTCAAATGCATAGAAGTATTATTAAAAAAAACAAAAAAACTAAAGAGTAACATGCTGCATAAACTACAATTTGTAAACCAAAAAATAGAAAACTAAAAATATAACTAGTACCTAAAAGACTATATGCAACTACAATGATTCATTGTGCAAAAAATAAACTAAAAATAAAACTGCTAGTTCTGTTGTGAAGCTAACCGTGGCAAAAGGAAGGATGTCATAAGATAAAAGCTAAATATAAATCAATTTTGAAAAATCTAGGGTAGGATATGTGACCCTGACATATTTGTAAGTTCATGGGCTTGTCCTTAGGTTTAGTTTGTATAATATCTATCCGACATCCCATAATCAGTGAAAGCTGAAACTGTTGTTTTCATGTTTCATTGGACTTGTTTTATGCAATCACATTACTAGAACTACTAATGTTCTACTAGCAGTTTGCATTGTATAGGCTTCTCTTGGCATCTTCAAGATTCCAAGTATCATATTCTAATTAAAACAATTCAAAGGTTATTTATAGGATTTTTCTTGTTGGGGATAAACCCTATAGAGATTAATGATTCGATGGGATAAAATTCAAACAAAGACATGGAGTTGTTGTTCTATTTGTCAAATACTTGCAATAAAAACAAAAATAAATAGCTGGAGGAAAAATTCTATTTTCTATTAATCATGAAATGAGATTTACAAAACATTTTAAACTTAGTTTAAAAATTAAAAAAAAACTTATGTAGCGATCTAGAGATGCAAGCAATAACTGACTTTTGAAACTATGTAGAGTTGTATAGAACTCCACGTTCTTCTACTCATCTAGAGCTACCTGTTATCTTCTTCCTTCATCTAGAGTTGTTTATTGCTACACTACACACTCTCTTCACATATTGTACTAAACATTATCTCTTTGCAAGAGCATTCCTTTTGTTTCATTTGTTGTTGTTCTCCACACAAAAAATTCCCCCTTTTTTGAATTACCTTCATTAACCTTACTACCAAAATAATTTAACTATTGTTGCTATGCACTAGGGGATATAGGGATGAAGATCCCAAAAGATTTGTCAATTAGTTGACTGGAAGGCACGAGTAATAAATTCTGCCACTTCCCCTTCATCTTGAGCCTCTTTCATGTTCAATCTATAACTATATTCATGATGCCCAAACTATTTTTTAGGCACACAAAATTGTCTCTACTAAGTTATTTTTTTTAAATGTTCACAAGCTGCTGATCATACCTACAATATTTGATCTAGATTTCACTATTTCTCATTCTATGTGCTTGATTTTTTCATAAAATATTACTTTTTAAGTCAAATCTATTGATGATACATTGTCACAAAATATAGTTGTGCCCTCCTCTTGTTTTTTCTTCAAATATGCTAGGATTCTACTTAGCCAAATAGGTGACATGTTGCATTTGCTACTAAATACTCAGCGTTAGCTATGGAAACAAAAACAATGGGTTGTTTCTTGAAATCCAATTAGGTAGCTCCCAAACCTAAATGGAATATGTATCTTGAATTTTTTTTCTTATCATCTATACTTCCTACCCAATCATTGTTCATTTATCCAACTAGCCCAAACTCATTTGTTGTCTTATATAAAATACCACATCCCTTGGTTCCATTCACATATCAAGAAGGGTTCTCTTACCCAATTGCCAATGTGTGTCTTTTATTTCTACATAATTCTAAAAATCAAACCTATACATTCATTATATGAGGCCTAGTTACTATCAAATACATCAAAATTTCAACCAAACATTTGTACATACTTGGATTCACATTGTTGTTACAATATTCCTTGCTCAACTTCAAACCTATGCTGTTGGTGTTGGTGTTGTTGTTGGAATCAAGGAACACTGAGAGGGGGGGTGAATCAATGTTCTGCAAACTTTAACTTTATTAATATGTTCATTCTACCACTTAATACATTGAACCAAAAGAAAGATGCAAGAAAATGAGGCAATCAACCACATCACCATAACACAATCATATTATACATGGAAAACCAAGTCAAGGGAAAAACCACAATGGGGATCAGACCCACAAGATGTGTATACTCAAATATAAAGTTTTATAATGAGAATGCACATGCATTCAAGCACACTTCCTAGAGCTCACTACTCAAGAAAGAGAGGCTCACTACCTACAAATGAGTTACAACAAATCACTGAAGTACATGAACTAAATAATAGTATCTACAAATGTTGATTATAGTTTCAGTTAAGCATTTTTTATAAACATTTCCATACTTTGCCTTACATTGCTCTAATCCACTATTCTGCAATAATTCGAAGCATAAATCTCTAACCTACACATGTGAAACAACACACAATCAATCACCAACACCTTTCACATACCCAACAATATCCAAAATGATCATAATAATCGATCGTATATATCCGCAATAATAAATTACATCCATCGCTAATTGGCTCAAGAACACTTAGAACATTATTAAAACGTGTCCACGTAGTTGGCTCAATCCAAACTAAAATTCAAATGCGAACCAAAGCAATTTTCCACATGCTACCACAACCCTCAGACAAAATACCTATATCACAAAAACCATCGCCAAAATTGATCCACATAATCTGCATAAAGATTATCAACACAAGACTATCAAACTAAAAAACTAATACACAAAGGCTTCTAACTCACGAACCAATCAACACTAGAGGCTAAAAATCTAGAATAGAGCAATCTAGACATCTTAAAACCTTTCAAGAAATAAGAAACACAAGATATCAACCCGAAAAAAATATACCGATAAAAATACTAAACTTTGTTTGATGCTCTGATCTAAATTGTCAAACTTGAACCAATCTCCAATCCAACTTCCGGTAGGATCAAATTACACAGTGTGGATAGGGTATCTGACTTGGGTTTCTATCAATGACAACAAAGGATGACCTGTGCAGTGTCTCTTGCCAACAATCTCCCCTTTTGACATTGATGGAAACACTTAGTGAAAAATGACTGTGTCGGAATTGGTACCAACATATGAACACACTGCAAAACTCAAAAACTCAAAAATTCCAAAACTCTCAAAGCTCCCCTTGAGATGATTATGACATTTTTCATTTCCTTACACTCCCCCTTTGACATCAATGGTAAAGGTAAGCATTTGCATGCCAAAATTGATACAAAAAATCTATATACAACAACATATGTACACATAGGCTTTAATAACATATATAAACTTGAATATATTTGCAAAATTTGTATTCAATGAATTCAAATGATTGTCCCAACATTTCTTGAGACTCTCCAAAATTGAGATGTGACCACTGAAAAGATATGTCTGCATCTATACTGATTGAATATTTGAGGGATCATTTGTGGATATAACATCTTGTGATTCCTTTAAGGCACTGAGCATTGCTTCCATCTTAAGACCAATAAGGCTTCAGAGCTCACTAACTCTACCAAAAACCTTGTCCTTATCATGCATTAAACTCCTAATTTTTTCAAGCAAATAAATAACTTGACCTTCTTGACTAGCCACATAATTGGTCAAAGGATCAAAGAACTGAGAGATATTGGCCATTTGCTTCTCATGCTCCTTAATTTGCTTCTCAAGACCCTTCGTAAATTTGGAAAATGAAAAACATGATTTGTAGACACTACCTCCTTTAGATAAGGCATCTTGAGTACTCTTAATTCAAGCGTCTAACAAAACTCTATCATTTGCAATCATTCCCTTCAAATTATTGAATCTTTTTGCATCAAACTCATTTCGGACCTTGACCTTTGCTGACTTCTCAAGAGATTCAAAATGAGTACTTACAACATTGATTAGGTTTTTTAGCTAGCCGAAGGAAGTATCAGATGAGTCCTTGACAAATGTAGGCTTAAGCTTCTCCAAGATACATGATGCAATACTCAGCAGTTCACTATCCTCAATGTGGGATTTCAAAATCTCTTCCCTCACCTTAGCCTGAGAAAATGATGCTAATTGTAACTTATGAATAGGGGATAGAGAGGCCAAATTGATAGGACCTTGAGCTAAGTTCGGATCAAACAATCCTTTTTTATCCTTCTCCAAAAATTCTTTCATTGCTCTTGTAGTGTCTCTTGGTTCTGAAATAGGTTCTATGGCCTCAACCTCATTCTCCTTAGACACCTTCTCTGATTCTTCCTTTGTTGGGACTTCATTCTTCGTAGATGTATCAACTTGATCTACTAGAGTATTCTGAGTATCCTCAACTGTATCTATTGTCACCAACTCATCACCACCTTTATTCACCTCTCCCTCTTTTAGAAAAGAAGGAACATTCACCTCAACATGTTCATCTTTAGATTGCATTCCATGAGATTTTAGAATAGATAACTCATCACCAACAGGAGTCTCTTCTAAGACAACATCAATTGGTTCTTTAGTAGGACTGACTTCAAGACCTTCTTTGTTTCTTCAATCACTTCCTTAGTCTGCCCAATCATAAACTTGTTTATCCTTGTCTTTCTTCTAAACTCCTTCTTAGCTTCTTTGAATATGTTATTCATTTCTTTCATAGATATTACCAGACATATATTAACTAAGATAAACTATCTTAGTCTATCATCCTCAGCTTGAGTACCAACTCTTCTCATTTCCAAAACATAATATAGACTTTTAGGAACTTCTGACATAATCTCAACAAGAGCTCTATTAAATGTGTTCAAATATTTAATAGTGGCTTCTTCAAGAATTCTTTGACCAACATCATCAAACTTATCTTAGAATTTAGAGAGTAGTTTCAAGTCACCTTGAACCATCAAAGCTTTCTCCACATCTCCAACTGACATACTGGATTTGTCAGAATTAGCCATCATCTTCTTACTTGCTTTCTCTCCACTAGAGGGCTTGTCCTTAGAAACTTTTGATGCTTTGGTTCCCTTGGACTTCATCTCCTTCACATCTTCATCCAATTTAGTCTCTTCATCATCAGGAACAACTATATACACCCTTGTGCCCTTATCTTTCTTCGTCTTCCCTTCTCTACCGAATGATTTTGCTTTTTATTTCATAGAGTTGGTTGGATTTTGAGAGCCAAAGGAGGGTGTAGTGCTTTTGGATTGTCTTGATTTTGTGGAGGAGACTTCTAGATTATCTTTCTTAACCTTCACTTGCTCCTCTACAGCTAGTATATTCCTCTTTCTTTCCTCTCTGACTACTTCAACAGTAATTCCAATGCTCTCTACATATTGTTCTACCTCCTTTCTCACTTTCCCTGCCATTTTTGGCCTCTTTAATTACCTATGCAATTGCAATTCCTTCTCAATGAATGTGCCAAGCATTTCCTCAAGGGCATCAACAGGATTACTCAACAAATGTTGAGCATATTCCTCCAATATCTGCTCATCTACCTCATACCCCATGGGCATGATCCATATTGTCTTTGGCTCCACTGCTTCCATTAGGCATTGATACATTTCTATCATGAAGCATATTGTATCCTTGTATTTCTCCACAACATATTTAGGGATCATTTCCCTAGCCTGTATCATGTTCTAGAAGTTCTTGAAGTATCCCCAAAGTGTAGTTCTTTGGGTTTTTCTATCTCTAATGCTATACAAAAGATCTCTGATCTGGACTGCCACCAGTCTGTCACTAGCCTATTGAACATTACCAATACCCAGAATCTCATTCATGAAATAGAAGATAAACATAAGATCAAGGTTCCATATTTGAATGTATTATTCTTGTCCTTCTTGATTGAAGTGAGATTCTCCATCAACTGGCTTTGGAGTAGCTCACATAGATCATACTCCTTGTTCTCCTTTACTAATTGATATGCAGCATAGATAGTAGTACCAAATACCAAATTGGTGTAGGGAACCTAACACTCCCAGTATGAAATCTTTGTTTTCTTTTAAGTTTGTGTTTTATATTTGTGATGTAATAATGGACCAACCATTCAGGACTCAATAGAGCCATGGTTGAGTTGTCCAAGTTTTGGTATGAGTCAATTGTGTTCAGGATGTTGATAGCCTAAGAAGTGAGATGCTTAGGTAGTTCACAGGTAAAGTACTCCAGATGAATGTATTCATGTATTAGGGGTCAATTGAGTTGTGTTTAGGCCTTATAGGGTGTTTGAGGATCTTTAGGATTCTTAAAATGTATTAGAATGCAAAATTACATCCCAGAGCCAAAAGTTGTAAAAAGTTGTTGAGCAACATTTTGCAATTTCTTGCAAAAGTTGTATTTTTGGTTATAGGCATTAAAAGTTGGTTGAACCAAATGAAACAAAAGAATATAAGCCAAAATTAACTTCATTGTATGGGTTGGAGAATTGGAAATGCAAGAGCAAGTTTTTGGTTTGTGAAGCAGCCTTGTTTCCACCTGTTTTTGACAGTTTTACTCTTGTTTTCATTGCTTGTACGGTCCTGTACAGACTAGATGGTGTAAATTCATTGTAATTCTGAATTTTCATTGTATTTGTCTTCTTTAAGGTTGATTTTAAGGTTTTATTTTCCTAGGTTGTAGATATTTCTTACATTGTTTGCAACTAGGAGCAAAACCCTTGCAAGTAGGGTTGAAGAGCAAGAAAATGGCTCTAACCTAGGCATTCTTTGATGGCACCTGTTGAAATAACTTAGAATGCTAGGTTAGGGTCTGTAAATAGGTTTATAATAGGGTGTGTGGTGTTGCAGTTCCCGAAGGAAGAGAAACAATGAAGCTCTAGGCTCGCCAACCGGAGTAGGTGAGTTATGATAGCAAGAAAAGTGTGATTTATGAGCACATGGGGATTGGTGTAGGACCAAGTGACACACGAATGGAAATCCCTCAAAGTGCCCTTGAAGATTCCCAATTTTTTTGGAGTCGTATATTTGACTGGTGAAGAGTTTTAGCCCCATCTTGCCAAGTCACCAGTGAGGCCTAAACCCTTCAAAATAGTGCAACATTAGAAACCACACTTATATGGATAACCTAGAAGCACTTTTCTAGTATTGTTTGTAAATTCCAAAAGGGTACTCAAGTCCATGATTTGTTTCTAGGCTTGTTTGGTAGTTTTGCAAACTAAGACCCTAAAACCGCCTAGGGAGGGCTAATGCAATTAGGCCTATTTTGGTGCCGGTAGAGACATAGAAGGGTTAGGAAGCAAAGGTGATGGATTTGGTGAGCTTTAAACCTCAAAATACATTAAAGACACCTGGTAGATGCATTGGGAAACCATAAGAAGTGTTTGTGTGTTAAGATCCTTGCAGGAGTGGTTGGAGCCCAGGAGAGGAGTGTGTGAGTAACTGAGGTGGCAACCTCAAGTGGTGGAGTTGATTGTGCAGAAACCATTGGCTATACCTAGGTCACAAGTCAAGAAGGTTCAAACCTTGGAGGTCTCATTATCATAACCCTTACTAAGTGCCATAGGAAGGACTTGATTAGTTGAAGGGTTGAGTAGGAAAAGTCACTCAAGAAGGTGTATCAAGCAAAGCTCCAAGACTCTCTACATCAGAGTGGTATCAGAGCCATTCTTTGAAAAATTTGGTGTATGTTAGATTATGAAGAATCAGAAGCAAGTTCAATGCCTCCAAAGGCAATGAATCCAAAAGCCATCAGGCAGTTGGTGGCAGAGATGATAGAAGGATTGAACAATGCAGAAGGAAGTAGAGGAACCACAGAGGTTAAAAAGGAAAGGGGAAGGTTAAGACAAAATGGGGTGATGAGACTGATGAAGAAGTGGAAGATGGAGGGGAACCAGCTGTAGTAGCTATGCCTCAAGACCCAAAGCTATTCTTGGATGCATTCCAATCCATTTCTAAAGACAACTTGGATGGATTACCCACCTATGGAGGAAATCTCAATGGAGAAGAGTTGCTAGATTGGATAGAGGCTCTCAATAATCACTTTGATTACAAAGAGGTAGCAGAAGAGAAAAGAGTTAATGTGGCCAAATCAAGAATGAGAGGATCAACATTGGTTTGGTGGAATATGATGCAAGAGGAAAGGATTCAAGAAGGCAAAAAGAAGATAAATTCATGGGAGCATATGAAGATCAGACTTAAAGCACAATTCCTTCTAGGAGATTATGAAGTTCAAATCCATAAGAGAATGCAATATCTGAAACAAAGGGAGTTAGATGTCAATGCATACACTGAAGAATTCCACAAACTTAGTTTGAGGGCTAGGAAGAATGAGAATGAAGTGGAGACATTGGTCAAGTACATGAATGGCCTTAGGTAGAATATATAAGATGAGATAAGTATCCCCACACCAGACACTATCCATAATGTTTTGAATTTTCCCTAAGGGTAGAGGAGAAGATCAAAAGGAGGAGTGAACAAAATCATAAACATAGGGGGGGTAAGAGTTTCAGAGGTAGAGGAAACTTTGGTAGAGGGAAACAATCACCAAGAAATGAAGAGCAGGAAGGCCAAGAAGGCAATGGGGACTCTCAGAGAGGAGCATTTATAGGATCCTATAGAGGAAGGAGCAATTTTAGGGGCAAGTTTGGAAACTTAGGAAGAGGAAATATAGTCTTCACTGGTAGGTGTTATCATTGCAATCAAGTTGGGAATACCATGAGTAAGTGCCAAAGGAAACCCTCAAACTCCACAAGCTCATACACGGGGGAAAGAAGAACTCAATTGTTGCAAGAGGAGGACACTTAGAGTGTAACTTCTTCAATTAGCAAGGCAGAGCCAGTGACAGATGAAGAAAATTTGATGATGAGAAGAACAATGCTCAAGATACCCCAAGCTCAAGAGCCACTAGAAAGGAAAAGTTTGTTTAGGACCACTTGTACGTCACATGGAAAGATTTGTAAATTGATTGTAGATTCAGGTTCCACTAAGAATATTGTCTCAGTTGAAATGGTGGACAAAATCAAACTGGAAACATTGCCTCATCTCACTCCTTACAAGGTATGATGGCTCAACCGGGGTCAACATGTATTGGTTGATGAAAAGGCATGGGTGGATTTTGAAATTGGTGAGTATAAGGATAGATTACTATGTGACATATTTCCTATGGATGCTTGTTATTTTCTGTTAGGCCATCCATGGATATATGATGTGAGAGCTACTCATGATGGAGAAAATAATAGCTATGATATCACCAAGAATGGGAAGAAGTATCAAATGGATCCACTACCTGATCCGAAGGAAGAAAAATAAATAGGCTCAAGTGTGATGGCGATGAGAGGTAAAGAGTTTCTCAAAGTGTTGAAACAAGAAGGTCATCAAGGCCATGCTATAGTGTTGAAGCCTAGAGATGAAGCTAAGGCAGATCCAATGAGTGAAGTGCCTCAAGAGGTGCAAGGTCTACTCAAGAAATATGAAAAAGTGATAGGGGATGACATACCTTATAATTTACCTCCAATGACAGATGTGAATCATCAAATAGACTTAATACCAGGGGCCAATCTATCAAACAAAGTTGCCTACAAAATGACACCTAGTCAAAATGAAGAGATCACCAAACAAGTGCAAGAAGTCTTGGACAAAGGGTTTATCAAGAAAATTTTGATTCCATGTGTTGTTCCTACTATTTTAGTACCTAAAAAGGGAGGCAAATTGATGCAGAGCATCATGAAAATCCATAAAACCTTCATTCAAGGGTAAACTTTAAACTTGAATCAAGAGACATATAAAAAGATAAATCACTTTTCTCAACTTCAAAACAATTTAAAAGGTTATATTACATCCTTAAAACCCTTCATTCAATATTTCAGATCATAACATTCACCATAACATGAGAGAACAAATTCTTTATTGCCATGGAATACCCTAGTTTAGGGTTTCATCCCTTAACAACTGTTTTCACCAAAATAATCACAAAATATTCAATTCTTAACCAAATAAAGTAAGACCAAAATAACTGGAAATAAGATTCAGAGACCTTTCCAAAAAATATATACTTTCTTCAATATTATCCCTCATGTGACCACACCAAATGCTACAACTGGGTTGTTGCTGCCTCCACCAATCTGCTTTTCACCGTGAACTGTAACAAACAGTCATCAATAAAATTTTATATATTTCTCATAAAGACAATCACTTCGGTCATAATTTATATCACTGAGTTAAACAAGGTATCTCAAAATGTCAACCAGATCCAACGGTTAAATAAAAAGATATGATCATTTTCCCAAAACTGGGTAACCCTTGGCAAGGTTTTGACAATCATTGAAAAAACAAACATATCTTGCCAAATACTCCACAAAAATGCACAAGAAACGATTCATCTGAAAGATATTTAATCAATATATCATTAAATAAAATCTAAATATAAAAATTACATTAAATTTGATCCTCCATGGATCTATGACAGCCATAGATTCCTTAAAACCTCATGACAGTTTGAGGGTTTGATGGATAATCTTTGTCAAATCCCCTCCAAACTGATCTCCCTTCTTGATTTCGACCAAACATGGTTTTATAAACCATTTCCAACTCCTTTATAACTTCTCCAACAACCTCATAACCAATGGATTTCATTTTTACACTTTTGTTGCACTTTTGGCAATATTGCAACTTTGCAATTTTTACAATTTTTGACATAAATGACTCTAACTCTTACATGGACACTTTTAAAACTTCAATATGGACCAAATATGATATCTTTGGACAAAATGGCTCATTTATCCTTCCATATTATGATTCAATTGACTCAAATAACCTTAATATATTATGAATGACTCAAATACAATAAATTGTTCATATTATGACTTTTGACCTCCTGCTATGCTTGTGTGCTTAGGTGCCTCTGCACCATACTCCCGACCTTGAAAAGCTTCCAAGTCCCTTGGAAACATGGGTACAATGACCTGAAAGAAATTTTTTGAGTGAAATCTTCACCTTTGTCTTCATCTTTATCTCTTTATGCTTCTTTATGCTACTGCTTCCTTCTCAAACAATCTCTTTGTGACTCCTACCAATATAGTTTGTAGTGGCTGCCATCCAAGTGCTTTTACCAGCCATAAGTCCACCTCTCCATGCTGCATTACCTCACCAAAAACCTCTATGCCTCACCTAGGAGTTCTCCTCTTTGCCTCTCTCCCTAGTCTTTTGGCAATCAATGGACCATCCCTTTGGTCCTTGACAGACCTTCCTTGTCTGCCTTCTTGCAGCTAGATGGATGAGCACCTTGCAACCAAAAAATCATCAGCAAAAACCAAATAACAAATCCTTCATGGCTAGGTCCTGGTTTGGATTTCCTCCTTCGGCGCTCTACCCACACACTCAAGCTCTTCTAGCTCTGATACCAATTTGATGCAAAGCATCATGAAAATCCATAAAACCTTCATTCAAGGGTAAACTTTAAACTTGAATCAAGAGACATATAAAAAGATAAATCACTCTTCTCAACTTCAAAACAATTTCAAAGGTTATATTACATCCTTAAAACCCTTCATTCAATATTTCAGATCATAACATTCACCATAACATGAGAGAACAAATTCTTTATTGCCATGGAATACCCTAGTTTAGGGTTTCATCCCTTAACAACTGTTTTCACCAAAATAATCACAAAATATTCAATTCTTAACCAAATAAAGTAAGACAAAAAGAACTGGAAAGAAGATTCAGAGACCTTTCCAACACATATATCCTTTCTTCAATATTATCCCTCATGTGACCACACCAAATGCTACAACCAGGTTGTTGCTGCCTCCACCAATCTGCTTTTCACCGTGAACTGTAACAAACAGTCATCAATAAAATTTTACATATTTCTCATAAAGACAATCACTTCAGTCATAATTTATATCACTGAGTTAAACAAGTTATCTCAAAATTTCAACCATATCCAATGGTTAAATAAAAAGATATGATCATTTTCCCAAAATTGGGTAACCCTTGGCAAGGTTTTGACAATCATTGAAAAAACAAACATATCTTGCCAAATACTCCACAAAAATGCACAAGAAAGGATTCATCTGAAAGATATTTCATCAATCTATCATTAAATAACATCTACATATAAAAATTACATCAAATGTGATCCTCCATGGATCTATGACAGCCATAGATTCCTTAAAACCTCATGACAGTTTGAGGGTTTGATGGATAATCTTTGTCAAATCCCCTCCAAACTGATCTCCCTTCTTGATTTCGACCAAAAATGGTTTTATAAACCATTTCCAACTCCTTTCTAACTTCTCCAACATCCTCATAACCAATGGATTTCATTTTTACACTTTTGTTGCACTTTTGGCAATATTGCAACTTTGCAATTTTTACAATTTTTGACATAAATGACTCTAACTCTTACATGGACACTTTTAAAACTTCAATATGGACCAAATATGATATCTTTGGAAAAAATGGCTCATTTAGCCTTCCATATTATGATTCAATTGACTCAAATAACCTTAATATATTATGAATGACTCAAATACAATAAATTGTTCATATTATGACTTTTGACCTCCTACTATGCTTGTGTGCTTAGGTGCCTCTGCACCACAAATGGAGAATGTACATGGACTTCAGAGCAATCAACAAGATTACTATAAGGTATTAGACAATCTAGGACATGAAAGCTACTTCACAAAGGTGGACTTGAAGTCTGGTTATCATTAGATCAGAATCAGACCTGTGGATGAATGGAAGACAACCTTTAGAACCAATGCACACGTGTATGAGTGGTTGGTGATGCCATTTGGCCTCACCAATACACCTAGTACCTTTAAAAGGCTCATGAATGAAGTCTTAGATGAATTTATTGGTAGATTTGTTATTGTGTATCTTGATGACATTTTTATCTATAGTAGATTCAAGGAGGAACATCTCAAGCATTTGGAGATGGTTTTGAAGAAGTTGAAGGAGGCTCAACTCAAGATTAACCTTGAAAAATGTGAATTTTTAAAAACAGAGCTTGTATACCTTGGTTTTGTTATTTCTCATGGATGTTTAAAAATGGATCCAAGTAAGGTAGAAGAAATACTTAATTGGCCTATCCCTAGGGGCATAAGTGAAGTTAGAAGCTTTCATGGAATGGCATATTTTTATAAGAAATTTGTGAGAAATTTTAGCCATGTTTGTGCTCCTATTCTCAACAACATTAAAGGAGGGATTAAGTGTAACTTTAAGTGGATAGAGGAATCCAATAAGGGGTTTGAAATGTTGAAAACCAAGATAGCAGAGCTGCCAACCCTTAGATTGCCTGATTTCAATCAGTTGTTTACAGTAGAATGTGATGGAAGCCAAAGTGCAATAAGGGAAGTTTTAAGCCAAGAAGGACATCATATAGCTTTCTTCTCAGAAAAGTTAAATGAAGCTAAGAAAAATTACTCCACATATGTCTTGGTGTTGTATGCAATGGTTCAAGCATTGAAAAAATAGCATCACTACCTATTGCCCAAAGAATTTGTAGTCTTCACTGACAACCATGCCCTTAGTTTATTCAATGGGTAAGAGAAGTTGAACCAAAGACACCTAAAGTAGTTTGAGTACTTATAATCCTATACATTCACTATTAAACACAAGAAAGGGATAGCCAACAAAGTGGATGATGCACTAAGTAGGAGAGTCATGACTATGCATGAGATAAAATTGCAAAGTGTGGGTTTGAGTGAGTTAAAATACCTCTACAAGGATGATAAGGATTTTGCAGAGATATATAATGTTTGTACTAATTTTTCTAACACCTCACATGTCTCTTATTCAGAATACATGATACAAGAGGGTTTTTTGTTCAAATTTCATCTTGTTTGCATACCTCAATGTTCCATGAGGTAAAATATTTTTCAAGAGAAGCATCAAGGAGGTCTTGGAGGTCATTTTGGCATTGATAAGACTTTGGAGTAGGTTGGTAGGTTTTATTATTGGCCTAAGTTGCAGTCAGAAGTGAGAAGGTTTGTAGAGAAAAGTACCATCTGTCAAAGAGAAAAAGGAACCTCAAGTAATGTAGGTCTATATCAACCCTTGGTCATACCTCAAAGGCCTTGGGAATCTTTGAGCATGGGTTTTGTGTTAGGCTTGCCTAGGACACAAAAGGATTTGATAGTGTGTATGTGGTGATAGATAGGTTTAGAAAAATGGCACATTTCATACCTTGCAAGAGCACCAATTATGCCACCTATATTGCAGGCTTCTTCTTCAAGGAGATAGTCAGAATTCAAGGTGTTGGCATTTTTGATGTTTATGTTGTGATTGTCATTGATGGACACACACTTGTATTGAGATCTCCTTTATATGTATGAGCTCATGCTCAACCGGTATTTTTTCCAACTCGTATGTTGTATTCTAGTCTTTAGACTAGTAGTGATTTTGCAGAATGTGTTTCTCGGTCTGAAGCGGCATGTCGACCCCAAGCGGTTCGCAGATCACAAGCGGTACGAGGAAGCAAAGTGGTACAACACATTCTTACCAGTCTTCATTTTTTTCAAATCGGCAACCGATATTTAGTATGAACCGGTAATATACTCAACCGGTATTTTGTATGAACCGGTAATACTCTGTGATGAGTTACCAATCGACATTTTGTGATGAGTTACCAATCCATTGATTGTTTGACGGTGCCAACACATTGATTGTGATTCTTGTGTCGTGTTACTGAGTATATCTAGATTCACTAAACCTAGGAAATTGTAATGTAATCCTATTGGACCGATATGAAATCAAATTCCTTTAAAAGGACATCATGTCTAGGGTTTTTGAGTTGTTGAAGAAGTTGCGAATAGGGTTTATGTTGAGCTAGGGTTTAAGGTGGAAGTGGAGAGCGATCTTATCAGAGAAGATCGAGTTGTAACTGAGAGAGAGATAGAGGAGACTGAAGTAATGCTAGAATGCATTAGCTATGAGCAATACTGGATCTAACCAAGCAATTTGTGCTATTAGATAGATCAAACACTTGTTGATTACTCACATCTTTAACAAGTAAGTAGCCCCTAACTGGGTAGGCTGCAAAGCCTTTGTAAAATCCTCTAACAAGGTGGTTCACACATGTGAATCTAAAATCCTCTAACAAGGTAGTCTTTAATCAGACTTATCTCCTAACAGAGATTGAGATTCCTAACAGGATCTATTCTGGTGAAGAACATTGTAAGACCTTAACCAGTTTGACCTTAACGGGTCTAGTTTCTATTCTGCAGATAGTGATTTGTGAGTTCCATCTCACCATGGTTTTTCCTAGTTGGGTTTCCACGTCAAATATCTTGTGTTATGGTTGTATTGCTTTTGTGGGTGAATGTTTTATTCGCATTTTGGTTTGTATGTGTGGTAACTGGTTTGATTGTCAGACTGCTTTACCGGTTTATCTTTAAACTGTGTAGACTGCTTTACCAGTTTATCTTTAGACTGTGTAAGTGTTTTAGTGCAAAGATTTTTGGGATACTAATTCACCCCCCCCTCTTAGTATTCATCAATTGGTATCAAAGCCAACCTTTCTATAAGTTTAACCACTTGGAAAGAGATATGGGGGAATACACATTGAGGGAACTTACTCAATGACTCACTAAGTCTGAGCAAGCCTATGATGATCTTATAATCAAATACAAGGCATCTCAAGAAAAAAGAAGAGAACATGCAGAAAGGCTGATGGAACTATCTAAAAGTAGTTATGAAGATGAAGCTAACATGGAAGCTACGATTGCTGAAGTGAATAAGCTGAATGATTCAAACTCCAATCTGAGAAAGGAGTTGGAAGGACTGACTATTCAGTTCAGTCAAGAGCTTGAGAACTAGAGAAAAGATGAAGATCTGGTAAAAGATAGAGATCATGAGATCTCCAAGTTGAAACATGAGATTAGTGCTCTAACTGCTCGCCTTCATGAGAGTAGAATGGAAAAAGAAGATATGCAAGGAGAACTGAACATTGCCATCTCTGAAAATGCAAGTCTTATGGAGACAAACACTGCTATTTCCAAAGAACTCTTTGAGTTAAAGGAAATACTTGCTAAGTTTGGCAAAAGTATAGTCAAGCTAGAGCAAAAGCTTGAGTCATCTAGACCGGCAAAGAATAACAATGGTCTTGGTTTTTCTAGACATGAGGAAGGAGAATCCTCAGGAACAAATGCTGAAGCATCAAAGAAGCAACCGACACTCAAAGGAAAAGGTAAGCAAAAATTCAAACCTGTTTGCTTTAACTGTCTTAAAGAAGGACACACTGCCAATGTATGTAGGAGCAAAGCCTACAATAATTTTCCTTATTCTATCAACAATGTACCTAGATCCAATAAGTTCAAAGGTCATTGTTATGCATGCAACAAGTTTGGGCATAGAGCATTTAAATGTAGGTCTGTAATGGATAACACTGGAAGATATCCTCAGAGGACCAAAAGAACTGGTCCTGAATCTTTTATGAACCGGAACCACAACTATTTTAATGTCTTCAATCATCAGTCAAGAAGCAGTGGTTATCAAGCGGCAACCGGATGGAGAGAAAGTTGTATGATCTATCATGGTCATGATCACACTACTGCAACATGCAGAAGGAAGAATGGAAACATGTACAATGGACCTTGGAGAACACCTAGACTTGTTTGCTATCACTACAACAAACCGGGTCACATTGCAAGATTCTGCAGAAGCAGAAAAAGTATATCTGATGATATACCGATCACTTAGGAAGGAGAAATAGATGTTGAAAAAGTTCAAGGAGACATGAAGAGAATATGGAAGAAGAAACCAATATTATTGGAGGAGGAACTAGTTTCTGCACCTAGTGTGGAAATATCAGAACCAGCAAACTAAGCCTCAAAGGCTTAGGGGGAGCAAATGGCGAAATTCTTTCGAACCCCCAGTTAACACTAGTAAAAGACCTTAACTGGTATGCTACACCTATCGCTTGGTAGAAGACCGGAAATGGTAAAAAGGAAAATTAGGGTTTACGCCCTAATATAGGAGCATTAATGATGGTAGGTGAGAGACATGTATAAATGCATTTTTCAAATCATTTCTCACTATCTATTTTCGAGTGAAGAAATGTTTTCAAGTGCAGAGTGAGGAAAAGGTGATTTGAGCTTAGATTTCAAGAAATTGGATAGCTTTAAAAGAGATTCAAATCTAGTTTGCAAGCGGTAGTGGAGAACTCAAAGCAATGATTTGGCATCCAACAAAGAGCGAAGTAAAGTAGAATCAGGAAGCCCTAATTTTGTGTTTGAAAGGTATTTTTCATGTTCTCAAAATAATCTACAATGGCTTCCACATCTCATACCAGTTCAAGCACATCTATTGAGTTAGAAAGTTTCATTCAGAGGAAGTCCAAGTATAATGCTTTGTCACAAGTTCTAGTTGGAGTCATAGTCGAAGAAGGAATATCAGACTATATTGATTGCAAGATAGAAGACCTAGGGTCCTTAGCCATTCATACTCAATTAGGTCTATTTTGTGGAAAGGACAAAAGGATCAAACTGGAGTTCAGTATCTTAGAGAAGAAGAAACTCCATAATGTGGTGTATTTTCTGGAAGACTTCATAGAGGATCACATCAGAATCATCTTGAGCAGAGTCCATGGTGACAAGATGTACCTGGAGAGAACGCATGATATCATGCCTGAGGCAATTCATGCAGTCACCAATTTCTGCAACACAGGGGAAGTGCCAGCCCTGAGAATGGTAAGCAAAATGGAAATTGCCAAGCTCACTGGTTCGACAAGTGATTCATGAGGTGTGACAGTTAATCCTATCAAGGATGAACTGGTAAAATATGTCTGCATGGTGATAGGCTACAGAACATTCTCAGCTAGCAGGATTAATTTTGTATCTACTGCAACGGTAAATACCACTTACCAAATGATTACAGAGGATAAATCATTTGACTTATGCACCGGTATGCAGAGGCAACTCCTGTCAAATCTCAAGGCAATAAAAAAGGACAATTCACTGAGATTTAAGTTTGGACAACTACTGGTAGGGTTTTTTTTCTATTTCCAAAGCTACTTTCCTGGTGTAGGAGATGTTCAGTGGTCCCCTGACCAACCAGTAACCAAACAGATAAAGGAAAGTGTGCAAGCCATTGGAACCGGCTACCCTGAGGTACTGAACAAATACTTTGATGAGTCAGAGGGTACGAATCTCAGGTGACGTAGTGAAGAAGTATGAAGATGACATTTGTTTCACTATTCAAGTGGACAAATGTCTAATGGAGGCTATTGAGCCTAGAATGGAGGAAGTGGAGCCTATGGGCTATGAGGTCATGTTTGACATGCTAGAAGGGTATGCTTCAACCCTTATTTCCTTGCCTCTTGATCCAAAGGTGAAGCGAATCGGAACCTACTTGGAGAGGATCACACCGGTTGAAGAACCATCGGTAAAGAAGGGAAAAGAACCGGCAGCTAAGAAAGCTAAGGCAGTGCCTGCAGCATCAACACCGGCTACCACTGCGACTCCAAGAGTGACCAAGAAGTCACCGACAAAGAAGAAACCGAAGTTAACATCGGCAAAAGTCTTTGAAAGAAAGAGGAAGACTAAGGCAAATGAACCAGACTCCAAAGAAACTGAGTCTGATGAATAGCCAAAGAAGGCTAGACAGACCAAGAAGGTGAAGAAGAATGAACCGGCAACATCCACACCGGTAAATATAGATATCTCCTCTTACAAACCTTTGACACATTGTCAAAGAATAGAAAAGAATATTAGGAGAAAGGTACTTCATGATTTAATTGATTATTATGATGAATTCAATAGTAAAGAAAAAGATGAAGTACTACAAGAAATCATTCTTTATTTATGCAAAAATGACCAGTCACCATTAGAGATTAAATCTCAGACACTGGCTTCATTATTTAAAGCATTGGATTACAAATGGCGCATTGCCATTGAAAAGGAACAAGAGATTAGGGAGAAATTTTTTGCACAGTACTTCCCTAAACTCTCTAATTCAGAATTATTTGATGTATTGGATCAAAATAAAGGTCTCTTCTCCACAAGGAGAAGAAGACTCTGGTTGTTGGAAGGGAGAGTTGATGATGTAGAAAAGGATACACATCAACACATGGCCCATGCTATCAGCTCTCACAAAGCTCGAATGGCCAACCTCCAAGCGGAAAAGGAATCGGTTATTTCCAAATTGGATGAGGTTTTTGATGAGGAAGGAAACCTGGTGGAGGAACCAATCAACACCATAGATGTCGATGCCCTGGATATAGAAGATGTCACTCAGGACATACCTTCTGAGGGAACTGAACAGGGGCAACAGGCTGATCAGGGTGGTGAACAAGCTATGGACACATAGAAAGTGGCAAAAGAATAGGAAGAGAAAAAGAAGAAGGATGAAGATGAGAAACAGAGAAAAGAGGAAGAGGAGAAAAGAAAAGATGAAGAGAAGAAGAAGCAAGAAGAAGAAAGGAAGAAGAAAGAAGAAGAGGACAAGGAAGAAGAGAAGAAGAAGCAAGAAGAAGAAAGGAAGAAGAAAGAAGAAGAGGACAAGGAAGAAAAGAAGAAGAAGGAAGAAGAAGAAAAGAGAAAGAAGGAAGAGGAAGAAAAGAAGAAGAAAGAAGAGGAGAAGAAGAAGAAAAAGGAAGAGGAAGAGAAGAAGAAAAAGGAAGAGGAAGAGAAGAAGAAGAGGGAATAAGGAGAAAAGGAAGAGCAGAAGAGGAGAGCAGAGGAGAAGAAAAAGGCAGAAGAAGACAAGGAAGTAGAGAAGAGAAGAGAAGTAGAAAAGAAGAAAGCTGAAGATGCCAAGGAACAAGAAGCGGCCAAAAGCTCTCAGATGCAGACTCCGAAGGCAACCGGAAGTCAACCCTCACCGGTTGATCTTTCTAGTCCTATCGATCTCCAATCTGCAAGTGAGTCAGAGCTTATGTAGAGCATCAAGGTTGCTCAAGAGTGCCTTGAGATCATTCGCAGGAAAAAGGAACGGGACATCATTCAGGCAGTTGTAGACACACTTACCGGTTTAATCCCTGGTACTAATCTTCCTAACACTGATTCATCACTAGCACAACTCAAACTTCTGTGTACTTTAGTGGATGATTAGGTGCAGGGTCTAGAAGAAGCAGCAGAGGCCAATGTAAAGAAAGAGCACCAAAAGGCTCTTAATGTTGCTCTCGTGAAGAAATTAAATGAACTTAGGACTAAACTGTTAAAGGATCAAAAGGACATAAGGAGTGCCTTGGATGAGGGAAACATGCTACTCAGCAAAATCTGTCAACCTCATATGTTCTGTGATGATGTGCTAGCCAAGAAGCAAGAGCTTCAAATGGACTTACAGTCCTACTTAAGCACATTCAAAACTCTTTATGACTCCTTTGCAGCATATGGGCAAACCGTTCACCGGTTCCAGATCTAGTCAGCCAAGATAGAGCAAGAGATTAGCACAAGGTCTCTGGATTTGCAGGAGCTTCAATTGGTATTACTTCTACGACTACAAATTCTCCAGAAATTCTATCTGAACCTGGATGCCCTGACAGTCACTCAAGAACTAAGCACAATAGATGCCATGGAGGAATAGGTATCACAAATGCAGACAGAGAAGGAAGTGGCGACCTCCCTACTTGAGTCCTGGTCTCTTTCCATGAAACAATTTTTGCAGGACTACAAAGTGGTTTTTGACAAGTATTATTCATTATTGTCATAAACTCTTTTATATATACATGGAAACAGTTTTTTGCAGCGGTACTTTGTCATTGTTGGCAAAGGAGGACAAGTATATGGTTTTAAAATTTTGAAATTTTGATATATCAAAGGGAGAAGTATCTGTTTTCAAATTTTGATATATGCTATGATATATGCTATATGCTCTGATGATTATGCTCTGAATGCAAAATTGCTATACACTCTGTTGATTAAGGGATAGTGTATATGCTTAGGGGGAGCAATTTTGTTAATGGCAAGTTTTTGTTGTAAAACACTTAGATGTCAAAATTTTATTTTCCTAAGTGTTGCCATCAATGCCAAAGGGGGAGATTGTTGGCATTTTCGATGTTTATGTTGTGATTGTCATTGATGGACACACACTTGTATTGAGATCTCCTTTATATGTATGAGCTCATGCTCAACTGGTATGTTGTATTCTAGTCTTTAGACTAGTAGTGATTTTATAGAATGTGTTTCCTGGTCTGAAGCGGCATGTCAACCCCAAGCGGTTTGCAGATCACAAGCGGTACGAGGAAGCAAAGCGGCACAACACATTCTTACTAGTCTTCATTTTTGTCAAACTAGCAACTGGTAATATACTCAACTGGTATTTTGTATGAACCGGTAATACTCTGTGATGAGTTACCAACCGACATTTTGTGATGAGTTACCAATCCACCGATTGTTTGATGGTGTTGACACATTGATAGTGATTCTTGTGTTGTTTTACTGAGTATGTCAGGATTCATTGAACCTAGGAAATTGTAATGTAATCCTATTGGACCAACATGAAATCAGATTCCTTTAAAAGGACATCATGTCTAGGTGTTTTGAGTTGTTGAAGAAGTTGTGAATAGGGTTTATGTTGAGCTAGGGTTTAAGGTGGAAGTGGAGCGTGATCTTATCAAAGAAGATCGAGTTGTAACTGAGAGAGAGATAGAGGAGACTGAAGTAATGCTGGAATGCATTAGCTCTGAGCAATACTAGATCTAACC
Source organism: Cryptomeria japonica (assembly GCF_030272615.1). Taxonomy (NCBI): domain Eukaryota; kingdom Viridiplantae; phylum Streptophyta; class Pinopsida; order Cupressales; family Cupressaceae; genus Cryptomeria; species Cryptomeria japonica. The sequence goes on from NC_081413.1 coordinate 2,308,207, forward strand.
AAGCAATTTGTGCTATTAGATAGATCAAACACTTGTTGATTACTCACATCTTTAACAAGTCAGTAGCCCCTAATTGGGTAGGCCTCAAAGACTTTAGCTTTGGATTGATCAAGATCATCAAGTACAACTAGAAGCTATTTTTGAAGACCATCAAAATCCATTGAATCACCTTCTTGGATCCTCCTCAAGCTATTAGACTTCTTCTAAGGAACTAGGATCTGATACCAACTATTGGAATAAAGGAACAATGAGAGGGGGGGTGAATAAGTGTTATGCACACTTTAATTTTATTAATCTATTTATTCAACCACTTAATACATTAAATCAAAAGAAAGATGCAATAACACAAGGCAATCAACCACAAAACCATAACACAAAGATTTTATGCATGGAAAACCCAGTCAAGGGGAAAACCACAATGGGGATGAGACCCACAAGGTTATTATGCTCAAATATAAAGTTTTACAATGAGAATGCACATGCATTCAGGCAAACTATCTAGAGCTCACTACTCAAGAAAGAGAGGCTCACTACCTACAAATGAATAACAACAAATCACTGAAGTACATGAACTAAATAATAGCATCTACAAATCCTTGATTATAGTTTTGGTTAAGCACATTTTACAAACATTTCCATACTCTACCTTACACTTCTCTGATCCATTATTTTGCAATAATCTAGAGCATGAATCTCTAATCTACGTACATTAAATTGTGTACAACTGATCACCAACACCTTTTGCATACCCACTAATATCCAAAATGACCATAACAATCAATCTTATATTTTTGCAACAAGAAATGACATGCATTGCTAGTTGGCTCAAGAACACTTAGAACATTATTGAAATGTGTCCACATAGTTGGCTCAATCCAAACTCAAATACAAATGTGGACAAAACAATTTGTCAACACACTAGCACAACCCTCAGACAAAATACCTAGATCACAAAAACCATCACCAAAATTGATCCACATAATCCGCATAAGGATTAGCAACACAAGACTGTCATTCTACACTATCAAACTGAAAACTGATACACAGAGGTTTATAACTCACGAACCAATCACTACTAGAGGCTAAAACTCTAAAATAAAGCAATCCAGACATCCAAAAAACCTTCCCTGAAATCTGCAACACAAGATATCAACCCAAAAAGAAATATCGATCAAACACTGAACTCTGTCGGATGCTCTATTATAGCTTGGCAGACTTGAACCAATCTCCAATCTAACTTCTATTAGGATCAAATCATACAGTGCAAATGGGATAATTGACCTGAGTTGCCATCAATGACAACACTTGATGACCTATACAGTGTCTCTTGCCAAAAATTGTTGTAGACTTGCTATTTTTCATTTTATACCTCTTCAAAATCTTTGTTGCATATCTTGATTGGGAGATAAATATGTCACGTTTCATTTTCTTTTCTTCTATGCCTAGAAAGTATCTCAAGAGACCTACATTTTTCATCTCAAGCTATCTTTTTATGGTCTCTTTAAAAGGGTATGTGCAGGATCATGATGGGCTAGAAAGTGGCGATATTCTAACTAAAGTCCCGATTGATAAGTTGATTGAAAAATATCTATAACTTTCAAAGGGTATCATATTTTTTGAATCCAAAACATGTGTCACATTCTATTCTTTTTATACTATAAGATTAAAAAAAATTAAAAATTGAATTTCATAAAGGTTTGACCAATTTATGGTGGTCAGACATACAAGTTCTTATATTTTTAAAAGGTTGTAGTAAAAAAATCATAAATAATTATTTTTTCAAAAAAATACAAAAAAATATGTGTCACATCCAGACATGAGTCTTCTACTTATATCTAAAATCTTATAAAAAATATTATGATTTGATTGTGGTTAGTGTGGTCAGACAGACACCTGCTTGTTATCTTTTTCCTTAAATATTAGTACTACTGCATTGAAATTTCAATTTTTTGTCAAATAGATTTTTTTTTAGAAAATAACTAGTAGCTTAGAAATTACATTCAATTTTCTACAGATTCTATTCTTGCATATTTTTGAAATAATATTTGTAACTTATTCAAATTTTTTGTGTCAAGTTGCCTAACTCTGCTTTTCTAATTTTCATTGCCACTTAAGGGCCTGTTTGGCCCACCATGATCCCGCACATACCCAAAATCAGCAACAATTAAATCATCATTCCATATGAAAACTAAATCATCTACATACAAGACAACAATCAAAATTTTATTATCACTTACTTTGATGTAAAGAGTGAGCTCATGATCTCTTTTTCTAATAATAGTGCTCAAAAAATATGAGTCTATTTCAATATACCATGACTATGGTGCTTTCTTTATCCCATAAAGATATTTCTTCAGCCTATATACTTTGTTTTCTTGCCCTAAAAATTTAAAACTAGGTGGTTGATCCACATACATTTCCTCTTTCAACACCCCATTCAAGTAGGTTGACTTCACACCTATTTGAAATACCTTCATCTTGTGTTGGGTTGTTTGCATAGTTTTCATTTGTCTCATCATAATATCTTCCAAACTATTCTTTGTATCCATTAACAACCAACCAACCTTTCCTTATACCTTTATATCCTTCCTTTAACATTGTTCTTGGTCTTATAAATATAATTCACACTAATAAACTACTTATCTAGAGCTAAATCAATTAACTCCCATGTTTTAGTTCTCTTTACTACATCTATTTCATCATCCATGGCTTCACACGATTTATCTTCTTTCACAACATCTTTTAAATAAATTGGATCAGTATGAGAAAATAATGCAAAATTTAAATTTTCATCTAAATCTTCTTTGTACCTTTCATTTTGATAAATCTCCTTTAGACTTTTAGTCTTTCTTGGCATTAGGGAGGTGAGAGTGGATTTTGAACTCTCACCACTATCATTTCTTTATTGTGGAGGAATTATCTAAAGCAATCTATTCATTGTATTTGTTGATTGTGCAGTAGTTTAGAGATATTTAGAGGATTGTGTAATTGAGCTTTGTAACTATCTATTTGCATTTGGAGCTCTTTGGAGCTAGCTATGGACCTTCGTACCTTATGTAGCATCTCCTTGTTGCACTTCATGCACTTCTTCTTCTTCATCAAATGGGTACTCTAATAGAGACACCAAAAGAGGTGTCCACTATGCTATCCTATGAATCATTTTCTATAATATCAGCTTCCCTACTAATAACATTTTTCTTTGTGCGTAAGTTGTATAGCCTATATGCCTTAGGCTCTTAACTATAGCCCATGAAGATGCACTTTTCACCCTTGTCATCAAATTTTTGTCTCTTCTCATTTGGCACAAATGCATATGCAACACACTAAAATACTCTCAAGTGCTCAACTATCCACTTTGCATTTTATCCATGTCTCCTATGGAATCTTGTCATGTACTACAACCCTTGTAGAAATTCTATTTATTAAATACAATATTGTTTCTATAGCCTCACTCCAATATTCATTTGGGAGTTTCTTGGATTTCAATATACTTCTTGTTATCTCTATGATGGTCCTATTATTCCACTCAACGACTGTTAGTAAGATGAGAGGGGGGGTGAATCATATAAACTCACAATACAATTTAAACTTTAGATTCAACCTCGGTAGCCTTTACTGATATGCAACAATCACTGCTAATCATTCACACTCATAAATAGATACACTTAAAACATCATAACACATTTAACACCAAATTTAACATGGAAACCCAAATAGGGAAAAACCACTATGGGATTTTGGACCCACTAAGAAATATACCCTTCTAGAGTATGCTCAGTTAAAAGCCAATCCTATTATAGATTACATAAACACATTGCCAGATGTGACTCGGTTAAGGGATTTCCCTCAGATTTGTTAGAATCTTGCACTTTGTTAGAAGTGACCTTGTCAAAGGATTTCAAACACTCATTCAGAATGTTACCTTGCTAGAGGATTTACAAATAAGACTGTTAGGTCCACTCAGTCAAGAGATTTCTTATCACTTACAAAATAAATAATAGTATAAAATATATCTGCAACTTCACATCTAAAATGCTAAAGCAGACTCTATGTGCTCAAAATAATCTTGTTATAAGACTTATCTTGCTCCTTGTTGGGCTTCTCAATCTATTCTTTAATAAGATATTCAATCTTCTGCGCTCGATGACCACTGTTGTAGTATCACTGTTCTTCTATTTCCCCGCATTCATTGTTCATCAACAATTTCTTATTTATAAACAATTCCTAACTGCTGAATCTCCTTGATCACATTTCCCATGACCAATCTTAGCCATCAGATCTTCAAACTTGCCTAGGTTCATTGTATCCTTCGATCTAAAATTTTTTTACCTCACGTTGGAACTTGTATTCCTTCCTTGGAACTTGTGCAAGGTTATGACCGTTCAATCTACGCTGTAGATCTAACTCCTGTATTTTTGTTGTCGTAGATTCTCAACAAACATCTTGCATGACATACCAATCACCTATACATCTCTAGCTCATTGGCATCCTTCATTTAATAATGCTTTTATCCATCTAATGCATTCTATTATAACTCAGTTGTTACTCGGTAGACATTTTGCCTTCTTTAACCGATATCGATAACCTTAGGGTTTACTGACTAGCTTCTTTGCTCGGTAACATAGAACAGTATCAAACCTTAACTCATCTATTGAATGAAATATTTTCTTATTCTTATTCAGTCAATGAATACACATATATATGATATCAAAACAATCAAAACAACAAAATCTCATCATTGTCTTACTCGGTAATAGTTTCCCATTGTATAACTTATTACTCCCCTTCATTTTCATTTTTTCTTGTGTCACTTACCAACATCTTTATACTTAACAAAACATATGCATTAAGATATGGCAACATCATACTGAGTCAAAAAATCAATTGCTTGACATCAATGACAAAATAATATTATTAAGAAAGTAGACATCCTTTCTCAGTTATATCTACAATCTTCAACAACCTTCTTAATATCCTTATACCAACAATCTTACTAGAATGCCAACATTCTCCCTTTGTGAAATGCTAACAATCTCCCCCTTTGGCATTGATGGCAAAACCAACTTGATTTTATTTCAATTGATTTGGATTCAGATTGTTGTTAATCTTCTCATGTTATCCTTGAATTCTCCCCCAGTCATTAGTCTTCACTAATTAGTCATCTCCCCCTTTGACAACAATGCCAAAAAGTAAAACTAATTCATGATTTCTTCTGCTGTGAAGTAATTTTCTTTCTGAAAATACAAATGTATCCTCTCAGTCTTGGTCAGAGTAACTTGTCTTTAATCACTTTTACCACACAACTTTAGGTAACCTCCTAAAGTATGTAAAGCAGCATCAAGTCATAAATAGTGATCCTATAGATTCATAGAATTGATGCTTTCACTGAATTCTATCAGTGAGTACATGATAGGGGTAGGACCCCTAATTTACTTTTGAGATACTCAAAAGTGTCCCTTGGCAGTGGCTTTGTGAAAATGTCTGCTATTTGTTCCTTAGAACTAATATATTCCAGCACAACTTTCTTCTCTTGAACTTCTTCTCTCAGATAATGATACTTTATAGAGATGTGCTTTGTCTTAGAATGCATTACCAGATTCTTTGAAATGTTAATGGCACTAGACTATATTATCACAGAATATAGTTACTGGCTCGGTAACTTTCTCATTCGTTCCTTCCAACAGTTGTTTGATCCATGCAATATTGGTACAATTCAATGCTGCAGCAACATATTCAGCTTCAGCTGTTGACTGTGAAATGCATCCTTGTTTCTTGCTAACCCAACTTACTAGTCCGCCTCCCAGAAAGAAAGTTCCACCGCTTGTGCTTTTCCTATCATCAATGTTTCCTGCCCAATCAACATCAGTATAGACTTTTAAATCAAAATCATTCCTCTTTTTATATACTAAGCCATAATCTTCAGTGCCTCTCAAGTATCTAAAAATTCTCTTGATTGTTGTCATATGGGTTTCTTTGGGATCTGCAGAAAATCTTGCAACTATACCTATTGCATGTGCTATATTCGGCCTACTGTGAACCACATATTGCAACTTTCCAATCATAGATCAGTAAAGTGTCTCATCAACAGATGCAGATTCATCATTCTTTGATAGTTTACAATTGGTAGTCATAGGAGTACTTACAGGTTTAGAATCCTCCATTCCAAATTTCTTCAGTATTTCCTTTATATACTTGGATTGAGTAATGAAAATCTCATTTTTCATTTGCAGTATCTGTAAATCTATTAAATACTTTATTTCACCAATTAATGACATCTCAAATTCTTTGCACATTTCATTTACAAAGGTCTTGCATAAAGAGTCATTTCCACAAAAAATAATATCATCAACAAATATGGTTGAAAGCAGTATTCCATTGTCCTCATCATTCTTCATATACATGTTGTTGTTTTTACTTGTCCTTATAAATCCAATCTTGATTAAGTAAGAGTGCAGTCTTTCATACCATGCTCTAGGTGCTTGCTTTAGACCATATAATTCTTTGTTCAACTTACATACCTAATCTTTATTCATGTCTTCAATAAATCCTTTAGGCTGTTCAATATAAACTTCTTCTTCTAGTATACCATTTAAAAATGCAAATTTAGCATCCATTTGATATACTTAAAAAATTTTGTAAGTAGCATATCCCAAAAATGTTCTCACTCCTTCAAGTCTTGCCACAGGTGCAAAATTCTCACCATAATCTATTCCTTCTTCTTGAGCATAACCTTTGCAAACTATTCTAGCTTTATTCCGAATGACCTCTCCTTTTTTATTTAGCTTGTTTCTGAAAATCCATTTTGTACCGATTACATTTTTCTCTTTTGGTCTTGGGACCAATGTCCATGTTTCATTCTTCTTGATTTGTTCAATCTCTTTTGTCATAGCATTTCCCCAATCTTCATTACTAAATGCCTCTTTTACTATTCTCAGTTCAAATTCAGATATCAGACATGTGTTTTGTCTCAGTTTGTTCCTTGTCATTACTGGATCATCCTTATCTCCTATAATTTGACTTGACGCATGATTTCTTCTGACATACTTGGCAAATATAGGCTTGGTAGGATCTATATGATCTTCTTCATCACTGAGTAACTGGGTATTTTCTTCATTTTCTTCATCAACTTTCTCGGTAGGACTTCTTAGTTGAACATGTACAAACTCTTCATAATCTTCTGGTTCATTTGAATTTCCTTCATTATTTATACATTCTATCATTGTAATCATTAGATTCACCAAGATGAAAAGAACTGAATGTAGATTCAACTTTATTTACCGAAGACCCACTGTTATCAAAATTACTTGACTCAAATGCATGTAGCTTGCCGATAGTAGCATCCAAAGAGACTGGCATGTTTGGTATAGACCTTAATTCATTGATTGCAGAGACTCGAATGGCATAAGTAGGTAGAAGTGTTCTAAGCAACTTACTTGTTACATCCTTTTCTTCAATAGTTCCTCCTGCTCCTTTGATTTGATTGACAGTTTCTTTTAACCTTGTATTGTATTAGGTTATGTTCTCACCTTCATTCATTCTCATGGATTCAAGTTGACCTCTTAGACTGTCTACTTTTTTTCTCTGAACATGTTCATCACCACCATACACAGATATAAGCTTGTTCCATATTGCTTTGGCATCAATGCAGCCTTCTAGATCATTAAACTCTGAGTCGGTTAATGTTGATGTTATTTCAATCATTGGTTGAATATGTTCTTTCTTTTCCTTTATCTCTTCCACTGTCATTGGGTAGGGGCTAGGTGAAATGTAATCATTCTCCAGATAATATGTTGCATACTCTCCAATTCCTGATAATTGTAGCTTCATCCTTTTCTACCATGTGGAGAAACTGGACTTGTTCAGCTTTGGTGCATTCCTTTTATACATCTTCAGATCTTGCCTCAAGTACCTTTAAAATTTTCTTCTGGAGTCCAATGCTCTGATACCAATTGTTAGTAAGATGAGAGGGGGTGTGAATCATATAAACTCACAATACAATTTAAACTTTAGATTCAACCTCAGTAGCCTTTACTGATAAGCAACAATGCCTGTTAATCATTCAAACTCATAAACAGACACACTTAAAATATCATAACACATTTAACACCATATTTAACATGGAAACTCAAATAGGGAAAAACCACTATGGGATTTTAGACCCACTAAGAAATATACCCTTCTAGAGTATGCTCGGTTGAAAGCCAATCCTATTACAGATTACATAAACACATTGCTAGATGTGACCCGGTTAAGGGATTTCCCTCAGATTTGTTAGAATCTTGCACTTTGTTAAAAGTGACCTTGTTAAAGGATTTCAAACACTCATTCAAAATGTTACCTTACTAGAGGATTTACAAATAAAAATATTAGGTCCACTTGGTTAAGAGATTTCCTGTCACTTACAAAATAAATAATAGTATAAAATATATCTACAACTTCACATCTAAAATGCTAAAGCAGACTCTATGTGCTCAAAATAATCTTGTCATAAGACTTATCTTGCTCCTTGTTGGGCTTCTCAATCTGTTCTTTAATCAGATATTCAATCTTCTGTGCTCGGTGATCACTGTTGTAGTATCATTGTTCTTCTATTTTCCCGCATCCATTGTTCATCAACAACTTCTTATTTATAAACAATTCCTAACCGCTTAATCTCCGTGATCACATTTCCCATGATCAATCTTAGCCATCAAATCTTCAAACTTGAGTAGGTTCATTGTATCCTTCGATTTGAAAATGTTTTACCTCACCTTGGAACTTGTATTCCTTCCTTGGAACTTGTGCAAGGTTATGACCGTTTAATCTGTGTTGTAGATCTAACTCCTATATTTTCATTGTCGTAGATTCTCAACAAACTTCTTGCATGAGATACCAATCACCTATACATCTCTAGCTCATTGGCATCCTTCATTTAATAATGCAATTATCCATCCAATGTATTTTGTTATAACTCGGTTGTTACTCGGTAAATACTGAACCTTTACTCGGTAGACATTCTGCCTTCTTTAACTGATATCGATAACCTTAGGGTTTACCAACTAGCTTCTTTGCTCAGTGACATAGAACAGTATCAAACCTTAACTCATCTATTGAATGAAATCTTTTCTTATTCTTATTCAGTCAATGAGTACACATATATATGATATCAAAACAATCAAAACAACAAAATCTCATCATTGTCTTACTCGGTAATAGTTGCCCATTGAATAACTTATTACTCCCCTTCATTTTCATTCTTTCTATGTCACTTACCGACATCTTTATACTTAACAAAACATACTCATTAAGATATGGCAACATCACACTGAATCAGAAAATCAATTGCTTGACATCAATGACAAAATAACATTATTAAGACAGTAATCATCCTTTCTCAGTTATATCCACAATCTTCAACAACCTTCTCAATATCCTTATACCAACAATCTTACTGGAATGCCAACATTCTCCCTTTGAGAAATGCTAATAATAACTCAATTTTTCTGCACATGATACTTCAAATTTTAAAAATACATTGGAGGTATACTCTCCTTCTTGGTCCCATGATACTTCAAATTTTAAAAATACATTGGAGCTATCAACTCCTTCTTGATCCCATGATACTTCAAATTTTAAAAATACATTGGAGGTGTACTCTCCCCCCCTATCCAGCCTTAGGACCATAATGAAATGTCCACTTTTCTCTCAACTTAGGCCTTAAACACCTAAGACTTATCAAAGGCTTAAGAAATATGCTTCAAACAATAGACCCATATCTTCCAACTATAATCATCTATGAAGGTCATAAAATATTTACTCTTTCAAATAGAAATGATTTGAATAGGGCCACACAAATTAGTATTAACCAATTCAAATGATTCTCTTTCCATTCTAGAGTTTCTTGATTTAAAGGGTTTCCTATGTTATTTTCCTAAAGTGCAAGCTTCACATCTACTACTAGGTTCTATAATGGTTGCAAAACATCTAACCATACCCTTCTAGGACAAAATACTCAAACCAAAATAGCCTAAATTTTCATACCTTAGATGCCAAAATCTAGAGGGGTCTTGAATGATATTCTTAATGAGTTATTGCTATTATATCATTTTACATTTTTCGTATTTGGGAGGTCAACTATAGACTAGGCTAATAAACATATTTGTATCCTCAAGGGAAATATCTAATTCTTTTTCATTACTATTGTTGCAACAATATTATTTCTCCCATTCTTGTTAAAGATGACACACTCCTTTTTCCATCAACGGTTTGTAACATCTTTAGATAATTTTTCCAACACTCAAGAGGTTGAGATTAATACCAAGTGCAAAATAAACACTCTATCTCTTTCTTGTCACCTTGCTTGGTGCAAATCATAATAGACCCTTTTCCCATAGCTCCAACTATTTCATTGTTTCCAAAATGTTCTATCTTAGGCTTAATATTTTTATCAATAAATTCAAATAAAATTTTATTACCACTCGTGGTACTATTATCACTATTAACATACAAAAATTCAATGCTACCCTACTCACAAATGATGCACATGATAAAGGCATTTGAGTGATCACCTTTAATTACTTTTTCATCGACTACATTTGCACTTTGTTTTGACAAACAACATTACTTTTTCTATTATTCATTTTCATAATTACCAAACATATTATAGTAATAAAATTGTGCATTTGTCTTATCATACCTCTAACTTGAGCTACTATTGTTCTTCTTGGCTCCAAATTTGGACTGAGAGTTACTTGATCTCTCTTAGATATGTGTATGTTAAATCTATCTACAACAAAACTTCCTTATTTGGAATTGCTTATACTTCTAAATCTTAAGCTCTATCTAGGGCTATTCTTACTTATCTCCCCACATCTTGCATTGGACTAAGATTTAAAAGTTTTCTTTTGAGAAGAAGTTGTAGACCTATTTAGGAATTGCTTATAGGTTTGAAGAGAACCCATTAAATCATCAACTATGAATGTTGAGAGATCTTTGGCCTCTTCGTTAACAATCAAAATTGCATCAAACTTAAGAGGGTCGAATTTTGAGGATTTCTCCATGATCCTTTGCTCTTCCATTGTCTCACCATTTTTCCGTAGTTGGTTTATCAAACCAAAGACTCTTGTACATGAAAATTTGAAATGGACTCACCATCCTTCATTAAGAGAGTCTTAAAATCTCTTCAAAGCATCTATATCTTTACCAATATAACTTTATCAATCACTTTATAACATGTTTTTTAGGATTTTTCAATCCTCTTTTGTATAGTTAGCCACTGCTATTCTACGGAATATTGCCTTTGTCAGTGATAGCTCTATCAAACTTAATAATTTTGCATCTTTTCTCCTTTTCTCTTTCAAGCAAGTCTTTTGGGAATTTGTGAGAGTTGTGCACTGTGTTGGGTCAATCCCATAAGTGAACCCACTGAGCATTAGCTCCTAGAAATCATTGCAAGCATAATAGTCTTTATTTTCTTTTCCTAAACATCATAGTTTTATCCATTAATTTATGCTGGCTAGTTCCAACTCTTATTGTCATCTCTAGTCATGTCTGCAACTAATATTCAATACCTAGAAAAGATAAATGCCCAAAACTCTCTAATACGTAGGCCCTTCTAGCTCTAATACCTATTTTTTTAAAATAAAATCCACAAACACCAATGCTCTCATGTAATACAATCTAAAACAAATATCTACTACTCTATTTGCAAATCAATTTGCAATATAAACATAAAGAAGTCACAAATAGAGCTGGAGACAAAAATTATATTTTCTATTAATCATTAAATTAGAGTTACTAAATTTAACACTTAGTTTACAAACAAATATAACTTCTATAGTGATTTATAGTTGCAACCAATAACTAACTTCTAAAAATATTTAGAGCTTCACTAAATTCCACATTCTACTCTTTTGGAGATATTTGTTGTCTTCTTCCTTTGTCTTGAGTTACTTGCTATTGCACTACACTCTCTTCACAAACTTTGTTACTACTTCAAAAACATTATCTCTGATCTACCCAAAAACTTTTTTTCTATGTTTTTTTCCTCCACACAAAAAAAATCTACTCATCTTCAAATTCAAACTTACCTACCTTCCTTAAATTTACATCTAAGAACATTTAACTACTATTGATTTATGTTAGGGTGAAAAGAGACAAAGATCCCAAAAGATATTTGTTAGGTGGTTGTATGGCAAGTGGTTGACTAGAGTGCTTAGGAGTAATAAATTCCAACACTTTTGCCTATATAAAAGTAATAGCACTGCATTCACCAATGATGTAAAAATAAGCATATTGGCCAAATTTATTTCTATCACTTATATTTTGATGCACATTTTATGGAAATAGTTGTGTTATGTCTAGTTTCGCACATTAAAAACTAATAAACACTATTACTGCCTAAACTTCATTTTTCTCTACTTAGTATCCACCAATCCTTTACTATAGTAACTATCTAGGATGATCACAATGCATGAGAAATATTGATCCTAAATTATGTTGTTATATGGAGCCTAATCAGACTCGGAGGTTAAATTTTCCCTACTTCTATCGGTGTGGTTCCCCCCATATTTTTTGACGGGGGTTTGGAGGTAGCGCTCCCAACATGGGCTCAAGGGGTATCGCCCCTTGTGTGCTCCCAATTGCGATACAAGGCGGGATCGAGGGGCAAGGCCCCGTGAGGCCAAAAAGACTTATTATTTTATAAAGGCATCAGGTCTTATTTTTTTATTGGATGACATGTTGTAACCTTAATTTTGTAACTGACATAAGTCTTGATAAAAAGGCTAAGGGTTAGGGGTTTTGTGTAGAGAATTTTGTAGCATTTTGCAGTGGTATTGAGTTGCAAGGGTATTGCTAGTTGTAATTGGTTTGATTTACTAGATAATAATATTAGACTCTCTATTTGGTGGATGTAGCCTGAGTTTGGGTGAGCCACATTAAATATTGTCTCCTCTCTATTTTTATTTCTGTGTTTTTCATTCCTATGTCTAATATTTATCTGCATATAATTGATATTTTCTACATGCAATTCCTAACAAATTATTCATATAAGTTAGTAAATAATTCCCTAGGACAGGACAATTAGTGGAATTGGGAATTAAAAACTAGAAGTAGAAATGGTAGGATCAAGTAGTAGTCACAAACATTTCTTCAAAATAAGGGAACTATCATCCAGGTACAATAATTCTATGATAGATGAACCTTCTTCTTTCACAAGGCATCCATCAATAGGAAGGGATTTTGTTGATAGGAATAATCTTTCAATGAAGCAATCCAGCATCCACAAAGTACCCTAATGGTATCATGAATCAATAAGGATCCGGTCCACTACTGAGAGGCAGGGCGGTGAATCAATAAATAGAAAACTGATATAAACTTTTCACGAAACAAAAACAACCTCACAAGTCAAACTCAAAATTGACAAAATGCAATAGCACTGTCAAGTAAACTGGTTAACTGTCATAACAGAATAACAATAAAACAACTTTGAAACTCACAAACTATTTAACCAAAAAATTTAACTACTTTACTGACAAAAGTAAAAGCTCATTTCAGATTGTTGTCAGTCATCATGTCATATAGATATGGATTTAGCTATTAAGAAAATTAACCATATCAAACATAACCACAAAAACATTCGCTACTTGACACAATGATTTTGACGTGGAAACCCAAATGAGAAAAACCACAGTGGGGATGAATACCCACAAGTATTTTGAACTCATCTGAAGTTTGCCCTATTAGAAGCCAAGCTTGTTAAAGCTTTACAATAAGTCCTATTAAGAACAAATCCTGTTAGGGACCACCTGATTAAGGGATTGACTATAATGCCCTATTAGAAGCAATACCCTGTTAGGAGTAACCTCGATAGATGATTTGAAATCCAAGATAATGGACCACCTGGTTAGAGGATATAGATAACACTAAGCTTGTTAGAGCTTACCTAGTTAGGGGATCTGACCATTGTAATTGTTAGAGAATAGCAAGGGTTTGTTGATTTGTTTGAATAGCACTACACTTGTTTGTTCAGATCCTTTTCATGCTCCTATCTTCCTTTACACATACTATAGATACACAATCTAGTTCGACAACCAATCACTCTTACATTCAACCAAAATTGCCAACACTACAACAAAACAACTCATCGACCTTATAAACAAAACAATAGGTCACTAACACATCACAAACCTAATTATCTCATAGAGATTACAAACAAATTGGTTCAAGTATGACCATTGGATTACATAGAAATCATTGCACATCATTCAAGACAACCTTGATCGCTCCTTGATCATTGAACACCATAACTCATCATGTAGTTTCCATTACATGCAATGGACTTGCTCATTCCCAAGACAAAAACTGTTATCTATATGCACCAAAACCATTTGAAACTTCATCTCATACAACATGCATACTTTTCATAATCATTACCGCTCACCATTAGATCATAAACCAATACAATTGATTCACCAAAATCCATCGGTTAGGGTTTACCATATCAACAAGTAGGGTTTACGGTTGATCTCACTTTTTCTCTAGTAATATTGGTTTCCTTCACAAGCTCACTTACCAGTTATAATTCCCTTCACTAGCTCTTCCTACCGGTTACAAAACAACATCATTACCGATTATAATTAACATCAATGACAACATAGAAGTTCATCAATGCAATCTTTATGCAAATGCCAATAATCTCCCTCTTTGGCATTGATGGCAATACAAGTATCAATACCCTTGATTGCTATGATTGTGAATAGAAATCCTGGTTTACATTTTATCTTCTTCAACTAAGTCTCAATGTCTTCAGCTGGTAACTAGCTATAGATCTTCTCTCTATCAATCATACAATCCTTCTCCCCAATCATATAGTTCTTCTCCCCCTTTGACAACAATGCCAAAGTGAAAATAAAACATAAAACATGTAGTGTCATACTTCACTATTCTTCAACAACATCAACCTCCAACTTGATGCTCCCCCTATGGAATAACTCCACTCTACACCAATCCTGCTTCAAAATTTTCCAATTTTCTCTGGGACTGATGTATTCCACATCATTCTCAATTGACCTCAGGTAGGGACACAACCCCTAGCTGAACTCTAAAATACTAAAAATTAGTCTTAGGAGGAGGTTTAGTAAAGATATCTGCTAGCTTCTCCTTGGTAGATACATTCTCCAATAACACATCTTTACTTTACACTTTTTCTCTCAAAAAATGACATTTCAGCTCAATATGCTTGGTTCTAGCATGCAAAACAGGGTTCTTTGAAATATTAATTGCACTGGTGTTATCACATAAAATCTTTACTGGATTTGTAATCTTCATCTTGAATCCTTCTAGAACATGTTTCATCCAGATTACCTGGGTACAAGTCATATACATTGCAACATACTCAGCTTCAGCAGTGGACTATGATATACAGCTCTACTTCTTGTCACTCCATGAAACAAGTCTTCCTTCAAGAAAGAATACACCATTGGTTGTGCTCTTCCTATCATCAACATTACCTACCTAGTCTGCATCCGTATAAACCTTCAAATCAAAGTTACTTGCATATGGATACCATAATCCATAGTCAATAGTACCTTTCAAATATCTAAATATCCTCTTGGTTGCTATCAAATGTGTCTCCTTTGGATTCTTTTGAAATCTGGCAACTAAACCAATCGCATAAGCAATATCTAGTCTACTATGAACAACATAATGCAATTTCCCTATCATTGACCTATACTCCTTTTCATCAACATATGCGACTTTATACTCTTTAGAAAATTTACAACCTGTAACCATTGGTGCCCCAACTGGTTTACATTCACTCATTCCAAATGTCTTCAATACCTCTTTCACATACTTAGACTCTATGATAAAAATACCCCTCTTCATCTACTGAATTTGCAAACCTATGAATAATTTTATCTCTCCTACTAGAGACATTTCAAATTCATTTTTCATCTCATTTGCAAATTCATCACTCATGTCATCATTTCCTCCAAATATGATATCATCCACAAATACTTCACTAACTAGTATCTTATCTCCTTCAAATTTGATATATATGTTGTTGTCTTCACTATTCTCTAAAAACCTATCTTCATCAGGTGTGAATGTAACCTTTCATACCATGCTCTCGGTGCTTGCTTTAAACCATATACTGCCTTGTGCAATTTACATACCATATCCTTTACATTAGTCAAAGCATAACCATCTAGCTACTCAATGTATACTTCTTCTTCCAGTATTCCATTTAGAAATGCTGACATCACATCCATCTGATATACTTTGAATCCCTTATATGCTGCAAATACAAGTAAAGTCCTAACACCTTCCAATCTAGCAACTGGTGCAAATGTCTCACCATAGTCTTCTCTTTCTTCCTATCCATAACCTTTGCATGCCACTCTTGCTTTGTTTCTAACTACTACTCCCTCTTCATTCAATTTGTTCCTGAATACCCATTTAGTACCTATCACATTTTTATTCACCGATCTAGGTTCTAGGGCCAATCTGTTGTTCTTCTCAATCTGGTCAAGCTCCTCCTCCATAGCTTTAATCGAGTGATAATCTCCAAATGCTTCCTTAGCAGTTCTAGGCTCAATAGTGGAGATAATGCAAGAATTCTCTCTAATTCTTCTTCTGGTTAACACTCCAGCATCTTTACCTCCAATAATCTGGTCAGGATTATGATTGAGTCGCACATACCTTGGAATAACATGATCATTACGTTCAGGTTCTTCTTCTTCATTATCACCATCTTCTTCTAAATCTATCTGTTGTGGTTGTACTGGTACATCAGCATTCACTTCATCAGCTTCTGGCTTCACTAGTTTTGGTTCCAAAATCAGAATGCAAGGATCTTTATCCTTTTTCTCCTCACTAGTTTCTCCTGAGACTTCAGGATACTCATCCACTCGAACATCAACACTCTTAATGATTCTCTATGTCTGATTGTTGTAACATTTCTAGGCCTTACTCTTGGTGGAGTAACCAAGAAATATGCCTTCATCACTTTTAGCCTAAAACTTACTAACATAGTCACCTCTCTGAATAAAATATTTACTACAAAAAATATTAAAATAACTAACATTAGGTGATCTACCATACCAGTATTCATAAGGAGTTTTATCCTTACCTCTCTTTACCAATATTTGTTTCATAGTGTAGACAGTTGTGTTGACAGCTTCTTTCCAGAAAGTTTTTCTACTCCTCCTTGTATAAGCATCATTCTAGCAGCTTCAGCAACTGACCGATTGTTCTTCTCTGCAATACCATTCTGTTGTGGTGTCCTCAGTGCAGAAATTTGCCTCTTTATTTCATTGTCTTCACAATATCTAGTGAATTTCTCTGAAGTAAATTGACCACCTTGATCAGTCCTTAGACACTTTATCCTCTTACCACTTTCCTTTTTAGATAAGGCCCCGAATGCCTTGAAATTACTAAATGCTTTTGTTTTATCCTTCAAGAATGTGACCCACATCATTCTTGAGCAATCGTAAGTGAAAATCATAAAATATCTGCCACCTTGAATACTTTTAGTCCTTATGGGTCCATAGAGATCTATATGAACCAAATCTAATAGATGTTCTACTGAAAAATATTTTCCCTTAAAATTTGAGGATGTCATCTTTCCTAACTGACATTCCTTACACAGAGCATTCACTGGTTTTGTCCAACTAAGGAAAACCTCTCACCGACCTGGACTTACTGACCTTAACAACGTTATCAAAATTTATATGACAAAATCTCTGATGTCAAAGCCAACTATCATCTACTTTAGCAATTAAATAGTTGTTGACTTTAGGATTTAGGTGAAATAGGTTACCTTTTGTCTCCTTGCCAGTTGCAATTAGTTCACCTTTTATCCCATAGATTTTTCACATTCCATCCTTAAATTCCAATGGATAACCTTTGTCATTCAGTTGAGCTACACTTAAAAGATTGTTCTTTAATCCTTCAACCCAATAGACCTCATCTGCATTGCTCTTTGCATTGAGAGAAATGGTTCCCTTAAATTTTACCATGCAGGGTGAGTCATTTCCAAATCTCACAACTCCTCCATAAAATTCCTTCAAAGTAAGAAATTTACTTTGGTCACTAGTCATGTGGTGTGAACAACCACTATCAATGATCAAATCTTAATAACTATCCATGCAAGAAACTAATGCCTTCTGATTATATGTTTCCTCTTTAATGGCTATGAAGACAATGACTTTATTAGCATCACCCTCAGATTCCTCATTAGTGATACCACCATCAACTGCAATGAGACAATCTCTTTTTCCTTTTCCTTTGTACTTCTTGTACTTCTCACGCTTATGCTCGTTGTCACCATTAGGACAATTAGTTGCAATGTGTCCAATATTGTTACATGCAAAACATTTTAAAGGTAATTTACCTCTATACTTACTGATACCTCTGGGCAACTGCTTGGACAATAATGCTTCAAGCTCAACAAACTATCTTTGTCATCAACGTCTCTGCTAGATCAAGATTCATAGATGTGACTGGCATCTTTACTTTTCCTCATAGGAGGGTTAGAAACTAAAGCTCTAAATGTAGATTCAGATTTCTGAACACTAGCATCACAACCATTTAATTCAAATGCAGTAAGCTTACCAATGATGGAGTCATGGGTTACCTTATTTTTGTCAATAGACTTTAGCTCCTGAATGGCTACAACTCGGATAGCATAGACCGATAGAAGGGTTCTCAACACCTTACTAACCATTGTGGCATCTTCCACTTTACCACCAGCACTCTTAATCTCACCAATTATCTCTTTGATCCTCTGACCATACTATTGTATATTCTCACCTTTAGCCATCCGCATGTCATCAAATTTTCCTCTTAGACTCTCTTCTTTGGCAATCTTCACATGCTCATAACCGCTATAGATTTTTTCAAGTTTCTTTCACACCTCATAAGCAGTCTTGAAACCATGGACATCTACATACTCTAAATTAGACAAAGAACTGATAATGGCCTCCAATTCTTGATTATTTTCTTTTTGCTCTTTATTTTGATCACCAGTCATAATCCCACTAGGTGCAACATATTGAGTACCAACATGTTCCCAGTATTGACTTCCTAGACTCTTGATATAGATTTTAACTCTATCGCTCCATATTATGTAGTTTACCCTATTAAACTTTGGACCTTCTTTCTTCATTATGTTTAACAAGATCTTTACCTCAAGTTGTTAGGCTTAGACTTTAGAGGACCTGAAATGCTCTGATACCAATTAATGGTATGATGAATCAATAAGGATCTGGTCAACTACTGAGAGGGGGGGTGAATCAGTAAATAGAAAATTAATATAAACTTTTCACCAAACAAAAAACAAACTCACAAGTCAAACTCAAAACTGACAAAATGCAATATCACTGTCAAGTAAACTGGCTAACTGTCATAACAAAATAACTGTAAAATAACTCTAAAACTCACAAACCATTTAACCAAAACATCCAAATAATTTACTGACAAAAGAAAAATCTCATTTCAGATTGTTGTCGGTCATCATGTCATATCAAAGTTGATTTAGCTGTTAAGCAAATCAACCATATCAAACATAACCAAAAAAACATTCACCATTTGACATAGTGATTTTGGTGTGGAAACCCAAATGGGAAAAACTATGGTGGGGATGAATACCCACAAGTATTCTAAACTCTTCTGAAGTTCTCCCTATTAGGAGCCAAGCCTATTAAAGCTTTACAATAAGTCATGTCAAGAACAGATCCTGTTAGGGACCACTGGTTAAGGGATTGATTATAATGCTCTATTAGAAGCAATACCCTATTAGGAGTCACCTTGGTAGAGGATTTGAAATCCAAGCTAATGGACCACCTGGTTAGAGGATTTAGATAACACTAAGTTTGTTAGAGCTTACCCGGTTAGCGGATTTGACTATTGTAATTGTTAGAGAAAAATAGGGGTTTTCTGATCTATTTGAATAGAACTACACTTGCTTGTTCAGATCCTTTTCATGCTCCTATCTTCCTTTACATGTACTACACATACACCATCTGGTTCAACAACCAATCGCTCTTACATTCAACCAAAATTGCCAACATTACAATAAAACAACTCATTGAACTTATAAGAAAAACAACAGGTCAATAACACAACACAAACCTAATTATCTCATAGAGATTACAAACAAATAGGTTCAAGTATGACCATTGGATTACATAGAAATCATTACACATCATTCAAGACAACCTCGACCTTTCCTTGATCACTGCTTCATTGAACACTGTAACTCATCACACGGTTTCCATTACATGCAATGAAATTGCTCATTCCCAAGACAAAAACCATTATCTCTACATGCCAAAACCATTTGAAACTTCATCTCATACAACATGCATATGTGTCATAATTATTACCACTCACCATTAGATCATAAACCAATACAACCGATTCACCAAACTCCATCGGTTAGGGTTTAGCATATCAACAAGTAGAGTTTACTAGTTGATCTCACTTCTTCTCTAGTAATACTAGTTTCATTCACAAGCTCACTTATCGGTTACAATTCCCTTCACTAGCTCTTCCTACCAGTTACCAAAAACATTATTACAACATCATTACCGGTTATAATTGACATCAATGACAACATAGAAGTTCATCAATGCAATCTTTATGCAAATTCCAACACACCCATCATTACAAGAAATTTTTCCATCAAAATGCATCCATAAATGAGAAGGCACAATGTATCCACCATTAACAAGGTCATTTTCAATTACAACAACTCCATCAATAACATGGATTGTAGGATTTTTTACTTTCACTTTCACTTGTGAGTTTCCAAGTCATTTTAAGATGATTTTTATGAATAGATATTAGATGACCTTGATGAGTAATTATCATATTAATATATCTTTTATAAATGTTGGTAGTAACTAGTATAAATATCAAGTAAATATATCTATCTAAAAGATGGAAGGAGAAATGAATCTTCAATTTGTCACACATTACATTGATTAATGACTTCATTACCTTTTCTATGAGTCTAGCATTGATTGATGATAGATTCCCAAAATTTACCCACTCGAATAATTTGCAATGAAAAGTCTTTGCAAGAAAAATAAAATGGCTCCAAATTCTACAATATGCCCAAGATATAATTTTTTGATCTCCTCCTCCAAACAAGAAAAAAAGTCTCATATGATGATCAAATACATGTCAAATTTTGAATCAAATTTCTTTTGATGATCAAATGAACATACAATCCATCTTTAGTCATTTTATTAAAATATTAGCTTGTCTACCAAGACAGTTACACCTTCAACATAATTACACAACATTGGAACCACATAGCACACATACACCTCTAAACATTTGTTAGTTGAGGGGAGGATAGTAAATGTAATCTATCACCTACCCTACAACCACCTACTCGAATGGAAATTTTTTTACTAGATGTAGTTCCTAAGAACCTATATAGTTGTCTCAAAATTATTTTAAATGTGGAATTGACCCAATACATTTTATTTGTTAGGTATTTAGAGCTACTTGATCCTTTTTAAGTAGAGGTGGATCCCATTACAAATAATTTCTTAAAGGTCAATGTTTCTTACAGGCCACCTTTATTATTACCAACATAAATCAAATAAATGCCACCAAAGTAATTAATAGTAGAAATTGGTTATCATAGAGATGACTTAACTATAAAGGGGTCAAAATCGAATAATAAATAAACTAGTTACAAATCACTGTAAGAGCTCCAATTACTTAACAAAATAAAAGGTATCAAAAAGATTGGCTTCATCCCACAATGATAATAATTTTGAAACAAGGGCAACTCATAAGGGATCAAACACTCTAAAATAAGTAACAAATGGAAAATATAGGCTAGAGGGTGAAAAGTCCATTGAAGTAATGAATTTTTTTAATTAGAGTCATTAGGCTTCACCCTTACTAATAAATCTTTAAAATATTTTTTGTTTTGTGGGTTCCCTTGCCTTATAACTATTGCCAACTTACATGGATCAGAGTTCATCAAAATTTTATCATCTAAGAAATGACTTAAATATAAATAGATCAAAATTTGAACAAAACTAAACATCTAATAAAAAGCACGCATATAAACTTCAGATGTTTTATATTTTTCTAAATATAATTAAATTTTTTAACAAGAAAAATAAATTATGCATTAAAGATCATTTAACATGCATCTAAGGTTTTTAATTTTACCTTCTATGATAATTGGTAAGAACTAAAATTAAAATTGGAACTTCTATATTACTACAAAAGTGGTTTCAACTTAAATGAAGTGTATTCTATATATCTATCATTTTTCACTTGTGGATGACACAAATATATATATAAAAAAGGTCTATTAAGAAATTTATTGAGAAAAAGACTAACTCTTTGGTTTTCCTTTATGACATGGAAAGCTTCTTTGGAGACAAGCCAATGGTCTACAAAAAAGACAAACAAGAACTTTTCTTTAGATAATTTCAATACTTTTTCTAGCAAACCATATCAAAATAAACTATTCTATTGAAAATTCCCAAAACACAGTTGAAGATACAACAAAATTTAACAAAATAGATGTATGATAAATATACCTTTGATTTGTTGCGTTGCTCTCCAATAAATTTCCAATCAAGTTTCTATAAGTTGAATGCCAAATGGATATATTAATTACAAGTTTGTGCATATGAGAATAAAGAGATTCTTTCTATAATTCAAATCACAAAGAACTTATGTTTCTTTGAAGCTAGAAGATAAACTAAAGAAACATTGATGCAATATAAGAGAAAAGAGAAGTTTGTAGACTTTCTTTCTCTAATTCCTTCAAATAATCATACATAAATTGAAGGCCAATATAATTACTTAAAAGGAAGACACAAGAAAAAAATTCTATAAATGGAGATAAGTTCTTACATGGTTAGATTTTGGCCATTAAACCACACTGGAATTGACCCTGAAAAGTTGTTGTATGACAAATCTCTGAAAAAAAAAAAGAATTGCATCAATCAATCAATTGAAAGGAAAAAAACATTGTCAGCCATTCTTAGAGATGGCCACATGTTATATATGAATTGGCGTCTTAATGCATGTTTCATATTTTTATAAGAAAATAATGCATCCTTCTCCAACATATAATCTTAATGCCCCTTTTAAACTTAATACTACACTATCAACAACTACTAAAAAATAACTAGTGGAGAAGATGCTTCAAAATTAAAGTATATTATTCATTTATTATCATAAGATAATGCTTAGTACATATTTTTGTATTACAATCATGACTCAATACAAGTACATTTAACCCAACATAAATCATGTTATTCATGTGACAAGAATATGATTATAAACCATCATTAACAACTAAACATACTATCTTTACAAAAATATCTAATGGTAACAATACATATAATAACCACATAAAAATATTGGATACTACATAATATAATTCCTACAATACTAGTAACAATGATATATTAATATAATTATCTACATTATTGGCCCCCATAAAACTTATCAAACACCCTTCCCACACAAGCTAAATACATGAGAAAAGAAGAAGAGTGGGGATGGAAAACATTCCTATGGGAGGTATTTTGATGAATTGATTATGTTAGAAATCATTGCACCCTTCCTGAAAACATTTATATTAAGTTTGAACTTGAAAAAATGATGCACTTCAAGTTTGTTTGCAGAAAACCACTACTTAGCATGATTCAAAAAAAAAATAAAAATTTAACCACCAATTTTTTCTTCTTTTAAAACAATTCATCTAGATGTGAGAGTAAAATATTATGGATCATGCATTTAAACAACAATAAACCAAGGTATATGGTACATAGTTATACAAAAAGAAGGGTTGAATGAATGCATAAGTATCAAGGTATCATGAATGTCGAAGCAATAGGTTTGTGTGGTTGTATAAGTGGAAAGGTCATTAAAAATGGGAATGACATGGGTGTACTATTTGTTTGAATCTTAGAAATTGGTTTATGTGATAGAGGAAAATGTGCATTATAGGAGGGTGGATATATTCCTTTCTTTAGCATGGACATATAGTGCATAGTGTTTAACTAGTCATTGATACATGCATACATATTTACGACATACAATGAGGGATGAGACATATGGTGGAGGAATTTATTTAATATCACCATATGAACCTTC
Source organism: Cryptomeria japonica (assembly GCF_030272615.1). Classification (NCBI taxonomy): domain Eukaryota; kingdom Viridiplantae; phylum Streptophyta; class Pinopsida; order Cupressales; family Cupressaceae; genus Cryptomeria; species Cryptomeria japonica. The sequence continues at coordinate 2,332,336 of NC_081413.1, forward strand.
TATTCCAAGTATAACATTTTCTTATTTATGCAAGATCATGGTCAGTCAAACAGGTCCTTAAGTAGAAATGAAAATCAGAAAAACAAAGTTAGGCAACTTGATGTAAATATTTGAATAAATTACCAACATTATTTCAAAAATATGTAAGAATAGAATTTGTAGAAAACTGAATGTAGTTTTAAAGCTACTAGTTGTTTTGAAAAAAAAAAACTCTATTTGACAAAAAATTGAAATTTCAATGCAATAGTACTAAAATTTCAAGAAAAAGATAAGAAGCACATGTTTGTCTGACCACCCTAACCACAATCAAATCATAATATTTTTTTATAAAATTTTATATATAAGTAGAAGACTCATGTCCAGATGTGACACATAGTTTTTGTATTTTTTTTAAATAAATAATTAATTATTATTTTTTAACTAGAACATTTTAAAAATATAAAAAACTCATATGTCTAATCACCATAACTTGGTCAAAAATTTATGAAATTCAATTTTATTTTTCTTAATCCTATAGCATATGAAGCATAGAATGTGATGCATGTTTTAGATTTAAAAAATATGATATTGTTTAAAAGTTATATATATTTTTCAATCAGCCTATAATCAGGAATTTAGTCAGAATATCACCACTTTTTGGCCCCTCATGATCCTGCGCATACGCTTATATGCAAAGTTTATTACTCTTCCTTTTGTGTTTGATAATAACCATACTTTTTTGGATATATTTATTTTCTCCCTAGTGGGTCTTAATGACTTGAACCTTTTTTGGGTATATAATAAGACACTCAATATTAATAACATTAATATTTTCCTTTCTAAAACAACATAATTTTAATTTCAAGCCATTTCGAACATTTTTACATCCTATACTATCTAGATTCACAAGTTGTTCATTATTTAATTGATTTTGAATGGTTATACTCAAAGTACTTTAAATTTGTCCATCTTAAACTCCTATTGACCATTACTATATAATATAAACACCTTTAATGTGAACTTATTTGGCCATAATCATATATCAGACTTTTGCTTCCTTTGTATTTTTAACATTAGTTTCCTTGATTGAGAATTCATGCACCACAAGTTTTAGTTTTAATTATACTTACTCTACCTTGGCATGAGCTCAATAAAGAAATGCAACACTAGTCTCTGTTAATTCAAAATGAGCATATTCAAATAAATTTATAGTTAAAAAATATGATGGATTTCAGGAGGCTACACTTCACCTTCTATTGTATCTTTATCCTTTGACTGTGCACGTCAATGTTCATTGTAATTAGTTGTTTTATCTTAATGTTAGATACACCTTAAAATTGGTGAGACAATTTATCATTGAAATTTACATCCCTAATGTTTAATTGTATGAATTTGGGTGGTTAAGATAGCAGTAGCATTGGCCATTCAAAAGGAATCACAACACCAACTCTTGTTTACCATCATAATTTTGGAAGCATTCTTTGTTTCTCTTCTCAATTTTAACAATATTGCAATATGAATAATGCATTTCTTATCCTTACATTTTCTAATGAAACAAATGTTTGGGAGAGTTTACCTTAGATTCTAAGAACAATTGTAAGTCCAATAGCCCTTCATGATTTGGCTTCATACTACCTCAATTCAGGTACATTGAGTGTTCTTTGGAGGCCAAGTCTAATGACTTTAACAGGAGTAAAGTGAGGTATCTTTTTTCAAATATGAGTTTGTGTTGTCATTGATGTCAAAAATGTTGTCATTGATGTCAAACATGTTGTCATTGAGTAACATGGTCTAGATAATTGGTTATGAGTTCATGTATTTGTGTGAAGATCGATTGAGGTTTATTTAGATAACATATTTGGTTTTCTTATGAAATTTTTGGAACTTTGGAGGTGTATTTTGTGGTTCACAATTGAAGTTGGCTAAAGGTGACTATCCTAGTGAATAGTCTATCAAACTGGGTATAGTTTATGGTCTACATTATGGTGCATTTATTCATCATTAACTATGGTTGTAGTATGATTTTCCTAGCTAGTTTTTCTTGCTATTCCTATTCTTCTTCCACTTCATCTACTTCTTCACTTGCTGCAGCTTCTATTGGTACAGGAACACTAAGGTCTTTTGGGTGTTTGCAACTTGTTTCCTTCTTAACCGGTTCCTAGAAGGATACACCTGGTTCATCTTTTGCTTGCTTGCTACAGGTTTCCTCAGGCTCCTCAAGGGATTCATCAACCCTGACATTGATACTCTCAACAATTTTCTGAGCCCTATTGTTTTAGCATTTGAAAGCTTTGCTTTTAGCATCAAAATTACTCAAACACTCACCTCTCCTGATATAGCACTTGCTGCCAAATACTTTAAAAGAACTCACATTAGGAGTTCTCCCATTCCAGTACTCATAGGGGGTTTTGTCTTTACCTTTCTTGATGAGTACCCGGTTCATAGTATAGACTGTAGTTCTCACCACTTCTCTCTAAAAAGTGTGAGCAACCTTTCCTTGGATCAGTATAGTCCAGGCCGCTTCAACTACAGTCCTATTATTCCTTTCTGCTGTGGTGTCCTTGAGGAAGACAACTGCCTCTTGATTTCATTCTCTTCACAGTAATTGTTGAATTCATTAGAAGTGAATTCACCTCCTTGATCAATTCTTAGGCTAATTATTCTTCTACCACTCTCCTTCTCCACAGATGCTCTAAAGGCTTTGAACTTTCCAAACGCCTCAGACTTGTCTTTCAAGAATGTGACCCACATCATTCTTGAGTAGTCATCGGTAAGAATCATGAAATACCAATCTCCCTAAATGATTCTAGTTTTCATTGGATCACACGGATCAGTGTGCACAAGATCAAGTAAGTTCTCTGCTGAAAAAGACTTACCTTTGAATGTTGAGGAAGACATCTTCCCAAGTTGATATTCTCTGCATAAAGCATTCTCCAATTTGTTCAACAAAGGCAATCCTCTTACTGTCTTGATCTTACTCGCCTTTACAATATTATCAAAATTCATATGACAAAGTCTCTTATGTCATATCCAACTGTCATCAAATTTTTCCATCAAGCATTGACTAATCTTGGCATTTAGCTAAAACAAGTTTCCTCTGGTCTTCTTGCTGGTGGCAATAAGTTCACCACTCTTTCCAATTATTCTGCTAACTCCACCTTTGAACTCCAGAATGAATCCTTTGTCATTCAGCTGGGCAACACTCAAAAGGTTGTGCTTAAGGCCTTCCACCTAGTAGAGATCATCTGTACTGCTCTTTCCATTCAGTGAGATGGATCCTTTTCCTTTCACCATGCAAGGTGCATCGTTGCCAAACCAGATAACATCTCCATCATATTCTTCCAGAGACAAAAAATTTCTTTGGTCACCGGTCATGTGGTGAGAATGCCCGCTATCAATGATCCACTCATTAGAGTTGTCAATGCGAGAGACAAGGGATTTCTAATCAAACACCTCTTCCTTTACAGCTACAAACACTATATCCTCATTCTCTTCATCCTTAGATTCTTCATCGTTAACACCTTCATCCACTGCAACAAGACAATTTATCCTACCTCCTCCTTTATAGTTTCTAAATCTTTCCAGTGTATCCTTATTGTCATTGTTAGGATAGTTAATAGCTATATGTCCTATCTTATTGTAGGAAAAACATTTTAGAGGAAGCTTACCTCTATATTTTCTGATGCCTTTTGGAAGTCTCTTGGCAAGAAGAGCTTCAAACTCCATTAGAATCTCCTCATCATCCATGTCTTTGGTTGGCCTAGATTCATAGCTGGTGTTGACTTATTTTCCTTTCCTGGTTGGTGCAAAGGAAACAAATGCTCTAAAGGCTAACTTTGTCTTCTAAACATTACCATCATAGCTATTCAATTCATATGTAGTCAACTTTGCAATGATAGAGTCTAGAGATACCTTTATCTTGTCGATAGACCTTAACTCCTGAATAATAGCAACCCTGATTGCATAGAACGGTAACAATGATCTCAGAAATTTACTGACAATGGTGGCATCATCAATTGTTCCACCAATGCTCTTGATATCTCCAACCACAATCTTGATCCTTATTCCATATTGTTGAATGGTCTCACCTTCAACCATCATCATGTCATCAAATTTTCCTCTAAGGCTTTTTTCCTTAGCTTGCTTGACATGCTCATCACCGCCATAAATGGTTTTCAGTGTGTCCCATACATCCTTAGGAGTGTCCTTATCTTGTACATCAATGAACTCAATATCAGATAGGCTACTAATAAGGGCTTCCATGACTTGCCCATTTTCTTGAATCTCTTTTTTCTGATCATTGGTTAGAGTGCCAGTGGGGATTACATAGGCATTCTCAACATAGCTCCAATGTTGAGCACCCAAACTCCTGAAATAAATCTTCATTCTATCCTTCCATATTTTGAAGTTATCCCTATTGAACTTAGGACCTTCCCTCTTCATCATTAAAGAAGGATCTTTTACCTCAAGTGGTTAAGCTTATATCACTGAGGACCTAGAGTTGCTTTGATACCAATTGATGAATAATGATGAACAACTAATACCCTAACTAGTATTGAGAGGGGGGGGGAGGTGAATCAGTACAGACAAAAACTTTCTCAATAATTTATCATGTTAAAACACTGTTGACCACTTGTCTTCACCACTGAACTTAACCATGGGTATATTGGTTAAACATAGAAATTCTTCAAACATCTAAACCAATTAACCAAATGTACTTTAACAGATCTCATATTTTGATATCTACTTTACCAGTATAGTCATGCATGAGTTGTATCAATAATACCAAAATCATTTAGCACTACACACATATTCAACTTTAATAAAAAACTACTCAATCATCACAAAAAAACTCACAACCCATAACACAGAGATTGTTCACATGGAAACCCAAATGGGAAAAACCACAGTGGGGATGAATACCCACAAGCTTGTTTTGAACTATTTTGAAGTTCTCTCTATTAGGAGCCTAGTCCAGTTAAAGACTTTACAATAAGGTTTTGTTAGGAACCGATCCTGTTAGGGATCACCCAGTTAAGGGATGGCTATAAACCCTATTAAAAGTTGAAACCATGTTAAAGGTTACCTCGCTAGAGGATTTAAAGAACTCAATGAACTTGAGTCACCTGGTTTGAGGATTTACAACAAGCTTGTTAAAGCTACCCAGTCAAGGGAGTTTCCTTCTGTTGAAATGGTTAGATGTCAATAGGTAAAGCTCTGATCTGATAACAGCACTACCTGCTAAGGCAGATCCTTTTCAACTCCTCTCCTCTGCAATCACAATCTGCAGGTTCCACACTCTGGTTTGGCAAGTATCTTAAAACACAAACACATCATTTTCCAACAACAAAATAAAAAACATCATCAACCTTATAGACAATAATTAGGTCGGTATCATAAACCCTAAACCCTAAACAATTTAGGTTTATAATTACATGTGGTCCAATCCTGACTATTAGATCCATTACATAGAATGAAGCGATCTAAAACAGATCTCAAGTCATTCTGCATTGTTTCATCTTCACCACATTTGGAAATCAGTAACCCATCACGTGCACTTCATACACCGCTCAGAACATCGTGCATTCCCGAGGTAAACATTCAATGCATTCGATCTTCACGTGGAATATCCTCAAAGAAATCCTTCAGATGCACATAACTGACATGGCACCACGATCTCATCCTTATCTCTTAACTAACTCATCATAGAATGTCATCGATTGCACCGCATAAGCCAAACCGGAAACCCTAGAGTTGAACAAAGACTACCAACCAGTAGTCACACTTAGTGAACCCCAACATCGGTCCACTCCATCCTGATTGATCATAACTGCTTCCAATCTTCATACCAGTTCATACTAGTTCACCTATTGACATCAATGACAACAAACATTGTCACTTCTTCATCATATGCCAACACAACTTTGTCCAGATTTTCCATTCTTTGATCTTCTTTCTCCTTCAAATTTTTCATCAACTCTTTCCTCTTATCTCTTGAAGTGTTCACCTGATATTTCAAATCATTAATGAAATCTTTAGTTGCATTCAGGTTTCTCTTTAAGGAAATTATTTCATTTCTTGTTACATCAAGATCCCCATGTTCCACACAGAGTTGTCTTTGAAAACTGGAATCCATTGATTCAATCTTCCGGACCTTCCTCAAGCGGTTAGGCTTCCTCAGAGGAACTAGGCTCTGATACATATTGTTGGAATCAAGGATCACTGAGAGGGGGGGTGAATCAGTGATCTACCTAAAAACAATTTTTCTAACTTAATCTCAACCCACTACAACCAAATGCAACAAATTAAAAGGCTGAAACAGAAGACAATCAACCACAAAATTATAACTCTAGGATATTTACGTGGAAACCAAAAAAGGGAGAAACAATGGTGGGATTGGAACCCACAATATTCATATAATGTGATTAAGAGTACATAAATATTACATAAGGGGAATGTGCATGCATTCAGGCACATTGCCTAGAACCAAAGGTTCAATTACAATATGGAATTCTCACTTGTTGGCAATTGACACTCATCTGGTGATTTCAGGTGACTTCTAGTGGTTGATTATTTGTTTAGGGTTGTCATTGATGGAAAATCATCATGGTTATTTGATCTAGTAGTCGTGATCCATCTTATCTGGAAGATGGAGGTAACCCGTAGGTAGTTAACGAGTAAAACAGGGTATTTTAGTAATGTTTTTATCTGGAATGATCTCTAATGATTACGGTGTTTTTGGTGATTTTTTTTATGATCTCAATGATATGGAAGACATTTAGGAAGTGTATGGTTATAATATTTTTGTTTGGTTCTATGGTTTTTTCGAGATTGAAGCCGACTTAATCTACATGTTAAACTTATTGAAGCCTACTTGAAGGAGATTGTTTTTGTGGTAAGACCGGATATATAAGATCATTTTGGTAATTGATTTTAAGTGAGTTATGCATGTGGTGATCCATTTTGGTGCAACTAAGTACAATTTCATGGGTGCATTTTTCTTTTAGACCACCTAGAAGTTGATTGAGAATGAGACAGAGTATTTAGCAGAGCAGAGACAGATAGAGATTTAGAGCCTAACCGAAACTCATCTTTGCATAGTCGAATGCCGATTAAGAGATCATTTCATTATATTTACACATTGTAAACAAATTGTAAGTCAGTGAGACTTCCTTGAGGGTTGTAGGCCTCTGGGCAACTTAATTTGAGTAGTGAGCTCTATGTAGTAATGAGCCTGAATGCAAGTGCATTCCCATCTATGTAATATTTGTGTAGTCCTTGCCATAATATATGAATATTGTGGGTTCTCACACCAGTGTGGTTTTTCCCTTTCCGGGTTTCCATATAAATATTCTGGTGTTGTGGATTTGTGTATTTATTGTTGCATGTTTATGTTCTTATTTGTTATGCATTATGAGCCAGTTGATAAAGAATAAGTTTGTTGTTTCAATTTCTAATAGATCACTGATTCACCCCCCCTCTCAATGATCTTTGATTCTAACATCACTAACTTACAGATCAATTACAATGATTACTACAATGAATGAACTCCAAAATAGCATCAAACTATGCCTAGATGAGTTTTTATTAAGTGCATAACATCTGATTGTACCACTTTTGTAACTCTACTCTATTTTGCTTCTCTGTTAGCTATCAGATCAAGAATGCGCACATGCTACAGGGAGGCTCCTAGCCTCTTCATTGAAGGCAAAAATCCCTACAATGGTATAAGGGTTTTCCCTCTGGTACAAGCCATAATTGGGATGAATTAGGAGAGAAATTGTGTAGGCATTTTGAAGACAAAAGTGACCATCTGTCACTTATGGAGAAGTTGACTACAATCAAAAGAGAACCCCATGAATTCATGGGTGATTTTAATTATAGATTTCAGAAGATGGGATAGAATCTCATCACTAGTAAAGCCTTCATCAAACCATGCTTTTTTGTATTTTCTTAAGGCTTTAAATAGTGACATTACCACTATGATTCAATCTATGGGAGGAGTTAATCTTCTAGGGGCATATGATATTTCCATAAGGGTAGAAAATTATTTAATACAGGCTCATAAGTTGTCCCCTAGGTCTACAATGCCCTTATTTATAGAGGATCCTACCCAATAGCCTATTTTGGCTCCTGTTCTAGTGGCTTCCACAAGCCATCTACTTACACCTACACCTATTCCACTACCATCAAAGTTGCAAGAGCTTAGGAGTCTGATGTAGGGACTTAGCAATGAGTTCATGACCTTGAAGAGGCAACAATTTTAAAACAATAAGCCTCACCAGTAGAAAAAATAGAACTATCAGCCTCAAAGATCCAATTTTCAAGGATAGAACCAATGGAGTAATGTTAGGCCGTTGAATAGCTTGAATCCCTCAGTTGCAAGTACCTCAAAGGCTATAGTGCCAATTCAAAACAATCTTGCTCAGGAACAATATTGGTGTGTCCCATGCAATTAGCCACATAATCAAGCCGTATGTCAGAATGGTGAGTTCTCTCAAGCCTTTGTGGTACAAAATGATCTAACAACATCAGGGCAACAATAGTTTGTTGATGGCTCTAATCATCCATAGGGAGATACAAATTTTATGAATTGGTAGGAGGCTGATTCCTGTGGAATAAATCAGACAAGTGGGGACAATGTGGCCAACAATACAAGATCAAAAAAGAGGGCCATAGACCTTAGTACTTCTTCTACCACAACAAATCAAACTCCATAGGCTACCATGAAAACTACAATGTCAAAGATCCTTGATAAGGTGGCTTCCCCAAATATAGAACAAGATTTGAGTCAAAGGGTCACACAAGGGGATCAACCAAAGGTTTTTGCAATATCAAAGATTGATATTGTTGCTACAAGGGCTCCTACTAAGGCTATTGTTACTTTCAGTATAGTAGAACAAATGAAGAGGGCCAATTTCAATGTCTCTATGTGGGATGCACTTTCTATCCCATCATAGAGAGACCTACTTCAGGAGGCCCTAGAAGATATAAATATTGCAGAGGTTCCAAGAAAATGTAGTAGCTCTTCCACTCCTACAAGCTTGGTGTAGCCTTTGGAAACTGAAAATCAAAAGAAAAAATTAGTAAGCCTCCCCCCTTTTATCTATCATTAATCATAGGAGATAAACGTGTTCATGATTTCATGATAGATAGTGGGGCTAGTAATTAAGTTATTCCTAAGGGATTAGTTGACCACCTACGTATCAAGTATGAGCCTAAGACAAGAGGGTTTGTGCAACTTGATGGAAAATAAGTTCAGACTATTGGGTTCATTAAGGATTTTAATTTAACCTTTCATGCCTGCCTGAGTTGTAGTGTGTTGCAAGACATCTCAATGATTGAGCTTCCGACCCATTTTGCCATTTGTCTATATAGGGAATTCACTACTAAGATAGGTGGCTATCTATCATCTAATTGGCCTCACATGTTGTTTAGGACAAGATATGGTACCAAAGTAACCATTAGGGTTGAACCTATTGCCAATGATCATATAGAGCCCTATACCCCAAGTCCTATCAATATGAATTGTACCCTCCATGAAGATAAAGAAGAAATTTTGGTAAGATAGCTAGAAACTCATATAGAGGAGGTTACTGATTGCCTACTTGATGAATGGGCAAATGCATTTCAGTTTGATTCCATTGATGAGATCAAAGACACAAGCCTAGGTACCTATTGCATCCATGAGGAGGATGCCCCTACCCCAATCTGTCAAAAGAAGATAGTGACATGCATGTGCTATGGGATATGTTCTTTGATGGCTCAAGGAACAAAAATGGTGTAGGGACTGATGTGCTGAATGTACATGGAGACAATGAGTTGGTTGTGAATTAGATTAGAGCCCAAAGTACCACCAATAACAACCTTCTCAAAGATTACAAGCATAGAGCATGAGACCTAATTGAAGGTTTTGAGGCCTTCAATATTTCGTGTCCCTATAAATGAGAATAAAAATGATGATAGATTAGCAGCAATTGGTGCTCAACATGAAATCCCATCTCATGTTGAAGTAGAGAAAGAGCAACAGATTATACTTGTGGCGAGACCTTTAGTGCTTGATAACAAACTAAATTGGTAGGTCTTTGACTTTGATCAACAAATTGTGAGCTTCCTACAAGATGAAGCAGAGTTCTCACATAAGAAGACAAGCATGTTGCAGGACCAATATGGAGACCAGATTATGTAGCTAAGCTCAAACAAACTGCCTAAGGGATTGATCACCTTGGAGTGGATCTTCAACATTGATGATTATATGAAAGGGCAAGCAATGAACTTGGACGCAAAGAAAGTAGACTATAAATCATTCCCTATATCTGATGGGAGAGCTCTCAACTTGGGAAAGACATGTTCCCAGAGTGATCAAGGTAATTTTGTCAATCTTTGTCAAGAGTATAATGATATTTTTGCTTTTACATATTGTTGGTGGTACATATAAATTTCCATTTTAATACCGCCTTATTGAGTCATGTCCCTAACTGGTCCTTTGGTCGGGTTGTGTGCCTTGAATTTTCTATGCAATTCAGTCTTTATTGTTTTCTTTAAGTTTTATTGTGTTGAACTTGAACCTTTATCATTCAAGGTTTAAAGCTCAATGAGCGTCATGTTAAAGTTTATTTTCCCACACGACTTTATAAATTTTCTTTAGTATTTGTCGGTGTTTAGCATTGGTTGAACCTTGAACATGAACTTTTCTAGTTAAATGTTCAAAGTTCAATATTGGTCATGTATATGTTTTTGTGCCGCTGTTGTTTTTCAAGGTTCAAAGTTCAATATTTGATTTCTTGCAAATCATATGAATTTTCACGAGGTGGCGGTGCGGATTTTAAGATATGGCTGGTAGTGGCAGAAAAGGGGAATATTCTTCCTTAATGATTTAAAAGTTGTCATTTGTTGTAAGTATCGCGTGGGAATCCGTGTTTTCGGATATGAAGTGACTTGTTATTAAATGCATGCTCATTTGTGATCATTTCATAGTGATGTCACATGAGTGAAGAGTAATGCTAATAACTTATGGAAATCATGGGTAATATTTTCTTGGCTATTTGAAACTGAGCAGTTGTTTTGTCGAAGATTGTCATTTGTGAAACATAAGTTTTAAGGAGATTTTTGGAGAGAAAGGAAAATAGACTGTGATAGGGGTTTTGCAGATGACAAAGGAAGGTATGTTCAATGACTTTCCTAATTGCTGCAATTTTTAAAAGATTTGGGTATATTGTTTAGCATTTTTTTTTTACCCATTTTCTGCTTTATTTGTGCTGATTGGGGAAAGATTACAGGTTAAACATAAGGTCAACTTTGCCTAAATTAGCGAGCTCTTCTTCTGATGTGAGTTCCTTACCAGAGCTAGCAGATATGACTCTAGTTAAATTAGATTTAGATGTTTTCTTAGAGAGAGTAAGGATCCCAACTGTTGATTCTATGCTGAAAGATATTGCAAAAAGTGGTTTATTGGAAGTGGTGGCATTTCCCCTAGCTGCCCCTTGTCCTGAGTTGGTTTTAGAGTGCATTAATCACTATGACAAAGTTAATAGGTGCATTAGGCAAAATAATGGTGAGTTTCTATTGTCTATCGATAGAGAGACAGTAATGGCAGCCATGGGTATCCCACATCGGGAACCCTATGAGGATTGGACTATTGCAAAGTCTTATGGGATTTATTGCGAGAAGAAGCAGTATTACAGAACCATTATTCCATGAAATTGCCTTTTGAAGTTTCAAAAGAATGGCTCAAGGTTGCCAAGGCCATTAACACAAGAGCATTTGATTCCTGGAATTAGGGATTTGGTAATAATGTTGAGAAAAATTAGGGGAAATTCACACTCCTTCTATTGGGAGGAATGGATGTATTTCTTCATCTAATTCACTCTCGACAAAGACGAGTTCACTGACTGGGGCACTGTAATTGCAGAAAGGTTGCATGAGGGTTTGACCAATTACCCTAGGATGTCAAATTTTTATATGTCTTCATATATGTTCTATATGTTAGCTTGTGTGAGGGAGTGGCCTGGACTGTTCCATACAAAATGGGTTCAGGGTATAAAAATCTATGAATATCAACCCCATTTGACCCAAAAAAGACATGTTGACAATTACCTTCGCTAGAATGATATTTTTGCTGGGAGATTAAATTTTGAGTTACAAGGTAATTTGCACAGGAGAATGTCGGTTGAAGTTGTTGAACTAATTAACATCTATGGTAGCTTCTTTACTCAATTTAATCACTTCACTTATATAAGGGTAGGAGGCTTTCAAGGTGAACCCTTTAGGTTACCTAGATATGTTTTAGACTACTGTGTTATTGAAGTTTCCAGGCAATCAACCCATGTTGTAAAGGATTATGGTGAAGATTCTAGCACAAGTGGAATTTTTCCTATTGATTTAGGCAATTACAGTTGCAGGTTTGTTTTTGATGCACTGAATCTTGAGTTAGAATTTAAGAGGTTTCATTTGAAAACCTTCATGAAGAGAGATAATTTTGACAACAAAGGTTTTATTGCTCATTATGTGAAAAAGATAATGCTTGATCAACATGTCCCACAGTTGGAAGATTACTAGGAAGACTACTCAGATGAATTTGAAGTGAGAAAAAGAAATTGGTGTAGGTTAACTTTGAAGCAGATTCTCAATATGAAGTTGCAAATGGATACCTCTGGTGTGACCATTGGTAATCAAGATGTATTGGATCCAAAATTCATGAAACAGGTACACAATGAACCCCTTCCAGAGGTTGATTGGTGTAGAAAGATGGAAGATAGTGTTTAGACACGCACCTTCAGTATAATTCACAAAACAAAGAATTGGCTAAGGAGCTACAGATTTCATCCAAGACAGGCAACCAGTTCAAGAAATAAGGGTAGAAAAAAAGAGATTGTGAGAAAAATGACCGTTCTAACTAACATTCCTATTTCTATTGCAGGAAAGAAGCAAGTTAAGAGTAAAGAGGGAAAACTTGACTTTGAAGCTATGCATTCCATTGGTGGCTGAGTTACTAGGTCAAGGTACAAGAAGAAATTTCAGCCACCTCCCACTCATCTCATTCTTGATTTGGACACCGAAGAAGTATAGGACAATATGACAACACCTAATTCTGATGCTAACAAGGTCTTAACTGATGCTAATGCTAATATCTAGGATTTAGAGGTGCTTGATGTTCTGTCTAATACAAATAATGCTATGTTGCCGACTTCAAGAGGGCCTTAGCCCATGCAATCCAAGGATCTAACTATGGCTCCTAAATGGTTAAGTGATTCAATTACCAAGAAAAGGAATGTTGTGCCTATTTCTGTGTCAATGAAAGATGTCGTGAGTAAATGTCTAGGAAGAGCCACTAAGCCAAAGTGGCTAAAAGTGAAGACCATGATCAGTTTTGATGAGGGCACAAAACATTGGAATGCAGATATTGGTAAGCCTACATCTGATAAGGATGCTGCCACTGCCTCAGAGGTAGATTATACTATTGAGCGAGTTGATTTGGGGGTAGGAACTAGAGAGGTTGATGTGAAACATTTAGAGACTTCAACCAAAAGGATTATCTCCCACACTTGGAAGGATGAAAAGGATAAAGTAGAGTTGAAACAGATTTTAATGCAAATGGATAAATACATCCATTCTTTGAAAAATAGTCCGCTGCCATTGTCCAAAAGCTCTGTTCCCTTTAGTTCAAAATCCCCTGGTAATTAGAAGTTCTTGGATGAGGTTCAACAAAACAAGATGATTGTAGAGATTTTCTCTGAGTGGCTCACATCGATTGTGCATCAAGGAACTAATTATATATCACATTTAGTTCAAATTTTCAAGGATGCCAATGATGTTACCAAGGAACTGGATGCTGACTTAATCTCATGGCAGAACAAAAATACTAAATGGGCGGTGATTTCAAGGCAAATGCGTGATATTCAATGCTATGGCTTGATGAATTTTCTTGCCAAAAGACAAGTGCTAGGATTAGATGAAGACATAATGTTCATATGCAAAGAAAGTATAGAGTGGTGTAACCAAATCATTGAGCAAGATCATAGTGAGTCTGCCAGTCTACAAAGTGAACTAACAACCTTGAGAACAACCATGCAAAAAGATCTGCGCTGCATAGATGTTCAGTTGCTTAAAGAAGATGGCCAAACTTTAGAAGATATAGCAAAATTGGTCAATCAATTCAACAGTCACATTAAAAAAATTAAGGTGGAAAAATCCTTAGCCGTGGAGGATTTTACGAAAATTGCCAAAGTGGAGTCGATGCTTATAGTATGTCTAGACCACTTGGATTCTCACAGAGATAAAGTGCAACTGGTGAAAAGAAAGAAGGAACTCTGGAAGCAAAGGGTAATTCATATCAACCTATCACATGTAGTGGTAATCTAGGAATTCTCAAAGGTTCATTGGGAGTGGAGTACAACGAAAGAGGTTATGGTGTCCACCTAGAATAGCAACCTAGGCAATCTGACTAAAACAGAATCGACAACATGACTAGCACTGCTGGTAGTTGTATGCCAGCGTGTCCAACTTTCTTTTAATTTTTAGCTAGGCATTTAGGATAGTTTCTCATTAACTCATTTCGAGATAATTTTACCTTTGGTTAAACTATTGGTCTGGTGACCAATTTATAAGCTTTGTAATGACTTTACGCGGGTCCGCTAAGTTTTTCAAAAACTATCTCTTTAATTTTGGCAGAATACTTTATGTATGTGTTGGAAGTTGATGATCACTTATGAATTAAAATCAAATGACAGTTTATCTTTGACTAGAAATCTGTGTGTTTGGTGTTTGAAATTTGATTTTTGTGAGAATTTATTTCAAGAAATAATCTATCATAGCTTTCTATATGTATAGGAAAATATCAGTGAAATTCATCTTTAAAGGTTTTCATTTTGTTTTAGCATACATGTGAAGTCTATCGACTTTACACAAAGAATTATATATGAATCAATGCTTGTGTTCATTTGGTATTGACTGGTGAATACAATTACCTTTTTGTACTTTTTGGTGAAAAGTATAATGTTGGTTGTGTGTAATTTGGAGCTAATTAAATATCTATTAAAGGGAGTTCTATCTTAATTCAGAGGTTAATCAATATGATGATTTTCCAACTGTATGGTGAAATTTATCTTTCATTTCTTGGGCTAAAGAGTATAAAAATTGAATAAATTGGGGGAGACAAATCTATTTACCAACAGATTTTTTGGCGACTCTACTAGGGAAGCAAACCAAACAATTGGTTTTAAAAACTGTCATCTTTATGGTGATGCTTTGCTCTTTATAGATGGTGGTGCCTCACGGGTTCTTACCTATTTTACAACCAAATCTAAATTGGGTGCAAGAAGAGAAAAGTAACATTATATCTGAGTTGGATACTCTAGCTTGGAGACATAGAAGAAGTCGAGTTGAATACGATAGGATAAGTGCATTCCTCAATGAAGTAGAAAGGCGAGCAGACCATCTTGTGTTAGTTTTTGAGAGGTTGATTGTTCCTAGAGTTTTCTTTATTAGAATCCCTGATAATCAACCACAGAATCCCAGATGCTTATTACCCTGATTGCTTCTCACACTAGTTGCCTAGTTGCAAGACTGGAGTCAAGGAGATATACTAAGTCCCAAAGAAGGGAAGGGGTTTTTGATCCTGTCTTTGAAGAGTTGCAGAACCTAAATTTTCAACCCACTTTCTCACCTCAAAGAAGGGCTAGAAGTAGACCTCCTTCTCCATTGCCATCATCCCTGTGTCCTCGGTCTGTCAAGCTTTGACCCTGCATGGTGTTGCCTTACCAAATATATTCAACCTGACCCCCCTCAATATCATACTTCCAATGGGATCAAACAATCCTTAGGGGGCTTCTATAGGCCCATTGAACTTAGGTTTTAATCTTAACCCCTTGCAAAAGAGTGCTAGGGATCATTTGCCAAAATTTAGTGGGGATGGAATGATCACCATTGATGAACACTTGAATGCATTCAGTGTGTCTTGTGGGATAATAGCGGTTCAACATGAGGATGTTGCTATCAGGTTGTTTGTCCAAACATTGACTAGGGCAGCACCTGATTGGTTTTATCACTTACCAAATAGTGTGATAACAACTTGGCAAGATTTGAAAACAAGATTTGAGGCAAGATTTAAAGTGGTTGAGGATGAACATTCCCTCTTGGCTCAATTAGTCCAGTTTAAAAAAGAAATTCCTAAATCTATGTGGGACTTTGTAGCAAGATTTGATAAGATCTTACATAAGATTCTAGCTAATAAAAATCTCTCAGATGTCAACCTTAAGTGTTTCTTTATTAATTCTATGCCTTCTGAAATAGGTTTCATGATCCATAGGCAAAGAGTCACATATTTGAATGCTACTAAAACCCTTGCAGTTGAATTAGAAGATGATTTAATCACAGCAAGTAAATGGAAAAGGGAAGTATAGATACCTAGTGCTCAACCTTCAACTTCTTCTAATATTATCATCCAGCAGTTAATGAACGATGTGATTTCCCTAAAAAGACAAGCTCCTAAAGCAAGCACTTCATATTCTCAACCATATCAGGACATTCCAAGAAAATATCCCAATCAACAAGGAGGAAACTGAGGAAGACAATTATAATTACCTCCTGCATAACAAAGACTTGCTATTGAAGTCCCACCTCCTAAGACAAACACATGTGTGTTTCATTTAACTGATGAACATGATGGTTTTTCATGCCTAGAGATGGTTTGTTTTTCTCAAATGATCAGTAAAGGAGAAACAATGTTAGAAGCTAACGAAGGAGGCTCCCAAAGTATGTCTGGCGACTCTGAAGTTCATTATATGGAATATGTCTCTCACTCAGAAAGGGGAGGAAACATGTTGGTGACTTTGGAGGTTTCCTCATATGCAATTCTTACTAGAACTCAACAAAATTTGAAGTCTCAAGATGTTGTAATACTTGTCCATGACACTGCAAAGGGTAAGGAAATTTTGACTCATCCTGGAAGTGTTTCAAAAGTTGTTCAAGAAGTTTCTTCTTCAAGTTCTAATTCATTTAATAGTTCCTTTGATATCATTGAATTTTGCAAATCATCTTGTGTTCAGATTACTCTGGCTGAGTATATGAAGTTGAACCCTAAGGAGTTAGATAGACTAGTTGAATTTGTCAAGGGAAATGATACTCATACTTTAGCAAGTGAAACCCAAATGCCCTTGACTTGTAACTTTTCAGCACAAGAAAATATCAGCCCTACTTTAGTAATCCCTGAAGTCTCATCAAAAACTATTCCTCAACAAGTTGAATTAGTTGAACCTAGTCTTGAAGATGAGCCCGAACCTTTCTATGTGTCCTTGTTTATCAATGGGCATAAATTGAGTGATTGTATAATAGACTTTGGAGCATCAGACAATGTCATTTCCTCAGTAGTAGCAAAAGCTTTAGGTTTAACCTTAACAAATACCTTTGGCAAATGTTATTCCATGGAATCCAAATAGGTGCCTTTGTTAGGGAAAATTAAGGATGCACAAGTGGCTTTAGTAGCACATCCTAATAAAAGAATCAAGTTGACAATTCTGGTGGTTGACATCCCTACTAGTTATGGCATGTTATTGAGTCATACCTTTTGTAAAGACATGGGTGGGAAAATTAGAATGGATTGGTCTCAGGCGATGATCATAGTTGGAAAACAGAGAGTTGTCCTGCATCTTGAAACAAAAGCTAAATACACAGTCTTTCCTTCAGATGATTTGAAAGCTCAAATTTTGTATCAAGATTGTGGTTTTAGAAATTATATGATATCAACCAATTTTTAAGAGGTAGATAAGACCGTAGATTCAGGTATGTCTGATGAACTTTGGTCTATGGAATTTGACGGGAGTTGTTCATCTATTGGTTCAGGGCTTGGGGTAGTATTAATACCTCCTGAAGGTAAAGTTATTCCTTATGCTTTCAAATTGGAGTTTCAAAACACTAATAATACTGCTGAATCTGAAGCTCTATTATTAGGTCTTGCTAAAGTGAAGAAATTATAGATCAAAATGTTGAAGGTTAAAGGTGATGCTGAACTTATTGTAAACAAAGTGAGAGGTTTATTCACTGTTAAAAATGAGAGACTGAGACATTATAGAAACCATGTTTGGGATGAGATTGAAGCATTCGATGATTTCTCAATTGAAGCAATACCAAGGGAGTTCAACTCAAAGGCTGATTCTTTGGTGGTATCTGCAGCTCTATTAGCTCCTCATCCCGATTTCACAACAAATACCTATAGGGTAGAACTAGTTTATAGACCAAGCATCCCCAACAATTTTGAATCCTGGCAGGTGTTCATAAATGATAAATAGATTCAGAACTTTTTACGGTGTGCGGAGATTTTCACATCCTTGTTTTATGAAGGATCAAAAGTAAGTTGTAAAGATTTTTCTCCTGATTCACCAAAGGAACTGCATGATGGGGTATTACATTTGAAAGGAAATAAAATCCCAAAAGGCTTGGTGTCTCTTGAATGTCTTTTTGATAGAAATGATGGGTATGTTAAGAAAGGGGAGAAAGAGACTCCTGTAATTCAAAACTCTGGTGAGTATGAGCGAATCAACATTGGTACTGAGGAAGATCCTAAATTTGTTAATTTGGGTAAATGTTGTTCTAAAGAGGAGAAAAGGAGGTTCATCAGCCTGTTGATTGAGTTCAAAGATGATTTTGCATGGAGTTATGATGATTTAAAGAATTTCAGAGATGGTAATTTCCAACATCACATTCCTTTGAAACTCGGTGTTAATCCTTTCTGGCAGAAGTTGAGGAACTTTACTCCAAAGGTAGCAGAATTCATGAGGTAGACAAGATGTTGAAGGCCCAAATTATTTATCCTTTACATCATTCTACCTGGATTGCTAATATCATCCCTGTTCAGAAGAAAAATGGTGAAATACGGATCTATGTTGATTTCAGAAACTTGAACAAAGCAATCCTGAAGGATAATTATCCTCTACCAGCAATGGATCATATTTTACAAACTGTTTTAGGATTAGAGATGATGTCCATGTTGGATGGATTCTTTGGATATAACCAAATCAGTGTCTCAAAGCAAGATCAACACAAGATAACATTTATAACTCCTTGGGGCACCTTTGCATATAACAGGATGCCTTTCAGATTGATTAATGTAGGGGCAACATTTCTGAGGGCGATGGATATTTCCTTTGGGAATTTGAGGGATAAGATCATTGTAGTGTATTTAGATGATTTGACTGTGTTCTCTAGGAAGAGGAAACATCATCTGTGAGATTTGAGGAAAGTCCTAATGAGATGCAGAGAGCATGGAGTATCATTAAATCCTAAAAAAGTTTATTTTTGGTGTCACGGAAGGAAAACTTCTTAGACATATTTTTTCAAAGGAGGGAGTAAAGGTGGATCTGGAGAGAGTAAATGCAATACAACAACTCAGCCTTCCTTCCAACAGAAATTGAGTGAGGTCCTTTTTTGGACAGGTGAACTTTCTAAGACATTTTATTCCTGATTTTGCCGAGACTACTAAATATATCATAAATATGATGAGTGAGAAAGTAGTTTTTAAGTGGAATGAGGAAGGTAAAAGGGCTTTTGAAGAAATAAAAAGAGCAATTGTGCATGAACCTACTCTAGTTAACCCTGATTTTAGTAAAGATTTTATTATTTATTGTTATGCATCAGAACATACTATGTCTAGAATTTTAGTGCAGAAATGTGAAGATAATGAGGAAGTTCCAATCTCCTTCATGAGTGTACCTTTGAAGAAGCACGAGTTAAAATACTCACAGATAGAAAAGAAAGCTTATGCAGTAGTGAAAACCATGAAACAATTCAAGTACTAGATACTTCATTCACATGCAACTGTCTTTGTTCCAAACTCTGCAGTGAAAAGTGTTTTAACCTAGCAAGATGTTGGTATCAATAATAGAGCATCTTGGGTCTCTAAGACTCAATAATTTAATTTAGATATTAATCCCACTAAGCTAGTTAGAGGACAAGGCCTTTGTAAACTAATGGTGGAGAACAAGGGAATCTTCCCTTAACTTTATTTGTTAGTCATCAGGATTCCTAGATCACCGATGTTGCCTATTATCTTACTTATGGAGACTGTCCAAACCATCTTTCTCCTAGGGAGAAATGGAATTTGAAGTTGAAAGCTACAAAGTACATTATCTTTGATGATATACTATACAAGAAGGGTTTGGATGGCACATTTCTCAGGTGTGTAGATAAGCTACATCAAGAGCTTTTACTGAAAACTTTTCATGATGAGGCGTGCGGTGGTCATTTATCTTCTACGGTTACTACATATAAAATCTTGAGAAACTGTTACTATTGGCTAGGAATGTTTAAAGATGCATATGCTTGGGTGGTGAAGTGTGAAAAGTGCAAATTGTTTGCAAGTAAACCCCAGTTGGTTGCTTTTCCTTTAAGACCTGTAGTGATTGAGGAACCCTTTAAACAATGGGGATTAGATTGCATTGGTCCTTTGAACCCAAATTCCAATGCAAGACACACTCACATATTAGCAACAACAGATTATTTCACTAAATGGGTGGAATCTATCCTTGTGAAAAATACCACTTTAGAGGTTGTGTGTGCGTTCCTTAAGGACAATATTCTTGTTAGGTTTGGGGTTCCTCAAAAAATAGTCATGGATAATGCATCAAATTTCTCTTCGTTTGAATTAGTTTTATTTTTCTATGATCATGGAATTTCTTTGGTGCATGCTTTTGATTATTATCCACAAGGTAATGGCCAAGCATAATCAAGTAACAAAAACTTGATTAACATCATGAGGAAGTTGGTTAGCAAAAATTTCAGAGACTGGCACAAGAAGTTGCATGAAGCACTGTGGGCAAATCAAACCTCACCTAAACAAGCTATAGGGATGTCTCCTTTTAAGTTGGTATATGGCATTGATCCCCAAATCTCTCTTCCTCTAGAATTGGCAACTTCAAAATTGCAGATTGTAGTAGAAGATGCATTCTTTTAGAGCTCTTTTGAGAAGAGAATTATGTACTCAACTAAGATTGAGGAAGTAAGGGAAAGATTGGTTGATAGGATTACAGAACATTAGATGAGGGTGAAAAATATTTTTGATCAGAAGGCAAGACCTAGGAAGTTCATGAAAGGTGATCTAGTGTTATTATGGGATAAAAGGAGGGAGCTGAAAGGCACTCACGACAAATTCAAGTCACTGTGGAAAGGACCTTATGTAATTCATGAGGTAAAAGGTCCCAATTATTTTAAACTTTCTTATTAGGATGGATTTGAATTACCTCTGTCCTATAACGGGCAGGATTTAAAATTATATCAATTGTAAGCAGGAGTCCTCTGCCAGTTTGTACATACAATTTTTGTTGTGTTTATCTTAGGTGTGTGAGTTTTGGTCTGAGTTCGGCTTTAGTTTTGAGTCATTTACAAAACCAGAGATTCTGGGATTCATTGCTTGGTACTTTACAGTCCCAGTCCCCAAGCAGAGCAAATGTTGGCAGTACATATAAATTACCATTTTAATACCGCCTTATTGAGTCATGTCTCTAACTGGTTCTTTGCTCAGGTTGTGTGCCTTGAATTTTCTATGCAATTCAGTCTTTGTTGTTTTCTTTAAGTTTTACTCTGTTGAACTTGAACCTTGAACTTGAACCTTTCTGGTTCATGGTTCAAAGTTCAACGAGCATCATGTTAAAGTTTATTTTCCCGCGTGGCTTTATAAATCTTCTCTAGTATTTGTCGATGTTTAGCATTGGTTGAACACTGAACTTGAACCTTTTTGGTTCAAGGTTCAAAGTTCAATATGGGTCATGTATATGTTTTTGTGTCGCTATTGTTTTTCAAGGTTCAAAGTTCAATATTTGATTTCTTGCAAATCATATGACTTTTCACGAGGTGATGGCACAGATTTTAAGATACGGCTGATGGCAACAGAAAAGGGGAATATTCTTCCTTAATGATTAAAAAAATGTCATTTGTAGCAAGTATGGCATGGGAATCCATGTTTTCAGATATGAAGTGACCTGTTATTAAATGTATGCTCATCTGTGATCATTTTAGAGTGATGTCGCATGAGTGAAGAGTAATGATGATAACTTATGGAAATCATGGGTAATATTTTCTTGGCTATTTTAAATTGAGCAGTTGTTTTGTCGAAGATTGTCATTTGTGAAAAATAAGTTTTAAGGAGAGTTTTGGAGTGAAAAGAAAATAGATTGCGATAAGGGTTTTGCAGATGACAGAGGAAGGTATGATCAATGACTTTCCTAATTGCTACAGTTTTTAAAAGATCTGGGTATATTGTTTAGCTTCTTGTTTCTATTTTACCTATTTTTTTCTTTATTTGAATTGATTGGGGAAATATTATGGGTTAAACATGAGGCCGACTTTGCCTAAATTAGCGATCTCTTCTTCCCTTGTGAGTTCCTTACCAAAGCTAGCAGATACGGCTCTAGTTCAATTAGATTTAGATATTTTCTTAGAAAGAGTAAGGAACCCAGCTACTGATTTTATGTTGAAAGATATTGCACAAAGTGGTTTATTGGAAGCGGTGGCATTTCTCCCAGCTGCCCCTTGTCCTAAGTTGGTTTTAGAGTGCATGAATCACTATTAATAAGTTAAAAGGTGCATTAGGAGAAATAATGGTGAGGTTATGTTGTCTATTGATTGAGAGACAATAATAGCGGCCATGGGTATCCCACATCGGGAACCCTATGAGGATTGGACTATTGGAAAATATTGTGGGATTTATTCCGAGAAGAAGCAGTATTATAGAACTATTATTGTACAAAATTGGCTTTTGAAGTTTCAAAAGGGCAGCTCAAGGATGCCAAGGTCATTAACCCACGAGCATTTGATTCCTGGAATCAGGGATTTGGTAATAATGTTGAGCAGAATTAGGGGAAATTCACACTCCTATTGGGAAGACTGGATGTATTTCTTCACCCAAGTCACTCTTGACAAAGACTGGTTCATTGACTGGGGCACCATAATTGCAAAAAGGTTGCATGAGGGTTTGAGCAAATACCCTGGGATGTCAAAATTTTTATATGTCCTCATATATATTCTATATGTTAGCTTGTGTGAGGGAGTGACCTGGACTGTTCCATACAAAATGGGTTCAGGGTATAAAAATCTATGAATATCACCCCCATTTGACCTAAAAAGGACATGTTGACAATTACCTTTGCTAGAATGATATTTTTGCTGGGAGATTAACTTTTGAGTTACAAGGTAATTTGCACAGGAGAATGTCAGTTGAAGTTGTTGAACTAATTAACATCTATGGTAGCTTATTTACTCAATTTAATCACTTCACTTATATAAGGGTAGGAGGCTTTAAAGATGAACCCTTTAGATTACCTAGATATGTTTCAAACTACTATGTTTTGATTGAAGTTTCTAGGCAATTAGCCCATGTTGTAAAGGATTATGATGAAGATTCTAGCACAAGTGGGATTTTTCCTATTTATTTAGGCCATTATAGTTGCATGTCTGTTTCTGATGCATTGAATCTTGAGTTAGAATTTAAGAGGTTTCGTTTGAAAACTTTTGTGAAGTGAGATAATTTTGACAACAAAGGTTTTATTTTTCATTATGTGCAAAAGATAATGTGTGATCAACATGTCCCAAAGTTGGAAGATTATTGGGAAGACTATTTAGATGAATTTGAATTGAGAAAAAGAAATTGGTCCAGGTTAACTCTTAAGCAAATTCTCGATATGAAGTTGCAAATGGATACCTCTGGTGTGACCATTGGTAATGGAGATGTATTGGATCCAAAATTCCTGAAATGGGTACACAATGAACCCCTTCCAGAGGTTGACTAGAGTAGAAAGATGGAAGATAGCATATAGACACGTACCTTCAGTATAATTCGCAAAATAGAGAATTGGCTAAGGAGTTGCAGATTTCATCTGGGAAAGGCTACCAGTTCAAGAAATAAGGGTAGAAAAAGGGAGATTGTGAGAAAAACCACTATTTTAACTAACATTCCTATTTCCATTGCAAGAAAGAAGCAAGTTAAGATTAAAGAGGAAAAACTTGACTCTGAAGCTGCACACTCCATTGGTGGCCGAGTTACTAGGTCAAGATACAAGAAGAACTTTTAGCTACCTGCTGCTCATCTCATTGTTGATTTGGATGCCAAAAAAGTATAGGGAAATATGACAACACCTGTTTTTGATGCTAATAAGGTCTTAACCAATGCTGATGCTAATACCCAAGATTCACAGGTGCTTGATGTTTTGTCTAATACAGATAATGCTATCCTGCTGAATTCAGGAGGGCCTTCACCCATGCAATCCAAGGATCTAACTGTGGCTCCTAAATGGTTAAGTGATTCAATTAACAAGAAAAAGGAATTTTGTGCCTATTTCTATGTCAATGGAAGATGTCATGAGTAAATGTTTAGGAAGAGCCACTAAGACAAAGCGGCTAAAAGTGGAGACCATGATCGGTTTTGATGAGGGCACTAAACATTAGACTACAGATATTGCTAAGCCTACATCCGATAAGGATGTTGCCACTGCCTTACAGACCGATAATACTATTGAGCGAGTTGATTTGGGGGTAGGAACTAGAGCGGTTGATGTGAAACATTTAGAGACTTCAACCAAAAGGATTATCTCTCACACTTGGAAGTATGAAAAGGATAAAGCAGAGTTGAAAAAAAGTTTAATGCAAATAGCTCAATACATCCACGCTCTGCAAAATAGTCTGCTGCCATTGTCCCAAAGCTCTGTTCCCTTTAGTTCAAAATCCCCTGGTAATCAAAAGTTCTTCGATGAAGTTCAATGGAACAAGATGATTGTAGAGATTTTCTCGGAATGGCTCACATTGCTTGTGCATCAAGGAACTAATTATATATCACATTTAGTTCAAATTTTCAAGGATGCCAATGATTTTACCAAGGAATTGGATGCTTACTTAATCTCATGGCAGAACTAAAAGAGTAAATGGGCAGTGATTTCAAGGCAAATGCATGATATTCAACACTATGGCTTGATCAATTTTCTTGCCAAAAGACAAGTGCCAGGATTAGATGAAGACATAATGTTCATATTCAAAGAAAGTATAGAGTGGCGTAACAAAATCATTGAGAAAGGTTATAGTGAGTCTACCATTCTGCGAAGTGAACTAACAACCCTGAGAACAACCATGCAAAAAGATCTATGTTGTGTAGATGTTTAGTTGCTTAAAGAAGATGGCCAAACTTTGGAAGATACAACAAAAATGGTCAATCAATTCAGCAGTCACATTAAATAGATTAAGGTGAAGTCCTTAGCCATGGAGGATTTTATGAGGATTGCCAAAGTTGAGTCGATGCTTACAGTATGTCTAGACCACTTGGATTCTCACAGAGATAAAGTGCAACTGGTGAAAATAAAGAAAGAACTCTAGAAGCAAAGGGTAATTCATATTAGCCTGACACATGTAGTGGTAATCCAGAAGTTCTCAAAGGTTCATCGGGAGTGGAGTACTGCGAAAGCGGTTATGGTATCCGCCCAGAATAGCAACCTAGGCAATCTGACTGAAACAAAATCGACAACATGACTAGCACTACTGGCAGTTGTATGCCAGCGTGTCTAGCTTTCTTTTAATTTTCAGTTATGCAGTTAGGACAGTTTCACATTAACTCATTTTGAGTTAATTTTAGCTTTGGTTAAACTATTGGTCTGGTGACCTATTTATAAGCTTTGTAATGACTTTTCGCGGGTCCGATAAGTTTTTGAAAAACTATCTCTTTAATTTTTGCTAAATACTTTATGTATGTGTTGGAAGTTGATGATCATTTTTGAATGAAAATCAAATGACAATTTACTTTGACTAGAAATCTGTGTGTTTGGTGTTTGAAATTTGATTTCTATGAGAATTTATTTCAAGAAATAATCTGTCATAGCTTTCTATATGTATAGAAAATATCAGTGAAATTCATCTTTTAAGGTTTTCATTTTGTTTCAGCATACATGTGAAGTCTGTTGGCTTTACACAAAGAATTATATATGAATCAATTCTTGTGTTCATTTGGTATTGAATGGTGAATACAATTACCTTTTTGTACTTTTTGATGAAAAGCATAATGTTGGTTGTGTGTAATTTGGAGCTGATTGAATATCCATTAAAGGGAGTTGTACCTTAATTCAGAGGTTAATCAATATGATGATTTTCCAACTGTATTGTGAAATTTGTCTTTCATTTCTTGGGCTAAAGAGTATAAAAATTGAATAAATTGTGGGAGATAAATCTATTTACCAGCACATATGAGGATCTCAAAGGTTTGACCCTATCTTAGCTCAATATACCATAGAATTAGATCCTAATGCAAAGCTAGTTAGACAAAAGCAAAGACCTATAAACCCCAAAATTGAGCCTTTGGTGAGAAAAGAGATATCCAAGCTTATCGAATCCAATATTATTTTTCCAATCAAGAACTCTTCTTGGGTAGCTAGTCTTGTAGATAGTTAGGAAGAAGAATGGGGAAACTAGATTGTATGTAGACTGTAGGGACCTCAATAGAGCCTCCCTTAAAGATCATTATCCCCTCCCTTCTATGGAATGAATTTTAGCCAAAGTTGGTGGCTCAAAAATATTTTCATTCTTGGATGGATACTCAAGCTATAATTAGATCCTAGTCTAACAATCAGACCAATTTAAGACTACATTTACTACTAAGTGGGGAACCTATGCCTATTGTAAAATGCCCTTTGGACTAACAAATGTAGGTGCGAATTTTCAAAGAGACATGGATATGCCCTTTAAGGGAGTATTAATAAAATTTGTACTAGTATATCTTGATGATATCACTATATACTCCAAGCATGCAACAGACCACTTTGCTCACCTTAAGAAAGTATTCAAAAAATGCAGAGAATATGGAGTGTCTTTGAACCCTAACAAGTGCATATTTTCTAGTGATCAAGAAAAACTACTTGGACACATTGTATCCAAAGATGGTCTAGCCATAGACCTAGAGAGAGTGGAAGCTATTGTATCTCTTCCACTTCCACATCACAAGAAAGGTTGGGAAGAATCAAATTTGTTAGAAGGTTTATTCTAAGCCTTGTAGCCTTGGTTAAACCTCTCACTACCATGCTCAAGAAGGATTTGCCTTTCAAATGGACCAATGAAGGGAAAGAGGGCTTTGATCAAATCAAACAAGACATCTCTCAAGCTCCTAACTTAGTAAATCCAAACTATGAGAAGAGTTTCATCCTTTATACATTGGGAGGAGATGTAGGTATATCTATTGTCCTAACACAATTAAATCAGGAAAGATTGGAGCAACTCATAGCTTTTTTCAGTGAAGGCCTAAAGGACTATGAACTTGTGTACAACTACATGGAAAAGAAAGTCATCACAATGGTGAGAGAATTAAAAAAGTTTAGGCACATGCTCTCAAATGATAGGATTCGACTCCTAGTTCCACATGCCAGTGTTAAGGATTTCCTTTTCAATAAGGACATAGGTGAGAAAAGAGTTGGATGAATCACTAAGGTCATGGAGTATGACCTTGATATAAAAATTACAAGATTAGTGAGGAGAAGAGGACTCTATGAGTAGTTCAATTCATCTTTTGAGAAAGATTCAGAGGTCTCCCTCTTGCTATAGGAAGAAGGACAAGTTGAAAACTAGGAAATGTGCAAGCTAACTGGTTCTAGAATATGATTTCCTTCCTAAGGGATAGAAGCTATCCTCCTCTCTTTGATAGAACCAAGAGGAGAAATCTCAAGTTTCAGTCCATCCCCTATGCCTTGGTAGATGGGATTTTGTTCAAAAGGAACATAAATGGTGTCCTGCTAAGGTGCATTCAGGGTGATAGATCAATAGGTTGCTAAAGGAATTTCATAATGGACCCTCAGGTGGCCATTTCTCAGCAAGGACCACCACCATTAAAATCATAAGGGTATTCTATTATTGGCCCTACTTATTTGGTGATGCTCATAAATAGGTCAAGAAGTGCAAGGAGTCAACTCTTTGCAAGCAAACAGAGGTTGGCAGCCCTACAACTTCATCCCATTTTTGTTGATCAACCTTTTGCACAATGGGGGCTTGATTTTATTGGCTCTATCAGCCCAGTATCAAGTCCAGGCCACAAGTGGATTTTGGCCGCTATAGACTATTTCACAAGGTGGACATAGGTTGTTTTTTTGAAGGATGCAATTAAAAATTCAGTGGTTCAAT
Source organism: Cryptomeria japonica (assembly GCF_030272615.1). NCBI lineage: Eukaryota > Viridiplantae > Streptophyta > Pinopsida > Cupressales > Cupressaceae > Cryptomeria > Cryptomeria japonica. Next base: position 2,360,443 of record NC_081413.1, read on the forward strand.
TCCTTATGGGGAGTGCAACCAGATTTGGAGCCCCTTCCACTATTATATCAGACAATGCTAAGGCCTTTATGGGATCCTAGATCAGTCTATGGGCAGTCTAGCATGATGTATTTATGAAATAATTGTCAAATTACTATCCCCAAGGTAATGGCTTAGCTGAGTCCTCCAACAAAAATATTATTAGAATGATCAAGAGGACTCTTGAAGAGAATGAGAGGTCATGGCACCTCAAATTGGGAACAACCTTGTAGGCTGATAGAATCACCCCAAAAGAGCTTTAGGCAACTCACCCTTCATGCTAGTATATGGAAGGAAAGCTAGGTTTCCCTTATCCCTTGAGTTGTCATCTCTAGACCTAGATCATCAGTTGGAGCTCCTAGAATATAATGCCTTATTAATGTGGTATGCTGAACTTACAAAGTTGGGAAAGGTCAAAGAGAAAGATAAGAAGACCTTAAATATCTATCAGGGACATGTAAAGAAATATTTTGACAAAAAAAGCCATTTTTTGGGCCTTCTAGTTTGGAGATTTTATCCTAAAATGGGATGTTGATATAGCAAAACCAAGGAGGCACTCAAAGTTTGATGTCATATGGTGTGGTCCCTATGTGATCATAGGTTGAAAAGAAGCAAATTCCTTCAACCTAGCTATGCTAAATGGTGAAGGTCTCCCCATTGCAATCAATGTCATACATCTCAAAGTATGTGCTTAGGAGATTTGCAAACCTTTTTGTAAATATTGTGATATCTCTAATTTATGTTCTTTTTCTTTCCATAAGTGCTCGAACACAGGTCAATCCCTTTAGATTGGTCAACTTTTGATTTGTTGAATAAGGGCAGTCTCTTTCCTTTACTTACATGTTTTAACTCATGATCAATGGGTACCTAAGATATATGGTCTCTCCCTAAGAAGACTTTGGGCCCCCTCTGTGTCACAAGAAATGTTGGCATTTTTTATGCCAACCCTTGCAAAGTTAGCTGCTTCTTTTTTTAGTGTGCATAACATGAAGGTTATGCACAGGTCAATAACACAAGGGTTATTGACCCATGCCAATAGTTACATCAACAATCTCAGGTGAATAACACATTGTTTTATTCACCATCTTGTGTTTGCACTGCATGTTATTTGGCTAGCGGGATCCTCTTTTCTATTTTTTAGTTGGCCTCTTTAGCTGGTCAAAGTCACTTAGGGTGAACAACTGGAGGGTCCCTTGTCATCGGCATGCTAGTCTCTGCATTTGTTCCTACTGGCTGGCAGGTGGTGATGATGTGTCAACTACTCGGCACTTGGCAAGATGAGCTTCCCTCTTTGGTTGAGTGTCAAGTTCCGTTTGTTGTGCCCCGATGGATAGGTCGATACTGATGTGGTAGCTACTCGGGACGTGGACAAGCAAGGTTCTAGGCCTAGCTGGGTGTCGAGTTCTTTAGGATCTCTCTATTGGAGTTCACATGGCCCTCGTAATGGATTTGCTTGGGACTTGATCGAGTGTGCTTTTCTATCTACCCGAGGGTCGAGTGATAATGAATTGGTTGACATGTTGGCGGCCCTTCCATTGACTTCTTGGTGATGTGACCTTTTGGGCCAGTGCTCGAGGCTTAATGAGGACCCTCTTCCCGTTTGGCCAAGTGTCATGTTCTTTTTTATGTCAACTTGCCTATTGACTTAGATGCTTCTTCGACTACTGTCTACCCTTGTGGGGCCTGTTTTCTTATTCGATAGTGTGTGTGGCTACACGACCTCCATTTTTCTGATAGCTTTTTCCCCACTGAGGAACGTTGGTCATTTGATCATCTTGGGCTTGTGTAGTATCTATGGGCCTGACTCGATGCATGGCATGATCTTGGTCATATATTTTCACTTAGGGGTTGATCGAATGCCTATGTTTTAATCTTTCGTTGGGACCTTTTGGCGCACATATGGTGAGATCTCATGCATCCATCTGCATGCAAGATCTCTTTATCAATGACCAGAATTCAAATCTATGGTGGTCATTAGCATTTAAAACTTTTCCATAGAGGGGTTGTTGACCTGATGGTTGAGGACACTTTTCTTGCTCAGTCAATGCCTATTTTTGTAGGTTGATAGTCATCCAACCACTAGGGATTATCTCCATTTACTCTAGATGTGACCCCTATGGATCAATTTTAATGTCGCCCATTCTCATTCAGTGAAAAATGAGGACTTTTGTTCTTGCAGACGCCATCTCAGATGCACCATCTGTAGAGATTTCCCCTTTCTATAGGGAGCTTTTGCCTCTTTCCAGATATGGAGACTTTCTCAGAATTATTTTTACACACCATCGGATCATTCTCTAGTCTAATCTCCCTCTAAGATATTTTTGTAACATAGGTTTCCAGTTGTAGTTTTCATTTTTAATTATGCCTTAGCTATAAAGGCAATTTTTGGTATCTTTCAAAAAGGTTCTTTTTCTTCTTTTTGTCTTGTAGAATTCTTCTCTTCTACATCTGTAAAAAATTGCCTTGCCTTCACATTAATGAAATTTACTTATCTTGCCGGATTTTAGCTCTTATAATGTATGTATCCCTCTTACCTCATTGTTTGAATGCATTCTTTCTTGTTTTCTTGAGTTGTAGGTGACCATGTTAATCCCTCTTCGGATGTTATCTGTGAACTAGTTTGGTTCCTCTTTTCACCTTGAAAGAATTTTAACCTTCACTCACACTTAGGTGACCAATTATGATAGAATTTTGTGCATATCCATAGGTAGTTTTATTAATGTTTTGTGAAAACATAGGCAGGGAAGATCACCATTTTAGTCTGGGTGCAAATATTATTTCCCTTCTTTCATGCATTCCCTTTTTCTCCCTTTTCTTTATCAGGCCAATAGACTAGATTAATTAGTGTTTGGTTGGTTCAATACTTATATCATATTGAATAGGAAGACAGCCTTCTTCGGAGACTCAACCTCACTTTTGCAAATGTCACACTTAGGAGGTTATTTCCATGTTTCACAAGGTTGATGATCAGGGTTGGTCATCACAAGGTGCAACTTTTGAGACAACAATTACAAAGGTAATATATGCTATATGAGTATGAAATATAAAGGTGGAATGATGGAACTAGCTAAAATTGGATATAGGAACCTATTTAATTTTAGTGAGCAACAAAATCTTTGAAGTGTTTGTCCACCCCTTTTAAAATTTCATAGACCAATCGATCTCAAGCTATATCTCAAAATTTAGATTTGATTTTGACAGCATAAATTGAGCTTGGCAAACGTAAAAGAAGAATTATTCAAACATGTTTTGAGTATTGAGATCATAATTTTATAAATGAAGTTAGATTGATACATATTTATTTGAGGAAGTGTTATAATATTTAATATAGATATTAATATAGGGATTTTAATTAATATTGTGTGGTTTTTATTAAGGATCAAATAGGTTTTGAATGGACCAGAAACCCCTTAAAACGGGTTTTGAAGGGACTTGAAATCCATGAATTTTTCACGAGTCCAAAACCCAAAGATGAAACTTGTAACAAGATACAACATAGACAACCAACAGCCCAACCACAACCTAACAAAAAAGATTAAACATTGAAGAATCAACTATAAGAGAAAAAGGTCTAATCCATACACAAGAGTACTAAAAAAAACATGAGCATCGGGTTTTTTGAGCCCCCCTAAACCTTAATAATGGGTTTTAGCAAGGCTCCCATAATCTTAACCCTAATATTGTGCCACAATGAGTTCACTTCACCCTTCAAGGTCTCCACGTTAATAGGAGAGGAAGGAAAGAAGTCTAAAGAAAGGGCAAAAATAGCTCCCTTACACTCAAGAAATAGGGCACCATCGTTCCCCCACAACACCTCCTTCCATCTCCTACATCATCCATCTACACATCAGTAGAAGAAAGTTCACCACTAGCTACATTCATCTCCACCTCAATAGGAGATAGATCCATCTCAATAGGAAAGACTAGAGAAAACCAAAGAAGATGAAACAAAAGAAAGAGGTCAAAGCCAGAAACATTGATCCTACCACAGAAAATGAGGACAAGATCCTTAACTAGAAACAAAAGCCACCTGCAAGGGCAGTCCCAAAAGGAAAGGAAGGGATCAACAAAGAGAACCCAATAGCATCTATTCTAGTAGCATATTTACTATAGCCAAACAACAACCACCAGGATGAGTCCAAAGACAAACCAACTTCCTTCCCATGACACTTCCAAAGCCAAAGAAGCCTTGACAAAGAAACCTCAAAAAGGCATCTACATCCATTCCAAACCAAACCAAAAGTCCCAAATTTGAATAGAAGAAGCCATGTATGCAAAATCCCTAGTTGAAGGATAAGGATCAAAAGCTCGAGAAGGGCCTGCATTGTCGTAACAACTGGAAAATCATACTCCATTGATAGACCCCAACCAACTCCAAAGGTCATGCCTCGATTAGAACTTGAAAAACCATATCTGCAAAAAACTAGAAGGGCATCTAGGAAAATACAAGAAGCTCAAGATAGTTCCAAGGACACCACAAGTGAGATCATGAACCCAAAAGTAGGAGGAGGTCCCTCACACACCTCCTAGTAGTAGAGACAATAGAATCCCATGGACATATAGTAGGGTAGTCCCAGCCCTAGCAACACCGCCTTCCACCATGGCCATAGCTGGTGAAAAGTAGCCCATCTAACATCTCCCCACAAAAAAGAACACCACATCCATCCTGAAATAGGGGAGAGAAAAGAAGATGAGAGAGAAAATTAAGCACAATAAGAGATGAGGTGAGCTCGCACTACAAAATAAAGCCTTGTCCACCCACCATCAAAAAGGGAAACTCTAAGACAACCACACTCTAGCCACATGCGACCAAACAATAAGTGAAAATATTCCCACCATTCCCAACATCATCTACCTCATCTACATCATAATCATCTCCCTCAGCATTAGAAACCCTAACACCACTCCCACCACTCTCGTCTCTCTCGTTACTCTCATTTCTCACTCCCATTTAAAATTCCTAGAACAATTAATATTGTATGTTACTAGTCCTAACAATTAACAAATAATTATGAGAATTATATTTTTGTATTTAAAGGAAATATGTATAAATTGTCTTATGAATACGTGTGTTAGAATCTATTTATAAGAAAATATAGTATACATCCAAAAAAATGGTAGAGGGACACAAGGTCGCTCCTCAAAGTCATGCTGGCAGAGCTGAAAATCAAATTCTAGAAGGGCATAACCTAGAGAGCCAGAAACATAAATAAAAAAGAAAAGAACCCAACCCACAAAGCAAAAACACAATTATGCAACCAAACCACACATAGAAGGATGCTGAGGGGGGTCTTGATCATCCAATTTACTTCGTACATCAGTGGGGTCTAGGGTTACATCAAGCAAGGACCACCCCTTGTCAACAATCACCTTTTGGTGCAGGAGCACCTGAGGTCTAATTACTATGTCAATTAGGTGTTTTGAGTCTTAAGAGTTTGGGTTAGGTCCATTTTGATTAAATAAGGTCTATTGAGACCATTTGTAATGTTATTTCATGTCTCTAGGTTTGTATGTCAAAATTGGAGTCATGATTTTCAAATTTGTAAAGTTGCTCAAAAAGTTGTCAATGTTGTCATCGGGATAGTTAACCCGATAAAGCATCACTGTGGTAAAAAGTTGTCATTGGAATAGTTGACCTAATAAGATGTCATCAGGATAATTTGTTCCATTGGGGTTGCAAAATATTGTTCAACCGACTTTGATGGGCTATTCCGATAGAGCTTCAAATATCATGTTCAGTATAGCTATGCTGAAATAAGTGATATTAGGGTAGTTTGTACTATTCGGATTACTTGAAATTGTTTCTCCACCTTGAAGATTTATTCTGATGGGTGATCATGAAGTCATGATCGGATTTTCTATTTCGATATCAGTACCCAACGTCGATTTAGTAGATTGGCATTGGTATTCTGATGACAGTGTCCAGCAGTGGTTTGTCATTTCGATATTTTTATTCCGATACTTGTGTCCAACAGTGATTTATCAAATTTGGAAGTTGAATAATCATATAGTCTAATGGTCACTGCAAGAAAGTGCAAATTTGGTATAAATTGTATGAGCAACGGTTGGAAATGGGGAGAATTGGGGGGAATTATGCAATGTAAATTCAGTAACTATTTTTCAAATTTGAAATCATTGACACCAAAATTGGAAGCTCATTTTTTGTAATTCACTTTGTTTTTGTAATTTGCTCTATTTACTGTATTTACATATTGTTGTATGGATTCAAACGAGCAGTTTTTTATCTTCTTGTTGTCGATGATTGAAATACTTAATTGGTAAAAGGGTTTGCAGTTCTAATAGAAATTTGATTGTTTCTCCCTGACTCGATTGTCATAACACCTTGAAACTTGGTGTAAGGACCCAAGAGGGGCTAGAAGATAGAATTGTATAGTTACAATTATAGCTAATTTGATGAGCATATAAGCTTATGTTTTTTTGCAATCTGACTATTTATGTTGTGGCAAAGAGTCTCTGAAAGGGGTTTTTTGTGGTTCTAGTTTTGTAAGCTTGAAGGGGTGAGCCTCTTTATTTCATAAAGTGGTATCAGAGAAAGGGAGTAGATTCCTTGAAGGAGATACTTGAACTTGAGAGAAGAGTGAGTAAGAAGTGGAAGAAAAGATGCCTCCTAAGAATGTTGGTACTACCAGAGGGTTGCAGGAGTTGACAGAGAGGAATACAAGGTTGCAGGAGTCCTACAATGTCATGTTGGAAAGGCTTGAAGCCTTAGAGTCTAATCAGAGAATGAGTGTTTATTGGGAGATGTGAGTGAAGAGGAGGAGGAAGAAGAGTTCTAGGAAGAAAAAGGAGAAGAGCAATTGGACTGTGAGGAACAAAGGACAATCAGACTTTTAAAAGTAGTTCAAGGTGACAAACATAAGATGAAAGTTGAATTGCCTATGTATAGAGGTAATCTAGTTGATGAAGAGCTTCTAGATTGGATTGAAGCTATGGACAATCACTTTGAAAGTGAAGTTTTTCCTGATGAGCAATAGGTGAAGATAGAAAAGACAAAGTTGAAAGGATGTGCATTATTATGGTGGGACTATGAACAAGATGAGAGGAGAAAGAGAGGTAAGGAAAAAAATAGTTTCTTGGGACAGAATGGTTGCTAAACTTAAGGGTAAGTTTCTTCCTAAAGATTATGAAGTTCAATTGTATAAGAAAATCCAAGGTTTGAAACATAAAGAGATGGATGCTAGAACTTATGCTAATAAATTTTACAAGTTGAGCATAAGATTAGGTAGGATGGAAGATGAGGTTGAAAAGGTTTCTAGATACCTTGGTGGACTTAGATTTAACATTCAAGATGAACTAGTTGTGGAAAATCCAAGGATGGTGGAAGAGTGTTTTTAATTGGCAATTAGAGTGGAAGAAAAGTTGAAGAGAAGACAAGATAAGTCAAGTAGGGGTAGAGGCAGCACTGTTAGGGGCAGAGGAACATTTTCTACTTTAGGACACTCAAATGAAAGCCAAGAAGATGCAAACAAAAGTCAAGAGCAAGGTGTCGCTTTTAGAGGTAGATTTTGTGGAGGTAGGAATTCCAATATATTTTCATGTAGGTGATATAATTGTCAATAGTTTGGACACCCAACATTCAAGTGTCTTGAAAGAAAAGGATCTACATCAAGTGGTGAAAGAAGGGGTGAAAAGAGAGTTTTAATTGTGCAAGAAGATGACAGTGAAAGTGTCAGCTCCCCAAATCATGTTGTTGTTCCACAAGTAGGTGAATCATTGATGCTCAGAAGAACACTTTTCAAGGAATCTAAGGAGAAGGAGATTACTCAAAGAAGGAGCTTGTTCAGGACCATGTGCAAATGTAAAGGTAAAGTATGCAAGGCAGTGATAGATTTAGGTTCCATTGACAATATGGTGTCCAGAGAAATGGTAGATAAAATGAAACTAGAAAGAATTCCTCATGAAGAACCATACAAAGAATCTTGGGTAAATGATAATTAGTCACTTTTGGTAAATGAACAAGCCTATGTTGAGTTTTAGATTGGAGGATATAAAGATAGGATACTTTGGTGATATTTTACCCATGTATTGTTGCCATCTACTTCTTGGGAGGCCATGACAATTTGATAGTCAAGGACTTTATGATGGTAGAGGGAATACCTACACCATTAAGAAGGATGGAAATTTTTTTGTATTAACCCCATTGTAGGAGACTAAAAAAGCAAGAGGAAAGGAAATGAAAATCATCCTGGTTGGCAAGAAGGAGTCGGTGAAGGTAAGTGAAGATGAGTCAAGAAAAGTTGCAACCACTCCTATGTTTGGAGATACCAAATCAGAAGGTTTGTGGACTATTTCATTCAGGGATGATAGAGGTAAGGTGTTGATACCTAGAATAGACCAAACAAAGGCCAAAGATCAGATATATGTGTAGCCACAAGATGGGTGGAAGGAGGGAAAAAAAATCCTAGTTGGGAATTGATTCTATCCTATAGTGGAAAAAGAAGAAGTTAATCGGTCACATTTTGCAATACAAAGTATTTTAGGTCTGATAAACATGATGGATTAGGGGTTCTCACGACATAGAAGTTGATGCATAAAGGACAAGTGATTGGACAAGGAGCTGGGAGTGTTTGGCAAGCATGAAGCAGTTGTGATGGAGAAACCAGTTCAAGGAACCCAAGCAATGATGACAACTCAAAAGGTTAGAGATTGACAAGGGCAACCTGGTTTCCAAGGGACTTGGAAAATTTTCAAGCCCGGGTGTATGGTGCAGGAGAACCTAAGGTCTAGTTAATATGTCAATTAGGTGTTTTGAGTCTTAGGAGTTACTGTTAGGTCCATTTTGATTCAATAAGGTCTTTTGAGACCATTTGTAATGTTATTTCATGCTTTTAGGTCTGTATGTCAAAATTGGAGTCATGATTTTCAAATTTGTAAAGTTGCTCAAAATGTTGTCAATGTTGTCATCGGGATAGTTATCCCCATAAAGAATCATTGTGGTAAACATTTTTCATCAGAATAGTTAACCCAAGAAAATGTCATCGGGATAATTTGTTCCATCGAGAATGCAAAATATTGTTCATCCGACTTTGATGGGCTATTCTGATAGACCTGCAAATATCTTGTTCTGTATAGCTATGCTGAAATTAGTGACATCAGGGTAGTTTGTTCTATTGAGATTACTTGAAATTGTTGCTCCACCTTGAAGATTTATTTTGATGGGTGATTAGGAAGTCATCATCAGAGTTTATATTCTGATATTAATACCCAACGTTGACTTAGTAGACCGGCATTGTTATCCCAATGACGGAGTTTAGCAGTGATTTGTCATTTCGGTATTATTATTCTGATACCTGTGTCCGATAGTGATTTATCAAATTTGGAATTTGAATAGTCATGTAGTTGAATGGTCACCATAGGAAAGTGCAAATTTGGTATAAATTGTATGAGCAACGATTGGAAACAAGGAGATCTGGGGGGGATTCTACAATGTAAATTTTGTAATTGTTTTTCAAATTTGAAATCATTGGCACCAAAATTGGAAGCTCATTTTCTATAATTCACTTTGTTTATGTAATTTGCCCTATTTATTGTATTTTCATATTGTTGTATGGATTCAAATGAGCCATGTGTTATCTTCATGTTGCAAATGATTGAAATACTTAACTGGTAAAAGGGTTTGCAGTTCTAATAGAAATTTGACTATTTCTCTCTGACTTGATTGTCATAACATATTGAAACTTGGTGTGAGGACCCAAGAGGGGCTATAGGACAAACTTCTATAGTTACAATCATAGCTAATTTGATGAACATATAAGCTTATGTTTTTTTGCAATCTAACTATTTATGTTGTGGCAGAGAGTCTCTGGAAGGGTTTTTTTGTGGTTCGAGTTTTGTAAGCTTGAAGTGGTGAGCCTCTGTAGTGCATCACCTTTCCTCCCTCTTTATCCTCTAACCTTATAAGGGAAATAGAAAACTCCAACTAAGGGATCCACTTAGAAGAATCAGGCCATCCAACACCACCACTACTTGTAGGCCAATTATTGTCACCTCCACTAGTGGGCCCTGCACCACCCAAAACCCAAGTGGAGGTAGAGTGCTACCAAATTGAACCACCTCTGCCACCGAAGTGGTGGAAAGGGGCTTGGGATCTGGGAAAACTAGAGTGAAGAGCAGACAAACTTTTCCATCACCGACCATGAGAAGGTGAATGACCATACAAAGTGGATGTATCAAGAGGAACTCTAGCCACAATGCAAGGGAAATTTCCCTACTGATTAAGCAATACCTAAAGGCGAGCCACCTCCAAAGCAACTTTTTTAGTTTGAACTTGAATCTACAACATAACATTATTATAAATAATAGCTAAATAGCATAAAGAGAAACAAAAGTATCAATAGAGTTATGAGAAAAAAGAACAACTTTTATTTTTTTCCATAAATTAAAGATGACCTCCACTATGAAAGCATGCCAAATCTAGGTATACTTGAAGGGAACATGAGGCCAATCCCCCAAGAGCACCTAGATCTGGCATGAATCCAAATCCAAAAATGTTGAGAACGATGACAAAACCAAAAAAGGCTCAGGTCTAAAAGGGAAAAACAAATCATGGATCCAAATCCAAAAATATTGAGGATGATGACAAAACCAAAAAAATATGTTTCAAATTTTCTAGTTGGCCACAAAGAGGGCATTTGGGCTCCAAAACAACCAGATGTTGAAGTTGAGAGCCCAAGGGAAAGCCTTGGAAAAGAATACACCAGGAAAAATGGGAAAAATTATGGTCTATAATAATAGAACAAACCATCTAAAAATGGTGTTGCCAAATATATAAAGGTGACAACAAATGCCACCTAAAATTGAGGGTCTGAATCATAGGAAAATGCGGAGAAAGCCAATGGTAACCTAACTTTAGTTTATAATTTCAAAAGGTGGTGTCTATATGCCAATACTAATCCTTCTACCATGGATTCCCAGTGTGAACGCCTAAGTTATGCAACATATTCAAAGGTAGTGAGGACACCAAAGTGTCAAAAGTCTAGCGATCTGGGTGAGCAAGCCAAAACTAAACCCTCACATCTTCCCAAGTGCGAAGACTCATTGTGACTTTAGAAAAAAAATCCCTAGGAGTTCGAATGCCTTTTTTATGGAACCATAAGGCACACACCTAGGGAATGAAAGCTATAAAAATCTCTTGAAGGCGAATAAGTAGAGACCACCATAGATAGTGGTGATTAAAAGAAAAGCCATCCCTAAAACTAGATACAACCCACCAAATCTAGGGCTTAACTGCTTCCCAAGAACACCAAATAATTTTGGCCACAAAATTTCATTCAATTTGAATGCTCTATGGCATGAAAATAAGGTTTGAAAGCCAATCCTCTTCCAAGTTGGTTTGTATTGAGGAAAACTTGAAGAAATGCATTGCCTGAGAAGAACTTTCTAGGCCTCATTGCCAGAAATGGTATGAATAATTCATTTAGAACTGAGGGATAAACCCTATCTTTGAGAGGAGAGGAGACCAAGCCCACCAAATTCCCATGGGAGACAATAGAACTCCCAAGCAACATAATAAAAAAATTTATGATTTTTAGGATAATCTTAGAGGAAATCACGAAGAAGCTTCTCCAAATAGAGATAAAGGGTATTCAAAGGCACTCAACAAAAAAATTAATACACATGGGTGGCTACTAAAATCTTCGAGAAAACCTAGAATTTAAAAGCCAAAGAAAGAAGCTTGGTAATCCAATAAGAACACTTCATCTCAATTTTGGCCAAAACGACATTCTAGAGGTCAACAAGAGAAGCCTGAAAAGAAAAAGGGATGCCAAAAAAATGAAAGATTTCCACATGCGCAATCCACTTCTAGACATACTTATAAAGCCAAGGAGGCTTCGGAAGAAAGGATTAGTGATAACACTGGGTATTGCTCCACTAAATGACAAAACCCAAAGCCAAGCAAAAGGTATCCAAGCATTTAAGGGATGCTTTTATATTCTGCACCTGTTTGATGAGTGAGAGAAAAGAATCATCAGTGAAGTGACCATTGATGAGCTATTGCAATGAATTGGGAAGGGCTATGCCCCAAACAAGCCCTTTAGAAATGGCATCTGCCAGTAAATATCCAAACCCTTCCACCACAAGCACATACAAAGAGGGTGCAAGAAAGCACCCTTGAAGAATGGAATGAAAAAGCCCAAAAACAAAGGATTGTTTCTCATTAATGGTGATCAAAGACAAAGAATCCCCAAAAATAATCTACTCAAATTGAATAAATCTTAGGTCAAACCCAAGAGCTCCAAGCATCACAAGAATAAAGGGCCATTCAATGCGATCATAAGCTTTGGCAAAGTCAATCTTGAGAAAGAGAGTAAACTGTCCAGAGCCTTCAGCCCATTTCATTCCTTCCCAAACCACAATGATATTATCTAAGATAAATTTGGATTTGATGGAACCTATTTGTTTGTGATAAACAATGAGTGGGAGGAAATGGCAAATTTTCAAAGCCAAAGCATCTTATAGGAAACATTCAATAATGTGATAAGCCACCAATTATAAATATCCTCTAGATCACCAAGTTTGGGAAAAATTTTAATGTTACCTTTGTTGAAAATATGTCCTAAAGATTGGTTATTAAAGGCTTCAAGATAGACTTTTTGAATATCAACACCCACACAAGACCAAAGAGCTTGATAGAACTCACACAAAAACCCATCACAGCCACGAGCCTTATCGGCCACCATAGAGCTGATAGCCTCTTTAAGGTCATCCAAGGTGAGAATTTGTTCACAAAAATTGTATTGGACCTTTGAGATTTGATGTGGAACCACATAGAGGCAATCCTAAAGGGATTGAGCTCGCTTAGGAGAAGGAGCCTGCGCTGTGAAAAGTTGCTCATAATGGCAAACAAATTCCTAGAGAATCTCTGGTAGCTCCGAGAGCACTGTCTAACCATCTTTGATTTCTTGATACCTAAGAAAGAGTGATGTTCTCGAAGAGCCAAAAGAAAATCTTTAGAAGAACAATCTCCCACTTTTAACCAGTGAATTCTGGCCTTAATTTAGGCACCACACGCTGAGTGGGCATCGACAATTTTCTTTTACTAACGAAGCTGGGCCGCTTATATTTGCAAATCCATAGAGAACGGGTTGGAAGAAAGGGCCTCCATGGATCATCAAAGGCACAAAGTTATGGCCTCATAAGACCGCCGATGTAAGAGAGAAAGTTGTCAACCATAAATGCACAGAAAATGCACCGTACATTGAATAGTTCGGTTCCACCTACAATCTAGCCAGATTGATGAGCTAGACTACATTTAAGATTCCACACCCATATGATATGAGCCACTTTAGGGTGATGACTTAGCAAATAGGTTTTCATAAATAATTGAGTCTTCGAAGGACAAGCTAGGCCCACACACCACTCAATACCAAATTTAATGAGAAAGTGGTTAGACAGGGCGACCTTAGGGAGAGGGGCCGTTGGTAAATCATAACAATATTTGAATTAAAATAAGGATTGAGAAAAAATCATTGCAATATATAGCATTTAAGTACTCTTATCATTTCCTGGACGAAAATTACACCACGTATACTAAACCACTTGTGGATGATGGTGATAAGAATTGGGATCGAAATGCCCTAATTTATTGTGCATATAAAACCATGCTTTCTATTCGCCAGTTGTCTAATAGAAAGGCACTAAAACTTCTTTATCAACTGCCACTTGCACCATATTAAAGTCCCCACGTAAGACCCAAGTGGCAGGAGGCATTGAATTCACAATCTGATCTTTCAATAACATCATTGAGAGAATAAACATTAATGATCCAAAAAGAATGATTTTCAATTGATATGAGGATCCACATAGATCAAAAAGCCCTAATTTACTGTGCATATAAAACCATGCCTTCTATTCACCAGTTGTCTAATAGAAAGGCACTAAACCTTCTTTATCAACTGCCACTTGAACCATATTAAAGTCCCCATGCAGGACCCAAGTGGCAAGAGGCATTGAATTCACAATTTGATCTTTCAATAACATCATTGAGAGAATAAACATTAATGATCCAAAAAGAATGATTTTCAATTGATATGAGGATCCACACCAACTGACGATTAGGATCAAACCTATGGTAAAAAATGTAAGAATGCCAACATGAAGCAAGGAGAGTCACAACACCACCACATCCTGCCTCATGTTGAGAGACAAAAACAGGGCTATTTGGTCAAATAATATGGCATGCAACAGAAAGAATGAAAGAGAAAATTTTAATTTACTACAAGCACAAAACATCAAGACTAGGATAATTTTGTCAAGTATCCCACATAGAATACTTCTTGACAAGGTTAGTGAGACCTCATATATTCCATGAAAGTAAATTCATCTATGAACTTCTTGCATGCCACATTTTTCCCCAAGAGAGGAGAATTGGTTATGCAAAAAGGAAGCTACAAATTGAAAACTAGCCAACCCATTCCACCATTTGTTTTTGGAACAATTTTGTGTTCCTCGACATGTCTAGGTGGGATTCAAGAATACAAATTTATTAACTATCTAGCTACAATAATAGAATTCAACTGAAGATTTCACACCAAAGGTTGACAGACAACACCCTCAACAACAATATCTTTCCCCTTATCTAAAGGTTTTGAAATTAGAGGTGACACAGAATAAGGCTCTTGTTCTTTAGGAGTCATGCTACTAGCTGAAGGGACTTTCCCTTGTGAGTAACAATAGTTCTTTTTTCTTCATTGTTTACTACCTCAAGAGCAGGTCGAGAAGGCTCAACAACCTTGGGTGGGGAATTAACTTTGGGACTCCCCTGAGGACAACCCTTAATCTTGTGATGTGCCTAATGGAAATACAAACAAGTGTTAGGTAGATTTAGATAGAGAACTCACGAAGAATGGAGAAGGCCTCCAATTTGAATATCAATAGTCTGTTTTAAAACATGAGGCAAATCAACCTTAACAAAAAACCTCTTTTGAGAGAGAGCATGGTAGAACCATTTTGGTTTGAGGCAAATAACCTTCCCTATGAAAGAAGCAATAGAGAATAAATAATAAATAATGCCAACAAGGCAAAAGAAGACCCAAAAATTCTACCCAAATTAGGACTCAAGGTTTCTTGTCATCGGAGAAAGAGTAATCGCAGGACCAAGGTTGGAAAACAAGTAATGAAGACTTAACATACCAGGGGCCATATTGAAAGAGTACTCATGGTTAATATTAGCAAAGAGAAAAAGAAAAAACCCTTTGGTAAAGTTTTGGATGCCAACAAGGCAGATCCCATGAGGGGCCCATGCCTTGGCAACCCAATCCTGGATTTTAGGGGTGAACCTCCCAACAAAATAAACGATAAGCATATATTGCTCAAGCCATTGAAATGCATAATCAAAATCTTGTATAGAAAAAATGACAACCAAGGGACTATCAGACCAAATTTATGAGATCACTTGTTTAGAGGAGCCATTCACCCCAACTACCAATGAACCAATACTAGCATCAACTCTTGGATTGATGCCAAACATGGCCTTAAAACATTAAAAATTCTGCAATAAATGTGGTATGATGTAAGGCTAACACAAAAAATAAGTATGCAGAGAAAAATCACAAAACCCTAACATAACGCATCAACTACTAGTTTTAACAATGTTTTTTAATGTGTATAAATTTCTATTGTTTGACTTTTTATGTTATTTAAGTGAGATTTTTTCTATAATATTATTTAATATAATGATGAAGGTGATAAAATAGTTTTTCATAACAATAATGGCTACTAACTTTTAAAATTTGATTGATTTTTTTTATCAAACTAGATAAGACAAATTAATTAGAAACTCAAACTATTTTTAGCAAGATTCTACTACTATACCATCCCCCAATTATTTTATAGCCATATGTAATTTATTGTGTCAAAGCATATTGTCGAAAATATAGACTACATAAATGTCTTAAAATTGATTCAATGACATTCAAGTTTTGAAAATCCTCATTGTCTTGCTTAGCATGTCACAAAAAGTTTCTAATGAATAGATGTTCTCCAAAGCATCTCTATTGATCTAGAGCAACATCAACATGGAACAAGTTATCATTAATAAACTTGTGGTTTACTCCAATCAAATGTCTCATCGTAGAAAATTCAAGGTTGTAGGAAATAATTTCTCAACCTATAGGCTTACCAAAAAATCTCTCTTTAATGATAGAGATAGGCCCTCTTTTCGACACGAAAAAGAACACACTATAAAAAATAGTGAGGAGATTGCCTAATTTTAAATAACATAGGTATCTTTGTTTCTATTTCTCTAAAACTTGTAGTTTTAATACTATTGATCTTATTGCTATTGGGTGTAATTAAATTGGTTGATCATTAAGATATTTTTTATTTTGGATCCCAAAATTTGTTGTTAATGAGAGGAATTCCAAAGTAAATTTCATGATTGTATTTTCTTGTATACACCTCCATAATTGAAATAATATGAATGTACAAGCGTCTCTCTTTTATCTTGGTACCTTGGTAAAATACATGGACTTTTGTTTTCCAAGGTTCCTATGATGATACCTCAATTTACATAGGGAGTGTCTTCATTTAGAGTTTAAGTTATGTAAAAGTATATAATAGACGTACAAATTGTTCCTTGTATACAATACAATTTGATTCTAAAGTTCTTAATCAGAGTATAACTTTTTATTGTTAATTGTAATTTTGGATACACATCTATTTAAACAATGAAGCGAGTATAATTTCATTAACATAGAATAAATCAAAGAGCTAATGAGACTATCCATATCCATGAGGAAAGAAAGTAATACATAATTCATGAATTTTATAGTTCCCTCCAAACAAGAATGAGATAATTTTCATAAGATTGTGCTTTGTTAATATAAAAATATTACTCACACTTTTCTACCAGCTACATTGAGCCATGAAGGGAGTGGTCCTGTTAAAGAATTGCTACCAAGAAACCTGAAATGTAAATGTATTATTCACAAAATAAAATCATTATAATGTTCTTGCATGATTGAAACAATGGAATCAATTGTATAATTCACAAATGCCTTATTTTAAAATTTTATTTATTCTATTTATTTATTACTTACAAGTATTTCAAAGAGCTCAAATTTCTCAAGGAATCTGGTATTTGTCCTCTCAAATTGTTAAAGCTCAAATCCCTGTTAAATATTTGACAATCAAAAACATTTCAATTTCTAGACAATTTCAAGGCTTGAAATCATCCAAGCGTTTTGGAAAAAGATATATCATATCTCAATAAATCTATTATCTATATTTTAGAGAAAGTATATACACACACAAAAAGGCTTTTACTCTTTAGTTTTTTAATTTCTTTGGTTCCATTTCAAACCCATTTTAGTTAAACAATATAGAAGTATTCTAGACATTTAAATACTAACCACACAAAAGGCATTTCTATTTAATGTATAAATGTAATACAATCAATGTACCAAGAATCCTTCAAATTTTTCTCAATCATTAAGTTCATATAAATACATTAGTGATACAAAGTGTACAAGACTTGTACTAATTCATTCAATTTCATAAAACATACTTCTCTTTGGAAAATATAAATATTGAGAAACATACCACTTGGTCAAAATTGTTCAAAAAGAACTCATAATTTTATTTTATTTTTTAAACATTTTTAACTATAGTCATCTCTTACTTGTAGGTTACCTTCTTGAAAATCCATAAGAAATTAATTGAATTGTGCAAAATTAACTATTTTTCAAACAAGGAATCATTATCCTTTGGTGGGAAGGAGAGAAAGGAGATAGGGGCAAGGGATTAACACAAAATTGTTTCGCACTCATAATATTTCATTGTACCCAACACCTTGATCTTTAACTCAAGTTTTGTTTTTGATTATGGGAAAACAAGTTTTGAGGGGACTCGAAACCCCTTACAACAGGTTTTGAAGGGACCCAAAACCCTCAGATTTTAACAAGATTTGGAACCCATAGTATATCGCTACCACATAAAACAAACCATGGAAATCAACAGCCCTAACACAACTGAGATGACAAAAGCCAGCCAAACACCAGCACTTCCATAGGCAAAAAGAGACGGCCAGACACTTAAGATATGATTAAGACAAAACATGCTGGCCACACCAACTAGGTTACAACCTTAAACTTAAGAAATAGTGACATGGGTTAAGAGGCACCCTCAACCAAACAATAGGGATGTTCCCAGCTCCCTTAGCCTGAGACAAAGACTCCAGACAACAAAAAGCTAGACTAGACCATAACCAAAAACAACCACTATCTAAACTGGGCCCTTGAAAACTAGCAGCTTCCAACCAAACAACATTAGACATAAAAGACAAAACAAGATGAATAGAAACAAGGGGATTTTGAAAGGATTCCCTAACCTTAGAATTCGGTTTTGTAGTGGCTCCTAAAACCACAAAAATGGTTTTGAAGGGGCTCCCTCAACCGTCTTGAGTTGATTCAAAGGCTTTAAAATAACAACATCCAAGCAAATAAACATCACCGAAATATCCACCTCTATAGGAGAAGATAGAAAAGAACTTAAAAGCCTGGATCAAACAACCAGAAAGTCACTTGCCTTAAGAAAACCAGGCTCCCACAACCTAAAGAGATGGGTTTTAAAGTGGTACCCATAACCACTAGGATGAAGCTAGCAATAAGAACAACTTCCAACTGTAGAACAGAGTCCAACAACATAAGAAAAATCCATTTCGCTTAGCTGGAACAAAGGGTTTTGGCAAGCTCCCATAACCTAAAGATATAGGAGAAAGATCTCCTCTAAAACCCCAACAGTCCAGAAAAATGACAACACCACCCACCCGCCAGCACCATCCAACCACCATAGTAGCACTCAACTCCACCTCTATAGGAGAGAAGTTGTCTCTAGCACCGTCCTTTTCTGCCTTCGAAGAAGGAAGGGCCACCTCAATAAGGCAAGTTGAAAAAACCCCAGGCTGCATAGAGAGGGCATACCAACAGATTCTGTAAACAAAGGAATGATTGAGATGAAGAGGACAACCCATCAACAGATCTTCAACAAAGATTGAGGGTGCAAAAAATAAATAGATCACTCCTTCCCTCATGACCTTGGGCCATAGCTCCAAAAAGATCATTTCCTCTTTGATAGAAAAAAGAGTAGCAATGGGAAAAAATCCCCTAAGACCTAAGACAATAGAAGCCAAAACCTCATCAAAGAGAGAACAAGCACAAAAAGGGGCATCCCCAGCCTCGAGACCATCTCGGGAAACATCATTGTAGGAAACCCCTAAAACTGCAACCAAAACCGAAGTAGGCTTTGTCAACAACCACATCCAAATGAAACAGAAGGGCCAAAGATCCACCCCAGAGACAATACCACCACAGGGAGCCATCACCACCACAGTCCACTGAATGACCAAAGCAAAACAATCTCTGGCCGATGACAGACAAAGCATGGCAGACAAACACCATTGCCCCCAAATCCTCTCAACACCCTCTCTGATCCAAAACCACCAATCAATCTGCCAAGGTATAGAGCAGAGAAAGGGAAAAAGGGACGGCAATAGGATCATGAAGGAACCCTCGGCATCCTACCCACCATTTGGGTCGCCTTCATTCTCCTCCCCTACAGCATCTTCCACTACCCTAGCCACCCCTGCTCCTTGCACGCGCTCCATTTAACTCAAGTTTTGTTATGTTACTACTATTGTTGGTAATACTCCTATAAAGGCGTATGAGTGTTAAACTATTATATCTTCTTGGTTCTTTAAAATATGTTTTTATCTTATGGTGAGGAATCATATGGTGTCTAGTTTTCTAATTCAAATTATCCATTCTCCATCAAGTCTATTAAATCTTGAGATTAAAATAAAATTTTAATTTGTATACTCTAATTTGTCATACTTTTTAGTTTGGAAACAAGATCTTCAGTTTGGGTAATGTTGCTACTTACTCCAACCATCTCAAGTTATCAAACTCTTTGAGAAAACTAAAATTTCTAACCTTGATAACAAGGCTCTAATTATATTCCATATCTCATGATCCCCTGGAATATGAAACATATTTTTACAAAACTTTATATCCTACAATTTTAGTGTAATGTAATAGCTTTATAATATGGACTTGAATATCTATGATAAAATGGTTTTAAATGCTACTTTGTTTTCAAGAAGATTTCATAATGTTACACTTTGCATTATCCTATGATCCTAAACCTTTAAGAGTGATTTAACCTTATGATAAAATTAGTCTCAAATAGCATCTACAATCCAAGTGGTAATTGTAATATTTTACCATTTGAGACTCCAATTAGATCCTCTCCCTATCTTCCAAAAATTTAATCCAATAGAATAAATCAATAAGTATCTACAAATCTTAGCCAAATAAAAAAACTACTAAGATCATATTTCTTCATCTCAAGCTTATACCAGTAATATAATTTATCCAAAAAATACGACTCAATATAGATCTTGAGCCCAATAACAAGGTTTATCTATAACACGCTCACATTATGATAAAAAATCTTTCACATTATGATAAACAAGAAAAACACATGTCCAGGCTTGTGATAAATATAGAATGTGTTTTGCTGACATAAGGCTAGAAAAAACAAAACATAAACAAGTAATTTAACTTTCTTATACTTTAAGTTATATTTTTAAGTATATATTGGCAGGATATTTGAGAATGGCTTTAGATCTCTAGGAGTCATAATGTAGATTCTAGATTTTAGGAGATCTTATAATTTTTCAAACTAGTTAGATTTCATTAATTAGTAGGCTCATATCATCATTCTCTTGCTATCTTTCTATCTCATGCTCTTTGTCTCCCCCAAGCTCTAGACCTATCTATATTCCTATCTCTCTTCTTCCTCTCTACCTCTTTCTATCTCAATCTCTCCCCAAGATCTAGATTTTATATTTTCTCAAACTTAGTCAAATTTTAATAATAACTAAGCTCCTATTATCATTCTCTCTCTATATCTATTTGACTCTCTTTGTCCCCCTCGGTCTCATATCTATCTCTCTTCATATCACTCTCCATCTCCCCCTCTCTCCCTCATCTCTCTATCTATTTCTCTCCTCTCTCCCCCATCTCTCTATCTTATTCTCTCATCTCTCCCCAAGCTCAAAACCTATCTCTCCCACCCTTCCAAGTTCTATATCTCCCCTCTCTTCTCTACCTACCTCACACACATTCTCTCCTCTTTATCTCACCTCTCTCTCTCCTTTGCCACCTCTCTATCTACCTATCTCCATCTCATCTATCCCTCTCTCTACATACCTCCCCTCACTCCCTTCCTACCTTTGCTTCTCTACATACCTCCCCATCTCACACACATTTTCTCTCTCACCCTCCCATTCGCCCTCTCTCTACATAGCTCTACATCCCTCCATGCCTACCACTATTTATCTACATAAATCTTCCCCGCTCCTTCTCTCTTTCTCCCTCCCTCCCTCCTTCCCTCTTTATTTCTCTTTATCACACTCTCTTTGTCACCCTCAAGCTTTATGCCTATCTCTCTCCCTATCACTCTCCCTCTCCCCCCTCTCTAGATATCTCTTGCTAACTCAATCTCTCCTCTCCACTACAAGATATAGACCTACCTTTCTACCCCTATCTCTTATCCTTCATTCTCTACATGTACCTCTCTCTTCGTCTATTTTATACATAGCTCTTTTTCCCTCCTTCCCTCCTCTCTCCCCTTCTATCTCTACTTATATCTATCTCCCCTCTCCCTTTCTCTGTGCATACAGGTCTCTCCCTCCTCCCTTAACTACCTCTATCTCCCTAAATAAATCTCCCTCCCTCCTTCCCTCTCTCCAACTCTCTACTTATACATTTATCTCTATTCTTGACCTCTCCTCTCCATTTCTCTGTATGCATCTATCTTACCTCTCACACTTCTCTATCTCTCCCATTTCTAAGTCTCTCCCTTCTTATCTCATTACAAATATTTATTAATTCTCTCTATATCTCTCATCTCACTCTCTCTCCTACTACGCCTCTCACCTCTTGAGATAAACAGAGTGAGAGGAGATAAATAGGGAAAGGGAAAGGAGATATAGAGAGTAGAGATAGATGGATAAGTAGAAAGGTGAAGAGAGGGAAGGAGGGAGGGATGTAGGTATAAAGAGAGAGGTTAGGAAGGATATTTATGCAGAGAAGTAGAGGTAGGTAGGGGACGAGGGAGAGGTATGAATAGAGAGGGAGGAGAGGAGAGATAGATATAAGTAGAGGTAGAAGGGGAGAGAGAGGAGGGAAAGAGGGAAGGAGAGCTATGTAGAAAAATTGATGTAGGAAGGCATTGAGAGAGAAGGGGGTGAGGGAGAGAGGTTGAAAGATATGTCTAAATCTTGGGGTTGAAAGGAGGGAGAGTTGGAGAAAGAGAGAGGGATGAATAGATGTAGGGAGGGTGGGAAGTACATGTATGTGGAGAAAGGGAGAGTTGAGATTGAGGTAATTAGAAAGGAAAATGGTGAGAGTGAGATAAGTAGAGGGGGAGTATGGGAGGGTGGGATAGAGAGAAAGTGAGAAAGAGAGGGAGAGGTATGCAGAGAATTAGAGATAGGGTGAGAGTGAGGGGATTTATATATGGATAGGGATAGAGGAGATAGAGATAAGCAAAGAGAGGGAAGGAGGGAGATAGTTGGGTAGGGTAGAGAGAGGTAAGATAGAGAAAAGAGAATGTGTGTGATGTAGGTAGAGAAGAGAGTGGTGATATAGAGCTTGGAGAGAGAGAGAGAGAGAGAGAGAGAGAGAGAGATTAGTGGTTATTTAAATTTGATTGTCTAAGAAATTATAAGATCTATAGCTTGGGGAGAGCAAAGATAATGAGATGAAGAGAGGTACAAAAGGAGAAAAAGAAGAGATATAGGAAAATAGATAGGTCTAGATCTTAAGGGAGAAAAAGAGAATGAGATAGAGAGATAGAAAGAGAATGATGATATGAGCCTATTGATTACTAAAATTTGTCTGTTTGAAAAATTATAAGATCTCCTAAAATCTAGAATCTTCATTATGATTCCTAGAGATCTAATGTCATTCTCAAACATCCTGCCAGTATATAAATAAAATATAACTTAAAATATAAACTTATATTTAAATGTTATATTTTATGTATATATCTTGATGAAAAAAATTAAGGGAAGGCCAAAGGCATTAGCACCCAAGGGTATATTCTTTTTCTAGCTTTATGTCAGCAAAATGTGTACATGTTTTTTTCTTTTTTACCATAATGAGTATGTGCTATAACATGTGCATGCATTTCATCTCATAAAAGTGCACACATATTTTTATTTCAAATAAAATGTATAAATTTCTAATTAAAATAATGTGTACATGTTTTGGTTCATATTTTCTAAAGCATTAAAATGTATGTGTTGTTTGAGTTTATCAAAAATATGTACATATTCGATCTATTTTAGGCATTTTCTTGGCTAGTGGCCACTAAATTGTTTTCCATCTTGTTGCACATACCCAAAAGTAATATTTTCAGCCTTGCAGTTTGGAAGATAGAAATGATACACATGAAAAAAAATCTATTCAAGTTTAGAGGTGGAGCTCAAGAAGAAGAAAAGTTAAGGTTGATAGAGTGCTCATAGTGCTTGTCCACTATTTAAGTGTAGTGCCCCTAGTCAATGTGTCAGAGTATTGTAGTAGTGCTAGCGAGAGGAAGCACGTAAGGTTATTTGGGACCTGTAGAGTTCATGTTAGATGACGCATAGCGTGCCCCCACTCCTAGAGTACTATTTTGGATTTTGGATCGATCTGATTACACATTTAGTTAAGGAATGTGTTTGTGGCCAACTTACAGATATTGTAGCTATATTCTAGGCCAACTTAAGGAGGTAATTGATATTGAAATATATATATATATATATATATATATATATATATATATATATATATATATATATATATATATATATATATATATATATATAATGCCAATCAAATTGGTTCCAACGTGTAGTTGAGAGTGAGAAAAAGATAATTGTGAAAAATATTATGCAAGCTAATTACTCAACATATATACAATTATGCGTACAATGTAGATCTCATGCACACAATAAGAGTGTTCTGAAGCATTTCAAATTAGATAAATGTTGAAGGCTAAGTTTCAAAGATACACATGAGTTTTTTTAAAACGTTCTCATTAATGAATTGATGTTGTCATTGATGTCAATTCTTAACTTGTGTGTTGATGAGCTATGTGTTGTCCATTTGTGTCAACCCTTTGCTGATGGAAGTATATATTGTTGATGTATTGCGATGTGTCTACTGGAGATTGTTGGTAGTTTTTTCTATAACTATCATATGGTGCAGTTGTGTGCTGAGCTATGATGGGGATGACTAAGTGTTGCTATAAAAAATATATTGATGATGAGATTTGTTGTATATGTTGTTAATGATTGAGGCACATAGTTTTGATACGTTGATATCTCTAACATATGTAGCTATGATAGGGGTAACTGACTATTGTTATTAAAGATATGTTGATGATAAGATTTGTGATAACATTGTTGACAATGGAGGCACATAAGGCTGATATGTTAATATCTCTAGCATATGATGTTGAGTGTTGTGAGCATAAATCTTAGGTGGTGACTCAAATGTATGTATCAATGGTTGTGGATTTCCACCATTTTTGTGTTGATGTCTACATTTATTATGGTATAGTAATATGAAATACAGATGAATATTTAAGGAGATGTGTGATGTTATTAATGTTGAATGCAGATATGTGTTGTATAAATGATTCATGGTTATATCTACCTTCTTGGTGTTGATATCCATACTCGGGGTATTAGACAATATGATTATATTATCATTGATGATTATAGAAGTGGTATTCAAGTGAATATGTTGTTGACATGTTGGAATGATGATGATGATGATGATGATGATGATGATGATGATGATGATGATGATGATGATGATGATGATGATGATGATGATGATGGTGATGATGGTGATGGTGATGGTGATGGTGATGGTGATGGTGATGGTGATGGTGATGGTGATGGTGATGGTGATGGTGATGGTGATGGTGATGGTGATGCTGGTGGTGATGCTGGTGATGATGATGATGATGATGATGATGATGATGATGATGATGATGATGATGATGATGATGATGATGATGATGATGATGATGATGATGATGATGATGATGATGATGATGATGATGATGATGACGACGATGATGATGATGATGACGATGATGACGATGATGATGATGATGATGATGATGATGATGATGATGATGATGATGATGATGATGATGATGATGATGATGATGATGAATTGATATTTTCTAGATGATCTTGTGCATACTACAAGTTGTAGTATCCACTTTATTACTCCAAAGTGAACAACACATTTTCTGATGTTCAAAAGTTGATAAAGAGTAAAATTGCAGAAAAAATATGTCAAAGATAGTGTGGAAGAATTCCTCACATTCCTCCACATTTGTAGATATGGTCATGTGGTTTTAGATATAATTTATATGCTCAAAGTGGATGTTTCTCTCCTATGGTTTTTGGTCCCTAGTGTTGCAGCTATTATTTCTAGTGAGGGCAATATGTTTGTAGTCAATTGACTAGAGAATGCTCCTACATTGATGTTCCTTTTACTGTGACTTGGAGGATATTGTTATAATTTCTATGTAGTGTCTCAGTTCAAATTTTGAGCAATGAAATGTTCTAGAATTGTGTCTATCAACATTTATCTCATGATTGTGTTTCCTAGCACTCTAGTAATGAATAATTTTGTGTCAACTTAGATTTTTCAAACTTGTTTTGTCTTGACAACATGGAATAAAATTGTATGAGGACGTTGTTGATGGTTTGTAGAATGCCTCTATGTGGTTTGCATGATGTTGGATGATATGTTTGGTGTTACATTGTGTCTAATGTTGGTATTCAGTGTAATTTTTTAATTGTATGGAAGACGGGGTTTTTTCTCATGCTTGTGGTGTATCTCTGGGGGTCTCTTCCAGTTTTGGAGTTGGTGTTGAGTTGCATTTGGGTCCTACTATGATGCAGAGCCCTTGTCACACACCTGAGAACAAGTCCAATAATTTTAGTTTTGACCTCTTCAATGACCACAAGGATCCTACAAGGAAGGACTCCATAGCTTATGGCTAGAACTACTCACAAACCACTATGCTAGTATCTACTCAAGATGAGTAAAAGGCTTCAACTTCACTATTGCACCACTTCATGACTCCTACACTTGGGGGATTTGGAATTGGTCCATTCATTCATACTAAGGATTTTTCCAAACATTAGTTTTAGGTTTTGTCTTCAATACCTTATACCTCCTTTGGAAACCTACCCCTCTGGCTAGTAGCCCTATTTAGTGAGAGATTTGGCCTTAACTCCAAAATATTACATATGCCCTAGCAAACTACTTGCCTTTTTAGATACCCTTTTGAGAGTTACTTCCATCCCCAAAATGGTTTGGCAACATCTGCACTTTAAGGGTCTGAACCCTTTAGAAGCCTCGAGACCTAATTAGGGTGATTAGGCCTATTTTACAAAGCAACCATCATTTATTCATTGCAAACTGCAAAAAAAACTACATGGGAATATGGGGGATGGTAAATAACTTCTAATTCCAGGGTTGCACACTTGGAATCCATTGCTACAAGGTTTTAGGGTGAATGTCCTATTTTTGCATGAGGTAGTCACATTGAGATGCCTACCTACATTTGTCTCTTAGTCCTCACAACCAAGTCTTCCCTAAAAGAACCCCCAAAAATCCTAGAATACGTAGGCCAATCCTTCACTCCACCAAAGGAAGAAACTTCTAGGTGAAAGGAATGCAAGATATGCCCATTTTTGGCTAAAACCCTAGCCAACCCCTTACTTTCCAGGTAATAGTCAGAAATTTGAAGGGTTATCCTTACTCACAAACTTTCAAGAGCTTAGACCACCACCAAAAAAAAGGTGATTCAACCCTCCAACTACTCCATGAATGGTTTTGTTCAATTCAATTCGTACAAGGACGTACAATATCTGCAAACTCAGAATTCCTAGGAAAATTCAGTTTATTCAGTGTTTATTTGCTTCCAAACTTCAAATCACAATCAATATAACATTGGGAATCATGTCCATAAGTTTTATATCCCTCTCCAATGGTTTCCAACTTAATTTTTAAGAGGTTGGAGCCTTTCAGAGGCTTACAACAACCCAACTTTGAAAAGTTGCACTTTTTCTCTCAAAAGTTGCATTTTGACACAAAAGTTGTCAAACACCACAAGCTTGGGATCCAGACAACTTGGATCAACCAAACAACATTAACACACCCTAAAAAACCTATCAAACACTAAAACAAACTTTCTACTACCCCTATTGACCAAATTGTCCAAATTAGCTTATCAAGATGCCTAATTTGTGACATTGGTTTACATGGTGGGGTCTTTATTGAATACATGAAAAGTTCACACACAAAAGACATTCACAATGACCCTAATATCCTTGTCTTCATCATCAGTTGCATGATTAGCTTGTTGAAGAGGTGCCCCTGCACCATACTCCCCGGGAGAAGAAATCTCAAGCCCACTTGAGATCAAAGGTTGGAGATCTACACCATGATTGGAAATTTGTTTATCTATAATCCAAAATACTTCAAAGTTTGGTTCGCCCTACCATGCCACCAAATACTCAACATACTCCTTGTTCCTTGTTCTCTTTGTGACTCTTATTTCTAGAACCTTGCTCAATTTTGGTGAATCATGCCTTGGAATATCATTGTCTGTTGCAATCTGCATTGGTTCCTCCACTTCATGTCCATTGCCTTTGAAAGGTGTAAGATCACACACATTGAAAATGGGTGCCAATCCAAGATTAGGAGGAAGTTGGATTTCATAGGCATTCTGGCCACATTTCTTCAAAATATGACATGGTCCAATCTTCCTCTGCATGAGCTTGTTGTGCTTACCATTTGGGAGTCTCTCCTTCTTCAAATGTACCCATACCAAGTCCCCAAAACTAAACTGCACATCCCTCTTTTTCTTGTCAGCATAAGCCTTATACTTCTCTGCAGATTGTTGGAGATTAGACTTCACTTGATCATGTACCTCCTTGATGGCTGATGCAAAAGCTTCACCATGTACACTAATGGGCTCTTCCTTGGGAAAATCCCTCAACTCTAATACACCCCTTGGGTGGATGCCATACACAATTTGAAAAGGAGACTTCCGAGTGCTTCTATTTATGGTGTCATTGTATGAGAACTCTGCTTGTGACAGTATGTTGTCCCATTTTTCTTCATGTTGTCTAGTCAAACATCTTAATAGGTTCCCCAAGGACCTATTGACAACTTTAGTTTGTCCATCCGTTTGGGATGGTAGGCTAATGAGAAAGCTAGGTTGGTGCCCAACTTATTCCAAAGGATCCTCCAAAAGTGTCCTATCAACTTCACATCCCTGTATGAAACTATGTTTAGAGGCAATCCATGTATCTGGACTATCTCTTTGAAAAACAAATCTGCAACATATGAGGCATCACAAGAGGTTTTACATGGCAAGAAATGAGCCATTTTGCTAAATCTGTCCACCACTACAAAGACACTGTCAAACCCTCTCCTTGTCCTAGGTGGACCCAACACAAAATACATGCTTATGCTAGTCCATGGCCTAGAAGAAATGGGTAAGGGTTGGTACAAGCCTACATTGGTGGATTTTCCCTTGGCTTTTTGACAGATTACACATGTCTCCACAAACTTCCTTACATTTGCCTACAACTTAGGCTATTAATAATGTCTTTTCACAAGGTCAAGTATCTTGTCAAGACCAAAATGACTTGCCATTGCTCCACAATGCTTCTCCCTAATGATATTAAGTCTCATTTAACACTTAGGAATGCATAATTGTCCACCCTTGAATAGCAATCCCTCTTGGACCAAAAACTCAAAAAATTCAACATGATACCTCTCACCAAAAGACACATACCTTGTAGATCTCTCCAAAATCTTCATCAGTATCATACATGTTCTTCAAGGAGTCAATACAAACACTTTCCATCTTGATTTGGTTGATGGTTAAGACCCTCCTGCTCAAAGCATCTGCCACTTTGTTCTTGACCCCCTTCTTGTGCTTGAGGTTGAAGGTGAAGGCTTGTAGGGTCTCTACCCACTTCATGTGCTTGTGGCTTAACTTCTCTTGATTGTTTATGAAACTAGGTGCCTGATTATCATTCAACACTCTAAACTCTTTAGGCAATAAATAGTGCCTCCACTTCTTCAATGACTGAACCAAAGCATACATCTCCAAATCATAGGATGAGTATCTCCTCTTGGCATCATTTAGTTTTTCACTAAAAAAGGAAATTGGCCTTCCTTCCTGAATGAGTACTACTCCAATAGCCATGTGGCTTGCATCACATTATACTTGGAATATCTTGTTGAAGTCTGGTAGGGAAAGGACTAGTTGTTCTGCAACTTTCTTCTTCAAAGTTTCAAATCAATCATCTACCTCCTTGGTCCAGTTGAACCTGCACTTTTGTCCTCCCTTTATGGTTTCAAGAATTGGTGCACAAACATGACTAAATCCCCTTATAAACTTCCTATAAAAATTTTCTAAGCCATGGAAAATCTAGACATTATTCATAGTTTTAGGTGTAGGCCAAGACAATATAGCACTTACCTTCTCCTAGTCCATTTTCAACTCACCTTGTGAGAGTACAAAGCCCAAGTAGATGATCTCCTCTTGCATGAACAAACACTTATCCAAATTTATCATTAGCTGCTCTTCATGTAACCTTTTGAGGACCATATCTATATGTTTGAGGTGCTCTTCCCTTGAGTGGCTAAAGATCAAGATATCATCAAGGTATACTATCACAAACTTGCCTATGAACTCCACCAAGACCTCATTCATCAGCCTCATAAAGGTAATAGGCACGTTGGACAACCCAAATGGCATGACCTTCCACTCATACAACCCCTCATTGGTTTTAAAAGTTGTTTTCCATTCATCCCCTAGCCTTATTCTAATCTGATGGTATCCACTCTTTAGATCCATTTTGATGAAATACTTTGCACTCCCCAAGCAATCAAGTAAATCCTCTATCCTAGGGATTGGAAATGTATACCTTATGGTTATCTTGTTGATGGTCCTTGAGTATATGCATAGCCTCCAAGTGCCTTCTTTCTTGGGTGCAAGGATAGAAGGTACTGCACATGGGCTTATACTTTTGCTAATTAGCCCTGATTCTAGAAACTCCTCAATTTGTCTTGCCATCTCTGCATTCTGATCTGGGGTTAGCTTGTATGCTGCCTTATTTGGTAGGGTAGATCCAGTGAACAGATCTATGCAATGACTTATGTCTCTCACCGGTGGCAGGGATCTTGGAATTCCATCAGAGATGATTCCTTTGTCCTTGTTCTTTCCTCTCTACAAACTACTCCTTCCTTGTCACCTTAGACTTGGGAATTAGGGCATAGTAGACTGCATCCTTCTCTGCCATCTCCTTCATGAACTGCTTCCCTTCTATCAACAATACTTTGGCATCCTTTCCCTTAGGTTCCATCTCATTCTTCATTAGGGGTAAAATCTCTATCACCTTACCATCCTTGGTGATTGAATAGGTGTTTCTAACCCCATCATGATAAGCCTTCAAATCAAACTATCAGGGCCTCCCAAATAGGAGATGACATGCATCCATCTTGGCTATATCAAATAGCAGTCTGTCCTTGTATGATCCAATCTGAAAATCTACCAATGCATGCTCCTCTACCACTGCTTGCTGACCTTAGGTGAGCCATGAGACCTTTTAGGGGTAAAGATGTGGCAACCTTCTCAACTTAAGCTTCTCTATCATTTCAAGTGACACAAAAATTTTCAGTATACCTAGAGTCTATCAAGACCTTGCACACCTTTCCTCATGCCTTGTAGGTAGTTTTGAAAAAAGACTTTCTTTGCGGGGGCTCCTTGTCAGGTATCTTCATGTTGGTTACTTCTCTCCTCATCATTAGAGCCTCTCCTCTTTCAAGGTAGCCATAGCTATCAGGAACATTAACACTTTGATAGGTGTTTGCACTTGCCACACTTTGGCAATCTGATTCCCACACTAAATTGCTCCTCCTTTCTCCCATGGAGCTTGTAGCCTTCTTTGGACACCTATTGGCCATGTTCCCTTCTTGGTTGTAGTTTTAGCATCTAGGAGGTCCTCTACCTTGGGATCTTCCTCTAGAGAATGGTCTTCTACCCCTAAAGTTCCCTCTTTGATTGTAGCCTCCTCCTTGGTTGTAACTGTTGTTTCCTCTGGTTCCTTCTTGATTAGACTCACCTTGGTATACAAAACCACTTCCTTTGCCTCTGAAAGGAATTCTTCCCCCTCTTTGTTGTCTCCCTTTTCCTCTTCTATTTTTTTCCTACCTTCTCTTTATCTTCTCCTCCACCTTGAGTGCCAACTAAAAGCATTTTTGGATGGTCTTCGGGATGTGGAGCTTTAAATATTCTTGGATGACAAATATCAATCCGTTGAGATATCTTGCCACCTTCTCATCTTCACTCTCCTTTACCTTAGTCTTCACACACAACTTCATCAACTCCTCTACATAGGAACTCATGTCCATCTCCTTCTTCTTCAAATTATGTCCTCTTATGTAATTGGACATTATAATCCACTGGAACATAGGCTTCCTTCACCAAAGTCATCATCTTCTTCCAAGTAGCCACTTTTCTCTTTCCCTCTTTCACCCTCTCCTCTTGGATGAAATTCCACCAAGTCAGTGCAGCCCCTTTCATTTTGGATTAGGCCATCTTCACCCTTTGGTGCTCTGGTATGTCTTCACTCTCAAAGAAATTATCTAAGGAGCTTATCCACTCCATCACTATATCAGGCTCCATCTTGCTTGCAAGCACTAGCAGATCCAACTTTACATCCATTGTTCTTCTTTCCATGGACTTGAGAACACTCATCAGGAGTCTCTGGTCTACAAGAACCTCTAGTTCTTCCTGCCTAGGGATCTCCTCTTCATCCCCTTCTTCATCTCCTCCAGAGTCTCTCTCTCCCCTCTCCACTTTGCCCTTCAACTGGTCCATTTCATTTCTCAAGGCCTGATTCTCAGCCTTGATTGCTCTTGTCTCTGCCATCTACTTCTTTACTAAGATAGCCAACTCAACATTGGTCATCCTTTATGGGATATCTTGGGATCCCTCTTCCTCTGACATTTTGTCTTCTTCTGTAGTCCAAAGTACACTCCTAAGCTCTGACACCACTTGATGCAAAGCCCTTGTCACACACCTAAGAACAAGTCCAATAGGTTTATTTTTTACCTCTCCAATGACCAGAAGGATCCTATAAGGAAGGACTCCACACTTTATGGGTAGAACTACTCACAAACCACTATGCTAGTATCTACTCAAGATAAGTAAAAGGATTCAACTTCTCTATTGCATCACTCCATCACTCCTACACTTGGGGGCTTTGTAATTGGTGCATTCATGCCTAATAAGGACTATTCCAAACATTAGTTTTAGGTTTTTTCTTCAATACCTTATACCTCCTTTGGAAACCTACCCCTCTGGCTAGTAGCCCTATTTAGCAAATGATTTGGCCTTAAATCCAAAATATTACATACACCCAGGACAACTAATTGCCTTTTCAGATACCTAATTAAGGGTCTGAACCCCTTAGAAGCCTCGAGACCTAATTAGGGCGATTAGGCCTATTTTACAAAGAAACCATCATTTATTCATTCCAAATTGCAACACCAACTACATGGGAATGTGGGGGATGGTTAATAACTTCTAATTCCAGGGTTGTACACCTAGAATCCACTGCTAGAAGGTTTTAGGGTGATTGTCCTAATTTTGCATGAGGTAGTCACATGGAGATGCCTACCTAGATTTGTCTCTTACTCCTCAAAACTAACTCTTCCCTACAAGAACCCTTGAAAATAATAGAATAAATAGGCCAGTCCTGCACTCCACTAAAGGAATAAACTTCTAGGTGAAAGGAATGCAAGATATGGCCATTTTTGGCTAAAACTCTAGCCAAACCCTTACTTTCTGGGTAATAGTCAAAAATTTGAAAGGTTCTCATTACTCACAAACGTTCAAGACCTTAGACCACTTCCAAATCAAAGGTGATCAAACCCTCCACCTAATCCATTAATGGTTTTGTCCAATTCAATCCTTACAAGGACGTACAATCTCTACAAACTCAAAATTTCTGGGAAGTCTCAGTTTATTCAGTGTTTATTTGCTTCAAAACTTCAAACCACAATCAATATAACCTTGGGAATCATATCCACAAGTTTTATAGCCCTCTCCAACAGTTTCCAACTAAATTTTTAAGAGGTTGGAGCCATTGAGAGGCTTACGACAACCCAACTTTGAAAAGTTGCACTTTTGCTCTCAAAAGTTGCATTTTGACACAAAAGTTGTCAAACACCACAAGCTTGGGATCCACACAACTTGGATCAACCAAACACCATTAAGACACCCTAAAAACCTATCAAATACCGAAACAAACATCCTACTACCCCTATTGACCAAATTATCCAAATTGGCTTATCAAGATGCCTAATTTGTGACATTGGTTTACATGGTGGGGTCTTTATTGAATACATGAAAAGTTCTCACACAAAAGTCATTCACAATGACCCTAAGATCCTAGTCTTCATCATTAGTTGCATGATTAGCTTGTTGAAGAGGATCCCCTGCACCATACTATGTCATGTGGGGATCTACATTGTGTCGATTCATCTAGAAGAAGCATTTTTTCGTTGACTGGTTATGTGCTACATGTTTTGCTTACACATTACTATATTTCTAGTCGTGGAGGATGTTTGCCAATGTGTGTGTTGGTTGGGACTATATTGGATGATGCATTAAGATGTTTATAGGTCCTCTCCATCTCCTGGATAGGACTTATTTCACCACAATTATTTTGTGTGGATGACCTAATTGATGTTTTGAGAAGATCTAGATGCTATATAAAAAGGATCAAATTAATTGCATATGGTGTGGATTAGAGTGGAATGTGGAAGCTGTAAGGGTGTGTAGTGAAAGTGTTGGAGTTGAACTACCTAATAATTGCTTAAGTAAATGATTCAAGAGAAACTACATTTAGAGGAGATTGTTGAATGCAATGTTTTTGAAGGCTTATTTATTATAACTCATATATTCACATATCTTTCTCAAAGATGGTGACTTCCCTAGAAAGTCATTTTTATAGTTCCTTGGGTACGTGATCCTCTATCTGAAGTCCTTCTAGGAGTAGCAAACTTCCTTGGGTAGTGAGCCCTTCAAAAAATTGCAATACTATTTATATAGTGTGAGTTAATGCTTACCTTGGTTTTTCCCTTCTTGGGTTTTCCATGTAAATTTGGTGTTCTCTTGTGCATGTGTGTTCATTACTTATCTTTCTTTTCTCTTGACCAAATTAAAGTTTAAAGTTGAATTTGAATTGGGCTATAAAGGGTTAATATTTTTTCAAGACTAATTTACCCTCCCCCTCTCAATATTGGGTTGTGTTCAACAAAGTTATCTTTCATATATTTTATTTTAAGAAAGGCTAGTGTCTTATTATCTAAGTTTATTCTCTACTCTTGGATTAGGGGATTGTTCTCTCTTGTGGGTTAGTGTCTATGTCTAAGGTCAAGATTATTGTTGGTCGATGCCTACTAAATATTGTAATTTCTTTATTAACTTTGTGAGATTGGATTTGGGGAGTAGACAAGCATCTATTCTCACCATGGTTTGTCCCTTCAAGGTTTCCATGTAAATCAAATGTTCTTTTGAGTTGATGAATGTTTATCTTTTGCTTAGAAATTCCTATGATAGTTTGAGAAGTTATTAATGGTAATTAATGTTTAATTAAGGTAAAATTTACATACTCTAATTTACCCCCTCAATTGATCTATGTCTATAGAATTATTGTTGTGTGCAATTGGCCTGCTATTTTCTAATTTCTTCATTTGGTATCAAATCTTGGTCATAGATTTTTTATTTTACAGGTAGAAATTCTCTCTAAGAAACTTTAGAATAGATAATGGCAGTTCAATATTCCATTCCAGCTTACTTTGTTCACCAAAGATAGCTATGAATATTGGAGCATAAAGATCAAGACTCTACTATAATCCCAAGATCTCTCCCCAAAATAGTAGAAGTAGGATATAATGATCATGTAGATCAAAATTATTTGAATGCATTAGGTAAAAATCATTAAAAAATAATTGAAAGAAGATAAGAAGAAAAATTGAGCTCTCTTCACCCTCCAATTCGCATAGGATATTTCAATGTTTTTCAATATTTTTGGTATGACGAATTCAAGGGATGGATGGGAGGCTCTCTAAACTACATACTGAGCATTGGACAAAGTAAGCTCAGTAAGACTTCAAACCATTCAAAGATATTTTTAAAATATAAGGATGAAATAAGCTAAGTCTCTTCAAGAATTTATTACTAGGACTAAAGAAATTATAAACTAGTTTAGAATTCAAGAGGAAACTATCATAGAAGAAAAAAATATAGAAAATATTTTGAGATCTCTTCCTCTAATGTTTGATCTAGTGGTGATAGTCATTGAAGCAAATAGGAATCTAACTACTTTCAAAGTTGTAGATTCAATAAGGTGTTTTGTAGTCTCATGAGGAATGTATGAAACATTTTATGGAGATCCTAGTGCAAGATTTTCTATCTACTATAAGAATTCAAGATACATATAAAATGCCTCCCCACTCCCATAAATCTCAAGAGTATTATTCTACAATTAGAGGACATAGTAGAGAAAGATGAAGAGGTAGTAACAAACAAAGGGAGAAGATGAAGCTACCAATTTATATCACCTATCAAAGGTGGATCATGGGATTTCAATACTAACCACCCATTGTTTGATTGAAGTAGCTTTGTGAAGGTACCTTTAGTATAAAATCACCACAAAATCTTGCCAACAAAGTAGATTGCAAATAAAAAAAAGTAAAAAAACTCAAGAAAGACATGTAGATATTGGAATGTCCAAAAACACTCAAGTTCTTGCCAAAAAAAATCACAGCAAGGAAGCTACAGGTCAAAGAAATGATCACTACATTGCCACTAGTTTAAGTGTGAAAATATTCTTATGTCTATACTTTGTAGAAGAGAAGCTACCCAAGTTGAAAGGGTGAAGTACATTCAAAGCTAAGGAGTTTTGGAAACCAGATATAGAAGTTCTCTATCACTATAAAAAAGGAGATTCAACCAATAGGAAGGGAGGCCAATGAGATCGTAAATCACTATTTGTAATAAATTAGTCTGAGCCACCAATACAAATCCATGTGAGGAAGTCGGATCCAAGCCTTAGAAAAAAGCATAAAGGTGTTATAAACTCATTGGTATTGCATAAAGAGGGAAATTTGCAGCCTTCATGACAATAATTGAAGCCATCCATCAAAGGAGGAGATGAAGATTCCAAAAGGAATAAGTAACAGAGTCAGTTTGAAACCACCTTTGAGAAAGGTGAAGCCCTCGATTTTTAAGAGCAAGTCATAGGAAGCCACTAGTATTTTTGAGAGAAGATCTCAAGATTGCAAATATAATTTTTTTTTGTGTTGAAACAATTATTGCTTGAAATTGAGAGGGAGAATGTTGGAACTATATAATTCCTCTTATATTGCATGAGAAGACCTATAGTCTTATGCAGTTTTTTGAATGAGATAAAAAAATAGAATTTGCATGAAGAAGATAACTAGAGTTTTGCATATGCATGTGATCTCTTCTATATTTAGGTATTCTGAGCTCTATTGATTGAGGCTATAGTAGTGAGTTATTTATCTCTACTCTTTTGATTAGTTGATGCTTGATCATGTGATCAAGAAATCAAATCAATAAAAAAAATTATTTGAGTTATCATTGTGTAACAATTTATTTTCTAATTTCTTCATGTGTGACCTTTTTTAAGTTAGACATTATAGAAGTGTTTCAAAATGTTGCATTTATCATGCACACACTTGTCAAGATTGGTAATAGTAAACTTTTCAATGGATTTGACAACAAGATTAAATTTAATGTTAGGATGCCTTGAGAGACTCATATATATTGTTATTGACATGTTATAAAATCAATGTAAGATGCTAATAATAATTTATATATTTAAATCAATATTTTTCAATAAAAATTAGTTTGTGCTACTTATGTATTTTTTACACTATTCCTTCCCTACTTATTCTAATACTTGATATCAATTTGTTTGGAGAATTTAACAGAATTACGTAACTGTTTTGAACTCATAATCTGGTAAATATCTCACTTTTGATACAAGTACATATGACATGTATCGCATAGATGTCAGCCCCAATTTGTGAACCTGTGGGATGCGACCAAAACTTCTTAAATACACAGTTCTAAAGATGGTTTGTCTCTTTGGTATGTATGCTTATCTATCGTTTTTCTTTTTAATGTACAGCAGAGTGGACAGAGACATCTTCCGCCAAGTGTTTCACTAAAATCACCGAGAATCCACAAAAGGATTTCTCCCTTAACACAAATTCTTAGTTATTTAGCACCCATAACCTTTAAATTCTTAGTTACTTAGCATCTATAACCTTTAAATTCTTAGTTACGTAACACCCATAAGCTTTGAAGAATAACTTACAGCATCTGGA
This sequence comes from Cryptomeria japonica, assembly GCF_030272615.1. NCBI lineage: Eukaryota > Viridiplantae > Streptophyta > Pinopsida > Cupressales > Cupressaceae > Cryptomeria > Cryptomeria japonica. Next base: position 2,398,011 of record NC_081413.1, read on the forward strand.
GTTCGTCCAATTCTCCAATGTATTCAGGAATTTGTCCAGAGATATTATTGTTTCTTAAAAATCTGCCAAATTTAGTCAAAAGCATTGTAGAATAAGTGAAACAGGTAAACAAAAGAATCAAATTCAGAAACAAACTCACATCAAGCATTTCAGCTTCATGACCATATTTCCGTACACAAGAAAAACACATTATCTTTTCACTCACAGTGTTTTGAGATTCGTTAGATTTCGTAAGAATGGAAGGGATGTGCCACCATTAGGTAAATCGCATAGGATACTGTTTAATCAGAATGAAAACATGTCATCCAACATAAAGATGTTAAATACACTATGTATGAAAAAAAAAAAATTAAAAATTAAAAAAACAAAAACCTATCTATGAAAAAGCAACTAGCAAAATTAGGATGACAGACAAAGAACTGTTTGCACTTGTGATTCTTAGTTAGTCAAATCCAAAAAGTAATGTTTGCATATAGAATTAATTAGGCGAGATGAAAAGGTGCTTATGCTTACAGACTAGTCAATTTAGTCAAATTTGATAGGGTTGAAGGAATTGGCCCTTCAAAAGAAGTGCCTTCCAGTTTCCTGCAATTAGAAGCACATTATGCACCCGGAAAAAGGAAAAACAAACGTGTATACAATTAAAACCAAATACAAGCAATAGTTCAAGAATCAGTAATCTCACAAGTCCTCAAGTTGAGTCCAGTTTCCAATAAGATTTGGAAGTTTTCCGGTGAAGTTGTTGCTAGATGCCCAACTGCAAAAAAAATCGAGTGATTTTGTAAGCAGATTTGACAACTTCAGAACTTCAATACAACAGAAAATGCAGAGTATGTAAAGTTAAGCTACTTACAGTGTTTTCAACTTCTTTAAATTGGAAAACGTTGAAGGTATTGTTCCACTGATTAGATTGCTTCGCATATAGCTGCCATGGAAAGGTAACTTATTATTTTATCATTTATATGGCACTGTACCAAATTGTTGACTCTTTGTGATAAAAATTCCATGAAATAGATATTAAGGATACAATCATCAACAATCCACAAGACTTTAGATGGCGTTTGGTAGAGCCATATATATGTGCGAAGGCGCTGCTACCAACCATATGAAACAAGACCACAATGCCCACAGTAATAATTGTAATATCTCCGCTTCAAAATTAAACATAAATTAAAATATTGAGAAATATTAAACTTATTAAAGCAATTTGAAAGGAGGAGCAGCTGTGAGCAGCCACTACATGAGAAGGAAGATTTACATTTTGACCACTACTGATTTTTGTATATGCCAGAGGGGATCAGAAGTGTTGAATAAGACAAAATCAAATCAACTTTAAAGACATGCTGAAAAGAAATGATTTGAACCCTTCTAAGCTTTGGCTAGCGGTACTCGCGAGAACTGAAAAGAAATTACAGTATTGGATCGCCAAGCTTCTCTTATGGGTCAGAAAATTTCAAATTTATTTCAAGATTTTGACTGTCTTGCATATTTATTATTCTTCTTGATGTGTTCCTTGCAAGGCTTCATATCTAAAGATTGAAAAAGCTCCTCAAAGACTTTATCTAAGCCTCGAGCTATGGGCACCATGGCTTCTATGAAGTGGTTTGGAATTATTGCTGATTGCCATGGGAGGTTGGAGGCCTTAGTTTATTTTCTATTTATCGGCAAGACATTACTCTATGCGCTAAACACTCACTAGCAATGAGGCCAGAAAAGTTTTGGTTCACCATTGCATTGGCACTAGCATTCTTCATGGCTGTCCAGCCTAGAAGGGCCTTGATCTTGGCACTTTTCTCACTATGAACGATCCAATCCATATACAGGGCACGTCTATCATCAAAAGCATCTAAAACGATTGGGAATCCATCATTAACAAATATTTCGTTTGGTGGTCTCATTTTTCAATTCTCAAGGGAGGTCTTTGCTTGGACTCTGGCACCAAATTTTTTTGAGCGAGGAACCAAAATATTGGAAGATTTTATCCATCTTGCCAATAAGAATTTCCTTCCTTGGCTGCATTTTAAAGTAAAAATACAAGCTTTCAGACTAGGATCAGGAACCTTATCAGACGGTTATTGACTCCATCCTCCACTAGTCATTGCACCAAGTAGCTATGTGTTTCTTTAGACATTGGTGGAAGAACTAGAAGTTGTTTCCCAACGCTCCTTTTTGGAATTACAGACCTTCCAAATGATATTTTTAGCAAACCTCATAGTTGCATGTGGTTGACCAACTTAATCTTTGTTAGCAACTACAAGCCTCCTATGGGTGGGGCAAAAGAGGTTTCAAGGGATTAGGGCTACTATTCTTGAGCCTAAATTGGCTCACTTTGCTTGGTGCTTGATGTATCAAGTCTTTTCATGGGGACCCATCTTGTTCATATGGGCATTCCCATTCTGAATTGTCCTTTCTATGGACAAATTGAGCATCTTCTAGTTTTGTCCTTGAGATCAAGAAGCTTGGAATTGGATTGATGAATTTATCAAGCCTTTTAGGCCTTTCCCTTTCTCATGGCATGACACTTCTTAGGGATTGACCTTTCCTTCGAGGACTCACAAGTTTTCTCAAATATGACACACTTTTAGGGTGGAAATCCTTTTCAATATTTAGGATAGTATGTTTTATTTAATCACAACTTTGTTGATGAATGTTTTTCTCTATGTACTCTAAATCACTAAATCATTCTAATGTTCTCATGTATATCCAAGTGCAGGCTAACAAAGTTGCACTTGAGACCACAACCACTAGTGGTACTTTCTAGGTTGTGTCCACCACAAAATAAATAAACACTATTGCAAACCTTCCCACAAAAAGGACATGTGAAACCTTCTTCCATGTGGTGACATGACTCAGTTTTTTCTACACTTTCAAACTTATGTGATACAATCATAGCATAAGCATTCAAAGTTCATATAGAAATACAAAATGCCTACAACAAAACTATTACCAAGCTAAGGCACATACATGTCAAGACCTTGCAAAAAATGGATGCAATTCTTCATAACTCATTATCTTCTTTAGAAAATTCTGACCTTTATCTCAATTTCCAATGTTACATGATGGTGATCCTTTTTCCAATTAGAAACCAAAGAAAACTAAATTTCCAACCCTAGCATAACTTTGGAAAGCTTCATAATCAACTTACCTTAAATGCCAAATTATCCTCTATCAAATTGGTCATAGAGTGACACACATATTTCTATTACATTGTCAATCAAAATAGCTCTTTGATACTATAAAAAATCCAAAGATTAACTTTTAGGTAATGTTTTCCAATTTGTAGTTGCAATTAAAGGGTATATGCTTATGTCTGAATACTGTGGAATTAAAAACACACAAAACTTGAACAAATTATTTAACACACAAACAAGATATATTATTTGTTTAAACGACTACATTATGCCTCAATATAGAGGTCTTATCTTTTTCTCTACATAAACAATACAATAAGACAATATTTTATAAATGCAACCTCTCACCAATAAAGAAAACTTATAAAACAAACACCTGAAAAAACCAATAAAACAAGGAGAGAAAACTAAAAACAAGATATAAAACATAAAACAAAGATGTGATCTCTAAGTTAGCCTAATATTTATCTTCAACACAACATCATGATCTTGCTTTCTTTCTATCCTTTCTTATGTTGATGTGTGCTCAACATCAGTTATCCAACATACTCGCCCTTGATGCTAAGGGGACTCATAAATTGAATCTTTGCAGCTCACTATGTAGAATTGCCATCACTATTGTATCTGGTCTTATAGATCCACAAGGTACTGTAGACACCTAAAATTAATATTTAATTAATTTAAGCCTATCAATATAATTGATTGACTTAATTGTGTTATCCTTATTCTTCTCACTGTTAATTAAATCTAATTTAATTAATTCTATCACTATTGTCCAATAATTAATTTATCAAATAAATAAATTAATCTCCTATTCTTCTAAAGTCATCTGAATAATTATTTCCTCTAAACCCACCCAATTAATTAAATTTAATTAATTAACCTAGTCATGTGATTCCTACAAATCACTTTTCCTAATCCCACTCAACCTAATTAATCCTTCTAGAATCCCTCAATGCATCCTTAGTTTAGAATTTTTAATTCTTCATATTTGAAATTCAAATTTCTCCCCCCTTTTCCCAAGGAATTTTATATTCCTGTTTGTTTTCCCAAACCACCCTTGATCCATGCCTTCTATCTAAAATCAATCTCAACCGCCTTCATGATCAAATCAATCTTGGCCCTCCATTGGCCTTCTCCAATCTATAAAATGGAGACTATTCTCCTCACAAATCATCCACTTCTCATGCATTGTCATGCTGCTCTTTTCTCCTCTCTCTTCTTTCTTCAATCTTTCAATTCAAATCTATCCAAAATCCATTCAATAATCCTATCAAATACATTATTCTTGTTGAGCAAAGGAGATCAATCCACATCCAAATCAAACAAGGAGCACATCAAGTGGAGCATCAAGGGCACATTCTCATCATCCATCCATTTCATCAAGCTCAATCCAAGGGAGAGGTAAAATAGCAAGGTATAAATGATCTTTTGATGTTTTAGTGTTTTCTTGCTTATTTCATTGTCTTTTTTATCATTTGACCTCTTATTCCATTTCCCCCTCTTTAGGTACACTTTTCCTATAGAAGTACTAATATCTCTCCTTCATGATAGATCACAAGGTTCATCCCCTCCTTTCTCTAACAAAGAGAAAACTCATGATACTTCAATTTTCCATTCACAACAAGTAGCTATCAACTACTTGACTCAAACCTGGAAACCTTGATTTACCATAGTTGTGATCGATGCATGAACATTTAGGTTTATACAACCTTTCAAACATATTTGTAACTTGTTTTCATCAAAATCCATTGATCCATTCATAATTTATCTACATACAATCTTTTATAGATTGTTTATCCCACTCTTTATTCCAACACAAATTCTCAGAGTGATTCTTTGCAAGAAGGATGAATATTGCAACACTTCTCTTCTTTATGTCCTCCTCAGTGACAATGAGAACACTGTATATGATTCATCCTTTGAGTTGATTTAGTTGAACTTGCAATACTTGCAACATTATTTGTATTTGTCTAACCATATCCGAGGCCTTCATAATTTGGCATCCTTGTTGGTTGAATGGGCTGTCTGATTCCTTGCCCATTTTTCTCAAACCTCTGCCATCATAACCCATTTTCTTCATAAGTTTTAAACGAACATTTTTTTTTTCAAAATATTTGACATTATCTTCACATCTTACAAGATCTGTAGATTCATTAACATGTTTATTTTCACATTCTTTGTCACAAACAACTTCATCATACTTACTAAATGATGAACATAAGTCTTTCGTCCCACATGAGACATCACGAACTAATGGGTTGGATCTCAAAAGCTCATTTTCCTTCTAGCATTCTGCAAGCAATTGATCTAACTGGACCTAATTTCACATTTCTGAAAATTAATTTTCGTTTGAAAGGTATCGTTTTCACATGAACTTTCATAAATATCCTTTCTCAATTGCTTTAAAATTTCTATCAATTCTAAATTAGACTTTTTCAATTTCAGCAATTCAGCTTTTAAAAAATCTTTTGGTCTTTATTCTTTTACCAGACTTTCCCATTGATAAATTACTTAAACTCGCCTTTTAAAAATATTGACGACTACACACCTCTCTTTCCACTTTGCTGCAATATCTTCAGACTTTCATTATTAGTGAAACATCTATAACTCTTTCCAATCTTCTTTGCTAGCTGCAATTTGTTTTATATCTCAATAGCACCCAAATCTTCTAAGATCACCTTTAACTTGATAATAGGCTTCTCAACAAAAAAATTCCAACCAGAGCATAAACAACTGACAGGCAATTAAAGCTTTCCAACGATATGTGATTTTTCCCTTCAACAGTGACTACATGTGATCGATATTTGATAGTTGTACTAGTAATAACTTCTATAAGCTTTTACTTACCTCTCTGCAACGATTCTTTTTCTTTATTTATGGCTTTGGCAGCAGCTCCTCTCTACACAAATTATTTCATCCCATCGAGCAAAGATTCCTTCTTGAGTGACTTTAATCAGATTTGCGTTTTTTTACACCACTGATGTCCTCCAACATGCACATCTCATGATCTGCCGACTTTAATAAATCTGGCTTGGTTTCACACCCACAATCCCACAAAGACTTTTTGAGCCTCAACACTTACTTGGATTTTCTATTTTGATATCATTTTGTAGAATTAAAATCACACAAAACACAAACAAATTATTTTACACACAAATAAGATATATGATTTATTCAAACGATTACATTATGCTTCAATGTAAAGGTCTTCACTTTTGCTCTATATAAACAATACAATAAGACAGGTATTTTATAGAGGTTGTAACCTCACCCAAAAAAAAAAAAAATACACTTCTAAAACGAACGGCTGAAAAACCCAATAAAACAAGGAAAAAAAACTAAAACAACATTATAAAAAAACATAAAACAGAGATGATCGCTGAGTCAACCTAATCTCCATCTCCATCTCCAGCACAACATTTTGATCATACTTTCTTTCTATCTTTTCCTATGTTGATGTGCGCATAGCATGACTTATCGAACAAATATAGAGCTAAACATTTAAATAAATTCGTCAGTTAGCAGTAGCACAATGGAGAATGAGACATTTTTAAAGCTATTCAAACAAATCTGGAAATAGATTATCTTCAAATTCTTGTTTGTAACTTATTCTCTCTAGACATGAGCATTTCATAGTTATAGCATTTGATTCACTCTTATTTTTTTTATTTTGGAGAATTATGAGCATCGAGGAGAAAAAGAAAATAAATTCTTAAAATTCTGTACGCTTCATTCTTATTTGTTCCCATCCATAAGCAATCTTTCCGAAATACGGAATCTGTTATGTTCAAGGGATCAAAGAGAGGATAGATTCCCTAGGAGAGGATAGATGTCTCGCGTAAGTTCATGTAGGATAAATTGAGGGCGAGGACAGAGTGAGAAGAGGGATGACAGGTAATGCCGGCTTTTGAAATTTCTGAGATTTTCGAGAATTTTCTTGTACCGTGCTTCATTCAGAAGCGGGCCTTCAGGCACACTAGTCTAGTCTAGTCTAAAGCCATCGCTATTATAATCTGGTTGCCCCATGCCTTTATTAGGCAATTTCGCAAAACAGTCGTCCGGCAGAGATGGCACCAGGTTCCCCAAATCTGGAGGCTTCTCTGCCAAGAATAGCGAAGGCAGACCAACAGAAGGCTTTCAGTTATGGCTATTGGTCGACCCCACATCATCCACAGCAAGCAATACGATTGCTGCAATTGCTTCTTGCACAGCCTCGGCTTCCAGGTCAAAGTGTTGCAGCACGCGAATTAGAGCGGGTAAAAGGCCCTCTGATCGCAGATGCCATCAGTTGCTTTTGTCCCTCGCTAAATTCCTCGAATTTGCAGGCGCTGCCTTTATCTATCTGCTCTATCATATCCTGCACTTTTTTGTTCTCCGCCGTGGGATCCAGTGTGCCTGACGTATTTGTGAGGTGCCATTTGTGTATTAGAGCGGCGATGGTGTGATTCGGAATAAGCTCGCGTGTGTGGAGCTTCTGACCTATCGTTGGACAGATTATTTTTCGATTACTTTTTTTTTTTGGCTTTTTTTTTAAATTTTGTTTACACTGGTGTATTGCATCCATTATGTGACTGAATACCCATTTCCAAACAAAATAAATAAAAAAATAAAATTAAGATCAATATCTAACATCCAATGACCTTCTTTCACAATTACTAAAAAATAATTTTAATTAGAATTTCCATGGAACCTTGCATAAACCTTTTTCCTAAATTCAAAATAAAACATAAACTTAGTTTGTAGTCGCAAAAATAAATCAATTTGAAATAACATAGGCAAACTTCAGAGTTAGGGGTAAAAATGCAGAGTCAGTTCAAAGTTAGTAAATAAAAATAAATAAAATTTAGAGTTCAATAAGGATAGCAGAGTTTAATTCCAAAATAACTAATCAAAATAAGCAAAGTTGAGAGTCCATCAAGGATAGCAGAAACATGAACTTACAGTTGTTCCAGATTTGTCAAATTCCCAAGCTGTGGCGGCAGCGTTCCCGATATACTATTCGTATCAAAACTCCTGTACGACATACAAACAAAACACGATTATTTCATCCAAATCAATATTAATATCTGGCTCTAATGTGCGAAGCGACAGTTGAAAAGATTACAGAGATATCAATTTAGTAAGATTCCCCAATTCCTTTGGAACTTCACCAGTTAAACGATTTTGCCCAAGCGACCTGTCATAACATGCAAATTACAACATAAATAATTGAAACCAAAACATCTTGAACAAAATAATGTAAATTTAAATGGATAAAGGCTCTTGCTCGCTCACAGATACTCAAGGCGCAATAGTGAGCCTAAAGCTGCAGGAATCGACCCGCTCAGAAAATTGTATCTCAAGTCACTGTTGTAAAGTTTATACAATTCAGGAAATTACACCTTTATTTTCCTCAATCCAGATGATTTAATTTGACAGGAAGAACAGACGTTTGAAAAGCTGTAAGTAGCACTTACATGCTTTGCAAGTAGGTAAGATTAGCCAATTCAGGGGGAACAATCCCTTGCAATTCTTCATACAACACTATTCTGCAATATAACAACATAAATGTGCGTCTCATTTCACAACTATAATGAGGAAAAACAAGCAAGATTTTAAAGGCGTGAGATACTTACAGCTTAACGACATGGCAAGTAGTGTTTCGCTTAAAAACACAGCTGCACATGACCCCAAGCGGGCCATCTGTGTCAGAAAGTGTATACCAATTTGTATCATCATTGTTGCACGGATCCAAATTGAAGTTCCATTTCGAAATCTTCATTTTGCTTGCAATTACTTTGAGCGTCTCGACTATCGACAATACAAACAGGCAAGCTAAAACAGATTAATTATTCTGAAATGAATCCCTATTAATTTATTTTGAGAAACCAATTCAAAATGAGGTTTTACCTTCTTTCGGATCAGTCGTTGCAGCAGCTTCACTAAGTTGAGGAAAAGGGCAGCAGCAATAAAGGATAAGACAGAAGAAAATTGCATAAGGGATCTGCAAATTATAGTTCGTGAGGCTGCCCATCTCAGAAGCTTGAAAAGTAAACTTGAAATGAATGATTACACGACTACAATGGTTACAGAGTACCACAGTATGTGGCTATGCCTTGCTGTTAGCTGATATATTATTATTGGTGACAATGTCCTGACCCGAAAGTAATGACTCACGCCACTTTTCTCACGGCTGTAGAAATATCCCACTGGACAAAAATAATAAATGTATACAGTATTTCAAATCATAAAGGAAATTAAATTTTCCACGCGATAAGCACCACAATTTTGTTTCAAGTACGTTGACAACATTTGATATTTTTTATTTAATTTTTTAAAGTGCATAAGTGTTTTTAATTATTTTTAAAATATTCTTCTGTCTCAACGAATACTCTTTCGATTGTATTTCCCCTTTATAATGTTTAGGTAATATCCACTAACAAGTTTGAATTTCATGTATATTTCAATAGGAGATATATATGGAAATTAGTGTGTTTTTTGTTTATTTAGGATCAAAATTATTAAATGGTATTATTTTTTATTAGATTATTTATTACGTTAAGGTGTTCTTTATATGAATTAAATCCTTTAACTTTTATGAGTGATGGTCCATGTCTATGGAGAGAATTGCAAGCCAATTGCAATGTTTAGAGCCACTGGATCATTTCAATAAGTTTCTAAACTGATATTAAAAAATATCCAAGATCTCATCTTTGAAATATTAAATAAACATTGTGATCTTATTTTTAAAATATTAAAATTTAGCATGTATTTTTTTAATAAATATTATAAAATGATATAAAAAACTTTCACACAAAATAAAAAACCTTAATTTACTATTAAATTGACAAAAAGTCTAAAACATATTCATGATCTAATATTTAAAATATCATAAAAGGACAAAAAACATAGTTTTAAATTGGTATGTATTTCTCTAATAAATATTTTATTTTATTTAAATTATTAATCATTTAAAATTCTAATATAAAATGATTTGCATGCAAAAGGCAATAAAATAGAATAGAAAGTTTCTTTTAAATCTAGATTTTAGTTTTAAATTATTTTATAATTATAATTAGTCATTGTTGATTTATTTTTAAATTTAATCTAATTTAATTTAATTTAATTGTGTTACATAATAACTATTTTATTAATTTTAAAACTTACAATTTATTATAATTTTAATTTTTTTTGGTGATTTGGTTAATAATTTTAAATTCAGTAATACTTAATCACACATAGATAAAAATATTTATCTTTTAAAAAAATATGTATCATTAATGAAATTTATAGTTAAGTTATTAGACAGAATACAATATCTGAAGATCTAATTTAAATAATGTGAGAACATACCATAATAAAACATTCAAGATATGATGAATACGAGGGTAAGAATTTGGATTGTGAAGGTACATATTTTATTAATATATTTTGACTTTGCATTTAGATTATTCTATTTTATTTTTTAATTAAGATTTAGGTTTGAACTTTATTTTTCAATTATTTATGTATTTTTATAAAAATACAAATGAAAAATTTAATGTATTTTTATAAAAGTACAAATGAAAAATAAAAATTATTAGAATGATTTAATTTATAATTATTTATCTTTTCAAAATTTTAATTTATTGTATATTTGTTATATTTTTATTTTTATTTTTAATTTTCTCTCTCTCTCTCTCTCTCTCTCTCTCTCTCTCTCTCTCTCTCTCTCTCTCTCTCTCTCTCTCTCTCTCTCTCTCTCTCTCTCTCTCTCTCTCTCCTCTCTCTCTCTCTCTCTCTCTCTCTCTCTCTCTCTCTCTCTCTCTATTGAAATGAAATTAATTTAAGACACTTCAAAAAAAAAACTCATTTATAATGTTAGATTTATAAAAATATTTTGAATTAAGTATATATTTTCATAACAAATTTAATAATATATTTACTTATAGTTTTCTTTAAAAATTTACTAATAATATCATCTATAATATTATGTTCATTAAATTATATATAAATTTTAAAAATCAAAATTATAGAATTTTATAAATTTTAAAATTTAAAATACAATCTTAAATTTAAATTATGTAGCAATATTCCTAATGGAATTTTCACTTGACAAAGGTCACACCTTTAAAGTGGTGGACACCCACATGAGAAGACAAGTTCTTTTGATTGCCTAATCCCTTCTCTCATATCTCCTCACTATTTTATTTAATTATTAAATCAAGCAAGTCAACAATTTCTTTGAAATAGACCACTCTCCCTTGTTCTTTTACTTAATTAAGATGAACTATGTCAAAATAGATTAAAAAAATTAGTGTGACATTTGACATCCAAATTAGCAATACAAAATGTTTCACGTAACACCGTCCAAGATTTGCAAGTCTCTCACCTTGCATGATCATTATTCTAGTGAAACTTTGTCATACACGTGAATAAAATAGGGTTTTACTTCAGTACTAAATTAGGCAAGAAAACATATCATTCATGTCTAGTTTGACAATTAAATTTTAAATTAATATTAACTGAAATTGATTAATTAAGAATGAAATTGATTAATTGACAAAAAATATATATTAAAATTGATTGAATTTACTTTGACTTTAGTGTAATGTCAATTTTTATTATTTTGATGTTGACCAAAATCTGTGTCCAAATATATATTTAAATTTTAAATTAATATGATCTAATATTGATTAATTAAGAATCAAATTGAGCAATTGACAAAAAAATATATATGTTAAATTGATTGAATTTAATTGGATTTAATTTGGCTTTAATGTAATGTTAATCTTGATTATTTTGATGATGACAAGATTTACAATCTCTCTCTCTCTCTCTCTCTCTCTCTCTCTCCCTCTCTCCCTCCATATATTTCACTACTTCTATCTCCCTATCTCTTTATCTCTCTCCTTATCCATTTCTATCTCTCTATATCACCCCTATCTATACCTCCCCCTCTCTAGATATCTCTCTTCCTCCCCTCGCTCTCTCTAGCCATATCTATCTATTTCTCTCTCTTTCCATCCCTCTCTCTCTCTCCCACTATATATTTCTATATATACTTCTCTTTGTTTGTCTATCTCTTTATCACTATCTCACTCTCCCTCTCCATATCATATCTCTATTATTATATCACTTTATCTCACCATCTATATAACTCTCTCCCTCTCCCTCTTCCCCTATATCTCTCTATCTCTTCCTCTCTATCTTTCCTTCTCTATCTTGTTATCTCTCTCTATATTTATTTCTCCTTCTACCTCTCACTATCTATGTATCTAATTGTCTCTCTTTTTCTCTCATTCTATCCTCATCTCTACCTCTATCTACCTCTCTCCTCCACTATTTTAAGACATGTCTCCCTTTCTCTCCCTCTCCCTCTTTCTAGACCTTTATATCTATATCTCTTTTCCTCTCTTTCTATCTCTCAATATTTATTCAATCTCTCTCTCTCTGTGTGTATATATATATATATATATATATATATATTTCACACCTTTTCAGTGTACCTATTGCACACTAAGGTGTGATTGCTATTTTTTAATTTTGGATTAGATTAGTAGATATAAGTTAAATTTTATTTATATTTGTAAGAAGATTGATTTTTAAAATTTGAAATTTATAATTATATTTTGATTTTAAGTTGATCATTTTTTTAAAACATTAATTATCAATCTAAATGTAAAATATTGAAATTAATTTGAAAATATTATATAAAAGGAAAAAAAATCATTTTAATCATTTAGAGGTTATATCAAGATCTATACTTAGCATTTCCATCATTCAAGTACTTACCTTCAATACTTGTGTCGATAAGAAAAAACTAGGAAGTTACATGACTACTTGAAGTGTCTTCAAACTTGTCAAAATTATTAAATCATCTCAAATAGTTAATTGTTAAAGCATATCAAATGGTTTGACTAAGGTCTAGATGGTGCAGGAGCCCCTAATAGGTCTTCATGCCTTAATGAGGCCATGATGCAATATCATAAGATTTTTGAGTTCCAATGATGTAATGAGATTAATCATTACCATTCTTGATGTAATAAGTGTTTTTGAGTTCATTAGATGGAGTTTTAGTCATATTGAAGTCTTATGGTCAAATTTGTCAATAATTGTGAAGGTATCACAAATGTGTGTCAATGATTCATGTACGGTATTTTATAATTTATGAGAGTATTTGTGGTCTATTTGGACCTATTTGAATCATTATTGGGTCATGGAAGTCATAGATAAGGTTTATGTTCAATTTGGAGCAAAAATTGTCAAAGTTGACAAAAGTGGTTATGCAACTTTTGAGTTTTTCAGGGGTAATTAGACATGGTTTGTCCAAAATAGGTGATGAGGGTGGTTGTAACCATATGAAAGACTGGAAGGAATTATAAAATCCTTGTACACATTTGGAGGTGGTTGTTGTTCAATGTATTGAAGAAGATAATCAATAAAATTTGTGATTTCCTGCACTTTCTTGTGTGTTTCGGACGTAACAGTTTGATATAAATAGTTTTTATTAATAAAAAATTATTCATTTTCATCAAGAAGTAATTGAGAATGATAGAGGGGTGAACCCTTAATATTTTGGTCTTTATTCCATTCTTTTTCATTAATTTTTGAGAGAGATCTACTAATTTTTGTAAAACATTGTAAAACCCTACTAGGGTAAATAGTAAGGTTGTAAAATGTATTACACTTCCATTACACATTGATCAAAGGCCAAGTCTTGGTGGAATGGAGGGAACTTTTATATATATTTTTTTACTTTTCTTGCAGGGATCCATGAATAATTTGCACGTGCAAACAAGTTGTAGAGTGTCTGGAATTGTACCCCAGTCAGGGTATAATAGGAAGAGAAGGGTGTAAATGATAAACCACATCCAAAAAGGGGTCATTGGGTGAGTGACAGAAGGAAGTAAGGAGTGTGTGAAGAATTTATTGAAGTGTTTCAAGAGAATTCAAGCCAAGGAAACAAGCCAAAAGTACAAACACAATGACTGATCCAGAATAACAGTGAATACATTAGTTTGTCAATGCAACACGAATTTGTGTTTGCATGAATGAATGTTGGTTGTATTTGTGGTCAGGGTTTGGAGGGGTGTAGGAAGGCCCTACTGAGTACCTAATAACCTTTTAAGGCATTGAGAAGTTGGATGGAAGACAAAGTCTATGACTATCGCTGCACTTAGTTGATTGTCTTAATTTGACAGTGATAAAAACATCTCCATTTTTTGTGCAAGATTGAGTGAGTGTTGATGAGAGTTAGAGTGGGGGAGAAATGAAGAAGATATAGGAAGTTCTTTGAAGCCTTGTGTAGTGTTTAAAATCCCTTGAGTGAGGAATGGTTTATGTCAACATGACTATCCTAAATGAGTGTTGTGGTTGTCTAGACCAGTATTGTTGTAGTAGTATTCATTGTGAGTTCTTGGGAGGTTGGATGGGTAGAAAGAGTCAGGTTTGAACATGTTGAGAATCCTTTTGGGGGTGACAAGAGAGTATGTGTGTTTGTAAGAGACTGTTGCATTGTAAGTTAGCATTGGTGGAAGAGTGGAGGTCCTAATTAGAGGTAGTCTAGGCTAAGTGACCATAAAAGGATTTGAAGGTATTTGAATACTTTAGAGAATAGATGTGGGTTCAAGATGGTTGAATATGTATGGAGGAATCTGTGTGAGTGGTTGGATAAGGGTGTGAGGAGATTGGATGTGTTCGGGCTATTGTAGCCTTGTGAGTGGATTAAGAGCCTAGTGAGGGATTTTTGAAGTTATGGAAGGACGAGACCTTTTATATAGGTAAGTTGGGAGAAAAAAATCTCCCTAATGTGGTTTTGGTGTGGATGCTCTACATCGATTGGTATCAGATCTAGAAACTAGATCAACTGAAGATTAAGAGGTTGAAGGAGTTGAAGCCATCATGCAGGAGGTTGAAGAAATGAGAGCAAGATATGCCAAGTTGAAGGGGATGACTCAGAGACAATCCATATTCAAGAAAAATTGAAATTCCAAGGTAAGATATGTAGGATGATTATTGACAATGGTTCATTTGATAAAATAGTTTTAGTGGAAATGGTTGAAAAACTGAATTTGCCAAGGAAACCTCATGAAATACCTTACAGAGCATATTGGGTTAATGATGATCAATGGGTTGATGTTAGAGAATAAGCATTTGTGGATTTCAATATTGGTTCATATCATGATATTGTACTTTGTGATGTTATGCCTTTGAAGGATTGTCATTTGATCTTGGGTAAAGGTTGGCACTTTGATAGATTTGGATTACATGGTGGTAGGAGGAATAGATATTCCATTGACAAAGATGGAAAAAAGTTTGTGTTGATTCCATTGTAGGATGTTGAGGCATCAATGAAGGTGGCAAGGATAGGGTTGATTGGAAGAAGAGAGTTCCTAATGCATCAGGAATATGAAGATGAAGATGAGCCAAAAGTAAGAGTTTATTCAATGAAGGCTGATGGTGTCTTGGAGTAGACAACCATGAAGATTGTAGAGGTATGTGAGATTGGGACAGAGATCCTAACAAGGAAAGAGGATAAGGAAATGAGAAAAGATAGTGAGTTGCAGCCTTGGGATAGTGAAGACATAAAGAAAGAGGTGATTTGTCTACTGAATGGACAAGAATGAAAGGTGCAACAAATAGTTGATGAAGAGGATAGTGAACCTATTGGCAAGGAGGTTCGAAACATTGAGATAAAGGTAAAGGATAGAGGTATTGAAGATGACAACAAAGAAACAAGTCTTGAAAGGCTTGAAGATGATAAGAAGATAATGATTGGGACTTTGTTGTGTCCATTAAAGATGGAAAAAGATACAGGACAACAAGGTACCAATATGATAGTGAGTTATGAAGCTGAAGATATAATGATACAGGTGGATAATGAGTTGGAAATGAGTGAGAAGGAGTGCCAAATGGAATGGCATGTAATGGAGAAGAAGTTGGTTGAATTAAACCAAGATGAGAGCATGACAAGTAGAGGTAATGAGGTTGAGAAAGAGCTGGAAGTTGTAGTCACCATGAAGGGTGAAGATGAGTAGGTAAAGACTAAGCAAAGGGTCTCAATGAGAAAGGAGACTAAGACTGAAAAGTTCATTGTGATGGGCCATGAGAAGGATAAAGAGTGTGTGTTGTCTCCAAGTAAGATGGAAAAGAGAGGATATGTTGATGTCAAGGAAATGAGATGCCTTTGGATGGTAATATTACTTATGATGCAGATTTATACTATTCTAACAGTGATTCCAAGCATAAGGAAGTTGGTAATGGTAGTGAGGAGGAAAGGTAAGAGGCAGATGGTGACAGGAGCTTGTTGTTGCTTCTTGATTTTGTTGATTTTGCTGATGAATGCTTAACCAAAGTTAAAAGTAAAACAAGATAGTGAGAGTGTAGATTGTTTTGTCATGAAGGAAGTTGAAGGACAGATTGGAAGAAGATGGAAGAAATAAAATCAGAGTTTAGAGTTGTAGATCCAAGTTGGTAGAGCAAGCATAAAGGATTAAAGAAGCCAAGCAAGTATGAAACTTCAAAGAGATGATATGTACAATCCTAAAGTGAAGATGAGATCATTTCAAGGATAGAGAGGAGCATCTAATCAAGATTTTTTTGCGGGTACAATAGTTCCAAGAGACTTGGAAAGATTTCAAGGCCGAGAGTATGGTGCAGGAGCACCTAATAGGTCTTCATGCCTTAATGAGGCCATGATGCAATATCATAAGGTTTGTGAGTTAATGTGATGTAATAATGTAAATCATTACCATTATTGATGTAATGAGTGTCTTTAAGTTCATTAGATGGAGTTTTGAGTCATATTAAAGTCTTATGGTCAAAATTATCAATAATTGTGAATGTATCACAAATGTGTGTCAATAGGTAATGTAGGGTATTTTATGATGTATGAGGGTCTTGGTGGTCTATTTGGACCTATATGAATCATTATTGGGTCATGGAAGTCATAGATAGGGTCTATGTTCAATTTGGAGCAAAAATTATCAAAGTTGACAAAAGTGGTTAAGCAACTTTTGAGTTTGTAAGGGGTAATTAGATATGGTTTGTCCAAAATAGATTATGAGGGTGGTTGTAATCATATGAAAGCCTAGAAGGAATTATAAAATCCTTGTACACATTTGGAGGTGGTTTTTGTTCAATTTATTGGAGAAGAATATGAGTAAAATTTGTGATTTCCTGCACTTTCTTTTGTGTTTCAGATGTAATAATATGATATCAGTAGTTTTTATTATTGGAAAATTATTCATTTTCATCAAGAATCAATTCAGAATGATAGAGGGGTGAAACCCCAATAGTTTGGTCTTTATTTCATTCTTTTTCACTAAGTTTTGAGAGAGATCTACTAATTTTTATAGAACCCCGTCAAAACCCTACTAGGGTAAACAATGAGGTTGTAAAATGTATTACACCTCCATTCTACATTGATCAAAGGCCAAATATTGGTGGAATGGAGGTTACTTGATATATTGCTTTTTAATTTTCTTGCAATGATCCATGTTTGATTTCCACAGGGCACTTGTATATATTTTGTTTTTACTTTTCTTGTAGGGATGAATGAATGATTGGCACATGCAAACAAGTTGTAGAGTGATTGAAATTGTGTCTCAGTTAGGCTATAACAACAAGAGAAGGGTGTAAATGATGAACCACATGAAAAAATGGGTCATTGGGTGAGTGAGGGAAGTAAGGAGTGTGTGAAGAGGTTATTGAAGTGTGTCAAGTGGTTGCAAGCCAAGGGAACAACCCAAAAGTACAAACACATTGACTGTTCTAGATTAACAATGAGTACATTAGTTTGTCAATGCAATAAGAACATGTATTTGCATGAATGAATGTTTGTTGGCTTTTTGGTCATGGTTTGGAGGGGTGTAGGAAGCCCCTATTGAGTACCTAATAACCTTCGAACGCATTGAGATGTGGGATGGAAGACAAAGTCTATGACTGTCCCTGACTTAGTTGACTATGTTAATTTGACAGTGATAAAAACATCTCCATTTTTTGTGCAAGATTGAGTGTTGATGAGAGTTAGAGTGAGGGAGAACCAAGGAAGATCAAGGAGGTTCTTTGAAGCCTTATGCAGTCTTTGAAATCCCTTGAGTGAGGAATGGTTTATGTCAACATGACTGTCCTAAATGAGTGTTGTGGTTGTCTAGACCAGTATTGTCACAACAATATTCATTGTGAGTTCTTGGGAGGTTGGATGAGTAGAGAGAGTCAATTTTGATAATGTTGAGAAGCCTTTTGGGGGTGACAAGAGAGTATGTGTGTTTGTAAGAAACCATTGCATATTGCGAGTTAGCATTGCTGGAAGAGTGGACATCCTAATTGGAGGTAGTCTAGGCTGAGTGACCATAAAAGCATTTGAAGGTATTTGAATGCTTTAGAGCATGGATGTGGGTTCAATATGGTTTAATGTGTATGGAGGAATGTGTGTGAGTGGTTGGATAAGGGTGTGAGGAGATTGGATGTGTTTGGGCTATTGTAGCCTTCTGAGTGGATTAAGAGCCTAGTGAGGGATTTGTGAAGTTATGGAAGGATGAGACCTTTTGGATAGGTAAGTTGGGAGAAAGAAATCTCCCTAATGTGGTTTTGGTGTGGATACTTTGCGCCACTAGATCTGTTACACAAATACTTGGGCACAATATCAATATATATCACCAAGTTTTTATTCATATGTTTATATAGGAATTCATATCTATTTTTCAATTTGTTGAACCAATCAACATTTAGAATTAAAAATTTTGATTGAAAATTCTATAGCTCATATTTATTTTATATTTTATCATAATTATAAATATTATTTTTCTTTATTTCCATCATCTCATATTGAAAACAATGGGTAAAAAAATATATTTTCTTTGTGTAAAATGATATATTCATCTTTTCATTAATTACATTGAAGTTGAGGAAGGCCCACCATTTTTACAATATAGTTAATGATTTAGTACTTAAAATCAAATTTTGGAGATTTGTTGAGGGTTGTAGGTAAGAAATGGAAAAAAATCTTTCCACCTAACATGCATTTGTACGTCTCCTATTGCAAACATGTACCATATGAATTAGCCTACAATTAATTACTTTTTATTCATCTAACATGTATAAATTTACCGATATTGCTTGTCATCATCAATTACCTAAGATGATTTGTAGAGTAGTTTGTACAATAAATAATAGAAAATATTATTTAAAGAGAAACTAGTTTTATTTATTTATTTATAGCTAATGACAATACAAAAATTAATGTAGGGTGTGAAAAAAAAGGAATTTAAATATTAATATTATTTAACTTTAAATTATATACAGATAAATGATAATATTTTTTAATAAATATGATTAATTTTTAAATAATAATAATAATATAATTATAGATAAGTTGAATTAAATAAATCATGGAGTAATTTTTTTATCTTATTTTGTTATTTAAATTTGATTTAGATATCATTTTTAGTATGAAAGTTATCATTTTAGTTTTCACAATTTAAAGATTTTTATTTTTATTTTTAATATTTTATTAGAAGTATGTTTTAATTGTTTAAATTTAATTATATTTATGTTTCAATTTATAATATTTTTTATTTTTTAATACTACGTTTATCTTTCCATCAATGTCAATCTTATTTCTATTGTACTAATTATATTAATTATAAATTTTGGGTATATATTAATTAATATTTCAGTTATAAAAAATTAAAAATTAACTTTAGTTTTCTATTTATTTATTGATTTAACTAGTCTGATATTCATTATAAAAATTTTAAAATTATTATTTCTATTAATATTTGAATTTCAATATATTTTATCTTTGCAATTTATTTTAATTATTTGTGTTTTTATGAAATTAGAAATAATAATTAAAATTTATTAGAATTTATTTAATTTAGATTTGTTTGTCTTATTTAACTTTTATCTAGTAATAAAGATAATATTAATTAATTAAAATTAATTTAATATTTAATATTTTCCTTTTACTTTATAATAAGATATTGTTTCTTTAAATGTGTTAGGTTTTTTTGGTCCAAACTCCAGGTAGTTATCAAAATAAAATAAATCTATGAAAGGATTAGGTGTTGCATATATTTTTGAATTTTCACATTAATGCACAAATATGTCATCTTTCATAAATATTCAAAGTCAAATTACTCTTGACGAATTCCTTCTCACTATCATACAAAATATTTTGAATCATATGGGTGGCATGAATTGTATGGGTGACTTGATGCAATAAATAATAAATATAACATGATTAGTTAGTTATATATTAAGAAAATAATTGATTTTAATAATAGTATTACATGATTAGTTAGTTATATATTTAGAAAATAATTGATTTTAATAATAGTATTACTTTTACATATCCCACTCCCCCCCTCTATCTTTCCCAAGTTATATTTATGTATCTACCTCTCCTTTCTATCCATATCTCTCCCTCTTTCTATACCCACCTCTCCCTCTTTCTATATCTCAAGCTAATTCTCTCTACACTCTGTTTCTCTGCCTTTCCCTCTCTCCCTCTATCTATTTATACACATCTATCTCCCTCAATATACCTCTCTCACTCATTCACACACACTCCTTATTTCTCCCTCCTTGTCTTTGTCTCTCTATATTTCCCTCTCTCTTCCTCTCTCTGTTACTTGTCTCTATAACCTTTTTCTCTCAATCTTTCCCCTCTCTATCAATATCTCATTATCTCTACCTCTGTCTCATTCACTCAATATCTCGTACTTTATATTTCTATCTCTTTATTTATCTCTCCCTCTATATCTCTCTCTCACTCCTCTCACTATGTCTTTTTTTCCTTATCTATCTAACCCCTATCTCTTTATCTCCCCTAGCCCCCCTTTCCCTCTAACCCTATATCTCTATCTCTTTTTTTCTCTCTTGACTTCTCCCTCACTGCTCTCTACCTCTATCTCCTTATCTCTCTCTCTCTCTCTCTCTCTCTCTCTCTCTCTCATTATATCATTACATCTTTATCAAGATCCATCTCTCTCTCTCTCTCTCTCTCTCTCTCTCTCTCTCTCTCTCTCTCTCTCTCTCTCTCTCTCTCTCTCTCTCTCTCTCTCTCTCTCTCTCTCTCTCTCTCTCTCCCCCCCCCCCCCCCCACTCCCTTTGTATCCCTTATCCATCTCTCCATCTCTACATGATCTCCATCTATTTATCTCCCTCTTCCCCTCTCACTCTATCTTCATATCTACCTCTATCTCCCTCTCTCCCCCTCCCACCTTGTTGGTAGGAATTTTACGCATTACATATCTTGTTAATAAGTGTGTTGTTTAACCTCCCGGTCTCACCTTAGGCATACATACAGAGGCTTAGGGTCCAGAGCCCATCCTTTCAAATTATTAACTAATTTCCCTATACTAAAAATTTCCCCTTATCCAGTCATCTCATAGACCAAAAAAATAAAATGAAGACATGGTAATTTAAATTAGAGAAATGTACCCACACCCTTTTAAATAAAAAGATTAAAGAAATGTCAAAATTTGGAAAAGATAAGGGGAGTCATGCCCACATAAGGAAATGAGTATATAATTTTATTTTATTTTGGAATAAGAACTTTTTTTTTTTTTGGTCGGTAATAAGATTATTTTATTAATAGATCCAGGATTGAAACTGGCCTGAACCAGTGGTGGCTACAATTAGGGAGCCACCTCCCCAAGAACACCTCCACCCTCTAGCAGAGGGGCAATACAAACACTTCTAACCAAACCCTTCTTACCTTTCTTCCATTTCACCTCAATCCATCCATCTGCTTGAGGATTCTCCAGTAACTTCAAATTTTGGATCCCAGCATAATCCACTTTCTGAATAGCATGGTGCCCCTCCCTAAAATCTACAACACAATCTCCTTGAGAATGAAACACATCCTCCAACTTTTGTTCAGCCATGACTTCACCCTCCATCTTCTTCTTGGATGCACAACCAACCTATGTAGAGCTGCCACCCAAAAGAGAACCTCCATTATTTGCACACCCCAAACCACTGACTACCCTTTGCATATTAATTGTTGGGTCCAAACCCTTATCACTAGAAATATCCCCCATGATTTGGGGGGGGGGGAGAGCAATGGGTCTCCAACCACCTTATCCATCGTATAAAATTGTGGAGTAACCTCTTTCCACCAAGACGTTGAATGCTTCACCCTAAGCCTAGTGCAAGAATCAACAGTATGCCCAGTCTCGAAACATCTCCTACATCTAAAAGGAATCCCTTCATAATCTATAAACTAAAGGCAACTCCCTTTGGAGGATGTAATAGAAATTTTAGAAGGGAAGCCCATGGAAACATCCACCACAACCAACAGACGAGTGAAAGTAGTATGCAACAGATTTAAAGAGTCATCATCTAGCATTAAAAATGTACCTAGGGAGTTCTTGAAATCTTCAAAATAGGAGTTGAACCAATACTGCATTGGAAGGTTTGGAAGTCTGATCGAAGGACTTCGATTCAGGGTTTAAATTCAAATGCCACAGTTTCAACATCAACATTTATTTGTCCTCCCAACTCCAATGACCACAACCAAGGACTTTGTTTTTGTCTGCCACACTTTGGAAGACCACAAAAAAAAATCCATGAGCATGTGGATAAATTTGAACATAATCCTTCACCAAGGGTTCCCAATTAACTGAGATCCATTTGTGTAAATCACCAAGACTCGACCATCTTCCTATAAAGCACCCAATAAGCCCTAAATCTAAAAAAACCACTTCATTATGTGCAACTTCCATCTCAACCTCCTTCAATAGAAAAACAGAAGCAAATTTGGCTGTTGGGACCAAAGTCGTAGCAGCCAGGGCTGGGTTAACCATTCCATGGGACACACCTCCCAACGGAAGATGAGAATCCCTCTAGACCAACGCCTTCCCATCGCTTCTCCCCTTCCACCTGTCCTTCTTAGAAATGGGCCAAGAGTAGGTTTGAAAATCAAAACCCTAATGAATGCCATCATCCCAAGCATCTAAATGATGTTGGTTTCGCACTGCCACAGAACCTCCAGTTGACTCCACACCTAAACGGGTTCGAGACCTACCTCCCTTCACCACAGTCGCCGAGCTTCGGGCCTCTTGACCAGGGGAAGAAGAAACCCTAGCCCACGGGGCGACTTGAAACAACATTCTGATTTCCTTTGGAATAAGAACTTTATTTAAATATAATAAGGGGAATAATTCATTAAGAGCTTCGTTGAAAAAATTATAATTTTTTTTATAAATTAGGATTTTACTTAACATAAAATTAATTTATATTTATACAGATATAGATATATTATAATTTATTAATGTTAATTTATATGGGGATTAAAGAGGAGATTATTTAGTTTAATTTTGATTAAGTAGAGTTAACTACATATAAAATTATTTATCCATATTCTAATTGACATCTTTTAATTTTGTTTGTATTTTAATTTTTATGAAAATTAGTAAATAAATAAGGAAATGATAATAATAAAATATTTGTATAGAGAATGGTAAAAATAACTACATAAATAACCTAAGAATGAATATGAATGAGTTTTAATATTGAGATAAAAAATTGGGAGGATTAGAAAAATTAAAAACTATATGCTAGAGAAAATATAGTCAAGTGCCCTTGTAATCATATTGCATCATTTACCCTATGGAAATTGTGTGGTGCCATGAACTATAAATAATTAGTTAAAATAAACATTTGGAGAGTTTGGACTATTTTATTTACCATATGCATATGTGGAAAGCATACCATACCGCACACCTTAAAATTTAAGTAAAAATATTGTTGCAAAGAAATTCGCTCAATTTTATTTGAATTACCCTTAAAAACAATAATGGGTCTATGATTGTCTCAATGGGTATTGAAGATAGGATCTTTGACAATAAAATTGAAATGCAAACAAGTAGACCATCTAGGCTATAAATTGTAGAGGTTTTTAAAATGGTTTATTAAAATATATTTCTAAGAGCGCATGCTTGACAATGGGAAAGAGTAGATGTAACAGTTGAATCACTCTAATACCATGGGGACAATATATAAAGTAACTTGTCCTCGTAGAAATAGTATAAGAATACATTTTTGAAGGACCTTTTATGAAGAGATATGTCACCTCTACCATTACATATTATGAAAATAAGGTTCCATAAAACTATTAGGTAAGGGAAAATTTATATTTATAGATGAAAATTTATATTTATAGATAAGTATTCATATGACTCTAGGGCTCACATAGAGTATTGTATGAAAATTTAGTATTGTACTTGAGTCATGAGAAACAAGATGATTGGATGTTAGCCCCAATTTTCTCGAACCAAGTTTTCAATTTCTTAGTCTCTTGCATATCAACATCTATAGATAGGTATGTAGTATTTCATGCGCTTAGCACCTTTTCATTATATTAAAAAACCCAACCATTCCTGATAGTGAGAACAATTGTTTCTTGTAGGTGATACTTTTGCTGAAGTTGATTACCTTCCTTTTATAGTGTTGTTCCCTATAGAGTGATATCTATGGTTGTCTCAAACATATACAAAAATGTTATGGTACATCTAAGAACTCTTTTCCCATCTCTTATCCATACTATGGAGCTTGAATTGACATAAATGACAATTCCAATAACTTCACTAGTTGAATTGTTACTCTTTTTTGTAATTTTGTTGATAGGTGTAAATGAAAATTGATGTTTTGGAATAGGAAGCTCATCTTCACAAAGAGTGAGCTTTGATTCTATCAACAAGGAAATTTCCAGCCTAGTATTAAACTTGTTGTAAAGTCTATTAGCATATTGTTCCACCAAATAATGTATACATTCCTCCAATATGAATATTTTGGTAATTAAGATGAGCTACTTCATTCAAATTATTCAACCATTCAATCACAACAAGTATTGCAACAAGCACCAAGACCAAAATAGCTAATGCAACTAATGATGAACAACTAAAAAAATAGGTACTACTTTGCAAAGGCCAATGCATCATACTCACAACCAATATATTGACATAAGAAGGACTTGTGAATGGAGATCTTAGCAAATTTATTGACATCGTTTACAACCCAAGTTGTAAACCACTAGATTTTTTAATGTATGTTGTAGCAAAGATCAATAGTTACAAAGGGGCACCATGAAACCAAGAATACCCAAAAAGGACACCAATAATACCTATATCACTAGGAAATCGAGGGCAGATATGACTCACAATGACATGGTCTATTACCATACACAAATCCGAAGGTCTCACACTACAAAAAGAAATTATCAATATTGGGAGGATGAAAAGATAGGGACTAACATTTACAATTATATCCAAAGTCTATTCATTAACTGACATTGACTTTTAACCAACATTCTCCTTCGAGTGATACTTGAAAAATGTAAAATATTCCATACACAATTATAAGGAAAAAAGAGGAATCTCAACTACAACAACTATCTCTCCAAAATAATCAATGGTATGCAACTATTAGTGCTATCTCCCTCATAATTTCCTGAATTATTCATGAAGCACCAATTTTAGTTTTATAAATTTCTCTTTTATGGAAATCTACTCTAAGACATGTCAAACTCATCTACAAGGAGGCAATATCAAGACTATATGCTACAAATGACACATCTAACCAACTGACAATGAATACATTTAGTACAATCAATTTCTTAAGGTAATCATGTTCACTAATTGTGAAAAATATTTTGTAATAATGATAATAATCTAAATAAAATACTCATAAATGATATCATTTAACATTATCTTGCATTACTTATAGATTATATCATTTTATAATAACTTTGGCTTCATACTAAATTTTCAACTTAAGAACCCTTTAGATTTTCTTTTTTTTTTTTTTTCAAATTTATAAGTAACATACAATATAAAGATTTAAATTTAAGATTAGTGATCAAAATCTCTTAATTTTCCCTCTTTTAGAATCTTACATTTTACCTACTTACTTAGACTATACACGCTCTTCATAAAATATTACACATACTCTAAGCATCTAATTATTTTGGTGTTTATGATGTACAAGTTTTTCTAGGATGAATGCCATTTATCACAAAACATCAGTGCATAGAAGGTAACCAAATTTTTATTCATATCTACCTATAATTTTTGTTGGTGTAAATAAATATTCATCATGGACATTATTACACCTTACTTAAGGTTACTTAGGTACATGCATTTCATAGTAGTTTGGGTATGAGACACTTGGTTGTTTGTGCCACATTGGGATAGTGTGTGTAGGAGAATTTCCACCTTTTGTGGACTTATCTTGTTGTTACATTCCACATTCAGTGGGTGATCCACCTCATGTGGAATATTATATTGTTTCTCCTACCTACCCTTGTTTCTTATTGAGCCACATGTCATGTTTGTGTGCTCACATATCCATATTGCCTTGCCTATATAAGCAAGCTCATCTACATTGTTTGTATGGGCAATCATTGAACATCTTGTAATAATCCAGTTGATCATTTGCATATTGATGAGAATACAGTTTGTTCTTGTCATTCTTTTGTCTCTCTTTTATACTTTTCATTGTGCCCTTGATCTTGGAAAAATCTCACATTTTTAAAGAATAATCAAAATCATTCCTTTCACTAATAATACCTTGAATCATTGGTTTGTATACAATGCTAACAATCATAGTTGCCCAAAATCAAGATTTACAAGCATTCCAAAACTCTAATATATCATGTCAGGAAGTGATAGTTCTAGCTCTCACTAATAAGTCATATTATTGTGGCTAGACAATCATGTTTAATGAATGTAGGTTGCCAAACATCATAATTAAAATTGGAATTGATGCATGGACATAAATTGGAATAATGTCACTGCCAAAGACAATACAAAGGAATTAATCAAATTAATCCTAATTTTTTGGCCACACTGTTACAAAATGATGGTCTTCAGTTGTACACATGCTACAAAGTTTCTAGGAACACTAATCACTATAATTATGGATGATCATATGGATGAATATGGCACAAAAGGGTTTCCTACCAAAAAACTTATTTTCAATTATAGTGAAGCAATAGTTAAAATGACATCTTGGAACAAAAAGAGAAAATAGATTTTGGAGGACAAGACAAAGGATGAACAAGCCTACATATCCTTGAAGTTAATAATACAAAATTTTGTATTTTTTTTAAAATTGTGACACTTGTATAGAAGATGTCTTAGCAACCAGCAAAAAATATACTTAATGTAATAAATCTCTTAAGCTAACATCTTCATACATTGTAAAAATAATTTATAATACAAAAAAAATCTGCACAACTTACCGATTTAAATTAAGTTGCATTTGTTTATATTAATCTTTTGCATATTTAAAGATCACTTGACATATATTGTAAATAATTACTCCTAACAAAGGCAATTTTCATTTCTTGCAATTTTCTTTTGCCCTCCAATATATTACCCAGAGTATATCTTACTATCAGTGTAACCATTGCACCTTGTTTGGGTGCAAGTGCTAGTTATCTGAAGAATTTATTTATTTTTAAAATATTTTGGTTGGGTGGGGTCTTGTTACCCATAGTTTTTAAATTTTTAAAATCATTGTTCCCCCCTTACTTATTCCCCTCTCATTTTCTCTTGTCGTGATCTTTCTGCGTTTCTAAACCTTGTTACAGATTTATTAACTTTGAGAAATACTCGATTGACCGATATGCTTAGGAGGATTGTAGAATAGAATGCCGCGATGAAGTCGGGTTGGCGGTCACTTTTGAAAGAGTTAGTTAGCTGCAAGTTTGCTTGATCTACCTATTTCCCAATAACCTTGTGCCATGTTAAGACTGATCTTACTTTAAGTTTGTTTAAAGGACATTCCTTTTTCTCAAGGTGAGAGTATTCTTATAAATGAAAAGTGGTGATC
The DNA here is from genome assembly GCF_030272615.1 of Cryptomeria japonica. Taxonomy (NCBI): domain Eukaryota; kingdom Viridiplantae; phylum Streptophyta; class Pinopsida; order Cupressales; family Cupressaceae; genus Cryptomeria; species Cryptomeria japonica. Next base: position 2,425,949 of record NC_081413.1, read on the forward strand.
AAAGGTGGGCCAGACCCAAGACACCATCAGGAATAAGTAAGCTTTCTAAGTCGTTAAGAAAGATTTCTCTCTACCTTCACCAACTTCGACCTCATTGGTTGACACGTCACATGAACAAATCATGAGAAGATCTATAAAGCACTGTCATTAATAGAAACTAAGGACACGCAAAGGTGATGGAATGCGTTATAGCATTAGATATTATCACTTTTGCAGAGAACATTAAATATGATATTTTCAAGAATGCCATAGTTTACCTATGACAGGATGGTTCAGCCTTATGATGGCGAGTTGTCATTTCATAACCTAGATTTAAACTGGTCAGAAAAAGAACAAGAAGATATAGTTTAACAATTGTTATCTTTTGCATGGAAAGAACATATTGATTTTGGCAAATATAGGAAAGTTGTTGCTATTCTAAGGAAGATCACATAACAAGCTGAAAACCATGAACAATATTTGCAAGATGAGCTAGTAGCAAGAAGAAACCCGAACAATTAACTTCGGCAAAATGGTGCTCCATACTAGGAAAGGTCCCATGGCACAACTAGATGTTGAGTCAGTGCATAGACATATTCTTTTGAACCTATCTAACTTTTTCCAAGCTACTATTTTTGATTGGGATGAATTTGAAGATATCATGTTGACACCGATCAAAGAAGAAGAGAAGGTAGATGAGATTGATAGATGGATTGTAGAGCGAACCCGACACCTAATGTTGGAGCCTGACTTTAGTGACCTAATAGCTTCTCCATTGTGAATAGGTTCTTCTTTTAATGTTCCTCTATGATAGTTCTATTTTGAAATGGTTGCTTTCAAGACCATTTTAGTAACCATTTCTTGAAATGGGAAAGACAAGATATGAAAGAGTTATAAATAGGTAGTTTAGGAAATTTTGAGGGATCTTTTGGGAAAAAGTTTGATTTTACTCTTAAGAGAAAGACTTCTTTATCTAGGTTTTTGTTTTCATTGTTTTGATATAGAAGGACTACTGATGGCCTTCATATATTCATACTCTTTGAGTTATGGTGTGTGAATTTTTTATTTTCTTTTAAATGGATGTTAGTTGGTGAATTCATATTGAGATAGTGGATGATTTGAACTTTCATTTACTACAAATATTGTATGTGAATGATATTCAGTGGTAATGTAGCTATTTGAAATCTAAAAACCTAAAAAGTAGTTAATATTGTGAATGCCTTTGCAAAGCTTTCTATTTAAAAGCTCTTTCCTTTATTTTCTTTTTGGTTAAAAGCATATGGGCTATTTATTTATTCATTGAAAATCATTAGAAGGTAGCTTTCACCTTGTTAGATAAGAAAATAATCGGTTAGTAAATGGTTTGTTAGACTGATTCAACTATGGTTACATTTGTCATCTCCATGGGCATGAGAATATAGAGTTAGGTGACAAATCTTTTAACCAACTAATTTTTGGTGACTCTGCTAGGGATGGATCAATTCAAGGATCGATGCCCTCTTGTTTTAAACATTCAATGATGCTTTCCTAGAAATGAAGGCTGGTGAAGTTTTGTTTATGAACATGATTTAAAAAGTAATTCTTGATGACTTATGGTAATTATGTCTATGTATGATCTCGAGAAATGGTTCAAGGTCATTGTTAGAAGAAATGATAGATCCTTTGGGCAGTGAAAATTAGTGACCATTGGAGAAAACATAAGAATTGTCCTCTTGCAATTCTTTTGTTCTTAAATGGTGGGAGATTGAGGCTGCATTTCTTAGGTCATCCATACTATGGAATCCAATCCAACAGACAAAAAAAAGAAGTACACCCAAGCAGAAGCACAGGGTTTGGATCTTTCCAACCATGCATGTCAGTCAAGATGGAAGAGTTGTCCTCTTTTACTCCTAAAGAAGAAAAAGAGAATCCTGCCATCGTCTTTACTCCCAAAACATTGTTTAAGGACCAAGAGACAGAAATCAAATGAGGTCTTTTAAATCCTCTGTATTTCCTTATGGAATCTTTTCAGGATATAAAAGTTAGAGATAACCTTCTTTTTGAATTTCTTATTCCCCAACCCATTGATGAAAGGCCACTATCTCAGAAATTTTAGTTGGTAGAAAAGACCTTTTCTTAAAAAAAAATTAAATGATAAATTCATTTTTCTGCCTAGTAGCATGCAAATGTCAAGTGATGGTGTTCGTCGCCTGAGTCAAATCTATAGATTCCTCATTGGTGGTGACTTGTCCTCTATTGAGACTACTAATGAACCCTCACCCACAAAAAATTTAAGCACAAAGTTATTCTTGGATGAAGTTAACATATTCAGCTATGATGACTGTGCCACTATCTTTTATCAAATGTGGGAAATGTGTTGTAAAAAAGATGTACTAGTTAAAGTTTTTTAGAGAGGCTATTCATGGTCCCTTCAAGCAAATTTTAAGGAGACAGGAAGGTATGTTCCAGAAGTATGCTGTGAAGAATGGATTTTTGAATATGGTTATAAATTCAAGAGATTTATGTAGGGCATGGATTAGAAGTCCATCTTTGGAGTCGTCATCCCACGTCAGTCATCTTTCATCGAGCTACATGGTTGCACTCCTCTATTTCACTCGGGTATATATTTTTTCCAACTCATTAATGGTTTCAGTTGAATGATATTACACTCCTATAGTATAAGGCCCTTATGGTCGTGTATATATTTAGGTGATTTTGGCTTCCAATTAGTTCTCTCTTATTTTGAGTCTATTTGACTATGGTTGTGCGCGATTCCCCTCCACCCATCTACATAGCCTCGTCCTTCCCTTCTACTTTTTCTTCTAACTCTGTATTTCAATACTTTGGCATTGGTCTTACTTAAGATTCTGAGTTTCTCTACATCCTATTAGTCCTTGTCCCTATTCAAAGCCAATATACCCATAGTTTTTAAAATTTTAAAATCAATGTTCCCCCCTTACTTAGTCTCCTCTCATTTTCTCTTGTCGTGATCCTTTTACATTTTTGAACCTTTTTGTGGATTTCTTAACTTTGAGAAATACCCAATTGGTTGTTATGCTTGGGAGGATTGTAGAATGAGATGTCATGATGAAGTCAGGCTGGCAATCACTTTTGAAAGAGCTAGTTAGCTGCAAATTTACCCAATCTCCCGATTTCTTGATAACCTTGTCTCGTGTTGAGATTGATCTTACTTTAATTTTATTTAAAGGAAATTCCCTTTTCCCAAGGTGTGAGTATTCTTAATAATGAAAAGTGGTGATCAAAGGTGGGCCATACCTAGGACGCCGCTAGGAATAAGTAAGCTTGCTAAGTCATTAAGATATATTGCTCTCTGCCTTCATCAACTTCGACCTCATCGGTCGACGTATCATAGGAACAAATCATGTGAAGATCTATAAAGTATAGTCATTAATAGAAATTAAGGACATGCAAAGGTGATGACATGCATTATAGCATTAGATATTATCATTTTTGCAAACATTATATATGATATTTTCAAGAATCCCATAGTTTACCTATGACATGATGGTTTTACCTTATGACAACGAGTTTCCATTTCATAACCCACATTTAAATTGGCTAGAGAAAGAACAGGAAGATATAGTTCAATAGTTGTTGTCTTTTGTATTTAAAGCACGTACTCATTTCGGAGAATATAGGAAATTTATTGCTATTTTAAGTAAAATTGCAGAACAAGCTGAAAACCATGAACAATATTTGCAAGACTAGCTAGCAGCAAGAAGAAACCCAAACAATTAACTTCAATGAAATGGTGCTCCAAGCTAGGCAAGGTCTCGTGGTGCAACTAGATGTTGAGCTAGTGTAGGGACATATTATTTTTAACCTGTCTAACTTTTTCTAAGCTATTGTTTTTGATTGGGAAGAATTTGAAGATATCCTACTAACACTGATCGAAGAAGAAGAGAAGGTAGAAGAGATTGATAGACGCATTGCAGAGCAGAACCCGACACCCGATGTTGGAGCTTGAGTTTAGTGACTTCATAGCTTCTCTATTGTCAATAGGTCCTTCTTTTAATGATTCTCTATGATAGTTCTATTTCGAAACGGTCGCTTTCAAGACCGTTACTTTAGTAACTATTTCTTGAAACAGGAAAGACAAGATATGAAAGGGTTATAAATAGGTAGTTTAGGAAATTTTGAGGGATCCTTTTGGGAAAAACTTTGATTTTAATATTAAGAGAAAGACTTCTTTATCCAGGTTTCTTTTTTCACTATATTGATATAGAAGAACTATTGATGGCCTTCACATATTCACAATCTTTTAATTATGGTGTGTGAATGTTTTCTATTCTTTGAAATAGATGTCAGTTGGTAAATTCATACTGAGATGGTGGATGATTTGAACTTTCATTTACAAAGCAATATCAACTGTTTCAAGACAAAGAAGTATCAAAATCATCTGTTCCTTTCAAATATTGAAATATTCTTTTCACAGTAGTTACATGTGACTCCTTAGGATCAGCTTGAAATCTAGCAACAAAACATACAATATTCATTATATTAGGTCTAGTTGTGTCAAATACAACAAACCACCAATCATAGATCTATATCTGGTCTAATTAGCTTTTGGAGAGCCATCTTATTTTGTTAGCTTACATATAGTCACCATAGGTGTACCAACAAGCTTTAAGTCATCCAAACCAAATTTCTTTAGCAGTTCTTTCACATACTTGCTCTGAGATATTAAAATACCTTTATAAAATTGAGCAATTTGCAATCCTAGAAAGAATTTCATTCGACCACTCATAAACATTTCAAATTCCTTCTACATATCTTCAAAAAATTTCTTAGACAAGTAATCATTTCCTCCAAAGATAATATCATCAACAAAAACTTCAACAATCAAAATGTTATTCTGATCCTTCTTGAAATACAAATTTGATGCAAAGCCCTGAGAGGGTAGAGTAAATCGGGACACTTTTTGGACACAAATTCCCAAACCATATGGATCCATTTGGATTAGAATCTTAATAGTCCACAACCCCTCACAAGGATCAACGCATCAATGACAACATACCAAGTATGATGGACAACTCATCATACAACGCCAAGCCTAATTCCCTTTGGGCTTCAATACTCAATCACAAGACAAACTTGAGTATGACATGGTGAACATTGGGTAGTGATTAGGAAACCCTTGAACATGTTTATTGCAACCTTTATGGACCCCAAAAGGAGACTATATTGATCACAACCTTCTATCTAGGGTTTGACTCAATGAAACCCACAATTTGGCCTAGTAGCCCTCTTACCATTGGATAGTTCCAAAACAAACAACCACAAAGGTGTTGACACAACTTGTTAGCATGAAATGAATAATTTCAAAGAGGAAAAAAATATATCACAAATCCAACCTTTGGTACTTCAGATTTCCTTTGAGAACCAATACTAACCTACTAGGCCTAGAGCCCCCAATTACGTCACTTTTACAAAGGAACTACCCTAAAAACTTATCAAAGGAACAAACCACCACTTTTAACACCTCCAATACACCTCCAAACCACCAAATTCCATAACATTTTGGGTCCACCCCTCCAAGTTTATGCCCAGTCTACAAATTTGTAGTCAAATGATAACCTATCACATAGAGATGCTAGGTGAATATTTCTTGGATCTTATTTATCCCTTTACAACCATCCATGTAACCTTTATAATCCGATAGTACACATTTATTCCTAAAATTATACCAAGTGTTGTGAATTTTAGATAGGGGAATGTCAAGTTATTAGCATTTTGGTTCAAAACCCTAGGTTTAGGGGTTTTCTTGACTCAGTAAGATAAAATTGATTGGATCTATCTCAAATATGCACCAAAACTCCTCAAACCAATTGGAAATGAAATTTATTTCAATACTCTAACATCCCATGCTTATCTTATGCATCCACCAATCCGTACAAGAAAGTACAGAGGTCTGAAACGCATGATTAGTAGCAAAATTCAAGGAAAATAGAGATGTCTTTATTGGCAATCTTCAAAATATACATCAAAAACCATTGCATCAGTTGGAAAGAGACTCATATAGGCCCATACACAACTACCAACTAGAAATAACCATTTTTTGAACCAACTAGCTGTTGGAAGACAACTTTGGCAAAAGTTGCAAATGCAACTTTTGGAGCAAATTTTACAACAGTGACCTCCAACTAATCCAACTCACCTAGATACATGAAAATATCTCAAGTAGGCCACATATGGCTCGGAGATGACAAAAACATTAATCTTGACAACATGAAAACATTGAAGATATCATATCGGAATAACTATACACAATCGGCTGAACAAGATTGTGCTATCCCGATAGTACAAGCTATCCTAATAAAATCAAGAAATGGTCCAATGGACCTTATTACATCACAAGAACATGAAAAACTAGAAACACAAAATCAAACAAGGGGTCTTCATTAGCCTCCTAGGTCCTCCTACACCAAGATTACTACCAGTGGTACCTTTATTGAGTTTAAGCTTCATCAAATATTTATCCAATCTAGCATACTAGGCTCGAGGGGCTTGCTTCAATCCATACAATTCTTTCTTTAACTAGAAAACCATGTCCTTTTCATCTGTCAACTGAAATCCATCAGGTTGTTCAATATAAACTTCTTCTTCCAACTCATCATTTAGAAAGGCACATTTGACATCCATCTAATAAACTTTGAAATATTTATGAGCAACATATGTAAGAAATAATCTAACAAATTCAATTCTAGCTATCGAAGCAAAAGTCTCCTCAAAATCAATTCCTTGTTCTTGAGAGTATCCCTTACACACAAGTCTAGCTTTATTTCTGACAACTTCACCCTATTCATTCAACTTATTTCAAAAAAACCCATTTAGTACCAGTTATATTTCTATCCTTAGGTCTAGGAACAAGTTCCCATGTCTCATTCTTCTCAATTTGATTAAGTTCTTCTTCCATAACTTTAATCCAATTTTCATTTTACATGCTTCATCAACATTTTTAGGCTCAATCTTAGAAATCAAACAAATTTCTTCTACAAGTCTTCTCCTAGTCATCACACCTCTATTCTTATCACCAATAATCTGATTTTCTAGTTCTTGAACTCTTTCTTCAACATTTTCAACTTCTCCTTGATTCTCTATCTTTTCTAGATCAGTTTGAATTTGATTCACATTTTGTACTTTCTTTCCTTTATCTAAACTGACATATTCATCATCAGAATCATATCCGCAAGGTCTCACCTATCTCATATTTCCTTAATCAACCTTCACATTAACACCTTCAACAATTTTTCACAGCCTTTTGTTATAACATCAGTAGGCTTTACGTCTAGAAAAATAACTAAGAAAAATTCCTTCATCACATCTAGCATCAAATTTCCCTAGATCTTCATCTCTTTTAATGTAGCATTTCCTTCCAAAATTTTTAAAATATCTAACAGTAGGAGCGTGACCAAACCATAACTCATAGGGAGTCTTACCAGTATCACCTTTGATATTTACCCAGTTAAGAGTGTATACTGCAGTACTCATAGCTTCTCTCTAATACATATGTGGTAGATTTCCCTCAATCATCATGGTTCGAGCAACTTATTGAATTGTTTTGTTCTTCCTTTCCACAACTCCATTCTGCTATGGCATTCTAGGAGCATATAACTATCTCTTAACTCCACGCTCTTTATAGTATGCATTAAACTCACCAAAAGTGAATTCTCCACCTCTATCAGATTTCAAACACCTTATCTTCACTCCTGTCTCAGTCTCATCCATAGCTTTAAAAAAATTTAACTTCTCCGATGCTTCAAATTTCTCCCTTAGAAAGGTAACCCACATCATCCTTGAATAGTCATCAATCAACAACATGAAATATCTTTCAACTGCAAGCTTCTCACTCTAGAAGGACCACACAAATTAGTATACACAAGAACCAACAACCCATTAGAATTATACAATTTTCTCTTATATGTAATTCTTGTCTACTTCCCTAATTGGCATTCCTTACATACCAGATTAAAAGGCTTTATCAACTTAGGCAGAACTCTCATTGCTTGAGTGGAACTTATCTTAACCATTCTATCAAAATTTGCATGACACATCCTTCTATGCCATAACCAACATTCATCAATCTGAGCAATCAAGTAACTTTTACCACCAACATTCAAGTGAAAGATGTTACCTTTAGTCTTTGTACCTGATGCAATTTCAGTTCTTGAGCTACTCAAGATCTTGCATTTTCCATTCTTGAATTGCAGGTCATATCCCTCATTAATCATCTAACCAAAACTCAAAAGATTATTCTTTAAACCTTCAACATAGAATACATCATCAAAATTATGCTTACCATCAAGAGAAATAAAACCTCTACCATGGATAACACAAGCTTTGTTATTACCAAATCTTACCACATCGCCATCATACTTTTCCATATTCACAAATTTACTCCTATCACCTATCATATGATGAGAGCAACCATTGTCAATAACACATTCATATTTCTCCTCAACTTTAGCAGCTAGAGCTTTCTCCTCATTAATGCAACTTGTAGAATCTATAGTAACCGGACCATCTTCCTTGATAGAAATGAACACAAATTTATCTCTAGAGTTTCCTTTATCAAACTCATCATTTTTCACACCTTCATCAACATCATAATAAAACTTCTTCTAATATTTAGACTTATAAGGATTAAATGGCTTCTTAGGATTCCTATCTCTTTCCGAACACCTTGATGCAAAATGTCCTATCTTATTACATGAAAAACATTTAAGAGGTAACTTTCCTTCATACTTAAAGGCACCTTTAGACAATCTTCTAGAAATAAGTGCTTCAAGCTCCTCAAGATCTCTTTCTTCATCTTCCATCTCTTTCATCTCTTTCTCATATCTAGATTTTCTTACAAAACTTTCTCCCAGATCATATCTCTACTTCCCAAAAATAGTAGCTTTGAATGTAGACTTAGTCTTGGGAAGAGAGTCACCAAACTCACTCAACTCTAAAGAAACAAGTTTACCAACCAACATGTCTCTTGTCACATTTGTCACAATCTGGATCTCATTAATAGCAGTAGCTAAATATGTTTGTAAACAAGAGGCAAGGATCTCAACACTTTAACAATAATCTCTGATTCTTCAATAACTCCACCAGCACATCTGATTTCACACACAATCCCATTCACTTTCTACATAAAAGAGGTAATATTTTGATCTTCAGTCATCTCCAGGTTCTCATATTTTCCCTTTAGGCTCTATAACTTAGCAACTTTCACATGACTATCACCTTCATGCAAGGTCTCTAACTTTACCTATATCTCATGAGAGGTCTCAAGATGCATCACATTAGTAATCTCAGAATCTGTCAAGGTACTTAGTAATGCTTCCTTGGCTATAATATTATATTTTGGTTCCTTCAACTCATCCAGAGTAGTAGGACCATTATGAGGAGCATTATATACATTCTTAGTGATCTTCCAGTACTCTTCTCCAAAGCATCTCAAATGACATTGCATCCAGCTCTTCCAGAGAGTGTAGTTTGTTCCATCAAATCTTGGACTATCCTTCTTAAAAGAAAAGGTTTCCATCCCGGATCTCCTCAAGAGGTCAATCTTCTTATGAAGGATCTAGATTTGATACCAATTGTTGGCAACAATGTAGCAAACTATGAGGGGGGACGGGCTAAATAAATTTTCTCTAAAATTTCTACAACTTAAACCACAACACAAATATGGTAATGAACTGTTAAAGCATAAAACAAAACCACATCAATAACACACACAACACCAAGATTTTTGATGTGGAAAACCTAGTTAAGGGAAAAACCATGGTGGGAAGACACCCACAATCAGATAATACCCTATTAGGAGTAAGTGAAATATTACAATGGGGAATGCACATGCATTTAGGAACAATTCCTAGAGCTCACTGCTCAAAATACAAAATCCTAGAAGGCTATAGCCTTGAGGGAAGGTTAACTACCTTACATGAAGTCTCATTGACTTACAAAAGCATTCGAATTATATCCGAAGAATCATGAACTGATAAAATAGCATCTCAACATGCTTGAGTACAGTTCTGGTTAAGTTCACTGTCTGAGATACTCTACAACACTTCTTCACACTTCCGAAGGATCAAATCTCTTGTTCACACACTTATTCAATCACACACATTCATATTCACTCGCAGATACCTCTCACAATGATTATAACATATATTTATACAAGTCATCAACCTATGTTTCAAGGTCGGCTCACCACACACTACATATTACAAAGATATAATCACACATGCTACAATTATGAATGCAGACCAAAGCGATGTTAGCTAAGACATAGTTTGGACCTAAACAACCACCAGAAACATGAAATAATTCCTAGAATTATGCCTTGATCATCTACAACACACTACACCACCATGAAAGTTGCATAACATGAAGAATATCATCAGATCAAAAAATATTCAATAACGTGCACAAAGATCAATGTAGAGCACAAATACGCATAGCACATGAGCTAGAAATGTCCATACACAACTTGAATGTTTGATGAGACCCCTGGGTTAGATGAGGGTTGAGTTAGACAAAAAGTCTCTAACCATGCCAAAAGGGTTAGTTAACCATTAATGGTTTGGAAGACTTTGGGGACAAATTTGTAAGAGTCCTTCCAAATTTGGGGGAACTCAACAAGTTAGCTTGTTGAAGGCATAAAGGCTTTAATGCCTTTGGAAGAATTTACTCCAAATTCGAGAAGTGACATCGTCAAATTTAGGGAAAGGGGATAATTGAAGGGTTTAGGATAATTGATTAGGATTAGATATGTTCTAGAAGAATCTAGAAAGACGTTTAGGAGGCAAGTAGGAGATGTAGGAGAATGCAAGTGGATGGAGGATAATTTTAATTAAAATAAATTGATTTATTTCAACAAAATAGATGAAAGTGGGGGCTTTAAATTAATTAGATTTATTTATTTGAAGTGAATAATTTAATTAAATGTAATTTTAATTAAAAGGAGAGAGAAGGGATTTAATTAAATAAAATGATTTATTCAATTAAATAACATGAAAGGCTTAGGTGAATTTAAATAAATAAATTGAATAATTTATTTAATCAAATAGAGGAATGTGGATAATTTAATTAAATTAAATTTAACTAAATAGAGGAATGAGAATAAAATGAACATTAAATATTCATTTAGGAAAGTGGTCATTTTTATACGTCTACAATACCATTACGTTATAATGGTTGAATCAATTAGAGATATCATTTTAGCTTAGTGAATGCTTACTTTTTACAATCATACTATTGAACTAGTTTATATTAGATTACAAGTTTCTCACATAGAGAAGGTGAGAAGTAAAAAAATCATTCTCCCCACTTGTGATGTAAAAGATATGAAATTATAAGCATTAGTTGAAGATCGGTATATTATATACTTATCAATAACAAAATTAAATTTGTATTGATATGTACTTTAAAATATATAAACTAGATGTTGTTAAAGCACCTTAAAAACAACCTAAAAACCAATAGAAATCTTCACAACAACAAAGAGAAGAAACACTCACGGTGCTATTTCACCAAATGTGAATAATAAAATTGAGATTACTACAAATTTAAAAACACCCTATATAGATAGAAGAGGTGTCATGTGGTAGGAGCCAACAACTAGCTACCTACCTGCATCAAATATCAAATGCACTAACATATTATTTATATTATTAAATAATATGTGACTAATATCTAATAAAGTGATATGTTGAACACCTAAGTACTCTTAAGTAAATGTTAGTGGAATAAAACCACTTTCACAACAACACCCCACTTCAATGCAACTTAGGGAGTGAAATTATTATGCAATATTAGATGCAAGATGGGTCCCAAAAGCTAAGCCATGTTAAGTACCCATGTACAACTACAATGTAATACAATATTTGACAAATGAAGAAAAGGAGAAAGCCCCTCTAGGAGAAAACTCCTCTCCGAAAGTGAGAACTTGAAGGACTAAGAATTCTCAAAAGCTATCTCCCAATAATAAGAGCATGAAGAACATCATTGAAGCATGAAGAAGCTATAAATAACTATCAAAGAAGATTAATATGTCCATGTAACTGAAGAACATCCTTTGAAATAAGATGATGATCAAGATCAAGAAGACAAAAATCTACACAAGTTCCTTAAATAATACTACTCAAAAAATGATCAAATGGAAAAAACTATAAAAACATCTATAAATTCAATCAAAAATACGAATGGAACATGAATCTACATCAGTGATACCAATGACACTACTCAACCAATGAATATGAATGATTGATTTCATCATCACTACTCAACTAATGAAGTTGCATGAATGATCTCATCATCACTACTCAACCAATGCAAGTTGAAAATATAGGGGCAATTGTCTAAAGAGACATTATCAACAGGGGATAGAAGGTTGCCTCCATAAAATAGGAATGCAATAATTCTTAACTCACTCCAAGTGAAACCAAGAAAGAATTGGAATTAGTATAATATCCTCTAACAATGCTAGCTAGGGAGAGGAAAGATAGGTCTACTAAAACTATTTCATCAAACAATTTATGAAGGAGACGATACAACATTTGAAGTGACCTAGAGAGTACCTACAAGTGAAAAAAGGTGTGCACCAAGACTACACATGCATGAGGTAAGAATACCAACGTGTTGGTAATATGCATGATTAGGTTAAGTATTGTTATTGATGTCAATACTATATCCCGGTTGGACCTATCCCGGTTAGACTTGGTGTTTGTCTTGGTTTTGGCTATGATTCTGATTCGGTGTGATCAGATCCTTGGATTCAGTTTTGGATGGTTAATTAGGATGGTTATATGCTTGTCATAGTCATTTGGTTCATGATTTGGTGCTCTGGAAGCTATCGCTTATGTTCTCGGTTGATATTTCTTGGTACCAGTTAGCTTTACCCATTAGCGATATTTGGTGATTTGGTTAGGTGATTTTGGTTCATCTTATGGGAACTATTTCTAACATGTTGAAGGTGCTTCTTGATTGTGTTCTAATTGTTTGGTGACTTCGCATTGGTTGACGTGCTGATATGGTGGTCCTATTTGGATCCGGTTAGATATTTTGTGTTATTGAGGGTTTCTATTGGTTAGTGAAATGTGTTGGATATTGGTCTTAGCGTGATTTCTTGCAGATGTAATTATTTGGGAATTTAAATTAGGTCTATGCAATGTAATGTGAATAATAATATTGGTCTAATGATATCTTGTGATGTAAGTTTTGTAATTATGGGTTTATGGGTTTAGGGTTTAGCCGACCGTATCAATAAGGTTGATGATTTGTATTTATAGGTGACTTATTCATGTAATTGGGTAAGGTTTTTGGGTTTCAATGGTTATGTTTACATTATTAGAGAAACGTTAATGTGTGAATAATGATATATCATTCGACAGAAGGTTGTGGAAGATTTGGTGTTGCAGGGTAGACATTTGTACTTAGTCAAAACTGTATCAAGCATTAGGAGATGCTACTTTCACAATTCATTCTTTGTGGATTGTAGTCCCATATTTATGTAAGTCAGTGAGACTTGTCTTTTGTGATGAGAAGTGTGCTCCAAGAAGTTGGCCTAATTGCAAATGCAACCCCCATTTTAATTATTTCACATACTACTACAAAAGTATTATCTGATTGTGGGTAGAGTTTCCCACCATCGTTTTCTCCTTTACCGGGTTTTCCATGTAAAAAATATTGGTGTTCTGCATACTGTGCTTTCATGTTTTATCTTTCATTGTGTTGGTTTCTTAGTGCTCTGGTATAAAGTTTATAATATGCATTAACTATTAATATTGGTAGAAAATTGATTCACCCCCCCTCTTAGTTTTCTCTCGATATCTGAATTGTTTAACAATTAGTATCAGAGCCTGGTCCTCTCTACAAAAGCTTAACTTCTTAAGGAGATCCGATGGTATCAAGTTCTACATTTAACTCCTATTGGAAGGAGGGTCCTAGATTTGATGGTACAAATTACAAAATATGGAAGGCATGAATGAAGATTCATCTAAGATGTCTTGGAGTTGAAGTTTGGGAGATAGTGGACAAAGGGTATATACCTCATGATCCTAATTCTGGAACACCAGCACCTGTTGATGAACAAAAGAGAGCTCAAAATGATGTCAGAGTGAAAGAAGCATTGCTAAGTACCCTATCTGATGAGAAGTTATTGAATGTGATAGAGTTGGAGAATGCAAAGAAGACCTAGATAAAGCTTGAAACTCTTTATGAAGGTGACCAAGTAGTAAAGATTGCAAAACTTTAAGGTTTCCAAGTGAGATATGAAACTTTAAAGATGGATGAAGATGAGAAGATAAATTCTTTCATGGATAGAGTGAATGAGATTGTCATGGGAATCAAATGTTGTGGCAGATCAGCTAGTGAAGATGAGGTTGTGTCAAAGATTCTAAGAGTTCTACCTCTGGCTTACAAGATGAAGGCTACTGCAACTAATAAACTCCAGACAATGTTAAGTACCCCTATTACCAGAGATACATTACTTGGGAAATTGACTGCTTTTGAGCTTGAGGAACTTGGAGATCATAATGCTACTAAAATAGAGACTGGATTTAAATCATCTATCTCCAGTAAGAAGAAGATAGATTGGAAAGAGTTATGTGCAAAATAGTTGGAAGACATTGAGAGAGAAGACATAGAGCTTGAATAATTCGAAACCTTAATTGCTAGAAGAATCCCTAAACGACCAGCTGGAAGTAAGTATGAAGGAAAAGTACCTTTTAAATGCTTTTCATGTAATAAAATTGGTCATTTTTCTTCTAGATGTCCTAAAAGAGCTGCTAGGAATCAAGAAAGATTTATGAGGAATTATAAGACTAATCCAAAATATCAGAGCAGATCTATATTTAGGAGGAGTAAGGATAAATCATGTTACTATGTTGGTGATGATGATTTTGGTATTACTGACGATGATGATGATGATGATGATGATGATGATGAACCTGTAAGTGGATCCGGTAATGGAAGCTCCGGTAAAGATTGGGTCTTTATTGCTATCAAGGATGATTCTCCCAAACCTATCATTGAAGCTACTGATATTGAGGAGAAGGCTTTGACTACTAAAATTGAAGGAAAAGATGAATGGGTTATGGAAATTGGTGCTCACATCATATGACTGGTGACAAGACGAAATTCCTAACTCTACAAGAATTTGATGGTGGATTAGTTAGATTTGGAGACAACAAGGCATGCAGCATCAAAGGCAAAGGAACAATATTCTTGGATGGTAAGACTAATACTGATAATATTTATTATGTTAAAGGATTGAAGTATAATATTTTTAGTACAGGTAAGATGGTGGATAGAGGATTTCATTTGCAATTTCAGGATGTAAAATGCAAGATTATCAATATATATAGATTAGAAATTGCATCAGGAACTCAGACCAGAGGTAACATCTTTCATTTGAACTCCAGTGAGAAGGCTTGCTTGATTTCTCATATAGATGAAAGTTGGTTATAGCATAAAAGGATTTGTCATGTAAAATTTGATTGCATTGTAAATACTAGTTCAACACAAGCTGTCAGAGATTTGCCCAAGATTGTTAAACCTCATAATCTAGTATGTAGAGAATGTCAAATGGGTAAGAAAGTTAGAACTTCTTTTAGAAGCATACATGATAGTTCTAATGAAATTATTGATCTTATTCATACTGATATGTGTGGACCAACAAGGACTAAAAGCTTTCAAGGTGATAGATGCTTTATGTTGATTATTGATGATTATTCTAGAATTATATGGGTTGCATTTTTGAAAGAAAAATCTGAAGCTCTTAAGAAATTCAATTTTTTTAAATCTATGGTTGAGATAGAAATAGGATTGACGATAAAATGTTTAAGATCGGATCAAGGTGATGAGTTTACATCTGGTGAGTTCAACAACTTTTGTGAAAAGAATGGAATCAGAAGACAATTTTCTACACCTAGAACCCCACAACAGAATGGAATAGTTGAAAGGAAGACCAAAACTATCTTGGATGCTGCAAGGACAATGATGATGGAAGCCAAATTGCCTGATATCTATTGGAGAGAAGCTGTCAATAATGGAGTATACACTTTCAACAGAATACACATAAAAGGTGATATCAGTAAGACTCCTTATGAATTAAGGTTTTGTCATACTCCTACTACCAGATATTTTAGAATTTTTGGAAGTAATGCTATATTAGAAGAGATGATGCATTAGGAAAATTTGATCCTAGAAGTGATGAAGGAATATTTTTGGGTTATTCTACTAAAAGCAAAGCATACAAATATTATAACAAAAGATTGAATAGGATAATGGAAAGCATAAATGTCAAGGTGGATGAGCAAGATAACAATCAGATAAGTTCATATGATTATAGACCAGAAGATGAATTTGTTAGATCAGAACTAGTAGTGCAAGAATAATTTTAGAGCATAGATCCAATTGCTTTGGTAACATCAAAAAAATCCATAGTGACTAATGAAGGACAAAAAGAATCAGAAAATCAAGACACTCCAAAAAACCCCAAATATGTGAAGTTGAATCATTCTAAAGATCAAATAATTAGAGATAAAAGGAAAGGTGTGATGACAAGAAGAAGGTTAGTTGTTGAAGAGGTATGTTTAATTTCTCAAATTGAATTGAAATCTTTTATTGAAGCTAGTAAAGATGAGAACTTGATGAAAGCAATTGAAGAGGAACTAGATCAAATAGAAAATAATAAGACTTGGGAATTGGTTCCTAGGCCTAAAGATAAAAATATTATTGGAACTAAATGGGTTTTCAAGAATAAACTAAATGAGGAAGGTCACGTTGTAAGAAATAAGACTAGATTGGTTTGCAAAGGGTATTCACAAGAGGAAGGATTTGATTATGATGAGACTTATTCTCTGATTGTAAGAATTGAAGCGATAAGACCATTTCTTGCCTATGCTGCACATAAGAACTACAAGGTATATCAAATGGATGTCAAATGTGCATTTCTAAATGGATATCTTGAAGAGGAATTCTACATTGAATAGCCTAATATATTTTCTTTATCAAGGGACAAAGACATGGTTTGCAAATTGAAGAAAGCTTTATATGGATTGAAACAAGCCCCTAGAGCATGGTATGCTAGATTAGATAAATATCTTTCTAAGATCGATTTTCGCAAAGGTAATGTTGATACCAACTTCTATTATAAGATTAAGCATGATGACATATTGATCATTGAAGTCTTTGTGGATGATATCATTTTTTGGTGGAGAAGAAAGTTGTTCATAAAATTTGTTGATGATATGAATAATGAATTTGAAATGTCTATGATTGGTGAGATGAAATTTTTCTTAGAAATGTAGATTACTTAGACTGATAAAGGTATTTTTATTTGTCAAACTAAATATGTGAAGGAATTGCTTAAGAAATTTGGATTAGAAAAATCTAAACCCGTTGTTACTCCTATGATAACTGGTTGCAAATTGTCAAAGGATGATGAATCTCCTAGAGTGAATCCAAGTAGATACAAATCAATGATTGGTGATTGCTGCACTTAACTTAGACTAGAACTAATATAATGAATTTTGTTTGTATTGCTTCTAGATTTCAGTCAGATCCTAGAGGAACTCATGATATTGTTGTTAAAAGAATATTCAGCAATTTAGCAGGTACAACAGATTATGGGTTATGGTATCCAAAGGATGATGATTTCAGACTATGTGCATATACCGACTTTGATTGGGCAGGAGATGTGGATGACTAGAAGAGAACTACAAGTGGTGAATTCTTTCTTGAAAAGAAACTATTTTCATGGCTTAGCAAGAAACAATATTCATGCACTTCATTATCTATTGTTGAAGCTGAGTATGTAGCTATTGCGACTAACTATACTCAAATCTTATGGATGAAACAGATTTTGAAATACATAAGGGTAAGTTATGATGAGCCAATTTTTATTCACTATGATAATTGTATATGGTGAAAATGGATAAGACAATATTGAAAGACTAAATGAATTCAACCACAAAACCCCAGCCTAACAACAACAAAGATCCACCATACCATATGAAGATTACGTAAGACAATGCAAATCAAATGAAATCACAAAGATTATACCATCACATGTCCAATAGGGTTTGAATCTCCATTCTTCCTATCTCCATTGATCTTTCTTGATATATTTGCTCTCATATTTTATATGCCCAAGAGCTCAATAAAGAACGGAGATGTGGTTGCAAGTAGGATCACATATGAAAATTCAAATGCTAGGATGCTTGATTAGAATGTATATGTCCCGAGGGTTGATAATGAAGGAAGCATCTCCTTATATAGAAGACATTATAAGAAATGGAGGGATAAGATTGAGAGGTGTAAGAGATAAATGGTCGGCTCTGATTAGAGGGTAGGTAGAGGAAATAAGAAGTGTATGAATTAAGAGATGAATGACATGTGTCATAGGTAGAAAAGGTTAATGAATTAATTAAATAAATAAAGATTTATTTAATTAATAGAGGAAGTGGGATCAATTAAATAAATAAGATATTTATTTAATTTAGGAAAAAGGATAATTTAAATAAATAAAGGTATTTATTTAAATGAGAAATAAGGCTAGAAGAGGATAAATGAATTAAGTAAATAAATAAATATTTATTCAATTAATAAAAGAATTAGGCTTAAAATAATTAAATAAATAAAATATTTATTTAATTAGACTAGACAATTTTAGGTGTTTACATTTTGCCCCTCTTTGAGACAATGCAGCTTGTCGCGTTGTTTCAAAGAAGATAATATGAACTGATACATAGTTGGCCCAAGATGGGAATGATATGCCCCCTCGAGAGATTGGATGAAAATGTTTGAAAAGATCACAAAAAATCTCTCGATAAGAAATAAAGGGTAGAATGGACTAACCAGATAGGATAGAGTGACAGAGTCATGGGATAAAGAAGACTGACACGGGAGACTAGGGCTAGGGCTAGGGCTAGGGTAGTCTATAAAATATGTACATGATGAAATGCAATATTTTTGTTCTTTTATGTTTTTAATATGTTATGCCAATGCAAATGTGAATGTATGAAATACAGATCAATATGATAATACAAATGTAAAATGTGCTTAACATGTGTTGTGTGCAGAGTGTGATGCAATTTTGATAGCTATATGTATGTATGAAATGCTTAATATGTGGTAATGCAGGTGCAAACTACATGAAATACTGATATTTTTGGTGTGTCATTATACTTAGTCATTTGATAATAGGATAAGAAGACTTGGGAAGGATGATGGAGGTCAATCAAGAAAGGGGGATGAAAGGTAGAAGATATGAAAGTGAAAGAGCTTCTTGTGCATTATCATCATTGAGCTTTATTATGGCAAGTAGGTTATGACAATCGAGGCATATGTTTGACACAGAAAGTTATTGTACCTGTTTGCATTGAGATAAGACAGTTGCAAACAAGGAATGCCCTAGTTCATACTAGACTTACAGTGTCCTCATATCCTTGGACAAGTCATAGCATTACTAAGAGACAATCTACAGATAGCAAAGAAAAATAGGTGATGATACCCCATCCTCACCTTTCTAGTCAAAGACATCCTGGAGATAAAATCTCTAGTCAGAGACATCTTGGAAAAGCTAAAAGACATGTCACTAGAAAGATAAAATCAAAATAAAAACCAAGACTCGACACCAACATCCACTGTAGTCCTCAAGTTTAGTGTCTCTTGTCACTTGTATAAGTCTATTTGATTGTGGTCACAATGTTTACTTTCACAAAAAGGATAGATAGCACTGAACCATAATTTTGTCTGAGTCTGTTGAAAGATTTGATTTGTTGAAGCCCATTGTTGCTATTGTGTCTCATCTGAAACTGATTGAATCCATGCAATTGATACTTTATTGCAGAGAAATCAAAACTTTTATTGCGGATTGTGATGCAAATGTTGCTTTATTACGGATTGTGTGCAGATAGACTGAAGAAAAATGGAAGAAATTGTACTCCTCAGAACATGTGATGTTCTTAGTTCCAAACCCATCACTAGACGTAGGATTTCCCTTAGCCACAAATAGGAGCTGATTTATTATGGAATGGAAAGGGGTGAAAAGGGAGGTTTATTGTGAATGGCTAACCAATCTTGGGTAGATCAATAATGAGCCATGATGGGAATGGGTAAGTTTATCATGGATGGATAAGTTGTGAGTGTGTGCAAAGTGAAAGGATGAAATGGAATCCTGAAGGAGGGAGGAGCAATGTCTCTACACATGGCGCCAATGACCCAGTTTTCACCATGGTACTTGCCTAGGGCGCTATCGAAGTGGTTTTCACCATTGGATGAAATTTTTTTCTATTTTTGATTTTTCAATTTTTTTTTTGTGTCACAAGGCGCCTGTTTGCCAGGTTTTCACCAAGTAACGATTTTTTATTTTTATGATTTTTTTGTATTTTTGAATTTTTTTTTATTTTTTTGTATTTTTGAATTAGGATAGTCTGAAGAGCTATGTGTAAAACCTGTGAAGGTGCATGATGTTGATAGGATCCTCAAAAGGCTCACCCTCTATGGTTGAGAGTTGATATGCACCAGATCCATATGCTGCTGTGATGATGTAAGGACCAAGCCAATTTGGTTTGAACTTGCCCTTCTTCTCTCTGTCTTGTTGATTTTTAGGATTTTCTCTGAGAACCAAATCACCTACCTCAAATGTGAGAGGCTTAACTTTATGATTGTAGCTGTGACTCATTCATTGTTGATAAGCCTTGAGATGATTAAAAGTAGTTTGTCTTCGTTCATCCAATAGTTCAAGTTCTTGTAAGCGAGAGACCCTGTAGTCTTCGTCACTGATAATGTTTTTCAAAGAGACTCATAAAGAGGGTAACTCAACCTCAATAGGCAAGATAGCTTCAATTCCATAAACAAGTGAAAAAGGGGTAGCTCCTGTAGGTGTGCAGACGGTTGTGCAGTAAGCCCAAAGTACGTTATTAAGTTGGATATGCCAATTGCGGCCAGTGCTGTTGACTGTCCTTTTTAGGATTTTAAGGATTATTTTATTAGACACCTTAGCTTGACCATTACCTTCGGGTTAATAAGGTGTGGAAAAATGATGGGTAATATGGAAGCGATCACAGAGTTCATGAGCATCCTCATTTTTGAAGGGACACCCATTATCGGTGATGATGGAAACAAGAATATCGTATCGACAAATGATATAGTTGAGAATGAATGTAGCAATTTATTTTCTAGTGACCTATGTAAGAGGCACAGCTTTGATCCATTTTGTGAAATACTCTGTGGTAGTGATGATGAATTTATGACCATTTGAGGAAGGAGGGTGAATCTTGCCTATGAGATCGAGTCCCCACTACCAAAAGGGCCAAGGAGTCGCAATTGGTTGAAGTTCTTGCACTGGTGCATGAATGAGGCCTCCATGAAGTTGACACTACTTACATTTATTGACAAACTGATATGAGTCTTTTTCCATATTGGGCCAGTAATATCCAGTCTGGATGAGTTTCTTGGCTAAGGTAGGACCACTAGAATGTGGACCACATATCCCTTCATGAACTTTGTGTAATGCAATTTGAGCTTCATCCCTTTCTAAACATCTAAGAAGAGTGCCGTCTAGACCTCGACGGTATAGGATATCGGCTAAAATGACATATCAAGAAGATTGGCGAATGAAAGTGCGACGTTGGTTATTAGATAAGTCAGGAGGAATGGTATTGTCATGAAGGTATGTGAAAATGGAGCCATATAATGAGGAATCAGGACTAATGATACATATCATTTCAGTAGGAGTGATCTCATACAAGGAAACCAAAAGGCTATCCACCAAGAACTCATAGTGGGTTTCATTCTATGGTAGATCGATTAGTGAAGCAATTGTAACCATAGCATCCGCGGCTCGATTCTACTCTCTTGGTATCTGCTCAAAGTCTAACTTTGTGAAATGTTGTTTCAGGTCATCCACCATTCTTTTGTAAGGCATTAATTTCTCATCCTTTGTTTGGTAGTTATCAGTTGCTTGACAAATTACAAGTTGAGAGTGTCGCTCTTGCACCATGTTGTGTGTATGAGCCATCAAAGTATAGTTGCCAAGGCTTTGCGTGTGACACTATTAAGATGGATTCATCTAGAAATTCTAAAGTTAGAGGGACATCATCTATCATGAGAGCATCTGCTAACTGATCCATGATAGTTTTTCCTTTTATTGCTTTTTTGTCCACATATTCAATGTTGAATTTACTCAGGAGCATCACCCATTTGGCTAGTCGACCAATAAGTGTTGCTTTGTTTAGAAGATATTTCAATAGATCGATCCTTGTGACCAACTTAGTTTTATGAGTTAGCATGTAATGTCATAATTTTTGCGAAGCAAAGACCACAACGAGACATGCATGCTCAATTGGTGTGTAGTTTAGCTCATATCCCACCAATGTGCGATTGATGTAGTAGACTGCCTTTTCTTTGCCCTCAGCAACGTGTTGTGCCAAGAGTGCCCCTAGTGCTGTTGATCTGGAACTGGTGGCATCAATACTAGCTGATTCAGAAGATAATCTTTGAGTGTCTGGAAAGCCTATTGACAGTTATCATCCCATTTGAATTTGATGTTTTTGTGTAGCAAGTGCTGAAAAGGATTACATTTATCTGCAAGTTGTGCTATGAATCTTCGTATGGACTGGAGTCTCCCTTGCAAAGATCGAAGTTGACTGATATTTCTTGGTGGTTGCATCTCTAGGATGTCCTTGACTTTTGTTGGATCATCTGTGATCCCTCTTTATGAGACAATGAATCCCAGGAGCTTCCTGGAGGTTACTCCAAAGACACATTTCTTGGCGTTTAATCTTACTTTGTATTATTCCAACCAATCAAAAATGACTGAAAGTATGTCCAAATGTGTATCTCTGTCTATTGATTTACCCAAGAGGTCATCAACATAATCTTCCATAGTAACGTGCATGAGATCATGAAAGATAGTAGTCATGGCTCTTTGATATGTAGCGCCTACATTTTTTAGCCCAAAGGGCATGACATTCCAGCAAAAAGTTTCCCAAGGACAAGTGAATGTTGTTTTGTGTTGATCCTCAGATGCGATTTTTATTTGATTATAACCAGAGAATCCATCCATCAAAGATAACATTGCATGACCTGCTGTGAGATCTACGATCAAGTCAACATTTGGTAATGGAAAGTCATCCTTAGGACAAGTTTTGTTGATGTCTTTGAAATCTGTACATATTCTGATGCTACGATCTGGTTTACTGATAGGCACTAAGTTGGAGATCCATTCAGGATAATCAATTGGGTGTATGAATCCGACATCCAATAATTTTTCAAGCTCTGCTTTGACTAATAATGCCACTTGTGGATGCATCTTTCTTAATTTTTGTTTCACTAGTTTTGCCCCTGGTTTAACTGTCAAATGATGCATTACCAGATCCGGATCCAATCCAGGTATATCAGCCTATGACCATGCAAAATTGATTTGTCGCTCTATGAAGAAACTTATGAACTTCAATCTTTCTGTCTCTATCAGGGAATGTGCTAGGAATATGTAATGTGGAATTTCTTCTATACCAATGTTTGTTTTGATGGTCTCCTCTATCAACATGGATGATTTTTCTTCATATGATGTTGGGAGAATGTCAAGCCTTCCATACTTGGGTGCCTCAGAGAGGCTTTAGCCCTCAGATATGTCCTTTCTTTTTATTTTTTTGGGGCCAGACAACGCCATAACGTGGTTTTCACCATAAGACCCTTCATTTGTTTTTAATTTTATATTTTTACAAATGGAAGGCCCAACGCCCTCACCAAAATATGTTGGAAATATTACATTATAACAGACAATGAGAGATTGTTGACATTTCAATAAGGAAATTGAGAAGGTTGTTGATGATTATGGACATAACTAATTAAAGATGTTTTACTATCTTGATATTATTATTTTGTCATTGATGTCAAGAAATTGATTTTCTAATTCAGTATGATGTTGCCATATCTTAAGAAGCATGATATGAAGATTATAAAGAAGTCGGTAAAGACAGAGGAAAGAATATGATGAATAAGGGGATAAGATATTCAATGGGCAACTACTACCGAGTTAGACAATGATGAGATCTTGATGTTTTAGATTGTTTTAACATCATACATATGTTGTAAAATGTAAAGGTTAATACTATACTATGTTATCAAGCAAAGAACCTAGTCGGTAAACCCTAAGGTTATCATAGTCGATTAATGAAGACAGAATGTCTACCGAGTGAAGTTTAGTATTCACCAAGTTGTAACTGAGCTATAACATAATGCATTAAATGTTTACATGTGATATTTAATGAAAGAAGCTGATGAGATAGAGCAGATCAATGATTGGCAAGCCGTGGAAGAAGTTTGTTAAGCGAATCTAAGGCAATGGAAAGTTGGCAAGAAGATCTACAACTCAGATTGAACCGCATTACCCTAACACAAGTTCCAAGGTGAATGTGCAAGTTCCAAGGTGGGGTAAAACATTTTCAGATCGAAAGATACAATGAACCTGGACAAGATTGAAGATCTGATGGCTATGATTGATCATGGGAAATGTGATCAAGGAGATTAAGTGGTTAGAAGATTGTTTATAAATAGGAAATTTCTGATAAACAATGTATGTGGGCAAGTGTATGCACAGGGATGCTACATAGTGATAACCGAGCACAGAAGCTTGAAGACCTATTAGAATAATAGAGTATTGATGCCTAGCAGATAGACAAGGTTAGTTCTATATCTAGATTGTATTCAACAAATAGGAATCTGTTTAGCATTTTAGATGTGAAGTTGCAGACAGATTGTATTACTATTATTTTGTGAAAGTGACAGGTAATCTCTTAACCAAGTGGACTTAACAGTCTTATATGTAAATCCTCTAACAAGGTGACATTCTGATTGAGTGTTTAAAATCCTTTGACAAGGTCACTTCTAACAAAGTGAAGATCCTAACAGATCTGAGGAAAATCCCTTAACCGGTTCACATCTAGCAATGTGTTTGTAATCTTTAATAGGATTTGCTTTTAACCGAGCATACTCTAGAAGAGTATATTTCTTAGTGGGTCCGAAATCCCATAGTGGTTTTTCCCTATTTGGGTTTCCATGTTAAATCTGGTGTTATGAGGTTTATATTGTTCATATGCTTTTGAGTTTGCATGTTTGATAGTTGTTGGTTATATGACTGATATATATATATATATATATATATATATATATATATATATATATATATATATATATATATATATATATATATATATATATATATATATATATATATATGTTACCGAGGTTGAATCTGATGTTTTTATGGATGATTAACTTTGTATGATTCACCCCCCCTCTCATCTTTTTGGCTATTAGATCTGTACTTATATTAAGTATCAGAACTATCAATTGGTATCAAAGCTTGGACTCTGAAAGAAAAGTTTAAAGGCACTTGAGTTAAAGATCCAAAGATGTATAAGAGGGATGCACCTAAGCTGAATAAGTCAAGTTTCTCCACATGGTAGAAAAAGATGAAGCTATATCTATCAGGAGTTGGAGAATATGCTATATACTATCTAGAGAATGATTTTGTTGCACCGAGCACCTATCCATTGACTATGGAAGAGATAAAGGCGAACCAAGAACATATTCAAGCAATGATTGAAATAACATCTGCATTGACCGATTCTGAGTTTAATGATCTAGAAGGCTGCAATGATAGAAAGGCAATGTGGACTAAGCTCATATCTGTATATGGAGGAGATGAACATGTTCAAAGAACAAAAGTAGACAGTTTAAGAGGACAACTTGAATCTATGAGGATGAATGAAGATGAGAACATAACCCAGTACAATACAAGACTAAAGGAGATTGTAAATCAAATCAAAGGAGCAAGAGGAACTATTGAAGAAAAGGATGTGACAAGTAAGTTGTTAAGAACCCTTCTACTTGCCTATGCAATCCGAGTCTCTGCAATCAATGAATTGAGGTCTATACCTAATATGCCAGTTTCCTTGGATGCTACTATTGGTAAGCTACATGCATTTGAGTTAAGTAATTTTGATAATAGTGGGTCATCGGTAAATAAAGTTGAATCTGCATTTAGTTCTTTTCATCTGAATGAATCTAATGATTACAATGAAAGAAAGTATAAGTACTCTGAAGGAGATCATAGTGGAGCAAGTGAAAGATTTCGGAAGAACATGGAGGAGGTACACAAACTGTATGAAGAAATCAGAAAGCAAGAAGAGTTTGAAGCACTATTGGCGAAAAGGTTAGTAAGAGGTAAAGGTAAGTATAAAGGAAAACTACCTTTGAAATGTTTCAATTGTGATAAGATTGGACATATGGCTTCTAACTGTCCTAAGAAAGATTTCACTAAAAAGAGAGATTACCAAGATGACAGACAAAAAGATAATCATTACAGAGGACACCGAGACTTCAGAAGAAGAGATAGAAAGACATGCTTAATTGCTGATGAGGAATCTAATGATGATAAATTAGATGAGACTGATACGAAGGAAGTTGTTTATGTGGCTATCAAGGATGGATCAGATGAAGAAAGGTATGAAGAAAAAGCCCTAATATCTCACATAAACACTAATGATTGTTGGATTATAGATAGTGGATGCTCACATCATATGATAGGAGATAAACACAAGTTTGTTATGTTAGAAGATTATGATGGAGGCTATGTTAGATTTGGTAATGATGCACCATGTCCGGTAAGAGGTAAAGGATCCATAACACTTCTTGATAATGCAAGATGCAATGATGTTTATTGGGTTGAAGGTTTGAAATATAATTTGCTGAGTGTAGCACAGCTAAACAACATAGGTTACTGAATAGAATTTCAGAAAGGAATTGTCAAAGTTCATGACAAGAATGGAAAGTTAGCTGCTACCAGGACACAAACAAAAGGTAATACATTTCACCTTGACTCAACTCAAAATAAGTGTTTGCATGCAAAGATTGATAATACCTAGTTATGGCATAAAAGGTTTTGTCATGTTAATTTTGATAAGCTGATCAAAATAAGTAAGAAGCACCGAGTAAGAGGTCTACCGAGTCTTGAAAAACCTAAGAATGCTATGTGTCAAGGATGCCAGATGGGTAAGATGACAAGATCTAGCTTTACAAGTAAGTCCTACACTTCTAAGGGATTTTTAGATCTTGTGGACACTAATCTTTGTGGTCCTATGAAAGTTCAAAGTTATTATGGTGATAAGTATTTCATATTATTTATGGATGATTATTCAAGGATGATGTCAGTAATGTTTTTAAAAGAAAAATCAAAAGCTTTTCAAATGTTTAAATGGTACAAGGCAAGAGTTGAAAATGAAATAGGAAGACAACTAAAATGTCTTAGATCAGATAGAGGAGGAGAGTTTACATCTGATGAGTTCAACCTTTTTTGCATTGATCCTGGTATAAAAAGACAAGTCTCTGCACTGAGAACTCCACAGGAGAATGGAATAGCTGAAAGAAGAAATAGATCTATTGTGGATTGTGCTAGAACATTGATGATTGAGAAGAAGGTTCCACAAACATTTTGGAGAGAAGAAATAAGCACATCTATTTACACCTTGAACCGAGTTCAATTGAAAAAAGGTACTTTGAAGACACCTTATGAAATCTGGTATGGCAAGAAACCTAATGTAAGTTATTTTAAGATCTTTGGAAGTAAATACTATGTTCATAAAGATGATAGAAATGGAAAGTTTGATCAGAAAATTGAAGAAGGAACATTTCTAGGATATTCTTCTAGAAGCAAAGCATTTAAATGTCTGATCAAATCATCTAACAAAATAGTAGAAAGTGCAAATGTGAAAATTGATGCACTTGCGGAAAGAAATGATGAAGGAAATTCCAAAGAATCGGAAGACTATGATGAATTTGTCTATGTGCAACCGAGAAGTCCTACCGAGATAACTATTGAAGAAAATGAAGAAAATGAAGAAAATATCTAGTTACCGAGTGATGAAGAAGATCATACAGAGCCTACCGAGCCTATATTAGCCAAGTATGTCAGAAGGCACCATGCACCTGTTGGCAATATTACGAGGATATTGAGAAGGTTGTTGATGATTATGGACATAACTGATTAAAGATGTTTTACTATCTTGATATTATTATTTTGTCATTGATGTCAAGAAATTGATTTCCTAATTCAGTATGATGTTGCCATATCTTAAGAAATATGATATGAAGATTATAAAGAAGTCGGTAAAGACACAGGAAAGAATATGATGAATAAAGGGATAAGTTATTCAATGGGCAACTCTACCGAGTCAAACAATGATGAGATCTTGATGTTTTAGATTGTTCTAACATCATACATATGTTTTAAAATGTAAAGGTTAATACTATATTATGTTATCAAGCAAAGAACCTAGTTGGCAAACCCTAAGGAACCTAGTTGGTAAACCCTAAGGTTATTGCAGTTGGTTAATAAAGACAGAATGTCTACCGAGTAAAGTTTAGTATTCACCGAGCTATAACCGAGCTATAACAGAATGCATTAAATGTTGACATGTGATATTTAATGAAAGATGCTGATGAGCTGGAATGGATCAATGATTGGCAAGTCGTAGAAAAAGTTTGTTAACGAATCTAAAGCAATGGAAAGTCGGCAAGAAGATCTACAACTCAGATTGAACCGCATTACCCTAACAAAAGTTCCAAGATGAATGTGCAAGTTTCGAGGCGGGGTAAAATGTTTTCAGATCGTAAGATACAATGAACCTAGACAAGATTGAAGATCTGATGGCTATGATTGATCATGGGAAATGTGATCAAGGAGATTAAGCGGTTAGAAGATTGTTTATAAATAAGGAACTATTGATAAACAATGTATGCGGGCAAGTGTATGCACAGGGATGCTACATAGTGATTACCGAGCACAGAAGCTTGAAGACCTATCAGAATAACAAAGTATTGATGCCCAGCAGATAGACAAGATTAGTTCTATGTCTAGATTGTATTGAACAAATAAGAATCTGCTTTAGCATTTTAGATTTGAAGTTGCAGATAGATTGTATTACTGTTATTTTGTGAAAGTGATAGGAAATCTCTTAACCAAGTGGACTTAATAGTCTTATATGTAAATCCTCTAACAAGGTGACATTCTAAATGAGTGTTTGAAATCCTTTGACAAGGTCACTTCTAACAAAGTGAAGATCCTAACAGATCTAAGGGAAATCCCTTAACCGGGTCACATCTAGCAATGTGTTTTGTAATCTTTAATAGGATTGGCTTTTAACCGAGCATACTCTAGAAGAGTATATTTCTTAGTGGGTCTGAAATTTCATAGTGGTTTTTCCCTATTTGGGTTTCCATGTTAAATCTGGTGTTATGAGGTTTATATTGTTCATATGCTTTTCAGTTTGCATGTTTGACAATTTTTGATTATATGACTGATATATGTTACCGATGTTGAATCTGATGTTTTTATAGATGAATAAGTTTGTATGATTCACCCCCCCCCCCCCTCTCATCTTGTTGGCTATTGGTTATGTACTTATATTAAGTATCAAAACTATCAATTGGTATCGAAGCATTGGACTCCAAAAGGAAAGTTTAAAGGCACTTGAGTTAAAGATCCAAAGATGTATAAGAGGGATGCACCTAAGCTAAATAAGTCAAGTTTCTCTACATGGCAGAAAAGGATGAAGCTACATCTATCAGGAGTTGGAGAATATGCTTTATAATATATGGAGAATGATTTTGTTGCACCGAGCACCTATCCATTGACTATGGAAGAGATAAAGGCAAAGCAAGAGCACATTCAAGCAATGATTGAAATAACATCTGCATTGACTGATTCTAAGTTTAATGATCTAGAAGGCTGCAATGATGCAAAGGTAATGTGGAATAAGCTCATATCTATATATGGAGGAGATGAACATGTTCATAGAGAAAAATTTGATAGTCTAAGAGGACAAATTGAATCTATGAGGATGAATGAAGGTGAGAACATAACCCAGTACAGTACAAGACTAAAGGAGATTGTAAATCAAATCAAAGGAGCAGGAGGAACTATTGAAGAAAAGGATGTGACAAGTAAGTTGTTAAGAACCCTTCTACCTGCCTATGCAATCTGAGTCTCTGCAATCAATGAATTGAGGCCTGTACCTAATATGCCAATTTCCTTGGATGCCACTATTGGTAAGCTTCATGCATTTGAGTTAAGTAATTTTGATAATAGTGGGACATTGGTAAATAAAGTTGAATCTGCATTTAGTTCTTTTCATGTAAATGAATCTAATGATTACAATAAGAGAATGTATAAGTACTCTGAAGGCGATCACAGTGGAGGAAGTGAAAGATTTCGGAAGAACATGGAGGAGGTACATAAACTGTATGAAGAAATCAAAAAGCAAGAATAATTTGAAGCACTATTGGCCAAAAGGTTACCAAGAGGCAAATGTAAGTATAAAGGAAAACTACCTTTGAAATGTTTCAATTGTGATAAGATTGGACATATGGCTTCTAACTATCCTGACAAAGATTTCACTGAAAAGAGAGATTACCGAGATGACAGACAGAAAGATAATCATTATAGAGGTCACCGAGACTTCAGAATAAGAGATAGAAAGACATGCTTAATTACTGGTGAGGAATCTGAAGATGATAAATCAGATGAGACTGATACGAAGGAAGTTGTTTATTTGGCTATCAAGGATGGATCAGATGAAGAAAGGTATGAAGAAAAAACCCTAATATTTCACATAAACACTAATTATTGTTGGATTATAGATAGTGGATGCTCACATCATATGACAGGAGATAAACGTGAGTTTGTTATGTTAGAAGATTATGATGGAGGCTATGTTATATTTGGTAATGATGCACCATGTCTAGTAAGAGGTAAAGGATCCATAACACTTCTTGATAAAGCAAGATGCAATGATGTTTATTGGGTTGAAGGTTTGAAATATAATTTGTTAAGTGTAGCACAACTAAACAACATAGGTTACCGAATAAAGTTTCAGAAATGAATTGTCAAAGTTCATGACAAAAATGGAAAGTTAGCTACTACCAGGACACAAACAAAAGGTAATACATTTCACCTTGACTCTACTCACAACAAGTGTTTGCATGCAAAGATTGATAATACCTGGTTATGGCATAAAAGGTTTTGTCATGTTAATTTTGATAAACTGATCAAGTTAAGTAAGAAGCACAGAGTAAGAGGTCTATCGAGTCTTGAAAAACCTAAGATTGCTATGTGCTGAGGACGCCAGATGGGTAAGATGACAAGATCTAGCTTTACAAGTAAGTCCTACACTTCTAAGGTAATTTTAGATCTTGTGCACACTAGTCTTTGTGGTCCTATGAAAGTTCAAAGTTATTATGGTGATAAGTACTTCATATTATTTGTGGATGATTATTCAAGGATGATGTCAGTAATGTTTTTAAAAGAAAAATCAAAAGCTTTTCAAATGTTTAAGTGGTACAAGGCTAGAGTTGAAATTGAAACAAGAAGACAACTAAAATGTCTTAGATCAGATAGAGGAGGAGAATTCACTTCTGATGATTTCAACCTATTTTGTAATTATCATGG
Source organism: Cryptomeria japonica (assembly GCF_030272615.1). Classification (NCBI taxonomy): domain Eukaryota; kingdom Viridiplantae; phylum Streptophyta; class Pinopsida; order Cupressales; family Cupressaceae; genus Cryptomeria; species Cryptomeria japonica. The sequence goes on from NC_081413.1 coordinate 2,457,441, forward strand.
TATTAAAAGACAAGTCTCTACATCGAGGACTCCATAGCAAAATGGAATAGCTGAAAGAAGAAATAGATCTATTATGGATTGTGCTAGAACACTGATGATTGAGAAGAAGGTTTCACAAACATTTTGGAGAGAAGCAATAAGCAAAACTGTTTACACCTTGAACCGAGTTCAATTGAAGAAAGGTACTTTGAAGACACCTTATGAAATCTGGTATGGCAAGAAACCTAATGTAAGTTATTTTAAGATCTTTGGAAGCAAATGCTATGTTCATAAAGATGATAGAAATGGCAAGTTTGATCAAAAAAGTGAAGAAGGAACATTTCTAGGATATTCTTCTAGAAGCAAAGCATTTAAATGTCTGATCAAATCGTCTAACAAAATAGTAGAAAGTGCAAATGTGAAAATTGATGAATTTGCAGAAAGAACTAACGACAGGAATTCCAAGGAACCAAAAGACTATGATGAATTTGTCTATGTGCAACTAAGAAGTCCTACCGAGATAACTGTTGAAGGAAATGAGGAAGATATCCAATTAACGAGTGATGAAGAGTATCATATAGAGCCTACCGAGCTTGTATTAGCGAAATATGTTAGAAGACATCATGCACCAAGTCAGATTATAGGAGATAAGGATGATCTAGTGATGACAAGGAACAAACTAAGATAGAACACATGTTTGATATCTGAATTTGAACCAAGAATAGTGAAAGAGGCATTTAACAGTGAAGATTGGTGTAAAGCAGAAAATCGCGGTCGAACCCTAGTTGTTCTCCCCTCTTCCGACTCCGAGGAGAGAGAAGGGAGGTTCGCTAGGATTTGATGGGTTTTCACTTAGGGGGAAGACTTTACATTCAAAAGAGGGGTTGAAACTCATAAGATTCAATCCCACACAATGTAAGATTGGATGCTAAATGAATTTCAAGGGTTAGGAAAGCAAGGCTACCGTCTTTTGTAAAGAATGTGCATAGAAGAATTAAGCTAAGCATGCATAGAAAGTCATAAAGATTCGCTTATAAACTGAGTTAGGTTATAGGATGAAGCTGCGGACCTGGAATTAGTAGTAAAATGTCGATACGGCGCTGTCCTGCAAATTTGAGCAAAAGTTGTCGGGACGATGGCGCCCGGCGCCACGGTCCTCCGAAAAATCCGTCAAACGAAGGGGGATCGGTTCGTCTCTGCACAAGGATTCCAGATCTTCAATTTCAGCCGCGTACCTGCAACCTACACACAGAAAAGCGAAGACGATTGGGGGGTTAGGGATTAGGGGTTTGCCTTTAGGTCAAACCCCGGTTTTGGAATTAACCAAGAAATGAGCAAGAGCTGTAAATGTAAATGACTGTAATGTAAACAAGTACTAATACCTTGTTCTAAGGATGTTGGTATCCTTATGTGCGAAGGTTTAGATGTTGTATGTTGTAGTATGTAGTATGTTGTATGTAGCATGTAGTAAGTGATCTCCTCTTCAATGGTTGAATCCTTGACTTGAATGCAACACTTAGCCTTGAATGGAGACTTGAAATGATTGATTGCTTGAATGCTTGAGTATAATTTCCACGCTTTGTACACATATCCTCCTCATCCCAAATGAGAGAGAAAAATGTAGTTTATATACTTCTCAATTAGGGCTGATAGACTGATTTTCCCGACCTTAGGCCGACCAGGGAAGTATATTTCCAAATTGCAATCAAAAAGACCCGATATCACTTAGGAGACCGGGCCCAAAATAGGACCCAGGGACCAGGGCGCTGGGCGCTCTGGTCCCACCTCCGGGACAGCGGGGTGCAAGGAGGTTCAGGCCAAGGTGCTTGAAAAATGCAATTTTTGGTGTCGTGAGCAAGTTTTGGGGTCTCCATTCAGGTTGCGTGTTGCGTCGCCATCGTGAAGACCAAAATGCAGTCGAAATTGCAAGTGTCGCAATTTTAGGACGCTACAATTGGATAAATTCTATGACTGAAGAGATTGATCAAATCAAGAAGAATGACACATGGACACTGGTCCCAAGACTGAAGGACAAAAATGTAATCGGTACAAAGTGGATCTTCAAAAACAAGCTAAATGAGAAAGGTGAGGTCATTCAGAACAAAGCAAGATTGGTTTGCAAAGGTTATGCCCAAGAAGAAGGAATTGATTATGGTGAGACTTTTGCACCTGTTGCTAGACTTGAAGGAGTTAGAACATTGTTGGCATATGCTGCTTTCAAAAACTTCAAGGTATATCAAATGGATGTAAAATCTACATTTCTGAATGGAATATTACAAGAAGAAGTTTTCATTGAACAACTTGAAGGATTTGTTGAAGACTATAATAAAGATCAGGTATGTAAATTGAACAAAGCTTTATACGGTCTAAAACAAGCACCTAGAGCATGGTATGAAAGATTGCACTCTTATTTGATTAAGATTGGTTTTATAAGGACAAGTGAGAACAACAACATGTACATGAAGAATGATGAAAATGGAATACTAATCTCAGCCATATTTGTTGATGATATTATATTTTGCGGAAATGACTCTTTATGCAAGAACTTTGGTAATGAAATGAGCAAAGAATTTGATATGTCATTAATCGGTGAGATAAAGTATTTTATAGGCTTATAGATACTGCAAATGAAAAATGAAATTTTCATTACTCAATCAAAATACATAAAGGAAATCTTGAAGAAATTTGGAATGGAGGATTCAAAACCAGTAAGTACTCCTATGACTACAAACTACAAACTATCAAAGAATGATGAATCTGCATCTATTGATGAGACACTCTACCAATCCATGATTGGAAAAATACAATATGTTGTTCACGGCAGGCCAGATATAGCACATGTAGTAGGTATTGTTGCAAGATTCTCTGTAGATCCTAAAGAAATACACATGACAAAAATCAAAAGAATTTTTAGATACTTGAAAGGAACTGAAGATTATGGCTTAGTATATCAGAAAGGAAATAATTTTGATTTAAAAGTTTATACTGATGCTGATTGGGCAGGCAACATTGATGACAGAAAAAGCACAAGTGGAGGAGCTTTCTTCTTAGGAGAAAGACTAGTGAGTTGGCTTAGCAAGAAACAAGGATGTGTTTCTCAGTCAACAGCCGAAGCTGGATATGTTGCTACAACACTGAATTGTACCAACATTGCATGGATCAAACAATTGTTGGAAGGTATAAATGAGAAAGTTACCGAGCTAGTAACTATATTCTGTGACAATACTAGTGCCATTAATATTTCAAAGAACCTTGTTATGCACTCTAAAACAAAGCACATATCTATCAAATATCATTATCTTAGAGAAGAAGCTCAAGAGAAGAAAGTGGTGTTGGAATATGTTAACACAAAGGAACAAATAGCTGATATCTTCACCAAGCCACTACCAAAGGACACTTTTGAATATCTCAGAAGTAAGTTAGGGGTCCTACCCCTATCTTTTACTCACTGACTGAGATCGGTGAAAGAATCACTTCAATGACTCTATTGAATATCTTTTTGGGAGCTGATGCTGGAGTGATACACTTTAGAATATTTTTTTTGAAAGTGTACTGGAAATAATACTGGGATAATATAGAAAAAGATATAGAATTGTAAACAAATGCTCTGACCGAGACTCAGTTGATACACAACAGCATGAAATAACTTCTTACAGCAAGAAATTATGTTTTAGTTCTATTCTTTTTGGCATTGTTGTCAAAGGGGGAGAAGACCAAGGAGAAGACCAAGGAGAACACCAAGGAGAAGACCAAGGAGAAGACCTACCCAGGTGGAGAAAACTGAGAAAAGACTACAGAAGAGAAGTCTGATGTATGGGGGAGAGCATTTCAGCATTTCAGAATGACAGCAATCCGAATTCTTAAAGGTCAAATCAATTGGTTTCGCCATCAATGCCAAAGGGGGAGATTGTTGGCAATATTACAAGGATATTGAGAAAGTTGTTGATGATTATGGACATAACTGATTAAAGATGTTTTACTATCTTCATATTATTATTTTGTCATTCATGTCAAGAAATTGATTTTCTAATTTAGTATGATGTTGCCATATCTTAAGAAATATGATATGAAGATTATAAAGAAGTCGGTAAAGACACATGAAAGAATATGATGAATAAAGGGATAAGTTATTCAATGGGCAACTCTACCGAGTTAGACAATGATGAGAACTTGATGTTTTAGATTGTTCTAACATCATACATATGTTTTAAAATGTAAAGGTTAATACTATACTATGTTATCAAGCAAAGAACCTAGTCTGTAAACCCTAAGCTTATCGTAGTCAGTTAATAAAGACAGAATGTCTACCGAGTAAAGTTTAGTATTCACCGAGTTGTAACTGAGCTATAACAGAATGCATTAAATGTTTACATGTGATATTTAATGAAAGATGTTGATGAGCTAGAACAGATCAATCATTGCCAAGCCATAGAAAAAGTTTGTTAATGAATCTAAAGCAATGGAAAGTCAACAAGAAGATCTACAGCTCAGATTGAACCGCATTACCCTAACACAAGTTCCAAGATGAATGTGCAAGTTCCGAGGTGGGGTAAAACATTTTCAGATCATAAGATACAATGAACCTAGACAAGATTGAAGATCTGATGGCTATGATTGATCATGGGAAATGTGATCAAGGAGATTAAGCAGTTAGAAGATTGTTTATAAATAAGGAACTGTTGATAAACAATGTATGCAGGCAAGTGTATGCACAGGGATGCTACATAGTGATTACCGAGCACAAAAGCTTGAAGACCTCTTAGAATAACAGAGTATTGATGCCCAGCAGATAGACAAGATTAGTTCTATGTCTAGATTGTATTGAACAAATAAGAATCTACTTTAGTATTTTATATGTGAAGTTGCAGATAGATTGTATTACTGTTATTTTGTGAAAGTGATAGGAAATCTCTTAACCAAGTGGACTTAACAGTCTTATATGTAAATCCTCTAACAAGGTGACATTCTAAATGAGTGTTTGAAATCATTTGACAAGGTCACTTCTAACAAAGTGAAGATCCTAACAGATCTGAGGGAAATCCCTTAACCGGGTCACATCTAGCAATGTGTTTTGTAATCTTTAACAGGATTGGCTTTTAACTGAGCATACTCTAGAAGAGTATATTTCTTAGTGGGTCCAAAATCCCATAGTGGTTTTTCCCTATTTGGGTTTCCACGTTAAATCTGGTGTTATGAGGTTTATATTGTTCATATGCTTTTGAGTTTGCATGTTTGACAGTTTTTGATTATGACTAATATATGTTACTGAGGTTGAATTTTCATGTTTCTATAGATGAATAAGTTTGTATGATTCACCCCCCCCACTCATCTTGTTGGCTATTGGATCTATACTTATATTAAGTATCAGAACTATCAGCACCAAGTCAGATTATAGGAGATAAGGTTGATCCAGTGATGACAAGGAACAAACTAAGATAGAACACATGTTTGATATCTGAATTTGAACCAAGAATAGTGAAAGAGGCATTTAACAGTGAAGATTGGATAAATGCTATGACAGAAGAGATTGATCAAATCAAGAAGAATGACACATGGACACTGGTCTCAAGACCGAAGGACAAAAATGTATTTAGTACAAAGTGGATCTTCAGAAACAAGCTAAATGAAAAAGGTGAGGTCATTTGGAACAAAGCAAGATTAGTTTGCAAAGGTTATGCCCAAGAAGAAGGAATTGATTATGGTGAGACTTTTGCACCTATTGCTAGACTTGAAGGAGTAAGAACATTGTTGGCATGTGCTACTTTCAAGAACTTCAAGGTATATCAAATGGATGTCAAATATGCATTTCTGAATGGAATATTAGATGAAGAAGTTTTCATTGAACAACCTAAGGGATTTGTTGAAGACAATAATAAAGATCAGGTATATAAATTGAAAAAAGCTTTATATGGTCTGAAACAAGCACCTAGAGCATGGTATGAGAGATTGCACTCTTATTTTATTAAGATTGGTTTTATAAGGACAAGTGAGAACAACAACATGTACATGAAGAATGATGAAAATGGAATACTAATCTCAGCCATATTTGTTGATGATACTATATTTTGTGGAAATGACTCTTTATGCAAGAACTTTGGAAATGAAATGAGCAAAGAATTTGAGATGTCATTAATCAGTGAGATAAACTATTTTATAGGCTTACAGATACTACAAATGAAAAATGAGATTTTCATTACTCAATCCAAGTACATAAAGGAAATCTTGAAGAAATTTGGAATGGAGGATTCAAAACTAGTAAGTACTCCTATGACTACCAATAGTAAACTATCAAAGAATGATGAATTTGCATCTGTTGATGAGACACTCTACCAGTCTATGATTGGAAAACTACAATATGTTGTTCACAATAGTCTAGATATAGCATATGCAGTAGGTATTGTTGCAAGATTCTCTGCAGATCCTAAGGAATTCCACATGACAGCAATCAAAAGAATTTTTAGATACTTAAAAGGCACTGAAGATTATGGCTTAGTATATTAGAAAGGAAATGATTTTGATTTAAAAGTTTATACTGATGCTGATTGGGTAGGCAACATTGATGACAGAAAAAGCAGAAGTGGAGGAGCTTTCTTCTTAGGAGAAAGACTAGTGAGTTGGCTTAGCAAGAAACAAGGATGTGTTTCTCATTCAACAGCCGAAGCTAAATATGTTGCAGCAGCACTGAATTGTACCAACATTGCATGGATCAAACAACTGTTGGAAGGTATAAATGAGAAAGTTACTAAGCCAGTAACTATATTCTATGACAATACTAGTGTCATTAACATTTCAAAGAACCCTGTTATGCACTCTAAGACAAAGCACGTATCTATCAAATATCATTATCTTAGAGAAGAAGCTCAAGAGAAAAAAGTGGTGTTGGAATATGTTAACACAAAGGAGAAAATAGTTGATATCTTCACCAAGCCACTACCAAAGGACACTTTTGAATATCTCAAAAGTAAGTTAGGGGTCCTACCCCTATCTTTTACTCACTAACCGAATTCAGTGAAAGCATCACTTTGATGACTCTATTGAATATCTTTTGGGGAGTTGATGCTGGAGTGATACACTTTAGAATATTTTTCTGAAAGTGTACTGGAATTAATACTGCAATAATACAGAGAATGATATAGGGAACAGGAATTGTAAACAAATGCTCTGACTGAGACTCAGTTGATACACAACAGCAGGCAATAACTTCTTACAGAAACAAATTTTCTTTTTTTTCTTTTTGGCATTGTTGTCAAAGGGGGAGAAGACCTACCCAGAGGGAGAAGACCTACCTAAGGGAGAGAAGACCTAAGGAGGAGAAGACCGAGAGAAGACTAGAAGACTAAAGATTGAAATAAAGACTGAAACAGAAGAGAAATCTAATGTATGGGGGAGAGCATTTCAAGCATTTCAAAATCACAACAATCTGAATCTTTTAAAGGTCAAATCAATTGATTTTTCCATCAATGCCAAAGGGGGAGATTGTCGGCAATATTACATTATAACAGACAATGAGAGATTGTTGACATTTCAATAAGGATATTGAGAAGGTTGTTGATGATTATGGACATAATTGATTAAAGATGTTTTACTATCTTGATATTTTTATTTTGTCATTCATGTCAAGAAATTGATTTTCTAATTCAGTATGATGTTGCCATATCTTGAGAAGTATGATATGAAGATTATAAAGAAGTCGGTAAAGAGACAGAAGAGAATATGATGAATAAGGGGATAAGATATTCAATGGACAACTACTACCAAGTTAGACAATGATGAGATCTTGATGTTTTAGGTTGTTTTAACATCATACATATGTTGTAAAATGTAAAGGTTAATACTATACTATGTTATCAAGCAAAGAACCTAGTCGGTAAACCCTAAGGTTATCGCAGTCGATTAATGAAGACAAAATGTCTACCGAGTGAAGTTTAGTATTCACCAAGTTGTAACCGAGCTATAACAGAATGCATTAAATGTTTACATGTGATATTTAATGAAAGAAGCTGATGAGCTGGAGTGGATCAATGATTGGCAAGCCATGAAAGAAGTTTGTTAAGTGAATCTAAGGCAATGGAAAGTTGGCAAGAAGATCTACAGCTTAGATTGAACCACATTACCCTAACACAAGTTCCAAGGTGAATGTGCAAGTTCCAAGGTAGGGTAAAACATTTTCAGATCAAAAGATATAATGATCCTGGACAAGATTGAAGATCTAATGGCTATGATTGATCATGGGAAATGTGATCAAGGAGATTAAGCGGTTAGAAGATTGTTTATAAATAGGAAACTATTAATAAACAATGTATGTGGGCAAGTGTATGCATAGGGATGCTACATAGTGATAACCAAGCACAAAAGCTCGAAGACCTGTTAGAATAACAGAGTATTGATGCCCAACAGATAGACAATATTAGTTCTATGTCTAGATTGTATTGAACAAATAGGAAACTGCTTTAGCATTTTAGATGTGAAGTTACAGACAGATTGTATTACTGTGATTTTGTGAAAGTGACAGGAAATCTCTTAACCAAGTGGACTTAACAGTCTTATATGTAAATCCTCTAACAAGGTGACATTCTGATTGAGTGTTTGAAATCCTTTGACAAGGTCACTTCTAAAAAAGTGAAGATCCTAATAGATTTGAGGGAAATTCCTTAATCAGGTCACATCTAGCAATGTGTTTGTAATCTTTAATAGGATTTGCTTTTAACCGAGCATACTCTAGAAGAGTATATTTCTTAGTGGGTCCGAAATCCCACAGTGGTTTTTTCCTATTTGGGTTTCCATGTTAAATCTGGTGTTATGAGGTTTATATTGTTCATATGCTTTTGAGTTTGCATGTTTGACAGTTTTTGGTTATATGACTGATATATATGTTATCGAGGTTGAATCTGGTGTTTTTATGGATGATTAAGTTTGTATGATTCATTCTCCCCTCTCATCTTGTTGGCTATTGGATCTGTACTTATATTAAGTATCAAAACTATAAAAATATGTAACGCTATTGAGTTCTATAGTGTATCTTGCGTTATGGTCCCCAGGCGCAAGATCATCTTGTATGCCAAGATAGTCAATAAAGGCTTCATCATTTTGGAATGTGTCAAACTATGCAGGTCCTTCATGGTCCCAATCAATAAGTTGGTGGTGAAAAAGGGGAAGGCCTTTGATGTCTTTGAAGTTAGCGGGGCTAAGGGTGAAGATGCAGTTCTATTCAGGTATGTCGAGGTAGTTATCAAGGTAATCGTTGGGACTCTCCTCATCTGTCTCGATCGTAAATGAATCTAAATTTTCATCACTAGAAGCGCATTCTAGGACATGTGTTCTCATTCTTCATGATTTCAACCTAGAACCTAGAGGCAAGAACTATGTCAGATCCTCGAGGGTTATCTCTTGACCAACTTTAAATTTTCTGTAAAATTCCTCTTCTTCTGTGGGTTCACCTGGTTCTCTGAATGTCTCGGTGAGTTCATAGTCACTGGAGGATTTGTTTAAATCCCTTTCCCATTCATTGGAGTTTGTGGAATAGCGATTCTTTTGTTGAATTTTGACATCTTTGATTTGTAATGCTTCTCCTATCTTTTGAGTATTTACCTTGGAAGACATGAAACCAAGTCCTTTCGAGCATTCCTTTTTGAATGTCAATTCAGGCTGTAAAGGTTCAATGATGCCTTCCTTTCTTAAGCCAAGAGGACTTTTGCCATCATACCCAAATTTTTGTAGGATCGTGAACCCTTTGCCATATTTTTCACATGGTATGCTGATGTGATCTTGTGTACCATTTTTAGGGTCTTTTTAAAGCATTTTTTATAAGTCTTCTTCTTCCATTTCAACCCACTTTTGGAAGATTGTAGGATCCCATTTGAGTGTAATGATAGAGACCCACTTAGTAGGATGTGGTTGTCCATACTCTTTTGGTGAACTCATTACTTGTTGTAAGCACATAGTTTGATTCAAATTGTATTCACCCATGCCCTTATCCTAGAATTTCCCTTTAAGCTCACCTTGTTTTGACGTTGAAGGTTTTAATGATTCAGGATCAATTTATGCAGAAGAAGGGACAACTTCCCTATTACTTGGAATGATCGTCTCAGTTTTCAGTCTCAAGTTATTGTAGTATATGACTAGATTAGGATCACCATTAACTGGTATTTCAACTCCATTGTGAGGAAACTTAATGCATTGGTGATATGTAGATGGGACTGCCCTCATTTCATGAATCCTAGGACTTCCTAGTAATATATTGTATGTGAGATCCAAGTCTAGGACTTAACAAACCACATCCTTGATAATTGGCCCAACTCTGAGAGGCAAGGTGATTGTGCCTTTGGATGAACATTCTTCATCATAATATGCTTTGATGGTAATTTTGTTTGTAGAATTCACAACTTTATCTGAATATCCCAATTGTTTAATAGTGCTCAATGTACAAATGTTTAGACCCACTCCTCCATCTATCAGGACTCATTTTATCTGGTGTTTGTGTAGAAAGGCTTCAATTTGTAAAGGTGCATTATGTGGTTGGTTCACAGAGGGGTCATCAACTTCTATGAATGTAAAGGAGTGTGGAATGGAAAGGTATCCCACCATGGCTTGAAACTAGTCCACGTTCAGATTGGTAGGGACGGAAGTGTCTCTCAAGGTTTTGTCAAGAATGGCTTTATGTGCAGGGGATATGTGTAAGAGCTCAAGGATTGAGATAAGTGTGGGTGTCTTCCCCAACTATTCTACAAGGTCATACTTAGGTTTGGTTGATGAGGAAGTAGTGTTTTTAGCTAGAGCACCTTGCAAAGTGAATTTACCTCGACGAGTTGTAACATTACATTCAGAGGTTGGTTCCAAAGAAGATCCAATGCCTTTTAAGACAATCTTGGGTCTTTGGGTGGAATTCTCAGGTGTTTTGTCCTGGATGATAATGGTAGAGACATAATTGTCCATCAAAATGTGATTTATAGTTGAATCATAGTTATAAGATGCTCTGGTATAGTTGGTTTGGTCATTTGTGGCTTTGGATTTTCCCTTGTCATGTTTTGGGAATGGTTCGTTAAACATCTCATGTTCTTGATTGGATGAATGTCCTTCAATCTCAATGTCACCTCTATCAATGAGATCTTGTATGATGTTTTTCAATCGATGACAATTTCCTGTTTTATGTCCTTTTCTCTTATGAAATTCACAATATTCATCATCATTCCACCAATTTGGTTTGACCTTTGGCTCATATGGAGGAAAATCTGGAATTGTTATTATTTTGTTTGCCACTAGTTTCTTGAAAACTGACTCAAGTGGTTCTCCCAATGGAGTGTACTTCCTTCGTGACTTGGAAGTTGTTTGAGTATTCACCTAATTGTTTGTAGAGCTTGATCTAGAAAAAAATATTTTGGGTCATACTGTATTGGCATCAACAACACCATCATTGACTATGTTCTTGTTTTTATTCCAAAATCTTGGCTTGTCTTTTCCTTTATAGTCCTCTTTGTTTTCTTTGAATATTTTGATGACTCCTTGTTCAATTAAGACCTTTTTTGTTGCTAATACTTTTTCAATGACGTCCTTGAAGGTGGACAAACAAGCTTTTCTTAGGTCATAACCAATGTCTTTGTTAACATTTTGGATGAACATATCTACCATTTGTTTTTGTGGAATTTCACAAGAGCATCTACTAGCTAGATTCCTCCATCTTTGTGAAAATGATGAAAAATACTTTACATCCTTTTGTTTGGTGTTGCAGAAAGTAGTGATTGATATGTTTGTCTCTATGTTGTATGATAAATGCTAGATAAATGCCTCTGCTAAGTCACCCCATGACTTAATTCCAGGTGGGAGTTGGGAGAACCATTCTATAGCTTGATCACCTAAGCTCTGTGGGAATAATCTCATCAAATATGTCTCTTCTACTGCTACCTCAATTCAAGCAGTCAAAAATTGTCTTATATGTGCCTTAGGGTCCCCTTTTCCTCTGTACTTATCGAACTTAGGTGTCACAAAGTGTGTAGGGAATGGAGGCATTGGAATGCTTTTGTCAAATGGATAAGGACATATGTATCTCATTGTGTAAGTTGGCTTTGGTGTATTTATGTCCTCCATTTTCTTTTGTAAGTCCTTAATTTGCTGTTCCAAATTGTTCTTAGGTGGAGACTGACTTCTTGGACCATATCTCATGCCTGAGCCACCGGGTGGAGGAGAAGCATGTTGCATATATGGATGATATTGATCATACACATGTTCATATGGAGGAGGTCTATAGTGATGTTGCATATATGGACCACTTGGTATAGAGTCACAATGAGGAATAGAATATCTTCTTTGTCCATGTATACCATACTCTATAGGCATGTCATGAGTTTGTTCTAGTGTGTTGCCCCCAAATTTTATGTAGGGTTTCCTTGTGTCCAAATTTTGACCATGCCTTTGGATATCCAATTGCTTTGGTGGTTGGTCCTTAGCATTGACATGCGATTGAGTATATTTTTCTGCATAAGACTTCCATAATGGTCTGCAAAGGTGAGTATCATATGCTTGACCATGTGTATGTAGGACCTCTGGTTTTTGAAACAAAGATGATGGTGATTCAGGCACCATATGTGGTCCTCTATTGCCTCCACTATTAGGCCTCCTTTGATCCAAGTTGGGCTGAGGTTGTTGCAAAGGTTGATTTTCCATTATTTGAGACATGTCAAAATCATGAGGGATCTTGGCTCCACTTTGTGCCATCACTTGTAAGAAATATTGTCTATCTCTCCTCATTATTTCCTCAACCAATCTATTGAAACAGGGATCCATAATGGAGTCTTCCACTTTTGCTGAATGTACTGAAATGTTATCCATATTGTCATTGTGTGTATCATTGTTGTTTGTAGTGTCCATGTTCTCAACATTTGGAATGTTTCTATAGGCATCCATGTCAAGTAATGTAGTATGATCAGAATTGAAAAAGACATCATTATCATACTCATAGGAACTCATGTTTGCGGACTCTTGAGCCTCTTTAGCTTCTCTCCTAGATTTTTGGGAATGGGTTTCAACCATGAACTAGGTATTGACCAAGATGTTTGAGACTAGATGAAAATGGAAAGAGTATGGAAGACCAAGAGTTGGATGAAGTGTAAATGAATCTGAGGTGTACTTGCAATGTCCAAAGTGTAAGACCAAGTATGTATGTAGTAGAGTAGGTGTGGCTTCCAAAGAGATGATAGTTTCTCTTGATGAGGTAAGTTGACCTTGACTCTAAGTAAGACCAAATGAGACCCAAAGGTGATTGACCTTGATGAGGGACCACTTAGCAAAATGTTGTTGTATGTAGTGTGTTGACAAAGTATGATGAGGACAAGCAAGTGACCTTTTGACTCAAGTTTAGACAAATGTGAATGTAATGTAAGGTGTAAAGCAATGATGGACTTTATGAAACCTAGAGAGATACCTAGGAAGCTCAATAAGTCTAAAACTGACTATTTCTTGTTTGGTGGATTATGAAAGTTTTCAATTCTGAACACAGACGTGTCTGTATACTTCACAAACGCGCTTAAATGACATAGACGTGGTTCTGTTAGACACAGATGCATTTCTAAGATTTTGTAAAGGTAATGTTGCTCAAGAGAACATAGACATGTTTCTGCCCTTCACAGACGCATTTTCGAAAACTGAGTGCAATTTTTTTCAATCCATGAAGTGACTTGTTGTGACCAATTCTGAATGTTTGACTATTTTTCGTGACAAGAGGACATAGTGTTGATGAGGACTCAATGTTTGCAAGTGTTTAGACTCAAAATGACTTAAAGAAAAGTGTGTTGTTTGATGTAAAATTGTTTTTCATACACTTGAAGACAGAAAAGACACAATGTTTTGATGTTTGGTCTTGAATGTTGATTGTTTAAAATAAGTCAAGCACAATTCTTATGGTTGGCCAGGACAATAGTTGTTGATCCCACATGGGGTTTCCCCCGATGGTATGCTATTCAGAGTAGATACTTAGATGCTTGACCCCTATTACCACGTCATTTATTCTTCATGCCAAGAATGGGTCATAATTTCCTTTTTTTTTAATGTTGGAGTCCTAGTTCATACCATATTACCTTGGTTCGAGTCTTTAAATGCGGCCTCAAGTCCTTTCTCTAGTCATTTTCGTTCAAGTTCGGACAATTCATTGTACTCCTTGAACACGTCGAACCGTTCTGAACTAGGTTCAAGATGTTCATTTAGGTTCAATAGGTTCCGAAGTGTTCAGAAAAGGTTCTTCGTACTAACATTTTCTCTAAGTTTTTGCAGTGGCTCTTTAATAAGTTTTTCTTGTTCGGTGACATAATATTTGTGTTGAACTTGTTGAACTAAGTTCAAAGGGTTCAAATATGTTCAATGTGTTCAACACGGCAAATTGGTCAACAGTTTGACATGGCGTACATCTTGAACTACTTGAACACTCAAGAAGTTGGTTCAAGATGTTCACACAGGTTCGATGCTGGTGGGTCCCACGGTTTCTAATGTTTTGAAAAGGGCATTTATTGCTAAATACGGAGAGGCAAAACCATATTGTAAAGTGATGTCGTTCTTTGGTTTTTTTCGAAGTAAGTGAACATTGCGTGAACTGGCAGTTTCTTAAAGTACGCCGCCATGCATTCAATGCATGCGTGCGGGGGTCTAATCTACCAATTTGCCGCGTTTGGAATGAAAGTGTGAAATCATTGCATTTAATGTGTCTGCATTATTACCTTTCCTTATAAGGTATGAAAATCATTTGTGTTCTGCGTTTGCTCTTGCTACTGGATTTGTGTTTATATTGTCCCTGGATAGGAGTTTTTTTTTTGCTGCTAGCTGTCGTTCAATTATACAGCTGTGAAGGTGCATTTTTCCTTATTCTCTCCAGTGTTTTCCCTTGCATTTTCTCTCATACAAAGGTTTGGTTTCATTGCAATCAAGTTTGGGTTTCTTGTTTTGAAATCATGAAGTCCACCTTGCACTTGTTTGGAAACATCTTTAGCATGGCGTCCACAGAAGCCATAGTTAGTGATACTGACCTCAAGGGTGAGAACCTTGAAGATTTGAAAGAAAGGGTGTTCAGGGGTGTTGATAAGTCTTTATGTATAGAGATTTTGAGTAGTGGACTTTTAGAAGCTGCAGCCTTTCCTCTGGCAATCCCTTGTTCAGAGCTTGTTCGAGAGTGTATTGTCAGATACGACCCTGTATCTGAAACCATCAAAAGAGATAATGGTGAAACCCTTCTCACCATTAACCGAGAAGTGATTGCTTCAGTGTTCAAAATACCTGATTATCAGTTTTCTAATTTCTCCCCTACTCAGTCAATTAGTGAGTTCAATGCAGATAGAGCTGGACACAGGAATAATGTGGTGAAGTACTGGTTGAAAGTCCCTTAGAGAGGTGGTTCAAGACTGCCTAAAAATCCTAACAAGAACCACATGTTGCCACATATCCATGATGTAATGCTTCTGTTACATCAAGCTAGAGGTTCTGCCGAGGCTTACAACTTTGATGATTGGATATATTGCTATGTACAATTAGTTCTGGAAGGAAAACAATATCTGGATTGGGCAGAGTTAATTGCTGATTCGATGAAAGAGCAGTTGAGTCTAGCCAAGCAATTTCAACAAAATTTCTTCATGTCCTCGTATCTTTTGTATTGTCTGGCCTGTGTTAAGGAGTTAACCGGCGTACCCAAGCAGCCCACTAAGGAAGATGTTCTGATGTATGAGTTTTATCCAATGCTACAAAAGGACAATGCCCTACAAGATTTTAGAAGGGTACATAATGCATTCTTGGGCGATATGTGTCATGAACTGAAAGGTACAAAAGCCAAACGGATTTCAGATGAGGCGCAGGCTTTGATTAAGAAGTTCGGAAGCTTTTACATCTAGTTTCCATGCTTTTGCTATATACGAGTGGGAGGCTTTGAAGAGGAACCCTTCAAGCTTCCACATTTCTGTTTTGATTGTTTTGTCCTAGCAGAAGTATGCAGACAACTGACTTCCATGGTCAAGAAGGCACAACCAAAGGACAAGTGGGAAGGTCATTTTCCAATACATTTGGGAGTGTTATCCTATAATTCAATGTCTGATGCACTAAGTATAGGAGCAGACCTTCAAAATTTTAATTTCTCTCTGTATGCTGAAAGAAAAGGGTTTGACAACAAAGGATTTTCTCAGAGCCTTGGTTTAATGCCTTATCTTCCCACACCACAGTTAGAAGATTTCTGGGAAGACTGTTCAGATGAACTTGAAGTCTTCAAAAGAGAAAATATGAGACTGGTGCTAGAACAGGTTATTTCTTTATAAATCAAGATAGATATTAAAGGGCTTGAAGAATATTATCTTGAACTATTTGAACCAGGGTATTTAGCCCATGCAGAGACTGAAATGCCCCCAATTAATTGGGATGAAGACGAAAATGATGACATTCAATTGAGAACCAAATGAGTTCTGGATAGAACAGTGGCATGGGTGGCCAAGAAGAAAGCAATGAAGCCAGACTCCAAGCCTCTTTCTACGAGAAGTATGTCTTCACCAAAGCATCCTTCTAACAGTGCTCCTGTTCGTGTAGGTAAGGAAATCAAGTCGGGTCCGCCTAGACGCAGACCTAGCCCAACTCTGGATTTTAATACCCCTCGGTATACTCGATCACGTAGTGTCACCCAGAAGAGGATGGACCAGGTCAAGGATATGGGAGCCAAAGATGTCGTGCTTGAAGCTTAGATCTTTGAAATTGAAGATTTGGATGGTGAAGCTGCTTGTGCTCTAGACTCCCAAACGGTGACTGTGGCTATGATGCCACCCCCAAAGATGATTAAAGGAACTTCTCATTCTATTGTGACTCCTAAATGGTTAACAACCTCAGTGAATAGGAAAAGGAGCTCTCTTCCTATGACCATTCCAATTCAGGAGATGGTTGCCAAGTACTCTAAGAAGAATCCAAAGCCAAAGAGGTTCAAGACCACCATGCACCTAAAGAACGATGAGGAAACTGGTAAGTGGACGACAGAAATTGCTTCTTACAAATCGAGAGATGAGAACAAAGAGGCCGGTTCTGATGATTTTGAAATAAGAAAAATAGAATTGGGAAAGATGAGCAGGGATATAGATAACCATTTTTTTCAAGTATTAGTGAAGAAGATGCTTACCCGGTCAGAGAAGGATGGATGGGAGAAAAGAGAACTTAAAAGACATATAAGTGTTTTGGCTCAGTTCATCGAGAGCATCGGTTACCTTGGAGCAATGCCAATATCCCATGCCACTGAGAATTTTGACCCAACTTCTCCGGAAAATAGGAAGTTGATGGATCAAGTTCAACGGGCTAAGAGCATCATTGAAGCGGTTGAAAAATGGATTGAACAAGTGATCAAAGATCGTGAAAAATACATTACCGACTCCCAAAAGTTATGTGATGAGGTACAGGGCCTGATTTCTAAAATTCAAAATCAGCTTGTACCATGGGAGAAAGAAGAGCACAAATGGAAAAATGTCTTGCCTCTGTTTACCAAAATCGAAGAGTACGGAACTACCAGATTTCTCACAGAACATTCAATTAAGCTGGTATCTGATGAATGCCAACTTTTCGTGCTTAAGAAGACTATCATGTGGCGGTTGCTCACCTTTCAGTTGGTAATTGCGGATGCGAAAACCTCCGTCTATGAACTCCAGGATTTGCAGAGCAGTATTGTCAAAGATAATAAAGTGGTTAATCCCGATCATGACTGGGAACTAGGAATCTGTGGGGCAAGTACACAGGAAGTAGTCAAGTCGTTCTGATTGAACATGGAGAAGATCAGAGTTAGGAGTAGTTTCACGCCGGAGGATATAACCAAAGTGGCTAGGATCGAATCAATGGTATTCATTGGGAATGATCAATTGCCGAAGCATTCAAAGAAAATGGTGCAACACAGGTGGAATAAAGAGGTGGCAAAGGCGAAGCTTAATGCAATGAAAATCCTAAGCCAATCAATGATCCAAGAACTCACAGCTGCTCATGACACTCGCGAAGACAGAGAAGAGGGTGATGATGAGATATAACACAATGCATCCGCTTTGGGCTTGTTTTCTTTATTTTTTAAAAACAAAACATTTTTCATAGTTATGCAAAAACTTCGGGACAACTGTCCCAAAATAATTTATGTTGGTTTCGTAACTATTTTATTGGGGAGTGGTCGAGTTTTCAGGGAGACCTCCCCTGTTTAGACTATAAATTAAGTAGAATCGATGGTAGAAGGGTTAGATTTTTAATAACTGATTTTACAAAAAAAAAACTGGAATGTGTGTTTGTTTTTGTATTTTCTTATTCCTAATCAAAGGAGAGATCAGATGGTTGAAATCTATGGTGGAAAAAGATTAGCAGATGTATCATTATGTCTTTGATTACATAAAGATATATATATGAAATCTGGTGATATTGTTTTGGGGAGAAGAAAGATCTATGCATTTTGAATCCGAATAGATAACATGTCTTTACACATGTTTATCCGATCAAGAAATAATATTTGATTATTTCATTATAGTTTTTCATTATTCCTCTGATGTTCTTTCCTTTGAATGTGTTGATTACTCTAGAAAAGATTCATGTTTGTGGGTGCATTCATGTTCTCTTAATTTGTTCATCTTTATTTGGATGAAGTATATTGAACTTTGTTTAGTTTGTTGTAATTACATACTTTGAAAATTAAGAAGATAGTTTCCGTTATTTATGAGATATGAGGAAAGTTATAGCCTTTCATCCAAGAATGATATAGGCGGCCTTATACACTTTCTGGTTAAAATCTTTCATTTGGATATAAATATAAAAAACAGAAACATACTTTATGAAAATCTAGATAGGGAGTTGTACCTAGGCAAAAATTTAGAGGGAGGTGATTGAACAAATGCCGACCCAACTGTTCAGTGAACCATTTGTTCTTAAAAGAAGGTAACAGAGTCCTAAAATTAATCATTTAAATGCAAAGAGCAAAATCTGTTCACTAACAACCCCATTGGCTCCACCCTCGGCACTCACTTCTCAGGGCAGCCAAGCATCAGTCCCCATGAAAACTCCCCATGGTGAACTTTGTATCTCTACTAAGAACCGTATGTGTGTGGGTTGCTCTAGAGGTCTAACCTCCTGACCCAACAACTAGAAGGATTTTGGCTTCTAAAACAAAGAGGTGCTAGTAAGGGCATCCTCTCATGTGGCCATACATGTGGCACTTTCAACTCTGTAAATACAGAAGGCTCCTAGTCGGTAGGGGTTATGCCCTACACCTGATCAAATAAATTTTATCAAACGGGTTTATGGGGAGACATAGTGTCTATATGAACTAATCAACACATGTTACCCATGGTTTTCACCATGGATACAGTTGTTTATAGTGGTTCAGAAGAGGTGGGTTTTCCTCGCTACCACTTGGGTCATTCACTCCTCACTAGTAGTCCTAATGACCACACGGGGAGACAGGCCCTCTAAAGATTAAACAAAAAGAGCCCATTGCTCAAGACAGAAAAGACACTAGTTCAATTTTAGTGCACCAATTGAAGTGTTTGCTAGTCTATAAAAACAAGGCACACAATAAAGATCAAAAACCCTTGTCAAGATCTTGCAACAAAGATTTGTTAGTAGTTTGGATTTTTTGAAATGATCACCCCTTCCTGCAAGCACACAAGCTAGGTAAATTTTAGATCCAAAAGACTTTGTGAAATAGGGGCCTTCAATAAAATGATTTTTCTTTCAAGACAAGCTGCACCAATTTCGTTAGCTAGATCTGAAGATGTTATCTCAATATAAACCAGATCTGAAATCTGAATGATGCAAAACCGAATCAAAGAAACCAAAATGCAAGAATTGAACACAGACACGATAATGAGTAACACAAACGCTATACAAATATGCAAATGCAGCTAGATCTGATGCAAACGTGGTTCCTGAACACAGACGCGGTTCTTGAACATAGATGTGTCTGGAGTCCTCGCAAACATGATTAGGGAACAGAGATGCAATTCCTGCAATCTGCAAAAAAAAAGAATAATGTCGAAGACGTAGACGCAATTCCAGATGTCACAAATGCAACAAAAAATCAAAAACACAATCTGAAGGTACATAGACGTGAAAATGTCGAAATGTTGTCGGAAATGTCAGATCTGCAACTTCAAAACCACAAAATCTGCACAAAAGATGTTAAATGCAAAAGGGACAAGTGTCCCACCAGGCGTGCCAAAATGTATATGGTGAAAATGGATAAGACAATATTGAAAGACTAAATGAATTCAACCACAAAACCCTAGCCTAAAAACAACAAAGATCCATCATAACATATGAAGATTACCTAAGACAATGCAAATCAAATGAAATCACAAGGATTATACCATCACATGTCCAATAGGGTTTGGATCTCCATTCTTCCTATCTCCATTGATCTTGCTTGATATATTTGCTCTCAGATTTTATGTGCACAAGAGCTCAACAAAGAACGAAAATGTGGTTGCAAGTAGGATCACATATGAAAATTCGAATGCTAGGATGCTTGATTAGAATGTATATGTCCTGGGGATTGATAATGAAGGAAGCATCTCCTTATATAGAAGACACTATAAGAGATGGAGGGATAAATTGAGAAGTGTAAGAGATAAATGGTCGGCTCTGATTAGAGGGTAGGTAGAGGAAATAAAAAAATAATGAGAGGGTAGGTAGTGTATGAATTAAGAGATGAATAACATGTGTCATAGGTAGAAAAGGTTAATGAATTAATTAAATAAATAAATATTTATTTAATGAATAGAGGAAGTGGGATCAATTAAATAAATAAGATATTTATTTAATTTAGGAAGAAGGATAATTTAAATAAATAAAGGTATTTATTTAAATGAGAAATAAGGCTAGAAGAGGATAAATGAATTAATTAAATAAATAAAGATTTATTCAATTAATAGAAGAATTAGGCTTAAAATAATTAAATAAATAAAATATTTATTTAATTAGACTCAACAATTTTAGGTGTCTACAATAATAGTGCTGCTATTGATATGTCAAAAAATCTAGTATTTCATTTCAAATCAAAACACATTTCTATAACGTTAATTTCTTGAGGGAAAAGGTTGAAGTAAAGGAAGTTAGATTGGTTTATATACCTACTAGGGAACAGATTGAAGATATTCTAGCAAAACCATTGCCTAAAGATACTTTTGAATATCTCAGAGATTAGTTGGGGGTAACCACCCCTTCGAAAGAAACTTACAGATGCAAGAATGCATCAATCCGGTGAACCTATCAGACATATTTTATGTTCTATGTTGATGGATTGATGCCACTAGTCAGGAGGAGTATTCTACTATTTGGTTTAGTATTTTTTTTGGTTTGGTATCTGTCCTTTGTTATTGATGTCAAATGGGGAGATGGTGTTCATGTGAAAAATAATTAATCCCTGGGAAGATGGTGTTTTTGTGTTTATCGATTAATCAAAGGGGGTGATATATTTCAGATCAATCTTTAGGAGATTGTTGGCATTCCTTAGCACTTGGATGTTTTTCACATTCAATTTTTCCATGAATGCCAAAGGGGTAGATTGTTGGAATTATGGAGGATTTGGCTAAGTGTTGTCATTGATGTCAAAACTATATCCCGGTTGGACCTATCTTGGCTAGACTTGGTGTTTGTCTTGGTTTTGGTTGTGATTCTGATCCATTATGATTAGATCCTTGGATTTGGTTGTGGATGATTAATTGGGATGGTTATATGCTTTTCATATTCAGTTGGTTCATGATTTGGTTCTCTAAATATCTATCACTTATGTTCTCGGTTGATATTTGTTGGTACTAGTTAGCTTCACCGGTTAGTGATATTTGGTGATTTGGTTAGGTGATTGTGGTCTGGCTTATGAAAAAGGTTTCTAACATGCTAAAGGTGCTTCTTGATCATGTTCTAATTGTTTGGTGACTTTGCATTGGCTAGCATCTTGATATGGTGGTCCTATTTGGATCGGATTAGGTATTATGTGTTACTGAGGGTTTCTATCAGTTAGTGAAACGTGTTGGATATTGGTCTTAGAATGAAATTTTATGGATGTAATTGTTTGGGAATTTGAATTAGGTCCATGAAATGTAATGTGAATCAAAATATTGGTCAGATGATATCGTGTGATTTAATTTTTGTAATTATGGGTTTAGGGTTTAACTGACCTTATCAATAAGGTTGATGATCTATATTTATAGGTGACTTATTCATGTAATTGGATAAGGTTTTTGGGTGTCAATGGTTATGTCTACATTATTAGAGAAAGGTTTATGTGCAAACAATGATATATCATTCAATAGAAGGTTGTGGAGGATTTGGTGTTATAGGGTAGACATCTATACTTAACCGGAACTGTATCAAGCATTAGGAGATGCTACTTTCATAGTTCATTCTTTCCAGATTGTAGTCTGATGTTTATGTAAGTCAGTGAGACTTCTCTTTTGTGATGAGCAATGCACTCTAGGTGGTTGGCTTGATTGCAAGTGCAATCCCCATTGTAATTATTTCACATACTACTACAGAAGTATTACCTAATTGTAGGTAGAGTTTCCCACCATGGTTTTTCCCTTTATCGGGTTTTCCACGTCAAAAATATTGGTGTTGTGCATAATGTGATTTCATGCTTTATCTTTCATTATCTTGTTTTCTTAGTGCTCCAGTATAAAGTTTATAATCTGCATTAATTGTTAATATTGGTAGAAAACTGATTCATCCCCCCCTCTCAGTTTTCTTCTAGTATCTGAATTGTTTAACACAACAATCCTATTTTTGTCATGGAGGGATTGTCACTTGACAAAGCTATGATTGACAAACAACAAAGAAACTACACAAACTCTCATCAAACTTTAAAATATAGTGTGAGTGCAATAATATGGCACAACATTTATGTAAAATCCCCCAAATATATGAACAAGATGTGGCACTTTACCTCAATGTGTCTACAAAATAAATTTCTTACAAAAGATGATCAAATGATCCATAAGGACAAAAAAGCCATATATACATATGACACATCCCAAAAGAAGCTATCCCATGTAAAAAAAACTGTTTCCAAGTAAAACAACCAAACAATTAACTAGAGTGTCAAAATGCAAACTATTAAATTAATTATCCTTAGGGAAAAATATAAAAAAAATTACATGGATAAATTGAAAATTATTTTAAAGTTATTTTCAATGTTACAAAAATCACGAGAAATAGAGAAACCGGTCAAAAGAAAATCTGGTTTTCATGTTGAAATTTTTTGTTATGGTCTAAAACAATCCCCTAGGATGTGGTACCAAAATTTTGATACCTAGATATGTTGAGTTTTGAATTTTAGAGCGCTAAATCCAATCATTTTGTTTATTTGAAAACTGATTAGGGTCACATTTCCATTATTGTATTATATGTGGATGATATGTTACTATTTGGTAATGGATATTTTATTTATGACTTGAAACTTCCCAGTTGTTAGCACAATTTAAGATGACAGATTTAGGTGCATCTAGGTATATTCTAGGGACAAATATTAGAAGATTCTAACCTAATAGAAAGCTTTGGTGTAGCTAGAGTAAGTATACTAATTTAGTGTTGGAGAGATTCAACATGACATCTTGTAGATCTATGATAATTCCTATTTCACTAGGAATATCCAAAATACCCTACTAAGGTGCAGGACATGGTCACTATACCATATGTGAGTGTTTTTGGCAATCTTATGTACACTATGGTCTATAGAAGATGACATTTCCCAAGTAATGGGAGTCCTAAGTTGATACATGAGTAATCTTGGATGTGTGCATTAAGATGTTGTCAAGAGAGTGTTGAGATACTTAAGGTGTACTTTTGAGTATTCCTTGTGTTTTCATGGTTATCCTACTAGACCTCAACATTTTGTGAGTATCCATGGATATGTAGATTTAGATTGTAAAGGTCATATTGATAATAGAAGATCCACCAGTTCTTATGTTCTTGCTATGTATGGTGGTACTATTAGTTGAATGATTAAGTGGAAACTTTTATTTTCTTTGTCTACAATAGAAGAAGAATATATTATAGCTATTCATGCTTTCAAGAGATCCATTTGGCTTAGACCATTGTTCTTGAATACTATTTTTGATGCAAGATTGATTACTATTTGTTGTGATAGTTAGAGTGTTATTTGTTTAACAAAGAATCTAACTTTCCATACTAGAATAAATCATCTAGGTGCTCATTTCTATCTTTCTCAAGATATGGTAGAGAATGGGAAGGTAAAACTGGGAAAGGTTCATGCTTTGATGAATGTTGTAGACGTATTGATGAAGCTTGTGAATACAAAGAAGTTCAAATGGTGTTCTAGTCATATGGGCCTCTCAACCCCATGCAGTTAATCAAGTGTGGCTCTTAAAAGTATTTAACAGGTGGGAGAATTATGGGATTAAGGTGTCACAACCTTTGCAATTCCTAACATTGGTATTTGGTATTATTTATTTAAAATTTGGTTAATTTTTTATCCTACAAGGACAATTTTGTTTGCACGTATTGTTTCCTCATCTAGTATGAGTTGGCATGTTGACTTGTCATCCTATATGGAAGGTGAAATGGATTATTTTTTCCTCACATGGAGGTAGACATCCCATTTAAAGGACCTTGGAATTTTGTGGTGGTGAGTGAAAAGTGTCATGTAAGATGACAAATTATGAAACAACAACCTATGATAATTTATGATTGATTCTGTGATAGAATGGACAAGTGTTAGAGGCACCTTTGCATGGAGAATGTGGATGCTGAAATTGGGTTATGACAACTTGTAAGAGGATCATCTTCTATGGTTAGACCATTACGCTTGATTCTCTTATAATTGTAAGTATTGCCAGTAATGATTATTGTTATAAAAATCGTAAGAGGTGTAAGAGCATATGTCATAACTTATGATAATAAATTTTAGGCACATAACTTAGGAGGTTTGAATGGGGATTCATTTGGAGATGTACATATGTCATTTGCATGGTTTGATGTGGCTAGAATATTGTGCCAAGTATTTTGCCCAATCCAATATTTTTGCTTCATTTAGAAGCTTCCTTCTTTGTTGTATTTCTCTATATAACCTACCCATAGAGAGTATTAGTCATGTTTCATTTTGTAGGTGAAGTGTTATGCTGCCAACATTAATCCATGTTGTGGATTGTTAGTTGTAGACTCTTGTTGAAGAAGTTAAGTGTCGATATTATATTGTAACTATTAGTTTAACAGATTACAAAGTATTGTGCTTTTGGAGTGTGGGGTTTTTCTCTTAAAAGAGTTTTCCTCATGATGTATCTTGTCTCCATTGTTGTATATTTGTATGAATGTTCATTATCTTATTCTAAATGTGTTTCTATTTATGTAATATTTAAGATTTGCAAGAAAAATTGTACTATCTTTTCCACTAGATTAGTGCTAGGAAGTGTTTTCTACATATTAGTGTCCTTTCAAAATAAGAAAGGATCTCAATTTAGCGACATATGCAAATGTATATTCTACCAAATCTACCATTGTAAAAGACAAGTTCATTGCAAATATACAAAGATAGTAGGATTGTGCAAAAAGGTCTAGCTACTTGCTATGTTAAGAATGCTTGCAGTCAATGAAGAAGGATGCAAAATACGTGAGTAGATAAGAATTTTTCCACTTACTCAAATATATGCAATATTCTAATTAGGATATAAAATATTGCGAATAGAAACTTAGCATGGATTTAACCATAAATACAGTTCTATGAGAGTACTTAAATATTTAAAATCTCTTCCTATCATCCTTGTTGCATCTTTCTCATCATACTCTATCAAAATATAAATCCTTTCTCTGTCCATATTCCTTGACTGGCATATGTGGCCCCTTGAGAGTACTGCATTTGATTTACTTCTCCTAGCACATAGAATATATCAGCATAGTGATCCATGCAACATTGAGCATATCAGACCATTTTTTTGCCATATGCATGATCCCCCAATCTTTCTTTATTCATGAAACCTCTTTTATGTCCTTTAATTGTGGCCTTTCCAACATTTTTATGAAATTTTAGATATTTCCCACTACCTCCCCTCATCATGAAAAAATAATGTAACAAAATTCTTTTTAAAACATCGTGCATTGATTTATAACTAAAAGCATTTCAAACTTAACTATAAATCCCACTATGATGTTATAACTAAAAGAAATTAAATTAATAATAAAAGAAAAAAGAATTCCTCTAATCCTAATAATATATTTTATTATATATATATATATATATAATAAAATAAAATGATATAAAAAATATATTGAATCAATCAATACAATTATTTAGAGTAATAAATTGATCTATGACATCCAACCACAAAGAGGGATATAGGTGTGAAAAGTAGACTATGATCAACAATCCCACATTTTGAACAATTGGAAACACATGGACTAGCATTTTGGATGATTTTTAGAGAGATGGAGCTACAAAACCTCCTAATCCAGAATTTGGAACTTTTAGGTCCAGTACATACACACTCAGATTGGGTTGCCTCCAACCCTATTTGGTATTTTCTACTCTAGGTTGCAACTACAAGTTATTCTTTGCCTCCCCTTTTTAGATTTGACTTATTGTGTTTATTCTCAGTTCTAAATTTCACTATCTATGTTGAAAGTTATCATTTTTCTATCATTTAACCTAGTTCATAAACACACACACTTTTCAAAATATCAAATCCATTGCAATAAAGGAACACCAATAATAGTGTTCATCTCTCCTATTATGATTTTAGTTAAATATTATTCAAGTTCCAATGATATTCCATGGAGATTTGAGATCTTAGTTTGTATTTATAGTCCATGATCTCATTTCCCACATATCAATAGCTCTTTGTCAAATTTATTCCCTTTGCAAATATCAATTAGGTAGGGATGTCCATTAGCTCATTTATTGTATGCTCTTATAAAGTTTCTACACTTGAGTATCTATTACAAAAATATAATACAATGAATTTTTCAAAGGGAATCTCCATCCCCAACAATGTAGTTCTACTTAATTCTCATGTGTTGATGACAATATGTTTTTGCTTCAAAACATTGAAGAGGAAATAAATTAATAATTTATTTAAAGTATTAAATTTATGTTTCTTAGTTTATGATTCCAATTTAACTTATCATAAGACTATTTTGTTTTAGTATTATCCAATGCCATGTTAGATTCCCAATTATTGGATACATATCATATATGAGTAGATCAATCATTACCTCGGCATTCCTTTTTATTTTGAGTCATTCATTCAAATATGTAGAAATGGCTCATTTCTAACCTAAAATATAGAATTTTGACCTAGGAAAACAAATTTCTATTTCTTGCTAGCAAGATTCAAGTGTGAATCAAATTTCCTTGCACTTCTCACGTTTAGTTCTCTTCTTGCTAGATAAATCCTAAGAAGGGTTATGAGGTTTTAATTAAAATTATTGGGCAATATATGTGGTCAAATTGTGAAGGTGAAGATTGTTATACATCTACTTTTCTTCTACATTGTATTTAACCAAAAGATAAAGGTGGGTTGGGCCTATTAGGCCCTAAAACACAAGGGATTAGTTTAGCTACCAAATGGATATAGTTAGAGTTGTTTCTAGAGAAAAGACAAGGAAAGAAAATAGTTTTTCACCAAATTATGCTTGCTCTTGCTAAAGAAAAACAATAAGCTATTGGGTAGATAGATAAAATTCTACTTTCTCCCATTTTTCATGTAAAAGAATCATTTCCTCTTTAATTCATTTTGAAGGTGCAGTGTCATAAAATTGTGACCCTAGCAATTTTCAACTGCATTAGGAGCCTCATGCATGCAAACTTGAATCCTTTAGCCTAACTGGAGACCAGAGATTGCTCAGCTTGCGAAAATAGCTTCTTCCTTGGCCTCCGCAATACTCTGACTGCACTCTGCCCTGGAAAAAAGGGGTAGGCTAGGGATGTAGCACCCCTATCCCCTCTAGAATAGGGGCGTGGCACCCTTGTACTCCCAACATAGGGGTGTGGCACCCCTGTCCCTACCCTATTTTGGGGCAGGACAATCCTAGAGCATGCATTGTGGGTTGTGCAGAGAGCGCAGAAACTCTCCTGATGTCGACTAGTGATGAAATTAGAATCCATTAACATATATTTAAGGGGAATTTCTCCTCTCATTTGCATGAGTTCAATAAGGTTGGCTGGGTGGAAAATTCACAAGCGATCAAGCATTCTTTTCCAGCATTGAGCATTCTCAAGTCTCCCTTCATGGCTAGGAGTTGCATTCAAGTCAAGGATTCAACCATTGAAGAGGAGATTGATTACAACATTCAATTCCACACAAGCAGTTCTATCAAAATTTCTACTACAATCTCCCTTGAGGTGATTTACAATTCAGTATTTCATTTACATCTACTTGCAAGTACTTTCTTTCATTACTTGGTTAATTCCAAAACTGGGGTCTGACCTAAAGGTAAACCCCCAATCCCAACCCATTTTCCTCTCTTTTCTATGTGTAGGTTGCAGGTGTGCACCTGTACTTTCGGATTTGAACTTCATTTGCAGAGATGGAGAAACCCTTTTCATTTTGCGGATTTTTAGGAGGACCGTGTACATTCCCGCCACAGTCCGAGCAACGTTTCCTCAAATTCGCAGGACGACTTCATCTCGACATTTTATTGCTAGATCCGGGTACATGACTTCATCCCATATTCCGATATCAAGTTATAATCGATTCTTTGTCACTTTTGTACTACATAATTCAACCAACTTCCTTCTATTTCAAACAAGGAAAGAGGGGATCATCATAACATTCTCGATTCATTTAGAATTCAATCTATCATCTTTGTGTGGAGAGATTGAATCTAGTGAATTATCTCATCCCCTTCTTCCTAATGTAATGGTGAAAAGTTCTTGAAGGATAATCAATAGTGAAACTCTCATCTCTCTTTGAGGGAAAGAGTAGTTTTCCTCTTGATCTATCACTCATCATTTTCCCACCTTTACATTTTGGTGAACCCGACATCTAGCATGCCTTCCTTTGAACAACATTGCATATTTTTCATTTACAAGCTTCAAAATTTCTGCAAACTTAGTGGTTAAAATGTTAAAAACCCTAGTTTTTAAAATTAAAATTGAACTTGTGATTTGTAAAAATCACTTGTGGTTATCTTAGATTTGAAAATTGCTTTGTCTATCAAATTCAATTTCCTCATTGTCTTGTTCAACTTGCAATTAAAATTTACAAAATTAAGAACCCTAATTTTCACAAATCATATTGAACTTGTGCAAAAATTGGATTTCAACTTAATTTTCAGATTTTTGATTGTTCTTAGATTGGTCTTCAATCCTACAATTCAAATTTTCAATTTCCCCCCTTTTTACCAAAATTCAAATTTTAAAATTAAAAGTGGTTAGGTCATAAAACCCTAAATTTTAAAATTAATTGGATATTGTGTGAATTTCAAATCAATTTTTGTTACATTCAGGTTTATAAACATTTTCCAAGGTGTCCCTATCCATTAGGTTTGACCCTTTTCAAAAGTGCAATTCAATTCTTCTTTTTTTCCAAAACCCTAATAGGGTCCTATTTTCATATTTGCGCCTTCATTTCGCCCATCTAGAGATCATAAAATTCACCAATTTTTTTGGGATTAGCTTTAAAATCATCATAATATTCATCCCTAAAAATTTTGAAAAACGTTGGTCGAACCATATGTGTTCCCGCCACGATCCTCAGTTTTTTACCCAAAATTTCAGGAGACTGTTATGACTGTATTTAATATCCTAAATCCAAAAGATTGGCTGATTTTATTGATTTTTAAGCTCTCTAGAGTCGGAAATACCTTCAAAATTCAACATTTCAACTTTCAAGAAATTTTTTAAAATTAAGAGGTTAATTATAATCAGCCCTAATTTTAAAAATTCCAATTTTAAATCAAGTGGTCTTCCCTTGGCCCTAATTTTGAAATTCCAATTTCCTTTCATTTTTTGAAATCATGTCATCCCATTCTCCCAACAAAGTTCAAATTGTGTAATCATTATTTTCTTAAATTTTGCATTACTCAATTTTGTAATCTTTGTTCCACAATTCAAAATTCAAATTTTCCCTCTAGTGCATGAGTTCTACCACTATTAGTCCTACCTATCCTATCCCCATTAGATGAAGCATCAAAATTAAGGCTTCCCAAAGTTTAATTACTGAGGAGATGGAGCCTAATTTGGCTGACTTCTTTAACGAGGATCATGCTAATTCTTCCCATCCTAATCATGTGCCTATTCACCCCATTGATGAATCCCATGATGAAGAATAATCTTTAACTAGGGTTTGTTTAGATCAACTTTATACATTGGACAATCAATTTTACAGCTTTCAACAATGGATGTTCCAAGTATACCCTAATAGTGAAGCTCTTCCATTAATTGAAGGCCTTAAACACATGCTTCAAAGTGATAAGAATGGAATTGATATATTGTGTGGCATTGCACATATTGTTGAATCTAATGTCATTCCTATCAAGAGTTGTGTTGAGACCCTAGGTTACTCACAACCTTCAACACAAATCAATTCTTCTATTCGTTTGAGTACTCCTATGACTAGTATTTCTACTTTCACATCTAACATCATGACTACTTCAGCTCAAAATGTCATTCCTACAACCAGAAGTCATGGGGGAAATCCCTCTTCTTCATTTAATCCTCCATCCTTACCTATGACTTCCATGAGTATTCATATTATTTCTCAACCAATCAATGTGACACAAGGGGGCAATTCCCTCAACAACTTTATTCCTACTTTTAAGTGTCCCTTTTCTTACCCAATCATCACCAATGCCTACTTATCATAATGTCCCACCACCTTATTATCAGTCCATGCCTTCTTTCCACAACATCACACCACCTTCTCAATCACCTATGTCTAACATCAATTCTTCTATCGAGATGACAATTAACAATCTTGCTCAAACTGTGTATTCCTTACAACAACAAATTTCTTCTATGAGTCAATCCAAGTTTAGTGTGCCCACCTTTGATGTTGCGAGCCCACTTTCTCTTGATATTGGTAAATTCATGTCACCTAAACATGTGGAGATCCCTCAATTGGAACTCTATAATGGAAAAGGTGATCCTCTTACACATGTCAAAACATTTCAAACCTTGTGTACTGATTTTGCTTATGATCAATGATTGCTTGCAAAACTGTTTACAAGAACACTAAGAGATAAGGCCTTACAATGGTATTTCTCTTTTTCTTCTTATTCTATCACTTCTTTTCAACAATTGGAAAATGATTTCATCCAAAAAATTTAAAATGACATTGGTCCTAAAATCACTTTGACTAATTTAATGCATTGTAAACAAGGTGTTAAAGAAAAAGTGACTGATTTCATTGGTAGATATAAGAATTTGTGTGCTCAAATTTCTTTTCATGTACTTGTTAACCATATTCAAATAATTTTCATTTCTAATTTACAAAAATATATCAGGGAAAATCTTCTTTTGTCTGAGTTTACTTGCTTTTCGCAATTGTGCGCAACACTCCACAATTATCAATTGACTCTAAGTCAAATCAAGAAATCCACTCCTATGGCTTCAAGTGATAAGGGGGAGAGTGTTCAGCAACCGTTTGCAAATTTCAAACCAACAAAAAGCTTCATCAAGTTCAATGATCCAATCAACAACAGCCATGTGAATGCTACAACAGGTGTGCCATCTATTTGTAATTTTTTTCAAAGAGAAAGATAATTTATTCCTTTGAATGAATCTTTGCATAGTATTATGTCTCAATTATTGCATAGAAATATTATCAAACTTCCTCCTATAAAACAAATTGATCCTTCCAAACTTGCATCTCCTTATTTTGATGACAATTCCTTTTTCCAATTTCATCGTCAACCTGGTCATGATACTGAGAAATGTTTTGCACTGAAAAATAAGGTTCAAGACTTGATTGATAATAATACTATATTTGTGGCAGTTGTGAATGATAAAGGGAATAAATTATTTGCTCCTCCTAATCAAAATCTTAAGATTTTCACTGATACCTTGCCATCTCATACCTCTAACGTAATTGAGATTGTGCCTAATTCTCTCACTTCTGAAGAATTCACCTGCATGGCTTGAAACTTGGTTAATATGGTAGAAACACAAAATTTTCCTAAGGATCCTTGTATTACATTTGACCCTAGCAAGACCATTAGAGCACCAGATGGCCCTTTATACATAGTTGTGAAGGTTAAGGATATCCCTTGCCATGGTACCCTAATTGATCCTTCTTGTATGGTTAATGTCATAACTGCAGAGTATCTTTTCACTTTACGATTGCATAAACCATTATATGATACTTCTAATGTGGCTATGAAGTTATTTGATGGCTTATCTTTTCCTACCATTGGTTATATCACCCTTCCTATTGAAATTTATACTAAATCCTTGGATGTTGACTTTGTTATCATGCCTTCTTCTATGCACTTATGTGTGAAGTTGGTCTATCCTTGGCTATCTTCCATGAAGGCTATTGCTTCTCCAATCCACAAGTGTCTTAAATTTCCTCATAGTGGAGAAATCGTAACCATGAACCATAGCTTATTTCATCTATCTCGAAGAAGCCCCGATGTTCCTATTGATCTCTTTTGGCCTAAACAATTTCAATCTCTTCCATCAACGAGCAATGCTCTTTTACATTCTCATCAAAAATGGAAGAGGGATATGATATTGTCCTTAAGTCAACCTAGATTGCCAATCCTTGACATTCCTATTATTCTTCAATATGAGATTCTTCCTCTCTTAGATAGAGCTAATCTCCCTCCTAAGGAAAATTGTCCAACTACTCCTATCGATGTGACTTTACCTTCTCTTAAGGAGAACAACAATATTCCTCCTAAAGCTAGACCTATACCTCCTCCTCATGATGCACTTGGTCTCCTCCCTACACCTAATATTCCTCCTTTCAATGGTGCAGTTGCACCTCCTTCCTCTTATCGAGAGAAGAGGCCTGCTCCTCCTATTGTTCAACCAAAAATATCTCAACCTCAACCTTCTACTATCAATGAGGGAAATGTTCCTACTTTTTTAATGTTCCTCCTCCTTCTCAGCCTTCCACTAAGACTTGACAAAATCATTATGTGAAAGAATGCCGACGAAGATGTCGTGTTTGAGCTCGTGAAGCTATTTCTCAAAATACTCAATCTCCTCAGACTCTGAAAATTGGCATGATTCCCTTTTCTACTAAACAAGATGTTCAACCACCATCTCCAAATCATAAGTTGCATGAAACATGTGATGGTTTTACTCCTATTCGTGTTATTGCTCCTCTTTGCCTAAACATTGATGAAGAAATGGGTGAAAATGTTATTCATAATGGTAATACAACTCCTAATGCTTCTGATAGTGAGCATGAGTATGTTGATGTGGACAAACATTTATCATATGATTTTTCACGAACCCTAATCCTAGCTCCTCGAATCGAACAAAGTGACTTATAACATGAGCATAGTCCTTGTTTGGGTCTTGTGATATCTCAATCTATTGTGCTCAACATCGCTCCTCTGGCATGTTGCTTGCCTTCCCAAAATACTAATCAACAAGATCGAGAGGCGGATGTTGTGCTAGATTAGTGATACTAGCATTGTAGATCTTCTCTCTCTCTTCTTTCTTTCTCTTTTGTGACCATTCTTCTATGTGTATCCCTGTTCTTCTATTGTTCCCTTAATGTCTACTTGGGGATGATGCAAAACATTGAGATCTTTGGTTGGTCTCTTTTCATGTTTACCCAAAAGATATCCTCTCTTCCCTTTCTTCTAAGGTAGTGTCCTTCTCTCTCTTGGTTGTATCCTACCTTAATGCAATCACTCCTGATAAGGTGCATGCTATCGCTTTAACATGGGGGCATATACTCCACTCATTCTTTCCTTCTTATGATACTTAGAATGTCATAGCGAACCTTGTTTTGCTTTGTGATCTTATGTATCCTTTCTTTCACGACTCATAGTGAAGGGAGCTTTGCTACTTGTAGTCATAGTTCTCCCCTTCTCGATCTTCCCTTTTACTTTGTCAATCAAAGTTGTAAGATCCTAAGTCCATTGGGGCTTGGCACATCTTGCCTCCTTGACATGGTAAAAGTCTTTCAATCTTGTTTCCTTGTACTTTAACGGAAGTATTGGTGTATGCTTATACTCCCACTAAAGTGGGGGCTAAATGTAGTGTCATAAAATTGTGACCCTAGTAATTTTTTACTACATTAGGGTCCTCACATATGCAAACTTGAATCCTCTTGCCTGATTGGAGATCAGAGATTTCTCAGCTTCCGAAAACAACTTCTTCCTTAGCCTTCACATCACTCTATCCGCACTCTGCCCTAGAAAAAGGTGTAGGAAAGTGGCGTGACACCCCTATCCTTGCCCTTTTTTGGGGCAGGACCTTCCTAGAGCATGCATTAAGGGTTGTCCAGTGAGCGATAAAACTCACCCAATGTCGGCCCATGATGAAATTCAAATCGACTAACATGTATATAAGGGGCATTCATCCTCTCATTTGTATGAGTTCAATAAGGTTGGATGAGTGGAAAATTCACAAGTGATCAAGAATTTGAGAGCATTCAAGCATTCAAGCATTCTTTTCTAGCATTGAGCATTCTCAAGTGTCTCTTCAAGGCTAGGTTTTCCATTCAAGTCAACACTCAAATTCAATTCCACACAAGCACTTGTATCAACATGGCTACTACAATCTCCCTTGAGCTGATTTACAATTCAGTCTTTCATTTACATCTACCACTGAAGAGGAGATTGATTACAACATTCAATTCCACACAAGCACTTGTATCAACATGGCTACTACAATCTCCCTTGAGGTGATTTACAATTCAGTCTTTCATTTACATCTACTTGCAAGTACTTTCTTTCATTACTTGGTTAATTCCAAAACTAGGGTTTGATCTAAAGGCAAACCCCCAATCTCAGCCCATTTTCCTCTCTTTTCTATGTGTAGGTTATAGGTGCGCAGCTACACTTTCGGATTCAAGATTCATTTGCAGAGACAGAGAAACCTTTTTTCGTTTTGCGGATTTTTTCGAGGACCGTGTACATTCCCACCATAGTCCAGGCAACTTTTCCTCAAATTCGTAGGACACCTTTGTCTTGACATTTTACTGCCAGATGCAGGTGCACAACTTCATCCCATATTCCGATCTCAAGTTATAATTGATTCTTTGTCACTTTCGCACTACATAATTAAATCAACTTCCTTTCTATTTCAAACAAGGAAAGAGGGTATCATCTTAACATTCTCAATTCATTCATAATTCAATCTATCGTCTTTGTGTGGAGACATTAAATCTAGTGAATTATCTCATCCCCTTCCTCCTAATGTAATGGTGAAAATTGCTTGAAGGATAATCAATAGTGAAACTCTAATCTCTCTTTGTGGGAAACGGTAGTTTTCCTCTTGATCTATCACTCATCATTTTCCCACCATTACAAAAGGCATGGAAGCTTGTTAGTAAATTATTAAGCTAGAAATATTACTCCCTACAACATGGGTTCATCTTTGGAATTTCATCTATTTTGTGGAATAAGTAGGTGTAATATCATGGCCAGCCTCATATGGTTGCTTTCCTTGAGCATGCATATTCTTGGTTTAAGAAATGGGTTCATCAATTTGGTGATGTTTGGGATTTCAACTCCTTTGAGTGGAATCAGTATCATTATATTAATTACAATTTTAAATTAAACAATATGTTTTAAGGATTTCTTTTTTAAATTTGTAAAATCATTATTGCCAATGAACATTGTTTTGAAACATTGTACGTCCTTATGTAATATGAGTTTACTAAAGACTAGCTATGATTGTCAAAACATCACTTCTCTTGATATTCATTAAGAAATATCTATTTAAACCTCCTTTATAATTTGTCTCTTAATCCTAGGTTCAATTGTAAACGGAGATGTAGGTTCCATTAAAGGAAGTGGAGGAGATTGAAAGGAAAATATGGAAGTCTAAAGAAAAAGCTAATGCTCAGATTTTAGATTGGAAAGTCTTGCAAATTTATAAATTTTTGGTTGGCGATAGACTTAAATATGTGGTCCAATCTTCCAAATGCCCCTTTGGACAAGATACTACGAGCTTAAAATATTTATTCTAGGACTGCTCTATGGGGGAAAAAATGAAATGTTATTTTTAATCAATTTCCCATAATTTTTCAGCACTCTTTGAGCTAGGAAAAGGTTATTTTGGGTTTAGATTTTCTTAATAAAGTTGTTGTTGATTCTATTAGACAATTTATGTTACTTAACATTTGGAAAAATAGATTTTTATCAA
Organism: Cryptomeria japonica; assembly: GCF_030272615.1. NCBI lineage: Eukaryota > Viridiplantae > Streptophyta > Pinopsida > Cupressales > Cupressaceae > Cryptomeria > Cryptomeria japonica. The sequence continues at coordinate 2,493,658 of NC_081413.1, forward strand.
TCTTCTCGAACTAGTTAGTTCACCAAGAGGTATAAATTTTAAGGTTTTACTCTGATATCTTATTTTAGATTATTGTTATTTGTTTTTAATTGTAGTGGGACACCAAGGAACATATCAAGAACATAAATTATTTGGATAATATTAAACTACAAGTTTCCGAACATCAAAAAAAGAGATTGCATGCTCTAGGTGGATTCAATATTTGTTCAAGATCAAACTATAGTCGTTACCTTCAAATTTATAGTTGTAGTGTCCTAAAATTGTGACACTTGCAATTTCGACTGCATTTGGGTCTTCACGATGGCGGCGCAACGTTGAACCTGAATGGAGACCTCGAAACCTGTTTGCGACATCAAAAACTGCATATTTCTGCACCTTGGCCTGATCCTCCTTGCACCCTGTTGTCCCGAGAGGTGGGACCATGGCGCCCAGTGCCTTGGTCCTTCAGGACCATGGCGCCTAGTTCCCTGGTCCCTCAAGACCATGGTGCCCAGTGCCCTAGTCCCTGGCCCTATTTTGGGCCCAGTCTCTTGTTGGGCATCGGGTCTTTAAGTTTGCAATTCGGAAAATAATGTTCCTATGTCGGCCTAAGGTCGGAAAAATAAGTCTCCTAACCCTAATTGACAAGTATATAAACTAAATTTCCCCTCCTGGAAAAGGGGAGGAAAAACATAGGTGTGCAAGAGGCGGAAGCGATATTCAAACATTCAAACATTCAAACATTCAAGCATTCAAACATTCCTTCAAGCAATTAAGCATTCTAAGTCTCCATTCAAGGCTAGGTGTTGCATTCAAGACAAGGATTCAACCATTGAAGAGGAGATCACCTACAACATACAACATAAAACATCATTACACCTTCGCATGTAAGAATACAAACATTCTTGCAACAAGGTATCAGTACTTGATTACATTACAAACACTTACATTTACAGCATTCTCATTTCTTGGTTAATTCCAAAACCGGGGTTTGATCTAAAGGCAAACCCCTAATCCCTAACCCCCCAATCGTCCTCTCTTTTTTGTGTGTAGGTTGCAGGTATGCGACTGTAATTGAAGATCTGGAATCCTTGTGCAGAGACGAACAGATCCCCCTTCGTTTCGTGGATTTTTCGGAGGACCGTGTGCACTCCGGGCGCCATCGTCCCGTCAACTTTTGCTCAAATTTGTAGGATAGAATCGTCTCGACATTTTACTACTAATTTCAGGTCCGTAGCTTCATCCTGTGTCCCTATCTCCATTTATAAATGAATCTTTCCTACTTCACATGTTCTCCTTGTCCAATCCTTCTATCTACATTCTTTACAAAAGAGGGTATCCTTGACGTCTCAACCCTTGAAACTCATTTAGAATTTAGTCTTGCATTGTGTGCGATTGGATCTTGCGAGTTTCAACCCCTCTTTTGAATGTAAAGTCTCTCCTAAGTGAAAACCGTCAACCCTTGTGACCTCCTTTCTCTCTCCTTGGAGTGGGGGGAACACCTAGGGTTCGATTTTCCGCTTTACATTTTGGTGAACCCGACGTGAACATCCTAATTCTGATTATTCATAGTTAGATCTGAAAAAAATAAATTTGCTTCCTTAATTACATTTCCATGTTTGATCTTTTCAAATTTTAGAGGTTAATTGCATAAAAACCCTAAATTTTCTTTTTAGTAATTGAGCTTGCGAAATGTTTAATTGTTAATGCTTGTTTCAGATCTACCCTTCTATTGCAAATTGTCAATTCATTTTTGTGCTTTAATTCTGAAAATTAAGTGGTTAAGTGTTAAAACCCTAATTTTTAAAACCCTCTTGATTCAACCTTTGACCGATGATTTCACTGATCAAAACACCTCCAAATCGGCTGTAACTTTGGATTCCGCAACAAAATCATAATATCTCTCATCCTTGAAAATTTTGAAAAAAGTTGCGAGGACCGTGTGCACCCCGAGCGCCATCGTCCCTGACATTTTTTCCGAAATTTCGGGAGCTAGATCTTACTGTATTTTTCTGCTAGAATCCAGAAACTTGGCTGATTTCATCAATTCTAACACTTTCAAAATTAAAGTCCAAGTTGGTCTAGTGATTGCTTGGATTAAGGCTTTTAATCATTCAAAAATTGTTGAAATTGAAATTCGTGTCAAAATTGTGTTTCTTACAATCCTAAATCTGAAAAGTGTGTTGGCATTCATTCGAAATTTCAGTGCTTTATTCAAATTTTTACAGTTTGTGACTTTTGAAATTAAATGTTTAATTGCAACAACTTTGATTTCCGCTTTCAAAATTGAATTTTGCATGAAATCGAGTCAACTTTTAAATTTCAAAGCTTGCATTGCTTTCAGTATTTCCTCTAAAATCATAAAATTCAAAATTACAGTTTCCCCCTCTTTTTCAAAATTCAAATTTTGCATTTTTCAACAATCTTGGTAGGATTCAATTTTGAGATTGCAACTTTAATTTGGCCTATCTACAGATTGTAAAATCACTCAATTTTTTCAGATTAGCTTTAAAATCACCATAACTTTCATCTCTGAAAATTTTGAAAAAAGTTGCGAGGACCGTGTGCACTTCGTTCGCCACGGTCCTCGACATTTTTTCTGAAACTTCGAGAGATTGTTATGGTTGCATTTAACAGCTTGAATCTAGGAGATTGGCTGATTTCATTGAAATTTGCTACCTCTAAATTCAAAATCTTCTCACTCTCTTTAGTGCATGAGTTTTACAACAATAAGCCCTACTTACACTATTCCCGTTAGATGAAGCCTTAGAATTAAGTCTTTCCAAGGTTTAATTACTGAGGAGATGGAACCTAATTTGAATGGCCTTTTTAATGAGGACACGGGTAATTCCTCTAATCCTCTTAATGATGAAGAAGCTCTCCATGAGGTTTCTATAGAACAAATTTCAAAATTGGATAACCAATTTGATGATTTTCGACAATGGATGTCTCAAGAATACCCCAATAGTCAAGCTCTTCCCTTAATTGAGGGTCTAAAACGTATGGTTCAAAGTGATAAGAATGGAATTGATATTTTGCGTAGCATTGCACACATCATGGATTCGAATGTGATTCCTATGAAGAGTTGTCCCGAAACTTTAGGTTATACACAACCTCCTACTCAAGTCAATCATTCTACCCCTTTGACAACTTCTATTGCTAGTATACCTACTTTAACATCAAACATAATGACTACTTCAATACAAGACATTCCACCTATGATCACCAGTCATGGGGGCAATCCTTCTTCTTCATTCATTCCTTCAATAAGTGTTCCTATTATATCTCCACAAATGAACATGATGTAAGGGGGCAATTCATTTAACCATTCCATTCCTCCTTGTAGTGTTCCTTCTTTTCAATCATCTCCTATGACTAACTATCATAGTGTCCCGCCACCTTACTCTCAATCATTACCTTCTTTCAATAACATAATACCTCCATCACAATCTAACACGTCTAATATGAACTCTTCGACTGAAGTGACCATTAACAATCTTGCACAAATTGTCTCTTCTTTACAGCAACAAATTGCCTCTATGAATCAATCTAAGTTTAGTGTGCCCACATTTGATGTTGTGAGCCCACTTTCTCTTGACATTGTTCGAGCTATTCCCCCTAAGCATGTTGAAATCCCGCAATTGGAGCTTTATAATGGTAAAGGTGATCCTCTAACACATGTTAAGACCTTTCAAACAATATGTACCGATTTTGCTCATGACCAAAGGTTGCTTGCAAAACAATTTACTAGAACATTAAGAGATAAGGCTCTACAATGGTATTGCTCGTTGCCTTCCTATTCTATTACTTCTTTCCAACAACTTGCAAATGCTTTTATTCAACAATTTCAAAACAATATAAGTCCTAAAGTTACTCTGATTGATTTAATGCATTGTAAACAAGGTGTTAAAGAAAAAGTGACTGATTTCATTGGTAGATATAAGCATTTGTGTGCTCAAATTTCTTTTCCAGTACCTGACAATGATATTCAAAGAATCTTTATTTCTAATTTACAAAAAGATATTAGAGAAAAACTTCTGTTTTCTGAGTTTACTTCTTTCCAACAGTTGTGTGCAACTCTTCACAATTATCAACTGACTATGAGTCAAATGGAACAAGCAAATCCTATGGCTCTGAGTGATAAGGGTGATAGTAGTCAACAACCATTTGGGAAGTTTAAACCGAACAGAGAGTTCATTAAGTTCAATGAAAACATCATCAACAACAATGTGAATGCAGCATCAGGTGTGCCTCCTATTTCTAAGTTTTTCAAGAAAGAAAGAAAGTTTACTCCTTTGAATGAATCATTGCATAGTATTATGAATAAGTTATTGGAACAAAATGTGCTTACTCTTCCTCCTATAAGGCAAATAGATCCTGGAAAGATTAATTCACCATATTTTGATAACAAATCTTTTTGTCAATTTCATCGTCAACCTGGGCATGATACTGAAAAATATTTTGCTTTAAAGGGTAAAATTCAAGATTTGATTGATAATAATACTATCTTTGTTTCAGGTGTGAATGATAAAGGCAACACATCTGTAGCTCTTCCTAACCAAAATCTTAAGATTTTTACTGATCCATTACCTTCTCATATCTCTAATGTGGTTGAGACTAATGATTCCTCTTTCTCACTTGATAATCTTGTGTCTATGACTCCGAATGTGATTAACTTTGTAGAGCAGCAGAAAATCCTTAAAGAGCCTTCCATCACATTTGATTCCAGTGAAACTATCAGGGCACCTGATGGTCCTTTATATATAGTTGCAAAAGTCAAGAATACACCTTGCCGTGAAGTGCTTATTGATCCTTCTTGCATGGTTAATGTCATTACTGAAGAATTTCTTTTTACTTTGCAATTGAATCAAGTGATCTATGACAAAACAAATGTGGTTGTAAAATTATTTGATGCATTTTCTTCTCCTGCAATTGGTTCTATTACCTTACCTATTGAGGTCCATAACAAATCCCTTGATGTAAGCTTTGCTATTATTCCATCATCCGAACAATTTCGTGTGAAGCTAGGCTATCCTTGGCTATCTTCCATGAAAGCTATTGCTTCTCCTATTCACAAGTGTTTGAAATTTCCCCATAATGGTGAAGTTATTACTGTCAATCATAGTCTCTTTAAACCAGCTGAAAGAACTTCTAGCGTTCCTATTGATTATTTTTAGCCTAAACAATTCCAATCTCTTCCACCGCGAAGTGATCATCTTTTCAAATCTTATCAAAAGTGGAAAAAAGATATGATCCTATCTCTAAGTGAACCTAGAACACCCAAACTTGATATTCCTATCATTCTTGAGAAGGAAGTCCTTCCTTTGAAAGAAGTGAGACATCTACAATAAATTATGAAATGATAAACGTTATTGAAGAAAACTCAAATCTATAAAATGGAATTTGGTAAAGAAAAAAAAAAAAAGCAAGGCAAGTGTCCAAGGACAACTCAATGACATTTAAATTGAAGTGGTCCACAACATTATTATCATATAAAGATCAATCTATTTTTTTTTATTTGTATCAATTGATTTTGTTTGAGAGTCATTGCTGCTTCTAGTCACTTGTTGAAAAATATGAAGTGCTCCAAAGAATTACAATGATATAGATTAATTTATTTGTTTTTATTTACATGAATTGACTTCATTTGAGAGTTGATGTCATTACTAATCACTTATTAATGAACACTTGTTTTTATTCGCATGACTTGACTTTATTTGACTCACTAACACTACTAGTCACTTGTTAATGAATAAAAATAAATGAATCAATGCTAGTAGATTTCCACAATCCATGAGACTCTATTTGTACAACTTCTAGATTTGTATGTGAATATTTTTTTGCATCAACGTTGTGGATCACACTCACATTGTGTGATCCATCATCAAGATGAGATAAAGATCATAAAGTAAATAAAATAATCTATAAATGATCTATAACACTAAAATAAATGCAATAGCATAAAAATAAGTGATCTATAACATTACTATTACTTAACAATCAAGTCACTTATTTCATCTACGCGGCTTTTGAATTTGTTTGAATCACTAATACTACTAACTACTACTTAAATCAATAAAACGAAGTGAACCATCTATAACAAAGTATGAAATCATAACATCACTAAGGAAAAGTCAAATCTCATTTAATCTTAACCAAATATTAATTGAAATTTGGTAAAGAAAACATCAGGTGTCCAATGACAACTCTCGGCCGCATTTAAATTGATTTAAAATTTGGTTATACCTAACTTTCAAGGTAGGAAAACATAAAACTCAACACTGACAGGAAGACTCTTCACTACCATTCACTGTATAGACTCGCGACCCACAGTGTGTGAAGGTAGTCGTAAGGTGGCACATGTCTCTGACAATCTCTCAGAGATGCTACAGGCCTGCCCACCCCTTTTCGGTGCGTTCCTTGAGATGTACGCTCAGGGAGGCGTATGAAAGTTTCCTTTCGATGCCATACGACTGTGATCTTTAATGCGGGATAAGTAACCTAACGAAAGTCAATAGTAGCGGTGTAAATTTTGTCATCTGCCTTCTCCTGTTATTGAGTCAAGCCAATAATGTCGAGCTTGGCTGTACAGTTGGCCAAAGTAGTTTTAAGAGATATAAATGAAGCGTCACAGAATTCAAATACTGTCCCTACGTAATGAAGGCTGCATAGCTATATGCATGACACATCTAATACAACGAGCAATTGTACCTTGGTGTGGAAAAGTATGCAGAAAGGTGTAGAAGAAGAAGAAGACATTTTTAACGTTTACGAGGTTAAGGATAGGGTATGGGACAGTTTGTCCAATCAAAATTGATAATTGCTTTGCTTATGCAAGTTGATGATGAGTACTCCCAATTTCTCAATATACTCCTCGCTGAATAAATTATACCACGAGCTACCGGTCAAGATATTAATAAACTTATCCCTGCTGTCTTTGATGGCATCACACTCTAAGATAAAATGTTTTTCACTTCACACATGGAAAGATCAATTAAGAAAAAATTGGATCTTTTTGGATAAATTTGCGTTGTACATATGGTCAATTGGTAGGCTACATAGCAAGTGATGTTGTTTGTGTAACAAAGGTCTTAATGGGAAACTATACAACCTATAGGTTCCAAAAAGTGGAAGTTTCGTAACTTCTGGATTGCAGCAAGTAGTAGTTTTATCATACACAAAAGATAGTTAAATTCATAGTTTTAGAACACATTAAATTCAAATTGGGGGATTTGAAGTCAAATTCAAGATTCGAGTGTTCCTATTTGCAAGTGAACAAGAAAATTATATTTTAATAAACACAATTGAAGAATAGTGTTAAGGAGTTGCTGTACACTTGGAAGTGATCCCAAGGATTGAAAAAATATTGTTTCAGGTTGGTTGTGTGCCCACACAACCTAAGATTATATTTTTCATTGGAGATAGTGCAAAAGGGTGGCCATTTACCTCACTTTTGCTAGAGTTTGTTTCCAGATATTTTGGTTCTCTAGGGTTAAATGATTGTCTTTAATTATTCTATTGCTTGCTCTCAATTTCCTTTCATGTATTAATTTAATTTGATTGTTTAAAAGTATAATTATTAGTTCCTTTATTAGAGCTCATATATTTTGTATGGTTTGTGCGTAGCCAAAATATTACTAGGCAATAGCTAAAAAAGATAGAGTATGAAAAGCGCATGTTATGGGGATAATTAATCATGTTTGCAGCAACAAATGGAATGAAATGGACATCACTTGCTATATGGCATAATAATAAGGCTAATTGTATAACTTTGAAAGGGATAATTTCTATGTTCAACAATATTTCAAGGATGGATATATGGATGAGGATGATAGCGGATGCATTTAAAGGATGACAATCTAGAGGCTAATTTTTGGGGATGGAAAGGAATGGTACTTGTATGTGGGGAATGAGGGCGACAAAAACGTAAAAGTCTGATTCAGAAGGCTCACACACCAATGATACTCTTGGTGCAAGTTATAGGAACTATATTGAAATAGCTCAACTTCCCAAGGGGTGTCCCATTGTTCTCTATCTCACAGGATCCCTAAGGTCAATGTCCTTGCTCTCAGATCACTGAGAAAAGTAACTTACGAATGACAACTCCAAGAATGAGTGATGTTTGTGTTAGGTCCAACTAGGAAAGCTAATGTACTAAGAGGGGAGGGGTGAATGAGTACTTCAAAACTTTTCTTGAATAACAATTTTACTGTTAAACATAAACTGAATACTGCTGATCTCATAATATATAATGCTGAAACATAATCACAGAAATAACATTCATACAAATTTCACTCCATAACACAAAGATTTTGGTTACGTAGAAACTCTTGGTTAGAGAGAAAAACTATGGTGGGGATGGCACCCACAACTTCACTACTGCAATAATCAATATTGCTCAGTTAGAGCTACATGTTTAGCTATTTCTGATAGCTTACCCTGTTAGGAGTACAAAAGATCTTTAGATCTACCTTGCCAAAGGATTTTACAAACACTTTTACAAAAATGTTGTACCTGGTTAAAGGCTTTACAATTTATAAACTTTGTTAGAGTCTTTTACCCTGTTAAAGGTTTCTAATTCAACTCAAAATAATTCAATCAAAATCTTTACAAAATATCTGCAACTTTACATCTAAAATGTTATAGCAGACTCTATGTGCTCCATATGAAATTACATTGCTCATAGCATACCTCGGTAATTGATAAGTCAGCTCGGTGACCACTTCTGTATAATCGATCACTTAAACTGTTCTCTGAAAACCTTCTTGGTGACCTCTGAATATCTCTGTGAATCTTCACATCTTATCTTCTCTCAAGATTTTCATATTCAACTCATCATTTTCCCTCCTTACTGAGATACTCAAATCATTTTGTATATATAGATCTCTGAGATGGTGATCTTATCATGCATCGATCATATGAACATGTTTTATCGAATGAATAAACATAGAAATTATTTCATTGCATAAACTTCCTCAAAATCATACAAAATTTTTAAATGCAATTTCCTATGTAATAATGGTTCCATGTTCTTGAATCTTGTAACACATTTCACATGTGTGTCCAGGTTCATTGAATCTGGTAACACGTTTTCACTTGGTTCAGATTGACTTGGTATACCTTCTTTGTTGCTCAATAGACATAAGAACTTTACTCAGTAGACAGCTCGGTGTGTCTCATCTCGGCAACTAGCCTTTCACTGTAACCGACACCTTAGTAATTACCAACTGGACATTTTGGTGGTATTAACTGACTAGAGTATATAGAATGACTTTGGGCATAAAAATAATGACAACTTAGTAAATAGCAACAATCTTGCCTTTTGACATTAGTTTGGTATGTTTGACAAAACTCCTTTCAAAGTCATAATACAAAATCTATATACTTACAAAATAAACTGAAATGACAGTGTATACATTTGTTCAAAAACATACTCAAATGCATACTCCCCTTATCAATATGTTGTATATAACTTGATGATCTATACTCTGTATTTCATGCTCCCCCTATCAATTTCAACTGTACACTCGGTATATATATTATAAACTATGTACACTCAGATACTTTGTATGCTCGGTACACTCCCCCTTTTTGACAAACATCAAAACTAGTTACCATTTGGTGGGGGCAACTGATCAAAAATAGATTTATACTTTGTACGAGAATCTTTGAGAGTGTTGGTAAGTGCATCCTTGACACTTTTCATTAGAGAATTATGAGCTGCAATATTAGCGGACAGTGAGATCAAACCATCTAAAGTGCTTCCCTCAGCTTGAATGGACAATTGGGTAGCTTAGTTGATCTACTCTTGAACTGATGATAAATGGGGAATAAATAATGTCTGAAGAGTCATGATATCTATGCTTATTTTGTGCTCTTCATTCTGAAGTTCTAACTGTTGAGCCATAAGAGTTTGTAGCTTTGTATAAAAATTCTGAATAGAATTTGGCTCGATAGTCAATTTATTTGAGAGATCGGTAATCTCTTTTTCAATGACTTCAGTCTTATTCTTGATATCTTTGATAAAGAATGAGAATGTACATAACTTATGAAATAAATAAATAATATGCTTGAGTTGAGGGGACAACTCAGCAATGAATCCAATAAGCTTAGTTTTACCTATAGCAATTTCTTTCTGCACTTCTTCAATCATCTTGGCAGTTATCTCATTTTCTTTCAATTTGCCAAGGTATTCTGATGCTTCTACTCCTAATGCTTCCAATTGAGTGAGTAGTTCATCCAGTTGCATATGGATGGCAGCATCTTTATTTATGATAGCTTTAGGTAGCATGTCTATCAATAATGCTTTAACCTTCTAAAGTACTCAGTTCTTCTTCTAAATAGCTATCTATTTTTCCTACTCTACTTTGGCTTTACAAAGCTCACCGAATTCTGTCAGTGCTTGCCCTTTTAATTTTGCAATGTCAACATTCGGCAACACAATAGGTTTTGACAAATCTATCTTGAAATTGTGCTTCTTTGCTTTCTTCTCCTTTGATGATGATGCCTTCACTGGTTGAATTAGTACAATGGCTTTGGAGGCTTGTGCTTCCTCAGTATGTTGCTTGGTGGAAGCAACACTTTTGACGGTTTTTGTAGCCTCTGTTGTATCCTTCTGTGTTTCTTTGTTGGGGGTCTCAGTGGCAACAGTATCAGTGTTTGAAGGTACTTGAGAAGTTTTCTACCTAGTGGCCTAAGAGACAGATTCACCTTGTGTAGACTTTTGATCCTTTTTACCTTGATCTGTGTCCTGAGGTTTCTCGGTTGAAACTTGATGGGTTACGGGAGGATAGGACTTAACTTGTTCCAAGACTTATTCACTTGATACCAGTTTGGTATAGGCATTCCCTTCTATCATTTCTTCTTCCTGTGCCTCAGTATCCATGACATCCTCATCTAATTGAATAGTTGAAGCAGGATCTTGCTTGGTGATGTCAACTATCTCCACTTCGCCTTGATGCTCTTCAGTCTGAATTCTGAATATTTCCTGCCATTTTTCTTTAGTTTCATTCTCTACTTCAAGATAAAGGCCATTCATCATTTTCAAGGCCCTTTGCTTTACTTGAAAAATTGTCTGGTAGTTTTTCAAATGATCTTTTATATCATCTACTGACATATCTAGAAAGAGATGTACCAAAACTCTTTCTCTAATCTGCTTCTCCGAGTCCATAGCATATTTCCATCTATTGTCAATATGAGAGTACAATGCTTTTGGAAGAAAATTAGTTACTTCCAAAGGAACTACTCAGAATTTGAGAAGTGTACACACCACTGACTCTTCTATTTGCCTCTTCTCTTCTTCTATTCTGGAGTCATACTTTACATATCTAAATGAGCCAAATCCACCATATTGTTTTAAATTTGCACAAAAATTATCAACACTGTGTACATCTTCCTTAGCACTTTTTACAATCTGAAATTTATTTGCATCTTCAGATTCTGTATCACTTGACTCTTTATTCAAAATTAGTCTTCTAGTCATCTTTTTATAAGTTTTAGTAACCTTAGGCTTTTCAACATTTTTCTTCCTTTTACCAGGTGACACAATAGATGATCTAGTGTTTGGCCACTTTACTGGTGGGGTCGGTGATACGTTGGTTGTATCTTGTTTCTTCCTTTTCAAGATTTTTCCCTTTGGCAACTCGGTGCTCAGTGTAATTGCTCCTTCTTGAGCTTCAGATTCTTTTTCGATAGATAGTTGATCATTTTTCCTACTTGCTGGCTTAGTAGGTGTGGAGGTAGAACCTTCTCCAAATTTTTTGGTTAAGCCCTTGACCATTTTGGTGGCTTTTCTAGTAGCCTTTGGTACTACAATGCTCATTTTTACTTTTTCTTTTACCTCTTCATAAGTGCCATAGTTGATCTGGGTAGAATGCCTTGGAAGTGCTAAGAAGACATCTATCTGTTGTTGAGGAATGTCAAAATCAATCTCATAACCCATAGGCGGTAAAGATGGAGTCCTGGGCTCTATTGTGTTGACATAATAGTAGTCGGTATCCAACTCAAAACAGATGGTATCCTTATACTTTTCCACTAGCCGTGGTGGGATCCTATACCTACTATGCATCTTTTCCTAAAAACTGTTGAAGTAATCATCCATTATCACATTGAAATTATTACCTAGTTGATTGATGAAATCATTTATCTGATGGGTGATTGGTCGGTGTAATTCCCAAATGATGTTACCGACAGATGGAAAGAATTTTCAAAAATAGAAGAATAGACACACTAAGAGTGACCCAAAATTTAGTGTGTTAGTAGTATTATTCTTCTTTAGTTTCCTTATTGTGTTGAGATTTTCAAAAAGACTCTTCAACAACACTTACATAAGTCAATTTTCATACCCTTTTTCACAATTTTATAGACCAAATCTATAGCTGCATACGGTACACTATTTTCTCTTGCTGACTGGAAGAAACAATAATCAATAACTCTAATTGCAAAATTAAGTTCTGCATTAGTTACATTGTTGAACTTAAGACCTCTACAATCAAACTCAACTCCGGTTAATGTTATCAATTCCTTCTGTGAAATCATCTTTTGTGCTCATGCATGGTCAAATATAGGCTATCCAGTTATTATGTGAATAATCTCCTTGGTGATCTTGAAAGGTTGATCTTCTAACCACATAAAATCATCATGCACTCTACTCAAGACAAATTTGACCCATTGGGGTTTGAAGACTCGAGGATAGGTTAGGGCTTTGGTCAATCCCTTAACTTTGATGTGCTCATACTTGTTGTCCAGGATTCCATTGGTGCACAATTCATCATACATATCCTTAATTTCAGTATGACCTAGCTCTTCAACACAACACTTAGTATAAAATCTGACATCTTCTATCAATAGAACCTTATCCAGATTCAGAGAGAATGTAGTTTTCTGATTGGGTTCGGATGCCACTTTGGGAGGTAAGGTGTATTTCACTGATGAATTCTCAATGGTCTCAATTACAACGGGTTTTTGCACCTTGGGAGCCATTTCAAACTTGGAATTCTACTTACGGAATAGCTTAGGGTTTCAAATAACCAGAAAACGCTTCCAACTTAGTAAATACAATGCAAATATTCACAACCGATTTTGATCGGTTAACCTGCTTGAAAATGCATTTTAGATTGTGTGAAATACCTTGAATTCGCTCTTGGAAATATTTGATCGCCTTTGATTCACTTAGCTCGGCTCTTTAAAAACTGGTAAGAGTCAAATGACCACGCATAGTACTTTTAAATACATCCTTTACCTTATCGAGCTTCGTGCAATTAGGTATAATAAGCATTAAATGCACTCAGTTCCACCAAACCGACTATCTCTCGTATACGCTTTTACCAACTAGACAGGCTTAATGTATTTACCGACTTCTCTGGTAAATCAAAGACTAGGTAATATTTAAAAAAAAATGTTAATGCATCTTAGCTATGCAGAATTTGGAATTATGTACATGATTAAATAGGAACTGTTAAGATCAAACCTTGTGCGATTGTAGTCCCTTCATACCTTTATTGATTAATTTGAGGTAGATGAACCTAACTCGGTAGGTAAGGTGCTTTCTTCATTGGTTGACACATTTTCCTTCTTCTTCCAGAATTTCTGTAGTTTGTTTGTTATCTCCTCAGTATCTCCTCTAGGTTGATCTCTGCAATCTTTAGCCAAGTGTCCAACTTTGTGACAATGAAAGCATGCCATTCCAGGATTTCTCCATGATCTCTGGTTGTTCATTCCAAACCTTATCATACAGTTAGCACTTATATGTATGTATCTTCCACAACATTCACACCATATTCTTGTGTTGTAATCCCATGGTACTGAAGTATATTGTCGATTGAGATTTGTTTGAGTTCGGTAGCTTCTGGTATTTGCTCGATGTGGAGACCACATATAGTTTTTCTGCTTAAACCAACACTTTTCGGTATTGTGTCCATATCTATTGCAATGTTTGCAAAACCCCTTGAATTTTGCCTTTTGATAATTGTTTACAGACTTTGTCCTACATTGTTTAGATGTGTGACCATACTTATTGCAATTGTAACAATAACCATCAGACCTAGTTACATTCGATTGCTTACCTTTTTTGATCCGGAAAACGTTGGCAGTATGTCCTTGTTTTCCACAGTAGTTGCAAATAGGCTTCTTGTCTTTCATTTTATTTTTTTTTCTAGCCTTCTTTGATGATTCTCCTTTCTCGGTGGTATTGATCCCTTTCTCGGTAGAGTTATTTCTTTGATAACCGAGTCTGATAGATTTGTTAGGTGGTCTTAAGTTTAGTTTCTCATCCAGCATTCTTAACGTTTCATAACTTTTCTTCAGAGTTTCTTTTGACTTCTTTTCTTCTTCTAGTTCATCGGTCATTCTTGATAATTCAAGTTTCAATGCTTGGTTCTCATTTTCTTTTAGATTTGCTTCATGATGTGCATAACCCAATTGATCAGACAGATTATGTTGAACTCTATTCATCCTTGATATTTCATCATTCTTTTTAGACACCATTGCTTCTAGTTGTTGTTTTTCTTTTTCTAAATATCACATATTATCTTCAGCTGTTCTCAATGCATCAAGATTTTCAATCATTTGTGTGCTGAAATACTCATGTTCCCTTCTCATTGCTTTTAGCTATTCATTCAGTGCTTTGTTCTTTTCTTTCAATTCTACAATCATTTCTTCAGACTCTTCTGATATGTTGTTCTCAGATGATGTCTTATTTTGTTCCACCAACTCTTGTGAGTCCTGTAAATCATCAGACAACCTTCTTCTGGCCTTTAGTGATCTATGCATTTATCTCTGCATATCTCCAACCACTTGATTAGCATGATCCAATTCTTCTTGAAGATTCACAATTATGTGCGATTGTTTATAGCATTCCATTGATAGGATCTTTCTCTTTAGGTTTTTAAACCCTTTACCAAGAGTAGAGCTCTGATACCAATTGTTAGGTCCAACTAAGAAAGCTAATGTACTGAGAGGGGAGGGGTGAATAAGTACTTCAAAACTTTTCTTGAACAACAATTGTACTGTTAAACATAAACTGAATACTGCTAATCTCATAATATATAATGCTGAAACATAATCATAGAAATAACATTTATACAAATTTCACTCCATAACACAAAGATTTTGGTTATGTAGAAACTCTTGGTTAGAGAGAAAAACTGTGGTGGGGATGGCACCCACAACTTCACTATTGCAATAATCAAGATTGCTCAGTTAGAGATACATGTTTAGCTATTTCTGATAGCTTACCCTATTAGGAGTACAAAATATCTTTAGATCTACCTTGCTAAAGGATTTTACAAACACTTTTACAAAAATGATGTACCTGGTTAAAGGCTTTACAATTTATAAACTTTGTTAGAGTCTTTTACCCTATTAAAGGTTTCTAAGTCAACTCAAAATAATTCAATCAAAATCCTTACAAAATATCTACAACTTTACATCTGAAATGTTAGAGCAGACTCTATGTGCTCAATATGAAATTACCTTGCTCATAGAATACCTCAGTAATTGATAAGTCAACTCGGTGACCACTTCTGTATACTCTATCACTTAAACTGTTCTCTGAAAACCTTCTCGGTGACCTCTGAATATCTCTGTTAATCTTCACATCTTATCTTCTCTCAAGATTTTCATATTCAACTCATCATTTTCCCTCCTTACTGAGATACTCAAATCATTTTGTATATATATATCTTTGAGATGGTGATCTTATCATGCATCGATCATACAAACATGTTTTATCAAATGAATAAACATAGAAATTATTTCATTGGATAAACTTCCTCAAAATCATACAAAATCTTTAAATGCAATTTCCTATGTAATAATGTTTCCATGTTCTCGAATCGTGTAACATCACATGTGTGTCCAGGTTCATTGAATCTGGTAACACATTTTCACTCGGTTCAGATTGACTCGGAATACCTTCTTTGCTGCTCGGTAGACATAAGAACTTTACTCGGTAGACAACTCAGTGACTAGCCTTTCATTGTAATCGACACCTTAGTAATTACCGACTAGAGTATATAGAATGACTTTGGGCATAAAACTAATGACAACTTATTAAATAGAAACACTTTGATTATTATGTATGAATGCATTCCTAATATATATGATATTGAATCTATGATGATTAAGCTAGCATAAAACATGATGATAAGATTAGCTAAGTATCCTAGAAATGATATACTAGTCTAGCATGGATGTTCTTATGATGTTAGAATGCTTCTAAATACTATTGTGATTTAACAAATAGAGGCTCAAATGCTTAGTAATTAAACTATAAGTTTGATGCATAAAGACTTTGATCTCTATATGTTGTGAAAATGAGAGAATGAGAGCTCTATTTATAGGGAAAATAGGGCAATGGATGGTCAATCTTGGATAATCTTGACAAGGGCCAAGATTGAAATTTAATCAATCCATGTTTACAATTCTCACTAATGAAATGGTGATAATTGTCAACAAGAGGTTGCTTGAGAGGAGATGAAAGAAGCATTAAATGCTTGAGAAGACATTAAGGTTACCTTAGGAGGTAAGGGTTAAGGTTAGGTTAAAGTTATCCATTGGATAAAGCTTTTACCTAAGGGGTAAACTCTTGTGCAAGGGTTAAAGGGATAACCAAGGTTAAAGTCATGAAATCTTGATGAGACCCTTGGGTTAGATGAGGGTTGAGTTAGAGAGAAATTCTCTAATAATACAAGAAGGTTGAGCTAACCATTAATGGTTATGTAAGAGCCTTAAATGGTTTGGAAGACTTTGGAGGCTTAACTTCTTGAGGACATAAAGCCTTTAATGGTTATTAAAGACTTTGGAGGCTTTGAGAAGTGACTTCCCTTTTCTTAGTATTGTGACAATAATTAGGAGATGAATTAGGCTAAATTGGAATTGATTAGAAGAATCTAAAAGGGGTTTAGAAGGCAAGTGGGAGATGTAGGATTTTGCAAGTGGAGGGAAAGGGAATTTTAATTAAAATATAATTACTTTATTTCAACTAAAAATAGATGCAAATTGCATAAATACAAGTGGAAGATTTAAATAAATAAATTTGATTTATTTATCTGCAAGGATTAATTTAATTAAATGTAAATTTAATTAAAAGGGGAGAAAGGGGAATTAATTAAATAAAATGATTTATTTAATCAAAGGCTAGAAAAGGCTTCGGTGAACTTAATTAAATAAATTGAATAACTCGTTTAATCAAATAGATGAATATGAATAAATTAATTAAATAAAATTTAATTAGTAAGGGGAATGGGGTTAAAATAAATATGAAATATTCCTTTAGGAAAGTAGTCAGATTTATATGTCTACAATAGTATACATGTATATATAAAAAGATAGAAAAAGAAAGAATTTTTTATAGGATTAACTAATTTACTAAGTAATATGACATCAAAATTAAGATAGTGACAAGAGCATATTAGTCATAAATATATCATGACAAAACATAATAGTAATAAAATTAATCATGATAGTAGTGGTAACAAGGACAATAGTATTACAAATATAAATATATTATGATTCAAACTCATAAATAATTATATACATTTTAAAACATGTATATAATGATCAACAATTACATAAGTTCCTCAAAGTTAGATTCCTCAAGAAATTTTAAAACAATCTTCTTTTAATGTCATGAAGTAATTTTTTAAATGTTATAAAAAGTTTCCTTACCATTGGTGACATTTAGCCAACTCATGATGGTCAAGTGATGTCTTATAAATCCCAATTTTCCTTGGGGACAACTAAACAACCCACAACATTTCATGTTCTTATAGTGTGTTCTCAATTCTTATTGAAATTTTGAAGATTTTGGGGACATCCCTTGACATTCCCATCATACCCAAAATACCATTGAGGATAGGGATATGGATTTGAGGGCCAAAAATACATACCCATAAAACATAGGTTAAATACATTGTCAAAAATACATTTACATTATGTTAAACAATTTTTTTAAAGAGGGTAAGCACTTTTCACTTGGAGCTATGAATAGATAAGGTCACAAGCTGGGGACTTCATCCCCATTAAACATTCAACAATAGCGCCCTAGTGGGGTTTGAACCTTAACAACAAGAACAACAACACCACAACTTAACCATCAAAACATGCCAATAGCGACAAGTAAGTTAAACAAAAATAAATAAATAAATGTAATTAAATTTGGCTAATATAAATAGATAATCTAAATATTTTAAATATATATTAAACTTAGATTATATTTATTAACTTAGGGATCAAATAGATTACCAACAAGGAAACAATTATGAAAATATAAACATAATATAGATATAATAAACTTTAGAGATAGATCAAGAGACAAAAGAATAAATATGGAGAGAACTATAGAGAGGTAAAGAGATATAGATATAGAAATATAGGAAGACGAATAGGGAGAGAGAAGGAGAGATAGAGAAATGAGATATAAATGAAGAGGGAGATATAGACATAGATGACAAGATAGAGTGATAAAGAGATGAAAACGTAAGAATATATAGAGAGGACGATAGAGATTTGTAAAGAGATAAAAAAAGTACAAGAGAATTAGTGATAGACAAATAGAGATAGAGAGAGAGAGAGAGAGAGATAAATATATAGAGGGATAGAGGAAAGGAGAGAGGAAGAGGGATAAAGAAGATAATGGTAGAAGGGGAGATTGTGAGAGAAAGATAAATATATAGGAAGTAATATGTAGAGATAGATAGAGAGGGATATATATAGGGAGAGTAGTCTACAAAAAGAGGGAGAGATGGAGTGAATTAGAGAGATAGACATAATGAGACATAGATAGAGAGAGATAAGGAGAGATGGGAAGATAAAGAGAATGAAAGAAAGAGTGAGAGATGAAGGAGATGATAGAGAAAAGTAATAGAGAGAAGCATAGAGAATATAAGAGATAATGAGATATATATATAGATATCCATTGGGAGAAATAGGTAGATGGAGGGAGAGAAATAGAGAGGATACAGAGGTAGAGAGATATAGAAAGACTGAGTGATGGGGAGAGATAAGGATAGAAAGAGGGAGAGATAGAGAGATAGATACATTGAAAAATATATAAAGGGAAGAGAGAGAGATTAATATATTAGTGGTAATTAAAAAATAAAATCAATATTACAAATACTAGGGTAGTCAATTTGACCACAAGCAATGAAAGTATACAAAGTATGCAACTTTTTTGGATATCAATATAAGCTTTACAACTAATTGAGTTGCTCTTACTTATAAAAGAGAAAAATCAATATTAACAAATTAAAAATTATTATAAAATTGAATTGAACTTTAAATAAATATTATTAACATTTTAAATAATATTAATATATAATATTTGTTATAATATATTATATAATATAATAATAGAAGTATATAATATCATATAGAAAGAATAATATTTAGTTAAATTATATTTAATAATTAGCTTAGTTGACTTGAGTTAATATATAATGTATTCACTTATTAATTATATTATATATAATATATATAATTATTATGTAAATAATTAAAATTAATATATTACTAATATGAATAATTAATACCAAATATATATTATAGTTTGCAAGAACATTACCACAATAAGTAGTTTTACACATTGTAATTGTATTAATTAATAAAAGAAAACATTAATGTGACAATTGAAATAATATGTAACATCATATGACAAAGATTAAAATTGACTTGAAAAGATAATAAAATTAAGACCTTATTTATGTTAATTAGTTGTACTAAAAAAATTAGAATTTCAATACTAAAAGACAAATTAAATGTAATTTTATATAAATTATAGAGTTAGAACAAGAAACGATGGTAGGGAGAGTTTTTGGTGTTTAAAAAATTAAAAATGAAGTAATAAATAACACTCTTCCATCATAGCATACTATGCATTTATCCATTTGAAGTGACTTAAATATTCGATGTTTAAAGATTGGGTAAATTTCATATATAAGACTGGAACCCAATGAAAGTTACATCCACAATGTTCATCATGGATTTCAAATTATGACTCTCATATCATGAGGAAAACAACCAAAAACAAGAAAAGAAGGTGAGAAATGATGAATGAGCGAGATTTATTCAATTATCTTGCCTTCAAATAGATGCAAAGACAGATGCAGATCCATTTTGGCAACTCATTCATTCCATACAAAGAAATGCCTTTGGCATAATAAATTAAAAAAGATTGGGTATGTGCACCAAGATGGTCAGCAAAAAGTGGTCGCTCAAAAAAATGCAAAAACATAGGCAATGCATTTCGACTATTTAAAAAATCAAATAACCCTACTGCATTATCATTTGGAAATCCAAGCCTCAATGAGTATGAGGTTTTAAAACCCTATACGTGTTAAACTTAAAATAAAATCACAATTGAGTTTTTAAAATGAAAGTAACTTGATCACATTTTTCTAATTATATGTTTTTCTTAAAAGATAACTAGGTCATTTGAACCCATAGCCACAATGTTTTCCCTCGAAACCCTTCCAAAAATAGTGACAAAAAACCATACATATTCTTCCTACTATTAACTAGTTCATCATGCCATGACGTCGTAGAGGTGAGTCATCATTCCTTTTTGCATTTTTATTTGTTTTATATTTCAAATTTCATTGAATTTTACTATTTTTAATTAATTTTGTTTTATTTTTAAAAATTATTATTAGATGCTCAAAATAATCCCCCTAAATAAAATTTCTCTCCTGATAACCCTCGAGAAAACTAGGATGATATCCCTCACATGGGCAACCCTCTCAATCCTCCAATACACCCTTCTCAAAACACTCAAGAGAAATTATTAGGTCATCTGGCACAAAATAGGGTTACCATATCTCAATTAGTGTCTAGGATGAAGGCCTCAAAACATCATCACTATGCATCCCTTTCCACAACCTTAGAAACAGTGATAACAGGTGTATATACAATCTCCAACTATGTAACTAATTGAAAAACATAGTAGGATTCATGTCATGACTATTATGAAAATGGTCTAACATATGATGAATTGAAAAATAAAGAAATAAGAAAAGAACAAATATGTGCTCTTTTCACTAATCCCTAAACCAAAGAAAATTTACCTCTTAATTTAAATAGGTTTCTTATACATTGGTGTAAACATGTGCCAATGAAAACTAATTTTTTGTATAGGTGGTGGATGGTCTTCGACCAACCTCATAGTTATTTTGAGGTGCCTTTATATTTTTTGATAAAAATATACTATGGTCTCATCCTTCAT
This sequence comes from Cryptomeria japonica, assembly GCF_030272615.1. Lineage (NCBI taxonomy): Eukaryota > Viridiplantae > Streptophyta > Pinopsida > Cupressales > Cupressaceae > Cryptomeria > Cryptomeria japonica. The sequence goes on from NC_081413.1 coordinate 2,514,854, forward strand.
TATATGCCAAATTATTTTGTCATGAGGGAGTTCCAAGGTTGAGGTGGAGGCTCTACCCAAGATAGACTAGGGGCTTGGGTACAAAACCACCCTAGTCGTATATTGGTAGTGTTACCCTCCATATTTTTGCTTGCACTATGTCTCTCGTGTCCTCAATAAGGTGTGTTGTTTTAGTCTGGGTTTGTGTAATTCTCAGTTTTTGTCTTGTTAGAATTTTTCTTGAACTAAACCTGTCGGTTGAACCTCTTCTAAGTTCAAGGTTCAAGTTCAAACGTAGTATGTTATATTGCGGATTTGTTTTTAAAAGAGTTAAAGGTCTTCATAACAATTGTCATTGAACTTGAACTTCTAAACCTTTTCAAAAAGTTCTTTGTTCATGGTTCAAAGTTTCGAAAGTTGAGTCTTGTTCTTGTAACATGTGAGCCATGGCATTTTGGTGTCTTTTTCTTGGTTTTTCCTTTTTCTGCTCTTTTGAACTTGAACTTTTGAACCACTTCTCGAAGGGTTCAAAGTTCAAAGTTCAAGGATCGATAAGTTTGGAGATAAAAGTAGTGAAGCATCGACATATAGGGAATATTCTAGATTTAAAAGGTGAACCTTGATGAAATGAGTTGCGATGAAAGTCTGTACTTTAAAATAATCTTTTAAAGGAAGGATATGGAGGGAAAAGGACTTGTAATTAATGAATTGTCAGAATTAAGTCTTTTTAGAGTGATTTGGCACAGATAATTATGCAGTTACAAATCATAGCAAATCATGTGACTGATTTTTAAGCCTCTCCTCAAGATTTTATTTTTTTTTAAAAATACTTGTCTTCTTCATTTGCCCAATTTGGCAGGTAAAGGATTTACGTAGGCGATAATTTCTCTTCTCGACCCTTTGAATTCTGAGCTCTACATGAAAGGTGAGTTAAAAAATCTTCCTCTCATTCCTTTGATTTCATAAATTGGAAGCTTTATTTGGTAGTTCAGTTGGTTCGGTTTGTTTCCCCCACTGAGCTTTTTCTGTTTGTAGATCCAAAATGAGACTCAAATTGCCTAAGATAGACCAAAGGTCTTGGTTAGTTTTTTCCTTGCCTGAATTAGGGGATAAATTTTGATGAAAGAGCACAAAATTCTACTGGTTCCACAATTCAAAATTCAAATTTTCCCTCTAGTGCATGAGTTTTACCACTATTAGTCTTACCTATCCTATCCCTATTAAATGAAGCATTAGAATTAAGGCTTCCCAACGTTTAATTACCAAGGAGATGGAGCCTAATTTGGGTGACTTCTTTAATGAGGATCATGCTAATTATTCCCATCCTAATCATGTGCCTATTCACCCGATTGATTAACCTCATGATGAAGAAGAAGCTTTACCTAGGGTTTGTTTAGATCAACCTTCTACATTGGACAATCAATTTGACAGCTTTCAACAATGGATGTTCCAAGAATGCGCTAATAGTGAAGCTCTTCCATTAATTGAAGGTCTTAAACACGTGCTTCAAAGTGATAAGAATGGAATTGATATATTGTGTGGCATTGCACATATTGTTGATTCTAATGTCATGCCTATCAAGATTTGTGCCGAGACCCTACGTTACTCACAACCTTCAACACAAATAAATTCTTCTTTTCCTTTGAGTACTCCTATGACTAGTATTTCTACTTTCACATCTAACATCATGGCTACTTCAGTTTAACATTTCATTCCTACAACCATAAGTCATGGGGGAAATCCCTCTTCTTCATTTAATCCTCCATCGTTACCTATGACTTCCATGAGTATTCCTATTATTCCTCAACCAATCAGTGTCACACAAGGACGCAATTCCTTCAACAACTTTATTCCTACTTTTAAGTGTCCCTTTTCTTACACAATCATCACCAATGCCTACTTATCATAATGTCCCACCACCTTATTCTCATTCCATTCCTTCTTTCCACAACATCACACCACCTTCTCAATCACCTATGTCTAACATCAATTCTTCTACCAAGATGACAATTAACAATCTTGCTCAAACTGTGTCTTCCTTACAACAATAGATTGCTTCTATGAGTCAATCCAATTTTAGTGTGCCCACCTTTGATGTTGCGAGCCCACTTTCTCTTGATATTGTTAAATTAAGGCCACCTAAACATGTGGAGATCCCTCAATTGGAACTCTATAATGGAAAAGGTGATCCTCTTATGCATGTCCAAGTATTTCAAACCTTGTGTATTGATTTTGCTTATGATCAATGCTTGCTTGCAAAACTGTTTACAAGAACACTAAGAGATAAGGCCTTACAATGGTATTTCTCTCTGTCTTCTTGTTATATCACTTCTTTTCAACAATTTGCAAATGCTTTCATCCAAAAATTTTAAAACAACATTGGTCTTAAAATTACTTTGACTGATATAATTCATTATAAACAAGGTGTCCAATAAAAAGTGGTTGATTTCCTTGGTAGATATAAGCATTTCTGTGCTCAAATTTATTTTCATGTACTTGATAATGATATTCAAAGAATTTTCATTTCTAATTTACAAAAAGATATCAGGGAAAATCTTCTTTTGTCTGAGTTTACTTGCTTTCCGCAATTGTGCGCAAAACTCCACAATTATCAACTAACTGTGAGTCAAATGGAGAAATCCACTCCCATGGCTTCAAGTGATAAGGGGGAGAGTGTTCAACAACCATTTGTGAAGTTCAAACTAACAAAAAGATTCATCAAGTTCAATGATGCAATCAATAACAACCATGTGAATGCTACAATAGGTGTGTCTTCTATTTCTAAAAAATTTCAAAGAGAAACTTTGAATGAATCTTTGCATAGTATTATGTCTCAATTTTTGCATAGAAATATTATCAAACTTCCTCCTATAAAACAAATTGATCCTTCCAAACTTGCATATCCTTATTTTGATAACAATTCCTTTTGCCAATTATGATACTGAGAAATGTTTTGCATTGAAAAATAAGGTTCAAGACTTGATTGATAATAATACTATATCTATGGTAGGTGTGAATGACAAGGGGAATAAATTATTTTCTCCTCCTAATCAAAATCTTAAGATTTTCACTGATACCTTGCCATCTCATACCTCTAACGTTGTTGAGATTGTGCCTAATTCTCTCACTTCTGAAGAATTCACCTGCATAGCTCCAATCTTGGTTAATATGGTAGAAACACAAAATTTGCGTAAGGATCCCTATATTACATTTGACCCTAGCAAGACCATTAGAGTACTAGATGGCCCTTTACAAATAGTTGTGAAGGTTAAGGATATCTCTTGTCGTGGTACCCTGATTGATCATTCTTGCATGGTTAATGTCATAACTGAAGAGTATCTTTTCACTTTATGATTTCATAAACCATTATATGATACTTTTAATGTGGTTGTGAAGTTATTTGATGGCTTATCTTGTCCTACCATTTCTTCTATCACCCTTCCTATTGAAATTCATACTAAATCCTTGGATGTTGACTTTGTTATCATTCCTTCTTTTGAGCAATTCTATGTGAAGTTGGTCTATCCTTGGCTATCTTCCATCAAGGCTATTTCTTCTCCAATCCACAAGTGTCTTAAATTTCCTCACAATGGAGAAATCATAATTGTGAACCATAGCTTATTTCATCCATGCGAAAGAAGCCTTGGTGTTCCTGTTGATCTCTTTTGGCCTAAACAATTTCAATCTCTTCCATCAAGGAGTGATGATCTTTTTCAATATTATCAAAAATGGAAGAGCGATATGATATTGTCCTTAAGTCAACCTATATTTGCAACCCTTGACATTCATATTATTCTTCAAGATGAGCTTCTTCCTCTCTCGAATAGAACTAATCTCTCTCCTAAGGCAAATTGTCCACCTACTCCTATGGATGTGACTTTACCTTCTCTTAAGGAGAACAACAATATTCCTCCTAAGGTTAAACCTATACCACCTCCTCATGATGGACTTGGTCTCCTCCCTACACCTAATATTCCTCCTTTCTATGGTGCAGTTCCACCTCCTTCCTCTTATCGAGAGAAGAGGCCTGCTCCTCCTATTGTTCAACCAAAAAGATCTCAACGTTAACTTTCTACTATCAATGAGGGAAATGTTCCTACTTATTTAAATGTTCCTCCTCCTTCTCAGCCTTGCACTAAGACTCGATAGAATCATTGTGTGAGAGAACATCGACGAAGATGCCGTGTTCTAGTTCATGAAGATATTTATTGAAATACTCAATCTCCTCAGACTTTGACAATTGGCATGATTCCCTTTTCTCCTAAGAAAGATTTTCATCCAACATCTCCAAATCATAAGTTTCATAAAACATATGATGGTTTTACTCCTATTCTTGTTATTTCTCCTTTTTCTCTAAGCATTGATGAAGAAATGGGTGAAAATGTTATTCATAATGGTAATACAACTTCTAATGCTTCTGATAGTGAGTATGAGTATGTTGATGTGGAAAAACATTTATAATATGATTTTTCATGAACCCTAATCCTAGCTCCTCAAATCGAACAAAGTGACTTACAACATGAGCATAGTCCTTGTTTGGATCTTGGGATAGCTCCACCTGTTGTGCTTGACATCACTCCTCTGGCATGTTGCTCGCCTTCCCGAAATAGTGATCAATAAGATCGAGAGGTGGATGTCGTGCTAGATTAGTGATACTAGCATTGTAGATCTTCTCTCTCTCTTCTTTCTTTCTCTTTTGTGACCATTCTTCTATGTGTATCCCTGTTCTTCTATTTTTCCCTTAATGTCTACTTGGGGATGATGTAAAGCATTGAGATCTTTGCTTGGTCTCTTTTCATGTTGACTCAAAAGACATCCTCTCTTCCCTTTCTTCTAAGTTAGTGTCCTTCTAAGGTAGTGTCCTTATCTCTCTTGGTTGTATCCTACCTTAAAGAAATCACTCCCGATAAGGCACATGCTATCATAGTTATAATGGCTTAGCAAACCTTGTTTTTTTTGTTGTCTTTAGTATCCTTTCTTTCATGACTCATAGTTAAGGGAAATTTGCTACTTGCAGTCATAGTTCTCCCCTTCTCTATCTTCCCTTTTACTTTGTCAATCAAATTCGTAAGATCCTAAGTCCACTAGGGCTTGGCACATCTTGCCTCCTTGGTGTGGTAAAAGTCTTTCAATCTTGTTTCCTTGTACTATACCGACAACATTGGTGTATGCTTATACTCTAGCTAAAGTGGGGGCTAGATGTAGTGTCATAAAATTGTGACCCTAGTAATTTTCACCTACATTAGGGTCCTCACACATGTGAACTCGAATCCTCTATCTTGACTGGAGATTGTTCAGCATGCGAAAATAGCTTCTTCCTTAGCCTTCACATCACTCTGTTTGCACTCTGCCCTAGAAAAAGGTGTAGGATAGGGGCATGGTGCCCTTGTCCCCCCTAGGACAAGAGCGTGGCACCCCTATCCCTGCCCTATTTTGGGGCAGGACCTTCCTAGAGCATGCATTGTGGGTTGTGCAGTGAACAGGAAAACTCACCCGATGTCAGCCCGTGATGGAATTCAAATCCACTAACTTTTCTTTAAGGGGCATTCGTCCTCCCATTTGTATGAGTTCAATAAGGTTGGATGAGTGGAAAATTCACAAGCAATCAAGCATTTAAGAGCATTCATGCATTCAAGCATTCTTTTCTAGCATTGAGCATTCTCAAGTCTCCCTTCAAGGCTATGTTTTGCATTCAAGTCAAGGATTCAACCATTGAAGAGGAGATTGATTACAACATTCAACTCCACACAAGCACTTGTATCAACATGGCTACTACAATCTCCCTTGAGGTGATTTACAATTCAGTCTTTCATTTACATCTACTTACAAGTACTTTCTTTCATTACTTGGTTAATTCCAAAACTGGGGTTTGACCTAAAGGAAAACCCCAAATCCCAACCCATTTTCCTCTCTTTTCCATGTGTAGGTTGCAGGTGCGTAGCTACACTTTCAGATTCGGGCTTCATTTGCAGAGACAGAGAAACCCTTTTTCATTTTGCGAATTTTTCCGAGGACCGTGTACATTCCCACCACGGTCCGGGCAACTTTTCCTCAAATTCGTAGGATGCCTTCGTCTCGACATTTTACTATTAGATCCAGGTGCAAAACTTCATCCCATATTCCGATCTCAAGTTATAATCAATTATTTGTCACTTTCGCTCTACATAATTCAATCAACTTCCTTTCTATTTCAAACAAGGAAAGAGGGGATCATCCTAACATTCTGAATTCATTCATAATTCAATCTATCATCTTTGTGTGGAGAGATTGAACCTAGTGAATTATCTCATCCCCTTCTTCCTAATGTAGTTGTGAAAATTGCTTGAAGGATAATCAATAGTGAAACTCTCATCTCTCTTTGCGGGAAAGGGTAGTTTTCCTATTGATCTATCACTCATCATTTTCCCACCATTACAAAAGGCATGGAAGCTTGTTAGTAAATTCTTAAGCTAGAAATATGACTCCGTACAATATGGGTTCATATTTGGAATTTCTTCTATTTTGTGGAATAAGTAGGTGCAATATCATGGCCAGCCTCGTGTGGTTGCTTTCCTTAAGCGTGCATATTATTGGTTTAAGAAATGGGTTCATCAATTTGGTGATGTTTGGGATTTCAACTCCTTTGAGTGGACTCACTATCATTATATTAATTAAAATTTTAAATTAAACAATATGTTTTAAGGATTTCTTTTTTAAATTTGTGAAATCATTATTGCCAATGGACATTGTTTTCACGCTTTGTACGTCCTTACAATAAGAGATTACTAAAGACTAGCTATGATTGTCAAAACATCACTTCTCTTGATATTCATTAAGAAATATCTATTGAAACCTCCTTTATAATTTGTCACTTAATCCTAGATTGAATTGTAAATGGAGATATAGGTTCCATTAAAGGAAGTGGAGGAGATTGAGAGGAAAATATGGAAGTCTAAAGAAAAAGCTAATGCTCATATTTTAGCTTGGAAAGTATTGCAAATGTATAAATTTTTGGTTGGGGATAGACTTAAATATGTGGTCCAAACTTCCAAATGCCCCTTGGACAAGATACTGAGAGCTTAAAATATTTATTCTAGGACTTCTCTATGTGAAAAAATATGGAATGTTATTTTCAATCAATTTCTCATAATTTTTCAGCACTCGTTGAGCTAGGAAAATGTTATTTTGGGTTTAGTTTTTCTTAATAAAGTTGTTGTTGATTCTATTAGACAATTTATGTTACTTAACATATGGAAAAATGGATGTTTATCAATCTTCTCAGACTAGTTAGTTCACCAAGAGGTATAAATTTTAAGGTTTTACTCTGATATCTTATTTCAAATTATTGTTATTTGTTTTTAATTGTAGTGGGACACTAGGGAACGTATTAAGAACATAAATTATTTGGATAATATTAAACTACATGTTTCCGAACATCAAAAAAAAGAGATTGCATGCTCTAGGTGGATTCAATATTTGTTCAAGATCAAATTACAGTCGTTACCTTCAACTTTATATTGTCTTGGTGGTTATTGGCCCTTCTTATGGATATTAGACTGGTTGTAATTGAGTTGTTATGTAATGGTATTGTGGATAGTGGTCCCTCTTTTGGTACTTTGACTAGTTGTGATCAAGTTGGTTTGGGTCTTTGGTGTTTAGGTTTTTCTTTTTGTTAGTTGTTTTTTTATCTTATTGACAATCTTTTGACTAACCTCTTTCAATATAATTTAGTTGTTATACATTAATTCAATACAAAAAACTCTTTTTTTTATGCGCATTATTTGATAAGATTTTGTTTGAGATTCCATAGAATTACTAGTCATAATGAATAAAATAAAGTGTTGCATAACATTATTCTGATAGAAAGGTCAATCTATTTATTTTTATTTGTATCCATTGACTTTGTTAGAGAGTCCTTAGCGCTTATAGTCACTTGCTAATGAATAAAATGAAGTCGCCCATAGAATTACAATGACATAAAGATTAATTTAATTGGTTTTACTTGCATGACTTGGATTTGTTTGAGACTCTCTAGCATTACTAATCACTTATTAATGAAAACTTGTTTTTATTTGCATGACTTGACTTTATTTGAGTCACTAGCACTATTAGTCACTTGTTAATGAATAAAAATAAGTGATCTATGGCATTATTATGACATAAGGATCAACTCACTTGTTTCATTCACATGACTAAAATTCATTTGAAACACTAACACTACTAACTACTTCTTAAATTAAATCCCTTTCGAAGAATGATGGAGAGAGATGATGGATGGTTGTCGGAGACCAACATAGGCAAGGTGGGTAGCATGGGAGAGCAAATGGCAACCATCTTGGGGCTTCTATAGATGTATTCTTCTTTAGTGGGTTGTCCAGGTTCAGGGTGATTTTGTTTTAGCTATGATGTGTGTTTTAGGTTGGCAAGGAGCAAGTATGTATATCCATATAATGTAACTATATTTTCAACAATATAGGGTGTTATCCCCATCTAGATAGCACTTGTTTAAAAAAAAGAAGAAAAACTACTTGTTAAATTAATAAAATGAAGTGACCCGTCTACAATAAATAATGAAACAATAAACATCACTGAAGAAAAGTCAAATATATTAATTGGACCTTGGTAGGGAAAAATCAAAGCACAAGACAGGTGTCCAATGACAACTCATGGCCACATTTAAATTGAAGTGGTCCATAGCATTATTATTATATAAATATCAATCTGTTTGTTTTTATTTGTATCCATTGACTTTATTTGAGAGTCTTTAGTGCTTCTAGTCACTTGTTAATGAATAAAATGTAGTAGTCCACAACATTAATATGGCATAAAGATTATATCAATTGTTGTTATTTGCATGACTTGACTTCATTTGAGACTCGTTGGCATTACTATTCACTTATTAATGAGCACTTGTTTTTACTCACATGACTTGACTTTATTCGAGACACTAGAACTACTAGTCACTTGCTAATGAATAAGAACAAGTGATCTCTAACATTATTATGGCATAAGGATCAAATCACTTATTTCATCCACGTAGTTTGAATTCATTTGAATCATTAACACTGCTAACTACTTGTTAAATCAATGAAAAGAAGTGAGACATCTACAATAAATTATGAAATGATAAACGTTATTGAAGAAAACTCAAATCTATAAAATGGAATTTGGTAAAGAAAAAGAAAAAAAGCAAGGCAAGTGTCCAAGGACAACTCAATGACATTTAAATTGAAGTGGTCCACAACATTATTATCATATAAAGATCAATCTATTTTTTTTTATTTGTATCAATTGATTTTGTTTGAGAGTCATTGCTGCTTCTAGTCACTTGTTGAAAAATATGAAGTGCTCCAAATAATTACAATGATATAGATTAATTTATTTGTTTTTATTTACATGAATTGACTTCATTTGAGAGTTGATGTCATTACTAATCACTTATTAATGAACACTTGTTTTTATTCGCATGACTTGACTTTATTTGACTCACTAACACTACTAGTCACTTGTTAATGAATAAAAATAAATGAATCAATGCTAGTAGATTTCCACAATCCATGAGACTCTATTTGTACAACTTCTAGATTTGTATGTGAATATTTTTTTGCATCAACGTTGTGGATCACACTCACATTGTGTGATCCATCATCAAGATGAGATAAAGATCATAAAGGAAATAAAATAATCTATAAATGATCTATAACACTAAAATAAATGCAATAGCATAAAAATAAGTGATCTATAACATTACTATTACTTAACAATCAAGTCACTTATTTCATCTACGCGGCTTTTGAATTTGTTTGAATCACTAATACTACTAACTACTACTTAAATCAATAAAACGAAGTGAACCATCTATAACAAAGTATGAAATCATAACATCACTAAGGAAAAGTCAAATCTCATTTAATCTTAACCAAATATTAATTGAAATTTGGTAAAGAAAACATCAGGTGTCCAATGACAACTCTCGGCCGCATTTAAATTGATTTAAAATTTGGTTATACCTAACTTTCAAGGTAGGAAAACATAAAACTCAACACTGACAGGAAGACTCTTCACTACCATTCACTGTATAGACTCGCGACCCACAGTGTGTGAAGGTAGTCGTAAGGTGGCACATGTCTCTGACAATCTCTCAGAGATGCTACAGGCCTGCCCACCCCTTTTCGGTGCGTTCCTTAAGATGTACGCTCAGGGAGGCGTATGAAAGTTTCCTTTCGATGCCATACGACTGTGATCTTTAATGCGGGATAAGTAACCTAACGAAAGTCAATAGTAGCGGTGTAAATTTTGTCATCTGCCTTCTCCTGTTATTGAGTCAAGCCAATAATGTCGAGCTTGGCTGTACAGTTGGCCAAAGTAGTTTTAAGAGATATAAATGAAGCGTCACAGAATTCAAATACTGTCCCTACGTAATGAAGGCTGCATAGCTATATGCATGACACATCTAATACAACGAGCAATTGTACCTTGGTGTGGAAAAGTATGCAGAAAGGTGTAGAAGAAGAAGAAGACATTTTTAACGTTTACGAGGTTAAGGATAGGGTATGGGACAGTTTGTCCAATCAAAATTGATAATTGCTTTGCTTATGCAAGTTGATGATGAGTACTCCCAATTTCTCAATATACTCCTCGCTGAATAAATTATACCACGAGCTACCGGTCAAGATATTAATAAACTTATCCCTGCTGTCTTTGATGGCATCACACTCTAAGATAAAATGTTTTTCACTTCACACATGGAAAGATCAATTAAGAAAAAATTGGATCTTTTTGGATAAATTTGCGTTGTACATATGGTCAATTGGTAGGCTACATAGCAAGTGATGTTGTTTGTGTAACAAAGGTCTTAATGGGAAACTATACAACCTATAGGTTCCAAAAAGTGGAAGTTTCGTAACTTCTGGATTGCAGCAAGTAGTAGTTTTATCATACACAAAAGATAGTTAAATTCATAGTTTTAGAACACATTAAATTCAAATTGGGGGATTTGAAGTCAAATTCAAGATTCGAGTGTTCCTATTTGCAAGTGAACAAGAAAATTATATTTTAATAAACACAATTGAAGAATAGTGTTAAGGAGTTGCTGTACACTTGGAAGTGATCCCAAGGATTGAAAAAATATTGTTTCAGGTTGGTTGTGTGCCCACACAACCTAAGATTATATTTTTCATTGGAGATAGTGCAAAAGGGTGGCCATTTACCTCACTTTTGCTAGAGTTTGTTTCCAGATATTTTGGTTCTCTAGGGTTAAATGATTGTCTTTAATTATTCTATTGCTTGCTCTCAATTTCCTTTCATGTATTAATTTAATTTGATTGTTTAAAAGTATAATTATTAGTTCCTTTATTAGAGCTCATATATTTTGTATGGTTTGTGCGTAGCCAAAATATTACTAGGCAATAGCTAAAAAAGATAGAGTATGAAAAGCGCATGTTATGGGGATAATTAATCATGTTTGCAGCAACAAATGGAATGAAATGGACATCACTTGCTATATGGCATAGTAATAAGGCTAATTGTATAACTTTGAAAGGGATAATTTCTATGTTCAACAATATTTCAAGGATGGATATATGGATGAGGATGATAGCGGATGCATTTAAAGGATGACAATCTAGAGGCTAATTTTTGGGGATGGAAAGGAATGGTACTTGTATGTGGGGAATGAGGGCGACAAAAACGTAAAAGTCTGATTCAGAAGGCTCACACACCAATGATACTCTTGGTGCAAGTTATAGGAACTATATTGAAATAGCTCAACTTCCCAAGGGGTGTCCCATTGTTCTCTATCTCACAGGATCCCTAAGGTCAATGTCCTTGCTCTCAGATCACTGAGAAAAGTAACTTACGAATGACAACTCCAAGAATGAGTGATGTTTGTGTTAGGTCCAACTAGGAAAGCTAATGTACTAAGAGGGGAGGGGTGAATGAGTACTTCAAAACTTTTCTTGAATAACAATTTTAATGTTAAACATAAACTGAATACTGCTGATCTCATAATATATAATGCTGAAACATAATCACAGAAATAACATTCATACAAATTTCACTCCATAACACAAAGATTTTGGTTACGTAGAAACTCTTGGTTAGAGAGAAAAACTATGGTGGGGATGGCACCCACAACTTCACTACTGCAATAATCAATATTGCTCAGTTAGAGCTACATGTTTAGCTATTTCTGATAGCTTACCCTGTTAGGAGTACAAAAGATCTTTAGATCTACCTTGCTAAAGGATTTTACAAACACTTTTACAAAAATGTTGTACCTGGTTAAAGGCTTTACAATTTATAAACTTTGTTAGAGTCTTTTACCCTGTTAAAGGTTTCTAATTCAACTCAAAATAATTCAATCAAAATCTTTACAAAATATCTGCAACTTTACATCTAAAATGTTATAGCAGACTCTATGTGCTCCATATGAAATTACCTTGCTCATAGCATACCTCGGTAATTGATAAGTCAGCTCGGTGACCACTTCTGTATAATCGATCACTTAAACTGTTCTCTGAAAACCTTCTTGGTGACCTCTGAATATCTCTGTTAATCTTCACATCTTATCTTCTCTCAAGATTTTCATATTCAACTCATCATTTTCCCTCCTTACTGAGATACTCAAATCATTTTGTATATATAGATCTCTGAGATGGTGATCTTATCATGCATCGATCATACGAACATGTTTTATAGAATGAATAAACATAGAAATTATTTCATTGCATAAACTTCCTCAAAATCATACAAAATTTTTAAATGCAATTTCCTATGTAATAATGGTTCCATGTTCTTGAATCTTGTAACACATTTCACATGTGTGTCCAGGTTCATTGAATCTGGTAACACGTTTTCACTTGGTTCAGATTGACTTGGTATACCTTCTTTGTTGCTCAATAGACATAAGAACTTTACTCAGTAGACAGCTCGGTGTGTCTCATCTCGGCAACTAGCCTTTCACTGTAACCGACACCTTAGTAATTACCAACTGGACATTTTGGTGGTATTAACTGACTAGAGTATATAGAATGACTTTGGGCATAAAAATAATGACAACTTAGTAAATAGCAACAATCTTGCCTTTTGACATTAGTTTGGTATGTTTGACAAAACTCCTTTCAAAGTCATAATACAAAATCTATATACTTACAAAATAAACTGAAATGACAGTGTATACATTTGTTCAAAAACATACTCAAATGCATACTCCCCTTATCAATATGTTGTATATAACTTGATGATCTATACTCTGTATTTCATGCTCCCCCTGTCATTTTCAACTGTACACTCGGTATATATATTATAAACTATGTACACTCAGATACTTTGTATGCTCGGTACACTCCCCCTTTTTGACAAACATCAAAACTAGTTACCATTTGGTGGGGGCAACTGATCAAAAATAGATTTATACTTTGTACGAGAATCTTTGAGAGTGTTGGTAAGTGCATCCTTGACACTTACCACACACACATGGAAAGATCAATTAAGAAAAAATGTTTGAGAGTGTTGGTAACTGCATCCTTGAATCTTTGAGAGTGTTGGTAAGATAAAATGTTTTTCACTTCACACATGGAAAGATCAATTAAGAAAAAATTGGATCTTTTTGGATAAATTTACGTTGTACATATGATCAATTGGTAGGCTATATAGCAAATGATGTTGCTTGTGTAACAACGGTCTTATTGGGAAACTATACAACCTATAGGTTCCAAAAAGTGGAAGTTTCATAACTTCTGGATTGCAGCAAGTAGTAGTTTTAACATACACAATAGATAGTTAAATTCATAGTTTTAGAACACATTAAATTCAATTTGGGGGATTTGAAGTGAAATTCAAGATTCAAGTGTTCCAACTTTCAAGTGAACAAGAAAATTATATTTTAATAAACACAATTGAAGAATAGTGTTAAGGAGTTGTTGTACACTTGCAAGTGATCCCAGGGATTGAAAAAATATTGTTTTAGACTGGTTGTGTGCCCACGCAACCTAAGATTATATTTTTCATTGGAGATAGTGGAAAAGGGGGGCCATTTATCTCACTTTTGCTAGAGTTTGTTTCCAGATATTTTGGTTCTCTAGCGTTAAATGATTGTCCTTAATTATTCTATTGCTTGCTCTCAATTTCCTTTCATGTATTAATTTAATTTGATTGTTTAAAAGTATAATTATTAGTTCCTTTATTAGAGCTAATATATTTTGTATGGTTTGTGCGTAGCCAAAATATTGCTAGGCAATAGCTAAAAAAGATAGAGTATGAAAAGTGCATGTTTTGGGGATAATTAATCATTTTTTACCAACAAATGGAATGAAATGGACATCACTTGCTCTATGGCATAGTAATAAGGCTAATTGTATAACTTTGAAAGGGATCATTTCTATGTTCAACAATATTTCAAGGATGGAGATATGGATGAGGATGATACCGGATGCATTTCAAGGATGACAATCTAGAGGCCATTTTTTGGGGATGGAAAGGAATGGTAGTTGTATGCAGGGAATGGGGGCGACAAAAATGTAAAAGTCTAATTCAAAAGGCCCACACAATAATGAGACTCTTGGTGCAAGTTATAGGAACTATATTGTAATAGCTCAACTTCCCAAGGGGTGTCCTATTGTTCTCTATCTCACAGGATCCCTCAGGTCAATGTCCTTGCTTTGAGATCACTGAGCAATGACACTTAGGAATGACAACTCCAAGAATGAGTGATGTTTGATTATTATGTATGAATGCATTCCTAAGATGTATGATATTGAATCTATGATGATTAAGCTAGCATAAAAGATGATGATAAGATTAGCTAATTATCCTAGAAATGATATACTAGTCTAGCATGAATGTTCTTATGATATTAGAATGCTTCTAAATGCTATTATGATTTAACAAAGAGAGGCTCAAATGCTTAGTAATTAGACTAAGTTTGATGCATAAAGACTTGGATATCTATATGTTGTGAAAATGAGAGAATGAGAGCTCTATTTATAGGGAAAATAGGGCAATGGATGGTCAAGATTGAATAATCTTAACAAGGGTCAGTATTAAAAGCTAATCAATCAATGTTTACAATTCTCACCAATAAAATGGTGACAATTGTCAACAAGAGGTTGCTTGAGAGGAAATGAAAGAAGCATTAAATGCTTGAGACTTGACATGAAGGTTACCTTAGGAGGCAAGGGTTAAGGATATGTTAGGATTATCCATTGGATAAGTCTTTTACCCAAGGGGTAAACTCTTGTGCAAGGGTTAAAGCCATGAATGTTTGATGAGACCCTTGGGTTAGATGAGGGTTGAGTTAGAGAGAAAGTCTCTAATCGTGCAAGAAGGTTGAGTTAACCATTAATGGTTATGTAAGAGCCTTAAATGGTTTGGAAGACTTTGGAGGCTTAACTTGTTGAGGACATAAAGCCTTTAATGGTTATTGAAGACTTTGGAGGCTTTGAGAAGTGACTTCCCTTTGCTTAGGATTGTGACAATAATTAGGAGATGAATTAGGCTAATTGGAATTGATTAGAAGAATCTAGAAGGGTTTTAGGAGGCAAGTGGGAGATGTAGAATTTTGCAAGTAGAGGGAATGGGAATTTTAATTAAAATAAAATTACTTTATTTCAACTAAAAATAGAAGCAACTTCCATAAATATAAGTGGGAGATTTAAATAAATAAATTATATATTTATTTGCAAGGATTAATTTAATTAAATGTAAATTTAATTAAAAAGGTTGAAAGGGGAATTAATTAAATAAAATGATTTATTTAATCAAAGACTAGAAAAGGCTTAGGTGAACTTAATTAAATAAATTGAGTAATTCATTTAATCAAATGGATGAATATGAAGAAATTAGTTAAATAGAATTTAATTAATAAGGGGAATGGGGTTAAAATAAATATTAAATATTCATTTAGGAAAGTGGTCAAATTTATTCGTTTACATTTTTCCCCTCTTTGAAGTGACGTGTGTGCACATGTTGATTCAAAGAAAATTTGCTAGATATGCTGTCAAAATTTGATCAATATGATTTTGTGTGTCGAAATGTTGATATGATGCGCTAGATTTGATGAACGATATTGATGATGCCACCTCGGGAGATAAATCAAGTATTTAGTAAAAAATTGTCAAGTTGATGAGCATTGTTTTTTTTGAATAAATTGTATTTTGAGAATATTGATTGCATTAAATGTATTTGTTTTCATTCATCTCCTGAAAATGATGTTGATAGGGTTTAAAATGAAAAAGTGAGGAAAATACATGCCCCACTTATTAACCTTCTTTATTTTACCCTACAAAAGGTAAAAAGTGATTTTGAAAAATCATTTGCACACTTGTCTCTTTGTGACTGTGACATTTAGAACTCTGATGATGATGTCGATTCCATACTCCTCGCACTGATTTGAGCATGTTAGGTGACACCGGAGACCTTCTACCTATGGCCCACTAGTAAGTGGTTGAAATCTCTCTGCATTTTTTATTGATTTTGTTCATTTTGATCACGTTTTTCAATTTTTGCATTAGATTTTGTCGTTTTAGCGTGTAGGTTAAATCATGTAGTGCATTCGATAGGAATTTTAGCACATAGGGTTAACCTAGGTAGTTTAGTGTCTAGGAAGCATACGGTAGTGCGAATGTCGAATAGGCTAGCACGTAGAATGTTTTCATGCATAGGGTCCATATAGAAGTGCTCTAGGTAGGTTAGGTAGCGCATAGGGTTAATAGGATAGCATGTGGTACAGGTTTAGCATGTAGGCTTGTATTCCTAGCACATTGATGGAAAAGGCTAGCGCATAGGTCACAACATAGCGCTTAGAAGCCCTGGTTTAGTGCGTAGAGTCCAAAGTTGATGAAAAAGGGACTATGAAGAATGCATTGTGAGTCGAATAGAGTAGATAGATGTTGTAGATGTTGATATGTGTCCGTTGATTGTTCTATTATGGTTCTTGAGCCAATGTGAGTCCTTCTTTGTGATGGTGTCTGATTTCTTATATGTTGGTGTAGGATGATCTGAGTCTACTATTGTTGATATGAATTGCTTTCGATATGGAGTGCCAAGCTGATTGATTTGTGATGTGGATCCTGATTTTGAGTTTGATATGGATCTTGATTTTGCTTTTTGATGAGTCTGGTTTGATATCTGATATGAGTTGTGATGTGATTTTCGATATGAGTCCTAATTTGATGCTTGCAATATGAGTCTTTGATGTGATGCTTGTGATATGGATCCTAATGTGATGCTTGCGATATGAGTCCAATTTTTTATTTTTGATATAATTCTTTAGTTGATGCTTGTGATATGGATCTTTGATTGATTTCTCGATATGTGTCTTTGACTGATTTCTCGATATGGGTCTTTGATTGATTTCTTGATATTGGTTTTTGATTGATTTTGCGATATGGGTCTTTGATTGATTTCTCAATATGGGTCTTTGATTCTCAATATGGATCTTTGATTAATTTCTCGATATGGGTCTTTGATTCTCGATATGGTCCTTTGATTCTCAATATGGTTCTTTGATTCTCGATATGGTTCTTTGATTGATTTCTCGATATGGGTCTTTGATTGATTTATCGATATGAGTCTTTGATTGACTTCTTGATATGGGTCTTTGAATAATTTCTTGATATGGGTCTTTGATTGATTTCTCGATATGGTTCTTTGATTGATTTCTCGATAGGGTTCTTTGATTGATTTCTCGATATGGGTGTTTGATTCTCGATAGGGTTCTTTGATTCTCGATATGGTTCTTTGATTCTCGATATGGTTCTTTGATTGATTTCTCGATATGGGTCTTTGATTGATTTCTCAATATGGTTCTTGAGATGCTTCATTGTTTCAAGTTGATTTTGCTTTGATTTGATATATCAGATAGATTTGGGAACCGATGGTGTATGCTTGTTATTTTTCAAGTAGTTCTTGGCATGCTCCAATCTCGAGAGCAATTTTTGAGACCATGGTCATTGATTCCTCACTTATCACAAGCTAACAGAGATGTGATCAAGAGATGCGGGTTGTCCTCATTATTAGACATGCCTCGATATATCATTAACCGGGGTTTATTGAGAGCATTGGCAAAGAGGTGGCACAGTGATACGATCGCCTTTCACTTGGCTATGGGCAAGATGACAGTCACACCAGAGGAATGTTATCGGATTTTGCGGATTCCTATAGTTTGGGCTCTATTACCTTATGAGTAGACTGAGGAGGGTGGGACAGAGGTTCTCCATCGCATCTTCCAGGATGATCATATTAGTGGGTATGAGATTTCATGGCAAGAGTTTTTGGATTTTGGTTACAATCCACTGCCATCTATACTAGCAGGGTTTATTGGTGGATTTCAGTGTCTCGACCATAGGTCGAAGGGACTAGCTGTGGGATGGGGATTGGTGCTAGAGGACATGGTGATGCAGGGATGCAAGTTTGCATGGGGGTCTTGTATGTTTGCCCATTTTTATAGAGAGCTTTGAACCAGGTGGTATATCTAGGATATACTATTTTATTAGCTGGAGTAACATTGTTAAGGGTGTGGGCTTGGGAGCACATTCTTGTGTCGAGATCGCTTGCAGACAAGGATAGGCCAGTTGGTCGAGCATATGTTTATGGGTACATAGGTGTAGTTGTCTAGTGTAAGCTGGGAAAACTATAGAATTGGTGGAGGGCACTGGATGATATCAATACGATCATTTGGAGATCGTATATGGATTGTGAGGTATGGGCAGAGGATGGGCTAGAGATGCCCTATGTATATATGTCGAGGTACCTGATCGGGCGGACGCCCTTTTGTTATTGAGTGATTCTTGCACAATCATGTTCAGCGATAGTATGGTAGACAATAGGGGATGCAATAGGGAGCTTGTTTATATGCTCATCAGAGATAGGATGTGCCAGAGTGGGGACCTACCATAGATAGCAGAGCAGCTGTAGAGGAGCTCATGTTGCTGGCAGGATAGATCTGGGATTATGGGGCTAGGGTTGTGGATGTTGGGATGATGAAGGAGTTCACCTACTTTGTGGCACATGCAGTGGCACTTATATTGGATCCGGCAGAGATGCTACCTACTTTTGATGATGAGGAGGATGAGCAGGCATAGAGGCGAGGGGGAGCTAGATGGAGAGATCAGGAGGGAGAGGAGGTAGGAGAGGGAGGTGGAGATGATGGAGGAGGTGGCGGAGGAAGAGATAGAGGGAGAGGGGGTGGAGATAGAGGAGGTGGTGGATTAGATAGAATACAAGGGTTGGTTCTTGGTACTGGTGGGGTTGGTAGAGTAGGTATAGTTCTAGCGATGATGGGTGGTATAGAGGATGATTGCCGACCTACCTAGAGGATGAGATCTGATGTTCTACCTCCACCGATGCCTCAGATAGGGACAGGTGTGGGTAGCACCATGACACAGGTACCCATTCAGATTAGGGTACCTACCTATCAACAGGATTCACAGATTAGAGCATTACAGGTCACGGTGTAGGAGTTGCAGGCATAGGTATTAGCGCGACAATGCCAGATTACATAGGTTATTGCAAAGCGAGACATAGAGAGAGCATCGAGGTCGGGAAAAGGATCTTGCTGATAGGTTGGAGAGAGCGACGATCGGTGCTCCGATGTGAGACATGCTGAGAGAGATACAATACTCGACCAAGGAGGCCGAGTACTATAGGTGTCTATATGAGGAGGTGGTCCCTAGAGATCATAGATTTCCTAGCTATGCTACAGTTGTGTCTACTCGATCTGGCCGTATTCATACGAGGATAGAGAGAAGAGGTGTTATGGGGCCTACCCTACATGATCCACTTGGTGGAGATCCAGGAACTAGGACATCTACTACTAGACCATCAGCCTCAGGAGATAGTCATACTTGAGAGACCCGTCTCTGTTGAATTTTGATCATTTTGTTGTATTTTGATAGACATGATATCCCTTGTACATTTTGACCATTTTATATATATCTATATATATATATATGTTGCATTGATTTTCTCTGATCCATATGTGATGTGTTATGGATGATGATTGATGAAATGCATTATGTTTTGATATGAGATTTTATGACAATGATTTGATTCTTAGATAATAATGTTCTTGATTTTGATGATGATGTGAATGTATGATTCATGATGAGAGGAGTGAGAATGTGATAATTTATTGCATTGATTACTCTAATTTATGAGACGTACCTTGAAAATGAGATGTATGATAATGATAATTATGTGAGATGTATCTTGAAAATGAGATGTATGATAATGATAATGATGTGAGATGTATAATAATGATAATGATGTGAGATGTATAATAATGATAATAATGATAATGATAATTATGTGAGATGTATAATAATGATAATGATGTGAGATGTATCTTGAAAATGAGATGTATGATAATAATAATGATGTGATACTAATGCAAGATTTAAGAATGAATGCAACTAAATGCAAGATTTAAAATGATAATGCAACTAATGCAAGTTTTAAGAATGATATGCAACTAAATGATCACTTTAATTCTGTCATTGTCATTCATGTTTAGTCACTTGTTTGTGCCCTATTTTTGTCATCATTGAGATTTTGATATGTTGGAAGTTAATACAATCATCATGGTATAATTGAACCATAATGACCTGAGTATGACTTACATCGATGTTTGATATTGCATGATGGCACAAGCGTCGAGGTATAATTGAACCGAGATGACCTGAGTGTTGCTTGCGTAAAATAGACAAGAGTTAACCATTTGCATGTGCAAAGTGGAAAATGTCTTCAATGATATGTTTACAATCATGTCTCGAGACAAATTTTCACTTTATGAATTATCGCCTCATAGATAGAAAACCAAAAAAATATCAAATTCCTTCATTGCTTCTCTAGCTCAATGCATCCTCAAGTAGCTCAGGAGATCTAATGATTCAAAATTTAAGATATAAAATAGTCAAAAATTCATGCTAGGTGTAAAAAAATCATAATTCAGAAAATCATCCATCATGTGTGTGTTTAATGTTACATTAGTATAATGGTCTGGTTTTCTAGCCTGATGAGCAATT
Organism: Cryptomeria japonica; assembly: GCF_030272615.1. Lineage (NCBI taxonomy): Eukaryota > Viridiplantae > Streptophyta > Pinopsida > Cupressales > Cupressaceae > Cryptomeria > Cryptomeria japonica. The sequence continues at coordinate 2,535,835 of NC_081413.1, forward strand.
GTTGACATTAGTTCTCTTGGCATGTTGTGATCCTGGTTTGTGTGTTGTTGTCGAAATGCTTGAAGTGAGATGAATGTTGTCCCTAGTCACAAATATCTATTGATGTGGATATATACATTGATTACCAAGCCATGGTGGGATATGATATGGAGAAATGTTTTTGGATAATCAAGGACAGTGACTATGATAACTATGTCTAGGATAATGCTGCGAAAATAATTTTTGGGCGATGGCTTTTAGCTGAGACTAGATAGATCAAAGATATGAGTCCTGATAGATAGAGGAGCCGTTCTCTCACAAATAGCGTCTGTTGACAGGTTTTCACTACTTGTTTTATTGCACTTTTATTTATTTGTTTTTTTAATTTATTTTATTTATTTTTTTGTATTTTTTTTATTTTTTGGTTTTTTCTGCACATTGGGCAACTCAAGCATAGAATTTATTCAAATGGATATTGTTGGTTGGTTTTTCAAGCATGTTCCCTTCTGATGTTGTTAACTGATATGTGCCTGATCCATAAGCTGATATGATAACAAAGGGACCCAACTAGTTAGGTTAAAACTTCCCTTCTTTTCTCGATCCTGTTGATTTCTTAGATTTTCCTTTAGCACGAGATCACCGACTTTGAAATCCCTTGGGATGACTTTGTGATTATAGCTCCTGCACATTCGCTGTCGATGTGCCTTAAGATGGTCATAGGCATGTTGTCATTTTTCATCAAGGAGTTCTAGTTCATGTAACCTGTTTACTCGATATTTCTCATCTGGTATGAGGCCCTTCAAAGATACTCTGAGAGATGGGATTTCTACCTCAAGAGGTAGAATTTTTTCCTAAACCATACACCAATGAATATGGTGTAGCACCTGTAGGTGTCTGGATACTAGTCCTATATGCCCAAAGTGTCAGATTGAGTTGTACATGCCAATCCTTACCCACATCATTTACTATTTTCTTGAGGATTTTCAGGATTGTTTTATTTGATGCCTCTACTTGACCTTATCATTGTGGGTAGTACGGTGTGGAAAAGTGATATTGGATTTTGAATCATTCACATAGCTCTCACATATTTTGATTCTTGAAAGGATGCCTATTGTCTATATGATGGAACTAGGAATGTCATATCTGCAAATGAGATAATTGAGAATAAATGAGGCGATCCTTTTTCCAGTTACAGTGGTCATCAGAGCTGCTTCAATTTATTTTGTGAAATACTCTGTTGCAGTGATAATGAACTTATGTCCATTTTAAGAAGAAGGATGAATTTTCCCTACTAAATCAAGTCCTCATTGACACAAAGGCCAAGATGTGGTAAATGGTTGTAGTTCCTATGCTGGTGCGTGGATCAGATTGCCATGAATTTGACATTTAGGAAATTTCTTTGCAAATTGATAGGACTCTCTCTCCACTGTTGGCCAGTAATATCCCATTCTTAGAAATTTCTTGGCAAGAGTAGGACCACTTGAATGCATACCACAAATACCCTCATGAAGCTTGTGTAATGTAGAGTCAGATTCATTACGATCGAGGCATCAAAGAAGAGTATCATCTAGACCTCGATAGTAAAGTGTGTCAATAGTTAAGGTATAGCAGGCGGCTTGCCAGATGAAGCTGCATTTTTGGTTGCGAGATAGGTCGAGTGGAAGAGTATTGTTCTTGAGATAATCATAGATTGTCCCATATAGAGGTGAGTCTGAACCGGTTAGGGCATAGACGACTTGGGATGCAGAATTTTCATAGGATGGGGAAAACAATTGCTCTACCAGGAACTCGTAATGATTCTATTCATCTGGAATTCACAGCATTGAAGCGATAGTGGCCATTGCATCATCAACCCTATTATCCAATCTTGGTATTTTCTCAAAGGTGATGTGTACAAAGTGATGAATAATGATGAACAACAGATACCCCAACCAATACTGAGAGGGGGGGTGAATCAGTACAGATAAAAACTCTCCTCAACCACTTTGTCTAGCTAAAGCAATACCACTTGGTTATCATCATTACTGAAGTTAACCATGGCAATACCGGTTAAACATAATAAGACACCAGACACCATAAACTAATAAGTTTGAACACTTCAAATACGATCAATACTCAACATAAATTTCACCCATAAACATATAAATGTGGTATACTAGAAATACCATAACCTATAAATTCTACATGCATAGTCTTTCAACCAAATACTTCATAAACATCACATGAAAAAATGCATAACACATAACACATAGATTTTTCACGTGGAAACCCAAATGGGAAAAACCATGGTGGGGATGAATACCCACAAGCTTGTTTTGAACTCTTTTGAAGCTCACCCTGTTAGAAGCCTAGTCCGGTTAAAGACTTTACAATAAGGTTCTACTAGGAACTGATCCTGTTAGACATCACCCAGTTAAAGGATGGCTATATACCCTATTAAAGGTTGAAACCCTGTTAAAGGTTACCCCGCTAGAGGATTTAAAGAACTCGATGATCTTGAGTCACCTGGTTATAGGTTTTACAATAAGCCTGTTAAAGCTACCCGATAAAGGGATTTTCAAACTGTTGAAATGATTAGAAGACAATAGGTAAAACTCCTGATCTAATAACAACACTACATGCCAAGGCAGATCCTTTTCATATCCTCTACTCTGCAATCACACTTTGCACTTTCCCTCTTACTGGTCTTGCAAGTATCAAGTATCTCTTTACTCAGATACACACACACAACATTTGCCGACAACTTTACAATAACAAACATCATCAACCTTATAGAAAACAGTTAGGTTGGTAGCATAAACCCTAAACCCTAAGATGCTTAGGATTACAACACAGGCAATCCAATTCTGACCATCCAATCATATTGCATAGAGTATTACAATTTCAAACAGATCACAAGACAATCTGCATCGTTCATTCATCACCGCTCATGGGAATCAGTAACCCATCACGCTTTCTTCTCATACCACTAAAAAGAATGATCATTCACAAGGTAGACATCAAACACGATCAATCTTCTCATACAAGATCCTCAAGAAAATCCTTCACATGCACAAAGCTGACGTGGCACCTTGATCTCATTCACATCTCTTAGTTAACTCATCACAGAGTATCATCGGTTGCATCGTACAAGTTGGATCGCCAAACCAATAACCATAGTGCTAAGACTATCAACTGGTAGTTACACTAAGTGAAACCCTGACACTGGTTCACCAACTTTATTGACATCAATGACAACATACATTATCATCATATCAACATACCGGTTCACCGTATGCTAACAATGTCCAACAATCTCCCCATATGCCAACAATGTCCAACAATCTCCCCCTTTAGTATTGATGGCAATACTGTAGACATCGTAGACTAGTGTATCTTCATCATCAAATATCCTCTCCCCCATACATCAGATGTCTTCTCGCCATACATCAAATATCTTCTCCCCCTTTGACAACAATGCCCAAGTGGAGGCACAAGCTTCCAAAATCTACTATGATGCTACCCCTAAGGAGTAGCATCCTTCAACACATCAATCTTGAAAGATTTGACACTATAGTACTTGACTAATGTGGAGCACACATCTTTAATTAATTTCATGAAGGGGCAGAACCCTTAATTCACCTCTCAAATAGGTAAATCTCATCTTCGGTAGGGGCTTTGTGAACATGTCTGCTAGCTGCTCCTTACTGGAAACATGTTGTAGGACAACCTCCTTATTTTGAACTTTTTCTCTCAAAAAGTGATATTTAAGCTCAATATGCTTAGTTCTAGCATGTAATACCAGATTCTTGGAAATATTTATTGCACTTGTTTTATTACAAAATATATTCACCGGTTCAGATATAGGTACCTTAAACCTTCCAATACATTCTTCATCCAAATTGCTTCAGTACAGTTCATAAATGGTGCCACATATTCTGCTTCAGCTATAGATTGAGAAGTACAACTCTGCTTCTTACTTGTCCATGATACTAATCTTCCACCGAGAAAGAACGCTCCACCAGTTGTGCTTTTTCGGTCGTCCACATTACCTCCCCAATTGACATTAGTATATACCTTGAGATTATAGTCACCATTATATGGATACTATAGATACCTAAAATTGTCCAGTCTAATTAAATAAATATTTTATTTATTTAATTACTTTAGCCTAATTCTTCTATTAATTGAATAAATCTTTATTTATTTAATTAATTCATTTATCCTCTTCTAGCCTTATTTCTCATTTAAATAAATACATTTATTTATTTAAATTATCCTTTTCCTAAATTAAATAAATATCTTATTTATTTAATTGATCCCACTTCTTCTATTAATTAATTAAATCTTTATTTATTTAATTAATTCATTAGCCTTTTCTACCCATGACACATGTCATTCATCTATTAATTCATACACTACCTACCCCTTTCATTATTTTATTATTTTCTCTACCTACCCTCTAATCATAGCCAACCTCTTTTACACCTCTCAATCTTATCCCTCCATTTCTTATGGTGTTTTCTATATAAGGATATGCTTCCTTCATTATCAAACCCCCGATGATTATTCGACTGCACTACACCCTTGCACTTGCATATGCGATCCTACTTGCAACCACATTTCCGTTCTTTGTTGAGGTCTTGTGCACACATAAAATCTGAAAGCAAATATATCAAGCAAGATCAATGGAGATAGGAAGAATGGAGATTCAAACCCTATTGGATATGTGATGGTATAATCTTTGTGATTTCATTTGATTTGCATTGTCTTAGTTAATCTTCATATGTTATGGTGGATCTTTGTTGTTGTTAGGCTAGGGTTTTGTGGTTGAATCCATTTAGTCTTTCAATATTGTTGTATCCATTTTCACCGTATACATTTTGGCACACCTGGTGGGACTCTTCTCCCTTTTTGCATTTAACATCTGTGGTTGTAGATTTTGTTTTGAAGTTATAGATCTGACATTTCTGAAAACATTTTGATATTTTCGCATCTGCGCACTTTCAGATCGCTTTTTTGGTTTTCTGTCGCGTCTGTGACATCTAGAACCACGTCTATGCCCATGACAAGATTTTATTTTTTTCTCAGGTCTCAGGAAACGCATCTGTGTTCCCTAGGCACGTCTGTGAGGTCTTCAATCGTGTTTGTGTCTAGGAACTGCGTCTGCATTATGGAGGCGTGTTCGTGTAGAATCTAGGTGCGTCTGCATGTTCTTGCAATGTTTGTATCTTGGGTAACTGCGTCTGTGTTCGATTGTGGCATTTTTTTGGTCTCTTTGATTCGGTTTTTGATCATTTAAGTTTCAAATTTGGTTTATTTTGAGCTAACATCTTCAGATCTAGCTAACAAAATTGGTGCAACTTGTCTTAAAAGCAAAAATCGTTTTGTCGAAGGCCCCTATTTCACAAAGTCTTTTGGATCTAAATTTTACCTAACTTGTGTGCTTGCAGGAAGGGGTGATCATTTGAAACAATCCAAACTACTAACAGATTTCTATTGTAGGACCTTGGCAAGGGTTTTTGATCTTTATTGTGTGCCTTGTTTTCATAGACTAGCAAACACTTCAATTGGTGCACTAAAATTGAACCATTGTCTTTTGTGTCTTGAGCAATAGGCTCTTTTTGTTTCATCTTTAGAGGGCCTGTCTCCCCGTGTGGTCATTAGGACTACTAGTGAGGAGAGAACGACCCAAGTGGTAGCAAAAGAAAAGCCATCTTCTTCCAAACCACTATAAATAACTGTATTCATGGTGAAAACTATGAATAACATGTGCTGATTAGTTCATACCAACACTATGTCTCCCCATAAACCCGTTTGATCAAATTTATTTGATCATTTGTAGGGCATAACCCCTACCGGTTGGGAACCTTCTATATTTACAAAGCTGAAAGTGCCGCATGTATGGCCACACAAGCGGATGCTATTAATAGCACCTTTTTGTTTTGGAAGCCAAAATCCTTCTAGTTGTTGGGGTAGGAGGTCAGACCTCTGGTAGCGGCCCACACACATATGGTTCTTAGTAGAGATACAAAGTTCACCACAGGGAGTTTTCGTGGGGACTGATGCTTGGCTGCCCCGAGAAGTAAGTGCCGAGGGTGGAGCTAGTGGGGTCAAGCATCTAAGTATCCACTCTGAATAGCATAGCCTCGGGGGAAACTCCATGTGGGATCAACAACTATTGTCCTAGCCAACCATAAGAATTGTGCTTGTCTTATTTTGAAAAATCAAACATTCAAGACCAAACAGCATAAAATTGTGTCTTTTGTGTCTTCAAGTGTATGCAAAACAATTTTACATCAAACAACACACTTTTCTTGGAGTCATTTTGAGTCTAAACACTTACAAACATTGAGTCTTCATCAACACTGTGTCCTCTTGTCACGAAAAATAGTCAAACATTCAGATTTGGTCACAACAGCAACCTGATAGATTGGAAAAACTGTACAAAGATTACAGAAATGTGACTATGTCTGACAGAACCACATCTGTGTTGTCGAAATGCATCTGTGAAGGGCAGAAATGTGTCTGTGTCTTTTCAACAACTTTGCACTTTCAACATCTCATAATTGCATATGTGTCTAACAAAAAGGCATCTATGTCATACAACCGTGTCTATGAAGTATACAGGCACGTCTGTGTTCAGGATTGAAAACATTCATAATTCAGCAAACAAGAACAGTTAGTTTCAGACTTATTGAGCTTCCTAGGTTATCTCTCTAGTTTTTTATCTAGCATTCAACCAGTCTTTGGGGTCTCACAAAGTCCATCATTGCTTTACATCTTTCATTACATCCACATTTGTCTAAACTTGAGTCAAAAGGTCACTTGCTTGTCCTCATCATACTTTGTCAACACACTACATACAACAACATTTTGCTAAGTGGTCCCTCATCAAGGTCTATCACCTTTGGGTCTCATTTGGTCTTACTTAGACTCAAGGTCAACTTATATCATCAAGAGAAACTATCATCTCTTTGGAAGTCACACCTACTCTACTACATACTTACTTGGTCTTACATTTTGGACATTGCAAGTAAACCTCAAATTCATTTACATTCCATCCAACTCTTGGTCTTTCATACTCTTTTCCATTTTCATCTAGTCTCACACATCTTGGTCAATACCTAGTTCATGGTTGAAACCGGTTCCCAAAAATCTAGGAGAGAAACTAAAGAGGCTCAAGAGTCTGCAAACATGAGCTCCTATGAGTATGACAATGATATATTTTTCAATTCTAATCATACTACATTACCTGACATGGATGCTTATAGAAACGTTCCAAATGTTGAGCACATGGACACTACAAACAAGAATGATACACACAATGACAATATGGAAAACTTTTCTGTACATTCAGCAGAAGTGGAAGACACCATTATGAATCCTCATTTCAATCGATTGGTTGAGGAAATAATGACGAGAGATAGACAATATTTTCTACAAGTGATGGCACAAAGTGGAACCAAGATCCCTCATGATTTTGACATGTCTCAAATAATGGAAAATTGACCTTTGCAACAACCTCACTCCAACATGGATCAAAGGAGGCCTAATAGTGGAGGCAATAGAGGACCACACATGGTGCCTGAATCACCATCGTCTTTGTTTCAAAAACAGAGGTCCCTTATGGTCAAGCATATGATACTCACCTTGGCAGACCATTATGGAAGTCTTATGCAGAGAAATATGCTCAACCACATACCAATGCTAAGGATCAACCACCAAAGCAATTGGATATTCAAAGGCATGCTCAAAATTTGGACACAAGGAAACCCCATGTCAAATTTGGGGGCAACACACTAGAAAAAACTCATGGCATTCTTGTAGAGTATGGTATACATGGACAAAGTAGATATTCCATTCCTCACCATGACTCTATACCAAGTGGTCCATATACGGAACATCATTATAGAGCTCCTCCATATGAACATGTGTATGATCAATATAATCTATATATGCAACATGCTCCTCCACACATTGGTTTACGCATGGGGTATGGTCCAAGAAGTTGATCTCCACCTAAGAACACTTTGGAACAAAAAATCAAGGACTTACAAAAGAAAATGGAGGACATAAATACACCGAAGCCAACTTACACAATGAGAGACATATGTCCCTATCCATTTGAAAAAAGCATTCCAATGCCTCCATTTCCTACACACTTTGTGACACCTAAGTTCAATAAGTACAAAGGAAAAGGGGATCTTAAGGCACATATAAGACAGCTTTTCACAGCTTGCATTGAGGTAGCTTCAGAAGAGACATATTTGATGAGATTATTCCGACAAAGCCTAGGTGATCAAGCTATGGAATGGTTCTCCCAACTTCCACCTGGTATTAAGTCATGGGGTGACTTATCAGAGGCACTTATTCAACATTTCTCCTACAACATAGAGACAAACATATCAGTCACTACTTTGTGCAACACCAAGCAAAAGGATGGAGAATCTTTGTCATCATTTTTACAAAGATGGAGGAATCTAGCCAGCAAATGCTCTTGTGAAATTCCACAAAAACAAATGGTAGAAATGTTCACCCAAAATGTTAACAAAGACATTGGTTATGACTTGAGAAAAGCTTGTTTGTCCACCTTCAAGGACATAATTGAGAAAGGCTTAGCAACAGAAAAGGTCCTAATTGAGAAAGGCATTGTCAAAATATTCAAAGAAAACAAAGAGGACTATAAAGGAAAAGACAAGCCAAGATTTTGGAACAAAAAAAAAAACACAGTCAATGATGGTGTTGTGGATACCAATAAAGTGCAACCTAAAATTGGTTTTTCCAGATCAAGCTCTACAAACAATCAAGTGAATACTCAAACAACTTCAAAATCATGAAGGAAGTACACTCCATTGGGAGAACCACTAGAGTCAGTTTTCAAGAAACTAGTGGTAAACAAAGTAATCACTATTCCAGATTTTCCTCCATATGAGCCAAAGGTTAAACCAAATTGGTGGAATGATGATGAATATTGTGAATTTCGTAAGAGAAAAGGTCATAATACAGGAAATCGCCGTCGGCTGAAGAACATCATACAAGATCTCATTGATAGAGGTGACATTGAGATTGAAGGACACTAATCCAACCAAGAACATGAGATGTTTAAGGAACCATTCCCAAAGCATGACAAATAAAAGTCTAAAGCCACAGATGACCAAACCAACTATACCAGAGCATCTTATAACTATGATTCAACTATCAATCACATTTCAATGGATAATTATGTCTCTACCATTACCATCAAGGACAAAACGCTTGAGAATTCTACCCAAAGACCCAAGATTGTGCTAAAAGGCATTGGATCTTCTTCCGAACCTACCTCTGAATGTAATGTTACAACTCATCGAGGTAAATTGACTTTGCAAGGTGCCCCAGTTAAAAACACCACTTCATCATCAACTAAACCTGAATATGACCTTGTAGAATAGTTGGGGAAGACACCCGCGCTCATCCATTCTTGAGCTCTTACGTATATTCCCTACACATAAAGCCATTCTTAACAAAATCTTAAGAGACACTGTCATCCCCACTGATCTGACTGTGGACCAGTTTCAAGGCATGGTGGGATACCTTTCCATTTCACACTCCCTTACATTCATAGAAGCTGTCGATGCCTCTATGAGCCAACCACATAATGCACCTTTACACATCGAAGCCTTCCTACATAAACATCGAATAAAGAGAGTCCTGATAGATGGAGGAGCAGGTCTAAACATTTGTACATTGAGCACTATTAAACAATTGGGATATTCTGACAAAGTTGTGAATGCTATAAACAAAATTACCATCAAAGCATATGATGATGAAGAGCACTCATCCAAGGGCATAGTCACGTTACCTCTCAGAGTTGGGCCAGTTACAAAGGATGTGGTTTTTCAAGTCCTTGATTTAGATCTCACATACAACATCTTGCTAGGACGTCCATGGATTCATGAGATGAGTGCAGTCCCATCTACATATCATCGATGTATCAAGTTTCCACACAATGGAGTTGAAGTGACTATCAAAGCTGACCCAAATCCATTCATATATTGCAACAATCTACGACCTAGATTAGAAATAACAATTCCAGCCAATCGAGAGGCTATTCCTTCATCGGCATATTTGGATCCAAAATCCTTGAAACATTTTACATCAAAACAAGAAGAGATCAAAGAAAAGTTCAAGATTAAAGACCTGGGATGTGGTGAGTATATCTTTCATGTTGATCAACTCCCACTATCTCCTAAGAGATTGAGTCGACAGGAACAATCTATAAACAATTTGTAAGGAATTGGGTGTGAACCACCTAGTGTTGTGGCTACTAAGTCTGAATGCAAATCTCCTCTAGTGGCACAACAAACTCTTGATATCAATAGTCCTAAGAGTAGTTTCAGTGAAGAATCTATTGAGCGTATCGCCAACCCTCTTGAGAACTCACATAGATTTACCATTTCATCCACTCATTACATTTCCACTCCACTTCTAGACTTGGATCAACAAGAATCACAAAAGCCCTTACTCATTGGGGATCAACAATCAAGCTTTGAAAAGAAAAATCTAAAAGTCAATAATAAAGAAAAGTCCTTTAGTCCAAATCAAAATAAAAAGCTACTGGACTCCACAAAAATCAAAGTCAAGGATAAAAATCCTATGAAGCAAAAAGAGAAAGATATGATCTCCCCTAATATCAAAATAACTAGGGGCAAAAGTTCTAAAATTTCAAGTCAAAAAGCATACTTGTTGATCCTAAGTCTCCATCATGCCATCCTACTTTCACTTCTTTTCATAATCATAAGCCTTGATCACTCATCCACTTGTTCCATACATATATTCCCTTCCAGCGATACATCATGGACCTTTAATGGAGCTTCCTTGAAGGAATTTGTTGTCAGGGATGCCCAAACTTCTTTAGGTGACATGCATACGGGCCTGTGTAGCCCACACACTAGTAATTCTATCTCAGTTCCTTCATCAAAGAAGACAGACACTCGAGATACACATCATTCAGTCAAGGAATGTTGCAGTTACAATCATAAATTCAAACCTGAGACATTTGAGGTAGGTGACTTAGTTCTCAGAGAAAATCCAAAAAATCAGCATGATAGAGAGAAGAAGGGCAAGTTCGAACCAAACTAGCTTGGTCCCTACATTATCATAGTAGCCTATGGATTTGGTGCATATCAGCTTTCAACTACAGAGGGTGAACCTTTTGAGGATCCTATCAATAGCATGCACCTTCGTAGGTTTTACACATAGCTCTTCAGAGTATCCTAATTCAAAAATACAAAAAAATACAAAAAATTCAAAAAACAAAAAAAATCATAAAAAATCAAAAAGACAAAAAAAATCATAAAACATAAAAAATAGTTACTTGGTGAAAACCTAGAAAATAGGTGCCTTGTGACACAAAAAAAATTGAAAAAAATCAAAAAAGTAAAGAAAAACATTTTCGTCCAACGGTGAAAACCACTTCGGTGGCACCCTGGGCAAGTACCATGGTGAAAACTGGGTCACCAGCACCATGTGTAGAGACATTGCTCCTCCCTCCTTCAGGATTCCATTTCATCCTTCACTTTGCACACACTCACAACCTCTCCATTCATAATAAACTTACCCATTCCCATCATGGCTTGTTATTGATCTACCCAAGATTGGTTCACCATTCATTATAAACCTTCCTTTTCACCCTTTCCATTCATAATAAATCGGCTCCTATCTGTGGCTAAGGCAAATCCTACGTCTAGTGATGGGTGTGGAACTAAGAGCATCACATGTTTCGAGGAGTATAGTTTCCTCCACTTTTCTTCAGTCTATCCACGCACAATCCACAATAAAGAAACACTTGCATCGCCAATCTGCAATAAAGTTTCGTCTTCTCCGCAATAAAGTATCAGTTTCAATGGATTCAGTCAGTTTCAGATGAGGTACAATAACAACAATGGGCTCCAACAAATCAAATCTTTCAACAGACTCAGACAACATTATGGTTCAGTGCGATCTATCCTTTTTGTGAAAGTAAACATTGTGACCACAATCAAATAAGACTTATACAAGTGACAAGAGACACTAAACTTGAAGACTATAGTGGATGTTGGTGTCGAGTCTTGGTTTTCTTTTGATTTTATCTTTCTGGTGACATGTCTTTTAGCTTTTCCAGGATGTCTTTGACTATAGATTTTATCTCCAAGATGTCTTTGACTAGAAAGGTGAGGATGGGGTATCGTCACCTATTTTTCTTTTGTTGTCTGTGGATTGTCTCTTAGTAATGCTCTGACTTGTCCAACGATATGAGGACACTGTGAGTCTAGTATGAGCTGGGGCATTCCTTGTTTATGATTCTCTTATCTCCATGCAAACAGGTACAATGACTTTCTGGGTCGAACATATGCCTCGGTTGTCATAACCTATTTTTCCATAATAAAGCTCAATGAAGATAACGCACAAGAAGCTCTTTCACTTTCATGTCTTCTATCTTCCATCCCACTTTCTTGATTGACTTCCATCATCCTTCTTGAGTACGTGTAGCCTGCTATCACACGATTGAGTATAATGACACACCAAAAACATTTGCATTTCATGTAGTTGCACCTGCATTACCACATATAAGCATTTCATATTGTAGACACCCAAAAATGGTCAACGCTTGCGGAATCATACTTTAACATTTGCGCATTGCCTCATTTTAGGTTTTTGCATCGCATTAACATTTCTCCTATGATTCGCACTTGGTCTTTATCATTTGCGAACATCGAGTCGTTCTTCTACATTCTTCAATCATCTCGTCCTCAAATTTGGTCTTGTCGACAACATTATCCAGTCATGATTTTGATCGATTTTATCTTATTGCATCAATGAGCATGCTTATTTGTCATCATTTTGGACATCGTCAATCCTAATTAGGGTTTTGTCCTCTTTTCAATCCTGTCAATCTTGCGATCAATTTGTCATCGATCGTTGTCCTCTTATCAATCTTGTCGATTTATCATCAATCCTTCAATCTTGTCATTTTAACGATCGATTTGTCATCGATCGTTGTCTGTCTCAATTATGTCAATTTGGATCAATTTGTCATTGTTCCTCGTCAATTGGCGCATTTTCTCAAATCAAATCATTTTGTCGCATTGGTCATTTATCAATTCAAAATCATGATATTAATTATCTTCAATCAAGACCTAATTGTCATTTTCGCATTTCTAATTCGTCTTCTAGGGTTTTATGATTTATTCATTTAACCTAATTTGTCATTTCTTCCTTTAGGATTAAATAAATTACTTATTTATCCTAGGTCTTCTCATTAAAATTAAATCTTTATTTAATTGGCTAATTATTCTTCTTTGTGAATTGATTAATAAATGAAAAATTATTAATTAATTCACTAATTCTTAAATCCTATTTTTCATCAATTTCTAATTCCAATTTCCTAATTTGTCATCAATTTCAATTTCCTAATTTTCAAATTTCTAATTCCTTTTCCCTCCTAATTCATCTCCTAATTCTATGGGAGTGGCATTTCAATTTGTCATGAAATTGTCATAATTGATTAATCAATCAATTTTGATATGAATTGTGTCATAATCAATCAATCAAATTGTGCATGGAAATGCATAATTTGTCATAATTGACATATTGATTTGCAATTTCCATTTGAATTGCATCATGCCAATTTTGTCATTTATCCAATTTCTCTATAAATTGGATGTTTTTTTCAATCAAAGCCCCTTGAATCGCTTCATGAATCCTGAATTTCTGTCAAACTACCGAATTTTTTGTTTCTAGTATTCTTGAGCTTTTTGCTTTCAATTGTGTGAGCACTTGTAGGTGAGATCCACAAACCTATTGAAGAGGAAAGAACAACAATGGAGCCACATGGAAGGAGTATTCAATTTCACATCTGGTTTGCACAATTTTACTTTTGAATGCTTTGTTTCCATACCTCTATTGAATGTGCTTAGGGTTAGGTTCATTTCAATGAGTGTTCTTTTGATTAAGCTATCATATCTTGTGTTGTGATTGATATATACTTATCTTTTGATGATTCCTAATTTCTATGCTACATTAACTGGTGAACTCGACGTGAATACTAACCTTCTAACCATCTTACTGTGTTTTGGGGTGCTTCTAAGTTGATTTGCAGGTCAAAAACCCAAAAACAGGGCCATGCAGTGCATTCTGGACACTCCTGCGCCTGTGTGAAGCATTCTGTGCCTATGTTGAGACATCTTGCGCCTGTGTTGAAACATTCTGCACTTGTGTCATACATTTTGCGCTTGTGTCATGACTTCTGCGCCTGTGTAAAGTCTAGATCAGAGGTGAAAAATGCAGTTTTTACTTGAAAAATTTTATATGTTTTAGTAAATTGCAATTTTGAGGGTCTTCGGTGCATTTGTGGAAAAATATGGTGTGATGAGACATCACTGATGTTTCTGAAATTTGGTTCTAGATTATTTGAATACCTTTCCAATGCATCAAACGGTTTGTAATTCGGAGCTAGGATGAGAAAGTTATGCCTTCTCAAAGTGGACTGAAATTATAGTCTGGTTTTCATAAATTAGATCATCTGTGCTTTGGATTTTGGTACTAATTGTTTGTGCAGATCTTGGCATACGCATGAGAAAGACTAAAAATCAAACTACTAACATGTGTTATGCAGATTCGATGGTCAAAGACAACAAATCAAACTTCTGACATGTGTTTTGCAGGTTGCCTTGGAGAAACAACCAAATTGTGTGTTTGAGATTTTTAATTAGGCACTTAGTGATTTATAAATAGGTGGAAGTGAACCTTTGTTTGCTTTGTTTGTTAAGTATGACATTGGAGTAGGAGAGTATGCTCTCATCCTTCTTAGGGTGATCAGAAATCTAGATCTTCGATACCATGCTTGTGTTGCTGATTATTTGTCTCCATTAGAGGGCCTGCCTTCCCGACCACTTTGCTTTAGCAAGCAAGTGATAATCATGAGAAGGGGATGACCCAAAGTGAGTACGGCTAGAATTCCTTGGCATTCTAACTCACTATAAAAAAAATACCTGATGGGCGAAAGCTTTGAAGGAAGTGTTACGTGGTAATTGCAGTTACTTGGGAAGTGATGACCCTTGAACTCTTTCTCATATCAACATCTAAGTAGGGCCTCTTGGTCTAAATCACGCTTGCGCGACTACATTTGTTTGGTATCTTGATGGGCTTAATGTCTCAATCATGCTTGCATGACATCAAGGAGTAATGCTTAACAGAAATCCTTATTACATACCTTGTTTTTAGAGGCCAAAAACCCTTCTAGTTGCTTGAGAAGGACAAATTCGGATACTTGGAAGAGATACTAATTTCACCATGGGGAGATTCCATGGGGACTGATGCTTGGCTGCCCTGAGAAGTGAGTGTCGTGGAGGGGAGCCCGTGGGGTCAAGCATCTATGTATTCTCCTTGAATCTCATAATGAGTCTACCTCTCAAGTACCTAATGTCTTTGCCTACCCTAAGGAATGTGGAAATGAGCATGATTGTCTTGAGTCTAAGTTATAACATCTTGTATTCTTTGATTGTCAAAAGTTGAATACCATTTCAAGAACAAACACATTGATATAACATAAGATCAAACACAAAAGACATTCATCCAACAAAAAATTCAACAAGATTCAAAGATCATCTTCCTAAAGCATGATTATCAAACATTGTTCAAAATCTTGTCTTAACATTTATGTCACTTGCATTTAGGTTCATCCTAGGTTGCATTTTGCAAAATCATTGTCAAGTATCAAGGATAGGTTTTCATCTAAGTCATACTCCTTTGCATATCAATAAGGGTCATCCATTTGCATGTGTCCTCTTACATTAAAGTCATACCATTGTCATACATTTACATTTGGATATCCCAAGTCTCCTCATTAAGCCTAAGTCATTGTCATATCATATTAAGATCATTTGCATATTAATTGTCCTTTTGCATATAGTGTCAAGCCTAGGTCTTGTCATCCTTGAGTAATCCAAATCTTTGATAAACCCTAAGTCATTGTTAGGAAGTCTAGACCTTATCAAACCTTTTGTCCTTTTGTCATCAATATCATTTCGTCAAACCTAGCTTAGTATCCAAGCATATAGGGGAGACATTGTCATCTTGTCCTTTGTCACTTGGTCCTTTTGTCCTTTGAGGTCTAGACATCATTTCAATTTCCTAAGGGTCTCTTTTAGATTTGCATTCAAAAGTTTGTCAAAATCTTCAAAAACAACCAAAAACATAGATTGCATTTTCATTTATTTAGGTTGCATTTAATTGCATATCATACACTATACTTGAAAAATTCCAAAAATATTG
The DNA here is from genome assembly GCF_030272615.1 of Cryptomeria japonica. Taxonomy (NCBI): domain Eukaryota; kingdom Viridiplantae; phylum Streptophyta; class Pinopsida; order Cupressales; family Cupressaceae; genus Cryptomeria; species Cryptomeria japonica. Next base: position 2,552,086 of record NC_081413.1, read on the forward strand.
CATTTGCATAGTGACATGTCTATTGAAACAAGGTTCCAAGCACCAATGATGCAACAAAGTTTGACATATCAACCGACAATGCAATCAAATTTTAATCCAAGGCAATCACAATTATATCCAACCCAACAACAAGGCAATATCGGTCAAACTTATCATGATGATTTAAATGTCCAAATACAAAAACTAGAGGAGAAACTAGCTCAAGAAAAGGAGATATTGGAGCAAAAAGTGATAAACAGTGAGAAGATAAGATCTCAAATGTCCAAAATGTTTCAAAAATTTCCAGGTCAAAATCCAAATTTTGAGCCAATTAATGTAAGATCTCTTCTTGAACGATCAGACATACCAGCTCTCCTCTCCCAAATAGAGATGATGAAACAATTACAAGAAAGGAGACAACATCAATTTCAACATTATGTGCCTCCACAACAAGAACAAGAAGGTGTTTACTATCAATCATATTTTCAACCATCACAACCAATGACACAACCAATTGTTCAACATATGCAACCAACACAACCAATGGTTCAATTTCAACAATATGTCCAACCAACTATACAATGTCAACAAATGGTTCAACCAATGGTGGAATATCAATGTCAACAACCACAATCACCAATTCAAAAACAAAACTTGCAACATGCACCAAGACGAATTTTGAACATGTCAAACCAAAATGATCAACATCTAGTTCAATATCAGAAAATGACATCAAATCAAAAACAAGTTCAAGTTCAATCAACATATCAATGTCAACAACAGCCACAAAACATTCAAAAACAAAGGTTGCAACACACACCAACCCAAGTTTCAAACATGTCAAACCAATCTGATCAACATCAAGTCCAATATCAAAACATGACATCAAATCAAAAACAAGTTCAAATTCCAAGTCCAATCATGTCAAAACCTAAAAAGAAGGGTGGCCTTATTGCAATGCTCTTAAGGAAATGACTAAGTGAGTCTTTTGAGGAAGATAAAGATAATACACTTATGTCTAGCAATGCCTCATCCCCCCACAAGAAAATTGACTCTCCAGTGGCATCTATCCCTACACCTTTAAAAGTTTCACAAGAACCTTCCATATTGTCCTCATTAAACAATACACCCAAGGCTGCAATTATCCAAGAGCTATCCATAATTGATTGCCAAGATAATCCAATTCATGATGCACATCCTTGTCATGTTTCAGAAATACAAGACCCAATGCCACCATGCACTTTATTGCCATTACCTGTTTTAGAGGACCCCATTCGAAGTCCCTCTTCCTCATGTTCAAGCATTGATTCCTTGCCAGAATCCATCGCAAATGTTCAAAGTGCATCCCCTTCATGCCAAAGCATTGATTCCTTGCCAGAATCCATCGCAAATGTTCAAAGTGCATCCCCTTCATGCCAAAGCATTGATTCCTTGTCAGAATCCTCCATGCATATCCAAAGTCCAACCTCATGTCAAGAGGATAATTTAGAGCACGAAGAAATGAGTCCTAAAGCAAATCAGGATCAAGATCCTGAAACCTTATCACCCCATCCAATTGTTGACCAAGATCCCATTTCCCCAGACACTCATAATGATTCCCCTATTCTTGTACATCCTATCCAAAGTCCTATTGGCACTCCATTCCCCAGGCAAGATCAAGATATCCCAGTCCATTCGATCCCAAAGGATCCCCTTCCATTTCATGAACATAATGTCCTTTCAAATCCCATTGACATTCCACTTCCTAAGAAGGATCAAGATATCCCTTCCATTCTTTCCGATGATTCCATTAAAAGTCAAGAGCAAAGCACCTTTAAAGAGGATTCCAATGATCTTCCTCCTTGTCAAGATCAAATTATTCCTTCAGATCCTCCACAAGATCCACTTGTTCCTCCATCTCCACGTCCTAATCCAGCATATCCACTCCAAGAGTGCATTTCTTTTGGTGATCCCATTATTTCTCCCATTCCATCTCTTGAAGAGCCTATCATTGAACCATGCCCACTACATGATCCTAATCCCCCTCATGATCCTAATCCCCCTCATGATTCTAACGTGTCAGTGCAAGATGTTCATGAACCCTCGACATGCATAATGGGTTCTTCCACTTTGGTGCAATCCAATCCACTTCAAGATCTCATTATTTCTCTCATATCATATCCACCTCATAATGGACTCGCATCTTCTTCCCAAAGAAAAGAGTATCCTACAAGTCAAGATATTCATAAAGGCAAAGGAGTAGACCTTCATAAGCAAGAATCTCTCCATATCAAAGAGTATACTAATGGTCATGGCTACACAACTCACTCTCAAGACGTTGGTATCCCTCCATCAAAATCAAAACATATCCCTTCCCCATCATCGCTTCCATCCATTCTAGGTCCCTATATCCCTCCATCTCCTATGCAACATCAGAAAAGGCACACATCTTGGAGAACCTTCCATCCATCCCACATGCCTCCATATCATTCCCATCCACATCGACATTCATTTCCTCCTCCAAGCAATTTGGATGCCAAGTATAAAAGTCATAAGTCTAAAAATCCACATGTATTCAAGGATCAACATGTCCAATCTAATCGGCATGTCAAAACAAAGAACAATATGATTTATAAAGAAAAAGAAAAATACAAAAGGCCGCAAAGGCCCACTGAGCAAAATCAAGCAAAGTCAAAATATATATGGGTTCCTAAATCCCTTGTGCAAGCAATGCACTCCAAGGAACCACAAAAGCATGAAACATCAAAAACCATGTGGATTCCCAAGAAGCTCCTTGAAGCCCAAAGAGAAACATCAAACTTGGCATCTAAAATTGTTGTTCCTCCATCCAAATTTTCCAAGTCTATTTCTCCACCACCTCCTTCTTCCATTTTGGGCCCTTATGTCCCAAAATCCCAGGCTATTCCCCCATCCAAATCTCAATATCCAAAATACGTCTTTCCTCCATCAGTCCATCACCCCTCAAGGTGTGTGCCAATGTCGATCTTGCCAACATTTCCATCCACTCAAGGCTAATTCTTCCAGTACCCTATCCATTATCCAATGCATATTTTCCATCCTTCCATCCCTCTCGTCCAATCCTTTGCATAAATCATTGCCTTAGTTTCATCTCATTGTCCATGTCCTTATCCTACCAACGTCTTTGAGCATACTTTTAAAGGTCATGGTCCATTCTTTTCAAGGCTACTATCCAAACAAAAAGACGCTTGAGTCCTTCTTCCATCCCCTATCATGTGTCCATCTTCTTCTAAAAAAGTCAAAATGCAAAAAAGGAAAAAAAGTGAAAAAAAAAAAAAAAGTGAAAAAAGAAAAAAAAAAATACAGAAAAATAATTCGTCCACTGGTGAAAACCTAGCAAACAGGCGCCTTAGGCAAGTACCATGATGAAAACCTGGCAAACAGGCGTCATGCATAATTTATGAACTTCTTGCACACCACACTTGGGGGCAAGTTTCCTCCTTCATATCCTTTTGTCCTTCATTGTTCCATTATCCTATCGAACCCATGTCATTACCCTTCATTATCCTATCGAACCCCTGTCATTACCCTTCATATCCTATTGTCCCTCATGTCCATTTTCCTCTTTCCACCTTTGATCTTGACAAGGCTGACGATCTTCATGAGCATCATGCATCTTGTTTGCAGCTTTCAGTCTATCATAGCTTTTGGTCATTTATCCATTTGCTTATTTTAACCTTTTATCCATATTCCCTAGCTTATTGCAACTTTCTACCACTATCATGTATACTATCCCGACCTTCAGTCCATGTCCCTTATCCATTCTTGGTCTTGCTTATCCTATCCATATCTTATCACTATCCATACACTCATTTTCATTCCTTGATCTTGATCTGACATAAGGACGTAAAATTTAAACATGGTTTCAAAAACCTCTTGACATGTCCCTCATGCCATGTTCCTGCTTTACATCGTCATATCCAGTCTCTTGTCCCATCACACAATAGCTCTTGGAAATTGCATCTGCGTTGTCTCCATAATAAAAGGCCTTTGTCTTCCCTCTATCCACCAACATTTCAGCAAGCCTATTTATTCACCTATCATATTCCTTTCCTTGCTAGACACTGGGGGCAAAATCTCTTAAAAAAAAAAAATCTCATAAAAATCCAAAAAAGTCCTTAAAAAAAATTTAAAAAAATTGAAAATTGTCCTGAAATAATCCATGAAAAAATCGAATAATGTCCTGAAAAAATTCATAAAAATCAAATAAAGTCCTGAAAAAAGAATGAACGAACAAAAAAATTGTAAAACTCCAAAAACCAAAAACATGCATTTTTGCAATAAGGTGTTCCCTTTATGCATCGACAGATCACTGAGCATTCATCCAACGACACTTGCCATCCAACATTGTGCTTTAATGAAATCACGCATTAACAGATGAACTTTTTCAACTCAAACCAAGCATTCAAACTGATCCAAATTGTCTTATCAATCGAATATCCGCATTAAAAATCATTTGTCCTTGTCACATTATCATGGGTCTTATACAAGGTGTGGTATACTCGAAACCAGACTGTGCCTTGTCTTAGACGGGGTACCACATTTCCTGAAACCAGACAGCATGATCGTCCTATCAGCACGTTCAACTTTTGACAATGAAGATCAAGATGTTTGTTTGTTTGTTTGAATTTGCGCATCTTATCTTTTTATTGATTTTTCTTCGATCATGTTCCTATGTTGCTCGATGATGTCACTGAGTGATTTAGAGTGACCGGGATGGCTCATGATCCTTTTCTTTTTTGATTGTGATTGTCGTTTGTTTATGCTGTGTCTGTCTTATGCAAATTGGGTTGCATTTCAGCTCTGGCCTTCAATGCCATGATGCTACGCATCCATTTTGCTAAATAAAAATAAAGGTTCTCACCTACAAAGTGCATTACTGAAAGCAAAATTTTCATCATCTCTAACTGTCTTCTATCTCATTTCTTCTTACTAACATTTCTTCCGTCCAGTCGGATAGTCAGTTCGGTCTAGTGCTCCAATATCCAAGCACATATGCTGCATCCTGCATCCATTTGGTTAGTACAATTCCATCACACATATTACATCAAGCATTTTATCCATTTCATTTCATAAATCCATAAAAAATACATAAAAATACATCCATACATGTTCATACAAAGTGCATAAGTTATTCATACATGCAAAAAAACATAAGTCATAACATATTGCATCCATCATGTCGATGCATATCATATCACATATCATAATAATATCGGAGTAGAAAATCGGACTGTCTGTCCTAAGTATGGCCCGCAGGCTGACTACAAAATGTCAAACTACATAATGTCCACTGTCTGTCATAAGGAGTACGTGCCTCTGTCACTAGGTGCTCCCTCTATCTTCCTCATCCCCGCAATGTCCCGCAAACAAGTTAAATTCATGAAATTCAAAACATGGGTTTTCGAGATACATACCGCTGCTCCTGCGTCCTCCGGTTGTCTGAATGTGCGTACATGTTCTCCAAGGTGATCCGCAGTTGGAATGTTCGCCATCTGTCTGCAAGTGTCCTTGTCCAAAGCAACAAATCCTCCTCTTTAGCTAGTGCAAATGAGTCATTTTCACCCTCTTGGTCCCATTTATAGCTCTTTGTCATTGCATAGATGGACGTGCGTCCTCTCCATCTTATGTTGGTCGCGGTCTTGTGCACATTAAATTGCTTGTTCTTCATGCATCTGATATCCGATTGTCAGTCCGTTCGATCCTATCATTTTTTATCGATCAAATGGCCTCTTTTCCGCATGTTTCCGGCCAATTCCTCGAGGGGGCATGCATATGTCATTATTGTTGTCTGGGGCATTTTAGTTATTGTTCTTTGAAACAACGCTCAGAATCGCATTGTCTCAAAGAGGGGCAAAATGTAGACACCCAAAAATGGTCAACGCTTGCGGAATCATACTTTAACATTTGCGCATTGCCTCATTTTAGGTTTTTGCATCGCATTAACATTTCTCCTATGATTCGCACTTGGTCTTTATCATTTGCGAACATCGAGTCGTTCTTCTACATTCTTCAATCATCTCGTCCTCAAATTTGGTCTTGTCGACAACATTATCCAGTCATGATTTTGATCGATTTTATCTTATTGCATCAATGAGCATGCTTATTTGTCATCATTTTGGACATCGTCAATCCTAATTAGGGTTTTGTCCTCTTTTCAATCCTGTCAATCTTGCGATCAATTTGTCATCGATCGTTGTCCTCTTATCAATCTTGTCGATTTATCATCAATCCTTCAATCTTGTCATTTTAACGATCTATTTGTCATCGATCGTTGTCTGTCTCAATTATGTCAATTTGGATCAATTTGTCATTGTTCCTCGTCAATTGGCGCATTTTCTCAAATCAAATCATTTTGTCGCATTGGTCATTTATCAATTCAAAATCATGATATTAATTATCTTCAATCAAGACCTAATTGTCATTTTCGCATTTCTAATTCGTCTTCTAGGGTTTTATGATTTATTCATTTAACCTAATTTGTCATTTCTTCCTTTAGGATTAAATAAATTACTTATTTATCCTAGGTCTTCTTATTACAATTAAATCTTTATTTAATTGGCTAATTATTCTTCTTTGTGAATTGATTAATAAATGAAAAATTATTAATTAATTCACTAATTCTTAAATCCTATTTTTCATCAATTTCTAATTCCAATTTCCTAATTTGTCATCAATTTCAATTTCCTAATTTTCAAATTTCTAATTCCTTTTCCCTCCTAATTCATCTCCTAATTCTATGGGAGTGGCATTTCAATTTGTCATGAAATTGTCATAATTGATTAATCAATCAATTTTGATATGAATTGTGTCATAATCAATCAATCAAATTGTGCATGGAAATGCATAATTTGTCATAATTGACATATTGATTTGCAATTTCCATTTGAATTGCATCATGCCAATTTTGTCATTTATCCAATTTCTCTATAAATTGGATGTTTTTTTCAATCAAAGCCCCTTGAATCGCTTCATGAATCCCGAATTTCTGTCAAACTACCGAATTTTTTGTTTCTAGTACTCTTGAGCTTTTTGCTTTCAATTGTGTGAGCACTTGTAGGTGAGATCCACAAACCTATTGAAGAGGAAAGAACAACAATGGAGCTGCATGGAAGGAGTATTCAATTTCACATCTGGTTTGCACAATTTTACTTTTGAATGCTTTGTTTCCATACCTCTATTGAATGTGCTTAGGATTAGGTTCATTTCAATGAGTGTTCTTTTGATTAAGCTATCATATCTTGTGTTGTGATTGATATATACTTATCTTTTGATGATTCCTAATTTCTATGCTACATTAACTGGTGAACCCGACGTGAATACTAACCTTCTAACCATCTTACTGTGTTTTGGAGTGCTTCTAAGTTGATTTGCAGGTCAAAAACCCAAAAACAGGGCCATGCAGTGCATTCTGGACACTCCTGCGCCTGTGTGAAGCATTCTGTGCCTGTGTTGAGACATCTTGTGCCTTTGTTGAAACATTCTGCACTTGTGTCATACATTCTGCGCTTGTGTCATGACTTCTGCGCCTGTGTAAAGTCCAGATCAGAGGTGAAAAATGCAGTTTTTACTTGAAAAATTTTATATGTTTTAGTAAATTGCAATTTTGATGGTCTTCGGTGCATTTGTGGACAAATATGGTGTGATGAGACATCATTGATGTTTCCGAAATTTGGTTCTAGATTATTTGAATACCTTTCCAACGCATCAAACGGTTTGTAATTCGGAGCTAGGATGAGAAAGTTATGCCTTCTCAAAGTGGACTGAAATTATAATTTGGTTTTCATAAATTAGATCATCTGTGCTTTGGATTTTGGTACTAATTGTTTGTGCAGATCTTGGCATACGCATGAGAAAGACTAAAAATCAAACTACTAACATGTGTTATGCAGATTCGATGGTCAAAGACAACAAATCAAACTTCTGACATGTGTTTTGCAGGTTGCCTTGGAGAAACAACCAAATTGTGTGTTTGAGATTTTTAATTAGGCACTTAGTGATTTATAAATAGGTGGAAGTGAACCTTTGTTTGCTTTGTTTGTTAAGTATGACACTGGAGTAGGAGAGTATTCTCTCATCCTTCTTAGGGTGATCAGAAATCCAGATCTTCGATACCATGCTTGTGTTGTTGATTGTTTGTCTCCATTAGAGGGCCTGCCTTCCCGACCACTTTGCTTTAGCAAGCAAGTGATAATCGTGAGAAGGGGACGACCCAAAGTGAGTACGGCTAGAATTCCTTGGCATTCTAACTCACTATAAAAAAAATACCTGATGGGCGAAAGCTTTGAAGGAAGTGTTACGTGGGAATTGCAGTTACTTGGGAAGTGATGACCCTTGAACTCTTTCTCATATCAACATCTAAGTAGGGCCTCTTGGTCTAAATCGCGCTTGCGCGACTACATTTTTTTGGTATCTTGATGGGCTTAATGTCTCAATCATGCTTGCATGATATCAAGGAGTAATGCTTAACAGAAATCCTTATTACATACCTTGTTTTTAGAGGCCAAAAACCCTTCTAGTTGCTTGAGAAGGACAAATTCGGATACTTGGAAGAGATACTAAGTTCGCCATGGGGAGATTCCATGGGGACTGATGCTTGGCTGCCCTGAGAAGTGAGTGCCGTGGAGGGGAGCCCGTGGGGTCAAGCATCTATGTATTCTCCTTGAATCTCATAATGAGTCTACCTCTCAAGTACCTAATGTCTTTGCCTACCCTAAGGAATGTGGAAATGAGCATGATTGTCTTGAGTCTAAGTTATAACATCTTGTATTCTTTGATTGTCAAAAGTTGAATACCATTTCAAGAACAAACACATTGATATAACATAAGATCAAACACAAAAGACATTCATCCCACAAAAAATTCAACAAGATTCAAAGAGCATCTTCCTAAAGCATGATTATCAAACATTGTTTAAAATCTTGTCTTAACATTTATGTCACTTGCATTTAGGTTCATCCTAGGTTGCATTTTGCAAAATCATTGTCAAGTATCAAGGTTAGGTTTTCATCTAAGTCATACTCCTTTGCATATCAATAAGGGTCATCCATTTGCATGTGTCCTCTTACATTAAAGTCATACCATTGTCATACATTTGCATTTGCATAGCCCAAGTCTCTTCATTAAGCCTAAGTCATTGTCATATCATATTAAGATCATTTGCATATTAATTGTCCTTTTGCATATAGTGTCAAACCTAGGTCTTGTCATCCTTGAGTAATCCAAATCTTTGATAAACCCTAAGTCATTGTTAGGAAGTCTAGACCTTATCAAACCTTTTGTCCTTTTGTCATCAATATCATTTCGTCAAACCTAGCTTAGTATCCAAGCATATAGGGGAGACATTGTCATCTTGTCCTTTGTCACTTGGTCCTTTTGTCCTTTGAGGTCTAGACATCATTTCAATTTCCTAAGGGTCTCTTTTAGATTTGCATTCAAAAGTTTGTCAAAATCTTCAAAAACAACCAAAAACATAGATTGCATTTTCATTTATTTAGGTTGCATTTAATTGCATATCATACATTATACTTGAAAAATTCCAAAAATATTGCATTTGCATAGTGACATGTCAATTGAAACAAGGTTCCAAGCACCAATGATGCAACAAAGTTTGACATATCAACCGACAATGCAATCAAATTTCAATCCAAGGCAATCACAATTATATCCAACCCAACAACAAGGCAATATCAGTCAAACTTATCATGATGATTTAAATGTCCAAATACAAAAACTAGAGGAGAAACTAGCTCAAGAAAAGGAGATATTGGAGCAAAAAGTGATAGTGAGAAGATAAGATCTCAAATGTCCAAAATGTTTCAAAAATTTCCAGGTCAAAATCCAAATTTTGAGCCAATTAATGTAAGATCTCTTCTTGAACGATCAGACATACCAGCTCTCCTCTCCCAAATAGAGATGATGAAACAATTACAAGAAAGGAGACAACATCAATTTCAACATTATGTGCCTCCACAACAAGAACAAGAAGGTGTTTACTATCAATCATATTTTCAACCATCACAACCAATGACACAACCAATTGTTCAACATATGCAACCAACACAACCAATGGTTCAATTTCAACAATATGTCCAACCAACTATACAATGTCAACAAATGGTTCAACCAATGGTGGAATATCAATGTCAACAACCACAATCACCAATTCAAAAACAAAACTTGCAACATGCACCAAGCCGAATTTTGAACATGTCAAACCAAAATGATCAACATCTAGTTCAATATCAGAAAATGACATCAAATCAAAAACAAGTTCAAGTTCAATCAACATATCAATGTCAACAACTACCACAAAACATTCAAAAACAAAGGTTGCAACACACACCAACCCAAGTTTCAAACATGTCAAACCAATCTGATCAACATCAAGTCCAATATCAAAAGATGACATCAAATCAAAAACAAGTTCAAATTCCAAGTCCAATCATGTCAAAACCTAAAAAGAAGGGTGGCCTTATTGCAATGCTCTTAAGGAAACGACTAAGTGAGTCTTTTGAGGAAGATAAAGATAATACACTTATGTCTAGCAATGCCTCATCCCCCCACAAGAAAATTGACTCTCCAGTGGCAGCTATCCCTACACCTTTAAAAGTTTCACAAGAACCTTCCATATTGTCCTCATTAAACAATACACCCAAGGCTGCAATTATCCAAGAGCTATCCATAATTGATTGCCAAGATAATCCAATTCATGATGCACATCCTTGTCATGTTTCAGAAATACAAGACCCAATGCCACCATGCACTTTATTGCCATTACCTGTTTTAGAGGACCCCATTCGAAGTCCCTCTTCCTCATGTTCAAGCATTGATTCCTTGCCAGAATCCATCGCAAATGTTCAAAGTGCATCCCCTTCATGCCAAAGCATTGATTCCTTGCCAGAATCCATCGCAAATGTTCAAAGTGCATCCCCTTCATGCCAAAGCATTGATTCCTTGTCAGAATCCTCCATGCATATCCAAAGTCCAACCTCATGTCAAGAGGATAATTTAGAGCACGAAGAAATGAGTCCTAAAGCAAATCAAGATCAAGATCCTGAAACCTTATCACCCCATCCAATTGTTGACCAAGATCCCATTTCCCCAGACACTCATAATGATTCCCCTATTCTTGTACATCCTATCCAAAGTCCTATTGGCACTCCATTCCCCAGGCAAGATCAAGATATCCCAGTCCATTCGATCCCAAAGGATCCCCTTCCATTTCATGAACATAATGTCCTTTCAAATCCCATTGACATTCCACTTCCTAAGAAGGATCAAGATATCCCTTCCATTCTTTCCGATGATTCCATTAAAAGTCAAGAGTAAAGCACCTTTAAAGAGGATTCCAATGATCTTCCTCCTTGTCAAGATCAAATTATTCCTTCAGATCCTCCACAAGATCCACTTGTTCCTCCATCTCCACGTCCTAATCCAGCATATCCACTCCAAGAGTGCATTTCTTTTGGTGATCCCATTATTTCTCCCATTCCATCTCTTGAAGAGCCTATCATTGAACCATGCCCACTACATGATCCTAATCCCCCTCATGATCCTAATCCCCCTCATGATTCTAACGTGTCAGTGCAAGATGTTCATGAACCCTCGACATGCATAATGGGTTCTTCCACTTTGGTGCAATCCAATCCACTTCAAGATCTCATTATTTCTCTCATATCATATCCACCTCATAATGGACTCGCGTCTTCTTCCCAAAGAAAAGAGTATCCTACAAGTCAAGATATTCATAAAGGCAAAGGAGTAGACCTTCATAAGCAAGAATCTCTCCATATCAAAGAGTATACTAATGGTCATGGCTACACAACTCACTCTCAAGACGTTGGTATCCCTCCATCAAAATCAAAACATATCCCTTCCCCATCATCGCTTCCATCCATTCTAGGTCCCTATATCCCTCCATCTCCTATGCAACATCAGAAAAGGCACACATCTTGGAGAACCTTCCATCCATCCCACATGCCTCCATATCATTCCCATCCACATCGACATTCATTTCCTCCTCCAAGCAATTTGGATGCCAAGTATAAAAGTCATAAGTCTAAAAATCCACATGTATTCAAGGATCAACATGTCCAATCTAATCGGCATGTCAAAACAAAGAACAATATGATTTATAAAGAAAAAGAAAAATACAAAAGGCCGCAAAGGCCCACTGAGCAAAATCAAGCAAAGTCAAAATATATATGGGTTCCTAAATCCCTTGTGCAAGCAATGCACTCCAAGGAACCACAAAAGCATGAAACATCAAAAACCATGTGGATTCCCAAGAAGCTCCTTGAAGCCCAAAGAGAAACATCAAACTTGGCATCTAAAATTGTTGTTCCTCCATCCAAATTTTCCAAGTCTATTTCTCCACCACCTCCTTCTTCCATTTTGGGCCCTTATGTCCCAAAATCCCAGGCTATTCCCCCATCCAAATCTCAATATCCAAAATACGTCTTTCCTCCATCAGTCCATCACCCCTCAAGGTGTGTGCCAATGTCGATCTTGCCAACATTTCCATCCACTCAAGGCTAATTCTTCCAGTACCGTATCCATTATCCAATGCATATTTTCCATCCTTCCATCCCTCTCATCCAATCCTTTGCATAAATCATTGCCTTAGTTTCATCTCATTGTCCATGTCCTTATCCTACCAACGTCTTTGAGCATACTTTTAAAGGTCATGGTCCATTCTTTTCAAGGCTACTATCCAAACAAAAAGACGCTTGAGTCCTTCTTCCATCCCCTATCATGTGTCCATCTTCTTCTAAAAAAGTCAAAATGCAAAAAAGGAAAAAAAGTGAAAAAAAAAAAAAAAGTGAAAAAAGAAAAAAAAAAATAAAGAAAAATAATTCGTCCACTGGTGAAAACCTAGCAAACAGGCGCCTTAGGCAAGTACCATGATGAAAACCTGGCAAACAGGCGTCATGCGTAATTTATGAACTTCTTGCACACCACACTTGGGGGCAAGTTTCCTCCTTCATATCCTTTTGTCCTTCATTGTTCCATTATCCTATCGAACCCATGTCATTACCCTTCATTATCCTATCGAACCCCTGTCATTACCCTTCATATCCTATTGTCCCTCATGTCCATTTTCCTCTTTCCACCTTTGATCTTGACAAGGCTGACGATCTTCATGAGCATCATGCATCTTGTTTGCAGCTTTCAGTCTATCATAGCTTTTGGTCATTTATCCATTTGCTTATTTTAACCTTTCATCCATATTCCCTAGCTTATTGCAACTTTCTACCACTATCATGTATACTATCCTGACCTTCAGTCCATGTCCCTTATCCATTCTCGGTCTTTCTTATCCTATCCATATCTTATCACTATCCATACACTCATTTTCATTCCTTGATCTTGATCTGACATAAGGACGTAAAATTTAAACATGGTTTCAAAAACCTCTTGACATGTCCCTCATGCCATGTTCCTGCTTTACATCGTCATATCCAGTCTCTTGTCCCATCACACAATAGCTCTTGGAAATTGCATCTGCGTTGTCTCCATAATAAAAGGCCTTTGTCTTCCCTCTATCCACCAACATTTCAGCAAGCCTATTTATTCACCTATCATATTCCTTTCCTTGCTAGACACTAGGGGCAAAATCTCTTTAAAAAAAAAAATCTCATAAAAATCCAAAAAAGTCCTGAAAAAAAATTCAAAAAAAATTGAAAATTGTCCTGAAATAATCCATAAAAAAATCGAATAATGTCCTGAAAAAATTCATAAAAATCAAATAAAGTCCTGAAAAAAGAATGAACGAACAAAAAAATTGTAAAACTCCAAAAACCAAAAACATGCATTTTTGCAATAAGGTGTTCCCTTTATGCATCGACAGATCACTGAGCATTCATCCAACGACACTTGCCATCCAACATTGTGCTTTAATGAAATCATGCATTAACAGATGAACTTTTTCAACTCAAACCAAGCATTCAAACTGATCCAAATTGTCTTATCAATCGAATATCCGCATTAAAAATCATTTGTCCTTGTCACATTATCATGGGTCTTATACAGGGTGTGGTATACTCGAAACCAGACTGTGCCTTGTCTTAGACGGGGTACCACATTTCCTGAAACCAGACAGCATGATCGTCCTATCAGCACGTTCAACTTTTGACAATGAAGATCAAGATGTTTGTTTGTTTGTTTGAATTTGCGCATCTTATCTTTTTATTGATTTGTCTTCGATCATGTTCCTATGTTGCTCGATGATGTCACTGAGTGATTTAGAGTGACCGGGATGGCTCATGATCCTTTTCTTTTTTGATTGTGATTGTCGTTTGTTTATGCTGTGTCTGTCTTATGCAAATTGGGTTGCATTTCAGCTCTGGCCTTCAATGCCATGATGCTACGCATCCATTTTGCTAAATAAAAATAAAGGTTCTCACCTACAAAGTGCATTACTGAAAGCAAAATTTTCATCATCTCTAACTGTCTTCTATCTCATTTCTTCTTACTAACATTTCTTCCGTCCAGTCGGATAGTCAGTTCGGTCTAGTGCTCCAATATCCAAGCACATATGCTGCATCCTGCATCCATTTGGTTAGTACAATTCCATCACACATATTACATCAAGCATTTTATCCATTTCATTTCATAAATCCATAAAAAATACATAAAAATACATCCATACATGTTCATACAAAGTGCATAAGTTATTCATACATGCAAAAAAACATAAGTCATAACATATTGCATCCATCATGTCGATGCATATCATATCACATATCATAATAATATCGGAGTACAAAATCGGACTGTCTGTCCTAAGTATGGCCCGCAGGCTGACTACAAAATGTCAAACTACATAATGTCCACTGTCTGTCATAAGGAGTACGTGCCTCTGTCACTGGGTGCTCCCTCTATCTTCCTCATCCCCGCAATGTCCCGCAAACAAGTTAAATTCATGAAATTCAAAACATGGGTTTTCGAGATACATACCGCTGCTCCTGCGTCCTCCGGTCGTCTGAATGTGCATACATGTTCTCCAAGGTGATCCGCCGTTGGAATGTTCGCCATCTGTCTGCAAGTTTCCTTGTCCAAAGCAACAAATCCTCCTCTTTAGCTAGTGCAAATGAGTCATTTTCACCCTCTTGGTCCCATTTATAGCTCTTTGTCATTGCATAGATGGACGTGCATCCTCTCCATCTTATGTTGGTCGCGGTCTTGTGCACATTAAATTGCTTGTTCTTCATGCATCTGATATCCGATTGTCAGTCCGTTTGATCCTATCATTTTTTATCGATCAAATGGCCTCTTTTCCGCATGTTTCCGGCCAATTCCTCGAGGGGGCATGCATATGTCATTATTGTTGTCTGGGGCATTTTAGTTATTGTTCTTTGAAACAACGCTCAGAATCGCATTGTCTCAAAGAGGGGCAAAATGTAGACACCCAAAAATGGTCAACGCTTGCGGAATCATACTTTAACATTTGCGCATTGCCTCATTTTAGGTTTTTGCATCGCATTAACATTTCTCCTATGATTCACACTTGGTCTTTATCATTTGCGAACATCGAGTCGTTCTTCTACATTCTTCAATCATCTCGTCCTCAAATTTGGTCTTGTCGACAACATTATCCAGTCATGATTTTGATCGATTTTATCTTATTGCATCAATGAGCATGCTTATTTGTCATCATTTTGGACATCGTCAATCCTAATTAGGGTTTTGTCCTCTTTTCAATCCTGTCAATCTTGCGATCAATTTGTCATCGATCGTTGTCCTCTTATCAATCTTGTCGATTTATCATCAATCCTTCAATCTTGTCATTTTAACGATCGATTTGTCATCGATCGTTGTCTGTCTCAATTATGTCAATTTGGATCAATTTGTCATTGTTCCTCGTCAATTGGCGCATTTTCTCAAATCAAATCATTTTGTCGCATTGGTCATTTATCAATTCAAAATCATGATATTAATTATCTTCAATCAAGACCTAATTGTCATTTTCGCATTTCTAATTCGTCTTCTAGGGTTTTATGATTTATTCATTTAACCTAATTTGTCATTTCTTCCTTTAGGATTAAATAAATTACTTATTTATCCTAGGTCTTCTCATTACAATTAAATCTTTATTTAATTGGCTAATTATTCTTCTTTGTGAATTGATTAATAAATGAAAAATTATTAATTAATTCACTAATTCTTAAATCCTATTTTTCATCAATTTCTAATTCCAATTTTCTAATTTGTCATCAATTTCAATTTCCTAATTTTCAAATTTCTAATTCCTTTTCCCTCCTAATTCATCTCCTAATTCTATGGGAGTGGCATTTCAATTTGTCATGAAATTGTCATAATTGATTAATCAATCAATTTTGATATGAATTGTGTCATAATCAATCAATCAAATTGTGCATGGAAATGCATAATTTGTCATAATTGACATATTGATTTGCAATTTCCATTTGAATTGCATCATGCCAATTTTGTCATTTATCCAATTTCTCTATAAATTGGATGTTTTTTTCAATCAAAGCCCCTTGAATCGCTTCATGAATCCCGAATTTCTGTCAAACTACCAAATTTTTTGTTTCTAGTACTCTTGAGCTTTTTGCTTTCAATTGTGTGAGCACTTGTAGGTGAGATCCACAAACCTATTGAAGAGGAAAGAACAACAATGGAGCCGCATGGAAGGAGTATTCAATTTCACATCTGGTTTGCACAATTTTACTTTTGAATGCTTTGTTTCCATACCTCTATTGAATGTGCTTAGGATTAGGTTCATTTCAATGAGTGTTCTTTTGATTAAGCTATCATATCTTGTGTTGTGATTGATATATACTTGTCTTTTGATGATTCCTAATTTCTATGCTACATTAACTGGTGAACCCGACGTGAATACTAACCTTCTAACCATCTTACTGTGTTTTGGAGTGCTTCTAAGTTGATTTGCAGGTCAAAAACCCAAAAACAGGGCCATGCAGTGCATTCTGGACACTCCTGCGCCTGTGTGAAGCATTCTGTGCCTGTGTTGAGACATCTTGTGCCTGTGTTGAAACATTCTGCGCTTGTGTCATACATTCTGCGCTTGTGTCATGACTTCTGTGCCTGTGTAAAGTCTAGATCAGAGGTGAAAAATGCAGTTTTTACTTGAAAAATTTTATATGTTTTAGTAAATTGCAATTTTGAGGGTCTTCGGTGCATTTGTGGACAAATATGGTGTGATGAGACATCATTGATGTTTCCGAAATTTGGTTCTAGATTATTTGAATACCTTTCCAACGCATCAAACGGTTTGTAATTCGGAGCTAGGATGAGAAAGTTATGCCTTCTCAAAGTGGACTGAAATTATAATCTGGTTTTCATAAATTAGATCATCTGTGCTTTGGATTTTGGTACTAATTGTTTGTGCAGATCTTGGCATACGCATGAGAAAGACTAAAAATCAAACTACTAACATGTGTTATGCAGATTCGATGGTCAAAGACAACAAATCAAACTTCTGACATGTGTTTTGCAGGTTGCCTTGGAGAAACAACCAAATTGTGTGTTTGAGATTTTTAATTAGGCACTTAGTGATTTATAAATAGGTGGAAGTGAACCTTTGTTTGCTTTGTTTGTTAAGTATGACACTGGAGTAGGAGAGTATGCTCTCATCCTTCTTAGGGTGATCAGAAATCCAGATCTTCGATACCATGCTTGTGTTGTTGATTGTTTGTCTCCATTAGAGGGCCTGCCTTCCCGACCACTTTGCTTTAGCAAGCAAGTGATAATCGTGAGAAGGGGACGACCCAAAGTGAGTACGGCTAGAATTCCTTGGCATTCTAACTCACTATAAAAAAAATACCTGATGGGCGAAAGCTTTGAAGGAAGTGTTATGTGGGAATTGCAGTTACTTGGGAAGTGATGACCCTTGAACTCTTTCTCATATCAACATCTAAGTAGGGCCTCTTGGTCTAAATCGCACTTGCGCGACTACATTTGTTTGGTATCTTGATGGGCTTAATGTCTCAATCATGCTTGCATGACATCAAGGAGTAATGCTTAACAGAAATCCTTATTACATACCTTGTTTTTAGAGGCCAAAAACCCTTCTAGTTGCTTGAGAAGGACAAATTCGGATACTTGGAAGAGATACTAAGTTCGTAATGGGGAGATTCCATGGGGACTGATGCTTGGCTGCCCTGAGAAGTGAGTGCCGTGGAGGGGAGCCCGTGGGGTCAAGCATCTATGTATTCTCCTTGAATCTCATAATGAGTCTACCTCTCAAGTACCTAATGTCTTTGCCTACCCTAAGGAATGTGGAAATGAGCATGATTGTCTTGAGTCTAAGTTATAACATCTTGTATTCTTTGATTGTCAAAAGTTGAATACCATTTCAAGAACAAACACATTGATATAACATAAGATCAAACACAAAAGACATTCATCCAACAAAAAAATTCAACAAGATTCAAAGAGCATCTTCCTAAAGCATGATTATCAAACATTGTTTAAAATCTTGTCTTAACATTTATGTCACTTGCATTTAGGTTCATCCTAGGTTGCATTTTGCAAAATCATTGTCAAGTATCAAGGTTAGGTTTTCATCTAAGTCATACTCCTTTGCATATCAATAAGGGTCATCCATTTGCATGTGTCCTCTTACATTAAAGTCATACCATTGTCATACATTTGCATTTGCATATCCCAAGTCTCTTCATTAAGCCTAAGTCATTGTCATATCATATTAAGATCATTTGCATATTAATTGTCCTTTTGCATATAGTGTCAAACCTAGGTCTTGTCATCCTTGAGTAATCCAAATCTTTGATAAACCCTAAGTCATTGTTAGGAAGTCTAGACCTTATCAAACCTTTTGTCCTTTTGTCATCAATATCATTTCGTCAAACCTAGCTTAGTATCCAAGCATATAGGAGAGACATTGTCATCTTGTCCTTTGTCACTTGGTCCTTCTGTCCTTTGAGGTCTAGACATCATTTCAATTTCCTAAGGGTCTCTTTTAGATTTGCATTCAAAAGTTTGTCAAAATCTTCAAAAACAACCAAAAACATAGATTGCATTTTCATTTATTTAGGTTGCATTTAATTGCATATCATACATTATACTTGAAAAATTCCAAAAATATTGCATTTGCATAGTGACATGTCAATTGAAACAAGGTTCCAAGCACCAATGATGCAACAAAGTTTGACATATCAACCGACAATGCAATCAAATTTTAATCCAAGGCAATCACAATTATATCCAACCCAACAACAAGGCAATATCGGTCAAACTTATCATGATGATTTAAATGTCCAAATACAAAAACTAGAGGAGAAACTAGCTCAAGAAAAGGAGATATTGGAGCAAAAAGTGATAGTGAGAAGATAAGATCTCAAATGTCCAAAATGTTTCAAAAATTTCCAGGTCAAAATCCAAATTTTGAGCCAATTAATGTAAGATCTCTTCTTGAACGATCAGACATACCAGCTCTCCTCTCCCAAATAGAGATGATGAAACAATTACAAGAAAGGAGACAACATCAATTTCAACATTATGTGCCTCCACAACAAGAACAAGAAGGTGTTTACTATCAATCATATTTTCAACCATCACAACCAATGACACAACCAATTGTTCAACATATGCAACCAACACAACCAATGGTTCAATTTCAACAATATGTCCAACCAACTATACAATGTCAACAAATGGTTCAACCAATGGTGGAATATCAATGTCAACAACCACAATCACCAATTCAAAAACAAAACTTGCAACATGCACCAAGCCGAATTTTGAACATGTCAAACCAAAATGATCAACATCTAGTTCAATATCAGAAAATGACATCAAATCAAAAACAAGTTCAAGTTCAATCAACATATCAATGTCAACAACTGCCACAAAACATTCAAAAACAAAGGTTGCAACACACACCAACCCAAGTTTCAAACATGTCAAACCAATCTGATCAACATCAAGTCCAATATCAAAACATGACATCAAATCAAAAACAAGTTCAAATTCCAAGTCCAATCATGTCAAAACCTAAAAAGAAGGGTGGCCTTATTGCAATGCTCTTAAGGAAACGACTAAGTGAGTCTTTTGAGGAAGATAAAGATAATACACTTATGTCTAGCAATGCCTCATCCCCCCACAAGAAAATTGACTCTCCAGTGGCATCTATCCCTACACCTTTAAAAGTTTCACAAGAACCTTCCATATTGTCCTCATTAAACAATACACCCAAGGCTGCAATTATCCAAGAGCTATCCATAATTGATTGCCAAGATAATCCAATTCATGATGCACATCCTTGTCATGTTTCAGAAATACAAGACCCAATGCCACCATGCACTTTATTGCCATTACCTGTTTTAGAGGACCCCATTCGAAGTCCCTCTTCCTCATGTTCAAGCATTGATTCCTTGCCAGAATCCATCGCAAATGTTCAAAGTGCATCCCCTTCATGCCAAAGCATTGATTCCTTGCCAGAATCCATCGCAAATGTTCAAAGTGCATCCCCTTCATGCCAAAGCATTGATTCCTTGTCAGAATCCTCCATGCATATCCAAAGTCCAACCTCATGTCAAGAGGATAATTTAGAGCACGAAGAAATGAGTCCTAAAGCAAATCAAGATCAAGATCCTGAAACCTTATCACCCCATCCAATTGTTGACCAAGATCCCATTTCCCCAGACACTCATAATGATTCCCCTATTCTTGTACATCCTATCCAAAGTCCTATTGGCACTCCATTCCCCAGGCAAGATCAAGATATCCCAGTCCATTCGATCCCAAAGGATCCCCTTCCATTTCATGAACATAATGTCCTTTCAAATCCCATTGACATTCCACTTCCTAAGAAGGATCAAGATATCCCTTCCATTCTTTCCGATCATTCCATTAAAAGTCAAGAGCAAAGCACCTTTAAAGAGGATTCCAATGATCTTCCTCCTTGTCAAGATCAAATTATTCCTTCAGATCCTCCACAAGATCCACTTGTTCCTCCATCTCCACGTCCTAATCCAGCATATCCACTCCAAGAGTGCATTTCTTTTGGTGATCCCATTATTTCTCCCATTCCATCTCTTGAAGAGCCTATCATTGAACCATGCCCACTACATGATCCTAATCCCCCTCATGATCCTAATCCCCCTCATGATTCTAACGTGTCAGTGCAAGATGTTCATGAACCCTCGACATGCATAATGGGTTCTTCCACTTTGGTGCAATCCAATCCACTTCAAGATCTCATTATTTCTCTCATATCATATCCACCTCATAATGGACTCGCGTCTTCTTCCCAAAGAAAAGAGTATCCTACAAGTCAAGATATTCATAAAGGCAAAGGAGTAGACCTTCATAAGCAAGAATCTCTCCATATCAAAGAGTATACTAATGGTCATGGCTACACAACTCACTCTCAAGACATTGGTATCCCTCCATCAAAATCAAAACATATCCCTTCCCCATCATCTCTTCCATCCATTCTAGGTCCCTATATCCCTCCATCTCCTATGCAACATCAGCAAAGGCACACATCTTGGAGAACCTTCCATCCATCCCACATGCCTCCATATCATTCCCATCCACACCGACATTCATTTCCTCCTCCAAGCAATTTGGATGCCAAGTATAAAAGTCATAAGTCTAAAAATCCACATGTATTCAAGGATCAACATGTCCAATCTAATCGGCATGTCAAAACAAAGAACAATATGATTTATAAAGAAAAAGAAAAATACAAAAGGCCGCAAAGGCCCACTGAGCAAAATCAAGCAAAGTCAAAATATATATGGGTTCCTAAATCCCTTGTGCAAGCAATGCACTCCAAGGAACCACAAAAGCATGAAACATCAAAAACCATGTGGATTCCCAAGAAGCTCCTTGAAGCCCAAAGAGAAACATCAAACTTGGCATCTAAAATTGTTGTTCCTCCATCCAAATTTTCCAAGTCTATTTCTCCACCACCTCCTTCTTCCATTTTGGGCCCTTATGTCCCAAAATCCCAAGCTATTCCCCCATCCAAATCTCAATATCCAAAATACGTCTTTCCTCCATCAGTCCATCACCCCTCAAGGTGTGTGCCAATGTTGATCTTGCCAACATTTCCATCCACTCAAGGCCAATTCTTCCAGTACCCTATCCATTATCCAATGCATATTTTCCATCCTTCCATCCCTCTCGTCCAATCCTTTGCATAAATCATTGCCTTAGTTTCATCTCATTGTCCATGTCCTTATCCTACCAACGTCTTTGAGCATACTTTTAAAGGTCATGGTCCATTCTTTTCAAGGCTACTATCCAAATAAAAAGACGCTTGATTCCTTCTTCCATCCCCTATCATGTGTCCATCTTCTTCTAAAAAAGTCAAAATGCAAAAAAGGAAAAAAAGTGAAAAAAAAAAAAAAAGTGAAAAAAGAAAAAATAAATAAAGAAAAATAATTCGTCCACTGGTGAAAACCTAGCAAACAGGCGCCTTGGGCAAGTACCATGATGAAAACCTGGCAAATAGGCGTCATGCGTAATTTATGAACTTCTTGCACACCACACTTGGGGGCAAGTTTCCTCCTTCATATCCTTTTGTCCTTCATTGTTCCATTATCCTATCGAACCCATGTCATTACCCTTCATTATCCTATCGAACCCCTGTCATTACCCTTCATATCCTATTGTCCCTCATGTCCATTTTCCTCTTTCCACCTTTGATCTTGACAAGGCTGATGATCTTCATGAGCATCATGCATCTTGTTTGCAGCTTTCAGTCTATCATAGCTTTTGGTCATTTATCCATTTGCTTATTTTAACCTTTCATCCATATTCCCTAGCTTATTGCAACTTTCTACCACTATCATGTATACTATCCCAACCTTCAGTCCATGTCCCTTATCCATTCTTGGTCTTGCTTATCCTATCCATATCTTATCACTATCCATACACTCATTTTCATTCCTTGATCTTGATCTGACATAAGGACGTAAACTTTAAAGATGGTTTCAAAAACCTCTTGACATGTCCCTCATGCCATGTTCCTGCTTTACATCGTCATATCCAGTCTCTTGTCCCATCACACAACAGCTCTTGGAAATTGCATCTGCGTTGTCTCCATAATAAAAGGCCTTTGTCTTCCCTCTATCCACCAACATTTCAGCAAGCCTATTTATTCACCTATCATATTCCTTTCCTTGCTAGACACTGGGGGCAAAATCTCTTAAAAAAAAAAAATCTCATAAAAATCCAAAAAAGTCCTTAAAAAAAATTCAAAAAAATTGAAAATTGTCCTGAAATAATCCATAAAAAAATCGAATAATGTCCTGAAAAAATTCATAAAAATCAAATAAAGTCCTGAAAAAAGAATGAACGAACAAAAAAATTGTAAAACTCCAAAAACCAAAAACATGCATGTTTGTAATAAGGTGTTCCCTTTATGCATCGACAGATCACTGAGCATTCATCCAATGACACTTGCCATCCAACATTGTGCTTTAATGAAATCACGCATTAACAGATGAACTTTTTCAACTCAAACCAAGCATTCAAACTGATCCAAATTGTCTTATCAATCGAATATCCGCATTAAAAATCATTTGTCCTTGTCACATTATCATGGGTCTTATACAGGGTGTGGTATACTCGAAACCAGACTGTGCCTTGTCTTAGACGGGGTACCACATTTCCTGAAACCAGACAGTATGATCATCCTATCAGCACGTTCAACTTTTGACTATGAAGATCAAGATGTTTGTTTGTTTGTTTGAATTTGCGCATCTTATCTTTTTATTGATTTGTCTTCGATCATGTTCCTATGTTGCTCGATGATGTCACTGAGTGATTTAGAGTGACCGGGATGGCTCATGATCCTTTTCTTTTTTGATTGTGATTGTCGTTTGTTTATGTTGTGTCTGTCTTATGCAAATTGGGTTGCATTTCAGCTCTGGCCTTCAATGCCATGATGCTACGCATCCATTTTGCTAAATAAAAATAAAGGTTCTCACCTACAAAGTGCATTACTGAAAGCAAAATTTTCATCATCTCTAACTGTCTTCTATCTCATTTCTTCTTACTAACATTTCTTCCATCCGGTCGGATAGTCAGTTCGGTCTAGTGCTCCGATATCCAAGCACAGATGCTGCATCCTGCATCCATTTGGTTAGTACAATTCCATCACACATATGACATCAAGCATTTTATCCATTTCATTTCATAAATCCATAAAAAATACATAAAAATACATCCATACATGTTCATACAAAGTGCATAAGTTATTCATACATGCAAAAAAACATAAGTCATAACATATTGCATCCATCATGTCGATGCATATCATATCACATATCATAATAATATCGGAGTACAAAATCAGACTGTCTGTCCTAAGTATGGCCCGCAGGCTGACTACAAAATGTCAAACTACATAATGTCCACTGTCTGTCATAAGGAGTACGTGCCTCTGTCACTGGGTGCTCCCTCTATCTTCCTCATCCCCGCAATATCCCACAAACAAGTTAAATTCATGAAATTCAAAACATGGGTTTTCGAGATACATACCGCTGCTCCTGCGTCCTCCGGTCGTCTGAATGTGCGTACACGTTCTCCAAGGTGATCCGCCATTGGAATGTTCGCCATCTGTTTGCAAGTGTCCTTGTCCAAAGCAACAAATCCTCCTCTTTAGCTAGTGCAAATGAGTCATTTTCACCCTCTTGGTCCCATTTATAGCTCTTTGTCATTGCATAGATGGACGTGCGTCCTCTCCATCTTATGTTGGTCGCGGTCTTGTGCACATTAAATTGCTTGTTCTTCATGCATCTGATATCCGATTGTCAGTCCGTTCGATCCTATCATTTTTTATCGATCAATTGGCCTCTTTTCCACATGTTTCCGGCCAATTCCTCGAGGGGGCATGCATATGTCATTATTGTTGTCTGGGGCATTTTAGTTATTGTTCTTTGAAACAACGCTCAGAATCGCATTGTCTCAAAGAGGGGCAAAATGTAGACACCCAAAAATGGTCAACGCTTGCGGAATCATACTTTAACATTTGCGCATTGCCTCATTTTAGGTTTTTGCATCGCATTAACATTTCTCCTATGATTCGCACTTGGTCTTTATCATTTGCGAACATCGAGTCGTTCTTCTACATTCTTCAATCATCTCGTCCTCAAATTTGGTCTTGTCGACAACATTATCCAGTCATGATTTTGATCGATTTTATCTTATTGCATCAATGAGCATGCTTATTTGTCATCATTTTGGACATCGTCAATCCTAATTAGGGTTTTGTCCTCTTTTCAATCCTATCAATCTTGCGATCAATTTTTCATCGATCGTTGTCCTCTTATCAATCTTGTCGATTTATCATCAATCCTTCAATCTTGTCATTTTAACGATCGATTTGTCATCGATCGTTGTCTGTCTCAATTATGTCAATTTGGATCAATTTGTCATTGTTCCTCATCAATTGGCGCATTTTCTCAAATCAAATCATTTTGTCGCATTGGTCATTTATCAATTCAAAATCATGATATTAATTATCTTCAATCAAGACCTAATTGTCATTTTCGCATTTCTAATTCGTCTTCTAGGGTTTTATGATTTATTCATTTAACCTAATTTGTCATTTCTTCCTTTAGGATTAAATAAATTACTTATTTATCCTAGGTCTTCTCATTACAATTAAATCTTTATTTAATTGGCTAATTATTCTTCTTTGTGAATTGATTAATAAATGAAAAATTATTAATTAATTCACTAATTCTTAAATCCTATTTTTCATCAATTTCTAATTCCAATTTCCTAATTTGTCATCAATTTCAATTTCCTAATTTTCAAATTTCTAATTCCTTTTCCCTCCTAATTCATCTCCTAATTCTATGGGAGTGGCATTTCAATTTGTCATGAAATTGTCATAATTGATTAATCAATCAATTTGATATGAATTGTGTCATAATCAATCAATCAAATTGTGCATGGAAATGCATAATTTGTCATAATTGACATATTGATTTGCAATTTCCATTTGAATTGCATCATGCCAATTTTGTCATTTATCCAATTTCTCTATAAATTGGATGTTTTTTTCAATCAAAGCCCCTTGAATCGCTTCATGAATCCCGAATTTCTGTCAAACTACCAAATTTTTTGTTTCTAGTACTCTTGAGCTTTTTGCTTTCAATTGTGTGAGCACTTGTAGGTGAGATCCACAAACCTATTGAAGAGGAAAGAACAACAATGGAGCCGCATGGAAGGAGTATTCAATTTCACATCTGGTTTGCACAATTTTACTTTTGAATGCTTTGTTTCCATACCTCTATTGAATGTGCTTAGGATTAGGTTCATTTCAATGAGTGTTCTTATGATTAAGTTATCATGTCTTGCGTTTTGATTGATCTACTTGTTTTGATGAATCCTAATTCTTATGCTACACATATATACATATATATTTCACAATTGCATCACATCCTGCACACAACACATGTTAGCAATCTTGCATTTCATCATGTAAATAGTCATTTGCATTATCATATTCATCTGCATTTCATACTTTCATATTTTCATTTGCATAGCATATTAAAATACATATGGCTACAACCAATCCTTGTGTCACCCTTTCCAGACAGAGGAACCCATTGATCACTCCTGCCAGTACTACTGGTAGTGCTAATCCAGTATGTGTCATGGTATCCCAAGCCACGTGTCTAGCCCTTATCTCCAGTCCCCGATCCTGAAATACTCATCTCAACGCATCCCTATCTCCATCTCGGTTGTAAGGAACTAACTCCCCATCGATCGGTATCCTCAAAATTCTGTATACATCCTCCAAGGTGACTGTCATCTCACCCATCAAAAAATGAAAAGTACAAGTCTCTGAGTGCCATCTCTCAGCTAAAGCAGTCAGCAATCCCATGTTTGCCCAAAACTCAAGCACATACAGAATAAATCACAAACCCATAACCTCAATCGCGGCTCTATCCTCAAATGTCAGCTCTAGTCGTAACCTCTAAGTTGATGGGAATCTCTCTCGTGACTCTAGCATAGGTAGATACTCCTGTAGTTAAGCAAATCAACTGTGTCAGTCATAGTGGCATTCACTGTTCATCACAAAATGCTGCTTATTATCCTAGTACTTATATCTATCATATGACACTTTATCCTAGTGACACTCACTGTTCATCACAAAGTGTTGCTTCTATTCTAGTGACACTCACTGTTCATCACAAAGTGTTGCTATTTATCCTAGTGGCACTCCCTGTTCATCACAAAGTACTACGTGTTATTGCACTCCCTGTTCATCACAAAGTGCCACTCATATTTGCATTCCTTGTTCATCACAAAGTGTTGCTCATATTAGTACTCCCTATTCATCACAAAGTACTATGTCTTGGTACTCCCTGTTCATCACAAAGTACCTTGATCTATCCTATCCTAGGGCCTCTACTTGAGTGTATCCTCTTAAGTAGTTTCCTAATTGGCAATGTATGTTCTATCACAGAATTGTCAATCCTAGCCCTATCTGCTATCCCAGTCTTCCCTAGAGGACCTGCTTGAGTGTATCCTCTCAGTAGCTTATCCAATCGATAGTGTATGATCATCACAGAATTGCCGATTTGGCCTTGAAGACATAAACACGCCTTCATTACTTAAACATGCTTACATACTGCATAAACGTGCCTGGCACTAGAATAGACGTGCCTTAGCATTTTTTGCCTTGTTTGACATATTCTAAAATGCATTTATTGCACTACCTAACATGCATTTATGACAACATTTATTACGACAAAGTACAAGGAGGTTTTATGGTACTTACCGTCTCTCATGCATCTGTTGACCTTTGAAATCGGCAAACGCGATCGAATCTATGCACCATTGCCATCGCTGCTGACTATTGCTGCTCTATTCTCTATCTGCACTCTGATCTCTTGGATGTGTGGATGACAATGAGGATGTATTCCCCTCGTAGTCTATCTTATAGACTAATCTAGCCCTAGTCTCCCGAGTCAGTCTTCATTACCCCGTGACTCTGTCACTCTATCCTATTTGGTCAGTCCATTCTAGCCTTTCTTTCTTATCGAGAGATTGTCTGTGATCTTTCCAGACATTTTCATCCAATCTCTTGAGGGGTCATATCATTCCCATCTTGGGGCAACTTTGTATCAGTTCATATTATCTTCTTTGAAACAACGCGACAAGCCGCATTGTCTCAAAAAGTGGCAAAATGTAGACACCTAAAATTGTCCAGTCTAATTAAATAAATATTTTATTTATTTAATTAATTCATTTATCCTCTTCTAGCCTTATTTCTCATTTAAAAAAATACATTTATTTATTTAAATTATCCTTTTCCTAAATTAAATAAATATCTTATTTATTTAATTGATCCCACTTCTTCTATTAATTAATTAAATCTTTATTTATTTAATTAATTCATTAGCCTTTTCTACCCATGACACATGTCATTCATCTTTTAATTCATACACTACCTACCCCTTTCATTATTTTATTATTTTCTCTACCTACCCTCTAATCATAGCCGACCTCTTTTACACCTCTTAATCTTATCCCTCCATTTCTTATGGTGTCTTCTATATAAGGAGATGCTTCCTTCATTATCAAACCCCCGATGATTATTCGACTACACTACACCCTTGCACTTGCATATGCGATCCTACTTGCATCCACATTTCTGTTATTTGTTGAGCTCTTGTGCACACATAAAATCTGAGAGCAAATATATCATGCAAGATCAATGGAGATAGGAAGAATGGAGATTCAAACCCTATTGGATATGTGATGGTATAATCTTTGTGATTTCATTTGATTTGCATTGTCTTAGGTAATCTTCATATGTTATGGTGGATCTTTGTTGTTGTTAGGCTAGGGTTTTGTGGTTGAATCCATTTAGTCTTTCAATATTGTTGTATCCATTTTCACCGTATATAGATACCACAATCCATAATCGACTGTTCCTTTCAGACATCGAAGAATCCTTTTGACAGCTATCAAGTGGGATTCTCTTGGACATTTCTGAAAATGAGCTACTATGCCCACTTCATTTGCAATATCAGGTATGTTGTGCACCACATAGTGCAACTTACTAATCATTGACCGATACTCCTTTTCATTCACTAGTGTTGAATCATCTTCCTTGGTCATTTTATAGCCAGTCACCATAGGTGTACCAACCAGTTTGCTTTCCTCCATGCCAAAATTCCTCAATACCTCTTTGACATACTTTGGCTAGGTAATAAAGATACCCTCTTTCATTTGCTGAATTTGTAAACTAGTGAAGAATTTTATTTGTCCTATCAAAGACATATCAAACTCTTTCTTCATTTCATCTACAAACGCATGACTCATTCTATCATATCTTCTAAAGATTATGTCATCCACAAACACTTCAAAAATCAAAATCTGACCACCTTCTGATTTCAAGTAGATGTTGTTATCTTCACTTGTTCTCTAAAATCCAATCTTCACAAGATGAGAGTGTAGTTTTTCATACCACACCCTAGGTGTCTTTTTTAGTCCATATAGGGCTTTGTGTAATCTACACACCATGTCACTATCTTCTAATAAGGTAAACCCTTCTGGTTGCTCTATATACACTTCCTCTTCTAGGATTCCATTCAGAAAAAAAGACTTCGCATCCATATGATAAACCTTAAATCCCTTGAATGCTGCAAATGCAAGTAGCATTCAAACACCTTCTAATCTAGCCATAGGAGAAAAAGTTTCTCTATAGTCTTCTCCTTCCTCTTGAGCATATCCCTTACATACAAGCCTAGCCTTATTTCTTACAACCCTGCCTTCTTCATTTAGCTTATTCCGGAAAACCCATTTGGTACCTATGACATTTTTATGTTCCGATCTGGGCACCAAAGACCATGTTGCATTATTTTCTATCTGGTCTAGCTCCTCTTCCATTGCTTTAATCCAGTCTTCATCTGTAAGAGCTTCTCTTGAAGTCTTGGGTTCAAATTTAGAAATCATGCAAGAGCTTTCTTTTACTTTTCTTCTTGTGAGTATCCATGCATCCTTATCTCCTATGATTTTCTTTGGATCATGATGCAACTTCACATATCTAGGAATGATTCTAGCCTAGTCTGCTAGCTTTTCTTCTTCTTCTTCACTAACTTCTTCTTCTTCTCTCACTGCAGCTTCTACTGGTATAGGAACACTGAGATCTTTACAAATTTCTTTCTTAACCAGTTCCCAGAAGGCTATACCCAGTTCATCTTCCACTTCTTTGTTGCATGTTTCCTCAGGTTCCTTAGGGAATTCATCAACCCTGACATTGATACTTTCAACAATCTTCCATGTTCTATTGTTGTAGCACTTGAGAGCTTTTCTCTTAGTGGAATATCCCAGAAATATTCCTTCATCACATTTTGCATCAAATTTGCTCAAATATTCACCTCTCTTGATATATCACTTACTACCAAACACTTTAAATTAACTCATAGTGGGAGTTTTCCCGGTCCAATACTTGTAAGGGGTTTTATCTTTACCTTTCTTGATGAGTACCCGGTTCATAGTGTAGACTGCAGTACTCACTGCTTCTCTCCAAAAAGTGTGAGCAACCTTTCCTTGGATCAACATAGTTCTAGCCGCTTCAACTACAGTCCTGTCATTTCTTTCTGCTATGCCATTTTGATGTGATATCCTTGGGGTAGACAACTTCCTCTTGATACCATTATCTTCATAGTACTTATTGAATTCATCAGAAGTGAATTCTCCTCCTTGATCAATTCTCAGGCATTTTATCTTTTTACCACTTTCTTTTTCTACTAATGCTCTGAAGGCTTTGAATTTTCCAAATGCTTCAGACTTGTCTTTCAAGAATCCACATCATTCTTGAGAAGTCATCAGTAAGAATCATAAAATACCTATCTCCCTAAATACTTCTAGTTTTCATAAGACCACACAAATTAGTATGCACAAGATCAAGTAAGTTTTCTGCTGAGAAAGACTTACCTTTAAAAGTTGAGGAAGACATCTTCCCAAGTTGACATTCTCTGCAGAAATAATTATCAGGTTTTTTTAGCAAAGGTAATCCTCTTATCACCTTTATCTTTCTGGCTTTAACAATGTTTTCAAAGTTCATATGACAGAGTCTCCTATGCCATATCCAATTATCATCAAAATTAGCCATTAGGCACAGACTTATCTTGGCATTCAACTAAAATAGGTTGCCTCTGGTCTATTTACCAGTGGCAATAACTTCACCACTCTTCCCAATTATATTGAAAATTCCACCTTTGAATTCTAGAACTAATCCTTTATCATTCAGCTAAGAAACACTCAACAGGTTATGCTTAAGACCTTCTACCCAGTAGATATCATCTGCACTGCTCTTTCCATTCAGTGAGATGGATCCTTTTCCTTTCACCAAGCATGGTGTATTGTTACCAAATCTGACAACACCTCCATCATATTCTTCCAGAGACAGAAACTTTCTCCAGTCACGGGTCATGTGGTGAGAACAACCATTATCAATTATCCACTTATTAGAGTTGTCAATGCGAGAGACAAGTGCTTTCTTGTCGGATACTTCTTCCTTTACTGCTACAAATACTATGTCTTCATTTTCTTCATCTTCTGATTCTTCATCAGTGACACCTTCATCCACAACAACTAGACAATTTCTCCTGTTTCCTCCTTTATATTTTCTAAACCTCTCTGGTTTATCCTTATTATCATTGTTAGGAAAATTAATAGCTATATGTCCTATCTTGTTGCAGGAAAAACATTTCAAAGGAATTTTACCTCTATATTTTCCAGTTCCCTTCGGAAGTCTTTTAGCAAGAAGAGCTTCGAACTCCATTAGAATCTCTTCATCATCCATATCTTTGCATTGTCTGGATTCATAGCTAGTACTAGTTTCTTTTCCTTTTCTAGATGGTACGGTAGATGGTTTAAAGGCTGACTCAATCTTCTAAACACTACCATCATAGCTATTCAACTCATATGCAGTTAACTTTGATATTATAGAATCTAAGGATACCTTGGTCTTATCAATAGACCTTAGCTCCTAGATAGAAGCAACTCTGATTTCATAGACTGGTAACAATGATCTAAGAACTTTACTAACAACAATGTCATCATTAATAGTTCCACCAGCGCTTTTGATATCTCCAACTACTATCTTAATCCTAATACCATATTGTTGAATGGTCTCTCCTTCAACCACCCTCATGTCTTCAAATTTTCCTCTAAGGCTTTCTTCCTTAGCTTTCTTTACATGCTCATCACCACCATAAATGGTTTCAAGTGTATCCCATACCTCCTTAGGAGTGTCCTTGTCTTGTACATCAATAAACTCAATGTCTGACAGGCTGTTGATAAGGGCTTCCATGACTTGCCCATTTTCCTAGATTTCTCTCTTCTGATCATTGGTCAGAGTGCCAGTGGGAATCACACAGGCATTCTCAACATAGCTCCAGTGTTGAGCACCCATACTCTTGATGTAAATCTTCATTTTGTCCTTCCATATCTTAAAGTTATCTCTATTGAACTTAGGACCTTCCCTCTTCATCATTACAATAGGATATTTTACCTCAAGCAGTTAAGCTTATATTACCAAGGACCTGGAGTTGCTCTGATACCAATTGATGAATAATGATGAACAATAGATACCCCAACTGGTATTGAGACGGTGGGGGTGAATCAGTACAGATAAAAACTCTCCTCAATCACTTTGTCTAGCTAAAGCAATACCAACTCATTATCATCATTACTGAACTTAACCATGGCAAAACTAGTTAAACACAGTAAGACACCAGACACCATAAACTAATAAGTTTGAACACTTCAAATACTATCAATACTCAATATCAATTTCACCCATAAACATATGCATGTGGTATACTAGAAATACCATAACCTATAAATTCTACATGCATAGTCTTTCAACCAAATACTTCATAAACATCACATGAAAAAATGCATAGCACATAACACATAGATTTTTCATGTGGAAACCCAAATGGGAAAAACCGCGGTGCAGATGAATACCCACAAGCTTGGTTTGAACTCTTTTGAAGCTCGCCCTGTTAGGAGCCTAGTCCAGTTAAAGAATTTACAATAAGGTTCTACTAGGAACCGATCCTGTTAGAGATCACCCGGTTAAGGGATGGCTATATACCCTGTTAAAGGTTGAAACCCTATTAAAGGTTACCTCGTTAGAGGATTTAAAGAACTCAATGATCTTGAGTCACCTGGTTACAGGTTTTACAATAAGCCTGTTAAAGCTACCCAGTAAAGGGATTTTCAAACTGTTGAAATGATTAGAAGACAATAGGTAAAACTCCTGATCTGATAACAATAGTACATGCCAAGGTGGATCCTTTTCATATCCTCTACTCTACAATCACACTTTGCAGTTTCCCTCTTACTGGTCTTGCAAGTATCAAGTATCTCTTTACTCAAATACACACACACAACATTTGCCAACAACTTTACAATAACAAACATCATCAACCTTATAGACAACATTCAGGTCGGTATCATAAACCCTAAACCCTAAGATGCTTAGGTTTACAACACAAGCGGTCAAATTCTGACCGTCCAATTATATTGCATAGAGTATTACAATTTCAAACAGATCACAAGACAAACTGCATCGTTCATTCATCACCACTCATGGGAATCAGTAACCCATCACACTTTCTTCTCATACCACTAAGAAGAATGATCATTCCTGAGGTAGACTTCAAATACGATTGATCTTCTCATACAAGATCCTCAAGAAAATCCTTCACATGCACAAAGCTGATGTGGCACCTCGATCTCATTCACATCTCTTAGTTAACTCATCACAGAGTATCATCAGTTGCATCGCATAAGCTAGATCACCAAATTGATAACCATAGGGTCGAGACTATCAACCGATAGTCACACTAAGTGAAACCCTAACACCGGTTCACTACATCTCTTCATGCTTCTTCATACTGGTTCACCATATGCTAACAATGTCCAACAATCTCCCTATATGCCAACAATGTCCAACACAAAGTACTATTTGAAATCATCCACCATTCTCTTGTAGGACATTAGCTTATCATCCTTTATCTAATATTGATCATTGATTTGATTGATAAATAATTGAGAGTCTCCATAGACTCTTAATTTCGCGATTCTCCATTCCACATCTATTTTGATTCTTTTTACCAAGGCTTCATATTCAACGATGTTGTTGGTGCATGGAAACATTAGTCTATAAGATATTGGAATTGTGTACCCTTCTGGAGTGATGAACAAGATGCCGACACACGATCCATGTTGTGTATAGGATCCATCAAAGTACGGGGTCCATTCCTTGGATGTGATAGTGAGGACATCCATGTCCAAAAATTCCACCTATAGTGGTTGTTGATCTGGTAGTGGTGCTTCTGCCAGTTGATCTACAATTACCTGTCCTTTGATAGCTCGACATTTTGTGTATTGGATATCAAACTCATTGAGAATCATGACCCATTTAGCCAATCATCCTGTAAGAGCTATTTTGCTGAGTAAATACTTGAGAGGATCAATTTTTGCCACCAGGTTGATTGTATGGGCTAGCATATAGTGGCAAAATTTTTGAGAGGCAAACACCATTGCTAAGGAAGCCTTCTTAATGAATGTATAATTTAGCTCATATTGGTTCAAAGTTCTGCTGATGTAATATATAGCTCATTCCTTTCCTTTTGGATCTTCTTGTGCTAGCAGTGCCCCCAATGATACTTCTATTGTTGATATGTAGAGAATGAGTAGCTTGCCTACTATCAGTGGTACCAAAACTGGTGGATTCATTATAGATTGCTTGAGGTGGTAAAAGGATTCCACACACTTGTCTTCCCATCTGAAAGGTATATTCTTATGAAGCAGATGATTGAATGGTAGACATTTATCTGCTAGTTGAGCTATGAATAGCCTGATGGATTGTAGTCGTCCTTGTAGAGATCTGAGTTGGCTAATATTCTTGGGAGGTGGCATCTCCATGATGTCCTATACCTCCGTTGGATCTACTTCAATGCCCTTTTCTGACACAATGTAGCCTAATAATTTGCCTGATATGAGCCCGAAGGCACACTTCTTAGGGTTTAGTCTGACTTTGAATTGCTCAAATCTTTGAAAGATTTTATCTAATATGCCCAAATATTCTGCTCGGGTGAATGATTTAGCCAATAAATCATCCACATAGTCTTCCATGAAGGTAAGCATCATATCGTGGAAGATTTTCGTCATGGCTCTTTGATAAGTTGCCCCAATGTTTTTCAAGCTGAAAGCCATGACATTCCAACAATACATTCCCCATGGATAGGTGAACGCAATTTATCTTGATCCTTTGGGGCTATCTTGATTTGATTATAGCCAAAGAAACCGTCCATTAATGATAACATTGCGTGGCCTATTGTTAGATCCACAATTATGTCTATTTTTGGCAAAGGAAAGTCATCCTTTGGACATGCTTTGTTGACACCTCTAAAATATGTGCATATTTTGATGCTTCCATTAGGTTTTGAAACTGGTGCAATGTTTGAGATCCATTGAGCATAGTCTATAGGTCAAAGAATCCAACGTCTAATAACTTCTCTAGCTCATCTTTGACCAATAATGCCACATGCGGATTCATTTTTCTTAATTTATGTTTGATTGGCTTAGCTCCCAAAGCAATGGATAAATGATGCATGATCAGGTTCAGATCTATTCTAGGCATATCAGCATAAGACCAAGCAAAATTGATTTTCTTTTCCTTGAATAATTTTATAAAATCTGGTTGTTCCTCTTCTGTCAGTGATTCTGGTAGGTGTATGGTTTTGACTATTGCTTCAGTAACAATGTTTATTGATTGAGTTGGCTCAATCATTATGGGTGACCTTTCTTGATAATGTTTAGGAAGAGTGTCAATTATCCAATCTTTAGGTGTCTCAAAAAGGTTTTCACCTACAGATGCATCCTTTATTTTTACTTTTTTGTGATCTAGTGCTGCCATTGACTAGTTTTCAACATTAGATCCTTTGTTTCTTTTATTTTTGCAACTAAGAGACTTGGAACTCCCTATAATACCCTAAAAATGGTCATCTAAACCATGAGCCCCTAATCTCGACAACATCACCAAGGTCCTAACCAAAGGCAATTAAATCAATCTTGAGCACACAATTAATTCTTTAATCATCAAATGTCACATGGCAAAATCAATCACCCAAGATTAATTAAATATTTATTTAATTAATTAAATCATTCCAAGTAAATCATTTTAAACAATTATCTTATTTATTTTAATTAAATATCTTTTGCATATTTAATTAAATAAATCAATTTGCCATTAAATCATGAAAAAGAAGAAATTATGAGCACAAATCTTCAAAAAAGGAAACAAATCAAGAAAGAGGAATTGGAAATTATGAACACAAATCTTCAAAAAAGGAAATAAATCAAAAAAAGAATAAATTAACAAAAAAGAATTAAAATTTGAGAAAATAAATCAAATTGGAGACAATCTTGAAAAAAACAAATTAAAAATTGATAAATAATCTCAAAGAAAGCAATTAAAACAATTAAATATTAAAATTGAATGAAATAGATAATAAACTAGTTTTTTCCTAATTTTATCTTAGTTTTAGTTCAATTTCCTTTAAACCAGTTTTTTCTTGATTTAATCTTAATTTTAGTTCAATTTCCTTTAAAACTGAGAAAAGCATCCAATCACATCAATTCACCTGGATTGTGCTTCCTCTTAGAAAATCTTGACCGCTCATCATCATTTGATCTTAGCCGTTGGTATCTTTTTGAATTTTCTATAAATTCAGGGTCATCTCTCATTCAAAAAAGGCTAGAGAATATATTGTTATTATACTTTTTTTGGTCTAGGATTTCATTGAGATATTGCATATTAATTGTTTCATATTGATTAAATCATTTAGTTTAGTATTGCAAAAATATTGTTAGATTAATATTGCATCCATCTAGCATTCATCGTGTTCATATAGATAAAATCCTTCGTCTTGATGTTGTCTAGTCACTGGTATTGCTTATAATATGAGAGCAATCTTATACTCGCATCTTTTAGAAGGCAATGGGTCGATTTGTTATGGTTTATTACTCATTGATTATATCTGATTAACCATGCATGTAATGACTTGATTGAAGTGTTGTGCTTAGAGATATAGGTTCACTTTTCACACACACATCTTTGGCACCCACCATGGGGCTCGAACCCACAACTACAAGATTTCTAATATTTATTGAACAAATTTAATGTTTGATTTTTATAACTAATAAACATGTGTTAAATTTGCAGATAAAAATCTTTCTTTTTGTTTGTTCTTCTATGACAGTCAAAAAATGGTCTTGGTTTGGAAAGAATAAATTTTTATTGAACTGTTAGATCTAAACCAATTTTTGATATGTTGTTGAAAACGAAGTTTTTGACAGGTTCCCTGAATGGATTTTCCTAAATATTTTGGGTTTGAAATCTATGATTGACATAGTGCAGGACTATCATTTTACTTATTCTTTTGTGACAGTCAAATATGGTCTCGGTTTGGAGAGCATAACTTTTTATTTAACTATTGGATCTAAACCATTGTTTGATATGTTGTTTAAAACAAGGGTTTCAACAAGTGCACTAAAGGGATTTTCCTAAAGAGTTTGGGTTGGAAAGTTATGATTGACAGAGTGCAGGACTGTCATTTTACTTATTCTTCTATGACAGTCAACAATGGTCTCGGTTCGGAGGGCATAACATTTTATTGAACCGTTGGATTTAAACCAAATTTTAATATATTTTGTAAATCCACGTTTTCCACATTTCCACTGAAGTGATTTGCCAAATTATGTTTGGTTAAAAAGGTATAAATGACAAAGTGCAATACTATCAAAACTGTCATAACTAGGATAGTCATAAAAAATGGAAATTCTTGTTAGATTAGTTTAATTTATAGTTTGCATTCTAGAATTTTCTTTTGATATTTATTTTTTATGTTATTTTGGAAAATAATTTTGGGATTTTAATGTTTTCAGGACGCTTGTCAAAGAATCTATCAATCAAACATACGCCTGCCAAAGAATCAAGAAGAAAATGACTGCTGACATATTGGTTTTGCAAGTTGCCTAAGGAGAATTGACTAAACATTGTGTACTCATTTAGTATTTTCTTAGGCACTTAAATTTCTATCTGGTTAAAGAACAAATATGTCTTTCATGTTTTCAGAAAAATCTAAGAGGTAGGAGAGTATGCTCTTGTCTTTTATAGACAATCAGAAATCTAGACCCTCGATGCTTTTTTCTAAGTTTTGAGATTTGTTTACCTTTAGCAGTGGGAAAAAGTAATTGTAGCATCCTAAAATTGTGACACTTACAATTTTGACTGCATTTGGGTCTTCACGATGGCGGCACAACACTGAACCTGAATGGAGACCCTGAAACTTGTTCATGACACCAAAAACTACATTTTTCAGCACCCTGGCCTGATCCTCCTTGCACCCTGTTGTCCCTGGAGGTGGGACCATGGCGCCCAGTGCCCTGGTCCTTCAGGACAAGGGCGCCCAGTGCCCTGGTCCCCCAGGACCATGGCGCCCAGCGCCCTGGTCCCTGGCCCTATTTTGGGCCCGGTCTCTTATGGGGCTTCGAGTCTTTTAGTTTGCAAATTGGAAAATAATCTTCCTAGGTCGGCCTAAGATCAGAAAAATCAATCTTTCAACCCTAATTGACAAGTATATAAACTACATTTCCTCTCCCATTTTGAGGAGGAAGGACATATGTGTACAAGAGGCGAAAGCGCTAGGCAATATTCAAACATTCAAGCATTCAAGCATTCCTTCAAGCAATTGATCATTCTAAGTCTCCATTAAAGGCTAAGTGTTGCATTCAAGACAAGGATTCAACCATTGAAGAGGAGATCACTTACAACATACAAAATACAACAACATTACACCTTCGCATGTAAGAATACAAACATTCTTACAACAAGGTATCAGTACTTGTTTACATTACAAACATTTACATTTACAGCATTCTCATTTCTTGGTTAATTCCAAAACCCGGGGTTTGACGTAAGGGAAAACCCCTAATCGCTAACCCCCCAATCGTCCTCTCTTTTCTGTGTGTAGGTTGCAGGTACGTGGCTGTAATTGAAGATCTAGAATCCTTGTGCAGAGACGAACAGATCCCCCTTCGTTTCGCGGATTTTTCGGAGGACCATGTGCACGCCGGGCGCCATTGTCCCGTCAACTTTCGCCCGAATTTGCAGAACAGCATCATCTCGACATTTTACTGCTAATTCCAGGTCCGCAGCTTCATCCCATATCCCTATCTCTGTTTATAAGTGAATCTTTCCTACTTTGCATGCATTCCTAGTTCAATCTTTCTATCTACAATCTTTACAAAAGAGGGTATCCTTGATGTCTCAACCCTTGAAACCCATTTAGAATCCAATCTTGCATTGTGTGGGATTGGATCTTGTGGACTTCAACCCCTCTTTTGAATGTAAAGTCCCTCCTAAGTGAAAACCGTCAATCCTAGTGACCCCCTTTCTCCTTGGAGTGGGGGAGAACACCTAGGGTTCGATTTTCCGCTTTACATTTTGGTGAACCCGACGTGAACATTCTAATTCTAATTATTCATGGTTAGATCTGAAAATTTTGCTCCCTTAATTACATTTCCATGTTTGATCTTTTGCAAATTTTAGAGGTTAATTGCATAAAAACCCTAAAAATTTTCTGTTTAGTAATTGAGCTTGTGAAAGGTTTAATTGTTAATGCTTGTTTCAGATCTACCCTTCTACTGCAAATCATCAAATCATATCTGTGCTTTAATTTTGAAAATTAAGTGGTTAAGTGTCAAAACCCTAATTTTTAAAACCCTCTTGATTCAACCTTTGACCGATGATTTCACTGATCAAAACATCTCCAAATCGGCTGTAACTTTGGATTCTGCAACAAAATCATAATATCTCTCATCCCTGAAAATTTGGAAAAAAGTTGCGAGGACCGTGTGCACCCCGAGCGCCATCATCTCCGACATTTTTTCTGAAATTTCGGGAGTTAGATCTTACTGTATTTTTCTGCTAAAATCCAGAATTTTGGCTGATTTCATCAATTCTAACACTTTCAAAATTACAGTCAAAGTTGGTCTAGCGATTGCTTGGATTGAGGCTTCTAATCATTCAAAAATTGTTGAAAATTGAAATTCATGTCAAAATTGTGTTTTTTAATGTCCTAAATCTGAAAAGTGTGTTGGCATTCATTCGAAATTTCAGTGCTTTATTCAAATTTTTGCAATTTGTGACTTTTGAAATTAAGTGTTTAATTACAACAACCTTGATTTCCACTTTCAAAATTGAATTTTGTGTGAAATTGAGTCAATTTTTAATTTTCAAAACCTGCATTGCTTTTAGTATTCCCTCTAAAATCATAAAATTCAAAATTTCAGTTTCCCTCTCTTTTTCAAAATTCAAATTTTGCATTTTCCAACAATCTTGGTAGGGTTCAATTTCGAGATTGCAACTTTAATTTGGCCTATCTATAGATCGTAAAATCACTCAATTTTTTCAGCTTAGCTGTAAAATCATCATAACTTTCATCCCTGAAAATTTTGAAAAAAGTTGCGAGGACCGTGTGCACTCCGTTCGCCACGGTCCCGGACATTTTTTCCAAAATTTTGGGAGATTGTCCTGATTGCATTTAACAGCTTAAATCTAGGAGATTGGCTGATTTTACTGAAATTTGCTACCTCTAAAATTTAAAATCTTCTCTCTCCCCCTAGTGCATGAGTTTTACAACAATAAGCCCTACTTACACTATTCCCGTTAGACGAAGCCTTAGAATTAAGTCTTTCCAAGGTTTAATTACTAAGGAGATGGAACCTTATTTGAATGGCCTTTTTAACGAGGACATGGGTAATTCCTCTAATCCTCTTAATGATGAAGAAGCTCTCCATGAGGTTTATGAAGAAAAACTTTCAAAATTGGATAACCAATTTGACGATTTTCGACAATGGATGTCTCAAGAATACCCTGATAGTCAAGCTCTTCCTTTAATTGAGGGTCTAAAACATATGCTTCAAAGTGATAAGAATGGAATAGATATTTTGCGTGGTATTGCACACATTGTGGATTCAAATGTGATTCCTATGAAGAGTTGTGCCGAAACTTTGGGTTATACACAACCTCCTACTCAAGACAATCATTCTATCCCTTTGACAACTTCTATTGCTAGTATACCTACTTTTACATCAAACATAATGACTACTTCAATACAAGACATTCCTCCTATGATCACTAGTCATGGGGGCAATCCTTCTTCTTCAATTAACCCTCTTCCTTCATTTAATCTGACTTCTTCATTCATTCCTTCAATAAGTGTCCCTATTACATCTCCACAAATGAACCTGGCGCAAGGGGGCAATTCATTTAACCATTCCATTCCTCCTTGTAGTGTTCCTCCTTTCCAATCATCTCCTATGACTAACTATCATAGTGTCCCGCCACCTTACTCTCTACCTTCTTTCAATAACATAACACCTCCATCACAATCTATCTCTTCGACTGAAGCGACCATTAACAATTTGCACAAACTGTCTCTTCTTTACAGCAACAAATTGCCTCTATGAATCAATCTAAGTTTAGTGTGCCCACATTTGATGTTGCAAGCCCACTTTCTCTTGACATTGTTCGAGCTATTCCCCCTAAACATGTTGAAATTCCGCATTTGGAGCTTTATAATGGTAAGGGTGATCCTCTAACACATGTTAAGACTTTTCAAACAATATGTACTGATTTTGCTTATGACCAAAGGTTGCTTGCAAAACTGTTTACTAGAACATTAAGAGATAAAGCCCTACAATGGTATTTCTCGTTGCCTTCTTATTCTATTACTTCTTTTGAACAAATTGCAAATGCTTTTATTCAACAATTTCAAAACAATATAAGTCCTAAAGTTACTTTGATTGATTTAATGCATTGTAAACAAGGTGTTAAAGAAAAAGTGACTGATTTCATTGGTAGATATAAGCATTTGTATGCTCAAATTTCTTTTCCAGTGCCTGACAATGATATTCAAAGAATCTTTATTTCTAACTTACAAAAATATATTACAGAAAAACTTATGTTTTCTGAGTTTACTTCTTTCCAACAGTTGTGTGCAACTCTTCACAATTATCAACTGACTATGAGTCAAGTGGAACATGCAAATCCTATGGCTCCGAGTGATAAGGGTGATAGTAGTCAACAACCATTTGGGAAGTTTAAACCGAATAGAGAGTCCATTAAATTCAATGAAAACATCATCAACAATGTGAATGCAGCATCAGGTGTGCCTCCTATTTCTAAGTTTTTCAAGAAAGAAAGAAAGTTTACTCCTTTGAATGAATCATTGCATAGTATTATGAATAAGTTATTGGAACAAAATGTGCTTACTCTTCCTCCTATAAGGCAAATAGATCCTACAAAGATTAATTCACCCTATTTTGATAACAAATCTTTTTGTCAATTTCATCGTCAACCTGGGCATGATACTGAAAAATGTTTTGCTTTAAAGGGTAAAATTCAAGATTTGATTGATAATAATACTATCTCTGTTTCTGGTGTGAATGATAAAGGCAATGCATCTGTAGCTCCTCCTAACCAAAATCTCAAGATTTTTACTGATTCGTTACCTTCTCATACCTCTAATGCGATTGATACTAATGATTCCTCTGTCTCACCTGATGATCTTGTGTCTATGACTCCGAATGTGATTAACTTTGTAGAGCAGCAGAAAATCCCTAAAGAACCTTCCATCACATTTGATTCTAGTGAAACTATCAGGGCACCTGATGGTCCTTTATATATAGTTGCAAAAGTCAAGAATACACCTTGCCATGGAGTGCTTATTGATCCTTCTTGCATGGTTAATATCATTACTAAAGAATTTCTTTTTACTTTGCAATTGAATCAAGTGATCTATGACGAAACAAATGTGGTTGTGAAACTATTTGATGCATTTTCTTCTCCTACAATTGGTTCTATTACATTACCTATTGAGGTCCATAACAAATCTCTTGATGTGAGCTTTGCTATTATTCCATCGTCCGAACAATTTCGTGTGAAGCTAGGCTATCCTTGGCTATCTTCCATGAAAGCTATTGCTTCTCCTATTCACAAGTGTTTGAAATTTCCCCATAATGGTGAAGTTGTTATTGTCAATCATAGTCTCTTTAAACTAGCTGAAAGAACTTCTAGCGTTCCTATTGATTATTTCTGGCCTAAACAATTCCAATCTCTTCCACCGTGAAGTGATCATCTTTTCAAATCTTATCAAAAGTGGAAAAAAGATATGATCCTATCTCTAAGT
Organism: Cryptomeria japonica; assembly: GCF_030272615.1. Taxonomy (NCBI): domain Eukaryota; kingdom Viridiplantae; phylum Streptophyta; class Pinopsida; order Cupressales; family Cupressaceae; genus Cryptomeria; species Cryptomeria japonica. Next base: position 2,595,351 of record NC_081413.1, read on the forward strand.
GAACCTAGAACACCCAAACTTGTTATTCCTATCATTCTTGAGAAGGAAGTTCTTCCTTTGAAAGATAAAATTAATGTCTTTCCTCAAGGAGATTCCCAACCCATCCCTATGGATGTGACTATGTCTATGCCTGATAAACTTTCTGAAATTAGACCTATACCTCCTCATCATGATGGACTTGGTCTCCTTCCTAAACCAAATATTCTTCCTTTATATGGAGCAGTTCCTCCTCCTTCCTCTTATAGAGAGAAGAGACCTTCCTCTTCTCCTATTATCCAACCTAAGAGATCACAACCTTAACACCCAAGTGATAAGGATGAGAACATTCCTCCTCCTCAATCTTCTCAACTTCCTACTAAGACTAGACAAAACCATTCTACACGTGAACGCCGACGGAAACGTCATCTTAGAGCTCAGGCAGCTGCTTCTCAAACTTTGCAATCCCCAAAAACACCTTCAGCTAGCATTATTCCATTTTCTCCTCAGCCAGAAATTGAGCCAAAATCTCCTAAACATAAGATGCATGATGGTCTTGATCCTGTGCGAGTTAAAGATCCTATTTTTATAAATCTTGATGATGATATAGATGAAAATGTTATTCATGATGAAAATGTTACTTTTTTTCATTCTGATAGTGAATATGAATTTGCTGATGTTGATAACCATTTATCTAACGAATTTTCTAAAGCACTTATCCTAGCTCCTAGACAAAACAACGTGGCTTGGGACATGAACATAGCCCTTGTTTGGACCTTGTGATAGCTCCATCTGCTGTGTTAGATGTTCCTCCTCTAGCGTGTTCCCTACCTTCCCGAAACATTGATTAGCAAGATCGGGGGGTAGATGACGTGCTAGACTAGTTTCATTAGCATAGTAGACTCTTTCCTCCTCTCTTTTGTTACTTCTTCTATGTGTTATTCTCATTCTTCTATTTGTTGTCCTTAGTGTTGTCTACTTGAGGATGATGCAAAGCATTGAGATCTCTTTTGGTCTCTCTCATGTTGACTCAAAAGACACGTGTTCCCATCTTCTAGCTGACCTTCCTTGATTGGGGAGTGAAGAACAATTATGCATACATACATATGATATTTATGAATTATCATACAGCATACTGACCCCAAGGAAAGCGAAGTCACCTTGTGCTTTGTGTTTTGTGTCTATTATCCTTGGGATTATCTCACACTTGGGGGCTAAATCCTTGTGATAATGTGCTCCTTTCCTTCTCATTTCCTATATGTATCACTACCTTAAAGCAATCACCCCTAATGAGGCATGTGCGATCACTTTAACGTAGGGGGGCATACATCCCTGTTCATATCTCTTCAAGATACTTGAAAATTTCTTGACAAATTTAGCTTTGCCTTGAAAATTTTTGATATCTTTCTGGCATGACTCATAGTGAGGGAACCTTACTACTGACAGTCATGGTTCTCCCTCGTGATCTTCCCTTTTACTTTGTCAATTGAAGTCGTAAGATCCTTAGTCCACTGGGGGCTTGGTATATCTTGCCTTCTTGACGTGGTGAAAGTTTTTCAATGTTGTTTCCTTGTACTTTACCGGAAGTATGGGCATACGCTTATACTCCTGCTAAAGTGGGGGCTAAATGTAGCGTCCTAAAATTGTGACACTTTTAATTTTGACTGCATTTGGGTCTTCACGATGGTGGCGCAACACTGAACCTGAATGGAGACCCCGAAACTTGTTCATGACACCAAAAACTACATTTTTCAGCACCCTGGCCTGATCCTCCTTGCACCCTGTTGTCCTTGGAGGTGGGACCATGGCACCCAGCGCCCTGGTCCTTTAGGACTAGGGCACCCAATGCCTTGGTCCCCTAGGACCATGGCGCCCAGCGCCCTGGTCCCTGGCCCTATTTTGGGCCCGGTCTCTTATGGGGCTTCAGGTCTTTTAGTTTGCAAATTGGAAAATAATCTTCCTAGGTCGGCCTAAGGTCAGAAAAATTAGTCTTTCAACCCTAATTGACAAGTATATAAACTACATTTTCTCTCCCATTTTGAGGAGGAAGGACATATGTGTACAAGAGGCGAAAGCGCTAGGCAATATTCAAACATTCAAGCATTCAAGCATTCCTTCAAGCAATTGATCATTCTAAGTCTCCATTCAAGGCTAAGTGTTGCATTCAAGACAAGGATTCAACCATTGAAGAGGAGATCACTTACAACATACAAAATACAACAACATTACACCTTCGCATGTAAGAATACAAACATTCTTACAACAAGGTATCAATACTTGTTTACATTACAAACATTTACATTTACAGCATTCTCATTTCTTGGTTAATTCCAAAACCCAGGGTTTGACCTAAGGGAAAACCCCTAATCCCTAACCCCCCAATCGTCCTCACTTTTCTATGTGTAGGTTGCAGGTACGCAGCTGTAATTGAAGATCTGGAATCCTTGTGCAGAGATGAACAGATCCCCCTTCGTTTCGCGGATTTTTTGGAGGACCGTGTGTACGCCGGGCGCCATCGTCCCGTCAACTTTCGCCTGAATTTGTAGAACAGCATCATCTCGACATTTTACTGCTAATTCCAGGTCCGTAGCTTCATCCCGTATCCCTATCTCTGTTTATAAGTGAATCTTTCCTACTTTGCATGCATTCCTAGTTCAATCTTTCTATCTACAATCTTTACAAAAGAGGGTATCCTTGATGTCTCAACCCTTGAAACCCATTTAGAATCCAATCTTGCATTGTGTGGGATTGGATCTTGTGGGCTTCAACCCCTCTTTTGAATGTAAAGTCCCTCCTAAGTGAAAACCGTCAATCCTAGTGACCCCCTTTCTCCTTGTTGTGGGGGAGAACACCTAGGGTTCGATTTTCCGCTTTACAGTAATCACCCTATGAGAATGACCCAAGTGATTACAGCTGGACTTGAGCATTCCAACTCACTATAATAAATAGGCCTCTGGTGATTAAAGTCTCAGAGGATGGGATTATTTGAGTTTTCTCTTTGAGATCTCTCATATCGAGCATTTTGTAGGGCGTTGCAGTCTCAATCACATTTACGTGACTACAACTTATTTCAGTACCTTGTTGGGCTATAGGCCTCAATCATGTTTGTGTGACTTCAAGGGGTAATTTCAAACAGAATTCCTGACTAAGAACTATAAATTAGAAGCTATCGGATTCACCTCTGAAAGGTTGATAATCTTTGTGCAAGAGAGATAGTAACTCTCCCAAGACACTTGCCATATCGTGCCCCCATTAGCATTTGGAGTTGGCTAATACGGTGTTGAGAATCCATTGCATGAGACTTAGTGGTTGTATCCTGATTAGCTATTGGGTGTGTACCTAAGTCGGCAAGCAAAGGTTTTCTTCTCTAAGCCAACTTCCATAGGGTTTGCATGTGGTGATTGGAGTTACTATTCATAATGCGTGTTTTCTATGTTTTGATCCCTCATACTAAAACTAGAATATTATAACTAGAGAAAACAAATCAACAAACTCAGTGATCAAAACTTTGTCTGTATCATGAACTAGTCCATCCTGGTCAAAAATCAGTCCATCTCAGAATTGGTCATACTCAGTTGTCATACTCAGCCATTGAAAAAAAACTCAGAATTTTTATTCCCTGCTCTATGAACAGTCATACGAGTCTGGTAAATTGTCGTCCTGCACCATATTATGTGTCATATGAGTCTACTAAATTGTCATCCAAAGCTCAATTCTCTATCGTATGAAACCCAACAGTCTATCATTTCAAGCTAAATCTTGCGTCGTATGAGACAGAAGTGAACATAATCATTTGTCATTCGGGACCTACCCATTTTTCATATGATATTAGGCAGCAACTCGTATGAAACAAAACTGTTGTCATCCTGAACCTGTTACACTATCATATGGTCTCAGAAATACAGTCGTACGAGTCTTTAATTTTACTAGTCCAGAATAGTCAAACCTGTCCAAAACAGTCTACAGTGAGCCTAAAACTGGTTATCATCCTCATAAGCATAAACAACCTTGATAGTGTACCTCTGTCGTTGCATTGCACAATTTTGTCAGTCATCTTTAAGCTAGTTCAAACAAACATCTTATCAAACCTATGTTAACTTGGATAACATCTTACATAGGATAGATCATTCTTGAAACTAGACTAGATCTTAAGTTACTTCTCTCAATTACTACGTTAAACAAACTACTAGCTACAATTTGATCTTGACTTCTACAACACATCTCGCTCTTAGTCCTGTCGGTTAAACATGCCTGTTCAAACCAAAAGCTCTTCTAATTTTTTTGACAAAAGTAAGAATCTCATGGATACCTTAGCTCCAATTCCCATGGCTACCTATGCTCAAATGCTTTAGGATATAAAAAAAGAAATATATGACATGGAAATCCAACAAAATAGATCAATGACTCCATTTGAAAAACAAATATATGATATCAAGTGTGAGAAACTTCAAGAAGTGCTAAAATGATAATGTGATTCGATGATCAAATACAAGCAAATGATTGACAATCAAAAGCCAAATCTCAAACAAGCTCATGAGACACCTTCACCAGGACAAGAAGACATCTATTCCCTAGATAGACATTTTACACCTTTGGGGCAATCTATTGAGTTAGCTTTGGAAGAGCTTATTAAGAACAATCTTATCATATTGCCTAAAAAGACCACATGGGGATCTGCAGTCTTGAGTAGTTACTGTGCATATCATAGGCATAACAAACATAAGGCTTCAATGTGTATGGAATTAAAACATAAGATTCAAGATCTCCTTGATGATGGTGTCATTGAAATTGAAGACCCTAATGACTCACCTAAAGAAAAAGAAGGAACTACTTCTAAGCATAATCAAAATCATGAACCTATGTCTAGCAAGGCTCCACACATAACCTCCATCCCTTCCATGATGCCTTCATCTCCTAAAACTTCTCAGTAACAATCCATACCATCTCCTTCAAACAATGAAACTTCTCATGTTTACCTTCAAGGGCTATCTCCTATGGAAATCCAAGTTAATCCCAATACTAATACAAGTTCCTCTAAAGATTTAAAAATCTCAGATTCTATGCCATCATACACTTCAATTCCAAACATACCCACTCCAGAGAGTCCCACTCAAAATGCTTCACTATCATGCCAAAATATGGAGACCTTCCAAAAATCCCCTATGCCTATGCACAATCCTACCCCTTTCTTAGAATTGACTCCATGTCAAGAGGATAATCTGGAAAATGAAAGAACAAGTCCTATCATAAATCAAGATCAAGACACCAAAACTCTCCAATCCCATCCAATGATTGAAAAAGATCTTATTTCCCTAGAATCCCATGATGATCCCCTTATACCTTTCCATTTCTTCCAAGATGACCCCCTTCCATCTCAAGAACAAAGCATCCTTCCAAATCTCATTCCTAATCCACTTCCTATGCAAGATCATGATGCCTCTTCCACCTTTTCAAATGGTCCTATTCAAAATGAAGAGTCAAACACCCTTCCTACTCTATCCAATGGTCCTCTTCCATGTCAAGATCAAAGTATCCCTTCATCTCCTTGTCATAATCCTCCATATTCAGCTCAAGGATCCATCATGCCTACAAATACCTCTCATGATCCTATCATTCCCTACATTCCATCGCCATCTCATAATGGGCTCATGCTTTCTTTCCAAAGCAAAGTGTATCCTACAAGTCAAAATATTTATAAAGGCAAAGGGGTAGATCTCCACAAGCAAGAACCCCTCCATATTAAAGAAAATGTTAAAGTTCATGGCCTCAAGGACATTTCTCAAGATGTTGGTATCTCTCATAAATCCTACATTTCTCCAGTTAAATCCAAATATATTGTTTCTCCATCATCGCTTCCATCCATTCTAGGTCCCTATATCCCTCCATCCCTTATGTGGGATCAACAAAGGCACATGTCTTCGAGTACCTTCCATCCATCTAAAAGACCTCCATATCATTCCTATCTATCCATGCATCTCCCTCCAAGCAATTTGGATGCCAAGCATAAAAGTCATAAGTCAAGAAACCCACATGTATTCAAGGATCAACATGTCCCATCTAATCGACATGTCAAAACAAACAAAAATATGATCCAAAAAGAAAAAGAAAAATACAAAATGCCACGAAGGCCCACAAAGAAAGAAGAAAATTCAAAAGTTATATGGGTTCCTAAGGAACTTGTACAAGCAATGCGCTCTAAGTAACTACAAAAGAATAAAAAATCAAAAGCCATTTGGATCCCTAAGCGGCTACTTGAAGCACAACAGTCTAAAGAAAAATCAAAATTGGCATCCAAAATTGTTGTTCCTCCATCCAAACCTTCCAAGTCTATTCCTCCATCACCTCCTTCATCCATTTTGGGTTCTTATGCCCCAAAATCTGTAACCTTTCCTCCATCCAAATCTCAAATTCTAAGATTCACTTCTCTTCCATATGTCCACCATCTCTCAAGGCGTGTGCCAATGTTGATCTTTCCAGCATTTCCATCTAGCCATACACAATTCTTCCAACATCCCATCCATTATCCAACACCTCTTTTTCACTCTTCCATCCCTCTAATCCAATCCTTTGCATAAATCCTTGGCCTAGTTTCATTTCATTATCCTGCCAGCATCTTTGAGCATACCTTCATAGCCATGGTCTATTGCAACTCATATTCTAAGGGTACCATCCAAAGCAGTGAGACATTGGGGTCCTTCTTCCATGTCCTCTCATGCCTCCATTATCTTCCAAAAAAAAAAGAAAAAAAAATGATGAAAAAGTGAAAAAAAAAGAACAAAAAAAAAGTAAAGAGAAATAATTTCGTCCATGAGTGAAAACCACTTCTTGTGGTGCCTTGGGCAAGTACCATGATGAAAACCTGGCAAACAAGCATCATGCGTAATCCATTATCCTTTTGCACTTTACACTGGGGGCAAGTTCCATCCATGCACATCCATCTATTATCTTTCTTCCTCCATTATCCTTCATCCTCCATTATCCCTCATTTACTCTATTTACATTCATATCCCTTTTCCACCTTTGATCTTGAAAAGGTTAAGGATCTTTACAGGTTTTGTGTGTCTTATCTATTACACTTGATCCAAACCCTTTAGCTCCTATCCATTGCTTGCTTACATCCTTCATTACTCCCTTTTGATCTTGCTTATCATATCTGCCTCCTATCCAAATCTATCCCTTGATCTTGATCAACACTATGGACAAAATGCAAAAACATGCTTTCCACAAACCTCTTGACATGGCCTCTTCTTTGGACCATATGGCTTTGTTATGCTATATCCTTGCTTCGCTGCGCTATATCCTTGCTTTACATCGCTAAAATCCTTGCTTTACATTGGTATATCTAGACCCTGTGTTTGGATTAATGTTGTGAGATAGTTCTTGAAAGCATCCACCATCATTCACTTATCCATTCACTCACTCAAAATCCTAAAAAATCCTAAAAAATTGGAAAAAGTCTTTAAAAAAATCCTAAAAAATCAGAAAATGTCTTGAAAAAATCCTAAAAATCAGAAAAAGTCCTGAAGAAATTCAAAAAAAAAAAAAAAATCCTAAAAATCAGAAAATGTCTTGAAGAAATCCTAAAAAAAAAATTAGAAAAAGTCTTGAAAAATTCCTAAAAATAAGAAAAAGTCCTGAAGAAATTCAAAAAAAAAGAAAAAAAAAAAAGGAAAAAAGAGAGAAAATGCCCTGGTGAAAACCTAGCAAACAGGCACCTTGGTAAAATAAAAATATATATGAATTTCTACCAAGTAGGTGAAAACCTGGCAAACAGGCGCCTCTTGTACTCAAGCACTCCATCTATCAATGCAACATTGGCATTCCCGCTTTCATGCATCTTTGCTTTCGCTTGTACATATTTCAGTCACTTTGGTGACATCCTAGTTTGTTGGAACCCTCATGGCTTGAAACTGATCAATGTCCTAGTCTTAGGTAATTGAAAAGAGCACATTACATGTCTTAAGTAGTGTCAACGAAGTCAATCTTACGTTAGTGAAACCTGGTCATCCACTCCGAGTTAGTTACCTGTCTCCTGACTACTGAAGAGTTTTATCACTGAGTTAACAAGCAAAACAACAAAACTGAAAACAATCACTAAATAGTTTGAGCTATGCATGAAAATTTTCTTTGTGTGTTGTCTTTTATATTGGTTTTCGATTATTATCCCTCTGAGTAACTCGAGGAAGTCTATCTTGACTAAGAGGAGCAAGGATTGGGGGCATAATATTCTCTTGTTTTCTGCTTGTAGGAATGATCCCAATGATCTGGAAACATCTAAATTAGCTGGGTGTTTGTGATAAGAGCCTTCACATCCAGGTGGAATTGCCTCACATACCTTGACTCCTCTTATTTGAATGCTACAGGGAGGTTCCCATCATTTCTTTATTTGTTTTGAGGGAATTTTTTCATCGTGTAATCCACGTCCATGTGTAATCTGTCCAAGGATATGAACGAGAAAAAGGGTCATTGCGGATAAGATCATTAATATTGCACATGAAAAGAAAGGAACTCTACTCTGCCTGCTATAATTGTAAAACGCTCAATGATGAAAATTAAGCTTTTCAAAGTCCAGTGACTACGTTTAGGGTTGCATCTCATTTTGCATATCATTCTTGCATTTCATTCTGCATCTCATGCATTTCGAATGATTTCGGTATAGTAACAATGCTTCCTCTTTGTCTGCTGAATGAGAATTGGAGCGTCATCATTTCTTCGCTAAGTGGTCTCTTTTCATCATTTCTCTGATTGAGTACTTGTGTTTTGAGATGTTTAGCTACATACATAAGCATATTATATAGATTCATACATTCACTATCATTCATTTGCATTCATCTTATTGCATAGAAAAACAAAAAAAAATTTGCATTACTCATTCTCATTACTCATTCACATTCATTTATTTGCATATGAAAAGAAACAAAAATAGACATCCATAATCATTTGCATTACATACATTCATGCTAAATCAGAAGTGCATACATGTAGAATAAAGCATATAGAACAACGTCTCATAATCAATCAACACAAGTATGATGAAATCAAATCACGAGCTTGTAAATCGGCTATCTTGAGTCCATTTTCGGGATCGAAATCAAAATCTGATGTCAACTCTCTCATCAAAATTTCACAAACTTTGGACCACTTAGTGCTCTTTTCATCAAAAGCTCATTCTCTCTTCTAATTGCACTCAATTTCTCGTTAATCAATGCTAAATCTCAATTTAATTTCTACAAATCAACTTTGTGCTCAATTTCTTGCTAAAATTTCAAAAATTCCTCTAAATCAATTTGTGTCAAATCATCATCATTGCTAAATTAATTGCCTATAATCATTATGTACCCTTGCTATCTTTCGATTTCACTCCCGAGGGGGCATACTCGTGACCTTATGACCTCACATCTTCAAATGTCAAGAAAATTTTCAAATCTTCATTGCAAGTTGAATAGCTAATCTTTACTAATCAATCAAACAAGACCTCATCGCTAGGGGCATCTCAACTTCATCGCTTTATATCAAGTTGATATTTTTGAATCAAATCAATCGCTAGGGGCATATCAGTTTCATCGCTTCATATCAAATTGATATTTGTTTTTTATCTGAATCAATCTCTTAATGTTAATCAGTTTCATCATTTTTCATCAAGCTGATTATTTGTTTAAACTCAATCAGGGGTTTAAAGAGTATCTTTAATCACACTAAATTTAAGCAGGTGTTCGGTATTCATTTATTGATCAAGCTGAATAGTTTATCTTCATTGTATCTTGATCAATCAAGTTCAAGATCGATTTTTATCATCACTCATTGTGTCTAGATCAATCAAGTTCTAGATCAGTAAGATCCACTTCTCGATCAATCAAGTTCAAGTTCGGTATCTTTTGTTTTCTATTGTTCCTAAGTTCAATCAAGTTCCGCAATGGTATCACTTTAATCAGACTTCATTCAGCTTCGTCGCTTTGAATCAAGCTAAACACCTCGCTTTCATCTAGTTCGTGATCAATCAAGTTTAGAACTGGCATCTCCTAGACATCAACTATTCTTTGAACCAACGCACTGCTCGCACATTAATTCAAAGAGGGGCAAATGTAATACCCTAAAAATGGTCATCTAAACCATGAGCCCCTAATCTCAACAACATCACCAAGGTCCTAACCGCAATAAAATCAATCTTGAGCACACAATTAATTCTTTAATCATCAAATGTCACATGGAAAAATCAATCACCCAAGATTAATTAAATATTTATTTAATTAATTAAATCATTCCAAGTAAAATCATTTTAAACAATTATCTTATTTATTTTAATTAAATATCTTTTGCATATTTAATTAAATAAATCAATTTGCCATTAAATCGTGAAAAAGAGGAAATTAGGAGCACAAATCTTCAAAAAAGGAAACAAATCAAGAAAGAGGAATTGGAAATTATGAGCACAAATCTTCAAAAAAGGAAATAAATCAAAAAAGGAATTAATTGACAAAAAAGAATTAAAATTTGAGAAAAGAAATTAAATTGGTGATAATCTTGAAAAAAACAAATTAAAAATTGATAAATAATCTCAAAGAAAGCAATTAAAACAATTAAATATTAAAATTGAATGAAATAGATAATAAATCAGTTTTTTCCTGATTTTATCTTAATTTTAGTTCAATTTCCTTTAAATCAGTTTTTTCTTGATTTAATCTTAATTTTAGTTCAGTTTCCTTTAAAACTGAGAAAAGCATCCAATCACATCAATTCACCTGGATTGTGCTTCCTCTTGGAAAATCTTGACCGCTCATCATCATTTGATCTTAGCCATTGGTATCTTTCTGAATATTCTATAAATTCAGGCTCATCTCTTATTCAAAAAAGGTTGGAGAAGATATTGTTATTATTGTAGACACCTAAAATTGTCCAGTCTAATTAAATAAATATTTTATTTATTTAATTATCTAAGCCTAATTCTTCTATTAATTAAATAAATCTGTATTTATTTAATTAATTCATTTATCCTCTTCTAGCCTTATTTCTCATTTAAATAAATACATTTATTTATTTAAATTATCCTTTTCCTAAATTAAATAAATATTTTTATTCATTTAATTATCCTACTTCTTCTATTAATTAAATAAATCTTTATTTATTTAATTAATTCATTAACCTTTTCTACCTATGACACATGTCATTCATCTCTTAATTCATACACTACCTACCCCTTTCATTATTTTATTATTTCTTTTACCTACCCTCTAATCATAGCCGACCTCCTTTTACACCTCTCAATCTTATCCCTCCATTTCATATAGTGTCTTCTATATAAGGAGATGCTTCCTTCATTATCAAACCCTAATCAATCATTTCTAATCAATCATCATAATCAATCATTCTAATCATTCATGCTAATCATCTTTTATGCAATTGACTACACTACGATCCTACTTGCAACCACAATCCGTTCTTTGTTGAGCTCTTGTGCATATAAAATCTGAGAGCAAATATATCAAGCAAGATCAATGGAGATAGGAAGAATGCAGATCAAAACCCTATTGGACAGTTGATGGTATAATCTTTGTGATTTCATGTGATTTGCATTGTCTTAGGTAATCTTCATATGTTATGGTAGATCTTTGTTGTTGTTAGGCTAGGGCTTTGTGGTTGGATTCATTTAGCCTTTCAATATTGTTATTATTGTTATCCATTTTCACCATATACATTTTGGCACACCCCGTGGGACATGGATTTTTCTTAGATCTATGTTTTTTGCATATTTTTCTAACCCTATATTGCTATTTTGTAAAACAATTTGGAGAATAACCTTGTGCAGCTAGGGTTTTGGACACAAAATCAAGATCTTGGAGAGATTCGATCATATCTCACAAATGGCTAGGACATTTTGCACCCAATTTTTTTTACAGGTTGAAGAAAGTGTCAGAAGCTCTCAATCGAAAACTCAGAATTTTTGAAGCATAGTTTCATTTTCTATGAATTTTTTATGATTTTTCATAAAAAATTAATTTTGAGAGCAAATGAGAGAATTTTTTAGATTTTCTTACATTTGTGGAAATCTCTCATAATTATATATAGGATCTATTCTTTGTGATTTTAATTTTGATGCAAAATATTTCCCTAAAAATTGGATCTTTAAAAATTAGGGTTTTTCATTATTTTGATCAGATCTCACAAACGGCTTTGAATTTTGACATAAAATTTTTTGTGCGGGTAAGGAAAATTATTAGAAAGATTCAGTAAAAATTTCAGATTTTTTGGATTGATTTTACATTTTATATGAATTGTTTATGATTTTTAATAAAAAATTAATTTTGAGAGAAAATTAGCATATTTTTTGGGTTTTCTTACATTTTTTGAAATATCTCAAAATTATACACAGGATCTATTCTTTGTGATTTTAAATTTGATGCAAAATCATTCCTCAAAAATCAGATCTTTGAAAATTAGGGTTTTGCATTATTTTACTCATATCTCACAAACTGCTTGGATTTGTTGCAGAAAATGTTTTGTGCAGGTTTGGAAAACCCTCAAGACGCTCCAGTAAAAATTTTAGATTTTTTGGATTGATTTTGCATTTTATATGAATTTTGTATGATTTTTCATAAAAAATTAATTTTTGGAGCAAATTAGAAAAGTTTTTGGATTTTCTTACATTTCTGGAAATCTCTTGAAATTTTACAGGCGGTCTTTTTTTATAATGAATCAGATCTTTGAATTGGTCAACAAAACGCATTGTTGAAGACCCCTATTTCACAAAGTCTTTTGGATCTAAAATTTACCTAACTTGTGTGCTTGCAGGAAGGGGTGATTATTTCAAACAATCCAAACTACTAATAAATCTTTGTTGCAGGTCCTTGGCAAGGGTTTTTGGATTTTTATTGTGTGCCTTGTTTTCATAGACTAGCAAACACTTCAATTGGTGCACTAAAATTGAATCATTGTCTTTTGTGTCTTGAGCAATAGGCTCTTTTTGTTTAATCTCTAGAGGGCCTGTCTTCCCGTGTGGTCATTAGGACTACTAGTGAGAAGAGAATGACCCAAGTGGTAGCGAGGAAAACCCACCTCTTCCGAACCACTATAAACAACTGTATTCATGGTGAAAACTATGGATAACGTGTGCTGATTAGTTCATACTGACACTATGTTTCCCATAAACCCGTTTGATCAAATTTATTTGATCATTTGTAGGGCGTAACCCCTACTGGCTGGGAGCCTTCTGTATTTATAGAGCTGAAAGTGACGCATGTATGGCCACACGAGCGGATGCCCTTACTAGCACCTTTTTGTTTTAGAAGCCCAAATCCTTCTAGTTGTTGGGGCAGGAGGTCGGACCTCTGGTAGCGGCCCACACACATACGGTTCTTAGTAGAGATACAAAGTTCGCCACGGGGAGTTTTCATGGGGACTGATGCTTGGCTGACCCGAGAAGTGAGTACCGAGGGTGGAGCCAGTGAGGTCAAGCATCTAAGTATCCGCTCTGAATAGCATAGCCTCGGGGGTAAAACCTCATGTGGGATCAACAACTATTGTCTTGGCCAGCCATAAGAATTGTGCTTGACTTATTTTAAACATTCAAAACATTCAAGACCAAACAACAAAACATTGTGTCTTTTGTGTCTTCAAGTGTATGCAAAACAATTTTACATCAAACAACACACTTTTCTTGGAGTCATTTTGAGTCTAAACACTTGCAAACATTGAGTCCTCAACAACGTTGTGTCCTCTTGTCATGAAAAATAGTCAAACATTCAGATTTGGTCACAACCAACAACTTCACAAATTGGAAAAATTTTACAGTCCAGCAAACAAGAGCAATCAGTTTTAGAATTCTTGAGCTTCCTAGGTTGTTTCTCCAGGTTTTCATCTAGCATTCAACCTGTCCTTGGGTCTCACAAAGTCAATCATTGCTTTACATCTCTCATTACATTCACAATTGTCTAAACTTGAGTCAAAAGGTCACTTGCTTGTCCTCACTATACTTTGTCAACACACTACATACAACAACACTTTGCTAAGTGGTCCCTCATCAAGGTCTATCACCTTTGCGTCTCATTTGGTCTTACTTAGAGTCAAGGTCAACTTACCTCATCAAGAGAAACTATCCTCTCTTTGGAAGTCACACCTACTCTACTACATACATACTTGGTCTTACACTTTGGACATTGCAAGTACACTTCAGATTCATTTACATTCCATCTAGCTCTTAGCCTTCCATACTCTTTCCATTTTTTCATCTAGTCTCACACATCTTGGTCAATACCTAGTTCATGGTTGAAACCCGTCTTCAAAAATCTAGGAGAGAAACTAAAGAGGCTCAAGAGTCCACAAACATGAGTTCTTATGAGTATGACAATGATATCTTTTTCAATTCTGATCATACTACATTACCTGACATGGATGTCTATAGAAACATTCCAAATGTTGAGAACATGGACACTATAAACAACAATGCTACACACAATGACAATGTGGACAACTTTTCAGTACATTCAGCAGATGTGGAAGAATCCATTATGAATCCCCATTTCAATTGATTGGTTGAGGAAATAATGAGGAGGGATAGACAATACTTTTTACAAATGATGGCACAAAGTGGAGCCAAGATACCTCATGATTTTGACATGTCTCAAATAATGGAAAATCGACCTTTGCAACAACCACACTCCAATATGGATCAAAGGAGACCTAATAGTGGAGGAAATAGAGGACCACACATGGTACCTGAATCACCATCAGCTTTGCTTCAAAAACCAGAGGTCCCACATACACATGGTCAAACATATGATACTTACCTTCGTAGACCATTATGGAAGTCTTATGTAGAGAAATATGCTCAATCACATATCAATGCTAAGGATAAACCACCACAACAATTGGATGTTCAAAGGCATGCTCAAAATTTGGACACAAGGAAACCTCATGTCAAATTTGGGGGCAACACAATAGAACATGACATGCCTGTAGAATATGGTATACATGCACAAAATAGATATGGGGTTCCTCAACATGAATCTATACCAAGTGGTCCATATACACAGCATCATTACAGACCTCCTCCATATGAGCATGTGTATGATCAATATCATCCATATATGCAACATGCTCCTCCTCCAATTGGTGCCTCAAGCATGGGGTATGGTCCAAGAAGTCGATCTCCACCTAAGAGAAATTTGGAGCAACAAATCAGGGACTTACAAAAGAAAATGGAGGACATAAATACACCAAAGCCAACATACACAATGAGAGACATATGTCCTTATCCATTTGACAAGAGCATTCCAATGCCTCCTTTTCCTACACACTTTGTGATGCCTAAATTTGATAAGTATAGAGGAAAAGGGGATCCTAAGGCACACATAAGATAGTTTTTCATAGCTTGCATTGAGGTAGCAGCAGAAGAGACATATTTGATGAGATTATCCCCACAAAGCCTAGGTGATCAAGCTATGGAATGGTTCTCCCAACTCCCACCTGGTATTAAGTCATGGGGTGACTTAGTAGAGGCATTTATCCAACATTTCTCCTACAACATAGAGACAGACATATCAGTCACTTTTTTGTGCAATACCAAGCAAAAAGAGGGAGAATCTTTTGCATCATTCTTACAAAGATGGAGAAATCTAGCCAGCAGATGCTCTTGTGAAATTCCACAAAAACAAATGGTAGAGATGTTCACACAAAATGTTAACAAAGACATTGTCTATGACTTAAGGAAAGCTTGTTTGTCTACCTTCAAGGACATCATTGAAAAAGGCTTAGCAATAGAGAAGGTACTAATTGAACAAGGAGTCATTAAAATATTCAAGGAAAACAAAGATGACTTTAAAGGAAAAGACAAGCCAAGATTTTGGAATAAAAACAAGAACACAGTCAATGATGGTGTTGTTGATGCCAACACAATGCAACCCAAATTCATTTTTGCTGGATCAAGTTCTACAAACAATCAAGTGAATACTCAAACAACTTCTAGATCATGAAGGAAGTATACCCCGTTGGGAGAACCACTTGAGTCAGTTTTCAAGAAGTTAGTGGCAAACAAGGTGATCACAATTCCAGATTTCCCACCATATGAACCAAAGGTCAAACCAAATTGGTGGAATGATGATGAGTATTGTGAATTTCATAAGAGAAAGGGTCATAAGACAGGAAATTGTCATCGATTGAAGAACATTATACAAGATCTCATTGATAGAGGTGACATTGAGATTGAGGGACATTCCTCCAATCAAGAACATGAGATGTTTAAGGAACCATTCCCAAAACATGACAAGGGAAAAGATAAAGCCACAGAGGATCAAACCAACTATACCAGAGCATCTTTTAACTATGACTCAACCATCAATCACATCTCGATGGACAATTACGTCTCTACCATTATCATCAAGGACAAAGAATCTGAGAATTCTACTCAGAGACCCAAGATTGTCTTAAAAGGTGTTGGATCTTCTTCGGAACCTACCTCTGAATGTCATGTTACAACTCACCGAAGTAAATTCACTTTGCAAGGTGCTCCAACTAAAAACACCGCTTCTTCATCAACCAAACCTGAGTATGACCTTGTAGAATAGTTAGGGAAGACACCCGCGCTCATTTCAATCCTTGAGCTATTACGCATATCTCCTGCACATAAAGCCATTCTTGACAAAATCTTGAGAGACACCGTTGTTCCTACTGATCTGAACGTGGACTAGTTTCAAGCCATGGTGGGATACCTTTCCATTCCACACTCCCTTACTTTCACAGAAGCTGATGACACCTCCTTAAGTCAGCCACATAATGCACCATTACACATAGAAGCCTTCATACACAAACATCAAATAAAATGAGTCTTGATAGATGGAGGAGCAGGTCTAAACATTTGCACATTAAGCACTATTACACAATTGGGATATTCTAATAAAGCTGTGAATTCTACAAATCAAATCACCATTAAGGCTTATGATGACGAAGAGCATTCATCCAAGGGCACATTCACCTTACCTCTTAGAGTTGGGCCAGTTACAAAGGATGTGGTTTGTCAAGTCCTGGATTTAAATCTCACTTATAACATATTGTTAGGAAGTCTTTGGATTCATGAAATGAGGGCAGTCCCATCCACATATCACCAATGCATTAAGTTTCCTCATAATGAAGTTGAAGTAACAGTTAACGGTGATCCTAATCCATTCATATACTGCAATAACCTGAAATCAAAGACTAAGACCATAATTCCCAGTAATCATGAGGCTATTCCTTCATTGACATATATTGATCCTGAGTCATTAAAACCTTCAACATCAAAACAAGGTGAGCTTAAAGGCAAGTTTCAGGACAAAGGCATGGGGGAATATACTTTCAATCAGACCATGTACTTATGACAAGTCATGAGTTCCCCAAAAGAATATGGAAGACCACATCCTAACAAGCAAGTATCCATCATGATGCTCAAATGGGACCATACTACCTTTCAAAGATGGGGTGAACTAGAAGAGGAAGATTTATACAAAATGCTTTTCAGGGACAATGAAGAGGAAACACAAGATCACATCAACCTACCATGTGAGAAATATGGCAAAGGCTTCAAAATTTTACAAAAATTCAGGTATGATGGAAAAAGCCCTCTGGGATTACGAAAGGAAGGCATCATGGAACCTTTACAACCTGAATTGACCTTCAAAAAGGAACGCTCGAAAGGACTTGGTTTCTCAACTTCCAAGGTTCACACCCAAAGGATAGAAGAAGCTTTACAAATCAAAGCTACCAAAATGCAACAAGAGGATCACTATTCCACAGATTCTAACGAATGGGAATGGGGTTCAGACAAGTCTTCCAGTGACTATGAGCTCACTGAGATATTCAGAGAACCAGATGAACCTACAGAAGAAGAGAAATTTTATAACAAGTTCAGAGTTGGTCAAGAAACAACCCTTAATGATTCTACACAATCCTTGTCTCAAGGTTCTAGGTTGAAATCACATAGAATGAGAACACCTGTCCCAGAATGTGCTACTAGTGATGATAATTTGGATTCTCTCATGATCGAGACTGATGAGGAGAGTGCCATCGATGACCTCGATAATTACCTTGACATACCCGAATATAACCACATCTTCACTCTTAGCTCCTCTAACTTCGAAGACATTAACGGCCTTCCCCTTGTTCACCACCAACTCATTGACTGGGATCATGAAGGACCTGCACAATTTGATACATTCCAAAACGATGAAGCTTTTATTGACTATCTGGGCATACGAGATGATCTTCCCCCTGGAGACCATAAAGCAGGATACACTATAGAACTCAATAGCATGGCATATTTTGGCGAGGGTGTTGGACCTTCCAGTCACAAAAATGTGAAAATAAGAACAAATCAAGGGTCTTATGGTGAAAACCACACTGTGGCGCTGTCTGACCCCAAAAAAGTAAAAAGAAAGGATGTATCTAAGGGCGAAAACCTCTCTAAGGCACCCAAAGATGGAAGGCTCGACATTCTCCCAGCATCATATGAAGAAAAGTCATCCATGTTGGTAGAGGAGACTATCAAAACAAACATTGGTATAGAAGAGGTTCCACACAACATATTCCTAGCTCAATCATTAACAGAGTCTGAAAGGTCAGAATTCATAAGTTTCTTCAAAGAACGACAAATCAATTTTGCCTGGTCATACACTGATATGCCTGGATTCGATCCGGATTTGGTAATGCATCATTTGATAGTCAAACCGGGGGCAAAACCAATGAAACAGAAACTAAGAAAAATGCATCCACAAGTGGCATTACTAGTCAAAGCAGAACTTGAGAAGTTATTGGATGTCGGATTCATACGCCCAATTGATTATCCTGAATGGATCTCCAACTTGGTACCTGTTAGCAAACCAGATCGCAGCATCAGAATATGTACAGATTTTAGAGACATCAACAAAGCTTGTCCAAAGGATGACTTCCTATTACCAAATATTGACTTGATTGTTGATCTCACAGCAAGCCATGAGATGTTATCATTGATGGATGGATTCTCTAGTTATAATCAAATAAGGATCGCACCCGAAGATCAACACAAAACATCATTTACTTGTCCATGGGGAACTTTCTGCTGGAATGTCATGCCTTTCGGGCTAAAGAATGCAGGTGCTACATATCAAAGAGCCATGACTACTATCTTTCATGATCTCATGCACGTAACCGTGGAAGATTATGTTGATGACCTCTTGGGCAAATCCATAGATAGGAATACACATTTGGACATACTTTTAGTTGTCTTTGATCAGTTGGAAAAATACAAAGTAAGATTAAACCCCAAGAAATGTGTCTTTGGAGTAACCTCCGGGAAGCTCCTAGGATTCATTGTATCCAAAAGAGGAATTGAAGCCGATCCAGCAAAAGTCAAGGCCATCTTAGAAATGCAACCACCAAGAAATATCAGTCAACTTTGATCCTTACAAGGCAGACTCCAGTCCATCCGAAGATTTATAGCACAACTGGCAGATAAGTGTAATCCGTTTCAGCACCTGCTACATAAAAATATCAAATTCAAATGGGATGATAACTGTCAACAAGCTTTCCAGATGCTCAAAGATTATCTTCTAAATCTGCCAGTTCTGATGCCACCAGTTCCAGATCAACCTCTGTTACTATACATATCAGCTACTCCAACAGCACTGGGGGCACTCTTAGCACAACAAAGCACTGAAGGCAAGGAAAGAGTAGTATACTATATCAGTCGCACATTGGTGGGATACGAGCTAAACTACACACCAATTGAGCGTGCATGTCTCGCCATGGTCTTTGCTTCGTAGAAATTATGACATTACATGCTCACTCATAAGACTAAGTTAGTTGCAAGGATAGACCCATTGAAATACCTTCTCAATAAAGCGACACTTACTGGGCGACTGGCCAAATGGGTGATGATCCTAAGTGAATTCGACATCGAGTATGTGGATAGAAAAGCAATAAAAGGACAAGCCATCGCAGATCAATTAGCAGATGCTCCCATGATAGATGATGTTCCTCTAAGTTCAGAATTTCCAGATGAATCCATTTTGACAATGTCACATGCAAAGCCATGGCAACTGTACTTTGACGACTCTTACACACAGCATGGGGTAGGAGTGGGCATCCTCTTTATAACTCCTCAAGGAGATTCTATACCAAAATCATACCGCTTATCATTTCCTTGCACCAACAATATAGCAGAATATGAGGCATTAACAACAGGATTACGAATTGCAGTTCAATGGAAGATCCAGGAACTTCGTGTTTTTGGGGACTCTCAACTTGTCATCCGTCAACAAACTAATGATTACCAAACAAAAGATGAAAAGTTAACCCCTTATAAACAAATGGTGGATGATCTGAAACAACACTTCACAAAGATAGACTTTGAGCAGATACCAAGAGAGCAGAATCACACCGCAGATGCCATGGCTACTATTGCTTCACTGATTGATTTACCTCCAAACGAGACCCACTATGAGTTCTTGGTGCATAACCTTTTGGTCCCTTCATATGAGATCATGCCTGCTGAGACGCTATGTGTCGTCGGTCCCGAGTCCCAGTTATATGGTTCCATTTTCACATACCTTCGTGACAATACTTTACCTCCTGATCTATCAAATAACCAACGTCGCACTTTCATTTGCCAATCCTCTCGATATGTCATTTTAGCTGATATCCTACCGGCGAGGTCTAGATGGCACTCTTCTTAGATGTTTAGAAAGTGACGAAGCTCAGATTGCGTTACGAGAAGTGCATGAAGGGATATGTGGTCCGCATGCTAGTGGTCCTACCTTGGCCAAGAAACTCATCAGGACTGGATATTACTGGCCCAATATGGAAAAAGACTCATATCAGTTTGTCAAGAAATGTAAGCAATGCCAAATTCATGGAGACCTCATACATGCGCCAGCACAAGAACTTCAATCGCTTGTGTCTCCTTGGCCCTTTTGTTAGTGGGGACTTGATCTCATAGGCAAGATTCACCCTCCTTCTTCCAATGGTCATAAATTCATTATCATTGCCACAAAGTATTTTACAAAATGGATTGAAGCCATGCCTCTCACACAAGTTACTGGAAAATAGATTGCTACATTCATCCTTAACTATATCATTTGTCGATACGGTATTCCTATTTCCATTATCACTGATAACAGGTGTCCCTTCAAAAATTAGGATGTTTGTGAACTCTGTGACCGCTTCCATATTTGCCATCATTTCTCCACACCATATTACCCCCAAGGCAATGGCCAAGCTGAGGTGTCTAATAAAACAATCCTTAAAATCCTAAAGAAGACAGTCGACGATGCTGGTCGCAATTGGCATATCCAGCTCAATCCTGCACTTTGGGCCTACCGCACAAGTGTCCATACACCTACAGGAGCTACACCCTATTCACTTGTCTATGGTGCCGAAGCTATCTTGCCTATTGAGGTCGAGCTACCCTCTTTACGGGTTTCTTTGCAAAACATCATCAGTGATGAAAACTATAGGGTCTCTCGCTTACAAGAACTGGAACTACTGGATGAACGAAGACAAACTGCTTTTAATCATCTCAAGGCTTACCAACAACGAATGAGTTGCAGCTACAATCACAAGGTCAAGCCTTGCACATTTGAGGTAGGTGACTTGGTTCTCAGAGAAAATCCTAAAAATCAGCAAGACAGAGAGAAGAAGGGCAAGTTCGAACCAAACTGGCTTGGTCCCTACATTGTTACAACAGCATATGGATCTGGTGCATATCAGCTCTCAACTACAGATGGAGAACCTTTGGAGGATCCTATCAATAGCATGCACCTTCGCAGGTTCTACACATAGCTCTTCAGAGTATCCTAATTTCAAAAATACCAAAAAAATCAAAAAATTTCAAAAATACAAAAAAATTATAAAACAAAAAAATCGTTACTTGGTGAAAACCTGGCAAACAAGTGCCTTGTGACACAAAAAAATTGAAAAAATCAAAAAAGTAAAGAGAAATAATTTCGTCCAATGGTGAAAACCACTTCGGTGGTGCCCTGGGCAAGTACCATGGTGAAAACTGGGTCACCAATGCTATGTGTAGAGACATTGCTCCTCCCTCCTTCAGGATTCACTTTCATCCTTTCACTTTGCACACACTCACAACCTATTCATTCATAATAAACTTACCCATTCCCATCATGGCTTGTTATTGATCTACCTAAGATTGGTTAGCCATTCATAATAAACCTCCCTTTCCATCCATAATAAATCAGATCCTATCTGTGGCTAAGGCAAATCCTACGTCTAGTGATGGGTGTGGAACTGAGAACATCACATGTTTCGAGGAGTACAGTTTCTTCTAGCTTCCTTCAGTCTATCCATGCACAATTCGCAATAAAGCAACATTTGCATCACAGATCTGCAATAAAGTTTCATCTTCTCCACAATAAAGTATCAGTTTCATGGATTCAGTCAGTTTCAGATGAGACACAGCAGCAACAATGGGCTTCAACAAATCAAATCTTTCAACAGACTCAGACAACATATGGTTCAGTGCTATCTATCCTTTCTGTGAAAGTAAACATTGTGACCACAATCAAATAAGACTTATACAAGTGACAAGAGACACTAAACTTGAGGACTACAGTGGATGTTGGTGTCGAGTCTTAGTTTTCTTTTGATTTTATCTTTTGGTGACATGCCTTTTAGCTTTTCCGGGATGTCTCTGACTAGAGATTCTATCTCCAAGATGTCTTTGACTAGAAAGGTGAGGATGGGGTATTGTCACCTATTTTCTTTTGCTGTCTATGGATTGTCTCTTAGTAATGCTATGACTTGTCCAAGGATATGAGGACACTGTGAGTCTAGTCTGAACTAGGGCATTCCTTGTTTGTGACTATCTTATCTCCATGCAAATAGGTACAATGACTTTCTGGGTCGAACATATGCCTCGATTGTCTTAACCTACGTGCCATAATAAAAGCTCAATGATGATAATGCACAAGAAGCTCTTTCACTTTCATATCTTCTGTCTTCCATCCCCCTTTCTTGATTGACTTCCATCATCCTTCTCGAGTCCGCGTATCCTGCTATCACATGACTGAGTATAATGACACACCAAAAACATTTGCATTTCATGTAGCTGCACCTACATTACCACATATAAGCATTTCATACATACATATAGATATCACAACTGAATCACATCCTGCACACAACAACTATTAGCACAAATTACATTTTGCATTATCATATTCATCTTCATTACTTACATTCACATTTGCATCATGCATAACATGTTAAAACATCAAAGAACAAAAATATGGCATTTCCTCATATACATATTTGCATCCATATCATAAGCATCACATAAGAACATCTCATCACATAGGTACACATGCATATAGCTGCCGCAAAGATGAATCATCTCATATATATATATAAAGTGTCATGATACAATGATGTCAAAATCATATGGCTACAATCACCCGCAGGTGTCTACATCATTATACAAAATGGTACAAAACTGATACAGAGGAACTCACTGATCACTCCTGCCAACACTATTGGTAGTGCTAATCCTATCCATGTCATGGTATCCCATGCCACGTGTCCCACCCTCATCTCTAGTCTTGGATCCTAGAACACTCATCTAAGGGCATCCCTGTCTCCATCTTGATCGTACAGAATCAGCTCCCCATCAATCGGTATCTGCATAATCTTGTATACATCCTCCAGGGTGACTGTCATCTCACCCATCGACAAATGGAATGTGCACGTCTCAGAGTGCCATCTCTCAGCCAGCACAGTCAGCAAACCCATGTTTGCCCGAAACTTAGGCACATACAGCACATGTCTCAAACCCATCTCCTCGATGGTAGCTTTATCCTCAAATGACAACTCAGGTCATAACCTCTGTGTCGATAGGAATCTCTCCTATGACTCTAGCATCGGCAAATACTCCTGTAGTCAAACAAATCAATCATGTCAATCATAGTGGCATTCACTGTTTATCACAAAATGCTACTCGCTATCTAAATGCATATGCCTATCTATCCTAGTGACACTCACTGTTCATCACAAAGTGTTGCTATTTATCCTAGTAGTACTCACTGTTCATCACAAAGTACTACGTGTGTGACACTCACTGTTCATCACAAAGTGTTAGTCACATTTGCACTCCCTGTTCATCACAAAGTGCTGCTCATATTTCAGTACTCCTTGTTCATCACAAAGTACTCTATCTTGGTACTCACTGGTCATCACAAAGTGCCTTGATCTATCCTAGTCTTCCCTAGAGGACCTGCTTGAGTGTATCCTCTCAGCAGCATATCCAATCGACAGCGTATGTTCATCACAGAATTGCCGATTTGACCTAGAAGACAAAAATTCACATTTTTGGACACAAACGTGCTTTCCTGACATAAATGCGCATTTATTACATTACCTAGTATGCATTAATGACAACAATAAATGCATCAAAGTACAAGGAGGTTTTGTGGTACTTACTGGCTCTCCTACCTCTGCTGGCCTCTTGAATCGGCGAACACGGTCGAATCTGTGAACCAAAGCCATCGCTGCTGACTGCTGCTGCTCTATTTTCGCTCTGCACTCTGCTCTCGTGGATGTGTGGATGACAATGAGGATGTTTTCCCCTCGTGGTCTATCTTATAGACTACCCTAGCCCTCATTTCCCAAGTCAGTCTTCATTATCCCATGACTCTGTCACTTTATCCGATGAATCCATTCTAGCCTTTCTTTCTTATCGAGAGATTGTCTGCAATCTTTTTAGACATTTTCATCCAATCTCTCGAGGGGGCATATCATTCCCATCTTGGGGCAAATTTGTATCAATTCATCTTATCTTCTTTGAAACAACGCGACAAGCCGCATTGTCTCAAAGAGGGGCAAAATGTAGACACCTAAAATTGTCCAGTCTAATTAAATAAATATTTTATTTATTTAATTATCTAAGCCTAATTCTTCTATTAATTAAATAAATCTTTATTTATTTAATTAATTCATTTATCCTCTTCTAGCCTTATTTCTCATTTAAATAAATAAATTTATTTATTTAAATTATCCTTTTCCTAAATTAAATAAATATTTTTATTTATTTAATTATCCTACTTCTATTAATTAAATAAATCTTTATTTATTTAATTAATTCATTAACCTTTTCTACCTATGACACATGTAATTCATCTCTTAATTCATACACTACCTACCCCTTTCATTATTTTATTATTTCTTTTACCCACCCTCTAATCATAGCCGACCTCCTTTTACACCTCTCAATCTTATCCCTCCATTTCATATAGTGTCTTCTATATAAGGAGATGCTTCCTTCATTATCAAACCCTAATCAATCATTTCTAATCAATCATCCTAATCAATCATTCTAATCATTCATGCTAATCATCTTTTATGCAATTGACTACACTACGATCCTACTTGCAACCACATTCCATTCTTTGTTGAGCTCTTGTGCATATAAAATCTGAGAGCAAATATATCAAGCAAGATCAATGGAGATAGGAAGAATGGAGATCAAAACCCTATTGGACATGTGATGGTATAATCTTTGTGATTTCATGTGATTTGCATTGTCTTAGGTAATCTTCATATGTTATGGTGGATCTTTGTTGTTGTTAGGCTAGGGTTTTGTGGTTGGATTCATTTAGCCTTTCAATATTGTTATTATTGTTATCCATTTTCAGCATATACAATTATACTATTTTTGCTCTAGGATTTCATTGAGATATTGCATATTAATTGTTTCATATTGATTAAATCATTTAGTTTAATATTGCAAAAATATTGTTAGATTAATATTGCATCCATCTAGCATTCATCGTGTTCATATAGATAAAATCCTTCGTCTTGATGTTTTCTAGTCACTGGTATTGCTTATAATCTGAGAGCAATCTTATACTCGCATCTTTTAGAAGGGAATGGGTCGATTTGTTATGGTTTATTATTCATTGATTATATCTAATTAACCATGCATGTAATGACTTGATTGAAGTGTTGTGCTTATAGATACAGGTTCACTTTTCACACACACACTCCCCTGATTGTAGATATCATTATTTTGTTTGTTGGTAGAGAAGGTTTTCGGGTTGACTGAGCATAGATACTGGACAATGGATTCATCATTTGGGAATATTGGTATATCATGGTGTTTAGGTTCTTCCCAGTCTATGGGATCAGGATATACGAGCAGTAAGGAATCATTTGGTGGGTTGAGATCAGTCATGGTAAGTGTCATGTTATAGGCATCATTATAGTTGTTTGGGATACTAGTTAGGTCTATGATATTATCAAGGTTTTCAATGGTATTATCTTTGATGTAGCCTTGTTCGTATTGCCACTACTTATTCTCACTAGCCTCATAGATATGTCGTGGTCCAAATTCAAGTGGTCAATATTCTAAGCCTTGTCCCTTCTGAGAAAGGGATGTGTATGAGTGGATGGTATCAATCTCAATGTCTTCTGTAATATCTGAACAACTGCCCCATTCATATTCATTGGAATTGGTTTCAGAATTACTATCCCAGATTATCTTGCTGCTTCTAACAGGTATGTTGTATAGTGAGAAAAGATCTCTGACAATTGATACCAGTCTCGTAGTTTTTTCTAATTCAGAATCGGAGCCTGCTTGTACCCTTTGCATTTGTTCATACACTATTTCCCCTCGATGAGTAATAATTTCTTCGGATGGTCTCTCCACTCTGGCTTGAACAAGTTCTTGCACATGATGTACTTTCTTATAAGAGGCTTCTTCCCTTTGAATGTCCAATTCCTCTTGTTGTTTCTCTTTTTCTTGATGTTCCTGTTCTTTCCTTGTCATTTCTACTGCTTGGTGTAGTGCTTCTTGCCATGAATTTTTATTATATTTCTTCTTTTCTCTCCACTGAGGTTTCTGCTAGTGATTTTGCTTCGGTCGAGGTGGTACATATCATCCATATCCCAGTCCTATTTTATCTCTTACAAATTGTGAAGGAAGTTGCAAGGGTTCTGTAATACCTTCTTAATGCTTGCCAATAAGTCCTTTTCCATTGTATCCTATTTGTTGCATGATCTGGAACCCTTTTCCATATTCTTGTGTTGGTATGGCCACCTCTATGGTAGCAACTCTGACTTCTTCATCATCCTTGTATAGCCAACTATGGATGTCTTTCTCTTCTAATTCATTGGCCAGTGTGCCCAATTGGATAAATTTACCATCAAACTTGGTGATGGGGTGTGTTGCCTGATGTGTTGATGCAGAAGGTTGTCCATAAGATTTTGGTGATGTTGGAAATTTCAATAGACATAAGGGTTCAAAAGAGTACTCCCCCATGCCTTGATCCTTTATTTTCATCTTTTGTTTGAAGTCTATGGATAGAGACTTGAGTTCTTCGTGATGTTAATTGGATACCGAGGAAGCTTGGGCCTCCCTATTGTGTGGAACCAGGCTATCTTGAGCTACGCCCATAGCATTGCAATGTTGAAAAGGGTTATTATCTGTAGATATGGAAATCTCTTATCCATTGTATGAGAACTTGATACAATGATGGTATGTCAAAGGCACTTCTTGCATTTCATGTATCCATGGAAGACCTAATAGAATATTGTATGTCAAGTCTATGTCCAAGACTTGGCACATAGTATCTTTTTGTATTGGTCCTACCTGAATAGGTAATATTACCATTCCCTTGGATGACCTTTCTTCATCATCATAGGCTTTGATGGTGATCTTTTTATTTGGATCAGTAGACTGCTCAGAGAAGCCCAATGCATGGATAAGCTTTAAAGTACAGATATTGAGACCAACTCCTCCATCTATTAACACTCTTTTTACTTGATGTTTATAGACTAAGACTTCAATCTAGAGCGGAGTGTTATGTGGATGATTCAAGGAGACATCATCATGTTTGGAAAAGGATATGTTATGAGGCCTTGTCATATGAGCCACCATGGCTTCGAATCGATCAATATCCAGATCTTTAGGAATGTTCGTTTCAACAAGTGCTTGCTCTAAGATGTCTTTGTGTTTTAGCGAGAGTTTGAGCAACTTGAGTATAGATATTTGAGTGGGAGTTCTCCACAGTTGATCAACCAGGTTGTACTGAGTCTTGGGGATAGTTGTGGATGTTGTGGATGTTGATGTGTTCCCTTTCAAGATGTATGTTTGCGCTCTGGTCATCACATTGATAGACACGTGTTCTTGTTTGTCCTTGATTTTTATGACATTTACTTGGTTGTTATATGTCAATATGTGATTGATGGTGTTATCGTATAGGTGATTTATACGAGATCCTCTGGTATTGTTTCATGTTGAAGTTCCTTCCTTGTTGTAATTCGAAAGAGGATTTTTAAAGGCATCATGGTCACCATTTGTTTTGTGACCTTCAACTATTAAATCGACTCTATCGATTATGTCCTGAACGATGTTTTTCAACCTCATGCAATCATTTGTATGATGTCCTTTGTTGCGATTAAAATCATAGAAATGCAAGTCATTCCACCAAGGTGGTTTGACTTGGGGTTCAAAGTTGTTCATGGCTAGCAATGTGATAATCATATTCACCAAGAGTTCTCAAAATGTTGATTCTAAGGTTTGTACCAATGGTGTGTAGATGCGTCTATATGGGAAAGTGTTGGTGTTGCCTCTCTGGTTTGCATTATTCTCTTGGTTAGTGTTGTTTCCTTGGTTAGTATTGTTGCCTTGGTTATTGTTGTTTCCTTGGTTATTGTTATTGCCCTGGTTAGTGTTGTTTCCTTGGTTATTATTGTTGGTGTGGTTAGAGTTGTTTCCTTGGTTGATATTTTGTGGATAAGTGTTAGTGCCTTGATTAACACTTTTTTAATTTTTGTTGGATGGTGGGTTACTTGATAAAGCCAACACTGGTTGTTTAGACTTCACATTATTAGCATCAACTACCCCATCATTAACAACATTTTTGTTCCTTGTCCAAAATCTAGATTTGTCTAAAGTGTTGTTGTTTTGATTGGTAAAGGGGTTAGTGTTTGATGAATTAACACCTTCATTAAAGAACTTTACTGTTCCTCTCTTGATGTAGGCTTCCTCCACTTGGATTTCATTTTCTATCAACTTGGCAAAAGATGGTATGCATTGGAGTTTGATTTGATAACTCATCTCACTATTTAGATTATCGATAAAGATCTCCATCATTTCCTTTTCAGGTACATCTCAAGGATACCTTGAAATCATGCGTCTCCACTACTAAAGAAACACCATGAAGGTTTCATTTATCTTTTTCTTTGTGTTACACAAATCCAACATGGTGATTGCATGTTCAATGTTATAAGAGTATTGTGTTATGAATTTGTTTACCAGCTCATCAAATGATCTGATGGGAGGTGTAAGTTTAGATAACCACTCCATGGTTTGTCCTCCCAAACTTCTTGGGAATAGTCTCATTAAGTAAGTGTTGTCATGAGAAAACTCTAGGCTCATGGTACAAAATTCCCGAACATGATCTTGGGGATCACTTTTACCATTGTATTTGTCATACTTTGGCATATCTAAATTTAGGGGAAAAGATACCATGTTCAATCTCATATCAAAAGAATAAGGGCAGATCTCATCCAAGGAGTATCGTACCGTAGTTCCTTATTGCATGTCCTGCATTTTCCTTTGTAGTGTTTGTATTTGTTGTGAAAGAGAAACCATGGGCGCATTCATCCTCCAAGGGAGAGTTTCCCCTCTTTCATTAAGATTTCCCTAGTTGCGTGTATGGTCTTTTTCTCGTTCGTGTGCATTTTTGGGATCATGTTTCTCTTCTTCTCTTTGTTGTTCTTGATAGGCATAATTTATAGACCTTGTTCTTGAAATTCTCTCATCCATATTCCTTAAGTTTTCTGTATCGAAATCTTCAGGAATGTCGACTCCTTTGCTAGTTAGCATGAGTAGATATTTTTCTTTGTCTGCTTCGATAAGTCTTTCCATGAGTTTTTTGAATGCTATGTTTTCTAGACATCCTTGGAGAAGTTCTTCAGTGATCTCTTTTTTTCCCATATTGGCATACTCATCAAAAAGATTGGATAATCTATGACCCATACTCAATTCTGGTTGTGATTCTCTTTATTTGTTTCTCTGAGATCAAGTGACAATGGGAATTTAATATATTTCTACCATGATGAATTTCTAGGTGGTGTTGGTGGATTAGGTCGAGCTTCGTTATATGTGATACAGATCTGTGGGAACAAAGTGGGGTTAATCCTTCCTCCACAATTTAGGCGTTGGTTGAATGTTGCTTTCTAAATGTAAGCTCTACTTCTCAAAGGTTCCTTGTCAAACTCATTTGTTTTCCCTTGGAGATACAATCGCATATGATGCAAGAATGCGCGATGTGATGCAAAGAGTTGACGATTAATATAGATAAATTTATTCCTTTTCACAAGTGCCCTAGAACTAGGTTGTCTCTTCTTCAACTTAGTTTTGTGATGAAGTATTGTTCTTCTCTATGAGACTTGCCAAGATCAAGAGGCAATGGAAAGGACAAATAAGAGAGACAAAAATAGATGATAGAAATAAACTGTATTCTATCAAGATGAAAAATATGATCAACTAGATCATTAAGCATTTGTTACATACAATGAATATGAGCCTGCTTATATAGGCAAGGCTATATGGATATGTGAGCACACAAACATGACATGTGGCTCAATAAGAAACAAGGGTAGGTAGGAAATAGGTGTGGGTAGGTAGGAGAAACAATATAATATTCCACATGAGGTGGATCACCCACTAAATGTGGAGTGTAACAACAAGATCAACACCATAAAAGGTGGAAATTCTCCTACACACACTATCCCAATGTGGCACAAACACCCAAGTGTCTCATACCCAAACTACTATGAAATGCATGTACCTAAGTAAACTTAAGTAAAGTGTAATAATATCCATGATGAATAATTATTTACTCCAACATTCTCAAAAATATGAGGAGTGGTCATACATGAATGATCAAAGGTTGACGTTGATGTTGGATTTGGATAATTCGTTTAAATACTCAAGTTTACTTTATCAAGTAGAGGTTTAGTTAGATTCTCCTCCATGACAAAGTGTGTCAAATGATATGGATAAAGTCTCTTGATATGGAAACTTGATTTGACAACTTAAGGATTAAACTAGGTATTTGTTTTGATAGGATCCATTTGGATGGTGAAACTTTGATCACTGTTTCTGATACTTCCTAATTTTGTTGGATAAAGTCTGATCTCAAGATAGTTTAATGATTCAAAAACTTGTTCTAAGAGAGCTTTGTTGATTTGGAATTTTTCTCATTGATGTTTGGATTTGAAGTTTTGCTACTGAGTTTGCTAAAGAACCTGAAAGGGTATTTGGAATTGTCGATAAAATCTTCCCAAACTATTGGATTTCCTCTTTGTTTTTCCCTAAAATTGATCATGTGCTAAAGAATGTTCAGAATGCACTACCGAATGATCCTTATATGCTATGTTTCCTTTCCTACGCGCTAGTTTAGACTGGTCAAAAATGATTATTCTGGATAGGTTATGCGCTATTATGTCCTGATTACTCGCTATGTTTTGAATTGAAAGCACTATGAAATGCCTCTGATGCACTATAATGATGTTTGAATGTGCTAGACTAATGCTGGAAAGCGCTACTGGGAATTTCACGAGTATGAGATTGATGATGTGCTAAGTTGACTGATGAAAGCGTTATGTTTTGGTTGAAATGCGCTACTAAATGCTTGCAATGTGCTAGGATATTGCTCCTATGGGCTAACTATCCTGATTTTCGTTGTTTCTATAGTTTTGAAATTTAACTTGTGATTCTGATGGATGATTTTCTGAAAAATAACTTGAAAACATGACACATAGAAGAGATAACAATTTTGTCTATGCTAAACAAGTAGTGTATGTTCTGTGAGGATGTGTTCAAATCCCTAATGTTTTCACTGGTTTGGATAACAAATAAGAAAAATCAAGTAGACTCTTTATTCAAGGGTCATCAACAATATCATAGCCCACTAGTCTCGATACTTTGTCAGCTTAAACAGCCTTGTCACCCCTTAGGGGGCGCCCAATTTTTTTGCCTTTTGCCAAAAATTAACTCAAAGTGAATTGCTTCACAATCAAGAGTAGTTATCTTGGGAGATATATGGTGAGTGATCTTGGGGGCAGATTCTTCCCCACCCTTGCACTATGATATTGAAGATGTCTGGTAACTGACTCAATTCAAAGTTTCTAATGCTAAGGTTTTTAATCAGGCTTATGTTTGTCCGTTAGTGATAAAATCCCTCGGGAGGCTTCCCAACCTTTAGAACAAAGGCTTTACATATCTTAAAGATACTAGGAGAAGACTAATCACTAAGGAAAACCATTGAAGGGGACTTTTTTGAGCCTCCACATTTGATTATAGTGGGTTGGAACATGTGGTGATAAAGTTGTTTCCCACTTAGGTCATTCCCCTCTCACCGGCCATTAATGGCACCCTAAGGCAACTCAAGAGGGCAGGCCTTCTAAAGGATTTAAGTGCTTGAAGTAAAATAAAGTATAAGAGTGGTTTGGATTTTTGGTCACCCAATTAAGGGGAGATCATATACCTTCCACTTTTGAGACAAGGCAAACAAG
Source organism: Cryptomeria japonica (assembly GCF_030272615.1). Taxonomy (NCBI): domain Eukaryota; kingdom Viridiplantae; phylum Streptophyta; class Pinopsida; order Cupressales; family Cupressaceae; genus Cryptomeria; species Cryptomeria japonica. Next base: position 2,627,862 of record NC_081413.1, read on the forward strand.
GATCTTTTTAGCTTGAAGGCAATGATTTGCTAACTTCTATTTGGAGATATTGCTCCAACAAGCATGGTGTTGTTTTTTAACTCTTCATAGAAAAAATGTGTATTTCCAAAACTCTTAAAAAAACAAACAAACCTGGTCATCAAAATAAATCGTGATGTTGGTCAACAAAAGGAAAATCATGAAATCAATCCTTAATGAAAAACTCCTTTCCTTTATACAAAAAAACAAGAAAAAGTGAGATTCTTTTTATGCTTTGCAAAGAAATGAAAGCGAGTTTGTAGTTCTTTTTAACCTTTGCAAAAATGAAAATGAGGTCTTGTTTTATGCACCAAAGGAAAAATGGGATTCTTTTTAACCTTTGCAAAACTAAAAAATGAGTTTGTACAATTCTTTTTAACTTCTGCAAAATTAAAATGAGGTCTTGTTTTATGAACCAAAGGAAAAATGGGATTCTTTTTAACCTTTGCAAAACTGAAAATGAGTTTGTAGTTCTTTTTAACTTTTGCAAAAAAGAAAATAAGGTCTTGTTTTATGCACCAAAGGAATAAATGAGGTTCTTTTTAAGCAAGCAAGAAATGAACTATTTTTAAACTAACTTGTAAAAGTTAGAAAAAAAAATAATTAAGTGGCTAAATAAACTCCTTCAACCTATGAATAAAGATTAGTAATCTATAGTAAACATAAAAGTTAGTGAAAATTTTTAAATCCTAGGTGAGCTTACACAAGCCTAACTTTCACTTCGGTTACAAATTATGTTTTTCCTTTTGTCAGAGTCACGTGCTGGACTTCTCCACAGATGTGCTACAAAAGGCTATAGATGTGCTACAAAATGACTCCTATGCACTATAGTGATTACCAAATGCACTACAATGTTATTCCAATGCGCAGGAGAGAAACTTGGAATATTATGTGCTAACACTAAGTGGAAACATGCTAAAGAAAGGTTTTGATGTGCTAAACAGTATGCCAAACATGCTACTGTTTTCCCTAGATGCACTAACAAAAGTTCCCAACACGCTAAAACAATATTCCAACGTGCTTGTAATCTTTTTCCTACATCAAAAATGATATGATTTATGGGGATGAGCCCCACGGTGGGCGCCAGAAATGTATGTGGGGAATGAAGGCGACCAAAACGTAAAAGTCTGATTCAAAAGGCCCACACACCAGTGAGACTCTTGGTGCAAGTTATAGGAACTATATTGAAATATCTCAACTTCCCAAGGGGTGTCCCATTGTTCTCTATCTCACAGGATCCCTAAGGTCAATGTCCTTGCTCTCAGATCACTAAGCAAAGTCACTTAGGAATAAAAACTCCAAGAACAAGTGATGTTTGATTATTATGTATGAATGCATTCCTAAGATGTATGATATTGAATCTATGATGATTAAGCTAGTATAAAAGATGATGATAATATTAGCTAATTATCTGACCAATGATATACTAGTCTAGCATGGTTGTTCTTATGATATTAGAATGCTTATAAATTCTAATATGATTTAACAAAGAGAGGCTCAAATACTTAGTAACTAGACTATAAGTTTGATGCATAAAGACTTGGATCTCTATATGTTGTGAAAATTAGAAAATGAGATCTCTATTTATAGGGAAAATAGGGCAATGGATGGTCAAGATTGGATAATCTTAACAAGGGCCAGGATTGAAAGTTAATCAATCCATGTTTACAATTCTCACCAATGAAATGGTGACAATTGTCAACAAGCAGCTGCTTGAGAGGAGATGAAAGAAGCATTAAATTATTAAGAAGACATGAAGGTTACCTTAGGAGGTAAGGGTTAAGGTTAGGTTAGGGTTATCCATTAGATAAATCTTTTACCCAAGGGGTAAACTCTTGTGCAGGGGTTAAAGGGATAACCAAGGTTAAAGCAATGAATGCTTGATGAGACCCTTGGGTTAGATGAGGGTTGAGTTAGAGAGAAAGTCTCTAATCATGCAAGAAGGTTGAGCTAACCATTAATGGTTATGTAAGACCCTTAAATGGTTTGGAAGACTTTGGAGGCTTAACTTGTTGAGGACATAAAGCCTTTAATGATTATTGAAGACTTTGGAGGCTTTGAGAAGTAACTTCCCTTTGCCTAGGATTGTGACAATAATGAGGAGATAAATTAGGCTAAATTAGAATAGATTAGAATAATATAGAAGGGGTTTAGGATGCAAGTGGGAGATGTAGGATTTTGCAAGTGGAGGGAAAGGAAGTTATAATTAAAATAAAATTACTTTATTTCAACTAAAAATAAATGCAACTTGCATAAATACAAGTGGGAGATTTAAATTAATTAATTAGATATATTTATTTGCAAGGATTAATTTAATTAAATGTAAATTGAATTAAAAAGGGAGAAAGGGGATTTAATTAAATAAAATTATTTATTTAATCAAAGGCTAGAAAAGGCTTAGCTGAACTTAATTAAATAAATTGAGTAATTCATTTAATCAAATAGACGAATATGAAGAAATTAATTAAATAGAATTTAATTAATAAGGGGAATGGGGTTAAAGTAAATATTAAATATTCATTTAGGAAAGTGGTCAGATTTATCCATCTAGAGTAGTATATATGTATATATAAAAAGATAGAGAAAGAAAGAATTTTTTATAGTATTAACTAATTTACTAAGTAATATGACATGAAAATTAACATAGTGACAATTGTATATTAGTCATAAATATATCATGACAAAATATAATAGTAATAAAATTAATCATGGTAGTAGTGGTAACAAGGATAATAGTATTACAAATATAAATATATTATGATTCAAACTCATAAAAAATGATATACATTTTAAAACATGTATATAATGATCAACAATTACATAAGTTCCTCAATGTTAGATTCCTGAAGAAATTTTAAAACAATCTTATTTTAATGTCATGAAGTAATTTTTTAAATGTTATAAAAAGTTTCGTTACAATTGGTGACATTTAGCCAGCCCATGATGGTCAAGCGATGTCTTATAAATCCCAATTTTCCTTGGAACAACTAAACATTCCACAACATTTCATGTTCCTATAGTGTGTTCTCAATTCTTATTGAAATTTTGAAGATTTTTGGGGACATCCCATGACATTCCATCATACCCAAAATTCCATTGAGGATAGGGATATGGATTTGAGGGCCAAAAATACATATCCATAAAACATAGGTTAAATACATTGTCAAATATAGATTTAAATCATGTTAAACAATTTTTTAAAGAGGGTAAGCGCTTTTGACTTGGAGCTATGAATCGATAAGGTCACAAGTGGGGGATTTCATCCCCATTAAACATTCAACAATAGCACCCTAGTGGGGTTTGAACCTTAACAACAAGAAAAACAACACCACAACTTAACCATCAGAACATACCAATATCGACAAGTAAGTTAAACAAAAATAAATAAAAATGTAATTATAAATAGATAATCTAAATATTTTAAATATATATTAAACTTAGATTATATTAATTAACTTAGGGATCAAATAGATTACCAACAATGAAAAATTATGCAAATATAAACATAATATAGATATAATGAACTTTAGAGATAGATGAAGAGATAAAAGAATAAATATGGAGAGAACTATAGAGAGGTAAAGAGATATAGATATAGAAATCTAGGAAGACGAATAGGGAGAGAGAAGGAGAGATAGAGAAATGAGATATAAATGAAGAGGGAGAGATAGATATAGATGACAAGATAGAGTGATAAAGAGATGAAAACATAAGGATATATAGAGAGGACGATAGAGATCTGTAAAGAGACATAAAAGTAAAAGAGAAATAGAGATAGAAAAATAGAGATGGAGAGAGAGAGAGAGATAAATATATAGAGGGATATAGGAAAGGAGAGAGGAAGAGCGATAAAGAAGATAATGGTAGAAGGGGAGATTGTGAGAGAAAGATATATATATATATAGGAAGTGATATATAGAGATAGCTAAAGAGGGATATATATATACGGAGAGTAGTCTAGAGAAAGAGGGGGAGATGGAGTGAATCAGAGAGATAGACATAATGAGACATAGATAGAGATAGATAAGGAGAGATGGGAAGACAAAGATAATGAAAGAAAGAGTGAGAGATGAAGGAGATCATAGAGAAAATTAATAGAGAGAAGTAGAGAGAATATGAGAGATAATGAGATAGATATATAGATAGCCATTGGGAGAAATGGGGAGATGGAGGGATAGAAATAGAGATGATAGAGAAGTAGAGAGATATAGAAAGACTGAGTGATGGGGAGAGCAAATGATAGAAAGAGGGAGATATAGAGAGATAGATACATTGGAAAATATATAAAGGGAAGAGAGAGAGAAGAATATATTAGTGGTAATTAAAAAATATAATCAATATTAACAAATACTAGGGTAGTCAATTTGACCACAAGCAATGAAAGTATACAAACTATGCAACTTTTTTTAGATTTCAAAATAAGCTTTGTAACTAATTAAGTTGCTCTTACTTATAAAAGAGAAAAATCAATATTAACAAACTAAAAATCATTATAAAATTGAATTGAACTTTAAATAAATATTATTAACATTTTAAATAATATTTGTTATAATATATTATATAATATAATAATAAAAGTATATAATATCATATACAAAGAATAATATTTAGTTAAATTATATTTAATAATTAGCTTAGTTAACTTGAGTTAATATATAATATATTCACTTATTAATTATATTATATAATTATATAATATATATAATTATTATCTAAATAATTATAATTAATATATTGGTTTTTTTTTTAATAAAAGTGGTAAACCACTAAATTTTATTAATATTGTAAATTTTTACAACCTAGTTCAAAGAGTACCGGTAGGAAAGAACCAGGCAAAGAAAACCTTCAATCTAGCTCATACATGAAAACAGATAGAAGCCCACTTGAGATTACAAAGTCGCCATGGTGGCCAACAAAAAACCCAACCCCTTTTAATGAGTACAAAAAATTTCTTTGTCTGAGATACAAAAAAATTTGTGTCTGAGAAAGTTACAATGTCGTATACCACGAACTAGTGCTTTCCAATGGAGGAGAAGAAGGGGGAGTATCCACATCATCAAGAACTGCCAAGAGGCACCATCTGAATAGGTGGAACTGATGTTAGCAAAGACAGAACAATGTGCATCGAGTCTAGGAGGAAGTGGATGCCTAAAAATATGTTTACAACTGCTGCCAAACAATCTGGTCATATATGATCTAATAGAGCTACCATAGAAAACAAAGTATCATCATATAGGTTAGAGATCAAACCATTTCTCATAATTGAAAGAAGTTCTCCATACCAGCCAGAAGATAATAACTTAGAATGAGGTAGGAAATCAACATACTCAAAGTTACCAAACTCAAAACAATAAAAAGATAATGCACTATCCAAATCATCAACAGTGTAGTAATTGGGGAGGAAGTATGCATAAAAAAGTGCCCTAACCATAGCAGAATCCAGAAGCACATCCATACAAATAGTGAGAAATCGAGATACAATATCATCAAGATAACAACCTATATTCTCCACCAGCCATCGCTTTCCCAAAACCTTGCGAAAAGCCAGAGAGAAATCCAGAGAATACACTTGAAATAGACGCCCAAGCTTTTCCTCATCAAAAACATGAGAACCTTGGAAATCATACTGCATGTGAGACATCAAAATGCAATATCCCACAAAATCCATAAAAGGATAGTGCAAAACCAATAGAAAACATAGGAATATAAGGAGATTAAATACCATTATGAGAGAGCAAGCTCAGCCACCAAAGGACAGAACAATAAATATCATCTCAAACAAACCCACAACATTCGAGCAAAAAAGCAACTAGAGGCCACCACCTTCCTACAAAATTATTACCACCTCTGCATGAAACTCATAACCATAAATCAACATGAGCATGCCAAAATCAGAAACAAGATGGCCACACAAAATGAATAACTCAATAAACTACCACCACAAGAGATGAGGATAAATAAATCATTAAAACTATAAGAACAACCCCAATATCAAAGTACAATCATAAAGAGATAAGAACAACAAGAAACCCCATACAACCATCAAGAAATTGAAAAACCACATCACAATAAAGATAAGCATAAAGCATATTTGAAGTGTGCAAACGATGCAGAGCATAATTGTAAGATACTCCCGCCCATCGCAAGTCCCAACTAATAAAAACAAAGGAAAAAACCCATACCCCGACTGAGATTACACACAAAAATGTAGTCATGATGAAGTGGAGAAGGCTAAAAGGCCATCAACACAACAATACACTGCATACCTGAATATAATCACCAAGCAAGGTACAAGGTCGTGCTTCTGCCACCTTATTAGTGACCATGTAATACCCTTAGATTAGATCAAATACCCTAGGAGAATATCATGAGGAATGTCACTTACCTCCGTATTCTTAAATTAAGCACCAGAATCCATTGCAGTATTCACCAAAAAATCTGCAAGCCAATTAAGTTCTCTATAACAATGCAATATCGAGAATGTATCAAAAAATGATAACTTTTCCAAAATATGCTCCAATATGTACTTCAAATGCCAACAATTGCTCTGACTGGACAAAACACTCTAAATAATGACCATTGAGTCCCCCTAAATTAACAGGTTTTTGATCCCTAAAGAGATAGCCAAATCAATCCCTAGAGACAAATCTTGGCACTCAGCAAAATTGTTTGACTGGGAACCAAGGGCATGACACTGAGCTGCTATCAAGACTGCCCTATGATAAAAGATAGCCATACCAGCCCCAGCCAACCCCGGATTACCCTTAGAAGCTCCATCAAAATGAAGCTTGAAATGTCCTAGAGGAGGAGGATCCCATCTAGCAGCAAGTCTCTTATTAATAGTAATAAGAACTTTTGCGACAAACCCATGAGAAGGGATGGCAGAGAGAGATTTCCAGATCCTTGTAATCCTACCATCCCAATGAGAGAAGGATGTCAAACTCTCAAAAAAATTATGTATGTATGACAGAGCCACCTCCAAGATAGAAGCCTCAATCCTGGTTAACATGTCAAAGAGTGAAGCTGATTACTTTCTAAAAATCCCATTATTTCTCTCTAACCATATGTTCAAAATGATAATCGAAGGAGAGATGAGCCAGAGACAAGCATAAAAGGATGAGGAAAACAAGATAGGGCAAGCTCTAAAGTGGGAGAGAAGATCATTGCCAATAACAAAGTACATGCCTAGTTTCTCAAACAGCCATTGCTAACATCCAAAAGCAAAATCACAGTGAAGAAACAGGTGAGAGGAAGATTCCAAATTCTTATTACTCAAAACACAAGGGAAAACAATAGTCAATCCCATCCTATCCAATCTCATCCCTATAAGAACCTAGTCTTGTGCAACAAGCCAAGCAAATGCACCTACCTTAGGAAGGCAAGCCGAATGCCAGAACAATTTAAAGGGCCAGGAAGACAAGTCCTTAGCTGGCATAAGGGAATTATACCCATCTTTCACAGAGTATTTTCCTGAAACACTCTTAGTCCAAATAAGCTCATCTTCCCTCTCAAACAAGATAACAACTCTATTCTTAAGGATATTACAAAATTCTACTTTCAAACTTAAGTCAACATTCAGACAGTCAATTGATTTCCATTTAGCCAACTTCACATGACCAATTTGTACAATATCAAAATAGTCAGACAAAAAAATTCCCCATCTGATAGAAAGGATTGACTTCAATGGGGTCCAATACCTAATGGGGTCCAAAGGAAAATGACCATTCCAAGCATCATCCCAAAATCTAGCTTTGCTACCTTTATGCACAACCCAAGAAAGATAAGGCAACAAGACACTTCTACATTTAACCAAAAAATTCCAAATAGCCGACCCATGGGGCAAACTCGAAGCACGAAAAACATACTCTCTTGCCCCATTGTTAAAATACTTAGCAAACATAATCTTAGTCCAGAGGGAATCTGGCTTATCATACAATTTCCAAACTAGCTTAGCCCCCAATGCTAGATTTTGATTCTCCAAGCTTCTAATCCCTGACCCACCAAGTACTTTTGGAAGAAAAACTTTATCCTAGGCTAGCAAGGGGATCCTACTTTTCCCATCCTTACTATTATTCCAAAGAAAGGATCTTAGAGTATCCTTCAAACTAACAAGAATGGACTTTGGAGCTTTGAGAATTGACATTAAGTAAATTGGCACCACATTCAACACAGACTTAATCAGAACAATTTTCCCTACCATGGTAAACCATTTGTGGTTCCAGGACAAGATTTTCTTTGATATCCCTAAAATTAATTTATCCCAAAAGCCCACCTTGTCTTTTTTAACAAAAAACAGGATCCCAAGGTAGCTACAAGGGATATCCCCAAGTTGGAAACCCCAAAAATTTTGAAGCCTACCCTAAATCAAGGGGTGAGTATTTAAGAAGAATATCTTAGACTTATCCTTATTGACCTTATGACCAGAAAATGAAGCATAATTCTTAACCACTGTATCAATAATTATATCCTAATTCAAAGATGCATTTCCAAACAAAAGGGTGTCATCAGCAAAAAGGCAATGAGAAATCCTTTGATCAAAATTATGAATTTGAATCCCCCTCCATAAACCACTCGATCTAACTTCTCTAATTTCCCAACTCAAGGTTTCAGCTAGTAATATAAACAAGAAAGGGGATAGGGGATCCTCTTGCCTCAAACCCCTAGAAGAATGAAAGAACCCACAAGGAGACCCATTAACAAGAATCGAGAATCTAGTTGAGGAGATGCATGACATGATCCATTTTATCCAAGCCAACAAGAAACCCAACCTCAACAAGACAACTTTTAATACATTACATTCGACCCTGTCATATGCCTTCATCATATCTAACTTTAGAATCATGGCAGGACATTTCAGAAGAACCTCATGAGGAACTATTGCCCTTGTAGACACCTAAAATTGTCCAGTCTAATTAAATAAATATTTTATTTATTTAATTACTTTAGCCTAATTCTTCTATTAATTAAATAAATCTTTATTTATTTAATTAATTTATTTATCCTCTTCTAGCCTTATTTCTCATTTAAATAAATACATTTATTTATTTAAATAGCCATTTTCCTAAATTAAATAAATATTTTTATTTATTGAATCATCCCACTTCTTCTATTAATTAAATAAATATTTATTTAATTAATTCATTAACCTTTTCTACCCATGACACATGTCATTCATCTCTTAATTCCTACACTACCTACCCTCTCATTATTTTATTATTTCCTCTACCTACCCTTTAATCATAGCCGACCATTTATCTTTTACACCTCTCAATCTTATCCCTCCATTTCTTATAGTGTCTTCTATATAAGGAGATGCTTCCTTCATTATCAACCCTAACTACTAGATCAATTTATGACTCGACTATATTATGCTTTTGAACATTCATATGCGATCCTACTTGCAACCACATTTCCATTCTTTTTTGAGCTCTTGTGCACACATAAAATCTGAGAGCAAATATATCAAGCAAGATCAATGGAGATAAGAAGAATGGAGATTCAAACCCTATTGGATATGTGATGGTATAATCTTTGTGATTTCATTTGATTTGCATTGTCTTAGGTAATCTTCATATGTTATGGTGGATATTTGTTGTTGTTAGGCTAGCGTTTTGTGGTTGAATCCATTTAGTCTTTCAATGTTGTTGTATCCATTTTCATTGTATACATTTTGGCACGCTCGGTGGGACTCTTGTCCCTTTTTGCATTTAACATCTGTGATTGTAGATTTTGTTTTGAAGTTGCAGATCTGACATTTCCGACAACATTTTGATATTTTCATGTCTGCACACTTTTGGATCGTGTTTTTGGTTTTCTGTCGCGTCTGTGACATCTGGAACCGCGTCTGTGCCCATGGCAAGATTTTATTTTTTTCTTAGGTCTCAGGAAACGCGTATGTGATCCCTAGGTGTGTCTATGAAGTCTTCAGTCGCATTTGTGTCCTGGAACTACGTCTGCGTTATAGAGGCGCATTTGTGTAGAATCTAGGTGAGTCTGTGCGTTCTTGTAGCATCTGTGTCTTGGGTAACTGCGTCTATGTTCGATTGTGGCATTTTTTTGGTCTCTTTGATTCGGTTTTTGATCATTTAAGTTTCAAATTTGGTTTATTTTGAGCTAACATCTTCAGATCTAGCTAACAAAATTGGTGCAGCTTGTCTTGAAAGAAAAAATCATTTTGTCGAAGGCCCCTATTTCACAAAGTCTTTTGGATCTAAAATTTACCTAACTTGTGTGCTTGCAAGAAGGGGTGATCATTTGAAACAATCCAAACTACTAACAGATCTTTGTTGCAGGACCTTGGCAAGGGTTTTTTATCTTTATTGTGTGCCTTGTTTTCATAGACTAGCAAACACTTCAATTGGTGCACTAAAATTGAACCATTGTCTTTTGTGTCATGAGCAATAGGCTCTTTTTGTTTCATCTTTAGAGGGCCTGTCATAGGAGAGAATGACCCAAGCGGTAGCAAAAGAAAAGCCATCTTCTTCCAAACCACTATAAATAACTGTATTCAAGGTGAAAACTATGAATAATGTGTGCTGATTAGTTCATACGGACACTATGTCTCCCCATAAACCCGTTTGATCAAATTTATTTGATCATTTGTAGGGCGTAACCCCTACCAACTGGGAGCCTTCTGTATTTATAGAGCTGAAAGTGTCACAAGTATGGCCACACGAGCGGATGCCATTACTCGCACCTTTTTGTTTTAGAAGACAAAATCCTTCTAGTTGTTGGGGCAGGAGGTTGGACCTCTTGTAGTGGCCCACACACATACGGTTCTTAGTAGAGATACAAAATTCGCCACGGGGAGTTTTCGTAGGGACTAATGCTTGGCTGCCCTGAGAAGTGAGTGCTGAGGGTGGAGCTAGTGGGGTAAAGCATCTAAGTATCCGCTTTGAATAGTGTAGCCTCGGGGGAAACTCCATGTGTGATCAACAACTATTGTCCTAGCCAACCATAAGAATTGTGCTTGTCTTATTTTGAACAATCAAACATTGAAGACCAAACAGCAAAACATTGTGTCTTTTGTGTCTTCAAGTGTATGCAAAACAATTTTACATCAAACAATAGACTTTTCTTGGAGTCATTTTGAGTCTAAACACTTGCAAACATTGAGTCTTCATAAACACTATGTCCTCTTGTCACGAAAAATAGTCAAACATTCAGATTTGGTCACAATAGCAACCTGACAGATTGGAAAAATTGCACAAAGATTACAGAAACGCATCTATGTCTGATAGAACCACGTCTGTGTTGTCGAAACACGTCTGTGAAGGGCAGAAACATGTCTATGTCTTTTGAACAACTTTGCACTTTCAACATCTCATAATCGCGTCTATGTCTAGTAGAAAGGTTTCTATGTCATACAACTGCGTTTGTGAAGTATACAGGCACGTCTGTGTTTAGGATTGAAAACTTTCATAATTCAGCAAACAAGAACAGTCAGTTTCAGACTTATTGAGCTTCCTAGGTTATCTCTCTGGGTGTTTATCTAGCATTCAACTAGTCTTTGGGGTCTCACAAAGTCCATCATTGCTTTACATCTTTCATTACATCCACATTTGTCTAAACTTGAGTCAAAAAGTCACTTTCTTGTCCTCATCATACTTTATCAACACACTACATACAACAACATTTTGCTAAGTGGTCCCTCATCAAGGTCTATCACCTTTAGGTCTCATTTGGTCTTACTTAGAGTCAAGGTCAACTTACCTCATCAAGAGAAACTATCCTCTCTTTGGAAGTCACACCTACTATACTACATACATACTTGGTCTTACATTTTGGACATTGCAAGTAAACCTCAGATTCATTTACATTCCATCCAACTCTTGGTCTTCCATACTCTTTTCCATTTTCATCTAGTCTCACACATCTTGGTCAATACCTAGTTCATGGTTGAAACCTGTTCCCAAAAATCTAGGAGAGAAACTAAAGAGGCTCAAGAGTCCGCAAACATGAGCTCCTATGAGTATGACAATGATATCTTTTTCAATTCTGATCATAACACATTACCTGACATGGATGCCTATAGAAACATTCCAAATGTTGAGAACATGGATGCTACAAAAAAAAATGATACACATAATGATGATATGGATAATTTTTCCATACATTTAGCAGATGTGGAAGACACCATTATGAATCCCCATTTCAATCGATTGGTTGAGGAAATAATGAGGAGAGATAGACAATATTTTCTACAAGTGATGGCACAAAGTGGAACCAAGATCCTTCATGATTTTGACATGTCTCAAATAATGGAAAATCGACCTTTGCAACAACCTCACTCCAACATGGATCAAAGGAGGCCTAATAGTGGAGGCAATAGAGGACCACATATGGTGCCTGAATCACCATCATCTTTGTTTCAAAAACCAAAGGTCCCTTATGGTCAAGCATATGATACTCACCTTCACAAACCATTATGGAAGTCTTATGCAGAGAAATATGCTCAACCACATATCAATGCTAAGGATCAACCACCAAAGCAATTGGATATTCAAAGGCATGCTCAAAATTTGGACACAAGGAAACCCCGTGTCAAATTTGGGGGCAACACACTAGAACAAACTCATGAAATTCCTGTAGAGTATGGTATACATGGACAAAGCAGATACTCCATTCCTCACCATGACTCTATACCAAGTGGTCCTTATATGCAACATCATTATAGACCTCCTCCATATGAACATGTGTATGGTCAATATCATCCATATATGCAACATGCTCCTCCACACATTGGTTCAGGCATGGGGTATGGTCCAAGAAGTCAGTCTCCACCTAAGAACACTTTGGAACAAAAAATTAAGGACTTACAAAATAAAATGGAGGACATAAATACATCGAAGCCAACTTACACAATGAGAGATATATGTCCCTATCCATTTGAAAAAAGCATTCCAATGCCTCCATTTCCTACATACTTTGTGACACCTAAGTTCGATAAGTACAAAGGAAAAGGGGATCCTAAGGCACATATAAGACATTTTTTCACAGCTTGCATTGAGGTAGCTTCAGAAGAGACATAGTTGATGAGATTATTCCCACAAAGCCTAGGTGATCAAGCTATGGAATGGTTCTCCCAACTTCCACCTGGTATTAAATCATGGGGTGACTTAGCAGAGGCATTTATTCAATATTTCTCCTACAACATAGAGATAGACATATCAGTCACTACTTTGTGCAACACCAAGCAAAAGGATGGAGAATCTTTTTCATCATTTTTACAAAGATGGAGGAATCTAGCCAGCAGATGGTCTTGTGAAATTCCAAAAAAAAAAATGGTAGAAATGTTCACCCAAAATGTTAACAAAGACATTGGTTATGACTTGAGAAAAGCTTGTTTGTCCACCTTCAAGGAAATCATTGAGAAAGGATTAGCAACAAAAAAGGTCCTAATTGAGCAAGGCATCGTCAAAATAATCAAAGAAAACAAAGAGGACTATAAAGGAAAAGACAAGACAAGATTTTGGAATAAAAAAAAGAACATAGTCAATGACGGTGTTGTGGATGCCAATAAAGTGCGACCTAAAATTGTTTTTTCTAGATCAAGCTCTACAAACAATCAAGTGAATACTCAAACAACTTCCAAATCATGAAGGAAGTACACTCCATTGGGAGAACCACTAGAGTCAGTTTTCAAGAAACTAGTGGTAAACAAAGTAATCACTATTCCAGATTTTCCTCCATATGAGCCAAAGGTTAAACCAAATTGGTGGAATGATGATGAATATTGTGAATTTCATAAGAGAAAAGGTCATAAGATAGGAAATTGCCATCAGCTGAAGAACATCATACAAGATCTCATTGATAGAGGTGACATTGAGATTGAAGGACACTCATCCAACCAAGAACATGAGATGTTTAAGGAACCATTCCCAAAGCATGACAAGGGAAAGTCTAAAGCAACAAATGACCAAACCAACTATACCAGAGCATCTTATAACTATGATTCAACTATCAATCACATTTCAATGGATAATTATGTCTCTACCATTATCATCAAGGACAAAATGCCTGAGAATTCTACCCAAAGACCCAAGATTCTTGCTAAAAGGCATTGGATCTTCTTCCGAACCTACCTCTGAATGTAATGTTACAACTCGTTGAGGTAAATTGACTTTGCAAGGTGCCCCAGCTAAAAACACCGCTTCGTCATCAACTAAACCTGAATATGACCTTGTAGAATAGTTGGGGAAGATACCCGCGCTCATATCCATTCTTGAGCTCTTACGCATATCCCCTACACATAAAGCCATTCTTGACAAAATCTTAAGAGACACTGTCCTCCCCACTGATCTGAATGTGGATCAGTTTCCAGCCATGGTGGGATACCTTTCCGTTCCACACTCCCTTACATTCATAGAAGCTGATGATGCATCCATGAGCCAACCACATAATGCACCTTTACACATCGAAGCCTTCCTACATAAACATTGAATAAAGCGAGTCCTAATAGATAGAGGAGAAGGTCTAAACATTTGTACATTGAGCACTATTAAACAATTGGGATATTCTGACAAAGTTGTGAATGCTATAAACAAAATTACCATCAAAGCATATGATGATGAAGAGCGCTCATCCAAGGGCACAGTCACCTTACCTCTCAGAGTTGGGCCAGTTACAAAGGATGTGGTTTGTCAAGTCCTTGATTTAGATTTCACATACAACATATTGCTAGGACATCCATGGATTCATGAGATGAGCGCAGTCCCATGTACATATCATCGATGTATCAAGTTTCCACACAATGGAGTTGAAGTGACTATCAAAGCTGACCCAAATCCATTCATATATTGCAACAATCTACGACCTAGATCAGAAATAACAATTCCAGCCAATCGAGAGGCTATTCCTTCATCGGCATATGTGGATCCAGAATCCTTGAAACATTTTACATCAAAACAAGTAGAGATCAAAGAAAAGATCAAGATTAAAGACTTGGGATATGGTGAGTATATCTTTCATGTTGATCAACTCCCACTATCTCCTAAGAGATTGAGTCGACAGGAACAATCTATAAAAAATTTGCAAGGAATTGGGTGTGAACCACCTAGTGTTGTGGCTACTAAGTTTGAATGCAAATCTCCTCTAGTGGTGTAAGCAACTCTTGATATCAATAGTCCTAAGAGTGGTTTTAGTGAAGAATCTATTGAGTGTATCGCCAGCCCTCTTGAGAACTCACATAGCTTTACCATTACATAGATTTGAAAAGAAAAATCTAAAAGTCAATAATAAAGAAAAGTCCTTTAGTCCAAATCAAAATCAAAAGCTACTTGACTCCACAAAAATCAAAGTCAAGGATAAAAATCCTATGAAGCAAAAAGAGAAAGATATGATCTCCCCTAATATCAAAATAACTGGGGGCAAAAGTTCTAAAATTTCAAGTCAAAAAGCATACTTGTTGATCCTAAGTCTCCATCATGCCATCCTACTTTCACTTGTTTTCGTAATCATAAGCCTTCATCACTCATCCACTTGTTCCATACATCTATTCCCTTCTAGCGATACATCATGGACCTTTAATGGAGCTTCCTTGAAGGACTTTGTTGTCAGGGATGCCCAAACTTCTTTAGGTGACATGCATATGGGACTGTGTAGTCCACACACTAGTAATTCTATCTCAGTTCCTTCATCAAAGAAGACAGACACTCAAGATACACATCATTCAGTCAAGGAACGTTGCAGTTACAATCATAAATTCAAACCTCACACATTTGAGGTAGGTGACTTAGTTCTCAGAGAAAATCCTAAAAATCATCAAGATAGAGAGAAGAAGGGCAAGTTCGAACCAAACTGGCTTGGTCCCTACATTATCATAGCAGCCTATGGATCTGGTGCATATCAACTCTCAACTACAGAGGGTGAACCTTTTGAGGATCCTATCAATAGCATGCACCTTCACAGGTTTTACACATAGCTCTTCAGAGTATCCTAATTCAAAAATACAAAAAAATACAAAAAATTCAAAAAACAAAAAAAAATATAAAACATTAAAAATCGTTACTTGGTGAAAACCTGGCAAACAGGCACCTTGTGACACAAAAAAAATTGAAAAAAACTCAAAAAAGTAAAGAAAAACATTTTTGTCCAACGGTGAAAACCACTTTGGTGGCACCCTGGGCAAGTACCATGGTGAAAACTGGGTCACCAGCACCATGTGTAGAGACATTGCTCCTCCCTCCTTCAGGATTACATTTCATCCTTCACTTTGCACACAGTCACAACCTCTCCATTCATAATAAACTTACCCATTCCCATCATGGCTTGTTATTGATCTACCCAAGATTGGTTCACCATTCATAATAAACCTTCCCTTTCACCCTTTCCATTCATAATAAATCGGCTCCTATCTGTGGCTAAGGCAAATCCTACATCTAGTGATGGGTGTGGAACTAAGAGCATCACATGTTTCGAGGAGTACAATTTCTGCCACTTTTCTTCAGTCTATCCGCGCACAATCCACAATAAAGAAACACTTGCATCGCCAATCTGCAATAAAGTTTCATCTTCTCCGCAATAAAGTATCAGTTTCAATGGATTGAGTAAGTTTCAGATGAGGTACAATAGCAGCAATGGGCTCCAACAAATCAAATCTTTTAACAAACTCAGACAACATTATGGTTCAGTGTGATCTATCCTTTTTGTGAAAGTAAATATTGTGACCACAATCAAATAAGACTTATACAAGTGACAAGAGACACGAAACTTGAGGACTATAGTGGATGTTGGTGTCGAGTCTTGGTTTTCTTTTGATTTTATCTTTCTGGTGACATGACTTTTAGCTTTTCCAGGATGTCTCTGACTAGAGATTTTATCTCCAGGATGTCTTTGACTAGAAAGGCGAGGATGGGGTATCGTCACCTATTTTTCTTTTGTTTTCTGTGGATTATCTCTTAGTAATGCTATGACTTGTCCAAGGATATGAGGACATTGTGAGTCTAGTATGAACTAGGGCATTCCTTTTTTGCAATTGTCTTATCTCCATGCAAATAAGTACAATGACTTTCTGGGTCAAACATATGCCTCGATTATCATAACCTATTTTGCCATAATAAAGTTCAATGATGATAATGCACAAGAAGCTCTTTCACTTTCATATCTTCTATCTTTCATCCCCCTTTCTTGATTGACTTCCATTGTCCTTCTTGAGTTCGTGTAGTCCGCTATCACATGACTGAGTATAATGACACACCAAAAACATTTGCATTTCATGTAGTTGCACCTGCATTATCACATATTAAGCATTTCATACATACATATAGATATCACAATTGCATCACATCCTACACACAACACATGTTAGCAATCTTACATTTTCATCATGTAAATAGTTATTTGCATTATCATATTCATCTACATTTCATACATTCACATTTGCATTTGCATAAATATATAAAAAAATAAAAAATATTGCATTTCATTATGTACATCTTTGCATCCATATCGTAACCATCACATAAAAACATACATCATGAAACATCTCATCACATAGGTACACATGCATATGGCTTCCGCAAGGATGAATCTCATATATATATATATATATATATATATATATATATATATATATAATCATAAGTGTCATCATACAATGGTGTCAAAATACATATGGCTATAGCCAATCCTCATGTCACCCTTTCTAGATAGAGGAACCCATTGATCACTCCTACCAGTACTGCTGATAGTACTAATCTAGTCCATGTCATGGTATCTCAAGCCACGTGTCCAACCCTCATCTCTAGTCTCAGATCCTGAAATACTCATCTTAGCGCATCCCTGTCTCCATCTCATTCGTAAGGAACTAACTCCCCATCGATCGATATCCTCAGAATCCTGTATATATCCTCCAAGGTGACTGTCATCTCACCCATCGGCAAATGAAATGTACAAGTCTCCAAGTGCCATCTCTTAGCTAAAGCAGTCAGCAATCCCATGTTCGCTCGAAACTCTAGCACATACAGAATAAATAACAGACCCATAACCTCAATCGTGGCTCTATCCTCAAATGTCATCTATGGTCATAACCTCTGAGTCGATGGGAATCTCTCTTGTGACTCCAGCATAGGTAGATACTCCTACAGTCAAGCAAATCAACTGTGTCAGTCATAGTGGCATTCACTATTCATCACAAAATGCTGCTTATTATTCTAGTGCTTATATCTATCATATGACACTTTATCCTAGTGACACTCACTGTTCATCACAAAGTGTTGCTTCTATTCTAGTGACACTCACTGTTCATCACAAAGTGTTGCTATTTATCCTAGTGGTACTCCCTGTTCATCACAAAGTACTACATGTTATTGCACTCCCTGTTCATCACAAAGTGCCACTCATATTTGCACTCCCTGTTCATCAGAAAGTGATGCTCATATTAGTACTCCCTGTCCATCACAAAGTACTATGTCTTGGTACTCCCTGTTCATCACAAAGTGCCTTGATCTATCCTATCCTAGGGCCTCTGCTTGAGTGTATCCTCTTAAGTAGTTTCCTAATTGGCAATGTATGTTCTATCACAAAATTGTCAATCCTAGCCCTATCTACTATCCCAGTCTTCCCTAGAGGACCTGCTTGAGTGTATCCTCTTAGTAGCTTATCCAATCGACAGTGTATGATCATCACAGAACTGCCGATTTGGCCTTGAAGACATAAACACACCTTCATTACTTAAACACGCTTACATACTGCATAAATGTGCCTGGCACCAGCATAGACATGCCCTAGCATTTTTTGCCTTGTTTGACATATTCTAAAATGCATTTATTGTGCTACCTAACATGCATTTATGACAACATTTATTATGATGAAGTACAATGAGGTTTTGTGGTATTCACCAGCTCTCATTCATCTGCTAGCCTCTGAAATGGCGAATGCGATCGAATCTATGAACCAATGCCATCATTGCTGACTACTGCTGCTCTATTCTCTCTCTGCACTCTGATCTCTTGGATGTGTGGATGACAATGAGGATGTATTCCTATCATGGTCTATTTTATAGACTGCCCTAGCCCTCGTCTCCCGAGTCAGTCTTCATTATCTCGTGACTCTGTCACTTTATCCGGTCAATCCTTTCTTGCCATTCTTTCTTATTAAGAGATTGTCTGTGATCTTTTCAGACATTTTCATCCAATCTCTTGAGGGGGCATATCATTCTCATCTTGGGGCAACTTTGTATCAGTTCATACTATCTTCTTTGAAACAACATGACAAGCTGCATTGTCTCAAAGAGGGGCAAAATGTAGACACCTAAAATTGTCCAGTCTAATTAAATAAATATTTTATTTATTTGATTACTTTAGCCTAATTCTTCTATTAATTAAATAAACCTTTATTTATTTAATTCATTCATTTATCCTCTTCTAGACTTATTTCTCATTTAAACAAATACATTTATTTATTTAAATAGCCTTTTTCCTAAATTAAATAAATATTTTTATTTATTTAATTTTCTTCTATTAATTAAATAAATCTGTATTTATTTAATTAATTCATTAACCTTTTCTACCCATGACACATGTCATTCATCTCTTAATTCCTACACTACCTACCCTCTCATTATTTTATTATTTCCTCTACCTACCGTTTAATCATAGCTGACCATTTATCTTTTACACCTCTCAATCTTATCCCTCCATTTCTTATAGTGTCTTCTATATAAGGAGATGCTTCCTTCATTATCAACCCTAACTACTGGATCAATTGACGACTCGACTACATTACGCTTTTGAACATTCATATGCGATCCTACTTGCAACCACATTTCCGTTCTTTGTTGAGCTCTTGTGCACACATAAAATCTGAGAGCAAATATATCAAGCAAGATAAATGGAGATAGGAAGAATGGAGATTCAAACCCTGATGGTATAATCTTTGTGATTTCATTTGATTTGCATTGTCTTAGGTAATCTTCATATGTTATGGTGGATCTTTGTTGTTGTTAGGCTAGGGTTTTGTGGTTGAATCCATTTAGTCTTTCAATATTGTTGTATCCATTTTCACCATATACAACCCCCAATGTTGTTTCCCTTTTTGGGACAAAACCTCCTTGCTCTAAAGAAATAATATTTGGTAAAAGTTTAGCCAATCTCATAGAAATCACTTTTGTGAAGATCTTGTAGAGGGTATTACATAAAGCTATAGGACAAAAATCAGCAAACATTTTAGGGTCCTCCTTCTTAGGTATAATGACTATCAAGGTAGTATTCATTTCCTTAAGGACTGACCTATTACGTCTAGCTTCCTCAAGGGGCAAAAGAACATCCGGACCCACAAATTCTCAACATTTCTGAAAGAATAATGGAGTGAATCCATCAGGCCCAATGTGCCTTTTTCGAATTCATAACAAAAACAACCCTCCTAACCTCCTGTAATGAAAAAGGAGACATTAACATTCTATTGTCATCAAGAGATATTAAAGAGGGAATATGAGATGTGATATTATTAGAGACATCATTGCTTTCTGATGAAAGTAAATTATTTAAAAACTTAACTGCTTCACTAGTAATGTCATCTGAATTAGAAAGAATAGTCCCATGACAGTCCTGAATATAAGTAATCCTACTCCTAGCCCTTTTCAATTTAGTGGAAGAATGGAAAAATTTTGTATTTTTATCCCCATCAGATAACCATAACTCCCTAGATTTTTGTCTACAATATACCTCGTCTCTCGCCAAAATTTCTTCTAACTCACTCCTAAGAGACTTAATTTCATCAAACACCCTAAGACCCATTCCATGTTGAATCACATGCCTATTCAATACTTCAATCATATACAAAATCTTTTGCTTTTCTTCAAAGATATTCGTAAAATGCAGAGAATTCCACTCCCTAATATTTTTCTTTAAAAATCTAATCTTCTAAACAATCTAAAACATTCTAGAACCTCTTACGAATGGAGCCTCACCCCACCATTGCTGAAGAAGGGGTAGGATAGAAGGATCCCTAAACCACATGGGTTCAAACTTAAAAGGCAACTTATGAGTAGATCTATCTTTTAAAATAGAGAGGGAGACAAGAAAGTGATCTGACCCAGATAATGGAAGGATAGAAGAAAAAAACTCAATATCTGAATCAAACCAATTGTAGGAAAGTAAAAATATATCCAATCTCTCTGTAATTTGAGAGAAATCCTTCCTCATATTTGTCCATGTAAAAAGACCATTATTTGGCTTACAGTAAAAAAGAGACATATCAGAAATAAAAGCATTAAAATCATCCATAGATTTCTTATTAGGGCAAATACCCCCTATATTTTCACCCAAATCCAGAATTGCATTGAATTCCCCCCCCAAAATAATAAATGAATGATCCCTAAGGGGGGATGACACCCTTATAAGTTCTTGCCAAAGGCTGCATTTAGCCAAAACACCCGAGGGGGCATAAATATTGAAAAGCCATACTTTAAACATAGAAGTTTTGTTAAACACTAACGATAGCATCCAATTAGGAGCAGAAGCAACCAGTTCTACATCTACCACAAAATCATTCCATAACAAGGCAAAACCCTCCAATTCCCCAGAAGCCGGACATGAAAGAATTTTCCACCTCTTCCAAGAGGAAAAAACAAACTCAGAATTCTCCAAAGAGAGCTTAGTCTCTTGAAGCATACCTATATCCCACTTAACCAAGTCCAATTGAGACTTGATCAAGCATCTCTTGTTAGGGGCATTTAAGCCCCTAACATTCTAGGAAATAACCCTCATTGCCCTCGAGGGGAGGTTGACACTCCCCTCTTTTCATCCTTAGGGGAAGAAGTAATCTCCCCAAAGCTTTTATGTAAACTCCTCTTAATAGCCACAGATCTAGTGACCAAAGGACTAATTAGGCACTTTTTTTTCTTCTTAATGGATCTCAAGCGATGACCAATGTTTTTCCCTTTGTCCAAAGACAAGGTTGAAACCTTCTTAACCCCAGGAGAAGCAAACAACACTTGCTAAATACCTGCATCAATTTCTAATTGAGTTTTATGATTTTTTGGAGGTCCGCCCCTACCCGGTGACACAAAAGGGATAGGGAATTTCATCTCTACTTGAGCAATAGGAGGACCTAAAGGAGAGGATGGCATTTTACCTGAAGGTAACTGAGGAGAAGACACCAGTCCCTGAGGTTCCACCTTATTTAAAACATCCTGAGAAACATCATTATTGAGGACCTCAAAAGGGTTAAAGGAAGGGGACAAAGGCAAACTCTTATGAATTGAATTCAAATCATTCTCGATAGAACACACAACCCTATCTGAAACCTCCTCATCTAATTGATCCTTATTACTATTGAGTAGATTCTCAACCTGCTGAACAATATGTTCATCTAGAGAAATATCTAGAAGCTCATGAGTCTTTCCATACCCCAGATTAGGCTTACTATATGCTAATTCTTTTAGCTTCTAAATTAGGAGAACAACATCTTGACTTAAAGGAGTAGGCTTAACAGGGGCATTATCTCCTTCAACTCCATTATGCTCCCGAATGTTCATCTGAGCACTTGGTCCATCTAAAGAAATAGAAGCCTTATCACCCATTTTACCATCTAGCCCACCCTCCTGAACAAAATTACAATGAATGGGACCTTGAGGGGAGGAAGGTCTTTTATGGCCATAATGTAAAGAATTAACACTTTGATCCTGACAAGTAGGCTTAGAACTATTAACCCCCTCTGGACCTGCCCGATTTAAATTGTTCAAAGCACCCTCCACCTTATCAAAGGAAGCGATATGGATAACCTGATCTGCATTGTTCCCTTCAGGGCCCTCCCTTGGCTGATGATCAGAATCAAAAGAGACATAGAGAGAAGGAGTTTTAGCAGGAACAGGATTCAAAGGGACATCAAAACCACCCTTAGTATGTGTAACAAATTTGGAATTATTATGAAAATCCAAGAACAAAGGGGCATCCACAACAATCGAATTTTGAATAAGGTCATTATCCAATTTGTCAATAGGTTGTTTCCAAATACCCTCATTTGACTTAATATTACATGAAATCGAGCACACAGAAGTAGGGGTAACCAACACATAGATTTTTACCAGAACCTTCCCTTCCACAAAATCAGATTTAGATGTCAAAAACATCCCAAAATTATCTCCTATCAATTTCAAAACTTCTGGGTCCATGAATTCGAAGGGAAATTTAGGCAACCCAAACCAGACTGGAATATTTTTAGGCTTGGCCCATTCTGGGACAAAAAAGGCTTCCAAGTAGATAACATAAGAAAATTATTTCCAAACCAATGAAACAGATTCGCAAGAACATCATCCCTAAAATGAGGGGAGTCAAAAACAAGTACAAAAGGAATTCACAGATAATAATTGAAAATAAACCAATGCAGACCAACGTTTCCTCAATTTAGAATGCAAATTAGACAAATTAGTTTGAGGACTCCAGAATTCCCCCAAGAGTGCAACAAAATGTAATCTAGAAGCCCTCTCTTCCACAAAAGAACCTCTATAATTAAAACACGGAAGAGGAACCCATACATCTTTCATCGGGGCTCCATCCTCCCCCTTACCTTTTACCAATATTGAAATAGAGTGGGTCAAGTTACTAGCATTCATCTTATCCTTGCCAATGATCTCCAGTGTGCCCTTTGGTTTGAAAGACATGGATGCCCTAGATGTCTCCAGGCTTCCCGCACCCACCACTTGAGAAAACGACCTCTTATCACTACTGAAGTGGATCCTATGATTCATGGTTTTAAAATTATTATGCTTTCCCAAACCACTACCACCCTGAGCTCGTGGATTAAACCATCCACTGTGACGCTATCGCCTCTGATATTTCCTAAAAAACCCTTGAAAGTATCTCGAAATCGGGCAAAGAAACCCGTTATGCCTGCCTTGAAGCACCTGTGGAGCCCTATCCTCCCATTTCCCCTTAGAAGAAACCCATTGGGGCACATGTGGTGGATCCTCCCACACCACATATGCCCAAGCACCGAGCTGCCTTCTGTCGTCCATTATAGGTGCGGAAATAAAAGGAAATTATTTGATCTTATTGATAAATAATTAATATATTGTTAATATGAATAATTAATACCAAATATCTATTATACATTAATGTGAAAATTGAAATAATATGTAACATCATATGATAAAGATTAAAATTGACTTGAAAAGATAATTAAATTTAGAACTTATTTCTGTTAATTAGTTGTACTAAAAAAATTAGAATTTCAATACTAAAAGATAAATTCAATGTAATTTTATACAAATTATAGAGTTAGAACAAGAAACAATGGTAGGGAGATTTTTTGGTGTTTAAGAAATTAAAAATAAAGTAATAAATAATGCTCTTCCATTATAGCATACTATGCATTTATCCATTTGAAGTGACTTAAATATTTGATGTTTAAAGATTAGGTAAATTTCATATATAAGAGTGGAACCCAATGAAAGTTACATCCACAATGTTCACCGTGGATTTCAAATTATGACTCTCATATCATGAGGAAAACAACCAAAAACAAGAAAAGAAGGTGAGAAATGATGAACGAGCGAGATTTATTCAATTATCTTGCCTTCAAATAGATGCAAAGATAGATGCAGATCCCTTTTGGCAACTCATCCATTCCATACAAATAAATGCCTTTGACATAATAAATTAAAAAAGATTGCGTATGTGCACCAATGTGATCAACAAAAAGTGGTCGCTCAAAAAAATGTAAAAACATATGCAATGCATTTCGGTTATTTGAAAAATCAAATAACTCGACTGCATTATCGTTTGGAAATCCAAGCCCCAATGAGTACAAGGTTTTAAAACCCTATACATGTTAAACTTAAAATAAAATCACAATTGAGTTTTTAAAATGAAAGTGACTTGATCACATTTTTCTAATTATATATTTTTCTTAAAAGATAACTAGGTCATTTGAACCCATAGCCACAACATTTTCCCTCGAAACCCTTCCAAAAATAGCCACAAAAAACCATACACGTTCCTCCTACTTTCAACTAGTTCATCATGCCATGACATCGTAGAGGTGAGTCATCAATCCTTTTTGTATTTTTATTTGTTTTATATTTCAAATTTCATTATTTTTTATTAAGTTTGTTTTACTTTTAAAAATTATTATTAGATACTCAAAATAATCCCCCTAAATAAAATTTCTCTCCTGATAACCCTCAAGAAAACTAGGATGATATCCCTCAGATGGGAAACCCTCTTAATCCTCCAATACGCCCTTCTCAAAACACTCAAGAGGAATTATTAGGTCATCTGGCACAAAATAGGGTTACCATATCTCAATTAGTGTCTAGGATGAAGGCCTCAAAAAATCATCACTATGCATCCCTTTCCACAACCTTAGAAACACTGATAATAGGTGTATATAAAATTTCCAACTATGTAACTGATTGAAAAACATAGTAGGATTCATGTCACAACTACTATGAAAATGGTCTAACATATGATGAATTGAAAAATAAACAAATATGAAAAGAACAAATATGTGCTCTTTTCACTGATCCCTAAACCAAAGAAAATTTACCTCTTAATTTAAATAGGTTTCTTATACATTGGTATAATCATGTGCTAATGAAAAATAATTTTTGGTATAGGTGGTGGATGGTCTTCGACCAACCTCGCAGTAATTTTGAGGTGCCTTTATATTTTTTTGATAAAAATATACTATGGTCTCATCCTTAATCAGATGCCCAATTATATTGACATGAGGGAGTTCCAAGGTTGAGGTGGAGGCTCTACCCAAGATAGACTAGGGGCTTCGGTACAAAACCGCCCTAATCATATATTGGTAGTGTTACCATCCATATTTTTGTTTTCAATATGTCTCCCGTGTCCTCAATAAGGTGTGTTTTTTTAATCTGGGTTTGTGTAATTCTTGGTTTTTATCTTGTTAAAGTTTTTCTTGAACTGAACCTGTCGGTTGAACCTCTTCTAAGTTCAAGGTTCAAGTTCAAACAGAGTATGTTATATCATGGCTTTGTGTTTAAAAGAGTTAAAGGTCTTCATAACAATTTTAATTCAACTTGAACTATTGAACCTTTTGAAAAAGTTCAAGGTTCATGGTTCAAAGTTTCGAAAGTCGAGTCCGGTTCATGTAACATGTGAGCCATGACATTTTGGTGTCTTTTTCTTATTTTTTCCTTTTTCTATTCTTTTGAACTTGAACTTTTGAACCACTTCTCAGAGGGTTCAAAGTTCAAATTTCAAGGATCGATAGCTTTGGAGATAAAAGTGGCGAAGCATCAGCATATAGGGAATATTCCAGATTTAAAAGGTGAACCTCGGGGAAATGAGTTGTGACGAAAGTCCGTACTTGAGAATAATCATTTAAAGGAAGGATATGGAGGGAAATGGACTTGTAATTGATGAATTGTTAGAATCAAGTCTTTTCGGAGTGATTGGCACATATAAGTATGTAGTTAGAAATCATAGCAAATTGTGTGACTGATTTTTAAGCATGTCCTCCACATTATTTATTTTTATTTTTTTAATAATTGTCTTCTTCATTTGCCCAATTTGGTAAGTAAAGGATTTGCATAGATGATATTTTATGTTCTTGACCCTTTGAATTCGAAGCTCTACATGAAAGGTGAGTTAAAGAATCTTCCTCTCATTCCTGTGATTTCATAAATTGGAAGCTTTATTTGGTAGTTCAGTTGGTTCGGTTTGTTTCCCCTACTGAGCTTTTTTTGTTTGTAAATCCAAAATGAAACCCAAATTGCCTAAGATCGACCAATGGTCTTGGTTAGTTTGTTCCTTGCCTGAATTAGGGGTTACTCTTCTATCGTTAGTAGATTTAGATGAATTTCATGAAAGGGCACAAAATTTTACTAGTTCTCGCTTAATCCAGAAAATTCTAGATAGTGGGTTCATAGAAGTGACAACTTTCCCTCCAGAAGTGTCATGTCTTGAGCTCGTTTTGGAGTACATGAATAGATATGACCCTGCTGAGAGATGTGTAAAAGGTTAAGATGGTGAGGTTCTACTCAAGATTAGTTGGGAGGTCATTGCCACTGTAATGAAAATTCTTGAGAAAGAGCAGTATGAGGATTGGATAGTGGGTAGGTCTCAAGGGATTTTCTCTAAGAAGAAATCATTCTATAGGAGTGTTAT
The DNA here is from genome assembly GCF_030272615.1 of Cryptomeria japonica. Classification (NCBI taxonomy): domain Eukaryota; kingdom Viridiplantae; phylum Streptophyta; class Pinopsida; order Cupressales; family Cupressaceae; genus Cryptomeria; species Cryptomeria japonica. The sequence goes on from NC_081413.1 coordinate 2,654,957, forward strand.
TGCTAGAAACTGGTTGCTAAAATTTCAAAGGGGAGGTTCTCGATTGCCAAGTCCATTAACTCAGGAACACGTAATCAAAGAAGTAAAGGATATAGTTATTATGTTACATTATAGAGTGAGGGGGAACCAAATTGCCTTCTATTGGGAAGATTGGATGTACTTTTTCATTCAGGTCATCTTTGGTGAGAGAAGATACATTGATTGGGCATAATTGATCACAGATAGGCTACATGAGGGTTTGAGTTGCTTTGGTAATAAGAACTTCTATATGTCTTCATATCTCCTGTATTGCTTAGCATGTGTTAGGCCTTGGCCTAGTTTGTATCGTGAAACATGGGTTTATTATATAAAAATATATGAATATCACCCACATCTACAACAACAGAGATCCTGTGAAAACTATTGCAAGTTGCATGATATAGTTTTAGGCATGATAGTGTAACAACTAAAGGGGAATATTCATAAAAGGTTGTCGGATGAAGTTATGTTTTTGATAGGTACTAATGACAACTTCTTCATATAATTTCCTATGTTCACTTACCTAAGGGTAGGAGGTTTTGAAGGAGAATCATACAAGCTACCTAGGTATGCATTCAAAAGACATATTTTGATAGAGATATGCAGGTAGCTAGCCTACATTGATACAAAGTATAGGGCTAAACATCAGTCAGGTGTCTCATTTCCTATTGAATTGACATATTTCATTTGTAATAGTGTTTCTGATGCTCTAAATTTGGAATTAGAGTTTAAGAAATTGAATCTTCAATTGTATGGACGTCGAGCTAATTTTGATGCCAAGTGATTTATTTTTGCCCATCTAACATTGAGAAAGGATTTCACTCATGTGCCAAATATGGATGACTTTTGGGCTGACTGTTGTGATGAATTTGAAGTTAAGAAGAGGGCACATCAAAGGTTCACTTTAGATCAAGTCAAGGCTTATGATCTGAAAATGATTGTTGCTAATGTTGAGGATGATGATAATGAATTGGTTGATCCTGATCAGTTTGTGGATAGTAGACAAAAAGGAGTTATAAAGATGAGGAGGATCAGATTCAAGCAATAACATTCCTAGTCATCAAGAGATTAGAGAGATGGCTAAGATAGAGATGAATGGGAAAGAGTTCCAGGAAAGGTTCAACTTCATCTATTGAGGTCCCATTGGATAACTCTCATGTTACACCTTGTGTTGTAGGATTGTTCAGAACACAAGCTAAGGTCAGTCAGATTGGTAGGTCGAAGAAAATGAAAAAGGAACCAGCTTCTACTAGTATAACCAGAGATAGAACTAGAAGCAGAGCTAAGAAAATTTTAGTGTATACAATCATAGTTGATGTGGATGCTTCTCTTGACATGGAAAACACTTGAACCCATCCAAACTCAGAGGTGCAGACTATTGACAATGCAAGCGATAATCAACATTTGCATGATGTGACAAATACTGCTACCACATTGGTAGTAAGGAATGAAAAGGAAGGTAAATCTACCCCTGATTAAAATCTTGTGCACACTAGACCCATGTGGTTAGAGAACAGTCTGAGTAGCAAGAAAAGGAATATAGTTCCTGTCTCAGTTCCGCTGGGAGACATGGTGAGCAAGTGCCTGGGAAAAATTCCCAAGGTGAAGAAGCTAAAAACTATTTCAAAAATTAATTTTGATGCTGATAGTGGGATTTGGATTGTGGAAATAGCACGCCCACTGACAGATGAGAAAGAAAAGAATCCTACAACCTGAGATTTTACCATTGAAAAAGTGAATATTGGAACTACTTCTCGGGCCATAGATGTTCTTCATCTTGAAGCTTCAATGAAAAAAATCATAACCAAGACTTGGAAAGATGAGAAATAAAAAAGGGAACTAAAAGAAGCCTTTAAAAAAATGGTAGAATACATTGATGCAATCCATGGACTGGATCCCCAACCACTGTCTACATAGCCAACACTCATCGACTGTAAATCCCCTGGTAATCAGAAGTTGCTTGCAGAAGTGAAGAGGAATAAAATGGTGCATGGGGTGTTCCTTGAGTGGTTAGATACAATCAGGAAAGAGGGAATAGAATACATTTGGAATCTGAGCAAGGTACATAATGATGCTTCTAGAGTCATTCGAGAATTGGGAAAAGAAATCACAGCCTGGAAAAACAAAGAAGCCAAATGGGACCAAACAATAGCCCAAATGGAGGAAATTCAAGAGCATGGTGTAATGAAGTTCCTTGTAGAGAATCCTTTACAGGGATTTGATGACAATGTTATGTACATCTACAAAAAGAACATTGAATGGAGAAATTCGGTGATAAAATAGGGGTATGAGGAGTTTGTAAAGCTTAGTCAAGAATTGTCTGAACTAATGAAAAACATTCTTAATGATATGAAATGCATAGGAGTGAAATACATGAAGGAGGATGGAAAAACTGTTGACACTATTGATGCCATAAGCATGTCCTTTAAAATATAAATTGATATGGTTAAGAGTGCAACGGTGATCACCAAGAATGATTTCTCTACCCTTGCCAAAATTGAATCCTTTATATTCTTATGCATAGACCATTTGAACAATCATGCAGATAAATTAATATAGGTGTGTCGTGATAAGGAGTTTTGGCAACAATGGATTTTCAATGTAGGCATTCTGAATGAACTTTTCATCCAACAATTCACGGAAGCATTCATGGAGGGGAAGAAAGACCAAGCTGGTCATCCGCTATCATGAAACTAATAGTTGTTTTTAAAACTGTTTCCATGTTTTCTTTGTTCTTTTCTATATTTAGTTAAGTAACATTTTTATAAATTAGTTTTTAAAACTGTTTACTCACCCTCGGGAAGGGTGGTGTAACTCTATGGTTACCAAGTGGTTGAGGTAGGAAGATTTCACTATATATTTCTAGTGGAAAGACTTTGTAAGGGTCTGAGAAATTTTGAGGTAAAATTAGCAAACTTTGTTTCTTTGGATATTGTGGATTTTCAGTAAATATATTTTATCGGTGAATAAAATGATACATTTTCAGCAAGTTTCAAATCTGTGTGTTTTAACATGAAAAGAAAAATCTTTGTTGGGATATATGTGTTTGTGGGGAATATGTTTCTTTTTTAATTATCCACTTTCATAATTTTGTGAATGAATTTGATAAATAAGTCTTTCGTTAACTTTGTGTGGATATTCTGATCCCCCTTGTCCTATGAGCAATGAGAGAGATTCGATTAGAGTCCATGATATTCTTATTTCTTTAATAAGGTAGTTCTGAGAAGTGAAGGCATTCTAATTGCAAAACCCACAGATTTGCATGTAAAGTATTTTTCTTCGTAGCATTCATGTGGTGTTGACTTATGAACGTGAAATGCCTTTTCTCACTTTCTAGTTAAAAGTGAAGTCAATATTTGTGTATGTTAAAAAGCTTCATTGAATATCATATGGGAAGATGCACCCTTATGTAGAGGGTAAACTATTAATTAGTTCACCCAAATGTTGGTTCCATTTGCCTTTCAAAAAAATAAAAAAACTAAGGGCATACATGAGTCATTCATCATAAAATCAAGAAAGGACAAATCTGTTAACCAATAGATTTTTTGGCGACTCTGTTGGGGAGTTGAATAATAATATTGGATGGTTACTCATAAGATAAATAGGTTTTTCATATGAATGACTTAGTTTCCTTTCTGTTTGAATAGAGTAATACATTATAAATAGGCTGGAGTCAAGAAGATATACGAGGTCCCAGAGGCATGAAGGGGTGATTGATTTTGTTTTTTAGGAACTCCAAGACTCCAACTTCTCAACCTCCTTTACACCTAGAAGAAGAGCGAAGAGTAGACCTCCAACTCCCTCTTTTGTATCCCCTGTTTCTCCTATCTGTCACGCCCTAATATTACATGGTGTTTCTTTTCCTAGTATAATCAACCCTACACATTTAAATATCATTCTACCCGTGGCTGTCAACAATCTTTGGGGCCCTGTTGTAGGACCACTTTCTCTTGGTGCAAAACTTAATCCTTTACCTAAAGGAGCAAGAGAACCTTTGCCTAAATTTAGTGGTGATGGAAATCTCTCAATAGACAAGCATTTGAATGCATTTAATGTTGGTTGTGGTGTTTTGGTTGTTCAACATGAAGATGTGGTTGTGAGATTGTTTGTACAAACATTGACCAAGGTAGCAGTAGATTGGTTTTATCATCTACCGAATGGTGTAATTACTATTTGGCAAGATCTTAAGACTAGGTTTGAGGATAGGTTCAAATTGGCCAAAGATGAACATTTTCTCCTAGCCCAATTATCCCAGCTAAAGAACAAAATACCTGAATCTATGAGAGACTTTTTGGCTAAGTTTGACAAAATTATCCATAAAATTCTAGCAAACCAAAAGCCTTTTGATGATAATTGAAAATTCTTCTTCATTAATTCTATGCCCTCTGAGATTGGCTTCTTGATCCATAGGAAAAGAGTAGCAACCCTAGTTGATATGAAAACCATGGCCATAGAATTAGAAGATTATTTAATTACTGCAGGAAAGTGGAAGAGAGAAGTTTAAACTTCTGTGGCACAAGCATCAACCTCCTCTGATCCTATTATTCAGAGAATAATGAATGATATGATAACCTTGAAGAGGCAACTACCCAAAACAAACACTTGTTATCCACAAAATTACCAAGATATCCAAAGGAAAGTCCCTAATCAGTCAATAGGAGCTGGAAGTAGAGCTTTATAGTTGCCTCCCACACAACAAAGGCGAGCAATTGAGACACCCCCACCTAAGTCCAACATGTGTATTTTTCATCTTACTAATGAACATGATGGGAGTTCATGTCTAAAGATGGTACGTTATGCTCAAATGGTTGGTTCAAAGGAGGTGTTGCTGGAATCAAGTGGAGAAGAATCCCCTAGGCAGCTTGGCCACTCTAGAATCCACTTCCTAGAGTACAATTCTAATTCAGAAAGAGGAGGTGATATTTTGGTTACCTTGGAGGATCCTTCTTGTGTTGTGTTGACTAGAAACTAGGAGAATGTCAAACCTGTAGGTTCTTCTTCATCCTCTGTTGTGAATCCCAAAGGTAAGGAAATCATTTCTCAATCTCAAAATAATGATTTGAGAATTCAAGAATCTTGGTTGTTGAAGTCTATAGACATTGAGTGTTTGTTTAATATTATTGAATTTTGTAAATCCTCTCAGATTAAAATTACACCAGCTGAATATCTAAAATTAAACCCTAAAGAGCTTGATAGGTTGGTTAAGTTTGTGAAAGGCAATAATCCATATGTACAAGATGCTATGATATAACAATCAGCTAATGCTACTTTGTCCTCCAAAGAAGATGTGCCCACTTGTCTTACTACTCATGAAGCTTCTCCTAAAATAGTTTCTCATCAAGTTGATGACACATTGACTATCCTTGAATCAAAACCTGAGCCTTTTTATATATCCCTATTCATAAATGGACATAAACTGAATAATTGTATTATAGACTCTAGTACCTTAGATAATATCATGCCCTCTACTGTATCCAAGGCTCTAGGACTATCCTTGACAAAAACCTTTGGTAGATGTTACTCCATGGACTCCAAGAAAATACCCTTGTTAGGACAAATTAAAGATGCCCAAGTAGCCCTTGCCACATATCCTATTAAAATAGTTAAGTTGACTATTCTAGTGGCTGACAATCCTGCGAGTTATGGCATGTTGCTTAGCCACACTTTTTGTAAAGACCTAGGAGGGGAAATTAAAATGGATTGGTCTTAGGCCACTATTCCCATAGGGAAACAATAGGTCACATTACAACGAGAAGCTAAGTCCAAATTCACTGTTTTTCCTTTCGATGATCCGAAGGCACAAATATTGTACCATGAATGTGAATTCAGGAATTATATGATCTTGTCTGATAATGAAGTTGCAAGACTGAGGAGCTACTGATGATGGATTTTGATGGAAGTTATTCAGCATCTAGCTCTAGAGCCGAGGTAATTCTTATTCCTCCCTCTAGCAAACATATTCCTTTTTCTTTCAAGTTGGAGTTTAAGAACACAAAGAATATTACTAAATATGAGGCCTTGTCGTTGGGAATAGCTTAAGCAAAGAAATTAGGGGTGAAATTGATACGGGTAAAAGGAGATGTGGATTTGATTGTGAAACAAGTAAGAGGATTATTCACAATGAAGAATGAAAGATTAAGGCACTACTGGAACAGGGTATGGGATAAAATTGAAATATTTGATTCTTTTTCTATTGAAGCCATCCCACATGAATTGAATTCTAAAGTTGGTTCTTTGGCAGTTTGAGCTCCCCTTTTAATTTCTCATCTTGAGTTCACAAGGGATACCTACTGTGTAGAGTTAATATATAGGCCAAGTGTTCCTGATAACTCATAATTTTGGTAGGTCTTCGAGAATGATAAGCAAAATAAAAACCTTTCACATTGTGCTAAGATGTTCATGACTACATTCTTTGAGGGATCTCAAACTGAATCTAATGAATTCTCCCCAGACCCAGGAGAGAAACCACGGGATGAAATTATTCAGCTGAAAGGAAATAAGATTCCTAAAGGGCTAGTGTCTTTAGAGAACCTCTTTGATTGTCAAGATGATTTCATCAAGAGGAAGAGTGAACAACTACCATCAACTCATGAGTCTAGTGATTATGAGAGGATTAATATTGGGGATGAAGAAGATCCTAAGTTCATCAATTTGGGAAAATATTGTACCCCTAAAGAAAAGAAGAGATTCATTAGTATTTGGGAAAATATTGTACCCCCGAAGAAAAGAAGAGATTCATTAGTTTGTTAATGAAGTATAGAGATGTGTTTTCCTGGTGTTATGATGATCAGAAAAACTTCAGAGAAGGGCAATTTTAGCATCATATTCCATTTGAAACTAGGAGCAAGGTTGTTCAAGGAGAAATTGAGAAATTTTAATCCCAAGGTTGCTGAAGCCGTCTCCAAGGAGGTGGATAAAATGTTGAAAGCAAGAATTATATACCCAATCCATGATTCCACTTGGTTAGCTAATATATTTCCAGTCCGTAAAAATATTGGAGAGATAAGGATTTGTGTGAACTTTAGAAATTTGAATCAAGCTAGTCTGAAGAATAATTATCCACTGCCTGCTATGGATCATATTTTGCAGGTAGTCTCGGGTTCTAAAATGATGTCAATGTTAGATGGGTTTTTAGGCTATAACTAGATTAGTGTCTCAGAAAAGGATCAGCACAAAACAACTTTTATCAACCCCTGGGGTACCTTCACATACAACAAAATGCAATTTGGACTAATAAATGTTGGAGCAACCTTCTAGAGAGCCATAGACTTGTCTTTTGGTCATCTGAAGGATAAAATAATTTTTGTATACCTTGATGATCTAACCATCTTCTCGAAAAGAAGAAAGCATCATTTGAGAGATTTGTGATGAGTCCTTCAGAGGTACAGGGAGCATGGAGTGTCTTTGAATCTGAAGAAGTTAGTGTTTGGTGTTACTAAAGGCAAATGACCTGGTCACATTGTCTCCAAAGAAGGTGTCAAAGTAGATCCTGAGAGGGTGAAGGCAATCCAATAGCTATGTTTGTTGTCTAATAGGAATGGAGTTAGGTCTTTCTTTTGCTAGGTGTTTTTTTTGAGAAGATTTGTCCCCGATTTTGCATAAATCACTAGATACATAGTGAATATGATGAGTGAAAAACAAGTGTTCAAATGGAGTGATGAAGGGAAGAAAGCATTTGAAGTTGTTAAAGAAACCATAACATAGGCCCCCACATAGTATTAACCCAAGTTTTAAGAAAGACTTCATTACCTACTGCTATGCCTCTAAACATACTATGTCAGGACTTTTATTGCAGAAAAATGAGGAAAATGAAGATGTTCCAATAGCCTTCATGAGTGTACTGCTTAAGAAACAGGAGCTGAAATATTCATTGATGGAGAAACAAGCATTTGTAGTTGTGAAAGCTATTAAACAGTTCAGGTACTACATTCTTCATTCTCTTGCAATAGTATATGTGATGCATTCTTCTATTAAAAGTATTTTGACACCATAAGATATAGGAATGAATAGCAGAGCTACATGGGTATCAAAAATATAGGAGTTCAATCTAGATATTAAACCAAATAAATTGGTAAGGGGACAAGGATTATGTAAATTGATTGCATAGAGTAAGAATGAAGTGAATGAGGAGTTACCCTTGGTCTTGTTTGTTAGTCTTCCAGATTCTTGGTTTGCAAATGTGGCATTTTATCTAACCTATGGAGATTGTCCTGCACATTTATCACCTAAGGAAAAACGGAATTTGAGATTGAAAGTTTATAAGTATGTCATCTTTGAGGATGTTTTGTACAAGAAGGGATTGGGCACTTTCTTACATTGTGTGGACAAAGGAAATCAAGAAGCTCTTCTGAAAACATTTCATGATGAAACCTATGGTGGATATTTTTCTTCAATGGTGACTACTTATAAAATCTTGAAAAATTGTTACTATTGGCCAGATATCTTCAAAGATGCTTATTCTTGGGTAGAAAATTGTAAAAATTGTAAGATGTTCACAGGAATCCCATAGCTTGCAGCATTACCCCTTAGACCTATTGTTATTGATGAACCATTCAAGCAATGGGGGTTAGATTTCATAGGCGCATTGTTGCCTTCCTCAAGTGCTGGACACACACATATACTTAATGCAACTGATTATTTCACCAAATGGGTAGAAGTTGTTCCTGTACAAAAGATTACATCTGAGGTGGTTGGTAATTTCCTAAAAGAAAACATTCTGGTTCACTTTGGAGATCCTCAGAAGATAGTGACTGATAACACTATGAATTTTTATTCTATAGAAATCTCTACGCTTTGTTATGATCATGGAATTTATCTTGCCCACTCTTTATATTACTATCCACAAGGCAATGGTCAGGCGAAATCCAACAATAAGAACTTGATAAACATTATGAAAAAGCTAGTGAGTGAGAATTCGAATGACTGGCACAAGAAATTGTATCAGGCTCTTTGGGCAGATAGGACATATCCTAAAAGGGCAATAGGGATGTCCCCTTTTGAATTACTATATGGCATGGGAGAACAACTATCTCTTCATCTAGAACTGACGGCCCCAAAGTTATTGACAATTGTTGAGGATGCATATTTTCAGGATTCTTTGGAGAAAAGAATCACGCATTTAATGAAAATAGAAAAAGAAAGAGATAAACTTGTTGATCAGATCACAAAATATCAACTCCATGTCAAGAATTTTTTTGACAAAAGAGCTAGACCTGGAAAATTTATGTAGGGAGATCAGGTCTTACTTTGGGACAGAAGAAGGGAACCTAAAGGAGCACATGGTAAATTTGACTCACTGTGGAAAGGTTCATTTTTAATTCATGAAGTTAAGGGGCCTAATGCTTTCAAGCTTACCTATTTTGATGGTACCATTCTTCCCCTGTCTTATAATTGACAGGATCTTAAGCTCTATAAGTTGTAAAGCAGGAGTCCCCTGCATCTTTGTAGGTTGGTTTTTTTTTTTTCTTGTTTGTGTAGGTTTTGGTGTGTTAGGTTTGGTTATTCTTGGCCTTTATTTTCTTCGTCATTGTTGCGTAACTAGAGATTCTGAAATCCTTCTTGGTCCTTAACATTCCAAGTTCCTAGTCAGAGCCAATGTTACCCTCCATATTTTTTCTTGCACTATGTCTCTTGTGTCCTCAGTAAGGTGTGGTTTTTTAGTCTGGGTTTGTGTAATTCTAGGTTTCTGTCTTGTTAAATTTTTTATTGAACTGAATCTATCGGTTGAACCTCTTCTAAGTTCAAGGTTCAAGTTCAAATGGAGTATGTTATATCGCAACTTTATTTTTAAAAGAGTTAAAGGTCTTTGTAACAATTGTCATTGAACTTGAACTATTGAACCTTTTCAAAAAGTTCAAGGTTCACGGTTCAAAGTTTTGAAAGTCGAGTCATGTTCTTGTAACATGTGAGCCATGACATTTTGGTGTCTTTCTCTTGGTTTTTCATTTTTTTGTTCTTTTGAACTTGAACTTTTGAGCCACTTCTTAGAGGGTTGAAAGTTCAAATTTCAAGGATCAATAGCTTTGGAGATAAAAGTGGTGAAGCATCAACATATAGGGAATATTCTAGATTTAAAAGGTGAACCTCGGGGAAATGAGTTGCGATGAAAGTCCATACTTGAGAATAATCATTTAAAGGAAGGATATAGAGGGAAAAGGACTTGTAATTAATGAATTGTCAGAATTAAGTCTTTTCGGAGTGATTTGGCATAGATAAGTATGCAGTTACAAATCATAGCAAATCGTGTGACTGATTTTTGAGCTTGTCCTCAAGATTTGTTTTTTTTTTTTCTTTTAAAATACTTGTCTTCTTCATTTGCCTAATTTGGTAAGTAAAGGATTTGCGCAGGTGATATTTTCTATTCTCAGCCCTTTGAATTCTAAGATCTGCATGAAAGGCGAGTTAAAAAAAGCTTCCTCTCATTCCTATGATTTCATAAATTGGAAGCTTTATTTGGTAGTTTAGTTGGTTCGGTTTGTTTCCCCCATTGAGCTTTTTTTGTTTGTAAATCCAAAATGAGACCCAAATTTCCTAAGATGGACCAAAGGTCTTGGTTAGTTTGTTCCTTGCCTGAATTAGGGGATACTCTTTAGTCGTTAGTAGATTTACATGAATTTTATGAAAGGGCACAAAACTCTACTGGTTCTCCCTTAATGTAGAAAATTCTAGATAGTGGGTTAGTAGAAGCGACATATTTCCCTCTAGTAGTGTAATGTCTTGAGCTGGTTTTGGAGTGCATGAATAGATATGACCCTACTGAGAGGTGTGTAAAAGGTTTAGATGGTGAGGTTCTGCTTAGGATTAGTTCAGAGGTCATTGCCGTTGTAATCAAAATTCTTGAGAAAGAGTAGTATGAGGATTGGATAGTGGGTAAGTCTCAAGGGATTTTCTCTAAGAAGAAATCATTCTGTAGGAGTGTTATTGCTAGAAACTGGTTGCTAAAATTTCAAAGGGGAGGTTCTCATCTACCAAGTCTATTAACCTGGGAACACCTAATCAGAGAAGTAAAGGATATAGTTATTATGTTACATAGAGTGAGGGGGAACCAAATTGCTTTCTATTGGGAAGATTGGATGTAATTTTTCATTCAGGTCATCTTTGGTGAGAGAAGATACATTGATTGGGCAGAATTGATTGTAGACAGGCTACATGAGGGTTTGAGTTGCTTCGGTAATAAGAACTTCTATATGTCTTCATATCTCCTATATTGCTTGGCATGTGTTAGGTCATGGCCTAGTTTGTATCATGAAACATGGGTTGATGATATAAAAATATATGAATATCACCCGCATCCACAACAATAGAGGTCTTGTGAAAACTATTGCAAGTTGCATGATATATTTCTAGGCATGATGGTGTATGAACTAAAGGGTAATATTCATAAAAGGTTGTCAAATGAAGCTATGCATTTGATAGGTACTTATGGAAGCTTCTTCATATAATTTCCCATGTTCACTTACCTAAGGGTAGGAGGTTTTGAAGGAGAACCGTACAAGCTACCTAGGTATGCATTCAATAGGTAGATTTTGATAGAGATATGCAGGCAGCTCTAGCCTACATTGATACAAAGTACAGGGCCAAACATCAGTCACGAGTCTCGTTCCCTATTGAATTGAAAATTTTCATTTGTAATAGTGTTTGTGATGCTCTAAATTTGGAAATAGAGTTTAAGAAATTGAATCTTCAATTGTATGGATGTCAGGCTGATTTTGATGCAAAGGGATTTGTTGCTGCCCATCTGACATTGAGAAAGGATTTCACTCATGTGCCAAATATGGAGGACTTTTGGGCTGATTGTTATGATGAGTTTGAATTCAAGAAGAGGGTACATCAACAGTTTACCTTAGAGCAAGTCAAGGCTTATGATCTGAAAATGATTGTTGCTAATGTTGAGGATGATGATAGTGAATTGGTTGATCCTCAATTTGTGGATAGTAGATAGAAAGGAGTGATTCCAGAAGTGGACTAGGATAAAGGTGAGGAGGATCAAATTCAAACGAGAACATTCCTAGACATCAGGAGAACAGAGATGTGGCTAAGAGAGAATGGGAAAGAGTTCCAGAAAAGTTTCAACTTCATCCATTGAAGTCCCATTGGATAACTCTTGTGTTACACCTTGTGTTGTAGGATTGTGCAGAACACAGGATAAGGTTAGTCAGATTGCTAGGCTAGAGAAAATAAAAAAGGAACCATCTTCTACTAGGATTACCAGGACTAGAACCAGAAGCGGAGCTAAGAAAATTTAAGTGTATACAATGGTAGTTGATTTGGATGCTTCTCTTAACATGGACAACACTTCAACCCATCCATACTCAGAGGTGCAAGTTGTTGACAATGCAAGCGATAATCAATAGGTCGGTGATGTGATAAATACTACTACCACATTGCTAGTAAGGAATGAAAAGGAACCCAGATTTGACCCTAATAAAACTCTTGTGCACACTGGACCTGTGTGGTTAGAGAACACTCTGAGTAGCAAGAAAAGGAATATAGTTCCTGTCTCAATTCGGTTGGAAGACATGGCGAGCAAGAGCCTGGGAAAAACTCCCAAGGTGAAGAAGCTAAAAACTATTTCAAAAATTGATTTTGATGTTGATAGTGGGAATTGGACTACAGAAATAGCACGCCCATTGATAGATGAGAAAGAGAAGACTCCTACAGCCTGGGATTTTACCATTGAAAAAGTGAATATTGGAACTACTTCTCAAACCACAGATGTTCTTCATCTCGAAGCTTCAATGAAAAATATCATAACCAGGACTTGGAAAGATGAGAAAGACAAATCGGAACTAAAAGAAGCCTTAAAACAAATGGTAGAATACATTGACACAATGCATGGACCAAATCTCCAACCACTGTCTACACATCCAACACACTTCGACCCTAAATACCCTAGTAATCAGAAGTTTCTTGTAGAAGTGGAGAGGAATAAAACGGTGCATGGGGTGTTCCTTGAGTGATTAGATACGATCAAGAAAGAGGGAAAAAATTACATTTGGAATCTGAGCAAGGTACTTGATGATGCTACTAGAGTCATCCAAGAATTGAGAAAAGAAATCACAACCTCGAAAAACAAAGAAGCCGAATGGGCCCGAATAGTAGCCCAAATGGAGCAAATTCAAGAGCATGGTGCAATGAAGTTCCTTGTAGAGAAGCCTTTACAGGATTTGATGAGAATGTTTTGTACATCCATAAAAACAATATTGAATGGAGAAGTTCGGTGATAAAATAGGGGTATGAGGAGATTGTAAAGCTTCGTCGAGAATTTTCAGAACTAGTGCAAAACATGCTTAATCATTTGAAATGCATAGGAGTGAAATACATGAAGGGGGATGGGAAAACTACTTACACTGCTGATGCCATAAGAATATCCTTTTAAAGGAAAATTGATATGGTTAAGAGTACAATGGTAATCACTAAGATTGATTTCTCTACCATTGCCAAAGTTGAATCCTTGCTATTCTTATGCATAGACCATTTGAACAATCATGCATATAAAGTAATACAGGTGCATTGTGATAAGGAGGTTTGGCAACAATGGATTTTACACGTAGGCATTCTGAATGAACCTGTCATCCAACAATTCATGAAGGCATTCACGGAGTGGAAGAAAGATCAAGCTAGTCATCTGCTATCATGAAACTAATAGTTGTTTTTAAAACTGTTTCCATGTTTTCTTTGTTCTCTACTATGTTTAGTTAGGAAACTATTTTATAAATTAGTTTTTAAAACTATTTACTCACCCTCAGGCAGGGTGGTGTAACTCTATGGTTATCGAGTCATTGAGGTAGGAAGATTTCACTATATATTTTTGGTGGAAAGACTTTGTAAGGGTCCTAGAAATTTTGGGGTAAAATTAGCAGACTTTGTTTATTTGGACATTGTGGATTTTCAGTGAAGACATTTTATCGATTAATAAAATGATACATTTTCAACAACTTTCAAATCTATGTGTTTGGACGTGAAAAGCAAAAGCTCTATTGGGATATATGTGTTTGTGCAAAATCTATTGCTTCTTTGATTATCCACTTTCATAAGTCTGTGAATGAATTTGATAAATAAATCTCAAGTTAACTTGTTGTGGATATTCTGATCCCTCTTGTCCTGTGAGGCATGAGAGAGACTCGATCAGAGTCCATTATATTTTAATTTCTTTAATAAGGTAGTTCTAAGAAGTGAAGTCATTTTGATTACAAATCTATGGGTTTTGCATGTAAAGTATTTATCTTCGTAGCATTCATGTGGTGTTGACATATGAATGTGAAATGCCTTTTCTTATATTTTAATTTCTTTAATAAGGTAGTTCTAAGAAGTGAAGTCATTTTGATTACAAATCTATGGGTTTTGCATGCAAAGTATTTATCTTCGTAGCATTCATGTGGTGTTGACATATGAATGTGAAATGCCTTTTCTTGCTTTCTGGTTAAAAATAAAGTCAATATTTGTGTATGTTAAAAAGATTCATTGAATATCATAAGGGAAGTTGCACCCTTATGTAGAGGCTAAAATATTCATTGGTTCACCCAATTGTTGGTTCCATTTTCCATTAAAAAAAAAAAAAAAAAACTAAGGGCATACATGAGTCATTCATCATAAAATCAAGAAAGGACAAATTTGTTAACCAACAAGTAGTTATGAAACCTATTGTTCATGCCATAGTCCCTATAGCCCTGAAAGAGTATATGGAGATGGATACTCTTCAGCTAGCTGCCACACTAATTGACATCATCATCTAACATGGGAGTCAATTATTACTATTGGCATTTGCATGAAGATTGCATTAATGTCAATTGTAAATAGTAATGGAGTTGCATTTCAATTGGTATTGATGCAGTATTGCAACTGGTAGTTGAGCTAGTAAAGGAAATAGGTATTACTAGTGAACCAGTGAGATCAAACGGTAACCCTACCTATTGATATGCCTAACCCTAACCAATGGAGATTTGTGAATCAACTATGTTGATCTATGATCAAATGGTGATCGGAGATGATTATGCCACGTATGCATGTTGCATGTGATGAGTTTCAAAGTGGTTTTGGCATGTACAGATAACTATTTTATCTTTGGAATGAGCGAGTGCATAGCATGAAGTGGAAACCGCATAATGAGTTACAGGATTTGATGAAGTGGTGATCAAGGAACGGTCAAGGGCGTCTTGTGTGTGTGTGAAAAGTGAACCTATATATGTATCTGGAATAAACAACATTTCAATTAAGTCATTAGATGCATGGTTAGTAAATCAATAATCAATGAATAATAAACCATTACAAAGCGACCCATTGCCTTCTAGTAGATGCAAGTTTAGATTTCTCTCAGATTGCTAAGCTATCCAGTGACTAGACAATAGCTAAATGAAGGATTTTTAATCTATATGAGCATGGATTTAAGCTAGATGGATGCAAGATTTAAGATAGATATGCAAGATTAATATAACATGATTTAAGCAATATATGAATATTTAAGCTAAATGATTTAAGCAATATGAAATAACTAATATGCAATATCTTAATGCAAATTCTCAATGAACCTAGAGCAAAAACAACATAATAACAATATATTCTCCAGGATCCTTGAATGAGAGATGAGAGCCTGAGTTTATAGAAAATTCAGAAAGAAACCAATGACTGAGATCAAATGATGATGAGCGGTCAAGATTTTCCAAGAGGAGGCATAGTCCAAGTGAATTGATGTGATTGGATGCTTTTCTCAGTTTTAAAGGAAATTGAACTAAAATAAAGATAAAATCAGGAAAAAATAGATTTATTCTCTATTTCATTCAATTTTAATATTTAATTGTTTTAATTTCTTTCTTTGAGATTATTTATCAATTTTTAATTTGTTTTTCAAGATTATCTCCAATTGATTTATTTTCTCAATTTTTAATTCTTTTTTGTCAATTAATTCCTTTTTTGAAGATTTGATGGCAAATTGATTTATTTCATTAAATATGCTAGGATATTCAATAAAATAAATAGGATAATTGTTTAAAAATGATTTGCTTGGAATTATTTAATTAATTAAATAAATATTTAATTAATATTGAGTTATTTATTTTCCATGTGACATTTGATGATTAAAGAATTAATTAATGTGCTCAAGATTGATTTAATTGCCTTTGGTTAGGACCTTGGTGATGTTGTTGAGATTAGGGGCTCATGGTTTAGATGACCATTTTTAGGGTATTACATGTACCCCTCTTTGAATTAATGTACGAGCAACACATTGGTTCAAAGAAAATTTGATGTCTAGGAGATACCAATTCTGAACTTGATTGATCACGAACCAGATGAAGAGAGTGGTGTTTAGCTTGATTTGAAGCGATGAAGTTGAATAGAGTTGATTAAAGAGATACTGATCCCAAACTTGATTGAACTAGGAATGATAGAGAGCGAAGATACCGAACTTGAACTTGATTGATCAAGAAGAGGATCTTACTGATCTAGAACTTGATTGAACTAGACACAATGAGCGAAGAGAAAAACGATCTTGAACTTGATTGATCAAGATACGATGAGCGAAGATAAATTGTCCATCTTGATTTGATGCAATGAAATTGAACACCTACTTAGATTGAGTGTGTAATCGAAGATACTCCTTAAACCCTTGATTTAGTTTAAACAAATAATCAGCTTGATGAAAAGTGATGAAACTGATTAACGTTAAGAGACTGATTTAGACAAAGACAATATCATCTTGATATGAAGTGATGAAACTGATATGCCCTTAGCGATTGATTTGATGAAACTTAGCTACTTGAAGATTTGAAAATTTTCTTGACATTTGAAGATGTGAGGTCATAAGGTCATGAGTATGCCCCCTCAGGAGAGAAATCAAAAGATAGCGAGGGTACATGATTACAGGCAATTGTTGAGTGATTATAAGTTATTTGAGAACAAATGATTCAGAAGAATATTTGAAAATTAAGTGAGAAATTGTGCGCAAAGTTCATTTGTAGAATAAATTGAGATTCAGCATTGATTACTGAGAAATTGAGCGCAAATTGAAGAAAGATTGAGCTTTTTGATGAAAAGTTCTAAGTGGTCCAAATTTTGGAAATTGACAAGAAAAATGATCTTGGATTTCAATGTCAATCCCAAAAATGGAATCAGGATGGGAAAATTAGCTAAGGGTACAATTTTTGTGTCCATCGGAGCGAGTTGAAAAATTAGGGTTTTGGCTATATGTGGGTTAGAAGTGTCATTTTCAATTCATTTTAACCCTCCAATTTTGAAAATTCGAAAAGCCTTCTATGAAGAAAATGGTGGTTTTGACTCATGTGCATTGATTTAAGGGCCAGAGACGACATAATCAACCTCGGAACTATGAGCCAACAGTAAGTGATCTATCTTAAGCTTGTTATTCATTTCAATTTTGAATTTTTTTGTTGAATTTTTCAATTTTTTGCATGTTTAAGTCAGTCGTTTTCGTTTTGTCATGCGAGACAGGATCTTGTCTCGTACGACAAACTAATCAATTTTGTTTTTTCATCTAAGCCTACTAGTTTTTTCATATGAGACCTACCCTTCTATCATACGACAACATTCAAAAGAGCCCATTTTGTTGTTTAGGGGCTAGTCCTGTGTCGTATCAGCCTGTTTTGTCATTTAAGGCCAATTCCTGACTCGTACAAGTTTCTATCTCTGTGACATTTTGTCATTTGGAAAACAATGAGCATTTTTTAATGTGTAAACTTGAAATTTTGATTTTGCAATTAATGTAGTTGGACTTGCATGATTTTTTTCTTCCTTTATGGGCTACTTTGTAATGTTTCCTGATGATCTTTTGTTTGAGTTTTGTAAGTTTAATTACCCCATGTATTATTTAGATGTGTATATCCACCTACGATGGCATTAGTTTGGTAGTTATCAAATATAGACCAGGCATATATTGATGTGTGCAGATTGACTCATTTTCTTGGGTTGCCTGATATCCATGTGAATCACGGTATGTTGACTACATTAGAAGAGAGGTTCCATTCAGAGCATAATACATTTTATTTTTTAGTTAGGGAGATGACCATCACTCCCGAGGATGTGTACAGGATTCTTCGTATCCATTTTGTTGGGGATAAGGTAGATTATGATTCAACATAGTGTCTTGGCCTTCTAGCCTTGAGGCAGGTATTTCATGATGCAGACATTCTAACACGAGCGATCAATTGGGAGGACATGATGACCAGATACAGTGAGGACTTTCCACTGGCTTGCATCTTGGCAAGTTTTATCAGCTATTTTCTTATGCCAGATAGGGGACAATAGGGGTTTTTATGCAGATGGGGCAAGTTGTTGGAGAGACTTGTGGAGAACCCCTAGAGTTTAGGATGGGGCTCTTTCATATTGGCCCACATGTATCATGAGATGCATGAGATCGTCTATCGGGAGGGGAAGAGCATGGCTGCCGAGGTTTTGAGTTTGTAGATATGGGCCTGGGGGCATCTCCTAATATGCAGGTCAATTGTTGATGAGGCCAAAGATCCACAACAGCCCATTGTTTATAGGTATGCTGGATATGTGACATAACCCCATCTGGGCAAGAATGATTATTGGAGACGTCAGCTAGATGATCTAATAGCTGTCACATGGAGACCTTACAGGGGTCTGGAGCCTTGGGATGACTGGAGAGTTGTTCGAAGAGACCTATTCATGACTTGGCCTCTTATCGGTAGATCAATGCTAGTGGTTGAGAATTTTTGTTTTTACTCGAGTGATGAGGCAGTATGGTAGACCTTAGGGGATCTCGCAGGAGTTTACTGCATATGCACATTATGCCAATAAGGAGAGATAGGGATAGGGACGTAGGCTATCATATGCCTTGAGCATGTAGGAGCTGATTGGGTTACAGTGGCTCAGATGGGATTACCTAGATGATATTGCAGATGAGGGGATATTGCCCTAGTATAGGGACTGGTTCCAGCAACATCTATTCTTGAGATTCATGGATCCAGCTGAGCAGGCACCTCGCATAGAGGAGGTTGAGGATGATGGCCCTATATAGGGACAGGGACAGGGACAGGGATAGAGGTAGGGACAGAGAGTCAAGGCTCTGAGATGGGCAGGTGGTGATCCTGTTGCTAGCAGTAGCAGGGTGCCAGCTAGTGGTAGGCAGAAGAGAGGAGAGGGCGGATCCCTAGGGATGTTGGAATGAGGCTGAGCGGAGTGAGGGTGCTGGAGGAGAGAGAAGCTCTGAGACATATTCGGTAGATGACAAAGGAGTAGGGGGGAGTCAAAGGTGGAGATGGAGGAGGCGATGGAGGCAGAGATGGAGGCAGAGAGCCTACGAGGGATTAGGGGGCTGACACAGTGCGGTCGATGAGAGTACTCCTAGCGGGTTTGTAGTCACAGTTGATAGTGGCACAGACTCAGTTGGTAGAGCAAGACTGACAGCAACTAGAGCTTAGAGCAGACAGAGATCATTAGGTTGCGGCGATGAGGGCAGAGCGAGATGCTCTTCAGTAGGAGGTTCTCCATTAGACGAGTCAGGCAGCCTATTATGTTGTGGCTTACAGTGTAGGAGTTCTAGTAGCGCAATAGGTTGTATTGTATTCACAGTATATGGCTCAATCAGAGGGAGCTCAGGTACCTAGGAAGGATCTGGGTCAGTAGGCTCCACCTCCTCCACCAGCTAGCGGTGAGGGAGAGATAGAGAGCTAGATCTTTTTGTAGCTCTTAGATTTTTTTATAGACACACCCATTTTTTTATTCTTTCTCTGATGGGAGTTTGTATATATCAGTTGACATCCTTTTTTACCTCGAGACTTGATCATTTTATATATACAAGATCTTGATTTGACTTCATTGTAACTAGTAATACAAATGTTTATTTTTCTTCATGCAATAAGATGAATACAAATGAATGTATGAATCTGTATAATGCTTATGTATGCAGCTAAACATCTCAATACACAAGTACTCAATCAGAGAAATGATGAAGAAGAGACCACTTAGCTAAGAAATGATGATGCTTCCAACTCTCATTCAGAAGATAAAGAGATCATTATTACCATACCGAAATCACTCTAAATTCATAGAATGTAACATGAAGTTCAAAATGAGATGCAACCTAAACCTAGTCACTAGATTTGAAATGCTTAAGTTTCATCACTGAGCATTTTACAACCACAGTAGGAGGATTAGAGTTCCTTGATTTTTATGTGCAATATTAATTATCTCATCCGTAATGACCCTTTTTCGTTCATATCCTTGGACAGATTTTGCAGGGACTTGGATTGCATGATAAAGAAATTCCCTCAAAATAGACAAAGAAATGATGGGAACCTCCCTATAGTATTCAAATAAGCGGAGTCGAGGTATGTGTGGCAATTTCACGTTGATGTGAAGGCTCTTATCATAGAAACCCAGCTATTTTAGATGTTTCTAGATCATTGGAATCATTCCTACAAGTAAAAAACAAAGAAAATATTATGCCCCCAATCCTTTCTCATCTTAGTCAAGATAGACTTCCTAGAGTTACTCAGAGGGATAATAATTGAAAACCAATATAAAAGACAACATGCAAAGAAAATTTCATGCATAGCTCAAATTGTTTAGTGATCATTTTCAGTAATGTTGTTTTTCTTGTGTACTCAGTGATAAAACTCTTCAATAGTTAGGAGACAGGTGACTGACTCGAAGTGGATGACCAGGTTTCACTGAAGTAAAGTTGACTTGGGTGACGTTGCTTAGGACATGTAATGTGCTTTGTTGATTAAACTAAGACTAGGAAAATGATAGGTTTCAAGCCATGAGGGTTCCAACGAACCAGGATGTCACAAAAGTGACTGAAATATGTATAGGCAAAAGAAAAGATGCATGAAAGCGGGAATGCGAACATTGTGTTGATAGATAGAGTGCTTGAGTACAAGAGGCGCCTGTTTGCCAGGTTTTCACCTGCTTGGAAAAGATTCATTTTTACTTTTTTTTACCAAGGTGCCTGTTTACCAGGTTTTCAGCAAGGCATTTTCTCTTCTTTTTCCCCTTTTTTTTTTCTTCTTTTTTTTTTTTGGATTTCTTCAGGACTTTTTTCTGATTTTTAGGATTATTTTTTTAGGACTTTTTTCTGATTTTTAGGATTTCTTCAAGACTTTTTCTGATTTTTAGGATTTCTTCATAACTTTTTAGCTACATAGGCTGCTAGAGAAGAGAATATTTAGGTGAAGAATTTCTTTAGGTGGATGGTGTTGATCGGTTCACAGAGTTGTTCTCCTTCCGATTTTGAGACTTGATAGGCACCAGAACCAAATGCTATAGTAATGATGTAGGGACCCAGCCAATTGGGTTCAAACTTCCCTTTGTTGTCTTGAAACTATTGATTCTTAGGATTTTCTCTCAAAATAAGGTCACCAACCTGAAATTATCATTGTCGAACCTTTTTGTTATAACCTCTAGACATTCTCTTTTGATATGTTCTTAGATAATCAAATGCCACTTGTCGACGTTCATCCAACAATTTGAGTTATTTCAATCTAGTTATTTTGTAGTCTTCATCAGTAACAAGACCTTGCAAATAAACTCTTAAAGATGGTATTTCCACTTCAATAGGTAATACTATTGGTATTTTGGTATGGTTTTGTCATTGATGTCAACACCTACTAAATACACCTACTTTGGAGACCCAGCAACATTCACCGACAAACAGTAAACTGTGCAATAGTTACCGGTATATGATTAACCGACAGGATATAATGTTCACCGGTACCTAGAATGACATGGAAGACACTTGGTAATGTTGAAGACATCATGTGGACACTTTATTTTGAAGTAATAATCATTGGTATATTCTTATTTGCATATTTGCTTTTACCGGCAAATAGGTCTAGGTTATCTAGGGTTACACCGGCAGGTTTATCTTTTCCAGATCAGCATGGCATGCTATGGAGATGATTTATTATTGCTATAAATGCATTAAGCTAACATATTCAATCGATTATTGCATCGGATATTGTATTTTTTGTAAAATGTTTTTATTGTAATATCTTGTAGAGACGACCTACTAAAATTGGTCTTAGGGTATGGTACAAATGTAAGATCTTATTTGTAAGATCAAGTGTGGAATGCAAAAAAGATTCAAGTGAAAGTATATGCGAGATAAAGCAGAGGCATACATGAAGACATCATTTGAAGGTGAAGTTAGGTTTTTGTAGAAGCATATCAGCATTACACCGATACTGAATTCAGCATATGTAGATGCAATTTTGTGCAGTACGTTCTTATTGGATTTAACCATCCAACTGTAGTCAGTGTGACTCCCATTTGTGATTGAGCAGTGAGCTCTAGGTTGTTGGCCTTTCTGCATGTGTAGACCCCTCTTGTACACTTACTATCTACAGTAGTATCATTTGATTATGGGTAAGGTTTCCCACAGTGGTTTTTCCCTTATAGGGTTTCCACGTACAAATATTGGTGTCATGTGTTGTGGATGACTTTGTGCTTATGTTTCATGCATTAATTCTTACCAGTATAGCAATTTACTATTAACACTGTCTACCAGCATACTTAACTGATTTACCGGTATTAAGCATTAAGTTGGTTAATAAGTTTTTGGTTTGTATTTATTAGACAACTGATTCAACCCCCCCTCTCAGTTGTCTCCAGGACCTACAATTGGTATCAGAGCTTAGTCCTCTTTTTGCAAAATTTTAACAAGTTGAGGAGATCCAATGTCTACTAATTATCTCAGAAAGGATAGTCCTAAACTTGATGGAACCAACTATGGGATATGGAAAATCAGAATGGAGACACGTCTGAATTGTATTGGTAAAGACATCTGTGAAGTTACTAAGAATGGTTATACTACTGCTGTAGCTGGTTAGACTGCTCCCACTACTTTAGCTAAAGATGAAGAAAATGATTGCAAAGCAAGAGAAGCACTCTTGAGCACAATATCAGATTAACAAATCATGGGATTATCAGATAGGTCCACTGCAAAAGCTATTTGGGATCATTTGGAAACACTGAATGAAGGGGATTCCACAGTCAAAATTGCAAAACTTGAAAACTTCTGAGTCAGGTATTAACATCTGAAAATGGAAGAAGATGAAAGGATTTCTACTTTTATGGAAAGAGTAAATGAAATTGTTTTGGGTATCAAATGTTGTGGAGGAACCTTGAGTGAAGATGAGATTGTTTCAAAAATCTTAAGAGGTTTGCTGCCAGCATATAAAATGAAGGTTACTACTATAAATGAGTTGAGAACAATTCCTAATACATCAGTAACTAGGGATACATTGATTGGAAAACTTTTAGCTTTTGAAATTGAGGAATTTGGTCCTGTTACTACTATAAAAACTGATTTGGTGTTCAAAGCATCAACATCATCTACTCCATCCTTTGACAAATCAGACTGGAGAGCCTTTTATGCAAGAGAATTTGAAGAAACTAGGAAGGAGAATGAAGAGCTTGAAGAACTTGAAGCACTATTTGCAAGAAAAATGCCAAAAGGCCCAATTGGAAACAAGTATGAAGGTAAAGCACCCTTTAAATGTTTTAACTGCAATAAGATTGGTCATATGGCTTCAAGATGCCCTGATAGACATGCTAGACTAAGAGAAGAAGCTAGAAGAACATACAAACCTAATCCTGAATATCAGAGATACATATTTAAGAAAAACAAAGATAAATCTTGCTACATTGTTGATGAAGGTGTGACTGATGATATTGATGAGGATCCAACAGACAATGGATGGGTCTTTGTTGCTATAATAGAAGATCAACCGGTACCTATTGCTCAACCAGTAGAACAAGCCTTAGCAGCTAAAGTTGAATCAAAGGATGAATGGATTATTGACTCAGGATGCTCACATCACATGACTGGAGACAAAGGTAAGTTCTTGAAATTTCAAGAATACAATGGAGGTTTAGTAAGATTCGGAGATGACAAAGCCTGTTCAATAAAAGGTAAGGGTTCAATATCTCTTGATGGTAAACATAACACTGATAATGTCTACTATGTTGAAGGATTAAAACATAATCTTTTAAGTGTTGCTCAATTAGTTGAAAAAGGTTTTCAGTTAAAATTTAAAAATGGAAAATGCAAAATCATGAATAGTACTAGTTTGTAAATTGCAACCGGTAATCAGACTAGAGGTAATATCTTTCATTTGAATAACAGTGAAAAGGCATGCTTAATTGCGCATATAGATGAAAGTTGGCTATGGCATAAAAAACTATGTCATTTAAATTTTGATTGCATGGTAAAAATCAATACTTCTAAGGTAGTTAGAGATCTACCTAAAATTGTGAAACCTCAGAATACAATTTGCAAGGAATGTCAATTTGGAAAACAAGTTAGAGCTAGTTTCAAAAGTATTCCAGAAAAATCCAATAATGCCCTTGATTTAATTCACACTGATTTATGTGGTCCAGCTAGAACTAAAAGCTTACAAGGTGATAGATATTTCATGCTAATTATTGATGATTATTATAGAATGTGTTGGGTTACTTTTCTCAGAGAAAAATTAGAAGGACTTGGGAAGTTCAAACTATTCAAAGCAATGGTTGAAAATGAAACCGGTAAGAAAATTAAATGTTTAAGATCAGATCAAGGAGGAGAATTCACATCTAAAGATTTTAATACATTCTGTGAAGTAAATGGAATCAAAAGACAATTATCAGCACCTCGGACACCACAATAGAATGGAGTTGTTGAAAGAAAAAATAGAACTATTTTGGATGCAGCAAGAAGTATGTTATCAGAAGCAAATCTACCACGTGTACTGGAGAGAGGTAGTAAGCACTGCTGTCTATACATTCAACAAAGTTCACATCAAAGGTGAAACCGGTAAGACCCCTCATGAACTATGGTTTGGTAGTACTCCTACTCTTAAGTATTTCAGAATTTTTGGAAGTAAATGTTATATTAGAAGAGATGAGTATATTGGAAAGTTTGATCCTAGAAGTGATGAAGGAATATTTCTTGGTTATTCATCTAAGAGTAAAGCATATAGATGTTTTAATAAAAGATTATAGAAAATTGTTGAGAGTACAAATGTAAAGATTGATGAACAATTCAGAGGAACTTCAAGGTATATAGACTCTGAACCAAGAATAGAAATTATGACAAATGGACCTACAATAAATCCACCAGTACAAAATGATGAGCTAGTTACTCCGGTATCATCAGAGGATTCCACAGTAATTGAAGAACAACAATCGACTAAGACACCCCGGTATGTAAGACTGAATCATTCTAAAGATCAGATAATTAGAAGAAAATTTAAAGGAGTCATGACAAGAGGAAGATTGGCAAATGAAGAGGTATGTCTTATTTCTCAAATTGAACCATTATCTATCAATGAGGCATAAGGAGCTTGGTATGCAAGATTGGATAAGTATCTTTTAAAGATTGGTTTTACTAAAGGAAATGCAGATAGCAATTTATATTACAAAGTAACTAATGATGACATCTTGATTATTGAAGTATTTATTGATGATATAATCTTTGGAGGAGAAGATGAATTATGCAAAGAATTTCTCTTGAAATGCAGCAAGAATTTGAAATGTCTATGATCAGAGAAATAAAATTCTTTTTAGGATTGCAAATTTTACAGACTGATAAAAGCATATTTTTGAGTCAATCTAAGTACTTGAAAGAACTACTTAAGAAATTTGGGATGGAGAACTCTAAACCGGTAAGCACACCTATGACTACAAATGACAAATTATCTCAAAGGGATGAATCTACACCTGTTAATCCAAGTAGATACAAATCTATGATAGGAGGTTTACTATATTTGACACAAACCAGACTTGATATTATGAATGCAGTATGTATAGTTTCTAGATTTCAGAGTAATCCTAGGGAAAATCATGAATCAACAGTAAAAAGGATTTTCCAGTACTTACAAGGCACAACAAATCTTGGATTATGGTATCCTAAAGATGAAAATTTTGATCTATATGCATACACAGATGCAAATTGGGTAGGAGATGTGGATGATAGAAAAAGCATCACTGGAGGAGCATTCTTTCTTGGAGAGAGATTAGTTTCTTGGTTAAGTAAGAAACAGAGTTGTACATCTTTATCAATAGCAGAATCAGAATATGTTGCAGTAGCAACAAACTGTACATAGGTACTTTGGCTTAAGCAAATGTTGAAAGACATAAAGGTAAAATGCAAGGAGCCTATTACTATATATTGTGATAACACTGCAGCAATTGATATATCTAAGAATCCAGTACTACATTCTAAAACAAAACATGTTTCTATCAAACTGAATTTTCTAAGGGAAAAAGTTGAAGAAAAGGAGATAAAACTGGTTTATGTGAATACTAAAGAACAACTTGCAGATATTTTCACAAAACCTTTGCCTAAGGAAACTTTTGAGTATCTCAGAGATCAGCTTGGAGTCATACTTCCACTGGTAGAGACTTAGACAGTTGATGATTGTCATCAACCGGTAGAATTAAATGGACAAATCTTTTATTCCGGTATTTGATGAGGAAGCTACTTCTCAGGGGGAGTAGTTGGTATTTTTGTATGGACTTAAATTTTGTAGCTTTGGCATTTGATGTCAAAGGGGGAGAGATATATGGAAAAACACATTATCAATTGAGGAGAGATATCTATGAAAATTGGTATAGGATAACATCAAATAACTCATGTTGCTTCTAGGGGGAGAGATTGTCACCTTGAGGAGATTGTTGGTTTTACACTTGGCATTTCTGTTTTGGCACTTTGATGGTTTTTCCATCTTGTGTTGCCATCAATGCCAAAGGGGGAGATTGTTGGTATTTTGGTATGGTTTTGTCATTGATGTCAACACCTACTAAATACACCTACTTTGGAGACCCAGCAACATTCACCGACAAATAGTAAACTGTGCAATAGTTACCGGTATATGATTAACCGGCAAGATATAATGTTCACCAGTACCTGGAATGACATGGAAGACACTTGGTAATGTCGAAGACATCATGTGGACACTTTATTTTGAAGTAATAATCATTGGTATATTCTTATTTGCATATTTGCTTTTACCGGCAAATAGGTCCAGGTTATCTAGGGTTACACCGACAGGTTTATCTTTTCCAGATCAGCATGGCACGCTATGGAGATGATTTATTATTGTTGTAAATGCATTAAGCTAACATATTCAATTCGTTATTGCATCGGATATTGTATTGTTTGTAAAATGTTTTTATTGTAATCTCTTGTAGAGTCGACCTACTAAAATTGGTCTTAGGGTATGGTACAAATGTAAGATCTTATTTGTAAGATCAAGTGTGAAATGCAAAAAAGATTCAAGTGAAAGTATATGCGAGATAAAGTAGAGGCATACACGAAGACATCATTTGAAGGTGAAGCTAGGTTTTTGTAGAAGCATATTAGCATTACACCGGTACTGAATTCAGCATATGTAGATGCAATTTTGTGCAGTACGTTCTTATTGGATTTAACCATCCAACTGTAGTCAGTGTGACTCCCATTTGTGATTGAGCAGTGAGCTCTAGGCTGTTGGCCTTTTTGCATGTGTAGACCCCTCTTGTACACTTACTATCTGTAGTAGTATCATCTGATTGTGGGTAAGGTTTCCCACCATGGTTTTTCCCTTACAGGGTTTCCACGTACAAATATTGGTGTCATGTGTTGTGGATGACTTTGTGCTTATGTTTCATGCATTAATTCTTATCGGTATAGCAATTTACTATTAACACTGTCTACCGGCATACTTAACTGATTTACCGATATTAAGCATTAAGTTGGTTAATAAGTTTTTGGTTTGAATTTATTAGACAACTGATTCACCCCCCCCTCTCAGTTGTCTCTGAGACCTACAAATACTGCCTTCAGACCCATACACCAAATAAAAAGGTGTAGCCCCAGTAGGTATTTTGATACTTGTTCTATAAGCCCATAGAGCAAGATTGAGCTGCATATGCCAATCATTTTCTAAATTTATTTACTATTCCATGTAAGATAGTCAACAAATTCTTGTTAGATGTCTCAGCTTGTCCATTACCTTGAGGGTAGTACACAGATGACCAGTGTTGTTTTATTTTGAATTTTTCACAAAGTTCATTTAGATCTTTATTCTTGAACTATCCTCCATTGTTAGTTATAATGGATGAAGGTATACCATACCTGAAGATGATATAATTAAGGATGAACAAAGCTACTTGTTTACCGGTTGCTTTGATGAGCTGAACCACTTCTACCCACTTAGTAAAGTACTCAGTGACAGTTATAATAAATTTGTGTCTGTTAGATGATGTAGGATATATTTGGCTAATTAGATCAAACACCCACTGTTGAAAGGGCCAGTGTGTAAAAAGGGTATGAGATCCCTTGCTAGAGCATGTATAAGGTTCCCATGTAGCTGACATTTTTCACAAGTTTTAGCAAATTGTATAGCTTCTTTCTCCATGCCTGGCTAGTAGTAGCTAGCCCTTAGTAGTTTTCATTCTAAAGTTAGACTGTTTGAATGGGATCCACAAACACCTTCATGAACATCGGATAATGCGCATTGAGACTCCTCAATTTCTAGGCATCTAATAAAAGTACTATCTAAACCTCACCTAAATAGGTCGTTAGTAATGATGATGTATCATGATGCATTTCGGATTAGGTTCCTTTTTTCATTTTGGGAAAGATTAGCAGGGACAACTTGGTCACATAGGTAAGATTAAATATGGTTATAGCGAGATGAGTCATGTCCAATAATAGAACAAACCACCTGGGACTCGGGAGAATCATAGGAAGGATAATGTAACTCTTCCACCAGGAATTCAAAGAAAAATTTAGATTCTTGTAGTTGTGGTATAGACACAAAGGTGGCCATTGCATCCACTGCTCTATTTACTGATCTGGGGATCTATTGAAATGATACAAAGGTAAATTATTTCTTGAGATCATCCACCATTCTCTTATAAGGCATCAGTTTCTCATCTCTTGTCTAATATAGATCATTGATTTGGTTGATAATGAGTTGAGAATCTCCATAGATGTTTAATTCAACAATCTTCCATTCGATAGCCAACTTGATCCCGTTTACCAAAGATTCATATTCTACAATGTTGTTTGTGCAAGGGAAGAGAATCTTGTAAGCTTTTAGAATTGAATATTTTTGAGGAGTAATAAAAATTATTCTGGCACCAGAACCGTGTTGAGTGAAAGACCCATCAAAGAACATCTTCCATGACTGTTGAGTAAGGTGCATGATTGATTTATCTGGAAATTCTATATGTAGAGGTTGACTATCTTCAAGTGGAGCATCAACAAGTTGGTCTACAATAACCTATTCTTTGATGGCTTTACGTTCCACATATTTAATATCAAACTCTGTAAGAACCATAACCCATTTAGCTAGTCTTCTGGTGAGTGTTGCTTTGCTGATAAGATATTTGAGTGGACCAATCTTAGCTACCAGCTTTTCTATTATAGTGTAGTTCATTTCAGAAGACACCAATGATCTGCTGATGTAATATATAGCTCTCTCTTTTTTATTTTCATCTTGTTGTGCCAAAAGTGCCCCCAATGAAGTATCTATAGCTAATATGTATAGAGTCAATGGCTTACCTTGAATTGGTGGCATCAATATGGGTGGATTAGAAAGATAATCTTTGATTTGTTTTAGATACTATTCACAATCTTTATCCCAGTTGCATTGAACTCCTTTCCTTAATACCTTTGTGAAGGGTTGAGCTTTGTCTGCTAGCTGAGATATAAAGTGCCTTATTGATTGAAGACGACCCTGTAAACTTCTCATTTGACTGATATTCTTGGGCAAAGGCATTTCCATTATAGCTTGGACCTTTTCAGGGTCAACCTCAATTCCTTTCTTTATAATTATGTAACCAAGCAATTTACCAAATTTCACTCCAAATGCACACTTTTTAGGATTTAACTGGAGCTTGAATCTTTCCATTCTATCCTGTATGAGGCCTATTTCTTGAATATGCATAGATCTCTTCATGGTTTTTACTAGGGTGTCATCAACATAATCTTCCATGTTTTTATGTATCATATCATGGAAGATAGTGGTTACTAATCTTTGGTAAGTTGCTCCTGCATTCTTTAGTCCAAATGGAAGAACATTCTAGCAAAAGGTGCTCCATGCACATGTGAAGGTTGTCCTTTCTTGATCCTTAGGAGCTATCTTGATCTGATTGTAACCAAAGAATCCATCCATTAATGAATACATCTCATATCTAGCAGTCATATCTACTATCATATCAATGTTGGGCAATGGAAAATCATCTTTTGGACATGCTTTGTTGATATCCCTGAAGTCTATCCAAACTCTAATAGATTTGTCTACCTTTGATATAGGTACTATGTTTGATATCCATTCTGCATAGTCTATAGCTCTGATAAATCCAGCTTTTATCAATTTTTCTAGCTCAGCCTTGACTAGCAGTGCCACATGAGGATGCATCTTACGAAGTTTTTTCTTGATTGGTTTAACTCCTGGTGTAATAGAGATATGATGCATGATGAGATCAAGATCGAGTCCTAGCATATCGGAGTATGTCCATGCAAAGTTGAACTTCTTTTCTAAAAAGAGGTTGTTGAAATCTTATAACTCTTCTGCTAATAGTGATTTAGCTAGATGAATGATATATGGTGTTTCTTGACTTCCAATATTGACTGGTTGAGTTGGTTCAATCAATATTGAAGACCTTTCTTGGAAGTGACTTGGCACTATATCAAGTATCTCACCTTCAAGCACCTCAGAGAGGTTTTCACCTTTAGGTACGTCCTTTATTTTTACTGTTTTTGATTCTGACACTACCACAATGTGGTTTTCTCCATTAGATCTCTTATTTTTCTCTTTTTGATTTTTAAGACTGAGATACTTGATGTTTGTTTCAGTCATTTTCTCGCTTTGCTCACTGGTGGAAGAGTTCATTGGTTCCACTGCGTTAAGATAGCAGGATAGTGTGTAGTCATTAGGGAAGGTGGGTATATTCAAAGGTTGGTTATAGAGAGTACAGTCAATCAACTTGGGATGTATCAAAGATAAATTTTAAATAGGTTCAAGAGAGTTCATGGTACTATCATCATGACTTTGGACCGACCAGTCAAGTTCTAGAAGACTACCTTGCGTAGGTGTCTTGAGACCAGGAAGAGTTACAACACGATTATCAAAATTCATGTTATTATTTATTGGACCTAATCCAACCAACCTACTTGTAGCATTGTCCCCTACTTTAGATTGGACTACATACCATGGTGTGATAATAACAGAGTCAGCAGACAGCATCTCAATATTCATGATAGAGTAGTCATAATGTGTTGTTGAATAGTTGTTGTTATAAATAGAGATTTTGTTTGAATTATCAAAGTCATAAGATGAATTTTCTAAGTCATCTTCAAGTGGTATAGTAAAATTATATATAGTATCAATACCTACATCTTCAATTTTGCAAGTTCCTTTGTGATTTGCTTCATTGATCACTTGTATTTGACACACTTGTGGACATAACCTTGATGGTTCTATTAATCCCTATCGTCTATTCCATTCAACTTCCTCTGGACTGACGAATGGTCCTACTTCTGTAGCTTCTAATTCTTCTTTTATAGTTCCATACCTGATTTGTCCTATCTCATTAGAGGGAGAGTTAGTAGGTGAAGAAATTTCTCATTTCCTTTCTTCCTGCAGCTATTGTTCATAGTCTTCTTGTCTTTTTAGTCTAATTTATTCTATTTCCTTTTGCATTTTTAAGCATATCAGCTCTTGTGCATCATCTGCAATATCACTGGATTCTTCAATGGTTCCTATAGTATATGTATCTTAGAGATGGTCTAGACCCCATTCATACTCATTTGAATCAGTTTGTAAATCCCTTACTTGTTGTCTGCCAATATATGTGACCAGAATGTTCAATGGTGCAAATAATTCTTTGATTTTGTATACTTCTTCTCTTATATCCTCTGGAATTTTGACTTCTTGTAGTGTTATAGCTAATATGATCAAAACTTGATTACCATCTGCTTCCTCTCTCTAGGTTGGCAATTCTTCTTGTTCATCATCACACTCTTCCTAAGTTTGTTGAGTATTAATTTCCCATGGTGTTGAAGGTAGTACCTTTTTCCTCCACTTAGGTTGATAGTGAGGAGTACATTTATGATCTGATGACTTTCTTGGATCGTATCCCAATCCATCTTTATCATTTGCAGACTTAGTTTGTAACTGAATAGGTTAAACAATACCTTCCTGATGCTTGCCTAGAGGACCAGTACCTGAATATCCCATGTGTTGAAGCATCTTATAGCCTGGACCATACTGTGTCGGGGAAACCTCACAATGTTGTATTTCTTTGTTTGTGCTATCTTCTTTGAAAAGCCATTTGAGAGAACCATCCTCTTCTATTTCATCTGCAAGGGAAGTAGAGGATTGTATAAAGAGACCATCATAAATGACTTTTGGAGTTGAAATTTGTTGCTTCATAACCTCTGATGGTTTTCCCAACTATCTTGGTGATGGAGGAAGAGACATTAGTGAGAGGAAAGGCTCTATCTTGTAGCCATCCATGCCAGTGTTTGTGATTTTCAATTTCTTCTCTAAATCTTTAGCAAAGATTCCAAACTTTCAGTTGTAGAGGCTGCTCTATTATGAGGAACAAAAGCATCAACACTTTGTGTTAATGCATTGCAGGTATAGCTTGTATCATGAGGAATACTGACTTCAACTCCATTATAAGGAAATTTCAAGCACTGATGATATGTAGATGGTACTGCTTTCATTTCATGGATCCATGGCCTACCCAGTAAGATGTGATATGAAAGAGGAAGTTCAAGGACTTGAAAGATGAAATCTCTTTCTACAAGTCCTACCCTGATTGACAATAGTACCAGACCTTTAGAGGTTCTTTCTACTTCATCTTAAGCTTTGATTGTTATTTTCTTTGTTTGATCAATAACATTTTTCAGAAAATTTCAGTTGTGTTAGTATATTGTAAGTATAGATATTCAACCTAGCACCTCCATCTATCAAAACACGTTTATCTCGGTGTTTATGGTTCATGGCTTCGATGTGTAATGTCTGGTTATGCAGGTGACTCGGTGAGTTATCATCTTCTTCAGAGAAAGTGAGATAATGAGGTGAAGTCAAGTGACCCACCATAGATTGAAACTGATCTAAGTCTAAATCTTTAGGGACACTGCTAGTGAGCAAAGCCTTGTCCAAGATCTCTCTATGAGCAGAAGAGATCTTAAGCAGTTCCAAAATGGAGATTTGAGCACTAGTTCTTTTTAATTGTTCAACAATACTATAACCAGGAGAGGATGATAAAGCTCATTGTTTTGATTTGGTTGTGTCTGTTTGTCTATTTGTAGGAGTTGGTATGTATGATGTTGTTTGATCGAAAGTTGAGGAACTAGCTCCTTGGAGAGTAACCTTCTTTTGAGCATGGGTCATAGCACTGGCAGTTTGTGTTTGATTTTGTTTATCTTTGATTATGATCACATTGCAATATTCAGGTTGTGAAGA
Organism: Cryptomeria japonica; assembly: GCF_030272615.1. NCBI lineage: Eukaryota > Viridiplantae > Streptophyta > Pinopsida > Cupressales > Cupressaceae > Cryptomeria > Cryptomeria japonica. The sequence goes on from NC_081413.1 coordinate 2,688,403, forward strand.
TTTAGTCACATTGATCACGTTGTCATTGTTAGTGTAGGTATAATTGACTCTAGCACCTCCCTTGGATTTTGAGGAATCTCGTTGTTCATAAGTCGGTAAGGGATCTTTAAAGGCCTTATGATCAGCATTAGTTGTATGATTTCCAACAACGATCTTGCCAACATCGATGAGATCTTGAATTTCATGTCGGAGTTTCATGCAATTGTTTGTGTTATGTCCCTTGTTCTGATGGTAGTCACAGTATTCGTTTTCTCTCCACCATTTGGGTTTAATTTCTGGATCATATGGTCTAGAATTGTTTGGAAATGTTATCAGATCATTTTCCAATAAAGTTTTAAAAGCTAATTCATATGATTCATCTAGAGGAGTAAACTCATGCTTAGGCTTTGAAAGCCAAGGTTTCTCTTTAAACCATTCTCTTGCTTTCTTCAGAGGATTTTTTGCTGCAATTTCAACTACCTTGAGTGCTTGTGTGCCACTAGCCAGGTTAAATATGGTGGATTTTGTTTTTGCTTTAACACTGTCTACCACTCCATCATTAACAACATTTCTATTGTTACCTTTTCCGTACTTCCATTATTTGTTCTTTTCTTTAGAGCTAGAACCTTGCAATGTTTCTTTCTAAAGTGATATATCTCCCTTTTTTATAAGTACGTCTTCCATTCTGACGGCATTATCTACCATTTTGTTGAATGAAGGATGTATTTGCATCTAGACACTATATTTCAATTTAGGGATTAAGTTGTTAACAAAGATATCCATTTTCTTGAAATTTGGAATTGTTTGTGAATATCTAGAGAACATCTTTCTCCATCGTTGGAGAAAAGTGAGGAAGGGTTCTCATGTTTTTTGTTTGGTATTGCAAAGCTCTATCATAGTGACTATAGACATCTAAAAATGGTCAATGCTTGCGGAGTCATACTTTAACATTTGCGCATTGCCTTATTTTAGGGTTCTTACATCGCATTAACATTTCTTCTATGTTGTGCACTTGGTCTTTATCATTTGCAAGCATCGAGTCCTTCTTCTACATTCCTCATTTTTATCGCTTTCGAATTATGTCTTGTCGATAACAATCTTCAATCATGATTTTGGTCGATCTTATCCTGTCCCATCATGGTGCGTGCTCATTTATCATCATTTTGGACATCGTCAATCCTAATCAATGATAGAATTAGGGTTTTTGTCCTCTTGTCAATCTTTCAATCATTTTTTGGCTTATTAGTAATCATTTGTGATTACCAACTTGTCAATTTCATCATTTTTGCTATCGATTCATCATCGATCCTTGTCCTTGTCAATCTCGTCATTTTGCGATCGATTCGTCATTGATCCTTGTCCTTGTCAATCTCATAATTTTGCGATCGATTCATCATCAATCCTTGTCCCTTGCCAATTTTGTCATTTTGTGATCAATTCGTCATCAATCCTTGTCCTTTTCAATCATGTCAATTTGGATCGATTAGTTATTGTTCCTAGTCAATTGGCACTTATCAATTTGATCTCCTTGTCAATCTTGGTCAATTTGTCATTGATTTTTGTCAACCAATTTTAATCATTTATCAACATTGGTCCTTTGTCAGTCAGAATCATGATCAAACCTACATTAATTTCTTGTTGTCTTGACCTAATTCCTTGTCCTCTTATTTCTAGGGTTTTATGATTTGTTCATTTAATCCTTTTCTTATTCTTTGTGGGTTAAATAAATCTATATATTTAGTCCTAGGTCTCTTTCATAAATTAATTAATCGATGAAAACCTATTAATTAATTCACCTAATTTCTATTTCAACTTTTTCTTCAATTTTCTAATTTGCTAATTTCTCCTAATTTCTAATTTCTATTTCTATTTTCAATATTGTCATAGTTTGTCATGCATTTTGCATAGCAACTTGTCATAATTTGTCATAATTTGTCATACTCCTTGCATAGCAACTTGTCATTTGTCATAATGTTGCCATTCTTGATTTGAATTTCCTTTCAAATCTCTTCATGCTAATCTTGTCCTCCCTCCAATTTGTCTATAAATTGGATGAGTTTCTTCAATCAATCAACCACGCTTCTAGTATCCTTATCCTACAGTTTTCATCTTGTCAATCTTGCTTGCTTTCATACTTGCATTTTGCACTTGTAGGTGAGATCCACAAACAAAATAATTTGAAGGAGAAAGAAGGACAATGGAGGTCAATTGGAAGAGACATTGGTGATGGATTTTCATTTATTTTGAATGTCTTATTTTCAATTCTTCTATTGATTGTAATTAGGATTTATTTCATTGCAATTAGGCTTTGTGGTTAGTTAATATATATTTGCTTTGATGTTTTCTCAATTTCTTGATCTACAGTGACTAGATGATGAATGCTATAGGAGTATTGTTGTAGGAATAGTTGGATTAGTTATTCAAAACTTTTTATTTCCACAGGTAGACTTGAGAACCACTCCATAGCTTGCCCCCCTAAACTTCTCAGAAAAAGGTGCATGAGATCCGTTTCGTCGTGCATGAACTCCATACATAAGGCACAAAATTCTCTAATATAATTTTTAGGATCTTTATTCCTGTCATATTTTTCAAACTTAGGCATTTCTAAGTTTGAGGGGAATGAAGGCATGTGTAGGTTTTGATGAATAATGATGAACAACAAATACACTAATCGGTACTGAGAGGGGGGGTGAATCAGTACAAACAAAGAATTTCTCAAAAACTTTTCAAGTTAAAACAATACCAACCGGTTGTCTTCATCACTGAACTTAACCATGGTAATACTAGTTAAACATAGTAAGACTTCAGACAAAATAAATTGATAAGTCTGATCACTTCAAATACATTCAATACTTGATAGCAACTTCACCCATAAACATATGCATGTGGTATACCAGTAATACCATAACCTATTATCTCTGCATGCATAATCACTCAAACACAAAATACTTAATCATCACATGAAAAATGCACAACTTATGACACACAAATTTTTCACGTAGAAACCCAAAAGGGAAAAACCACAGTGGGGATGAATACTGACAAGCTTATTTTGAACTATTTTGAAGCTTGCTCTGTTAGGAGCCTAGTCTGGTTAAAGACTTTACAATAAGGTTATGTTAGGAACCAATCCTATTAAAGATCACTTGGTTAAGGGATGGATATATACCCTGTTAAAGGTTGAAACCCTGTTAAAGGTTACCTCGCTAGAGGATTTGAAGAACTCAATCATCTTGAGTCACCCGGTTAAAGGATTTACAATAAGCCTATTAAGGCTACCCATTAAAGGGATTTTCCAACTTTTGAAATGGTTAGAAGACAATAGGTAAAAATCTGGTATGATAACAGCACTACATGCTAAGGCAGATCCTTTTCATTTCCTCTCCTCTACAATTAAACTCTGTAGTTTTCCTCTTACTGGTCTGGCAAGTATCTCATCACTCGGATACACACACAAAATTTTCCAAAAAACAATAAAAAACATCATCGACCTTATAGACAACAAGTAGGTCGGTAGCATAAACCCTAAACCCTAGACATTTAGGTTTACAATACAAGTGGTCCAATCTTGACCGTCCAAACACTTTTCATAGAGAAACACAATCTTAAACAGAACACAAGACAATCTGCATCATTCATTCTTCACTGCATATGGGAATTAGTAACCCATCATGCTCTCTTCTCATACCTCTAAGAAGAATGATCATTCCTGAGGTAGACATTTAATGCAATTGATCTTCACATGCAAGATCCTCAAGGAAATCCTTTATGCACACAAAACTAATGTGGCACCTTAATCTCATTCACATCTCTTAGCTAACCCATCACAAGATGTCTTCAGTTGCATTGTACAAGCTAAATTGCCAAACCGGAAACCCTAGAGCTGAGACTACCAACTAGTAGTCACACTTAGTAAAACCCCAACATCGGTTCACTATATTTCTTCATACCAGCTCACTTTCACTTATTGACATCAAGACAACATACATTATCATCATATCATCATGTTGGTTCATCATATGCCAACAATATCCAACAATCTCCCCCTTTGGCATTGATGGAAATACTTAGTGTAGCATTGAAACTATAAATGTCATAGACGAGTGTATCTGCATTAACATATATCTTCTCCCCATACATCAAATATCTTCTCCCCCTTTGACAACAATGCCAAAGTGGAGGCACAAGCTTCCATTCTCTATTATGCTTCTCCCCCTATGGAGTAGCATCCTTCAACACATCAATCATGAAAGATTTGACACTGTAGTTCCTGACTGATGTGGAGCACACAACTTTAGTTGACTTCATGAATGGGTAGAACCCCTAATTCACCTCTCTAATAGGTAAATGTATTCTTTGGTAAGGGTTTAGTGAATATATCTACTAGCTGATCCTTACTAGAAACATGTTGTAGTACAACTTCCTTATTCTGAACTTTTTCTCTCAAGAAGTGATACTTAAGCTCAATGTGCTTAGTTCTAGCATGCAATATCGGATTCTTGGAAATATTAATTGCACTTGAGTTGTCACAAAATATATTCACCGGTTTAGATACAGGTACTTTGAAACCATCCAATACATGTTTCATCTAGATTGCTTGAGTGCGGTTCATAAATGCTGTCACATATTATGCTTCAGTTGTAGACTGGGAAATACAACTCTACTTCTTACTTGTCCATGATACTAATGTTCCACCCAGAAAGAATGCTCCATCGATTGTGCTCTTCCAGTCATCCACATTACCTACCCAATCGGCATCGATATATACTTTGAGATTGAACTCACCATTATATGGATACCACAATCCATAGTCAACTATTCCTTTCAGATATCTAAGAATCCTTTTGACTGCTACCAAGTGGGATTCTCTAGGACATTTCTAAAAATGAGCTACTATGCCCACTACATGAGCAATATCTAGTCTGTTGTGCACCACATAGTGCAGCTTATCGATCATTGAGTGGTACTCCTTCTCATTCATCAATGTTGAATCATCTTCCTTAGTTAGTTTACAACTGATCACCATCGATGTACTAACCGGTTTGCTTTCCTCCATGCCAAAAGTCTTCAATACCTCTTTGACATACTTGGGTTGGGTAATAAAGATACCCTCTTTCATTTGCTGAATTTGTAAACCAATGAAGAATTTTATCTCTCCAATCAGAGACATCTCAAACTTTTTCTTCATTTCATCTGCAAATGCATGGCTCATTTCATCATCTCCTCCAAAGATTATGTCATCTACAAACACTTCATAGATCAGAATATGATCACCTTCTGATTTCAAGTAGATGCTTCTATCTTCACTTGTTCTCTCAAATCCAATCTTCAAAAGATGAGAGTGTAATCATTCATACCATGCCCTTGGTGCTTGTTTTAATCCATATAGGGCCTTCTATAATCTACACACCATTTCACTATCTTCTGATAGGGCAAACCCATCTGGTTTCTCTATATATACTTCCTCTTCAAGGATTCCATTCAAGAATGCAGACTTCACATCCATCTGATATACCTTGAATCCCTTAAATGCTGCAAATGCAAGTAACATTCGAACACCTTCTAGTCTAGCCATAGGGGAAAAGGTTTCTCTAGTCTTCTCCCTCTTCCTGAGCGCATCCCTTGCATACAAGCCTATCCTTGTTCCTTGTAATTGTACCTTATTCACTCAGTTTATTTCTGAAGACCCATTTGGTACCAATGTCATTCTTGTGTTCAAGTTTGGGTACCAAAGACCATGCTGCATTATTTTCAATCTAATCTAGCTCCTCTTCCATTGCCAACCTCTTTAATAGTCTTAGGCTCCAATTCGGAGATCATGCAAGAGTTCACCTTCACCTTTCTTCTTGTGAGTATCCCTGCATCTTTATCTCCTATGATATGCTTCGGATTATGATGTAATTTCACATATCTAGGAATGACTCTAGTTGGTTCTTCTTTCTTTTCCTCTTCTCTTTCTTCTCCATCTTCTTCTTTTCCTACCATAGCTTCTACCAATATAGGAACACTGAGATCTTTTCTTGTTTCTTTTGTAACTGGTTCCTAGAAAGCTATTCCCAGTTCACCTTCCACTTACTCACTATTGCTTCCCTCAAATTTATCAGGAGATTCATCAACCTTGACATTGATGCTCTCAATAATCTTCTGAGTTCTGTAATTATAGCACTTGAGGGATTTGCTCTTAGTAGAATATCCTAGAAATATTCCTTCATCACATTTAGCATCAAATTTTCTCAAATGCTCACCTCTCTTGATATAGCACTTACTCCCAAATACCTTAAAGTAACTCATAGTGGGAGTCTTCCTAGTCTAGTACTCATAAGGGGTTTTATCTTTGACTTTCTTGATAAGTACCTGGTTCATTGTATAGACTACAGTGCTCATTGTTTCTCTCCAAAAGGTGTGAACAACCTTTCCTTGGATCAACATTGTTCTCGCCGCTTCAACTATAGTCCTGTTATTCCTTTCTGCTATGTCATCCTGATGTGGTGTCCTAGGGGCACATAGTTGCCTCTTGATGTCATTCTCTTCACAATACTTGTTGAATCATCAGAAGTGAATTCTCCTCCTTGATTAGTTCTTAGGTACTTTATCCTTTGGCCACTTTCCTTTTCTAATAATGCTTTGAATGCTTTGAACTTTCCAAAAGCTTCAAACTTGTCTTTCAAGAATGTGACCCGCATCATTCTTGAGTAGTCATCAGTAAGAATCATAAAATACCTATCTCCTTGAATACTTCTAGTTTTCATAGGACCACACAAATCAGTATGCACAAGATCAAGTAAATTCTCTGCTGAAAAAGACTTACCTTTAAGAGTTGAGGAAGACATCTTCCCAAGTTGAAATTCTCTGCATAAAGAATTCTCAAGTTTGTTCAGCAAAGGCAATCCTCTTATTGCTTTGATCTTACTGGCTTTAACAATATTGTCAAAGTTCATGTGATAGAGTCTCCTATGCCATATCCAACTATCATCAAACTTAGCCATCAGACATTGACTAATCTTGGCATTCAACTAAAATAGGTTACCTCTGGTCTGCTTATTGGTGGCAATAAGTTCACCACTCTTTCCAATTATACTACAGATTCCACTTTTGAACTCGAGAGTGAGTCCTTTTTCATTCAACTAAGCAACACTTAAAAGGTTATGCTTTAGACCTTCTACCTAGTAGACATCATCTGCACTGCTTTTTCCATTTAGTGAGATGGATCCTTTACCTTTCACCAAACATGGTGCATCATTGCCAAATCTAAAAACACCTCCATCATATTCTTCCAGAGATAGAAACTTTCTCCAGTCACTAGTCATGTGGTGAGAACACCCAATATCTATAATCCACTCATTGGAGTTGTCAATGCGAGAGACAAGGGCTTTCTTGTCAGACACTTCTTCCTTTTCAGCTATAAACACTATATCTTCACTCTCTTCATCCTCTGATTCTTCATCAGTAACACATTCATCCACAACAACAAGACAATTTCTTCTACTTCCCCCTTTATACTTTCTAAACCTCTCCGGTTTATCCTTATTATCACTGTTAGGACAATTAACAGCTATATGTCCTATCTTGTTGTAGGAGAAAGATTTAAAAAAAAGCTTACCTCTATATTTACTAGTTCCTTTCGGAAGTCTTTTAGCAAGAAGAGCTTCAAACTTCATCAGAATCTCTTCATCATCCATATCTCTGCATTGTCTGGATCTATAACTTGTACTATTTTCTTTTCCTTTTCTGGATGGTGCAACAGATGCTCTAAAGGTTGACTTAGTCTTTTGAAAACTACCATCATAGCTATTCAACTCATATGCAGTCAACTTTGCAATGATAGAGTCTAAGGATACCTTGGTTTTATCAATAGACCTTAGTTCCTGGATAGCAGCAACTCTGATTACATAGATTGGTAACAATGATCTCAAGACTTTACTAACAACGATGGCATCCTCAATTGTTCCACCAGCGCTTTTGATATCTCCAACCACAATCTTAATGCTAATGTCATATTGTTGAATGGTCTCTCCTTCAACCATTCTCATGTCTTTAAATTTTCCTCTAAGGCTCTCTTCCTTAGCTTTCTTTGCATGATCATCACCACCATAAATGGTTTTCAGTGCATCCCATACATCCTTAGGAGTGTCCTTGTCTTGTACATCAATAATCTCAATATCTGACAGGCTGCTGATAAGGGCTTCCATGACTTGCCCATTTTCCTGAATCTCTCTCTTCTGATCATCGATCAGAGTGCTAGCGGGAATCACATAGGCATTCTCAACATAGCTCCAGCATTGAGCACCCATACTCTTGATGTAAATCTTCATTTTTTCCTTCCATATCTTGAAGTTGTCTCTATTGAACTTAGCGCCTTCACTCTTCATCATTACAGCATGATCTTTTACCTCAAACGGTTAAGCTTATATCACTGAGGATGAGGAGTTTCTCTGATACCAATTGATGAATAATGATGAACAACAAATACACTAATTGGTACTGAGAGGGGGGGGGGTGAATCTGTATAGACAAAAACTTTCTCAACAACTTATCAAGTTAAAACAATACCAACCAGTTGTCTTCATCACTAGACTTAACCATGGCATTACTAGTTAAACACAGTAAGACTTCAGACAACATAAACTGATAAGTCTGATCACTTCAAATACATTCAATGCTTGATAACAACTTCACCCATAAACATATGCATGTGGTAGTAATACCATAACCTATTATCTCTTCATGCATAATCACTCAAACACAAAATACTTAATCATCACATGAAAAATGCACAACTCATGACACATAGATTTTTCATGTGGAAACCCATATGGGTAAAACCACAGTGGGGATGAATACCCACAAGCTTGTTTTCAACTATTTTGAAGCTTGCTCTGTTAGGAGCCTAGTCTGGTTAAAGACTTTACAATAAGGTTCTGTTAGGAACCGATCCTGTTAAAGATCACACAATTAAGGGATGGCTATATACCCTATTAAAGGTTACCTCACTAGAGTATTTGAAGAACTCAATGATCTTGAGTCACCCAGTTAAAAGGATTTACAATAATCCTATTAAAGCTACCTAATAAAGGGATTTTCCAACTATTGAAATGGTTAGAAGACAACTTGTAAAACTCTGATCTGATAACAACACTACATGCCAAGGTAGATCCTTTTCATTTCCTCTCTTCTGCAATTACACTCTACAATTTTCCTCTTAATAGTCTGGCAAGTATCTCATCCCTTGGCTACACACACAACATTTGTCAACAAACAATAACAAACATTGTCGACCTTATAGACAACAGTTAGGTCGGTAGTATAAACCCTAAACCCTAAGCATTTAGGTTTACAATAGAAGCGGTCCAATCCTGACCATCCAAACACTTTGCATAGAGAAATACAATTTTAAATAGATCACAAAACAATTTGCATCATTCCTTCTTCACCGCAAATGGGAATCAGTAGTGCATCATGCTCTGTTCTCATACCTCTAAGAAGAATGATCATTCCTGAGGTAGATATTTAATGCAATCGATCTTCACATGCAAGATCCTCAAGGAAATCCTTCATGTGCACAAAACTGATGTGGCACCTTGATCTCATTCACATCTCCTAGCTAACTCATCACATGATGTCTTTGGTTGCATCGCACAGGCTAGATTACCAAATCGAAAACCCTAGAGCTGAGACTACCAATCAGTAGTCACACTTAGTGAAACCCCGACACTGGTTCACTACATTTCTTCATACCAGTTCACTTTCACTTATTGACATCAATGACAACATAAATTATCATCATATCATCATGTCGGTTCATCATATGCCAACAATATCCAACAGGTTTTTGTCAAATGGGAATGGGCATATTGTGTCCAGAGAATATTGTTTTGGTGATTTGTCTTTGTTTTTTAGTTTCATGATCTCAGTTTGCAATGCTTGTAACTTTTTGTTTAGCATTCCCAATGGTGTCTCTTCCTCTTTAGTGATAAGGATTTCCACATCATAACCAGTAGGAAGCTTAGCGCCTTGTTTTGCTAGTTCCAGGAAATAGTCTTCTTTTTCTCTAGCCATGATAACTTTCATCATTTTTTGGAAATCTTTATCTTTTTGACATTTATGAATATCTTTTTCTGGAGGTTCAGAGGATTCAGATTCACTTGATGAGGAATCACTGTTGGTATCATGGATACTGATGTCCTCATAATTTTTGTGTTTTGTAGCTTGTCTTTCCTGCCTTTCTCCTGACATGGTGGGAGATAGGGGCTGACCAAAGATTGGTAGATCGTAAACTGGTATTTGTGATGATGACGGTTTATTTGAAATGAGGTTTTCTACAAAGAATGGATTGTCATTTGATGAAAAGGGAGTCTCTTTTCCTTTGTCTGTTTTGCTGCGAGAACTTCTAGTTTGAATGGGCATTACAACTGACAAGACCTAGAGCTAGATGTGTTGTAGAAGTTAAGATCAAATTGTAGCTAGTTATTCATTTAACATAGTGTTTGAGTGAAGTTACTAAGATTTGGTCTGGTTCCAGGAATGATATATCATGTGTAAGACATTATCGAAGTTAACTTAGGTTTGATAAGATGTTGATTGAACTAGCTGCTCGAGATGATTGACAAAATCATGCAACGCAATGATAGGGGTACACTATCAAGGTTGTTTATGCTTAGGAGGATGATAACTAGTTTTAGGCTCGCTGTAGTCTATTTTAGGCAAGTTTGACTATTCTGGACTGATAGAATCAAAGATTCATATGACAGGTTTTATAGGACCAGATGACAGTGTAATAGCTTTAGGAAAATGATAGTACTATTTTGTACAAGTTGTTGCCTAATACCATATGACAGATGGGTATGTCTGAAATGAAAAACTGTTCAATGCAATGAATTATCGTAAGACATAGAATGTAGGATAAAATGAGAGTTCCCTAAATAGGATGACAGATAATCAGGTGTCATACAAAATAGGAAATAGGCTCAAATGAAAGGCTATTAAAACTGATGGAATATCGTACGACACAAAATATGAAGCAAAACGATAAAACAGAAGGCTCATATGACTGTGTTTGGACAGAGATTAAATGCTGAGTATTTGATGACTGAGTATGACCAGTTTTGAGGTGGACAAAGTTTTCACTGACTGACGAAGACTAGTTTTCGACAGTGATAGAGTTTATCACTGAGTAATTTGGTATTGTTTTCTCCATTTTTGGTATTCCAGTTTCAGGGATGAAAACACAGAAAAGACGCAATACGAATAATAACTTCAATCACAGCATGCAAACCCTATGGAAGCTGGCTTAGAGAAGAAAACATTTTCTTGCTGACTTAGGTACACACCCAATAGCTAATCAGAATATGGTCGTTGAGTCTCACACAATGGATTCTCAACATTGTATTAGCTAACTCCAAATGCTAATGGGGACATGATATGGCAGGTGTCTTGGGAGAGTTACTATCTCTCTTGCACTAAGATTATCAACCTTTCAGAGGTGAACCGGGTAGCTTCTAATTTGAATTGGAACTAGTAAGGGGTTCATTTAGCTCGTTGAGGTATAAACTCAATTAAGAGGTCTCCCAGCCTTGAAAACCAAGGTTTAATATACCTGAAGGTACAAAGGAGAGCTATTCCCAAGCACTATCGTTGACTTGATTCTCATCAAATCATGTTTGTTTTATAGTGGGTTGGAGTACTTGGCATTTAGTCATTCCCACTTGGATCGTTCCCCTCTCACCGGCCGTAATGGCTATAGAGTTATTAGCTCCTCGGGAGGGTAGGCCTGCTAAAGATATGGAAATCTCAAACTTAAAGAAAATTCTTCAAGGGTTGGGATTTCTGATTGTCTATACAGACAAGAGCATACTCTCCTACCTTTCAAAGTTCTCTTAAAACAAAAAATGCAGATTTGTTCTTTAACCAGATAGCAAGTTAGGTGCCTAAAAATGAATTTAAGGAATACATGATGTTTGGTTTATTCTCTTTAGGCAACCCGCAAAAACAACACATCAGTAGTCATGTTGTTTTTTTGTTTGACAAGTGTATGTTTGATTGGTAAATTCTTTGACAAGCATCCTACAAGAAACTAGTTAGGCTATGAAAATCTTAGGCAAACAAAAGACAATTCAGGGTTAGCGTCAGTGTAATAAAAATTGGACAGAAAACCTGAAAAATGAAACTTGCTTTAACCCAATAGAATACAACATCGTATGACAATCTTCACAAAATAAAATGACAAAAGCCTTTTATCGTACAAGTTAGAACTAAGATTGAAATGACAGAAGACAAAACCATATATTCAGAATAGAATTTCATATGAGTCCATTTACTAGTTCCTATGATAAAACACAAACTTCAACAGAATGTCATACGGTGCAGTAATACCACTCATACGATATTTCATAGAGATTGTATGGACGAAACCTACAGGGTAGAAAAAAAAATGATTTTGAGGCCGAATTATTGAATTCAATTTTAATATTTAATTGTTTTAATTGCTTTCTTTGAGATTATTTATCAATTTTTAATTTGTTTTTCAAGATTATCTCCAATTGATTTCTTTTCTCAAATTTTAATTCTTTTTTGCCAATTAATTCCTGTTTTTGAAGATTTGATTGCAAATTGAATTATTTCATTAATATGCTAGGATATTCAATCAAATAAATAGGATAATTGTTTAAAAATGATTTGTTTGGAATGATTTAATTAATTAAATAAATATTTAATTAATCTTGAGTTATTGATTTTCCATGTGACATTTGATGATTAAAGAATTAATCAATGTGCTCAAGATTGATTTAATTGCCTTTGGTTAGGACCTTTGTGACGTTGTCAAGATTAGGGGTTGACCATTTTTAGGGTATTACATCTTGTACAATATGCAATGATTGCTATGTAATCCACCGGTTATGTTTGAACCGATTTGTTTGTAATCTCTATGAGATATTAGGTTTGTGATGTGTTACCAACCTATTTTTTTGCTTATAAGGTCGATCAGTTATTTTGTTGTACTGTTGGCAATTTTGGTTAAGTGCGAGTGTGATTGATTGCCAAATCAGAAGGAGTATTTGTAGAATGTTTGAAGGTGGATAGGAGCATGAAAATGATCTGATCAAGCAGAGTAATGCTATCTACCATATCAACAAGACCATGTTGTTCTCTAATAATTACAACAGTTAAATCCATTAACTAGGTAAGCTTTAACAGACTTAGTGCTTTCTAAATCCTTTAGCCAGGTGATCCATTAGCTTGGATTTCAAATCCTTTATTGAGGTTACTCCTAATAGGGTATTTCTTTTAACATGGCATTGTAGTCAATCCCTTAACATGGTGGTCCTTTACTGGATTTGTTCCTAACAAGACATTTTTGTAAAGCTTTAACAGGCTTGGCTCCTAACAGGGCAAACTTCAGAAGCATTCAAAATACTTGTGGGTATTCATCCCCATCGTGGTTTTTCCCATTTGGGTTTCCACATAAAAAATCATTGTGTCAAGTGGTGAATGGTTTTTGTGGTTATTTTTTGATATGGTTAATTTGTTTAACTAGTAAAGCCACTTAGATATGTTAACATGACTGGCAGTAATCTGAAATGTGCTTTTACTAATGTTAGTAAATTGATTTGATGTTTTGGTTAAATGGTTTGAGAATTTTAGATCTGTAACATTGTTATTATGTTATGCCAGTTAACCGGTAAATTGTCAATGCTATTGCAGTTTTTAGTTTAGCATTGAACTAGTTAGTTCAGTGATTGATTTATGAGTTGATTTTTGAGTTTGGTGAAAGTTTAATTTGTTTTCTATCTACTGATTCACCCCACCTTCTCAGTAGTTGACCAGATCATTATTAATTCATCATATCATCAATTTCTATCAGAGCATTTCAACTCCTCTAGTGTCTATGCCTAACATCTTGAGGTAAAGATCTAGGAGAACATGATGAAGAAAGAAAGTGTGAAGTTTAATAGGGAAAACTACAGAATATAGACTGATAGAATGAAAATCTATATCAAAATCTTAGGAAGTCAATATTGGGAAAATGTTGTGACCAAATATAACTTGCCTAGTGGGATTCTATCTGATGATCTAAAGAAAGAGCAACAAGAAAATAATCAAGCATTGGAGGCCATTATCAGTTCCTTGTCTGATTCAGAGTATGTTGATGTCCATGGTTTGGAGACTACTTATGATGTGTGGAAGATGTTGGCATTTTTGTTGTTTATGTTGTGATTGTCATTGATGGACACACACTTGTATTGAGATCCCCCTTATATGTATAAGCTCATGCTCAACCGGTATTTGTTCCAACTGGTATGTTGTATACTAGTCTTTAGACTAGTGGTGATTTTGTAGAATGTGTTTACTGGTCTGAAGCGGCATGTCGACCCCAAGAGGTTCATAGATCACAAGCGGTACGAGGGAGAAAAGTGGCACAACACATTCTTACCAGTCTTCATTTTTGTCAAACCGGCAACTGGTATTTTGTATGAACTGGTAACACTCTATGATGAGTTACCAACTGGCATTTTGTGACGAGTTACCAATCCACTAATTGTTTGATGGTGCCGACACATTGATGGTGCTTTTTGTGTCATGTTACTGAGTATGTCTAGATTCATTGAACCTAGGAAATTGTAATGTAATCCTATTGGACCAACATGAAATCAGATTCCTTTAAAAGGATATCATGTCTAGGGTTTTAAGTTGTTGCTAAAAGGGTTAATGTCATGCTAGGGTTTAAGGTGGAAGTTGAGAACAATCTTATCTAAGAAGATCAAGTTGTAACTGTGAGAGAGAGAGAGAAGACTAAAGTAATGCTGGAATGCATTAGCTATGAGCAAAACTGGATCTAACGAAGCAATTTGTGCTATTAGATAGATCAAACACTTGTTGATTACTCACATCTTTGACAAGTCTATAGCCCTTAACCAGGTAGGCCTCAAAGCCTTTGTAAAATCCTCTAACAAGGTGGTTCACACATGTGAATCTAAAATCCTCTAACAAGGTAGTCTTTAATTGGACTTATCTCCTAACAGAGATTGAGATTCCTAATAGGATATGTTCTGGTGAAGAACATTGTAAGACCTTAACCAGTCTGACCTTAACCGGTCTGGTTTCTATTCTGTAGATAGTGACTTATGAGTTCCATCTCACCGTGGTTTTTCCTAGTTGGGTTTCCACATCAAATATCTTGTGTTATGGTTGTATTTCTTTTGTGGGTGAATGTTTTATTCACATTTTGGTTTGCATGTGTAGTAACCAGTCTGACTGTTAGACTGCTTTACCGGTTTACCTTTAGATTGTGTAAGTGTTTTAGTGCAGTAATTTTTGGCATACTAATTCACCCCCCCCTCTTAGTATTCATCAATTGGTATCAGAGCCTACCTTTCTATAAGTTTAACCACTTGGAAAGAGATTTGGGGGAATACACCATAAGGGAACTTACTCAATGGCTCACTAAGTTTGAGCAAGCCTATGAGGATCTTATGGTCAAATACAAGGCATCTCAAGAAAAAAGGAGAGAACATGCAGAGAAGCTGATGGAACTATCTGAAAGAAGTTTTGAAGATGAAGCTAACATGGAAGCCATGATTGCTGAAGTAAATAAGGTGAATGATTCAAACTCCAATCTGAGAAAGGAGTTGGAAGGAATGACTATTCGGTTTAGTCAAGAGCTTGAGAACCAGAGAAAAGTTGAAGATCGGATAAAGGATAGAGATCATGAGATCTCTAAGTTGAAACAAGAGATTAGTGCACTGACTGCTTGCCTTCATGAGAGCAGAATGGAAATGGAAGACATGCAAGGAGAACTGAACATTGCCATCTCTAAAAATGCAAGTCTAATAGAGACAAACACTGCTATTTCCAAAGAACTCTTTGAGTCAAAGGAAATACTTGCTAAGTTTGGCAAAAGTACTGTCAAGCTAGAGCAAAAGCTTGAGTCATCTAGTCCGGCAAATAATACCAATGGTCTTGGTTTTTCTAGACATGAGGAAGGAGAATCCTCAGGAACAAATGCTGAAGCATCAAAGAAGCAACTGACACTCAAAGGAAAAGGTAAGCAAAAATTCAAACCTGTTTGCTTTAACTGTCTTAAAGAAGGACACACTGCCAATGTATGTAGGAGCAAAGCCTACAATAATTTTCCTTATTTTATCAACAATGTACCTAGATCCAATAAGTTCAATGGTCATTGTTATGCATGCAACAAGTTTGGGCATAGAGCATTTGAATGCAGGTCTGTAATGGATAACACTAGAAGATATCCTCAGAGGACCCAAGGAACTAGTCCTGAACCTTTTATGAACTAGAACCACAACCGGTTTAATTTCTTCAATCATCAATCGAGAAGCAGTGGTCATCAAGCGGCAACCGGATGGAGAGAAAGTTGTATGATCTATCATGGTCATGGTCACACTACTGCAACATGCAAAAGGAAGAATGGAAACATGTACAATGGACCTTGGAGAGCACCTAGACTTGTTTTCTATCACTGCAACAAACCGAGTCACATTGCAAGATTCTACAGAAGTAGAAAAAGTATATCTGATGATATACTGGTCACTCAGGAAGGAGAAACAGATGTTGAAAAAGTTCAAGGGGACATGAAGAAAACATGGAAGAAGAAACCAATAATGTCGGAAGAGAAACTGGTTTTTGCACCTAGTGTGGAAATATCGGAACTGGCAAACTAAGCCTTAAAGGATTAGGGGGAGCAAACGGCGAAATGTTTTCGAACCCCCAGTTGACACCGGTAAAAGACCTTAATCGGTATGTGATACCTATCACTTGGCAAAAGACTGGAAATGACAAAAAGGCAAATTAGGGTTTACGCCCTAATAGAGGAGCATTAATGATGGTAGGTGAGAGACATGTATAAATGCATTTTTCAAATCATTTCTCATTTGTTTTCGAGTGAAGAAAAGTTTTCAAGTGCAGAGTGAAGAAAAGGAGATTTGTGCTTAGATTTCAAGAAATTGGATAACCTTGAAAGAGATTCAAATCCAGTTTGCAAGCAGTAGTGAAGAACACAAAGTGGTGATTTGGCATCCGATGGATAGTGATGTGAAGTAGAATCAGGAAGCCCTAAATTTGCATCTGAAAGGTATTTTTCATGTTCTTGAAATACTATTCAATGGCTTCCGCATCTTATACCAGTTCAAGTACATCCATAGAGTCAGAAAGTTTTATTCAGAGGAAGTCTAAATATAATGCTTTGTCACAAGTTCCGGCTGGAGTCATAGTTGAAGAAGGAATTTCTGATTATATTGATTGCAAAATAGAAGACCTAGTGTCTTTAGCCATTCACACTCAGTTTGGTCTATTTTGCGGCAAGGACAAAAAGATCAAACTGGAATTTAGTGTCATAGAGAAGAAGAAATTCCATAACGTAGTATATTTTCTAAAAGATTTCATGGAGGATCATATCAGAATTATTTTGAGCAGAGTCCATGGTGACAAGATGTACTTGGAGAGGACGCATGATATCACGCCTCAGGCAATTCATGCAGTCACCAGTTTCTGCAACACAGGGGAAGTGCCAGCCCTAAGAAAAGTGAGAAAAATGGAAATGACCAAGCTCACCAATTCAACAAGTGATTCACGGGGTATGACAGTCAATCCTATCAAGGATGATCTGGTGAAATACGCCTGGATGGTGATAGGATACAAAACGTTTTCAGCTAGCAGGATTAATTCTGTATCTGTTGTAGCAATAAATGCCGCTTAACGAATGATAAAAGAGGATGCATCTTTTGACTTATGCACCGGTATGTAGAGGCAACTCCTGCTAAATCTTAAGGCAATCAAATAGGACAATTCACTGAGGTTTAAGTTTGGACAACTACTAGTAGGGTTGTTCTTTTATTTCCAAGGCTACTTTCTGGGTGTAGGAGATGTCTAGTGGTCCCCTGACCAACCGGTAACCAAGCAGATAAAGGAAAGTGTACAAGCCATTGGAACCGGCCTACCCTGAGGTACTGAACAAATATTTTGATGAGTTCAGAAGAAAGATGAGTCAGAGGGTAAGAATCTCAGGTGACATATTGAAGAAATACGAAGATGACATCTGTTTCACTATTCAAGTGGACAAATGTTTAATGGAGACTGTTGAGCCTAGAATGGAGGAAGTGGAGCCTATGGGCTATGAAGTTATGTTTAACATGCTGGAAGGGTATGATTCAACCCTTATTGCCTCACCTCTTGATCCAAAGGCTAAGAGGACTGGAACCTACTTGGAGAGGATTGCACCGGTTGAAGAATCATCAGTGAAGGGAAAAGAACCGGCAGCTAAGAAAGCTAAGGTAGTGCCTGCAGCATCGACATCAGCTACCACTGCAACTCCAAGAGTGACCAAGCGGTCACCGGCAAAGAAGAAATCAGAGGTAACACTGGAAAAAGTCTTCGAAAGAAAGAGGAAGACTAAGGCAAATGAACCAAACTCTAAAGAAACCGAGTCTGATGAACAGCCAAACAAGGCAAGACAGACAAAGAAGATGAAGAATAATGAATCGGCAGCATCCACACCGGTAAATATAGACATCTCCTCATACAAACCTTTGACACATTGTCAAAGAAAATTAAAAAATATTAGGAGAAAGTTACTTCATGATTTAATAGACTATTACGATGAATTTAATAGTGAGGAAAAAGATGAAGTACTATAGGAAATCATTCTTTATTTATGTAAAAATGACTGGTCACCATCAGAGATTAAATCTCAGACACCAGATTCATTATTTAAAGCATTAGATAATAAATGATGCATTGCCATTGAAATGGAACAGGAGATTAGGGAGAAAGTCTTTGCATAGTACTTCCCCAAACTCTCAAATTCAGAATTATTTGATTCCCTGGATCAAAATAAAGGTCTCTTCTTCACAAGGAGAAGAAGACTCTGGTTGTTGGAGGGGAGAGTTGATGATGTTGAAAAAGATACACATTAGCATATGGCTCATGCTATTAGCTCTCACAAAGCATGAATGGCCAACCTCCAAGTGGAAAAGGAACTGGCTATTTCCAAACCGGATGAGGTCTTTGATGAGGAAGGAAACTTGGTGGAAGAACCAATCGACACTATCGATGTCGATGCCCTGGATATAGAAGATGTCACTCAAGACATACCTTCTGAGGGAACTGAACAAGGGCAACAAGCTGATCAGAGTGGTGAACAAGCTGAGGACACACAACAAGTGGCAAAGGAACAAGAAGAGAAAAAGAAGAGGGATGAAGATGAGAAACAGAAGAAAGAGGAAGAGAAGAGAAAGGAGGAAGAGGAGAAACGAAAAGATGAAGAAAAGAAGAAGCAAGAAGATGATAGGAAAAAGAAAGAAGAAGAGGATAAGGAAGAAAAGAGAAAGAAGGAAGAAGAAGAGAAGAAGAAGAAGGAAGAAGAAGAGAAGAAAAAGAAGGAAGAGGAAGAACAGAAGAAGAAGGAAGTGGAAGAGAAGAAGAAGAAGGAAGAGGAAGAACAAAAGAAGAAGGAAGAAGAAGCACAGAAGAAGAAGGAAGAGGAAGCAAAGAAGAAGGTAGAAGTAGACTAGAAGTAGAAAGAAGAAGAAGACAAGAAGAAGATGGAAGAGGAAGAGAATAAAAAGAGAGAAGAGAAAGAGAAAGAAGAAAAGGAGAGGAAAAATAAGGAAGAAGCAGACAAGACAATTGAAGCGATGAAGAGCACACAGATGGAAACTCCTAAGGCAACCGGTAGCCAAGCCAAACCAGCTACTATCTCGAGCCCCATTGATCTCCAATCTACAAGTGAGTCTGAGCTTATGTAGAGCATCAAGGTTTCCCAAGAGCGCCTTGAAGGCATTCGTAGGAAAAGGGAACAAGATATTATTCAGGCGGCTGTAGACACACTTATTGGTTTAATCCTTGATACTAATCTTCCTGACACTGAATCATCACTAGCACAACTCAAACTTATGTGTACTGTAGTGGATGATCAGGTGCAGAGTCTGGAAGAAGCAGCAGAGGCCAATGTAAAGAAAGAGCACCAAAAGGCTCTTAATGTTTCTCTAGTGAAGAAGTTAAATGAGCTTAGGACTGAACTGCTGAAAGATCAAAAGGACATAAGGAATGCCTTGGATGAGGGTAACTTGCTACTCAGCAAAATCTGTCAACCTCATCTATTTTGTGATGATGTGCTAGCCAAGAAGCAACAACTTCAAATGGACTTATAGTCCTACTTGGGCACATTCAAGACTCCTTATGATTCCTTTGCAGCATATGGGCAAACAGCTCACCGGTTCTAGGTCCAGTCAACCAAGATGGAGTAAGAGATCAGCACGGTCTAGGGATTTGCAGGAGCTTCAACTAGTGTTACTTCCATGACTGCAAATTCTTTAGAAGTGTTATCTAAACCTGGATGCCCTGACAATCACACAGGAACTGAGCATAGTAGATGCCATGGAGGAACAGGTATCCCAGATGCAGACAGAGAAGGAAGTGGCAACCTCCTTACTAGAGTCTTGGTCCCTGTCCATGAAACAATTTTTGTAGGACTATAAATCAATTTTTGACAAGTATTATTCATTATTGTCATAAAATCTTTTATATATATATGGAAAAAATTGTTTTTCAGTAGTACTTTGTCATTGTTGGCAAAGGGGGAGAAGTATATCTTGTTTTTGGTTTTAAAATTTTGATCTTTTGACACAGGGGAGAAGTATCTATTTTGAAATTTTGATATATGCTGTGATATATGCTATATGCTCTGATGATTATGCTCTATATGCAAAATTTCTATACACTGTGTTGATTAAGGGATAGTGTATATGCTTAGGGGGAGCAATTTTGTTAATGGCAAGTTTTTGTTGTACAACACTTATATGTCAAAATTTTATTTTCCTAGGTGTTGCCATCAATGCCAAAGGGGGAGATTGTTGGCATTTTTGTTGTTTATGTTGTGATTGTCATTGATGGACACACACTTGTATTGAGATCCCCTTTATATGTATGAGCTCATGCTCAACCGGTATTTGTTCCAACCGGTATGTTGTATACTAGTCTTTAGACTAGTGGTGATTTTGCAGAATGTGTTTCCCAGTTTGAAGTGGCATGTCGACCCCAAGCGGTTCGTAGATCACAAGTGGTATGAGGGAGCAAAGTGGCACAACACATTCTTACCAGTCTTCATTTTTGTCAAACCGGCAACCGGTATTTTGTATGAACTGGTAACACTCTGTGATGAGTTACCAACCAGCATTTTGTGATGAGTTACCAATGCACCGATTGTTTGACGGTGCCGACACATTGACGATGCTTTTTGTGTCGTGTTACTGAGTATGTCTAGATTCATTGAACCTAGGAAATTGTAATGTAATCCTATTGGATCGACATGAAATTAGATTCCTTTAAAAGGACATCATGTCTAGGGTTTTAAGTTGTTGCTGAAAGGGTTAATGTCGTGCTAGGGTTTAAGGTGGAAGTTGAGAATGATCTTATCTGAGAAGATCAAGTTGTAACTATGAGAGAGAGAGAGAGAAGACTGAAGTAATGCTGTAATGCATTAGCTGTGAGCAATACTGGATCTAACCAAGTAGTTTGTGCTATTAGATAGATCAAACACTTGTTGATTACTCACATCTTTGACAAGTCTATAGCCCTTAACCGAGTAGGCCTCAAAGCCTTTGTAAAATCCTCTAACAAGGTGGTTCACATGTGAATCTAAAATCCTCTAACAAGGTAGTCTTTAATCAGACTTATCTCCTAACAAAGATTGAGATTCCTAATAGGATCTGTTCTGGTGAAGAACATTGTAAGACCTTAATCGGTCTGACCTTAACCATCCTCATTTCTATTCTACAGATAGTGACTTGTGAGTTCCATCTCACCATGGTTTTTCCCAGTTGGGTTTCCACATCAAATATATTGTGTTATGGTTCTATTGCTTTTGTGGGTGAATGCTTTATTTGCATGTTGGTTTGCATGTGTGGTAACCGGTCTGACTATTAGACTGCTTTACTAGTTTACCTTTAGATTGTGTAAGTGTTTTAGTGCAGTAATTTTTGGCATACTAATTCACCCTCCCCTCTTAGTATTCATCAGAAGAAACTTGAGGATATCTATAATGGTGATGAGCATGTGAAGATTGCCAAAGAAGAGAGTCTGAGAGGAAAATTTGATGACATGTTGTTGGCTGAAGGTGAGAATATTCATCAGTATGGTCAGAGGATCAAAGAGATAGTCAGTGAGATCAAAAATGCTGGTGGTAAATGTTAGGATTGCCAAAGATACTAAGAGGGGGGGGTGAATTAGTATCTGACCGGTATAAGAATTTTCTTAACTTATAACATGAAAAGCAATTCAAAAATGTGTACGGGTAAAACAAAATTAATGCAGTAAATAAGAATAACAACCATAACATGAAAGACACACCATAACACAATATTTTTAATGAGTAAACCCAGTGTGGGAAAAACCTTGGTGGGATTTGTGACCAACAATATTCACTTACTGGCCAATAAGGGAATATTACTATTTACAATAGGGACTTGCACATGCAGGAAGGCCAAGTGCCTAGAGCTCAATGCTCAGTTACAAAATTAAGTCTCACTGACTTACAAAATTGGATTATACAAATCCAATTTTATGTACTACTTTAGATCAACATCTACTATGCTAGATTCAATACCGGTTTAAGCTTTGCAACATACATAAACCCTTATCCAATATTTGCCTTACAATTCATATATTAGGTTTGCATTAATCCTTCCATCTATCTACTTCCTAAATGATCTACAACGATATCATACTTATATGAGTCATATTACAACCCACCATGTCGGCTTACAAAAGATTTTACAATTAAATACAGAATACATTTATACAAAATTCCTGTCACCCATGGTGTCAGTGATCAATCTTTTCGATGCCGGTGAACTGTGTGCCAGTGCCTACTGGTATCACATGATTGTAAGGTTTCCATCAATAACAATACCTTCAATCACCTACAATTTATCATTGGAGTGTGCATTTGCCAATAATCTCCCCCTTTGGCATTGATGGCAACACTCGTGAGAAAAATCAAAATTGTATATCCAAAAATGATTTGCCAAAATTGTCTTACCAAAACTATTACCAAAACTGTGCTCCCCCTGAGTTGATGATGTCTTTCTTCTGATCATTTTTCTCATCTCCACTACTCCCCCTTTGACATCAATGACAAAGGTTGTCATTCACTATCAATGGAGTGTGGTTCCTTCCTAGATCCTTGTAACTGGTGGGTTACAATCTGATAGATGTCCGCCAATGCAGAATTTTGACTGTCGCTGAACCTTTTGCTATCCTTTAATGCCGCTTTTGTTCTCTGAACTGTACTAGTGAGTATGTGCATTTTCTCTTCCGGTGTCTTAAGTCCGAGAACCAAGGCCTCAGAAATTTCTTTTCTCAAAGAAATGAGGTAATCTAGTTTAGGACCTAGTTTGCATTTTAAATCCTTTGCTTTAACCTTTATCTTTTCTTTGTCTTTTTTCTAACTTCTCAATTTTCTCTTCAAGATCTGCAATGTTCTTTTCAATTTCCAAATATGGATCTGATGTTCCTATTAAATTGTCAGCAATATTGTTAATTTTATCTTGTGCTTTACTGATCTCTGAATCTATGTCTTCTGTCAAAATATTAGTTTTGCAGGTATCTCTGTACAGTTTCTTGAATTCCAAAATTGTTTTTCCTAGTGCCAGTAATAAGGTTTCCATTAGTTCCTTAATATTCTTCACTATTTCCTCAAAGAATTTATCTTTCTCCTTATTCATTCTCTCTTTGAATGTGTCTTCATTTATCTGATCAACTGTCAAAATGTTACTGGTGACGTATTTAGACAATGTGTCTAGTTGACCTAAGGAATATTTACTTTCCACAATGCACTTGGGTGCTATCAATTTAAGAATAGGAATTGTGTCATCAATAGTCTTGTAGGCTTGTGCATTACACTCAGTGATTTTCTTAATAGAATCTAATAATACCTCTATCACATTCGTTGGTCTAAACTCTGTCATTGAAGTACCAGATGTCTGCCCAACTATTTTCACAATTTCCATGTTGTCGGTTGTAGTAATAACTTTGCTTATTTTGACCTTTGGTAGGTCAGTTTGTGTTTTCATTTCTACTAGCAAAGGTTTAGGCTTTTCAGCTATTGTCAGTGGCACAGTAGATGCAATAGTATGCACATCTATGGTCTTTGTCTTCCCAGTGTCTGAGGGTTCATTTGATTCTTCAGTTTGTTGTTGTTCCCCAATTCCAATGTTATTAATTTCAACATTTTCATCTGGTGACTCTATTGCCACATCTGTCTTTTCAGTTGATTCCTTATCTACCACAATATTTACCTCTTGTGTATCTATGTTCATAGTGTATAAAATTTCAGACTTAGGATTTGTATCCTCATGAGGAGTCTCCATACTCTCTGTTGCCAGTGGAGTATCAGAAAGTGGTGGGGGCAAGTTATCAGTTATTTTTAGGTTTGGAGGTCCACCTACCTTACCTTTCCCCTTATCCTTGTCCTTTTGGTAGACTCTGATAGTCTTAGGTCTTTTAAGTTCTTCTTATTCCTCTTTTGCAACAAAGAATATATCCCATTGATCCACAGTCTCTTCTGAAATTTCATTCACTCTTCCTGCCATAAGTGCAACATGTCAGTGATCGGTTGAAAATACTGTCCGGTTGGCCTCACTAATTAATTGATCTATTTCTTTAGGTGAGTTTACTGGGTGCACTGCAAGTAATTTTTCAATTTTTATCTTTTTGTCTAACTCAACAATAGCTACCCTTCTGGCTTCTAGTCTTCTGTATAAATCAATGGGTATATCATCAACAATCTTCATCAAAAATTTCTTGTAAATATCTAAGTGTAAAATTACACTATTCTCCATGCTCTCTTTATCATCAGTAGAAACTGTGTTATACAACTTGCTAATACTTCTCAACTTTCCATCTTCTGTTATTTCACTTAGAAGTTTGTCCAGTGGAGCAATATCCTGTTTTACCTTCTTCTTCTTTGGAGTTAATTTCTTAACTGGAGGCCTAACTACCTGTTGCTTTTGTCTTGTTCTTCTACATGTGGGTGAGGGTACCGGTGAGGGTTTTCATTTCCTTTCTACCCTTTTTAATTCGGTCAGTATATCACTTTCAGAAGAAGTTTCAACCGGTGAAAGATGAGCTTCCGGTTGAAATCCTTCCAACTCACTTTCCTTGATACTAGTTTGCTTCAATACATCTTCCTTAATTACTTTAGCTTGTCTATGTTGGCATATGTGTAGAATATGTTGACATGATGATATTGTGTTGTCGTTGATGTCAATATGCTAAAAGAGAACTGATAATATGCTGAAGAGTGAACCGGTAACATGATGAAGAGTGAACAATATTATTGAAGGTAAGCAACTAACAAAGAGAACTCGTATGATGTTGTAAATTGACATATGTGAAAAAGTAAAGCGGTATGCTTGTCCAAGTGAACCGGTATGATGTTGTGAACCGGAACTGGTATAAGGAATGTTTTATATCTAGGGTTCATATGGCATAACTACTGATTGGTAGTCTCAGCTTCAGGGTTTCCGGTTGAAGTGTTTTGAGCCTGTGTGTTTCAACTGATGGCATTGTGTGATGAGTTAGTATTGTAATAGAGATCAGATCATGTTGCCACATTAGCCTCATGCACGTGAAGAATCTTGCATGAAGGAGATTGATCCTATCTACCTGGGGAACGTGCAAAGTCTCTACAAATGGTGGAGAACATGTGATGGGTTATCACCTTCAAGAAGCGGTGAAGAACGAATGATGGAGAATGTCTTGAGATCTATTCCAGACCATTGTATTCAAATGCAAAGTGTTCAATGGTCAGGATTGAACTGACTAGATTTCTCAACCTAAGTGTTTAGGGTTTAGGATTTATGCTACTGACCTATCTGTTTCCTATAAGGTCGATGTGGTGTTTCATGCTGAGGTTGTTGGCAAATGTTGTGTGTGCATCTATGTGCAGAGATACGTGATTCTTGCTAGACCAGTTGAGAGGATTGATACCTACATAGTGTGTGTGCAAAAGGAAGGAACTAAAGCAAATCTACATTGGCATTGAGTGCTATTACCAGAACATTGTAAATCCTATTGATCTCTAATCACTTCAACAGTTGGAAAATCCCTTAATAGGGTAGCTTTAACCAGCTTGTTGTAAATCCTTTAACAGGGTGATTCAAAGCCATTGAGTTCATAAAATCCTCTAACAAGGTAACCTCTAACAGGGTTTAACCCTTAACTGAGTATTCTAGCCATCCCTTAACCGGGTGATCCCTAACAGGATCGGTTCCTAATAGAACCTGATGTAATAGTCTTTAACCAGACTAGGCTTCTAATAAAGTAGACTTCTAAAGAGTTCAAAACAGCTTGTGGGTATTCATCCCCACCATGGTTTTTCGTAGCTGGGTTTCCACGTAAAAATATGTGTGTCATATGTGATGTCTTTTTCATGTGGTGCTTTGTTGTTTTCTGTCAAGCAATGAATCATGTTGATCTAACAAGTTATTATATCTCTGATGATAGATTATCTTTTTATGCATTAGGACATAGTGGAAATGGGGGAGTAGCTTGTATGAAAAGCTAAGAAGATTGATCGGTTCATGTCTTTCATAGTTGCACTATGTTTAACCAATAGTAGTCTAGTTTGGACCGGTGTTAGGGATTGCCAGTAGTTTATAGTCTGCAATCAAACTGGTTCAGGAAAAGTTGTTTGTGCCTATACTGATTCACCCTCCCCTCTCAGTACCAGTTTGGTACTCACTATTCATCACTGAGTTATCAGTCTAGTGCCTCTCCTCACTATCTGTTCAATTTTCTTTACTCTTTTCTATGACTGAATACCACTTTCAATTGTCTCAGCATTGCCAAAGAATTTCTCATTTGGTTTTCTTGGTGCCTCAAGTAGAGATTTTGCATATGTCTCAATTATATTCTCATCAACTTCATATCCCATTTCGGTTACCCAAATAGTCCTTGGGACAACTGTTTCCATCTAGATTTCATCTTTCTTTACCACAAAGCATATGTCATCTTTGTATTTGTCAACAATCGCTTGGGATAACCTTGTTCTAGATTTCATATTTGCCTTAAATGCTTGGAAATATTCATTGATGTTCTTATCTTTGTTTTCTCCCATGTTTTTCATTAGGTTCAATAGTTGTTTTCCTATCGGTATATCAAATCCAAAGTCTTTCTTGCTAGTACCGGGTACTTCTTTAGTAATGTACAACATCAAGCATACAAGCAGATTTCCAAATCTGAAAGTTCCCTTCTTATCACCTTTGATTTTATTTAGGTATTATATTAGTTCATCTTTTATCCATTCACAGATGTCAATCTTAGCATTGTTGTTCACTAAGTCATAAGCACTTTTAATACACAAGCTAGAGACTAAGTTTAGTCTGTTTGTATGAGTGGCTTTGTAGCCAAGTACCATACTAATGAATTTGACTTTTTCATCTTTAACATCATTGACTCTAAGGGGTCTCTTGTCAAATGTTTTGCCAGTTAAGTTCGTTATAGTGTCATTAGAGACCTTAGTTTTGTCAGACCTGCTACTGGTGGAGGGTAAGCCCGTCACTACCCTAACTACATCTTTCGTGATCTTGTGAATTGAATCCAACCAAAATAATTCACCATGCACTTTGCTTAGCACAATCCTTATAACATCCTTGGGAAAATCCAGGACACTAAGGATTTCAGTAAAACCTAGGGTTTCCACTATCTTATGTTTTGGTTTGATATTTCCAGATTCATCACATAAAATAGTCTGATACATATTCTTGATTTCTTCATCTCCTAGTTCTTCTATGTGACAATGTATGTACATTCTAGAGTCTTTAGCATATACTACTCCTTTAATAATTTGAGAGAATGCCCCTAGGGTATCATCTTTCTTTGCAATGTCGGGAATGATCTTAAACACGGGTCTAGGGAATTTAACTTCTTCTACAATAATAGGGTTTGCAATGAATTTAGGAACAGAGGATGATGCCATGGTTATAAATACCTTAATTTTCCTTTAGGTATGTGTTCTTGAATGATTTTCTTCCTTCTCGTTATGGATGCCCTTTCTCAGAATTTTCCCGCTCTCAGGAGATTTGAATGTTTAGTGAATGAAAAAGGAGCCAAAACACTTACTTTATAATGTTATTTTCTCCAACTACCACATTTAATGCTTTCTGGTTAAGTCAAACTTAACTCATCTACCGGTAAAGAAGTATTTCAACTTCTCACCATCAACCGAGGGTATATTAGCATGTTTTTCAATTAGTTGCCAAACCCCCAAAGGATTTTCCTTCAGTTAGATGAAGAGTCTCCTGTCAGTGGAGTGATACTCTATTCTACTGGTGGAGAAGTATTCCCATCAACATTCTGATTTGACTTTCTAATCCATTGCTTTGAGAGTTATTGCTTTACCTCTTGAACCTTTTCTTTACCTTTCAGGCTGGGTCCTTTGTTATTTGTCAGTGATGCCTTACTTCTACAAAATTTTGCAATATGTCCAATCTTGTTACAAGCATAATAAGTCACATTGTTTTTTCTGAATAGCTTTCCCATATCCTATGTCGGTATGTGTTCTACATTGATTAGATAGATGTCCAAATCTTCCATAAGCATAACATCTTACATTCATTCTACAATTTTTTGAATTATGACCAACTTTGTTGCATTTAGAACATTGACCGGTGGGTGTATTAGTGTTCTGATAGTTTCTAGATCTACACTGATTTTCTCTATGACCATACTTGTTATAGTTAAAGCATTTCCCATTAAATTTATAAGCATTAGGTTGTCTTACTGGTTTTCTATGATCATGTTTGTTTGTAGTACTAGAGCTTTTACCAACTTCAAAGCCAGGGCCATTGTATCACCATTAGGTTTCTGATGCTTCAGCATGTCATCAAGTTCTTCTAAACTTTTCTTGAATTTCTCCTTGTGTTGATTTGTAGTAACCAACTCATTCTCCAAGAAATCTTTCTATCTCATGAGTTCAGTTCTGTCATTTTGTGTATGCATCAAGTCTGTCTTCAACATATCATTTTCATGACTAAGTCTTGTGTTTTCATTTCTAGCATCATTTAGTCTTCTAACCAAGTCATCTTCATTCTTCTTTCTATCTTCAATCTCTTTACAAAATCTCATAGTCATGTCGTGCATCTCATTCTTTGTTGTACTGATTTCTTGTTTTAGTTTCCTCAATAGATCATTAAGAGTTTCCTTTTCATCATTGTCATTTTGCATCTTTTCACAAAGTTCTCTTCTCTTATTCCTTGCAATAGTGAAATTTTCTTGAAGTCCTCGAATAATATCCTCTGCAGCCTTCAGATCATCTTCAAGTTTGATATTCTTCACTTTTTCTACATCATAGTCTGAAAGAGATGTTTCCAATTGCTTTCTCAAGTTTTTCATCTCTACCGGTGTCAAGATCTTCCTCAAGCTATTAGGCTTTTGAAAATAGAGGGCTAGGCTGTAATAACAATCATTAAGATTCCCAAAGATACTGAGAGGGGGGGGTGAATCAATATCTGATCGATATAAGAATTTTCTTAACTTATAACATGAAAAGCAATTCAAAACTGTGTACCAGTAAACCAAAATTAATGTAGTAAATAAGAATAACAACCACAACATGAAAGACACACCATAATACAATATTTTTAATGAGGAAACCCAGTGTGGTAAAAACCTCAGTGGGATTTGTGATCCACAATATTCACGTATTGGCCAATAAGGGAATATTACTGTTTATAATAGGGGCCTGCACATGCAGGAAAGACAAGCTCCTAGAGCTCACTAATCAGTTAAAAAATGAAGTCTCGCCAACTTACAAAATTGGATTATACAAATCCAATATCATGTACTACTTTAGATCAGCATCTACTATGCCAGATTCAGTACCGGTTTAGGCTCTGCAACATACATAAACCCTTATCCAATATCTGCCTTACAATTCACATATTAGGTCTACATTAATCCTTCCATATATCTGCTTCCTAAATGATCTACAATGATATCATACTTATATGAGTCATATTACAATCCACCATGTCAGCTTACAAAATATTTTACAATTAAATACAAAATACATTTATACAAAATTCTTGTCGGCCATGGTGCCAATGATCAATCTTTTTGGTGCTGGTGAACAATGTGCCCGTGTAGGATCTACCATGTTGGTGTCTGCCGATATCACATGATTGCAAGGTTGCCATCAATGACAATACCTTCAATCACCTACAATTTCTCATTGGAGTGTGCATTTGTGAGTAGTAAAGTGGAGGATACCACAGTGGCTAGTAAGGTATTGAGAACCCTTCTATCGGTCTACACTATTCGAGTTGCAGCCATTTAGGAACTCAAGTCTATTGATGAAACAAAGGTAACTCTTGACTCCATCATTGGTAAACTTTTTGAATTAAATAGTTTTGATGGTAGTGTTCAGAAGTCAGAATCTACATTTAGAGCTTCAGTTTCTAATCCACCTATAAGGAAAAGAAGAGATGTTAGTCATAGTCATGAGTCAAGATCCAGTAGAGAAGTTGATGATAAAGATAGTCTGATTGAGCTTGAAGCATTGATGCCCAAGCGGTTACCCAGAGGTACCCATAAGTATAGAGGTAAATTACCTTTCAAGTGTTTTGTATGTAACCAGATTGGACATATTGTAGTTAACTATCCAAATGGAGACAATGAGCATAAACGTGAGTGTAGGCACCTAAAAATGGTCAACGCTTGCGGAGTCATACTTTAACAGTTGCGCATTGCCTCATTTTAGGTTTTTGCATTGCATTAAAATTTCTCCTATGTTACGCACTTGGTCTTTATTATTTGCGAGCATCGAGTCATTCTTCTACATTCTTCATTCGTCTCGCTCTCAAATTTGGTCTTGTCGACAACACTATCCAGTCATGATTTTGATCGATCTTAGCCTGTTGCATCAATGTGCGTGTTCATTTGTCATCACTTTGGACATCATCAATCCTAATTAGGGTTTTGTCCTCTTATCAATCTTGTCGTTTTGTCATCAATCCTTATCATTTTCAATCTTGTTGTTTTGCGATCGATTTGTCATCGATCGTTGTCATGTTCGATCTTGTCATTTTGCGATCGATTTATCATCGATCGTGGTCATTTTCAATCTTGTCGTCTTGTAATCTATTTTGTCATCGATCCTTGTCCTCTTGTCAAATTTGTCATTTTACAATCAATTCGCCATCGATTTTTGTTTGTCTCAATTATGTCAATTTGGATCAATTTGTCATTGTTCCTCGTCAATTGGCGCATTTATCAATCAAATCATTTATCACATTGGTCCTTTGTTAATCAGAATCATGATCGAGTCAATTATCTTTCATCAAGACCTAATTCATCTTCTAAGGTTTCGTGATTTAATCATTTAACCTTGTTTGTCATTTCTCTCTCTAGGTTAAATAATTTACATATTTATCCTAAGTCTTCTCATCGCAATTAAATGTTCATTTAATTGGCTAATTATTCCTCTTTTTGTGAATTAATTAATAAATGACAAATTATTAATTAATTTCCTAATCTTTCATCAATTTCTAAATTCCCTCTTTGTGAATTAATTAATAAATGACAAATTATTAATTAATTTACCTAATTTCTAATTTTCATCAATTTCTTAATTCCTAATTTCTTAATTCCTCTTTTCCTAATTTTCTAATTTTCATCAATTTCTTAATTCCTAATTTCAATTTCCTCCTATTTCTCTCCTAATTTCATGGGAATGACATGTCAATTTGTCATAATTTGTCATAATTGACAATCAATCAATTTTTGACATAGAAGTTTGTCATAATTTGTCATAAATTATCAATCAACAAATTTTGCATAGAAAGTGCATAATTTGTCATAATTTGTCATAATTGATATAATTGATTTGCAATTTCCATTTGAATTGAATCATGCTAATTTGATCATCTCTCCAATTTTTCTATAAATTGGATGAATTTCTTCAATCTTGGCTAAGGAGAATGAGAATGAGAATGAGAATAATAATTATTTTGTCAAATCAATCATGC
Source organism: Cryptomeria japonica (assembly GCF_030272615.1). NCBI lineage: Eukaryota > Viridiplantae > Streptophyta > Pinopsida > Cupressales > Cupressaceae > Cryptomeria > Cryptomeria japonica. Next base: position 2,720,421 of record NC_081413.1, read on the forward strand.
TTTGAGTACTCTTGTGCCAATGTCAATCTTGCTTTCACATTAGGTTTATGCACTTGAAGGTGAGATCCACAAACAAAGGCTATTTGGAGAAGAAAGAAGGACAATGGAGCCGCATGAAGGAGACATTCAGATCTACATCTGGTTTGCTTAGTTTTTAGCTTTGAATGTTTTGCTTTTCATGTCTTTATTGAGTGTGTTAGGATTGATCATTGCATTTGTGCTTTCGTGATTGAGCTAGATTAGTATGTTTATATTGCTTGTGATGATTTCTGATTTCCTAATCTACATTAATTGGTGAACCCAACATGAACACTAACCATCTAACCCCTTAACTGTGTTTGTGAGTTCTTTTGAGTTGATTTGCAGGCCAAAAAATAGGGTAGTGCAGGGCTTTCTGGGGACTCCTGCGCCTGTGTGAGACAACCTGCGCCTGTGTCAAGCAACCTGCGCCTGTGTTGAAGACATTTTGTGCCTGTGTCATGCATTCTGCACCTATGTCATGAGTTCTGCACTTGCGTAAAGTCCAGAACAGAGGTAAAAAGGCAGTGTTTTGCTTAAAAATTTGTTTTGGTTTTGCATTATGTTTTCTGCTTTCTGGTTTTTGGTACTAATTATCTATGTAGCATCTTGGCATATGCATGGCAAAGACAACAAATGAAACTACTAACATGTTTTATGCAGAATCGATAGTCAAAGAATAAACACCTCAAACTTCTAACTTGGGTTTTGCAGGTTGCCTTGGAGAAACAACTAAACTTGGTGTTTGCCATTAATGTTATAGGCACCTAGTATGATTTCTAAATAGGTTGGAATGAACATGTTTTTGCTTTGATTGTTGAGTGTGACATTGGAGTAGGAGAGTATGCTCTCATCCTTCTTAGGGTGATCAGAAATCTAGATCTTCGATACCATGCTCATGTCTTTGATTGTGTGTCACCTTTAGAGGGCCTGCCTTCCCGACCATTTTCTTTTGCAAGCAAGTGACAATCGTGAGAAGGGAACAACCCAAAGTGAGTACGGCTAGAATACCTTGGCATTCTAACTCACTATAAATAAATACCTGATTAGCGAAAGCTTTGAAGGAAGGGTTACGTGGGAATTGTAGTTACTTGGGAAGTGATGACCCTTGAACTCTTTCTCATATCAACTCTAAGTAGGGCCTCATGGTCTAAATCATGCTTGCATGACTACATTTGTTTGGTATCTTGGTGGGCTTAATGTCTCAATCATGCTTGCGTGACATCAAGGAGTAACTCTTAACAGAAATCCTTACTAAACACCTTGTTTTTAGAGGCCAAAAACCCTTCTAGTTGCTTGAGAAGGACAAGTTCGGATACTTGGAAGAGTTACTAAGTTCACCATGGGGAGATTTCCATGGGGACTAATGCTTGGCTGCCTTGAGAAGTGAGTTTCGTGGAGGGGAGCCCGTGGGGTCAAGCATCTATGTATTCTCCTTGAATCCCATAACAAGTCTACCTCTCAAGTACGTAATGTCCTTGCCTACCATAAGAAATGTGGGAATGACCATGATTGTCTTGAGTCTAAGTTGAAATATCTTGTATTCTTTGCTTGTTAAAAGTTGAATTGCATCTCATTTCAAAAGCAAGACAAATTGATTCAAAACAAGGTTAAACACATGAACATTTCATTCAACAAAGTTCAAAACACCTTCAAGCATGGTTGTCAAACATTTTTCAAAATCTTGTCTCAACATGCATGTCACTTAGATTTAGGTTCATCTTAGGTTTGCATTTTGCAAATTCATTGTCAATTACCAAGGTTAAGTTTCACCTAGGTCATACTCCTTTGCATATCAATAAAGGTCATCCATTTGCATGTGTCCTCTTGCATTAGAGTAATACCATTGTCATTCATTCATATTTGCATACCCTAGGTCTCTTCATTAAGCTTAGGTCATTATCATATCCTATTAGGGTAATTTGCATAGTAATTGTCCCTTTGCATATAGTGTTAAACTAGGTTTTGTCATACTTGAGTAATCCAAATCTTTGATAAACCCTAAGTCATTGTTAGGAAGTCTTGACCTTATCAAACTTTTGTCTTTTTGTCATCAATGCTATTTCGTCAAACCTAGCTTAGTATCCAAGCATATAGGGGAGACATTGTCATTTTGTCCTATTGTCACTTGGTCCTTTTGTCCTTTGAGGTCTAGACATCATTTCAATTTCCTAAGGGTCTCATTTTTAGAATTGCATTCATGAGTTTGTCAAAATCTTGAAAAACAACAAAAACATTAAGTTCCATTGTCATCCTTTAGGTTGTATTTGTCAATCCCATTAGTTGCATTTCATAGTGACATGTTTGTTGAAATGAGGTCTCAACCTTCTTACGAAGCCATGCCATCACAATTGAGCAATCAATCATGTCAATCCAATCTCTACATGTCTCAGAACTTGGATCAAACTTATCATGATGATGTAAATGTCCAAATACAAAAACTAGAGGAGAAACTAGCTCAAGAAAATGAGATATTGGAACAAAGAGTGAAAAACATTGAGAAGAATAGATCACAAATGTCCAAAATGTTTCAAAAATTTCCAAGTCAAAATCCAAATATTGAGCCAATTGATGTAAGATCTATTCTTCAACGATCAGACATACCAGCTCTCCTCTCCCAAATAGAGATGATGAAACAATTTCAAGAAAAGAGACAACATCAATTTCAACATTATGTGCCTCCACAACAAGAACAAGAAGGTGTTTACTATCAATCAGATTTTCAACCAATACAACCAATGGTTCAACCAATTGTTCAACATATACAACCAATACAACCAATGGTCCAATTTCAACAATATGTCCAACCAACTATACAATGTCCACAAATAGTTCAACCAATGGTGGAATATCAATGTCAACAACCACAACCAAACATTCAAAAACAAAGGTTGCAGCACACACCAACCCAAGTTTCAAACATGTCAGAACAATTGAACCAAGTCCAATATCAAAACATGACATCAAACCAAGAACAACTCCTTGCCAAACAAGTTCAAATTCCAAATACAACTATGTCAAAACCTCGAAAGAAAGGTGGCTTTATTGCAATGCTCTTTAGGAAATTACCAAGTGAGTTCTTTGAGGAAGATCGAGATAATACACTTATGTCTAGCAATGCCTCATCCCCCCGCAAGCAAATTGACTCTCCAGTGGCATCTATCCCTACACCTCTAGAAGTTTCACAAGAACCTTCCATATTGTCCTCATCAAACAATACACCCAAGGATGCAATTATCCAAGAGCTATCCATAATTGATTGCCAAGATAGTCCAATTCATGATGCACATCCTTGTCATGTTTCAGAAATACAAGACCCAATGCCACCATTCACTTTATTGCCATTACCTATTTTAGAGGACCCCATTCAAAGTCCCTCTTCCTCATGTTCAAGCATTGATTTCTTGCCAGAATCCATCACAAATGTTCAAAGTGCATTTCCTTTAGGCCAAAGCATTAATCCCTTATCAGAATCCCCCATGCATATCCAAAGTCCAACCTCATGTCAAGAGGATAATTTAGAGCACGAAGAAATGAGTCCTAATGAAAATCAAGATCAAGATCCTGAAACCTTATCATCCCATCCAATTGTTGACCAGGATCCCATTTCCCTAGACACCCACAATGATTCACTTATTCCTATCAATTCTATCCAAGAACACAATGTCCTTTCAAATCCCATTGACACTCCATTCCCTGAGAAAGATCAAGATATCCTAGTTCATCCAATCCCAAACAATCCCCTTCCATTTCATGAAAAAAATGTCCTTTCAAATCCCATTGACATTCCAGATATCCTTTCCATCCTTTATGATGATCCCATTGAAAGTCAAGAGCAAAGCACCTTTAAAGAGGATTCCAATGATCTTCCTCCTTGTCAAGATCAAATTATTCCTTCAAATCCTCCACAAGATCCACTTGTTCCTCCATCTCCTTGTCCTAATGCTCCATATACACTCCAAGATCGCATTTCTTTTGATGATCCCATTATTTCTCCCATTCCATCTCTTGAAGAGCCTTTCATTGAACCATGTCCACTACATGATCCTAGTCCCCCTCATGATCCTAATCCCCTTCATGATTCTAACATGTCAATGCAAGATGTTCATGAACCCTCGACATGCACAATGGGTTCTTCCCCTTTGGTGCAATCCGATCCACTTCAAGATCTCATTATTTCTCTCATATCATATCCACCTCATAATGGACTCGCGTCTTCTTCCCAAAGAAAAGAGTATCCTACAAGTCAAGATATTCATAAAGGCAAAGGAGTAGACCTTCATAAGCAAGAATCCCTTCATGTGAAAGAAAATGTTAAGGGTCATGTCTACACAACTCACTCTCAAGATGTTGGTATCCCTCCATCACAATCCAAACATATCCCTTCCCCATCATACTTTCTGTAGTCACATAAATCTGTCCACTTAATTAAATGAATACTTAGTATTTATTTGATTATTTAACCATCAATTAATAATTAATTAAATTAATATTTAATTAATTCATCTTAACCCTCTTCTCCTATTAATTAAATAAATTATTCAATTTATTTGATTTAATTCACTTAACCAAATTCAGACCATTAATTAAATAAATAAATCATATTTATTTAATTAAATATTCTCTCACATTTAAATAAATTAATATTTATTTAAATCCCCCAAAATCTCACCTCTCACATTTAAATAAATTAACATTTATTTAAATCACCTTTATCCTCTACCCACTTGCATTTTCCTACAAATGCAAGTTGCACAATTATTTTAACTAAATAATTTATTTAAATCACCTTTATCCTCCACCCACTTGTATTTTCCTACAAAAACAAGTTGCACAACTATTTTAAATAAATTATTTATTTAAAATCCTATTTATCCTCACCCACTTGAAACCTTTAATGGTTTCCCTTAAAGTATTCAAACTTGATGGCTTTAAAGTCTTCAAACTTGATGGCTTCCTTCTATAGTCTTCTTAAGACTTTAATGGTTTTCCTTAAAGTCTTCAAGCCTTTAATGGTTTCCCTCAAAGTCTTCAAACATTTTAATGCTTTATCTTCATTTTTCTCATTTAAATAAATTAATATTTATTTGAATATTTATCCAAATGCAAATTACACCATTTAATTGAAATAAATGATTTTATTTTAATTGAAAATACCAAAATTTCTCCCACTTGCATTTTCCTACAAAATCCACTTGCATGCCTAAACCCCTTCTAGAATTTTCTAATCACTTCTAAATAACCTAACCCCTTCTCTAAACTTTGTCACATTCCTAAGCAAAAGGGAAGTCACTTCTCAAACCCTCAAAATCTTTGATAACCATTAAAGGCTTTCAACCTTCAACCACTAAATGGCTCAAAGTCTTTGATAACCATTGAAGGCTTTCAACCTTCAACCACTTAATCCCCAAAGTCTCCAATAACCATTAATGGTTACCTCAAACCCTCCCACATGGTTAAAACATTTGTTTTGACTCAACCTCTACCCAACCCAAAGGTCTCATCAGGCCATTAATGCTTTGACCATGATTATCTCTTAAACATTTGCACAAAGGTTTATCCTTGGATTAACTCTTAATCCAGTGGGTAATCTTAATTTGGACTTGACCCTTAGCCTCTAGATAACGATGAGGTCTTCTCAGGCCTTTAATGCCTCCAACCTCTTCTCTCAACCCAATCCTATGTTGACACTTGTCACCATTTTATTGGTGCCAATTGTGCACATGGATCCCCAACTTTCAAACTTGGCCCTTGATTAAACCATTCAATCTTAACCCTTCATTTCCCCATTTCTTCTATAAATAGAACCCTTCTCCTCAAGCAAAAAAGAAAGCATTAGAGTATTGTTGTTATACTGGCATTAGCATAGAGCTTTTTCATAGCATCACTATCTACACTTGCATAGCATTTGCTTATCATATTCAACCATCTTGAATCTCCATATGGCATCCATGGCTAGTGCTAAAAGCTGAGAGCTACACTCATTTGGGACTTGGAGAGGAGAGGAACAAGGGAGGAGAAACTATGAGCATCTTGATTAGCTATTTTATTCTATGTTTATATGCTTTCTATTTCATGCTTAATATCTCTCTTAATATGCCTGTTTAGGATAATCTTTTGTTGCTAACACTAACATTTGTTTCTTGTGCTCTTGTGTGTGTTGCCATCAAAGATTTTCTAATCCTTTTTGCAGAGCATCATTTGGTGAACCCGACGTGAATCCAAACACCAAAAAGATCAACTTGTTTTTAACCAATAACATGTTTGAATGTTGAAAATGTCACACAGGTTGCGCTTTTGACACTATTTTGGTGCGTTTGACATTATTTTGGCGCTATTCACCCTGTTTCAATGCTTTTTCCTTCTCTGTCTTTCCCTTTCTTTTAGTGCATTTGTGTTAAATAGTGCATCTGTTCAAACGCAGACTAGCGCTATTGTAACAGAACATTGTACAAATCACCTTGTAACCAAAAAAAAATTAGGCTTGTAGAAGCCCACCAAATAGGCGGATTTTACTAACTATTTTTCTCTTTTGTGCAGATTTAAATTAGATTAAAAAGTAGATTTATATTTTTTACTAACTTGTTTTTGAAGTTGGTTTTAAAAATGAATTCACTTTTTATTTTGGTTTAAAATTAACTACACATTCATTTGGAGTTTTAAAAAAAGAACCACATCTTTCATTTAGAGTTCTAAAAAGAATCACACTTGTTCAAAGTTAAAAAGAATCACAAACACAAACACGCAAATTTATTTTTTTGCAAAATTAGGAACAAATTCTTTTGGTGCTTAAAATCAACAAGGCAAATTTTATTTCTTGCATCAAGATAAAACTCACAATCCACACTTCCATTTTTGGTGCAAATAAAATTCACAATCAACTTGTCTCATTTTTTTTAAAGCAATTTTACTTCATGCAAACGTGTTTTTCATTAAGTTGACCAGGATTTTCAAATTCTAGTTTACTCAAACAATTGCCTTTGAAAATTAAAAAGAACACCATGATTGTTGGAGCAACATCTCCAAATAGATAGAAAATCATTGTGATGACAAGTTAAAAGGAACAAGTGAATTTTGTGTTTGGCACGCTTGTGCAAAAGAGTTGGTCGAGTGGTCCTACCTCTAACACACACTATCCTCTCCCTTGGCTTTTGTGGTCCTAGGTGCAAGAGAAAAGTGTTAGTAACACTCACATTTTATCTTTTTAAGAGAGGCCTGCCAAGGGATCGATACTCTTGGGAACGACCTCGAGCAGTAAATCCTTCGAGCCGCTATAGAAATCAAGTGAGAGCGAAAGCTGTAGCCTTGGGTATAGCTGTTCCTACAGTGTAACTAGCCGAAAGGACAAATGGGCCCCACCACCAGTTACAAGGCTCTTAAGTGAGTCACTGCAGAATGAACTTATGTCCAAAAACATCAAACATGACTAAACACCTTTAAGTAGTAGCCCACCTGTTCTATTGATTGAGGATATTTGCGATATAATTTAGTGCAAGAGCATAGATGGTTTTGCTCCCAAGATACTCACCATACATATTTCCTTGAGTAGAAACATAGCTTTTTGAAAAGTCACTTGTGGCTTGATAAAAGTAGTGACTCCCCCATCATAGGGATCATCTATTTGTTATGCTCATGCAAGACTTAGTATATCACATCCTTACCTGCCACGGCGGGATTCATAAGGTATGTAGTACCAAAGTCGAAGAAATATCAAGATGTGGGCTAAATTTATCACAACTGGCCATTTGACCTTAGGGATAAAAAGTGTTTGAAGTGTGTTCATTTTAAAGACCAAGTACAAATTGAGCCGACTTCAGGCTTTGGAAATACACCTTAAAATACATCTAAAGGAAGGGTTATATAAAAGTCCAAGGATTGGGTTGATCTAGACCCATACTCATTTGTGCCTTTGAGGCAACATTCTTGTGTTTGTGTGCTTGCTTTGTTTTCTTGTCAAAGAAAAATCAGAAAATCACTTCCCAAAAACAAAGTATTCATCCAACCAAACATCTATCAAAACAACCAAAAACATCAAAAACAAGGTACAAACAACAAAGAGTCAAATTTTATGACCATTTTTCACATCTTGCGAAAAAAGAAGTGTCATCAGAATATCAACTTGAAAAGAAGACCATTGAGCTCAAAGGCTTTGATCAAAAGGAGGAAATTCTTCTATATAAATAGACAAATCTTTGTCTCACATAGAGTCTTTCTGCGTCACATGTGTCTCTACCTTCAAGGAAAAACAAACGAATTTGATTCCGAATCATTGAACCGCGGAGCTTTTATGCAATATAGAGCTCTGAGTTATCACAAAAACCAAGGAGGAAAGATTAATCCCAACTTCTTCCCAAACGTTTGTATCACATACAACACAGCTCGAGAAATACCACCAACACCCGAAAGGGAAGAGATAGATTTTGTCCCATTTGTAACACAAAGTTTTTATTGAAGTTGAAAACATTTTCATCCATCATCTCACTCATACAACATCACTTCATCATCAATCCGTCCCAACTCTCAAAACATTAAGAGGTTCTTGTCCCAAGTTCTCTTTTAGATATTGCTTGAAATCAAACACATCACATCACTTTTTAGATTGTTTCTACATCTAGGATAAGCTCATCCTAAGAGACACATCTACGCAGGTTAAAACTAGTTCATGAGTGAATCCTCTCATTACTAGATAGTTAAATCTGTAACACATCTCAGATTTCTCTACACCTTATCACATCAAAACTTATCAAACAAACAAGCAATTCAAAGAAGGAATTTTGGTTACATCCACCTTAAAGGTGTTAGAGATCCACGTGCAACACAATTCACCAACCATCAATCTCTCATTTCAACAAAAAACTCATCATCATTTTCACACAACTTCAACAAAAAGCTTATAAACAAAATGGCCCAAACCCGATCACAGTCCAGGCAATGAGAAATAGAAAGGGAAGAAGAAGAGGAAAATCTCAATGAATTTCAAGAAGCACATGGAGGAAATGCAGATGACGAAAACCCAAGTACTCCCACTCCTGCAACAATAGAAAGGGCTCAGCATAACCCTCTCTTTAATAGACTTTTTGATGAAATACTCAGGAGCAATGCGGATGCTCACTTCTTAAGACTCACTCAAGAAGGAGCAAAACTCCCCTCTGAGTTTGATCTTACCCAATTAAGACAAGCATCAGAAAGACAAAGTTTCCATGAAGAGGAAAGAGGTAGAGATCCCATCAGATATAACATTCCTCGAGGTAACCCACCACCTCCTCCTCCAAATGAAATGGAGATGTTGCGGCAACAAGTCGAGAATCTCGCCCAACAGCTTCATAGTGGTGTCAAGACTAACCAATTCTCACTCAATGACATCTGTCCCTATCCTTTTGATAGGAATCTTTACATGCCACCATTTCCACGAGGATTCAAAACACCCAAATTTGAAAAATATAGAGGAAAGGGGGATCCCCGCGATCATGTCCGAGAATTTCATTCCGCTTGTCTCGAAGTAGCATATGAAGACACATACCTAATGCGCCTTTTTCCCCAAAGCTTGGGAGGAACAACCACATCATGGTTTTCCCGACTACCAGGTGGCATTAGAACATTTGAGGAACTCATCCAGAAGTTCCTATCTCATTACTCTCATAACATTGAATGTGACATCACCATGGCTGATCTGTGCAACACCAAACAAAAACCAGGTGAACTATTCTCAGTATTCCTACAACGATGGCGCCAAATGTCTAGCAGCGTTCTCTTCAGTTACCTGAATGAGAACTAGTGGAAATTTTCATTTCCAACTTAAACGAAGAAATGGAATTTCACTTGGATGTCAAAGATACAGACTCTTTTAACGATATGATCACCAAGGGTTTAAAATGTGAACGGGCACTCATCAAGAAAGGACTCATCAAAATCTTTAATGAACCAAAAGATGGTCCTCGCCCATGCTTCAATAGCGATAAACCGAACTTCTGGAACAAGAACAAAAATATCGTCAACGATGGGGTTGTGGATGCCAGGACTATCCAAAATGCACAACCTATGGTTCGGTTTGCAGGACAAAATCCTTCACCTCAGAATAACACAAATGTTCCTCCTAATCAAGGTCGCATCACATCTCATGATGAACCAAGACCTCGTCAGCAAAAACAAAAACGCACATACACTCCCTTAGGGGAACCCATTGAAACAGTATTGCGACAACTCATTTCTCAAAATTTGGTCACTCTACCTAAACTATCAAACTATGAGCCTCAGGTCAAACCGGCATGGTGGAGAGATACTGAACACTGTGAATTCCATCAAGGAAGAGGGCACAAGACAAGTAATTGTCACCGATTGAAAGATCTCATTCAGGATCTTATTGATCGAGGAGAAATTGAAATTGAAGGACATGACCCAAAAACAACAAATAATGATCATCTAATGTTCAAAAATCCACTTCCATCACAAGATCAAAGGGGTCCTTCCACTTCCTGGCGAGGCACTGATACCACTGATTATACGTAGGCTGTGTATAACTACACTGTAAATCACCTGTATGATGCCAGTGAACAAATTGCAACTATCACCTTCAAAAATCCCACCTCAAATTGCAATGTTGTTACACGTCGTGGCAAGGTCACCATAAAGGCAGCTCCACAAGGCACCACCTCCATCCCAAAGCAGTACAATCTTGTGGAACAATTAGACAAAACCCCTGCGCTTATATCCATTTTAGAGCTTTTGCGTCTATCACCATCTCATAAAACTATCTTGGATCAAGCACTCCAAGAGGCGTCAGTCCCTACAAATCTGAATACAGACCAATTTCAAGCAATGGTTGGAAGTCTAAAGTCATCACCTTGTCTCACTTTTTTCGAAAGTGACAACTCTTCCTTCCAGCAACCTCATAACGCTTCGTTACACATTGAAGGCTTTATCAACCAACACAGGATCAAGCGAGTCTTGATCGATAATGGAGCAGGCCTGAATATTTGTACACTACAGTTGGTCATAGCATTGGGCTATGCGGTAGAATCAGTGGATCCTTGTAAGAAGATCACAATCAAAGCCTATGACGATGCAGAGTGTTCATCCAAAGGAGCTGTGGTACTACCAATCCGCGTGGGCCCTGTGGTAAAGCACATCATCTGTTAGGTTCTGGACCTTCCTCTGCCATACAATCTATTATTAGGGAGACCTTGGATACATTCCATGCAAGCCGTTCCATCTACCTACCATCAATGTATCAAGTTCCCACATAATGGTGTAGAGATCACAATCCTGGGCGATGCAAATCCCTTTGCATTTTGCCATAATATCAGCCATCAACCAGAAATTACCATTCCCAATAATAGAGAAGCCATTTCCTCCACATCATATATAAGTCCCGCCTCTCTTGCCAATTCAAACACCACTATACCGAAGCAAGAAAAGCTTAAGATGAAAATAGCAGAGGAAGGTCCCAGTGAATACAACTTGAGTCAACTCTTGTGGGACAAATGCCCACTTCTCCTCGAACACATGGTAAACCACAACAGTTACTCCAGCAACCACTAAACACGCCTGCATGTGCTTTGATGCCTTTCATCCTTGGAAAGAGTCAAGAAGAAGAAACCCAAGATGAGGACTTAGTGGACTGGATCTATAAAGATCCCATCACCACTGATCTACCACAAGTTAAACTTCCTACGGATCAGTATGGCAAAGGCCTCCTCATTATGCAAAGGATGGGATATGATGGTCAGAGTGCTTTAGGATATTGCAAACAAGGACGACATGAACCTCTTCTACCAGAATTAAAGCCCAAAGGTAATACAGGTCTAGGCTTTGAAAAAGAGATATTTCCTAAACTCAAATTCAAAGGAAAACCCACCAAACCATTATGTCAACCTACTGCAAAAAGGACACCTTTCATTATCAAAGCAGCCTCAAGCACCATCCCAACTACCCCATCGAGGCTCAAAACCCCAACACAACCATCACCAATGCCAATCATCCCACCAATCGAACCAGTAATCCCATCAGCAACACCATTAGCAGCAGCAACTGTATCAGAACCCGCAGCAGCATCTATAGCACCAGCAGTTCCAGCAGAAGCCACTGAGTCAATATTACCGATACTCCCTGTACCAGATTCCTTGATCCCCATCAACCTTCCTGCAGCACCAATCACTACAAAGGTACATCAACCAATCACACCTGCAGTATTTAACTCAAAAGACATCCTAGTATGGTATAGTAATCGGAAGCTAGAAAGTGACTCAGAGACCGACTCACATGAGTGGGAATTTGATTCTGTACAGCTTAATACTTCAGATGAGGAAGACACATCACCACCTCCGCCACACAAAGACATCCCTATTTACGGAGAAGCATAGATAAAGACCACTTGGGTTCCTGAACTAGAAACATCTTCCACAGACCCTACGTCTCATCCTACGCCTGATTCTGACAGGGAGAGTACCATCAACGACCTTCACCATAATGTCTTAACCCTCATTGATACATCTAACGCACTTAACCTAATCGATGAAGTAATGCCCATTATCCACCCTAAACTCATCAAATGGAACCAACCAACTCCCCCATGTCTTGACTTCTTCCAAAACGATGAGTCCATCATTGACTTTTTGGAATTAAGGGATAACCTACCAAGCGGGGATCACAAAGCTAGATTTGCCATTGAACTTAATAGTGCAGCATACTTCGGGGCGGATGCCAAACCTTTCAGCTGCAAAAATATAACATTAAAACATGGCTCTTCTAGTGAAAACCACACTGTGGCACTGTTTGATCCAACAAAAGTAAAAAGAAAGAGCATATCCAATGGTGAAAACCTCTCTAAGGCACCTAAGGATGAAGGGTTTGACATTCTCCCTGCTAGTACACAACAGGAACGATCAACGATTCTCATCGAGGAAACCAAAGAATACAATGTGGGGACTCCTGAAAATCCTCATCTCATACATCTGGCATCTCTTCTCACTCTAGAGGAACAACCTAAATTTATAGAGTTCTTCCAGAAGCGTCAGATCAACTTTGCATGGTCATATGCAGACATGCCTGGGCTTGATCCTGATTTAGTCATGCATCACCTCACCGTAGCAGAAGGAGCCAAACCTATCAAGCAGAAGCTTCGTAAGATGCATCCCCAGATTGCAGTGCTAGTCAAAACAGAACTCAAGAAACTCCTAGATGTTGGTTTCATTAGGCCAATTGATTATGCAGAAAGGATCTCCAACATTGTGCCTGTCGACAAACCAAAAGGGGGCATCCGCATTTGTACTGACTTCAGAGATCTGAATAAGGCCTGTCCTAAGGATGACTTCCCCCTACCAAATATCGACATCATAGTGGATCTGACAGCAGGACATGCCATGCTTTCACTCATGGATGGCTTTTCAGGATACAATCAGATAAAGATCACACCAGAAGATCAGCATAAGACAGCCTTCACCTGTCCATGGGGCACATATTGTTGGAATGTAATGCCTTTTGGTCTCAAGAATGCAGGAGCAACTTATCAGAGAGCAATGACCACCATCTTCCATAACATGATGCATACTATGATGGAAGATTATGTGGATGACTTACTAGCAAAATCACTCACCAGAGAAGGGCATCTCCACATCTTAGATAAAATCTTTGATAGATTGGAACAATACCATGTTCGACTCAACCCAAAGAAATGTGTCTTTGGAGTAACCTCAAGGAAGCTTCTAGGATACATTGTCTCAAGCAAAGGCATTGAGGTCGATCCAGCAAAGGTTAAGGCAATAATGGACATGCCACCACCCAAGAATATCAGTCAGCTAAGGACATTACAAGGACGGCTTCAATCCATCCGAAGATTCATTGCACAATTGGCTGATAAGTGTCACCCATTTACACATCTGTTACACAAGAACATTCGCTTTCAGTGGGATGCTCGATGCCAACAAGCATTTCAGATGCTTAAAGACTATCTCATGAATCCACCATTGCTGATCCCACCAGATCCAAGTAGACCGTTGTTACTCTATATCACAACAACTAGTACAGCATTGGGTGTACTACTGGCACAACATAATGTGGAAGGAAAGGAGTGTGCTATTTACTACATCTCTCGCACACTGGTTGGCTATGAACTCAATTACACCCCTATTGAGCGAGCTTGCTTAGCAGTAATCTTAGCAGCCACTAAACTGAGGCACTATCTGTTAACACACAAGGTACAACTCATCACAAAGATTGATCCACTCAAGTACTTACTCAACAAAGCAGAATTGACAAGCCGCTTGGCCAAATGGGTGATGATTCTAAGTGAATTTGACATCGAGTATGTAGACTGTAAAGCTATCAAAGGTCAGGTTATTGCAGATCAGTTGGCTGATGCACCTCTCATAGGTGATCATCCTCTCATTTCCAATTTTCCAGATGAAGAGATATTCATGATCACAACAGCACAACCATGGAAACCATATTTTGATGGTTCATACACTAGGCATGGCTCGGGGGCAGGCATTATGTTTATCACACCTCAAGGTGATAGCATCCCGAAGTCTTACAGGCTCACATTTCCAATCACAAACAACATAGCCGAGTATGAGGCCTTGATCACAGGACTCAGGTTAGCCGTACAATGGAAATTACAAGAACTACAAGTATATGGCGATTCCCAACTAGTCATTCGATAAGCAACAGATGAATATCAAACCAAAGATGATAAACTCATGCCATATAAGCAAATGGTGGATAATCTAAAGACATCATTTACTACTATCACTTTTGAGTAGATACCAAGAGATCAGAATCGAGCTGCTGATGCTATGGCTACCATCGCATCTCTCCTAGATCTTCCACAGAATTCAACACGCTACGAGTTCTTGGTCGAACAACTTTGGATTCCCGCTTCTGATATCCCCGAATCCGAAATGATATGTCTCCTTGTTGGTTTCGAATCCCCATGGTACGGTGAGTTCTACACCTATCTCCGCGATCACACCCTTCCTCCTAACCAATCAAATAACCAACGTAAAACCTTCATTCGCCAAACTGCTCGATATACCATTATTGCCGAAACCCTATACCGACGCGGTCTTGATGGTACTCTCCTTCGATGTCTGGAACAAGATGAGATAAAAAAGGCTTTGGAAGAGGTACATGAAGGAATTTGCGGGACTCACTCAAGTGGTCCGTCACTAGCCAAGAAACTCATGCAAGCTGGATATTATTGGCCATCTATGGAAAAGGATTCCTACTACTTTGTCAAAAAATGCAAGAAATGTCAAGTTCATGGCAACCTGATACATGCACCAGCATAGGAACTGCAACCAATCACAACACCATGGCCTTTTTGTCAATGGGGTCTTGACCTTGTGGGTAAGATTCATCCATCTTCATCCAACGGCCATAAATTCATTATTACCGCTACCGAATACTTCACAAAGTGGATCAAAGCTGTTCCACTTACCCAAGTCACCGGCAAGCAGATCGCCTAATTCATCCTCAACTACATCATCTACCGGTATGGTGTGCCCATGTCCATCATCACAGATAACGGTCTTCCTTTCAAAAATCAGGATGTCCGTGAGCTTTGTGAGAAATTTCATATCCAACACCGCTTTTCCACTCCCTATTACCCACAAGGCATTGGTCAGGCCGAAGCATCCAATAAAAACATATTGAGGATCCTAAAGAAGATAGTTAATGATGTCGGCCGTGACTGGCATGTTCAACTAAATCTGGCACTATGGGCATATCGAACTAGCATTCGAACCCCTACAGGTGCAACTCCTTATTCATTGGTCTATGGTGCAGAAGCTATCTTACCTATTGAGGTTGAGATACCATCATTACGGGTTTCCTTGCATAATCTAATAGATGATGAAGCATATAGAGTATCCTGTCTTCAGGACTTGGAGTTACTAGATGAGAAGCAACAAGCTGCATACAACCATCTCAAAGCCTATCAGCAGCGCATGAGCAGAAGCTACAATCACCGAGTTAAACCTCATACATTTGAGGTAGGTGATCTTGTTCTACAAGAGAATCCTCGCAACCAACCAAACCGAGAACATCAGGGCAAGTTTGAATCAAACTGGCTGGGCCCATATGTTGTCACTGCTGTGTTCGAGTCTAGGGCATATCAGTTGGCTACATCAGAAGGAGAACCGCTTGCAGATCCAATCAACAGCATGCACCTCAAACGGTTTTATACCTAAGCTATACAGAGCATCAGGCTCCCCTACATACCAGAAAATACCAAAAACATTCAAAAAAATGTCCTGAAGAAATACAAAAACATTCAAACAAAGTAAAGAAAAATCATGCATCCAAACGGTGAACAACCACTCTGGTGGCACCTTGGGTAAGTACGATGGTGAAAACTTGGAAAACAGGCGCCACTCATAAAGGCTATGGCTCCATTGTCTTTCAGGCTCATTGCGATCACATCTACTTCATACATACATCCATCCATCCATCAACCATGGCTTGTTATTCCTCTGCAATTATGATAGTACTCCATACATCTTGCATCCCGCTTTTTCATAGTCATGTCTAAAACTGGGGGCAATGCCTTTAACCTATTGATGGAAGTGGATTCTACATTGTCTTATGATTCATTAAGTTCTTCATTCAAACAATCATCAAAAATCCAAAAACATTCAAAAATATCTTGCAAAAATACCAAAAACATTCAAAACAATTCAAAATCCAAAAACATCGACAAAACCATTGAAAAATCACACAAAAACATGGCAACACCTTGTACATACCCATCCATGCAGATACCAAAATAAACATTGACAAACTACTCACACAATGACCATTTACCAATCAACCACACAATCAACATCAATAATCAAACTATCTTCAACAAGGATGCATCATTCCTTACCAAAACAAAGACAAAAGTAATGTTTTTCTTTGACAAGAAAATTATGTTAAGCTATCAAATACTTGGTTGATTTGTGAGTACAATCGTTTGTTTATCTGTATCAGGATCTTGCAGCATTGTTTTGTATCGTTTGCGCATTATTTCTGATGAAGTTCTGGGGCATTTACTAATGGTGTCTACATGGGAAGTTCACTAAGCTATGTGATCATAGGCAAAAATACAGTCATAGATCACTACAGCTTGCTGACTATAGCATATACCTCGACCATATGGACATGAACCATTACCAAGGATCCATATTCTTTTATTCTTTATGTATATACTATTTGTTTACAGGTACAATGCTCATTCTTTGGTTCCTCCTCATCCAATTTGGATAAAGGTTTTATTTTCTTAGTACGGTATGCACTTGTCTCAGGATCTGATCAGCCTAAGATCAAGGAGGACGTTCCAAGTCATGCATGAAAGGAGATAATCCTTGTCTGTTCCGCAAGCAATACTCAGGTCAACTTGATCCATTATATCAAGTTGCTTGTATTAACTTGCTATATAAAGTCCATGTAAGAAATACTCTGGTCATCTTGAATCTATATGTCAAGTTGCTTGTATTTTCTTACAACATTTTAAAGCTCAATGATGAAAAATAAATCACCATGGATCGTCATTCCATCTCATCTGTATATATTGCATTTCGTTGCATTCCACCCATCCATACATTCATAATAGTTGCATATCATGCATACATAGTCATAATAATGCATACTCTATTTTACTCGTCTTCTTCCATAGGACTCGGTCCTAGTCCTCCATATCTTCTATCTAACATCGAATCCCCCCTCACCCTCCCTATCATGATCATCAACATCATCCTAATCCCTTCATCACTTCCCATCCTCACTCATCCACAAAATTAAGCCAGTTACTCTATCTACACAGATACATCAACTCCCACACACCTAGACTATCAACAGATACTCTGATCAAGTATCTTCGGGTCTCAACAGATAATCGATTATGGCAAACCTAGACTACAACAGGCATTTATCATAATGACCTAGTCTCAACGGGGTTGCATGATTCCCCACAACCATCCATCACATGCACATACTATCAATTGATCAACCAATCAAACACAATCCAACAGACAATTACATCAATTGTCTACGTCTTAACGAGTATTTTGCTTCATATACCTTGACTTCATCGGGCAATTACATCAATTGTCTAAGTCACATCAGGTCACTTTGATTCACTTACTCAGACTTTATCATGTCCAAGCGACCAACTGACATCAACTATCACGCTTTGACTTGCCGGGGCAATTAAACCGATTGCACCATATTGTCCAACCAATTTTGATCAATTGTATAGCATCAATCCAAACCCCACACTACATCTGCTATGTATCTCTTGCATGACCTCAGGGTACTCGCTGGCTTGTTGTTTCTTCACATTCACTCCATTTTCTCTCATTCTTTCATCATTAGTTCTAATTTTTTCTATTCTACATCCCCTCCACTTTTCATTCTTTTTCGAGAGACCGCCCGATTTTTCAAAAAAACAATAAAAATTCGGCCCATCTCTCGAGGGGGCATACCACCCATTAAATTTACATTTTATGGGGCATTTCTTCACACCTATTTTTCTTTCTTTGAAATGACGCGATAAACTGCACCATCTCAAAGAGGGGCAAATGTAGTCACATAAATCTGTCCACTTAATTAAATGAATACTTAGTATTTATTTGATTATTTAACCATCAATTAATAATTAATTAAATTAATATTTAATTAATTCATCTTAAGCCTCTTCTCCTATTAATTAAATAAATTATTCAATTTATTTGATTTAATTCACTTAACCAAATTCAGACCATTAATTAAATAAATAAATCATATTTATTTAATTAAATATTCTCTCACATTTAAATAAATTAATATTTATTTAAATCCCCCAAAATCTCACCTCTCACATTTAAATAAATTAACATTTATTTAAATCACCTTTATCCTCTACCCACTTGCATTTTCCTACAAATGCAAGTTGCACAATTATTTTAACTAAATAATTTATTTAAATCACCTTTATCCTCCACCCACTTGTATTTTCCTACAAAAACAAGTTACACAACTATTTTAAATAAATTATTTATTTAAAATCCTATTTATCCTCACCCACTTGAAACCTTTAATGGTTTCCCTTAAAGTATTCAAACTTGATGGCTTTAAAGTCTTCAAACTTGATGGCTTCCTTCTATAGTCTTCTTAAGACTTTAATGGTTTTCCTTAAAGTCTTCAAGCCTTTAATGGTTTCCCTCAAAGTCTTCAAACATTTTAATGCTTTATCTTCATTTTTCTCATTTAAATAAATTAATATTTATTTGAATATTTATCCAAATGCAAATTACACCATTTAATTGAAATAAATGATTTTATTTTAATTGAAAATACCAAAATTTCTCCCACTTGCATTTTCCTACAAAATCCACTTGCATGCCTAAACCCCTTCTAGAATTTTCTAATCACATCTAAATAACCTAACCCCTTCTCTAAACTTTGTCACATTCCTAAGCAAAAGGGAAGTCACTTCTCAAACCCTCAAAATCTTTGATAACCATTAAAGGCTTTCAACCTTCAACCACTAAATGGCTCAAAGTCTTTGATAACCATTGAAGGCTTTCAACCTTCAACCACTTAATCCCCAAAGTCTCCAATAACCATTAATGGTTACCTCAAACCCTCCCACATGGTTAAAACATTTGTTTTGACTCAACCTCTATCCAACCCAAAGGTCTCATCAGGCCATTAATGCTTTGACCATGATTATCTCTTAAACATTTGCACAAAGGTTTATCCTTGGATTAACTCTTAATCCAGTGGGTAATCTTAATTTGGACTTGACCCTTAGCCTCTAGATAACCATGAGGTCTTCTCAGGCCTTTAGTGCCTCCAACCTCTTCTCTCAACCCAATCCTATGTTGACACTAGTCACCATTTTATTGGTGCCAATTGTGCACATGGATCCCCAACTTTCAAACTTGGCCCTTGATTAAACCATTCAATCTTAACCCTTCATTTCCCCATTTCTTCTATAAATAGAACCCTTCTCCTCAAGCAAAAAAGGAAGCATTAGAGTATTGTTGTTATACTGGCATTAGCATAGAGCTTTTTCATAGCATCACTATCTACACTTGCATAGCATTTGCTTATCATATTCAACCATCTTGAATCTCCATATGGCATCCATGGCTAGTGCTAAAAGCTGAGAGATACACTCATTTGGGACTTGGAGAGGAGAGGAACAAGGGAGGAGCAACTATGAGCATCTTGATTAGCTATTTTATTCTATGTTTATATGCTTTCTATTTCATGCTTAATATCTCTCTTGATATGCCTGTTTAGGATAATCTTTTGTTGCTAACACTAACATTTGTTTCTTGTGCTCTTGTGTGTGTTGCCATCAAACATATTTTCTAATCATTTTTGCAGAGCATCACTTTCCATCCATCTTAGGTCCTTATATTCCTTTGTCCCATCCATGCATTCCTTTCCCTCTCCAAGCAATTTGGATGCCAAGTATAAAAGTGATAAGTCTAGAAATCCACATGTATTCAAGGATCAACATGTCCAATATAATTGACATGTCAAAACAAAGAACAATATGATCTATAAAGAAAAAGAAATATCCAAAAGGCCACAAAGGCCCACTGAGAAAAATAAAGAAAAGTCAAAATATATATGGGTTCCTAAATCCCTTGTGCAAGCAATGCACTCCACGAAACCACAAAAGCATGAAAAATCAAAAACCATGTGGATCCCTAAGCGGCTCCTTGAAGCGCAAAAGCCTAAAGAAACATCCAACTTGGCATCCAAAATTTCTATTCCTCCATCGAAACCTCTCAAATCTATCCTCCATCACATTCTTCATCCATTTTGGGCCCTTATGTCCCAAAATCCCAAGCCTTTCCTCCATCAAAATCTCAATATCCAAAATACATCTTTCCTCCATCAGTCCATCACCCCTCAAGGTGTGTGCCAATGTCAATCTTGCCAACATTTCTGTCCACTGAAGCCCAATTCTTCCAATACCCTATCCATTATCCAATGCACATTTTCCATCCTTCGATCCCTTTGATCCAATCCTTTGCATAAATCCTCGCCTTAGTTTCATCTTATTTTTCCATGTCCTTATCCTACCAACGTCTTTGAGCATACTTTTAAAGGTCATGGTCCTTTTTTTTCAAGGCTACTATCCAAACAAAATGATGTTTGAGTCCTTCTTCTATCCCCTATCATGTGTCCATCTTCTATTGAAAAAGTCAAAATACAAAAAAAAAACAGTGAAAAAAAAAGGCCAAAAGAAAAAAGTAAAGAAAAAATAATTCGCCCTCTAGTGAAAACCTAGTAAACAGGCGCCTTGGGAAAGTACCGTGATGAAAACCTGGCAAGTAGGCATCATGCATAATTTATGAACTTCTTGCACACCACACTTGGGAGTAGGTTTCCTCCTTCATATCCTATTTCCCTTCACTATCTTGTCGAACCCATGTCATTACCCTTCATATCCTATTGTCCCTCAGGTCCATATCCCCTTTTCCACCTTTGATCTTGACAAGGCTGAGGATCGTCATGAGCATCATGCATCTTGTTTGCAGCTTTAAGTCCATCATAGCTTTTGGTATTTATCCATTTGCTTATTACAACCTTTCATCTATATTCCCTAGTTTATTGCAACTTTTTGCCACTATCTCATATCCTATACTAACCTTCAGTCCATGTCCCTTATCCATTCTTGGTCTTGCTTATCCTATCCATATCTTATCACTATCCATACACTCTTTCATTCCTCGATCTTGATCTGACATAAGGACGCAAAATTTAAACATGGTTTCAAAAACCTCTTCACATGTCCCTCATGCCATGTCACTGCTTTACATTGTCATATCCAGTCTCTTGTCCCATCACACAATAGCCCTTGAAAATTGCATCTGCATTGTCTCCATAATAAAAGGCCTTTGTCTTTCCTCTATCCACCAACATTTCAGCAAGCCTATTTATTCACTGTCATATTCCTTGCCTTGCTAGACACTGGGGGCAAAATCATAAAAAATTGAAAAATGTCCTGAAAAAATCTCATAAAAATTGAAAAATGTCATGAAATAATTCCAAAAAAATCTAAAAATGTCTTGAAATAATTCCAAAAAAAAAAATTGAAAAATGTCCTGAAATAATAAAAAAAAATTGAAAAATGTCTTGAAATAATTTCAAAAAAATTGAAAAATGTCCTGAAATAATCCAAAAAAATCAAATAATGTCCTGAAAAAATCCCTAAAAAGTCAAATAAAGTCCTGAAAAAAATGAACACAAAAAAATTGTAAAAACTCAAAAACAAAAAATAAATAACCCCTCTATGCATAGACAGCTCACTGAGTATACATCCAATGACTCGCAATCCAACGCTGCACTTTAATGAAATCATGCATAAACAGATGAACTCTTTCAATCAAACCAGACATTCAAACTGATCAAAATTGTCATATCAATCAACCATCAATATCATTTGTCCTTGTCTCTACTATCATGGGTCTTATACAGGGTGTGGTATACTTGAAACCAGACTATGTCCTGTCTTAGACGGGGTACCTCATTCCCTGAAACCAGACAGCATGATCATCCTATCAGTACTTTCAACTTTTGACAATGAAGATCAAGATGTTTGTTTGATTTGTTGGAATTTGTGCATCTTATCTTTTTACTGATTTATTTTTGGCTTCGATCATGTTCCTATGTTGCTCGATGATGTCATTGAGTGATTTAGAGTGACCGGGATGGTTCATGGTCCTTTTCCTTTTTGTTGTGATTGTTGTTTGTCTGTGATGTGTCTGTCTTTTGCAAAAAGGGTTGCATTTCAGCTCTGGCCTTCAATGCCATGATGCTACGCATCCATTTTGCTATATTAAAATAAAGGTTTTCACCTACAAAGTGCATTACTGAAAGCAAGTTTTTCTTCGTCTCTAACTGTCCTCTATTTCAGTTCTTCTTACTAACATTTCTTCCGTCAGTTCGAATAGTCAGTTCGGTCTAGTGCTCCAATTTCCCCAAACACATATGTTGCATCCTGCATCCATTCGGTTAGTACATTTGCATTATATCAAACATCACATCGAGCATCGTATCAAGCATTTTATCCATTTCATATTATAAATGCATCAAAAACACATAAAAAAAAATGTATCCATACATGTTCCACAATGGTACATAAAACAGTGCATAAGTCATCCATACATGGAAAATAACATCAGTCATAACATATCGCATCCCATCATATCGATGCATATCATATCATATGTCACACAAGTATCGGAGTACAAAATTGGATTGTCTGTCCTAAGTATGGCTCGCAGGCTGACTATATAATATCAAACTACATCTGTCTTTGTCATCGGGAGTACATGCTTCTATCACTGGGTGCTCCCTCTGTCCTCCTCATCCCTGCCATGTCTCGTGGATGATGTCCCTCCTATTCCTGGCTGTGGTGGTCTCATAGGTCCACTCACCCCCATGCTGCTCAATGACCTCCGAGAGCATGCTCTGCTCTCTGTCCTCGATCATGCCCGATATGAAGCTGCTCTCTGCTCTGGTGGAACTACACTCTCATATAGTGTCCTCCAATGGTGTATCTCCTCTCCGGTCTCTACCAGCATCTGTGCCATCTCCCGTGCACTGGCATCCCGAATCGACCCAATATACTCAGTGACTCTCTATTCTTCTCGCTGTGCCTTAGCTATTGCTGTGTCTCGAGCCACTGTGAGTCTGGCTATCTCCACTCTGAACTGCTCATGCTCTCTCTCTAAAGTCGCAATGTGATCCTACTGACTCACTATTGTACCCCTGCACACCTCCATCTCCTCTGTCCTAGCTATCTCCAGCTCTATGGGTATATCCTGCAATGCCTCCTGCTCGCCTGAATCTGGTTCATCCTCATCATCCCCATCCTTATCTTCATCCTCATCACCACCCTCATCCTCCTCATCCTCATCATCTCCCTCCTCCTCTCTAGTGAGTGGGAAGTCCTCCTGTCTCCTTGGTACTGGAATGTCAGGATCTGTCAATGGCATTGGCCGCTGTCGTGCAAACCATCTCTCATACTCCTCTGTCGTCTCGGCGTCCACCAAATCTGATCTCCAATCCCACTGTCTCTGTTGTAGCTATGTGAAGTTAGCATATGCTATGTGTGGCTGAATCATACTACCCCACTGACTCGTCTCTCTGTGAGATCGGGCAAAGTGTGCAGTCCTCCTAGGTACATCCTGCCTCTCTCCAAACTGTCATCTGACTCTCTCTGGTAGGTACATCTCAATCACTCTCTGCCGATTCACTGGTCGCCTGATCAGGTATCTCTCCTGTCTACAATATGGTAGCTCCTCACTATCATCTGACCATCCAGGGCAATCACGATATGGCCTCCATGTGAACTCTCTCAGTCTATCTAGCTCATGTCGCCAATATAATATGTATCCAAAAGGACCCTGTCTCAGTGCTCCACCATAGCAATACACATATGGTCAGTGCGGTACTACCTATCTCTCTATAATCGGTCGACACATGGCTATGTGTGCAAATGCCCATACCTGTAACAGTGTGACTCCACAGCTCAAAGTCTGAACTCCCTGATATGCTATCTGATCCAACTGAAAATACAGCATAGCAAGCACACATGGTCCCCATGCGTACATCGTACCCTCTGTCGCCATCTTCTCTAGCACTCTTCCCCATCTAATAGGGAATCCATGTCCTCATCTATCTCCTGCTAGTAGACATGCTATCACCACTGCTATCACCACATATCATCGATCATACTCTGATGCCATGGTCTCCCAGCCAATCTCCCTCTCGATGATATCCAGATCCTCTGTGTCACACTCAAATAATCTACACAATGCGTCTCTCCCTGTCACTGGGTCATACTATACCATCTCTCCCTGTCTCTGAATGCCATCACTCTACCAATGTGGTAAGCAGTCCTGTGTTTGCCCTAATCTTGAGCATGAATGTGACATAGTATATCCCAAGTCCTGCTAATGTATCTCTATCCGTGCTCCTGAGTCTATGTCGTAGCATGAAGCAATCTGGTCGGTTCTCCCGCATGATCAATGGATACTGTCAACTCTACATCACAATTGGAGCATATTTTGTCAGTTCTAGGGTTTTCTCCTATGGGTTGCATTTCCTCAATTTCATGTCCAAATCAGGGTGTTTTTCATCTAATCTGACCTATCCTACCCTTATCCCCCCTTTCCGAATCATTTTCATGTTGTTTTGACCAAAATTAGGGTTTACATTGCACAATTGCACCTGTGTGATGAGTCCTGCGCCTGTGTCACATGTCCTACGCCTATGTCCCCCTACACAAGCGTAGAAGACCCTACACAAGCGCAGGATTCGCCCTACACAAGTGCAGGAGTCCCTTTCTGCATCCCCTATGGGCCCCGCAATGTCCCGCAAGCAAGTCAAATTCATAAAATTGAAAACATGGGTTTTTGAGATACATACCGCTACTCCTGCGTCATCCGGTCATCTGAATGTGCGTACACATTCTCTGGGGTGATCTGCCCTTGGAATGTTCACCATCTCTCTACAAGTGTCCTTTTCCAGAGCAACAAATCCTCTTCTTGGGCTAGTGCAAATGAGCAAATTTCACTCTCTTTACCTCATTTATAGATCTTTGTTAGTGCATAGATGGACATGCATCCTCTCCCTCTTATGTTGGTTGCGGTCTTGTGCCCCTTAAATTGCTTGTCCTTCATGCATCCGATCTCCGATTGTCAGTCCATTCGATCCTATCATTTTTATCAATCAATTGGCCTCTTTTCTACATGTTTCCGGCCAATTCCTCGAGGGGACATGCATATGTCATTGTTAGTGTCTGGGGCATTCTCATTATTGTTCTTTGAAACAACGCTTAAAATCGCATTGTCTCAAAGAGGGGCAAAATGTAGACACCTAAAAATGGTCAACGCTTGCGGAGTCATACTTTAACAGTTGCGCATTGCCTCATTTTAGGTTTTTGCGTTGCATTAACATTTCTCCTATGTTATGCACTTGGTCTTTATCATCTGCGAGCATCGAGTCATTCTTCTACATTCTTCATATGTCTCGCTCTCAAATTTGGTCTTGTCGACAACACTATCTAGTCATGATTTTGATTGATCTTAGCCTCTCGCATCAATGTGCGTGTTCATTTGTCATCATTTTGGACATCCTCAATCCTAATTAGGGTTTTGTCCTCTTATCAATCTTGTCATTTTGTCATCAATCCTT
The DNA here is from genome assembly GCF_030272615.1 of Cryptomeria japonica. Taxonomy (NCBI): domain Eukaryota; kingdom Viridiplantae; phylum Streptophyta; class Pinopsida; order Cupressales; family Cupressaceae; genus Cryptomeria; species Cryptomeria japonica. The sequence continues at coordinate 2,746,620 of NC_081413.1, forward strand.
ATCATTTTCAATCTTGTTGTTTTGCGATCGATTTGTCATCAATCGTTGTCATGTTCGATCTTGTCATTTTGCGATCGATTTGTCATCGATCGTGGTCATTTTCAATCTTGTCGTCTTGCAATCTATTTTGTCATCGATCCTTGTCCTCTTGTCAAATTTTTCATTTTACGATCAATTCGCCATCGATTGTTGTTTGTCTCAATTATGTCAATTTGGATCAATTTGTCATTGTTCCTCATCAATTGGCGCATTTATCAATCAAATCATTTATCACATTGGTCCTTTGTTAATCAGAATCATGATCGAGTCAATTATCTTTCATCAAGACCTAATTCATCTTCTAAGGTTTCGTGATTTAATCATTTAACCTTGTTTGTCATTTCTCTCTCTAGGTTAAATAATTTACTTATTTATCCTAAGTCTTCTCATCGCAATTAAATGTTCATTTAATTGGCTAATTATTCCTCTTTTTGTGAATTAATTAATAAATGACAAATTATTAATTAATTACCTAATCTTTCATCAATTTCTAAATTCCCTCTTTGTGAATTAATTAATAAATGACAAATTATTAATTAATTTACCTAATTTCTAATTTTCATCAATTTCTTAATTCCTAATTTCTTAATTCCTCTTTTTCTAATTTTCTAATTTTCATCAATTTCTTAATTCCTAATTTCAATTTCCTCCTATTTCTCTCCTAATTTCATGGGAATGACATGTCAATTTGTCATAATTTGTCATAATTGACAATCAATCAATTTTTGACATAGAAGTTTGTCATAATTTGTCATAAATTATCAATCAACAAATTTTGCATAGAAAGTGCATAATTTGTCATAATTTGTCATAATTGATATAATTGATTTGCAATTTCCATTTGAATTGAATCATGCTAATTTGATCATCTCTCCAATTTTTCTATAAATTGGATGAATTTCTTAAATCTTGGCTAAGGAGAATGAGAATGAGAATGAGAATAATAATTATTTTGTCGAATCAATCACGCTTTGAGTACTCTTGTGCCAATGTCAATCTTGCTTTCACATTAGGTTTATGCACTTGAAGGTGAGATCCACAAACAAAGGCTATTTGGAGAAGAAAGAAGGACAATGGAGCCGCATGAAGGAGACATTCCGATCTACATCCGGTTTGCTTAGTTTTTAGCTTTGAATGTTTTGCTTTTCATGTCTTTATTGAGTGTGTTAGGATTGATCATTACATTTGTGCTTTCATGATTGAGCCAGATTAGTATTTTGATTTGCTTGTGATGATTTCCGAATTCCTATGCTACAGTGAGAAGTATAAGAAGTACAAAGGAAAAGGTAAAAGAGGTTGCCTCATTGCAATTGATGGTGGTATCACAGATGAGGAATCTAAGGGAGATGCAAATGAAGACATTGTCTTTGTTGCAATTAAAGAGGAGACATCAGATCACAAGGCATTAGTTTCTCGCATGGATAATTTTGATGATTGGATTATTGACAATGGATGTTCACATCACATTACGAGTGACCAAAGTAAATTTCTTACTTTGAAGAAATTTGATGGAGGAGTTGTCAGATTTCGAAATGACTTACCCTGCATGGTAAAAGGTAAGGGAACCATTTCTCTTAATGGAAAGAGAACTGCTGATGATGACTACTGGGTTGAAGGAAGAGACAATGTGACCAAGTAACTTGTCTTTTGTAACCCCAAATATTGACTTCTTTGGTTTTAATGACACTCCCTATTCCTGACATCTTTGCAATACTTTCCTTATGTCTCTTAGGTGATGCTTTCTCCTCTTCGAGAAGTCAGCTAGGTCATCAAGATATACAACAATTATCTTATCCTTCAAATGACCGAAAGACAATTCCATAGCCCTCTAGAAAGTTGCCCCTAAATTTATCAGACCAAATGGCATCCTAATATAGGCGAAGGTACCCCAGGGAGTGATGAAAGCAGTTTTATGTTGGTCACTTTTTGAAACACTAATCTGATAATAACCAAAAAAACCATCAAGGATAGACATCATTGTTGAATCCGAAACTGTTTGCAGAATATGATCCATAGTGATAGGGAGCTTGGTAGGAAGAAGTGCTCACTAGGATAATTTTGCTCAATAAGGGTCAATTTATTACCCTAAAGACTTGTAGAGTCTGTTGTGTATGACTACTCAATCTATCTTGTTGATGTAATGCCATGTACTCCATGGTTTACTTGCCTAACAAACTCCCTTTTTGGTGATGACTCTCGCCCATGCACAAATTTACTCAAAAATGCTTGTTCCTTCCAACTACACTTTCTCATGCTTGACTCTTGGGGCCTTCAAACTTAGGTTTCAGAGTGTACTAGGGGTCTTCCACATGGAAATGCAGGGGCAGTAAGGTATTGTTCATCTTGAATGCTCACAATTTTGTTTGAGGTCTTTAACCCTTAACTTGCTCAAATTCATTAACAAGGCCCAACTACCCCCAAATGACGTTGCACACTATCTAGGAGTCCCAAATAACACTTGTTGGGCTGCTTAAGTTTTTTCTCACTCTATTTCACAAGCCAAGTTTCACTTTACCATCGGTTTCATGCATTTTACAAAAAATTATCATTTTTTTGTGTGTTATGCAACAGGGCTACTAGCCTGTGGAGGCCTAATTGGCTCCTTTTTCGTCACATAGCCCAGTGATGGGAATTTCCACATAGGAGCTTGTTTTGGATGATGTTAGGGAGGTCTCTACTCAAGGATTTTCAAGGTTTAACCCACTATTTGTGCAAATTTAGGACTGTCCACCTTTTGTGGCATATTTGGAGGGTTTGGTCTGCCACATCATAAGGAACCTTCCTCTATTTCTTTCCTAAAATCAAAATGCCAAACACTTGGCAAGCACGTGAGAAAATAGTAATTTGCCCTGTCATTGTTCTTTTTATGCCTTTTACCAGTCAACAACATTTGCACTTTGGGACTTGCAAGAATGAAGAGTTTGGAATTGGTAAAACACCTCAATGAGGTCTTCAAACATGTAACACACCTACTATTACATTTCCTTCAAGTTTCAAGGCTTGGATTATGCTCTTCAAGCATTCCATGGACATTTTGCCATATACCATTCATGAAAATAGTGAACTCACTGTGTGATTACAAAATGAGAAAGTTTTAAGTAAGAAAAAGATAAAATAGCCATCTAAGAAGATACTCAATTCCCTTGGCCAAATTTCTAGGCCTTGTCACATTCATTTTCTCACCCAAATTACTTTTGAGTGCAAACTTTGAGCTTTGTTCAAGCTACTAGCCAAATGACAAACACTTGCCTAGTATCCACTCAATTGCATATTCCAAACACCTCTCTGGCACAAAATTAAAGATATGTACATTATATACACATTAATCAACTTGGAAGAATCCATTGGAGGGATCCCAGACTTGGATCAACCAAGTTGATGCATTTTACAACTCCAAACCCCTGACAGGGCAGCAGGTACACAATTTACAAATATTTTTGTACAAACACCTTGCAAATGAAAAACCCATGAAACAATTACATGAGAAGCTTTATTACATCAACATTTTAACTTCCAAGAAGGTAAAGTACGGATTTTTATAGCTATAGTATGGACTGTTATTCAAAAGGAAGGAAAAACAGTCATAAAAACCAAAAAAAGCATGATGTCAATTAAGATCCTCTTTTAAGTACAATCACCAACCCTTTCCAAGGAAAAGGGAGGCCTCATATAGTTTCTCCAGTTGGTTTTCAAGCCCTAGTATGGACATGAGGCTTCAATAACTTCATTTTGCAAGAAAATGACAATTTTGACAACTTTCCAAGCCAAATGACAACTTTTCTTGCTCAAAAAGGCATTTTTGACAACCTAGCCTTATCAACTTGCCTAAAAAACTTAGACATGCTTAAAAAAACTAAAAAACATGTTTCAATGCTCTTGAAGACATTAGGAGACCTTTTTGGCAATTTTTCACATTTTTGCCAAAAATTGTCAACTCAAGGCCTAAAAGACAAAACTTGATCTCTAGAGCCCAAAATGAGATCAAAACCACTAAACATGACCCAAAACAACCTAAAACAACATAATAAACCTAACACAAGACTTTACAAACACAAAAGCATTAAAAACTCAAAAATGGGAGTTTTTACCCAACTAGGTGCTCCTGCACCACATAGCAGGTAATGGGTAATTATCTTTAAGGCTGGCCTAATTCAAATTCCTAAAGTCCATGAAAATTATTATCTCTCTATTCTTCTTATGAACTGGGACAATGCTGGCTATATAGGTAGAATGGTGAATAGGATATATGATTCTAGATTTCAACATTTTGTCTACCTCCTGAAATATAGCTTCAGCAACTTTGGGGTTAAAATTTATAAGTTTCTGCTGGAAAGGGCTTGTTCTAGGCTTCAAAGGAATGTGATGTTGAAATTTTCCTTCCTTGAAGTTATTCAGGTCATCATAGCACTAGATGAAAATCTTTTTGTATTCCAACAAGAGACTTATGAACCTCTCTTTCTTTGCAGGCATGCAACATTTTCCTAGATTAACATGCTTTGGATCCTCCTCAATTCCAATATTAACTCTTTCATAACCACTAGCATCTTGGACTGTAGGAATCCGTTCATCTTTTCCCTTCTTAAAGGCATCGTGACAATCAAAGAGACATTCTAAAGAGACCAACCCTTTAGGGATCTTATTTCCTTTTAGTTGTATTACCCCATCATTCATTTCCTGACCCAGTTTCGGTGAAAACTCCTTACATTCAACATCTAATCCTTCAAAGAAGGTGGCAGTGAACATTTCTAAGCAATGCAAGAAGTTGTTGATTTGCTTGTCATTCTCAAAAACCTGCCAAAATTCTGAATTATCAGGTACACTAGGCTGATATATCAATTCCACTCAACAGGTATTATTTACAAACTCAGGATGGGGAATCAATAGGGAAGATGATACTGCCAAAGAATTAGCTTTAGAATTTTTTTTCTCTAGGGATAGCTTCAATAGAAAATTCATCAAAACCCTGAATTTCATCCCAGACTCTATTTTGGTAGTTCTTCAATCTCTCTTTCTTTACATTGAACAACCCTCTGACTTGTTTCACAATCAACTCTGCATCTCCCTTAACTTGCAATAGCTTCACTCCCAATTTCTTCACATTAGCTAATCCCAACAGCAAAGCCTCATACTCGATAGTGTTATTTGTGTTCTTGAATTCCAACTTAAAAGAAAAAGGAATATGTCTGCTAGAAGGGGGAATGAGGACTACCCTATCTCTAAAACATGATGTTGCACAACTTCCATCGAATTCCATCAACCATAAATCCTCCATTATCTCAGGTTGTGATAGGTTTCTTGTAGCTTCTTTACTAGATAAGATCATATAATTCCCAAACTGACATTCATGATATAATATTTGGGCCTTTGGATCATCACAAGGGAAAACGGTGAACTTAGATTTGGGCTCGGGCTGCAAAATGATTCATTGTTTCCCTATAGGAATGGTGGCTTGAGACCAATCTATCTTTATCTCACCCCTTAGGTCTCTACAAAATGTATGACTTAACAACATGTCGTAACTCACAGGGATATCAGCTATCAAAATGGTTAACTTAATTCTTTTATCTAGATGAGCAGTAAGGACCACTTGAGCATTTTTTATCTATCCTAATAAGGGTATTTATTTGGAATCCATTGAATAACATCTACCAAAGGTTTTTGTTAAGGATAATCCCAAGGCTTTGGCTACTGCAGATGGCATGATATTATCTGAGGCACCTGAGTCTATAATACAGTTATTTAATTTGTGACCATTTATGAACAAAGATATATAAAAAGGCTCAGGTTTTCATTCAAGAATAGACAATGTATCATCAACTTGATGGGCTATTATTTTAGGGAAAACTTCATGAGTATTAGGATGAGTTGACACATCACCTTGGGAAGACAATGTAGCATTAACTGACTGTTGTACCATGCCAGCTTGCACATATGCATTATTTCCTTTTACAAACTTAACCAATCTATCAATTTCTTTGGTATTTAATTTTAGGTATTTTGCTGGTGTAATTTGAATCCAATAGGATTTATAAAATTCTACAATATCAAACGAACCTTTAGTCTCTATATATTTCAATAATTGGGGTTCTTGAGGTCTAAAATCATTATTATGAAACAGAGAAACAACCTTCTTACCTTTAGGATTCATAAAAAAAGATGAGGGAGTGCCCTGAGGTTTTACATTCTATTGATTTCTGGTTAGTATAGCACAAGAAGGATCTTCCAAGGTAACCAAAATATCACATCCTCTTTCTAAATCTGACTCGTACTCTAGGAAGTAGATTTCAGACTCGCCAGGTTGTGTGAAAGATTCTTCTTCACTTCGTTCACTGAGTACCTCCTTAGAACCAATCAACAGGGCATAACGCACCATCTCTAGACAAGAACTTCCATCATGGTCATTGGTGAGATAAAAAAAGCACATGTTAGCTTTTGGTGGAGGCGCTTCAATAGCTAGCATTCGCTATGAAGGAGGTAATCATAGTGCTTTACCTCTAGTCCCTGCTGACTGGTTTGAAAATCTACTATGGATGTCTTGATAGGTCTGTGGATAAGTTGTATTGGATTTAGGATATTGTCTTGAGTGTTATCACATCATTCATCAATCTCTGAATCACTAGGTCTGATGTAGTTGTTGAGGTTGATGCTTGCGGACTAGCAGTTTGAACTTCTTTCTTCCACTTTCCTACAGTAATTAAATCATCCTCCAATTCTACAGCTAAAGTCTTGGCAGCTAGTAAATTTTGTACTCTTTGCCTACTAATTATGAAACGTATTTCTCAAGGCATTGAGTTAATAAAGAAGAACTTCAAGTTATCATCAGAGGGTCTTTGAGTAGTCAAGATCTTATGGACTATCTTATCAAACTTATCTACAAAATCCCTCATCATTTCAGGAATCTCCTTTTTCAATTGTGCTAATTGGGCCAAAAGTGAATGTTCATCCTGAGCTAATTTAAATATAGCCTCAAATTTTGTCATGAGATCTTGCCAATTTGTAATATCACCATTAGGTAAATGGTAAAACCAATCTACGACAACTTCAATCAATGTTTGAACAAATATTCTTACAGCCACATCCTCATGCTAGATTGCTAATACCCCATAAGACACATTAAAGGCATTCAAATGATCAGCAGTCGTAACCTTTCCATCACTACTAAACTTGGGTAAATAATCTCTTGAACCTTTCGGTAATGGTTTTAAATTTTCTCTAAGAGCAAGTGGTCCTATAGTTGGCCCCCAAGGGTTATTAGCAACCATGGGTAATACAATATTCAAAGGTGTGGGATTGATTACACTAGGAAGAACAACACCACGCAAAATTAGGGCATGACAAATAGAAGATATAGGTAAATCAGGAGAAGATCTTGGGGGTCTACTTCTTGCTCTTCTTCTTGGTGCAAAGGATGGGGAAAAATTCAAATTTTGTAGTTCTTGAAATAAAGAATCAAACACCCCTTCATGTCTTTGGGACCTTGTATATCTTCTTGACTCCAGCCTATCTACAAAATATCTCTTCAATATACATAGGATGAATACTTAAGCTAATCACAAGACTGCCCTACCCACCTTATGATCCTATCTAATCTACTTATTCGACTCCCTAACAGAGTCACCAAAAAATTGTTAGTTTATAGATTTTCCTTTTACACATTCTAATTCTTTGACTTCAGCATGCCAACAACAAAAGACAAAAATACACAAATAGTTGGATAATTGCTTAAACAATTGACCTTTGTATACGGGTACAGCTCCCCAAGAATGGTTTTCAATCAACTTAAATTACGACAATTCTCATGCACACTTTTTACCAAAAAGTAAAAGACATTTAAGGATTCATATGTAAACACAAAATGAACACTACAATATTTTAAAGTACAAATTTCTTCTTAAAGCTCATAGACTTTCATTCTTCTAATCGGCAAGATAGACAATTTCAAAAGTTTTCTTTTCACACATTCATATACACTGCATTTGAAAGATTGCAAATTCCATAATTGAATCGAATCCTCATAGAGATTCACATTACAATTCATAAACACACAGATTTATAAAAATGGAAATTGTTGCAACTTTAGTCATAGACAATTGCCTTTCATTTTTCAGAGTACATAATATTGCTAAAAAAGAAGATAAAGTTTTATGTACTATCTTAACCAAAAATTCTCTGACATTTGACAAGGCTTTCAATCAAGTATATATAGCCGCCAGGCTATGATAGTTTGTTACATTTAAACTAGAGTAAAAGATTAACTCTTCACGAGAGTTAAAGAAGTCTATCTTAAAAACTAAAAACCAACAACTAAATGGGAAAAGCGGCATAAGCCGCAAGCAAAAGTTTTACAATCAAGCTCCTATAGATGATGTGGCATCCACTTGTTTCTCCTACAATGAAGGGGTTCTTCGAATATTTCACCAATCCAAGTGAGTTGAGGAGAAGTTGAGAATAAGCTAATAATGTGGAAGACCGATATGTAGAATTCATTTCTTCTCCAGATGATCGAAGCAAACCACTAACATGGATTCAATTCTTGCAATTTTTGAGAAATCCTCTATTGTCAAGGACTTTTCTTCTTGGATTTTCTGCACTCGATCTTTGAAATCTTTGATCATATCAAATGAGTGCTCAAGCGTCTGCTTATCCTATTTTAGGAGTTGAAGATCTATGCATTTCATTTCTTTCTGCATAGTATTAGTCAATTCTTTTAATTCCTTTAGAAGCTTAATGGATTCCTCATGTCCTTGCTCAATAATTGAATTTCTCCGCTCAATATTCTCTTTACACACAAAAAGTACATTGTCATCAATACCATGAACTAGTTTTTCTACTAAGAAATTCATTACTCCATACCTCTGTGTATCCCTCATTTTCTTCAATACAGCTGCCACCCACTTGCTTTTCTCTTTTTTCCAAGCAACTATTTTTGTTTCCAACTCCTTACTTACAGACTCTACATTTACAAACACCTTGACTAGATCGAAAATGTAGCTAGTTCCTTGTTGGGCAATTATTTCTAGCCTTTCACTAAAGATATTTGTAACCATTCAGCTTCTTTGAACCTGATCAAGTAGTCTCTAGTTCATTGGGAATATTGGATCAAATGACAAGGGAACCTGAGAAAGTGGTTGAGGGTTAGGATCATGTATAGAATTGATATATTGGGCCATTTGCATTATGATCTTCTTCATTTCATTTTTATTCTTTTCATCTTTCCATGTTCTGGTGAGAATTAGTTTAGTGGAAGTCTCCAAATGCTTAGAATCCATAACTCGAGAAGTCACCCCTAGGTCAATCTTTTCAATGACAAAGTCTTTCTCAGTGATGTTCTCTGCATCTTTGTATGTTGGGGTTTGGCCACCTTTGCAATCCAATGTCATGTTTATTAATCCACATCAATCATTGCTTCAGTCTTAAGCCTTTTGGACTTTGATGTTCTTCCCAGACACTTACTGATCATGTCCTCCAATGGGATTGATATGGGAATTGCATTCCTTTTCTTTGTAAGAAAATCACTTAACCATTTGGGAACCGTAGATGTTTCCCTGGGTGGTGGTGATTTTTGGTTAGTAGTGACAATGGCCATGGTATTCACAGAATCCTTAGGTTCTTGGATTTCTTTTCCTTTATCTGTAGCACCTATAATGAGCTTGTCCTACATCTGAGCATCCATTTCTCCTTGAGTTTCTTCCTCAGAATCCAAGTCTATTACAAGTGAACTTGCAAGGAGTTTGTGACTACTTTTCCTACTACGAGATCTGGTGAAACAAGCAGAGGCGAAACCCAAAGAAGATTATCCTAAATTTGCAATTTTGGTTTTGTCCATTCTCTATTTCTCACTAATTGCAATATCAATAACAATTCAGAAGGAGAAAGAGATGCTTGATAAGTTGCACGAGTTCGACCAAGTTTTCTACTCTTAGGTGTGGATAGGGGTCATTGTCCAAAATGATGATCTTTCAGCCATCTTTCTACCCATCTAATCACATTGAAGGTTCTGGCCTGAATGTTATCATCCCCTTTCCTATCCCAATCAACCTCTGAAATAGGCTATCACTGTATCCTCTCGTCAAACTCAGGATTGACAACTTCTCGTCTTCGTCTTCTTGCACATAAGAAACATTCATGGACAAACCCATGGTCACAATTTGTTGAGCCATGAACCTTGACCACAACCTTCTTCTAACTTAAAATTCATCACCATAGTTCTCTAAGTAATCTTCTCGCTGAGTTTCATGACAAAAACCATCATCAACATTTAAGTTCTCTATAGAAAACCTTCAACTGTTAAATTTATATCTAGCAACATATAACTATAGATTGAACTTCTTGAATTCAAGTTCAAGGTTCAAGGCATCTGAAATTAATCTACAACTATAGTATCCAAGCTCTACTGAAAAGACCACCTCAGACTTTCCTCCACTTCTCTTATCAATATAAGCTAGCTGTTGACTGAATTCAATTAAAAAATAGCTATCTAAAGCATACCTGAGTAACCTGAAAGGTTCACCCTGAAAGCCACCAACTCTAATATATGTAAACTGAGCAAATTGGATAAGGAAACTACCATAAATACCAATAAATTCCATTGCTTCTATCGATAATCTCCTATTTGTATTACCCTACAACTCATGAACTAATATCCCTACAAAACTGTCATTCCATCTCATGAATTTTTCTGCATATCTCTGCTACTATAGGTGAGGATAGTATTCATATACTCTTATTCCATCAATCTAGGGTTCATGATGGTAAGTCATTCAAATCTTGGGTGCAAGAAAGCATATAAAACAAATAGGAAGACATATAGAAACCACTCATTCTCGCAAATTTGTTTAAACTCTCATGCAATCTCTCTGCAACAACTTTCCCTCAATCCAGGTAGACGCTTCCATTCAACATGACTTGGATGTAGAAATACATCCAGTCTTCCCAGTAAAAGGCATGGGCATTTCCTTTCAATCTATTCAACAGAACAACAATATCCTATACCTTTGTTATGAAGTGTTCTCTGTGATAGTTCTAATACAAAATGTTTAGTACAGATGCCAAGCTAACAAGATGAGAGGGGGGGGTTAATCATACAAACTTAATCTTCCATAAAAACAACAGATTCAACCTCGGTAACATATACTGCAGTAATATAACCAAACCGCTAAACATGCAAACTCAAAAGCATATAAACATCATATCACTCATAACACTAGATTTAACGTGGAAACCCAAATAGGGAAAAACCACTATGGGATTTTGGACCCACTAAGAAATATACTCTTCTAGAGTATGCTCGATTAAAAGAAAATCCTATTAAAGATTACAAACACATTGCTAGATGTGACCCGGTTAAGGGATTTCCCTCAAATTTGTTAGGATCTTCACTTTGTTAGAAGTGACCTTGTTAAAGGATTTCAAACACTCACTCAAAATGTCACCTTGCTAGAGGGTTTTACAAATAAGATTGTTAAGTCCATTTGGTTAAGAGATTTTCTGTTACTTCACAAAATAACAATAGTAAAATATATACCTGCAACTTCACATCTAAAATGCTAAAGCAGATTCTTATTTGCTCAATACAATATAGACATAGAACTAATCTTGTCCATCTGCTGGGCTCTATACTCTGTTATTCAAAATAGTTCTTCAAGCTTCAGTGCTCGGTAATCACTATGTAGCATCCCTATGCATACACTTGCCCACATACATTGTTTATCAACAATTCCTTATTTATAAACAATTCACCAACCGCTTAATCCCCTTGATCACATTTCCCATGATCAATCATAGCCATCAAATCTTCAAACTTTAACTAGGTTCATTGTATCCTTCGATCTGAAAACATTTTACCTTGCCTTGGAACTTGCATACATTTCTTGGAACTTGTGCTAAGGTATTACGGTTCAATCTAAGCTATAGATCTTCCTGTCGATTTTCCTTTGCCATAGATTATTTAACAAACTTCATTCATGACATATCAATCATTTAATCATAGCCAGCTCATCAGCTTCCTTTATTAAATAATGCATGTAACCATTTAATGCATTTTGTTATTACTTGGTTACAACTCGGTAAATACTAAACTTCACTCGGTAGACATTACGCCTTCATTAACCGATAGTGATAACCTTAGGGTTTACCGACTAGGCTCCTTACGGTTTACCGACTAGGTTCTTTGCTCGATAACATAGAATAGTATTAACCTTGCAATTAACAAAATATGTAGGATATCAAAACAATCTAAACATCATGATCTCATCATTGTCTGACTCGGTAACAGTTGCCCATTGAATAACTTATTCCTCCCCTTATTCATCATATTCTTTCTATGTCTTTTACTGACATCTTAATTCTCTTCAAAACATACTTCTTAAGATATGGCAACATCATACTGAATTAGAAAATCAATTTCTTGACATCAATGACAAAATAATAATATTAAGACAGTAAAACATCCTTAATCAGTTATATCCATAATCATCAACAACCTTCTCAATATCCTCATTGAAATGACAACAATCTCCCTTTGTCTATTATAATGCCAATACTCTGGTGAGTGGCCTTGGTAATTTGGAACCTCCCTTTTGAATTTTCAATAACCATTTCCTAGAAATCACACTTTTATAAGTTCTCTTCTTCTCAGAAAAAAAGGAGTATGAAGTGCGAAAGGTCTAGTCTTCATATGGCTCCTTATGAGGAATGCCCATAGCTTCCATTACGGTCTCCCTATCTATCTTCAACAGAAATTCACCATTAATGTCTCTAATATAATGTGCTTCACATCGTACTGGTTCATACATTCCAAAACTATCTTTGGGCATGGTGCAACGACGGGAAATGCAGCAGCCTCAACCAAACCAGTCCTCACAATCTTCTCCGTCATAGGATTTTGGGCTAGGTTCTTAACTCTCTCAAGAAAATCAGAGAGTTCTGCCTATGCTAATGAAGTGTCCCCCATCTCTAGAAGTGAGCTAACTAAGAAAGAAGTGCACCCCAATTTTGGTAGAGTTAGCCTCATGATGGCCCCTCTCATATTTATCAAATAATTTCAAGAATGAAATGAATTCTTCTACACAACAAAGGGAATGAACAACAGCTAGCTTCCAAAACAATTAAATACAACAGAAGAGGGAACAGTTGAAACTAACCTAATCTCGATAGAAAATTCTCAGAAACCTTTTGAATGTAGATACAATACCTCCAACTTTCCTTGCTTTCACGACTATTGAGAAGGTAGTACAAAGATTTCTAGATTTTGCAACAAAAATGGACAAAATCACACTCAAATTCTAGCTAGTTGTACTAATTAAGTAAGCTCATGTGAGTTGACATCTGATTTGATGTATAACCAACATACATTTAATTTCAGGTCATTCCATCACATAACACATGAATTACCATGATTGCTTTCCATAATTAGAAACTAACATTTCAAACTTCCCTGAATATTCTCCTTTCCCGCCACCATTTTACCTCCATGATACACACACCATTTCCTAAATAAAGCCTCAAACTATGAATTTCAAACTTTGAACTTTGAACCAAGAACTAAAAGGTTCAAAGCTTCAAGTTAAATATTGAGAAATAACACAGAACAACATATAAAATAGTCTCCATGTTAAAACAAAGGACAATGAATGAGCAAAGACATAACCGATGCATGACCAACTTTGAACCTTGAAACTTGAACCAAAAAGGTTCAAAGGTTCAAGTTCAATACAAATTTCAACAAAGCACTCGCTTTTACCATAAAACAAAGCCACGAAGAAAAAAATTTTTAGTGCTCTTTGAACTTGAACTTTGAACTAAGGAAAGGTTCAATGACTCAAGTTCAAAGGGAAGAAATACATGACCGAAAGGAAAAATAAACATCAAAAGGGCGACCTTCGAATTGAAATTTTAATGAAAGTAGGGAGGAGTAACACAATAGTATTAATATCCCTTAACCAGATAGGTCCTAACAGGCTTGGTCTTGTAAATCCCTTCAGCGAGTGACACATTAATTTGGGTTTAAATCCACTAGCAAGGTTACTCCTAATAAGGTAAAGCTCCTAACTAGGCTAGGCCTCTAAAAGGGCGCATTCTGAAAGAGTGCATATTTTGTGGGTACCAATTCCCACTGTGGTTTTTCCCATTTGGGTTTCCATGTGAAAAATCTTTGTGTTCATGTTGTGGATTCTTTTGTTGAGTTATTCATTTGATGTCTTTACTATATTTGCTTAATGATGAACACTTAGGTTGCTATCGGTACTGGTTATGAACTATTTTTAAGAATTATTTGCAGATTGGTGAAATATTTCAATTTATTGTTATTACTAATTCACCCCCCCCCCCCCCCGCCTCTCAGTAATACTTGGATCCTCACAATAAAAAAATGAACAAAACTAAATCTGCAGTCCTCTTGTATCAAACCCGATGGGTCCAGTGCACTATGTGGCATATATTGATCAACACCAATGCTGATTTGCACTATATAACCCACATTTGTCTATAACCTACAACATTTGTGTAGTTTTATAGCATAACCTATGTGGTATGCACATTACTTGCTACCTTCTTCTCTACAACCTCTTGAAATCCCTGTAACACTGATTGACATCAATGACAATAATGCCAAAAGTTATGTCAATTAGATATAGAAGAGATGCACACATAATTGAAAGGCATGACTAGGCCTAAGTGTATGCAAGTAAATTATGTAAATAAATAACTATAAATGGTAACTATACCACCCTACTTTAATAATGTGAACACCTAGCTTAATTTGGAATCTAATATTTAACTCAAAACTTCATCATCGAATTTGTGTTGAATATATGATATCAATTCACTAATGTGAGAAAAATTATGAATTATCAGACTACTTTAGAATCAATTTAAATCTTCTATTTAATGCTTTCATTTAGTTTTTGGTTTTAGGAATCGATCTTTGGGTCTATAGATCTAAATTTCTCTTGTAACTTTAAATTAAAGATGCTCAAGATTTTCTCTTCTTTATGTTTGCAATATGTATCTATAAATGAATGGTGTTAATAAACATCATATATAAATTTTTCAAACAAGAAATGTTCTCCTTTGGTCAAATCTTTTTATTGATTCAACAAATAGGTAAAAAGAATCAGCCACAACAAACAAACATAATGTAATTTTTAGGATGTTTATGTAAGTTAATCACATAATATTGATAATTATGTCAAATGTAATTCTTAGTTGAATTGCGCAACATAATTTCTTTGATCAATGACTTGCGATTATTCTTAAACATGCAAGGTGATATCTAATGCATCTTGTCTATTCATTTTCCTTTAATCTTAGTCAAGTCCTTGCATGTGAGCATTTGGATACATTGGCAAATGGAATTTGGCTTTACGAAACACAAAAAACATATTCGTAAAAGCAATTCAAGCTGATGTAAATTAGAGTATACTCTTGTATATATCAATAGATGGTCTACAAATAAGTGGGTAAGTGCACCAAGATGGGGAACTAAAAGGGGGTCTTAAGATGGCCCACTTTTTTTTTTGAAATCAACAAAGTCCAATCTTCAACATGAAAATGAAGATAGCTACAATTAAAATTTGAAGACGCAACAACAACAACAAGAGTTGTAGTTCTCTGAATCCTTTCTAAATTACTTTTTTTTTAAATCATTGAGATTAATGGATTCCAAAAGACGAAGCACACAAAGTGATCCTATTTTTTTTCAAAAAATATAAGATAGCATTTGTTGTCCTCCCTCTAAAATGTTAACATTTTTTTTTAGAATTTTAAAATTCAATTAGTGATAAATTAGCTAGCACCTTGTAGTTTATGCCATATTTTTCAGCTATTTTTTAATGAATATATGACATTTTAGTAATTTTTTAAGTGAACACATCCTAAAATACATAAATTTGAGCATGCTCCTCCCAAAAAAAATTAAAACTAATTGTAAATTATTATTTTTCCATACATGTAAATGGAGTCTAATATCTAAAAATGTAATTTGTTTCAAAATTTGATGAACAAGTAAAAAAGTATACCCAAAGTGCCATATATTGGTTTTTGACAAAAAAATGAACATGCTAATAAAAGAAAATAAAGATGAAAATATTACCATGATCAAAATGCAAAAAAATTATATCTAGTTACATAGCTAAGAGTGAGCTTAACATCATCATGGTATTTTTAAATTTTGCATTGGAACACATGCAAAATTGATAGAGAGCACAACCCAAAAAGAGTGAATTTCTTTTTACATTTTCAAAAAATAGGTTTATGACATGAAATAGTTGTTCAATCCTTTGGGTTCAATGTCCAAGACAAATCTAATCCAATGGATTAGAATTTACAAATGCCAAAAAATTGGCTAGCACCAAATGAAAATGCATAAAATAAAAATACATTTCATGCTAGCACCAAATAATGTTAGTGCTAAATGAAAGCATTCTCAAAATGCTAGTGCCAAATTTCCTACATTGGATCAATTCTCTTTCTATCTATCTCTTCCACTTTTATTAAGGCTTAGAGTTAAGCATTTATAATTGATGATCAATAGTTGAGGTTTTAAATTTCACTCCCTCTATATTGTCTTCCCTCTCTACCAATCTCTCTCTCTCTCTCTCTCTCTAGATCTCTCTCTTTTCTTTCTTCTCCCCCCCCTCTCTAGGTTTCTCCCACCCTCTCTCCCTTGCCTTTCCTTCTAACCCCCATCTCTCTCCCTCTTTCTTCTTCTCTATATCCCTCTCTTATCATTTCTTTCCCCTCTTTCCATTATCTCTATCACTATCTCTCCTTCCCATTCTCTCTCTCTCTCTCTCTCTCTCTCTCTCTCTCTCTCTCTCTCTCTCTCTCTCTCTCTCTCTCTCTCTCTCTCTCTCTCTCTCTCTCTCTCTCTCTCTCTCTCTCTCTCTCTCTCTCTCTCTCTCTCTCTCTCTCTCTCTCTCCTATCTCTAGGTCTCTCCCTCCTTCCCTCTTTACCTCTCTACCTCTCTCTTCCCCTCTATCTCTCTCACATCTATCTCTCCCCTATATCCCTAGGTTCTAGACCCTATATAGTTCTCCCCTCACTAGTTCTTTCATATCCTCTCCAACTCTCTCCCTACCTCATTACCCCTCTTTAAACCTCTTCATGAACGTATCTCTTTCATTTTATTCTCTCTATTTCTCACCTCTCTAACTCTCCCCTCTTTAAATCTCTCAGTCACTCCCTATCTACCTCTCTCGCCCTCCCTCCTTATCAATCTATTTCCCTTTATTCTCCTCTCTCCCTCCCTTGTATAGAGTTTAGGTAATAGGGTGTAGGATATATGGTTTAGGGTTTAGGGTATAGAGTTGAGGGTACAAGATTGATGGTATAGGGTTTATATGGTACATAGGATTGAGGGTATTCCACATATCGATACTCCTCTCTATCTCTCCACCTCCCTCACCTCTATCTCCCCTCTTTATGTCTCTCCCTATATTTTTTGCTCTCTCCCTCTCTATCTCTCTCCCTCCCTTTTCCTATAACTATCTCCCTCCACTCTCTCATATTCTCTCTTTGTATCTTATTCTTTCTCTCATTATCTATGTTATCACCTCTCCCTCTCACCCTTTGTCTTCCCCCTCTCTAGGTTTCTCCCTCACCACATCTCTACCTCTATATCCATGTCTTATTACCCGCATCTCTCTATCCCCCTCTGCTATATCAGCCCTCTCTCTCTCTCTCTCTATCTAGGTCTCTCAACTCTCTCTTCCCCTCTAGGTCTCTCACCTCTCTATGTCTCCTCTTGTTCTCTCCCTCCCTCTCCACCTCTCTTTCCATCCCCTTTTATCCCTCTCCCTTTATGAACTTTCTCCTTCTCTCTCTCTTTCCCCTCACTTCTCTATCTCCTCCTTCCCTAGGTAGCTCACTCCTTCCATGTCTACCTCTCCCTACATCCCTTCTTACTCCTATATGGGTGGTCTCACAATAATGGGTTATAGTTTTTGGCTAAACTTGACATTAGAATCAATAGTTTGCACCAAATATTTACTTTCTAACACTTATAGGAGCTAAAGCATTAAGAATTTAAAGATGAAGTAAACTATAAATTTGTGATATTTTTCAAATATAGATTCTAAATATATTTTTTTTTTAAATTAAAATAAATTGTGCATATTTTTATGTAACATTAAATAACTTATTTTTATAGTAATTGACATTTTTTCACATTAATATCTAGTGTATGGATATTTTTTCATAATTTTTTGTTGGATATATTTTTTAGTTAATTTTTGAAGCTAGAGTCATTATAATTTTGAAAGAGGTGCATGTCATCATACATAACTTTTTTGTATGCATTTGGATTAACTTCTTTTTGTGTTGAAATGAGGATATCAATACCTAGGGAAAAAATTTATTTTATAATTTTTTCACATGTGTGAAACAAAGACCTTAATCTTTGATGAAAAACTTATATTCACAAAAATAAAAAATAAATATATTAATGAAATTAAATATATTCAAAGTTGTACTTTTTAGAAATTTTATAATTAGGAATGTATGCTTACAAGATATAACTTCTAAATGAATTCATTTGAACCCCCAAAATGTAAAGTAAAGACAAATTGTAACTAGTAGTTGAAGAAATCACTATTAAATTAGTGATTTTCCTCTAAATTTTAGAAATACAACTCCTTCATTTGATGTAATTTAACTTTTCAGGGGTATGGTTTTAACCAAAAAATAGGAAAGGTAAAACTAACACCCGCTCATAGCCATGATACAAGTGTGATTATGAATTTAGAATAAAGGGGAAACAATCATAAATGATACAAACATCATCCAATCAAGACCCATGAATGACAATGACCAAGAATATAAGAATGAATTTCATCCAAATATGTATATGTAGATCAAAACTCATTGATTTGAAAGCACACATATACCCACAATCAAATATAATGAAGGAGAAATCAAGGACAATTGTAGATTCACACAAAAAAAATTACAATTGCAAAGAGGACAAATAAATACAATGATTTATGTTACCTCATTATTCCTTTAATCAAACTAGAATGAACAAACCCCAGTCCTTCCATACAAAAGATTGTGTTCAGAAAGAAAATCCTTTGGTTACCTCCCTTTTACAAAAGTGAAATAAAAATTCCTTCTTTTGATCGAGTCTCACTCATATGTCAAAACATTAGAGAGATTAGAAATCTCAGGGCCCTCGTGTCCTCATTACATATTTAAAAGTTATCCCCAAGGGACCCTTCAGTTTCTATAACGGATTCTTGGAAGATTATTAATTAAAAGAAATAAAACTTAAGGTCTCCTCATTTTCTCATGGCCATAATGCTTTATGAATTGAAACATTATAAAATAATACATTTAGAATAAAATTAATAGCTAGGTGGTAGTATAGCATACAAGCTAGAGGAATGATTAAGTTCTTCTGACATTTCCATTCTTAGACACTTGGCTTTGAAACCGCTCCAACAAATTCAACTTGCCCATATTCTATTATGATATTTGATGAGAGTACATCTCATTGAGAGAATGGCTTAAATCACACACACTAAGCTTACACTTCTAGGTTTAAATGTGTTAAACACTCAGAGTTGACAGACATTTTCTAAGCTTAATATGTTGCTTAAAGTGTGCAGTCACACAAAGAATACACTTCTATGTTTAAAAGTGTTAAACACTCAGAATTGACTAACATTCTCTAGACTTAATATCTTGCTTAGTGTATAATTTAAAGCTGACCCTCATTGAGGCATTCTATCAAACATTTAACATACTTTCACAGAGAAAGAAAGAGTTCTGTGTCTATTAAATTAACACTAATACCAAAAGTCAAATATATGAATGGAAGTAGTGATCTAATTCATTTGGGAGAGAGCCTTCAATTGATTCTGTTGTTCTCAAATTTAGATTTCCAAAATCCCCTCTGTAAGAAAATTCAAAGCCTTTGTTGCATATGGAGAGGAGAACAAGAAAACAGAACTCCAGAATAACATATAACAAGGTTTCTACAAAACCTTCTACACTTTAAGCTGATCCTAAGCTTAGGTGGGTATACCTCTTGCGAATACTTTCACAATTTTAATATATAATCCCCAGTAAACCAGTGTTAGAAACCTGTGAACCTCATCACCTCAATAATACTAAAAACTAAAGAGAAAACATGTATTCATTTTCAGTCTTGACCCCAAGGAAGATAGAAGAACTCCATAAATGATATCAGTGCCTATTTCAGGCTACAACATCACCCAAACTAAACAATAATTCCAAATATGAGCATTCACATACATTTCACTGCTTCGGCTTTATCAACCTAATATATGCCTGACATATATATAGGTCTTTTCTCTATTCTAAACCTAGTCATCAAATTCAAGCCGAAAATAATTGATTTACTAACAAAAAGGTCTCACGTAAATTTAATTCCCCTCTTTGAAAGAAAAACCTAAAACATGTCTGTAATATTAACTTACAAAACCTATTCAATCGAATAACCCTAGAATATTTAAAAGAAACCAGTAAATCAATGAATGCACACAAGAAGACAACGAAGATTTAGGCTCAAAAAGATTTGATCTATATATTAATATTCATTTTTTTAAAATCTTACATAACTCAAAGTGGTTTCTGAAAGAACCAGAAAACCTTAGATATATTTCAGCAGAGTTTCTTTACAAATTCTTGTGATGTCCTTTCCTAAAGTCCTCATATCCATTTATAATGATATGGATGCAAACAAGCTTTGGACTTCCTTAGGAAAAGTTTGTTACAACCATTTTCATTCCTAATAGCTTTGAAGTTTGTTATACCACTACAACATCAACTAACTATTCTTGAACCTCCTCTTCTTGCTCTCCATACTTGTTTTTCCACTCTGGAACACGTCATCACCAGGCCAGGAAAAGTTAATAATTTTCTTGTTTAACTTATTCAATCTTTTCCATGTGTTTCTTAATTGCTTAACCTCTATCTCCAGAAAACCATATTGTGACTTCATCTTCTCAATTTCTTCAATTGTTTGAATAAATAAAGATGTGTCAGTTGTATTGATGACTTCATTTATCCATTGAGACAATTTATATCCTAGCTCATCTAGCCATACTTTTTCATCTTTCAATTCACTTGAACTAACAAAGCTTCTAGGAAATAGTTCAAACTTCTGGTTAGCATATTTTTTACTGCACAAGTTAGCCTTTCTCTCTAAACCAACTCTTCCTTCTGCTAACCTAGACATACCTTTAACCAACTCACATGTGGAATTAATAATGGCATCAACCTCTGCCTCTTCATAAGATGAACACATAAGTTCCAAATCTTCTTCCCTTTCCATCCACTTATTCAAAATTGGCTATAGAGTAGCCTTGTCTTCCTTCAGATCATTCAGCATGCTTAAAACTCTTTTCATATATATGTACACAATAGAGGCCCCTATTGTGTTAGCAAACTTCAAAATTGTGCCTCTGACCTTTTCCTCATACTTACTTGCAAATAGTGATTGAGCCTACTTCAATTTTTCCATTTCATCTTGTATGGTTTCAGTTGATTGAAAGCCAGAAGTCATAGGAGAAGGGGGAAATTCAATGATTGGACTGGTGGATGGATGTTTTGCTGGAGAGGAGGAAATCATTAAGGTAAAAGATTCACCTCTATGGTATTGCCCTACTAATTGATTCTTCAATTTGGAAATGGTAGTATCCCTATTGGCTATCTCCGCTTTGGCCTCATTATAAGCCTTTAGAATCATCTCTCATTTTACCTGGAGATCAACTTTTTCTTTGGCTTAGTTCTCGGGTACTGCCACACTAAATTTTGTTGATTCCAAAACTGTGCTAGCAACCTCTACTACCCCTGTGTCCTTCACTCTATTCACAATTATACCTCCAAGATAGCTGGACTTTGAGGTGTCCTTCCTCTTTTTGCACTCATCCCTCCTTAGAGACCACATAACCAAAGTAGCATGGTCCTTGCTGAATGTCACTCCTTCCAAGGGTTTTTTTTCTTTCCTTACTGCTTTAAGCACTAAAGTATCTGCTATATCCCACTCAAGAAAAATTAATATACCAGATTTTGCTACCATTTCTCTCCTCTGCTCAGGAGTAATGGCTTTAAATTTTGTCATCATTTCTTGTTTCACTTATTCCTCCACTATAGATGTATCTTTGTGGGGATGTTCACTTTTCTTCTTCTCACATTTTTCTTTAAATTGTTCTATATTTTTGCCTCCAAACAAATTGCATGAAAGATCTCATTGTAACAAAATTATTAGCAGCCAGAAATTCCTCATTGGCATGTTTGATGAGAGGGTGTAGGTCTTTTCCTTTAAACTCCTCTACACTCAAGTCTATTTCAACATTTGGTGGTTCTTTAGGCATTCCTTCTTGTACTTCTTCATAAGTATAGGCAATCTCCCCAACACTTCTTAGCTACAACAATTTCTCAGCCACTACATGTTCATCTCCCACATGGACTAGACATTGGGATAAAGAATATAAAGGCTCACCTGTTTGTACCTCTTTTCCCACCCTTTCCCTTTTAGGGGAATCTCGGATTTCCACTACATCTTCTATTTCTCTTTTCCCTTTTGAGGTAGAAGGCTCACCCTTGACTAGCACTAGCACACTATATTTTGGACTCTTGTGCATCACATATTCACCTAGAGGGATGGTCTTAGCAAAGGCAGGCTTGGCTAGAACCAATTTAGCCTTTTCAGGGTCATTTTTCAATATAGCTTCCCTCTTCTCCTTTAAGGTTTGCATTAAATCTTCAAGATAAAGTATCAGGAATTTAGCCTTTTCCTCAAAGGGAGTAAAACTAGACAAAGGATCATAACCACTATCAAATTGGTGGATAAAGTCCAAAGCCACTTTATATGCTATCCATTTTTCCTTTCTCAATTCCTATTCATCTAGATTTAATTAATTTCTGATCAAATCCTCAGGAAAATGGAACTGGTGTACTCTACCTTTACATACAACTCTCTTCTTGAACATGCCATTAAAGAAATCCTTCGGATAAGCAAATCTAGCCACTGTAGTAGACAATCTGTAGGATTGAAATAAATCATAAAAATGTGTCCAACCACCCTTGGTGATTACAAATTGATGTGCAATGGTGATAGTTGGGAAAATTGTTCCTTTCCCACTATTTGTTAATTCTGATTCTTGCAAACCTTCGATTTGCCTCAAGACCTCTGCAATTCCTATCTTCAATGGGACATGATAGGGGAGCAAATATGGAGTTCCTCAGAAACCATAAACTCTGAACATAGTAGAGACAGGGTACAAATATATATCACCCCAGTTGTGAACAATTTTGATAATTTCAGCGAATTCTTTAGGCCTAAGGAACTCTAAGAGAGGTTTAGGGATCCTAGGGTTTTGTGGACACAAAGGGATCCTAAGCCTAGAGGAAAAACATCTATCAAACTTTAAGTAACTTGCATCTTCTCTATCCCAAGACAAAATTGTGCTCCACAATTGAATGGGTATCTCCTCACCATCTTTTTCTTTGATCAAGTCCATTTCATTAGCAAAATAGTCAACACCTTTGAACATAAACGTGTGCATAAGAAGAGAATACCATCCAAAAGGTCTATCCATCTTAGCATTTTTTATCCCTATCAATCCTTCAATGAATGGCATTAGTGAGATAAGGTGCAAAATCAAAAGTTACTGATGGGTTCAAAATCTGTGCTATGATGAGCATATAGTGGGTTGGCATAGTGGCTTCTACATCCTCCCCAAGAATCTGACATAGGGACCAAGACATCCCTTTATCCCTCAAAGTAAAAATATTTAGAGAGAAAGGTTCCATGGTGCTAGGGCCTACAACACTCAGTCCTCCTATTTTGACAAAAACTTCTTTCAGAGGGCCACTTTTGAGGTGATCTCTCTGAGTATTATAAACCTATGCAAGTGTTTCAAAATTGATGGGCTCTAAATAATTTTTCACCTCACTAAGTCTGAACACTCTCCTAAAATAATCATCATTTATCTCAATTAAAGACCCCCCATTTACATTTATCACACATCTGGTAATAGGATCATAGTTATTTGCAATCTGGGTTAACAGGTCCACATCCATGAAAACCCTAGGGACTATGAGCTTTCCAACATCTAACTCCCATATACTATTCATTGGACCGGGGGAATTTCTCTGGCCAAATCCTACTTTGAAAATTCCCAAACCTGATAGTGCTATCTGAGAATCCCTTAACCATTTCCCTTTGTCATACAAACTATCACCAATTCTTAGGCGGGGAGCTTTAGGCACCAATTATTTCATCTTAGTTGTGACATTAGTAGACATAGTTAACTACTCTAAAAAGTCATCACAAATGGCTCTCTCTTGGTATTTGACTTTCCTTGTGAAATCTCTTCATGGTGCCATCTTGGAATTACATTTATTTCAATTAAAACTTAGAAAGACTTCTGAGAAATCAAGCACCCAGTGATACCAATTTAAACTGTAACTGTCAAGCAATATGTAGAAACTTACTTGTTGCCTGAAGAAATTCGCTTTGTGCCCTGGTTCCTCTACAAGACTCTTCGAATTGACGTCGAAGGCTCAATTGATGTGAAGTATTACGACAATTGAGCATTTATTAGAAATAATTAAACCACATGCTTCGGCAATCAATTTGTAATTGAATTCAAAAAAATGGCTCCAACGGACCACAAAGAATTTTCTAACTGTCTTGCCTTTTCACTGCTTCGCAAAAAATAAAAACCTTGCATCTTTTCATTACAAAACAATGCCATCCATTGGGTCCTGAAATATGTGCATGTTCTTTACCTTATATGAGTCATCCTTCTTAGAAATGGGCCCTTCCTTCCTTTCGCTGCTTTGCGAAGGATTAAAATCTTACATCTTTTCTATGTGAAACAACATGCATCATTGGATCAATTTTGAGATGCGTGGCTTTTAACTCCTTTAACCTTCAAAGTGGTCCCTCTAAGCGGAATCCACTTATCCTACATATTTGTAGCAAATATCCCCCACGTGTTGACCATTCATTCACTCAAGAACTCTGTCGGACTCCACATCTGAACCGCCATGTGTCTTGTTTAGCCATGAATTTCATCAATATTGTCATTTAATCAAACTAGCCACTCACGATCCATTTGGAGCCATGTGTCCTACTGACAAATCACCTTTTCCCTCAGCTAGACATCCAACTGTATTGCCACCTCATCCACCATGTAACCGCCAGCTCCTTTTCACTACTTCGTGAAGAGTAAATCTCGTGTTACTCTGGGCTATGAAAAAATGTGCACCATTGGATCTTCTCGAAGATGCACTTTCTTTATCTTGCAAGCCACCCTTTTGCTGGGCCCACTACCTTTTTGCTACTTTGCGAAAGGTAAACTTTGCACATCTTTACCATGCAAACTAGCGCCAACCACTAGATCTTGTCTAAAATATCTAGTCTTTAACCCAGGGATCCTCTTACCTTTGGGGCCCTCCATCCCTTCGCTGCTTCACGAAAGGTAAACACTAGGTTACTTCTCTTTGCAAGATTGCACACATTGTTAGATCAACTAGAACTTGCACAATCTTTACGAAGCCCAACAAAGAAATGAAAACTTAGGAGAAGGTGAAAAATTAAAAACATTGTTAACGACCCACCTAAGGCAAAACTTAAAGGTGGGACCTCTTCTCATGACGGACCAACCCTTCCACTTAAGTGGAAAAACTAACATGAAAATAGAATGTAGGGATTTCAAGATGGAAAAGGTGAATTGCAAAAACCCTAAACCCTTAGACCAATAACCCTCAGAGGCAGAATGAAGAAACTAAGCACAATTTTGTAGATTTTAGTGGATTAAAGAACAAAAATCACCCAATAATCAAAATGGTGATAACAACGACTCTGATTGGGGATGGTTGATTGCAAGATCAACACATGAGCACAAAAAACTCTAGAGAACAAACCAAAAAAACAAGCCCAAAAGAAACCAATAGAAGCAAACCTAACTATGTACAAACTACAACCTACTGTGCATGGACTTTGAAACTTAAGAGAAGTAATGCTTCAGGAATTGTCCATGCACTGGGAATTCCTATACCTCACCATTCATTGTCTACAAAAAATATGAGTCTTTTCCATTAAGATCACAAACAATAGAAGGGTCCATCCATAATGACTCAAATTTTCTATGCTTGCCCTTATCTTGTCCTCTTGCATTCCATTGAAGAACCAAGTCACCGATTTGAAACTTCCTTAATGTGGTTCTTTTGTCAAAAAGATACTTAGACTGCAACTGAATCTTCAAATTTCTTTTGTGAGCCACAGTCCTAATTTCTTCTACTTCCACCATTTGAACCATTCTGTCTTCCATGGGTTCTGACAACTCCAACTCCTCAGCTTGTAGGAATTTATATACAGGGAGAAGGTTATTGACTGGCACCCTAGCTTGTGTGCCATAAACCAATTCAAATGGTGATACACCAATTGCTTTCTTAACAGTAATCATGTATGCCCATAAGGCCAATTTTAATCTGAACCCAAGACCTTTTATTCTCCTCAAGGATTTTCTTAATAATATTTAAAAGGCTTTTATTGCTCGATTCTGCTTGTCCATTACCTTGTGGATGGTATGGTAAAGAATAGGACATGATTATTCCATGGGTCGTACAAAATTTAGTGAATTCCTCTGATCTAAAACTCATGGCATTATCCATTATCAGTTTTACAAGAACACCAAATCTTGTTATAACATTATCCATCAAAAATTCAATGACAACTTTACTAGTGGCTCTTCTAGTAGGTATAGCCTCAATCCACTTAGTGAAGTAATCAGTGGCCACTATGATCCATCTATGACCTCTTCCTAACTTCTCAACTATTTCCCCAATAAAATCAATGCCCCACTGGACAAAAGGGGCTTCCACTGTAATTGGGTTAAGGGGCAAAGCTCCTTCGTACTTTAACTTGGAAGAAAATTTTTGGCATGGGTCACACCTCCGGACATGCTCATGGGCATCTTTGAAAAAAGTAGGCCAATAGTATCTAACCTAGACTATCTTGCCAGCTATAGTTTTGGCAAAGTAGTGGCCTCCATATACTCCATTATGCATTTAGTTAGCATCCTTCTAGCTTGGGATTTATCTAAGCACATCAACAATGCGCCATCTCTATTTCACCAATATAAATCACCCTGAATAAGGACATACTTTTGAGACTTTAGTTCAATGTCCTTCTCTGGTTAGGACGCATTCCCTATGTTGCATCCCTAAAAAAATGTACTATTTCTGAGTACTAGGACTGTGTCTCAATACTTGCGAACAAGATATTCTCAATTTCAACATTGTTAACTTCAACATCAAGGAGTTTTGATTCTGCCATCAGCTTAGAAAGACCTAACCCTCTTACCAATTTAGTAATCTTGATTTCTAGATCAAACTCTTGAATCTGAGTTATCCATCTGCACCTTTTGCCAGTGACCTCGGACTGAGATAAGATGTCCTTGATAGCCGCATGTGGCACGTAAGCAACTATTTGTGCATTCACAAGATATTGCCTAAATGCTTTTACAACTTTAACCAAAGAATATGCTTTCTTCTCCATGATTTAATATTTTAGCTATGTAGCTTGTAAAGATTTGCTATAAAAAGCAATAGGGTGTTCATATCCCTTAGCATCCTTTTGAAGAAGGACTGCAGCCACTATATGATAAGAAGCAAAAGAGAACAATGAAAAGGGCTTACTGTAATCAGGGGACTTCAACACTGGTGCCTCCTGAATAGCCTTTTTAATTTTACCAAAAGCCTTTGCAGCTTCTTCATCCCAATAAAACTTTTCATCTTTCTTAAGCAATTTAACAATAGGTTTGACTATTTCGGTAAAGTTAGCAATAAATCATCTAATAAAATTCACCTTTCCCAAGAAAGATTGAATACCTTTGACATTCTTTGGCTTAGGTACATTGTTTATAGCTTCAATCCTTTCAGGGTCTATTCTAACCCCTTCCTTGGAGACAATATGCCCAAGCAACTTCCTTGGAAAAGGTTTTCAACAAAGCTCTGGAGTTTGGTATTTCCTTAAATCTAGAGCTTTGTTGAAAACCTTTTCCAAGTGCCCGTAGTGGTCATATCCCCTTTTAGAGAAACATGTTAAATCATCCTGGTACACAACCATGATGATGTTGATAAATTCCTTGAAAGCTAGATCCATTTCTCTTTGAAAAGTAGCTCCAACGTTTTTTAAACCAAATGGCATCCTTACATATACATACATCCCCCAAGGGGTGGTAAAAGTAGTCTTGAACTGTTCGAACTCTTTCACCAATACTTGATTATATCTTGAGAACCCATCCATCATGGACAACAAATCACACCCAATTACTCTTTGCAACATTTCCTCCATATTGGGGAAAGAATAGTTGTCTTTCAAAGAAGCAACATTAAAATTCCTGAAATCAACACAAAGCCTTATGTCCCCATTCTTCTTTCTAACTGGGACTAAATTAGACACCCATGATGAATGTCTTATAGGTTAAATGATGCCCCCTTCCCTCAACTTGGTTAATTCTTGTTGCATTTTCATTTCCAAAAGGGGGTTGATAGGTCTTTTCTTCTGTCGAAAAGGCTTAGCATCTGGATGCAAAGGGACTTCATGTTAAAATAGATCTTGTCTATAGGCCTTCAAATCCTCATAAGACCAAGCAAAAACATGTTTATACTTTCTCAATAATTTAATGAGGTTGGCCTTAATGTGAGGAGCCAAGTTCTTCCCAATATACACCAACTTAGGGGATGATTATGTCCCTAAATTCACTTCCCCCAATTCTTCTAATTTGGTGGTTGACCCTTGATGTAAATGGCTATCACTGTGACTGAACATACCTTCCAATTCTACCAATTCTTTGGGGATTTCATTAGTTTCCAACAGGACCATGTCATTACCAAACACTGTTTCTCTATCTTCCACTACTTCTACTAATGCATTGCAATCAATTTTATGTCCATCATAATCATCAATGCACTGTATGAATCTAAGAATATCTTCATCATCCAAAAACACTTGCCAGTTATATACATTATCAAGAATAGCAGGCCTAGCTTTTATCTCAACTGTAGACACACCGGTTAGTGTTACATCATCATTCTTTAATGCAACATTAGCTAAGAAATCAGCCATGATGTTCTTTGATCTTTCTATCCAGTTAATAGAAAATGCACAAAAATGCTCAATCACATCCCAAACAACATGTTTATATTTTTTCAAATGATCATTTTTGGATGTATATTTAGACCTTATCTGAGAAACCACTAGCTCTGAATCCCCAAATACTCTTAACAACTGAATTCCATGCTTCTTAGATACTTCAAGCCCCAGTAACAAAGCTTCATATTCAGTTGTGTTATTTGTACACTGGAAAGCTAATAGAAAAGAGTATTTGAAAGTCATACCTGATGGGCACAAAAAGAACTCCTGCTCTAGATCCTTCCTTAGAGAAAGCTCCATCAAAGTACATATGCCATAAACCTTGTTGCTGAGATTCCAATTCATTAACAATAGGATCAGTAGTTTTCAAATGAGGTAGAATTGGTTGTACTTTGAAGTTATCAAGAACCACATCAATCATACAATTCAACATATTAGGGTCTATCTTCTCAATTACCCTAGGAGCACACGGTTCTCTATATAACTTAACCTAGCTTCCATTTATTGGGATTGTAGCATATGAAAGATCTAACTGAACATTTACCCCCACTTCTATAGCCGATTGTCTGGATAATAGCAATGCCATAATGAGGTTTTGTATCAATTACTATGGCATCCATCTTATATGTTGCTTCAGGAAATGCTACTATCTTTACCTCCACATCTTTCATTGTACCTACCACAGGTAAATCTCCATTATCCATAGCATATCACTTCCCATAAACAGTACTTACTGATAATCCCAACTCCTTCATGACACCATATGGCATCACATTTGCAGCAGCACCAGAGTCTATCATACAACTTTTAATTAACATGTTATTCACTAACAAAGTTACATAAAAAGGATCAACCTATGAAGGTTCTTGTATAATAGTAATTCCCACATATATCTTTGGAGTTTGCAACTCATGATCTTTTTCATCCTTCATGGTATTTGTAGACAAAGCTGCACTATTATCTGATATATTAGAAAATAAAGAGAGAGCAACTTCTCTATGTTCCTTTGTTTTCAACAGTTCTACCAATGGGACTGTAACCTTCATTTGGGTCAGAGCCTAAGTCATATCAAAAGTAGAACTATTGATTGACTCAGTATTGATTTTGGCCTTTTCTGCTTTAGGTTGACTTTCCCTCTTAGTTGTAGCAGTCCCTTGTAAATCACTAGTAGTATTATTATCTGCACTCTTGGCTACATCTTTGGATTGGTCACTTTTTGCATGACCATCTTGAGGTAGAGAATTATTGCTTGTTGTCCTTTTCTAAGATACTTCTTTCATAAACAAGGAGCCAGGTTCACCCTGATCTCCATCCCTTTTACTACTTCTCAGATTGTAGTTGTGCTTGGCTTTGGCTATGGCAGCGTTGGTAAGATTTTTTACCTCTTCATCACTAGGTCTTATGAGATGAACTTCTTCATCTTCAATAGTTACCACATTTAAAGTTGGATGACAATCAATTTTCAGCTGCCCTTGATAAAATTCATTATAACTTAGTGCATCATACTCACTGGATTCACTTTGTGAAGACTCATTATTACTTTCAACAATGGTGTCAAACATGTCAATATGAGGCTCACTCTCCTTTCTCATGGATTCATCCAGAGCTTGAGCCATATCACACTGATTGGGAGAATGTGGCCCATCACATGCCATGCACCAGGGAGTATTTTCCATATTGTGTACATTTCCTCCTTTTAAAGGATCTGGGGTTTCTTGGTTCTGTGTGTTCTTTGACTTATCATGCTGGGGTTTTCCATCCTTCCAAGTGGTATTGTATGGCATATCATGTAATCTGGGAGGCCTATCTTACAAATTATAGTGAGGTTTGTCATTCTTACTTACCTTAGCAGTAAGATCTTTCATAGCAATCATTAATTTTTCTATTTTGTCTTCTTCCCTGGCAACTTTATTAGGCTGTTGTTTTGATTCTTTCCACAGCCTTCCATCAGTCCTTCTTCCCACCTTTCCAGATTCTTTCCTATTACTTTCTACATTGATGGCAATTCTAAAGGCATCTCTTAGACTATGTGGGTTTTTTATCCCTCAGAATGTAGGCCATTTTAGAATCAAAAGCATTATAGTAAGTATCCAAACACATATTATCATCCAATCTCATCATTTGGTAGAGCCTATGCATTGCTTTTTGAAATCTAGCATTGAAGTCTATGACAATTTCATTATTAGACTTCCTGATATTGTTGAACTCGTTGAGCATAAAGCTCACATTCATTTTATCACCATATTGCTCTTGAAAGAAATTCTTAAGCTCCTCCCAAGAACAACTTCTATTCACGGGCAGACCTCTGTACCAATCCCTTGCATCATCCACCAAGGATTGTACAAATAATTTCATGATGACATCTTCATCTACAATCTCATAATCATTTACCAGGTCACCAAAATATTTTAAGTTCTCTTTTGCACTTATAGCATAATTGCCAGAAAATTTGTGGAGCCTATCCCTCAATTCAGTAGGAACATGATTAGGGTACCCTGGGATTCCCTCAAAAAAAAGTTGTCTGTACAACTCCAGCTTAATGGGTCTTCTCTGGAACTAGTTCCTAGTAGGGTTGTTACCCATGTTCATTCTGACATTAAGACCATGAGTTGGAGGGACTTGGTTACTTTGATTATGTTGGTGGTACATATAAAAATTTCCACTCTATATGTCGCCTTGTTGAGTCATGTCCCTAATTGGTCCTTTGGTCATGTTGTGTGCTTTGAATTCTCCATGTAATCCAGTCTTCGTTGTTTTTCCTTAAAGTTTCACTATGTTGAACTTGAACCTTGAACTTGAACCTTTTGGTTCAAGGTTCAAAGTTCAACGGGCATCATGTTAAAGTTTATTTTCCCACACAGCTTTATAAGTCTTCTTTAGTCATTGTCAGTGTTTAGCATTGCTTGAACCTTGAACTTGAACTTTTTGGTTCACAGTTCAAAGTTCAATATTTGTCATGTTTGTGTTTTTGCATTGTTGATTGTCCTTCACGGTTCAAAGTTCAATATTTGATTTCTTGGAAATCATGTGACTTTCATGAGGTGGTGACGTGGATTTTGAGATACGGCTGACGACGACAGAAAGAGGGAATATTCTTTCTTAATAATTTAAAAGTTGTCATTTATAGCAAGTATGGCATAGAAATATGTGTTTTCAGATATGAAGTGACTTGTTATTAAATGCATGATCGATCGCGATCAT
This sequence comes from Cryptomeria japonica, assembly GCF_030272615.1. Classification (NCBI taxonomy): domain Eukaryota; kingdom Viridiplantae; phylum Streptophyta; class Pinopsida; order Cupressales; family Cupressaceae; genus Cryptomeria; species Cryptomeria japonica. The sequence goes on from NC_081413.1 coordinate 2,778,995, forward strand.
TTCAGAGTGATGTCACGCAAGTGAAGGGTAATGATCATAATTTGTGGTAATCATGGGTAAGATTTTCTTGGCTATTTTAAATTGAGCAGTTGTCTTGTCAAGATTGTCATTTGTGAATGAGTTTTAAGAAGAGTTTTTGGAGTGGGAGGAAAATAGACTACGACAGGGGTTTTGTAGATGACAGAGTAAGGTATGTTCAACAACTTTACTAATTGCTACATTTTTAAAAAAAGATCTGGGTATATTGTTTAGCTTCTTGTTTCTGTTTTACCTATTTTCTTCTTTGTCTGGGTTGATTGGGGAAAGATTTTGGGTTAAGTATGAGGCCTTCTTTGCCTAAATTAGTGAACCCTTCTTCCCTTGTAAGTTCCTTACCAAAGTTGGCAGTTACAGCTCTAGTTCAATTAGATTCAGATGTTTTCTTAGAAAGAGTAAGGAACCCAACTGTTGATTACATGATGAAAGACATTGCACAAAGTGGTTTATTGGAAGCAGCAACATTTTCCACAGCTACCCCTTGTCCTAAGTTAGTTTTAGAGTGCATGAATCACTATGATAAAGCTAACAGATGCATTAGGAAAAATAATGGAGAGGTCATGTTGTCTATTGATAGAGAGATAGTAATGACTGCCATGGGTATCTCACATCGAGAACCCTATGAGGATTGGACTATTGGTAAGTCTTATGGGGTTTATTCTGAGAAGAAGTAGTACTACAGAACCATTATTCTGTGGAATTGGCTTTTAAGATTTCAAAAGGGTGGTTCAAGGTTGCCAAGGCTGTTAACCCGAGAAAATTTGATTCTTGGAATTAGGGATATGGTAATAATGTTAAGTAGAATTAAGGGAAGTTCACACTCCTTCTATTGGGAAGACTGGATGTATTTCTTCATTCAGGTCACTCTCGACAAAAACCAGTTCATTGACTGGGGCACTGTTATTGTAGAAAGACTACATGAGGGTTTGAGCAATTACCTTGGGATGCCAAATTTCTATATGTCTTCATATCTGTTATATATGCTAGCTTGTGTGAGGAATTGGCCTAGCCTGTTCCATATAAAATGGGTTCAGGGTATAAAGATTTATGAATACCACCCCCATTTAACCCAAAAAGGACATGTTGATAATTACCTTCGCTGGAATGACATTTTTGTTGGGAGGTTGACTTTTGAGTTACAAGATAATTTGCACAGAAGAATGTCAGTAGAAGCGGTTGAACTAATCAACATCTATGGTAGCTTCTTTACTCAATTTAATCACTTCACTTACATAAGGGTTGGAGGTTTTAAAGGTGAACCCTTTAGGCTACCTAGGTATGTTTCAGACTCCTATATTTTGATTGAAGTTTCCATCCAATTAGCCTATGTTGTAAAGGATTATGTTGAAGACTCTGGCACAAGTGGAATTTTTCCTATCAATTTAGGCCATTACAGTTGTAGGTCTATTTCTGATGCACTAAATCTTGAGTTAGAATTTAAGAGATTTCATTTGAAAACCTTTGTGAAAAGAGATAATTTTGAGAGTAAAGGTTTTATTGCCCAGTATGTGAAGAAAATAATGCCTAATCAACATGTGCCATAGTTGGAGGATTATTGGGAAGACTGCCCATATGAGTTTGAGGTGAGAAAAAGGAGTTGGTCCAAGTTAACCTTGAAACAGATTCTTGACATGAAATTGTAGATGGATACCTCTAGTGTCACTATTGATAATGAAGATGTGCTGGATCCAGAATTCATGGGACGGGTACACAATGAATCCCTTCCAGAGGTTGAATGGAGTAGAAAGATGGAAGATAGCATGCAGGCACACACTTTCAGTATAATTCGCAGAACAGAGAATTGGCTTAGGAGTTGCAAGTTTCATCTGGCAAAGGCAACCGGTACTAGAAACAAGAATGGAAAAAGGAAGAGTGTAAGGAAAACTACTATTTTAAATGACATCCTATTTCTATTGCAAGAAAGAAGCAAGCTAAGATAAAAGAAGAAAAACTCAACTCTGAAGCTGCACATTCCATTGGTGGCCGAGTGACCAGGTCAAGATACAAGAAGAATTTTCAGCAACCTGCTGCTCATCTCATTCTTGATTTGGACACTGAAGAAGTACAGGGAAATATGACAACCCCTATTTCTGATGCTAACAAGGTCTTAGCCAATTATGATGTCGCTTTCTAGGATTCACAAGTGCTTGATTTTTTTACTAATGCAGATAATGCTACCTTGTCGCCTTCAGGAGGTCCTTCGCCCATGCAATCCAAGGATCTAATTGTGGCTCCTAAATGGTTAAGTGATTCAATTACCAAGAAAAGAAATGTGGTGCCTATTTTGGTATCAATGGAAGATGTTGTGAGTAAATGTTTGGGAAGAGCCACAAATCCTAAGCAGCTAAAAATGGAGACCATGATTGGTTTTGATGAAGGTACAAAACATTGGACCACAAACATTGCTAAACCTACATCTGATAAGGATGTTGTCACCACCTTAGAGGCTGATTATACTATTGAGTGAGTTGATTTGGGGGTCGGAACCAAAGAAGTTGATGTGAAACATTTAGAGACTTCAACCAAGAGGATTATCTGCCGCACTTGGAAGGATGGAAAGGATAAAGCAAAATTGAAGTAGAGTTTAATGCAAATGGCTAAATACATTCATGCACTGTAGAATAGTCTTCTTCCATTCTCCCAAAGCTCTATTCCCTTTAGTTCAAAATCCCCTAGTAATCAGAAGTTCTTTGATGAGGTTCAACGAAACAAGATGATTGCAGAGATTTTCTTTGAGTGTCTCACATCAATTGTGCATCAAGGAACTAATTATATATCTGATTTAGTTCAAATTTTCAAAGATGCTAATGAAGTTACCAAGGAATTGGATGCCGACTTAATCTCATGGCAAAAAGAAAAGACTCAATGGGTGGTGATTTCAAAACAAATGTGCGATATTCAATGCTATGGCTTGATGAATTTTCTTCCCGAAAGACAAGTGCCAGAGTTAAATGAAGATATAATGGTCATATGCAAAGAAAGCATAGAGTGGCATAACCAAATCATCGAGCAAGGTCATAGTGAATCTGCCAGTCTATGAGGCGAACTAACAACCTTGAGAATGACCATGCAAAAGGATTTGCACTGTGTAGATGTCCAGTTTCTTAAGGAGGATAACCAGAATTTGGAAGATACAGTAGAAATGATCAATCAATTCAGAAATCACATTAAGAAAATTAAAGTGGAGAAATCCTTAGCTGTGGAAGATTTTACAAATATTTCCAAAGTGGAGTCAATGCTCACAGTTTGCCTAGATCACCTGGATTCGCATAGAGATAAAGTATAGATTGTGAAAAGGAAGAAAGAACTCTGGAAGCAAAGGGTAATACACATCAGCCTGCCACATGTAGTGGTAATTCAAGAGTTCTCGAAGGTTCATCGGGAGTGGAGCGTAACAAAAGCGGTTATGGTGTCCATCCAAAATAACAACACAGGCAATCCAATTGAAACAAAATTGACAACATGACTAGCACTGCTGGCAATTGTTTGCTAGCGATTCTAGTTGTCTCTTATTTTTGGTTATTTAGTTAGGGTAGTTTCTCATTAACTCTTTCGAGTTAATTTTACCTTTGGTTGAAACTATTGGTCTGATGACCTATTTATAAGCGTTGCAATGACTTTTATTGGGTTCACTAAGTTTTTGAAAAAACTATCTTTTTTTTTAATTTTAGCTGAAAGCTTTGTGTGTGTGGAAAGTGGAGGACCATTGATGAATGATCTTTGACTTCAAATCTGTGTGTTTTCTATTTGAAATTTGATTTCTGTGAGAATATGTTTCAAGAAAGGATGTGTCATAACTTTCTATGTATGCAGAAAATATTAGTGGAATTCATCTTTTAAGCTTTTTTTCATTTTGTTTTAGTGTACATGTGAAGTTTGTCAGCTTTATACAAAGAGTTATATATGAACCAATGCTTGCGTTCATTTGGTGTTGACTGGTGAATGCAATTACCTTTCTGTACTTTCTAGTGAAAAGTATAATATTGGTTGTACATAATTTGGAGCTGATTGAATATTTATTAAAGGGAGATGTACCTTAATTTAGAGGTTAATCACTATAATGATTTTCCAACTATTTGGTGCAATTTGTCTTTCATTTCTTGGGCCAAAGAGTATAAAAATTAAATAAATTGTGAAAGACAAATCTGTTTACCAATAGATTAGTAATAGGGCCTTGACTAATTGGACTGACACTCAAAGGTGGAGTTGACTGAATTTTGATTGTAGGGTGTGAGGTATGTTGAGGTGGAAGCTTATTTGGGTCAATAAAAGGAAAGATTATGGGAGGAGCCTTTAGATAATTAATTTTTCTCTTAACCTCTTGATTGGTTGCTTCTAACTCAACTCTCTCCAATTCCCTTTGCATATCTTCCTTTTGTTTCCTCATCCTTTCTATTTCTATCTCATGTGCAGATAACCAATGAGAGATCTCATCCATAGTATTAGATCCAGACCCAGTTTCCATGCACTTTTGTTTTCCTTTGTCAATATTAGTTCTAATAGGTTACAGATCACTAAGGACCTCCCTACTAGGTTGCACAATAAGCTTGTGTGTAGGGTTAGTCTTGACAAGTTAGATTTTCTCTGATAAATGGACCCTCTTCCTCACTCTTGCTTTTCTCTTGAGTGAACAATTCAAGATCAGCAATCTGCCTTAAAAGCCTATCTCTCTCAATCAATTTTGCCTTAACTTCCTTCTCCTTATTTGTTTCTTTTTGTGTCCTTAGAGAAATCAATTGATGAACTCTTCTATTGAGAGCCTCAATTTCTTGGGATACTTCATCTTCATCAGGGAAAACCTCTTCAGAATCTGACATATTTACTTGATCAATATCAATCAGACTAATATTCCCATCTATAGTTTTTGGTACAGAATCCATCTTAACATTAGAGCCATTTCTATCCTTCCCAGACAAGCTAACATGAGAAATCTTCTGATTCAAAACTTGGACATCCTCATTATTACCAAACAAACCAGAATGAAAACTAAAAATGTCTTGCTCAGATTCATGGGAAGAAGAATGTGAATTTGCATATATGGGTCTTTCAGATGACTTACCCGTATGAATGCTTTTCTGTATCCAGTCAACACTAGATGGCTCATGTGAAACTGATCTTTTCTGGCCTCTTTGTCCCTGCTCAGGTAATCCCCCTTGCAACATCTCTTGAGGATCTATCCTCATGTATGATCTAGTTTTCTTTCCTATCTGCATTATACTCATTTTCCTTAAGATAAATTATGCTTATTCAAGAGCACTGGTTATTTCTTGTCAGAGTCGCTACCCAAAACTATGGGAAAATAAGGAAATAAGCTTGGCAAATCAATCACATAAAATAGTAGAACAAGAAAGTCTTTAGAGAGAAAGTAATGAAGATCAGAAGTAAGACAACCAGTTACAAGGACCAAATACACACAATATCGAAATGATTTTCAGCTAATATAAGCACCAATCTGTAGCATAGATTCACACTATAACTCTCCCTAGGAGAGTCACCACTTTTGTTGTTCTCAAATTCTGATTTCCCAAATCCCCTTTGTAAGAAAATTCAAAGCCTCTCTTGCATATGGAGAGGAGAACAAGAAAATGGAACTCTAGAATAACATATAACAAGGTTTCTACAAAACCCTCTACACTTTAAGCTGATCCTAAGCTAAGGTGGGTATACCTCTTGTGAATACTTTCACAATTTCAATATAAGATCCACAGTAAACTAGTGTTAGAAACCTGTGAAACTCATCAACTCAAAAATAATGAAAACTAAAGAGAAAACATGTATTCATTTTCAGTCTTGACCCCAAGGAAGATAGAAGAACTCCATAAATGATATCAGTCCCTATTCCGGGCTACAGAGTCACCCAAACTAAACAAGAATTCCAAATCTGAGCATTCACATACATTTCATTGCTTTGGCTTTATCAACCTAATATATGCCTGACATATATATAGGTCTTTTCTCTATTCTAAACCCAGTCATCAAATTCAAGTGGAAAACAATTGATTTACTAATAGAAAGGTCTCACGTATATATAATTTCCCTCCTTGAGAGAAAAACATAAAACATGTCTATAAGATTGCCTTGCAAACCCTATTCAATAAAATAACCCTAGATTATTTAAAAGAAACTAGTAAATCAATGAATGCACACAAGAAGACAACGAAGATTTAGGATCAAAAATCTTTGATCTATATATTAATATTCATTTTTTGAAAATCTTACATAACTCAAGGTGATTTCTGAAAGAACCAGAAAACCTTAGATATATTTCAGTAGAGTTTCTTTACAAATTCTTGTGATGTCCTTTCCTAAATTCCTGGTATCCATTTATAATGATATGGATGCAAACAAGCTTCGAACTTCCCTAGGAAAAGTTTGTTATAACCATTTTCATTCCTAACGGCTTTGAAGTTTGTTATACCACCGCAACATTAGCTAACTGTTCTTGAACCTCCTCTTCTTGCTCCGCATACTTGTTTCTCCACTCTTGGAACACGTCATCACCAGGCTAGGAGAAGTTAACAATTTTCTTCTTTAACATATTCAATCTTTTCCATTTATTTCTTAATTGCTTAACCTCTGTCTCCAAAAAACCATAATGTGACTTCATCTTCTCAATTTCTTCAATTGTCCAAATAAATAAAGATGTGTCATCTATATTGACGACTTCATTTATCCATTGAGACAATTTATATCCTAGCTTATCTAGTCATACTTTTTCATCTTTCAACTAACTTGAACTAACAAAGCCTTTTGGAAATAGTTCTCACTTCTGATTAGCATATTCTTTTCTTCACAAGTTGGCCTTTCTCTCTAAACTAACTCTTCCTTCTGCTAACCTAGACAAACCTTTAACCAACTCAAATGTGGATTTAATAATGGCATCAGCCTCTTCCTCTAAATAAGATGAACACATTAGTTCCAAATCTACTTCCCTTACCATCCACTTATTCAAAATTGGCTCTAGATTAGCCTTGTCTTCCTTCAGATCATTCAGCATGCTTAAAACTCTTTATATATATATGTACACAATAGAGGCCCCTATTGTGTTAGAAAACTTCAAAATTGTGCCTCTGACCTTTTCCTCATACTTACTTGCAAACAGGGCCTAAGCCTACTTCAATTTTTTCATTTCATCTTGTATGGTCTCAATTGATTGAAAACCAGAAGTCATAGGAGAAGGGGGAAATTCAATGATTGGATTGGTGGATGGATGTTTTGCTGGAGAGGAGGCAATCATTAAGGTAGAAAATTCACCTCTCTGGTATTGCCCTGCTACTTGATTCTTCAATTTGGCAATGGTAGTATAAGTGTTGGCTATCTCCACTTTAGCCTCATTATAAGCCTTTAGAATCATCTCAAGTTTTACCTACAGATCAGTTTTTTCTTTGGCTTCCTTCTCGGCTACTGCCACACTGAATTTTCCTGATTCCAAAACTATTCTAGTAGCCTCTACTACCCCTGTGTCCTGCACTCTCTTCACAATCATACCTCCAAGATAGCTAGACTCTAAAGTGTCCTTCCTCTTTCTGCTCTCATCCCTCCTTAGAGACCACATAACCAAAGCAGCATGGTCCTTGTTGAATGTCACTCCTTCTAAGGGTTTTGTTTCTTTCCTTACTGCTTCAAGCACTAAAGCATCTACTATATCCCACTCAGGAAGAATTAATACACCAGCTTTTGCTACCATTTCTCTCCCCTGCTCAGGAGTAAGGGTTTTAAATTTTGTCATCATTTCTTGTTTCACTTCCTCCACTACAGATGTATCTTTGTGGGGATGTTCACTTTTTTTCTTCTCACATTCTGCTTTAAATTGTTCTATATTTTTGTCTCCAAACAAATTGCATGAAAGATCCCGTTGTAACAAAATTATTATAAGCCAGAAATTCCTCACTGGCTTGTTTGATGATAGGGTCTAGCTCTTTGCCTTTAAACTCCTCTGCACTCAAGTCCATTTTAGCATTTGGTGGTTCTTCAAGCATTCCTTCTTGTACTTCTTCATAAGTATAGGCAATCTCCCCAAGACTTCATAGCTGCAACAATTACTCAGCCACTGCATGTTCATCTCCCACATGGATTGGAGATTGGGATGGAGAATATAAAGGCTCACCTGTTTGTACCTCTTTTCCCACCCTTTTCCTTTTAGGGGAATCTTGGATTTCCACTACATCTTCTATTGCTCTTTTCCCTTTTGAGGTAGAAGGCTCACCCTTGACTGGCACTAGCACACTGTATTTTGGCCTCTTGTGCATCACATATTCACCTAGAGGGATGGCCTTAGCAAAGGCAGGCTTGGCTAGAACCAACTTAGCCTTTTCAGGGTCATTTTTCAAAATAGCTTCCCTCTTCTCCTTTAAGGTTTTCATTAAATCTTCAAAATAAAGTATCAATAATTTAGCCTTTTCCTCAAAGGGAGTAAAACTAGACAAAGGATCATAACCACTATCAAATTGGTGGATAAAGTCCAAAGCCCCTTTATATGCTATCCATTTTTCCTTTCTCAGTTCCTGTTCATCTAGATTGAATTCATTTCTGATCAAATCCTCAGGAAAATGGAACTGGTGTACTCTACCTTTACATACAGCTCTCTTCTTGAACATGCCATTAAAGAAATCCTCCAGATCAGCAAATTTGGCCACTGTAGTAGACAATCTATAGGGTTGAAAGAAATCATCAAAATATGTCCAACCACCCTTGGTGATTACAAATTGATGTGCAATGGTGATAGTTAGTAAAATTGTTCATTTCCCCCTATTTGTTAATTCTGATTCTTGCAAACCTCTGATTTGCCTCAAGACCTCTGCATTTCCTATCTTCAATGGGACCTGATAGGGGAGCAAATATGGAGTTCCTCAGAAACCATAAACTCTGAACATAGTAAAGACAGGGTACAAATATATATCATCCTAGTTGTGAACAATTTTGATACTTTCAACGAATTCTTTAGGCCTAAGGAACTCTAAGAGAGCTTTAGGGATCTTAGGGTTTTGTGGACACAAAAGGATCCTAAGCCTAGATGGAAAACATCTATACAACTTCAAGTAACTTGCATCTTCTTTGTCTCAAGACAAAATTGTGCTCCACAATTGAACAGGCATCTCCTCACCATCTTTTTCTTTGATCAGGTCCATTTCATTAGCAAAATAGTCAACACCTTTGAATAGAAACATGTGCATAAGAAGAGAATACCATCCAAAATGTCTATCCACCTTAGCATTTTTTATCCTTATCAATCCTTCATGAATGGCATTAGTGAGATAAGGTGCAAAATCAAAAGTTACTGCCAGAGATGGGTTCAAAATTTGTGCTATCATGAGCATGTAACAAGTTGGCATAGTGGCTTCTGCATCCTCCCCAAGAATCTGACATAGGGACCAATACATCCCTTTAACCCCCAAAGTGAAAAGATTTAGAAAGAAAGGTTCCATGGTGCTAGGGCCTAGAATGGCCAGTCCTCCTATTTTGACAAAAAATTCTTTCAGAGGGCCACTTCTGAGGTGATCTCTCTGCGGATTATAAACTTGTGCAAGTGTTTCAAAATTGATGGGCTCTAAATAATTTGACACCTCACTAAGTTTGAATAATTTTCTAAACTCATCATCATTTATCTCAATTAAAGACCCCCCATTTACATTTCTCACACATCTTGTAACAGGATCACAGTTATTTGCAATCTAGGTTAACAGGTCCACATTCATGAAAGCCCCAGGGACTATGAGCTTTCCAACATCTAACTCCCATATACTATTCATTGGAGCAGGGGAATTTCTCTGGCCAAATCCTACTTTGAAAAGTCCCAAACTTGATATTCCTATCTAAGAATCCCTTAACCAATTCCCTTTGTTATACAAACCGTCACCAATTCTCAGGCAGGGAGCTTTGGGCACCAATTCTTTCATCTTAGTTACAACATTAGTAGACATAATTAACTGCTCTAAAAAGTCATCACAAATGGCTCTCTCTTGGTAATTGACTTTCCCTGTGATATCTCTTCGTGGTGCCATCTTGGAATTACTATTATTTCAATTAAAACTTAGACAAACTTCTGAGAAATAAAGCACCCAGTGATACCAATTTAAACTATAACTGTCAAGCAATATGCAGAAACTTACTTGTTGCCTGAAGAAATTCCCTCTGTGCACTAGTTCCTTTGCAAGACTCTTCAAATTGATGTCGAAGTCTCAATTGATGTGAAGTATCACGACAACTAAGCATTGATTAGAACGAATTAAACCACATGCTTTAGCAATCAATTCGTAATTGAATTTGAAAAAATGGCTCCAACGGACCACAAAGAATTTTCTAACTATCTTGCCTTTTCGCTGCTTCGCGAAAGATAAAAACCTCGCATCTTTTCATTGCGAAACAGTGCCATCCGTTGGATCCTAAAAGATGTGCACATTCTTTACCTTACCTAAGTCATCCTGCTTAGAAATGGGCCCCGCCTTCCTTTCGCTACTTCATGAAGGATAAAAATCTTGCATCTTTTCTATGCGAAACAATGCGCATCGTTGGATCAATTTTGAGATGCATGGCTTTTAACTCCTTTAACCTTCAAAGTGGGCCCTCTAAGCAGAATCCACTTGTCCTACAGATTTCCAGCAAATATCCCCCATGTGTTGACCATTCATTCACTCAAGAACTCTTTCGGACTCCACATCTGAACCGTCACGTGTCTTGTTTAGCCATGAATTTCATCATTATTGCCGCTTAATCAAACTGGCCTCTCACAATCCATTTGGAGCCACGTGTCCTACTGACAAATCACCTTTTTCCTCAGCCAGACATCCATCTATATTGCCACCTCATCTGCCATGTAACCGCTAGCTCCTTTTCACTGCTTCACGAAGAGTAAATCTCGTGTTACTTTGGGCTACGAAACAATGCACACCGTTGGATCTTCTCAGAGATGCACTTTCTTTATCTTGCAAGCCACCCTTTCATTGGGCCCACTGCCTTTTCGCTACTTCGCGAAAGGTAAACTTTGGTCATCTTTACCATGCGAACTAGCACCGACCGCTAGATCTTGTCATAAATGTTCGGTCTTTAACCCAAGGATCCACTTACCTTTGGGGCCCTCCATCCCTTCGCTTCTTTACGAAAGGTAAACACCGGGTTACTTCCCTTTGCGAGATCGCATGCATTGTTGGATCAACTAGAACTTGCACAATCTTTACGAAGCCCGACAAAGAAATGAAAACTTAGGAGAAGGTGAAAAATTAAAAACATTATTAACGACCCACCTAAGGCAAAACTTAAAGGGGGGACCTCTTCTCACGACGGACCGACCCTTCCACTTAAGTGGAAAAATTAGCATGAAAATAGAACGTAGGGATTTCAAGATGGAAAAGGTGAATTGCAAAAACCATAAACCCTTAGACCAATAAGCCTCAAAGGCAGAATGAAGAAACTAATCACAATTTTGCAGGCGGATTAGAAAACAAAAATCACCCAATAATCAAAATGGTGATAACAGATTCTTCCTTTCTCAATTGCCTCCTTCCTCGAACAAATTCTTTACTTTATCAATTCCTTTGGAAATTAGATTAAAATCCATGAAGAAGAATTCAAGCTGAAGGATACGGAAAACTAAGTCCATCGTATGTTATTAAATTTTGTGAAGTGACTTTCACCTAGATTTTATTCGTGTGTTACTTTGGGAACATTGTTGTTTGCATGGGCTTGTTCCGGTTAGCATCGATCTACCTATATATTCATTAATGTCTCCAATTAGATCGACCTTCCGGTGAATCAAAATGGTGATATCCGTAACCTGTTATTGTCTCCATGATCAATGGTGACATCTTGTATGGGATGGGTTAAGTTATTCACAATGAATGCTGTGCTAGCATCCATGTTATAGGGTCATGCCACCAGGTACCTCCAATGCACACATTCCATGATTTTGAATATTTTTTAAGTCCCCAGGAATAATCAGCCATCAGTCATGCACAATTCTCCCTTTTCATTTGGAATTTAGGTTGGTGTCCACTGTAATCGGAGCCTTTATAGTTTTGTTGGCCTTGGATCATCTTCCTCATATACGAGCTTCAATGTAATTTGGACTAAAAATTTCTTTTAACCGGATTAGAAAAATGATAATTTCTACTTTTACACATACACCGTATTATGAGTAGTAGAGAGAGAGAGTATTGATTTCCTTGTCAAGCTCTGACTTGAGTTTTAAAACTAGTAAAATGCAACCAACAAAAAAAACTTTCTTATTTTGTTATTCTTAATGGTTCTTCATGTTCATGGGGTTGTTTATCTCTACTTTCTTCTTAAATTTAATCAGTTTAGTATTCTCATGCAACATTAAAATTGTCAAAAAAAAGATAATTTAGAATTACCCTATTTTGGCGAAGCAGCTAATATTTAAGAATTATAAATAAGTTATGGTAAAAAAGGGGGCTGAAAATAAGAAGCGGTTGTATATTAACAAAAATGCCACGTGGCTCCACAATTTGCTTTCCTTCTTTTTTTTCCAAATTTTATTTCTATTTTAAGTGCACAAATTAATATTAATACTATTAATACAGAGTTAAGATGTTTTGTTTAAAAATAAGCAACAAAGATAAATATTCATAGGGTCAGTTGCTCCATAAATAATTCCTAAAAATATTGAGTAGCAACTAGTAGCCAAAATAAGCTAAGCAATCGCATGGGAACATGCCCTAACCATTATCAGACCCCAAAATGTGTTTCCAAACCAATGTTACAGGCCAATGACATTTCAATTTTTCTTTAAAGGAATTTGTCAGGTTTAGAAGTTAGTTTGGAAACATAAAAATTTGAAGGAATTAGTCTAGTTTAAAAGTTAGTTTTGAAACATACTTCGGCCTCCAATATTTGTTTTGAAACTAATGCCAAAGGAAAATAATTTGTAATGCCCACCAAAATACCCTAGAGAAAATAACTAAACTAACTAAAAAAATGGAGATTTTTTTTTTAATCATCTACTAATGCATCATATAAATCTACCATTACTCGAAAACATGGATTAACCTTACAAGAATGCATAAAACATCCTGAACATAACCATATCTTAACATTATATAGTGCAAGCAGAAATAACATTACAACCGTTATCATCTTAATCATACATATATCCATTCACTCTTTCCCCTAGGGTATCTTAACGTCACTAATTACTAGCAACATCACAATAACACATCCATATCATGAAGCCATAAACATTCATTTCATTTAAGTTCTTCTCAAATAATTTCTCCTTGTCATGAGATTATGAGCTATCAATGCATATCTTCATACCCCATTAACTATCTAAGTTCATTTTAAAGCACCAAATCAAATATTCCTAATTTCTATAATATTCCATCATTAGATCTCAACCTTAACATAATGATCATTCTATTATGATATGAATCACATAATGAATACAACATCTAAATTCCATTACAACATCATCATCTCTACAACATCATATCTTATTACATAAGAGTACATGGTACAAGTACATAGTCTCCTTTACATTTACAATGTTATCACGATACAATGTACTATCTCAAATACATAGGAATCAGCTGCATATCCATTCGCATTATGAAGAATCATAAAATCCATAGCCACACATGCTAGCTTCCAAAGAAGAACATCCCTATGGAAGAAGGCATAAAACCACCCGACCATGTGGAACCAAATAGGAACCACCCTCCCATGCTAGGAGATGGCATGGGGTTTCAAATCACACTCAAGACCTAGGCTAACACCTAACAACCATGGGACTCAACATGACTCAATAATAAAGTCAATAAACTCCCAGAGCCATAATCAATAATAAAAGCATAAGGATAATGTACACATGTAGGAAAAGAGTGTCATCACATGCTATTCTCATATGGAACCCATCTCCACCTTGGAGCCAAACAAGGGAGATCGACACACTACATAACGTTATTCCCAATTATAGATCCCAAAACCTCCTCCCTGGGACTCATTGGGACACAAACTCAATTTCATTATCTTGATTAAGTGAATCCTATTTACCCAAATGGGCACTAATCAATTTATTTAAGTTATCACTTGCAATTACAAAGGAAAACTCTTCATGTGGTTCCATAGGTCTAAACCCCCTCCTCTAGAGATCTATTGCTCATGACCTAGGTCATACACATGCAAGAGCCCACTCTCCCAACCATGTGCCATAACCTTAGGGTGAAACATACATCAAAATAACATCACAACATCATGAAGGCTCACAAATGACATAGACACAGCCATAGCATCATCAAAGCAAACAGAAGCATAAGAAGAAACATGCGCCTTAGACAAGCAAGAGCCTTCACCAACATAATAAAAAAATGAACCAAAGCATAAATGTGAGGTCAAAGAATAATCCAAAAGTAGTTCCAGTCCTCAACAGTGAGGCAATAACATGCCACTAGAGCTCTCATAAACATTCCTCAACAACAAGGCTTTCTTCCTCTCACTAGTTGAATAATATCCTTAATGGTAAAGCACAAATCCACTTACTGAAGCACAAAACTAAAATAAAAAAATCCACATAACATCATAAAGACCTATGAGGTACTCAATGGAATCACAAAATGCCTCTGGTAAATTCCCAAAATCAGACAAAGCAATCACAGTGACCAAAACTAGCAAAACCTACATCCTGGAGTAGTTTAGGACAAGAGCATAATGGCACATAAGAGGTTCATAATGATGCATAGGAACCATAATCTATCACATAGAGCTCAAACATTAGCACATTTAAGCCAGCATTAGCGCATAAGGTCCAGAAAGTAAAAATGAAAGGAAATGAAGTCAATAGGTGATGAATGCACCCAAAATTGAACATAGGTTTACAAGTTGACTAAAAAACACTCTCAGAAGGTGCAGGAGGATGAAATAACATAAGAGAAACACTTAAATGAAAAATTATTATCATACCAAGAGGATTCATCATCAATCTCTAGCCACAACCGCACTCAAAAGTACACAGAACTTCACCAAACTCACACAACTTAGGGAGAAGAAATAAAATGGAGATAGGTATAAAATAACATTGCAAAGGCATTCTAATGCACAAAAAACACTCAAGCCATCTATAGGGAAAGTTAAGAAAAAAATGCAATTCACAAAACTTCATGAAAACAACATCTGATAAAGCCACATACACTTCCAATCTTGCAAATGTACATAGAATCATTAGAAGATGCAGGAAACACATAAGGAAATGCAAATACAATCCAAAAGCTCCTTTAGACTTAATCAAGATAAAAAGAAAGAGGGACCACAAATTTAAATAGGAAAATGTAGAGAAGACTATTGGATATTAGAGTTGTTGGAATGTGTTCACTAGTACATTCGGGGCTGATTTTCAATGACCTATTGTCGTAATTTCAACTACTTTTTGTCATACTACCAACAAATGATACTGTCGATAACTCATCATCAGATATTCTGACGACATCCTGAACTCTTCCGACGATGTCCATGATCGCTCCTCCAACCAAAAATATCATCAAATGGACGTCAGAATTCCAACGCTCACCACAATTATGCATCAACTATGACTACGATGACCGTTCGACAAGAAAGTGTCATCGGATATACAGCCTCCTCGTCGGTTGTTTCTTCAATTAGCATCAGAATTCTAACGCCGGCTAGAAACTTTGCACTGATGAGGATGTTGTTGATTTGATGGTTTGGCTATCGGTGCAAAGTTGTGTTGCCATCAGAATTCCGATGGAGATTTATTTTAAAAAAAAATTAATACGCATGCCAATTACAATGGTTCTTGTTGGTTCTGTTTTAGCATGTGGGGTATGATTCAGACCTTGACCTCGGTTTTGAGACCTCGGGTATTGGAGGCTATTAAGCCTATTAAATGGGGTCTTCAACCTGTCTTCAACCTACCCATTCCCAAACAACTCACCTTCTATTATTCTTGGTACAAGTTGATAAGAATTGGGTCTATCTGGTGTGTATGTATCTCTAAATAACCGACATGTTAATTTTAGGATTAGATTGTAACAAAAAATAGCAGTAATAGAAAGCAAAACAATGTGCACAAGGAACAATGAGAAGTATCTTACAATATGGCTTCAACACTTGAAGCAATCAAAACCAACAAACTATGCACAATAGGATAATGCCTTCAACAAAGGATATACAAATAATAAACTTATCTCTAAGCATAGGGTGTATCCTGTTAAGGAGGTTCACTGCCCCAAAGATAGTGTTTGTTGCTCTAGGATGAAGATCATTGTCATCAATGATAGTTCAGAGCCTTCAAATGAAGCTCGTTGTCCAGAAGATGAAGTTTGCTACCCTTGAGAATACCCTTGAGAATAGTTCGTTGTCTCTAGAATGAAGACCATTGTCACTACAAGATGGTTCACTATACTTAAATTATAGTTCACTGACTCAGAGAAACAATTTGCTGAATGAAGGAGATAATTTTCTGATTGATGACATCATGCTGAGAGTGTGTAGATACAATAACTAAGCCTTTGTATGTATATGTGATTCAGCCTACCAATTCACTCTAGGTCGGCCCTTTCAACTTGGCGCAAAAACATAGGGTTAAGATTACAAGATACATAAGATAGGGCTTGTCCTATTCACAAGTTACAAGTTACATTCAATATAGTACCACAAGTTACATCGCCCAATTAGGGTCAGACCAAATTACAAGTTACGTTTATAGGGCCTGTCCTATTCACAAGTTACATTATATATAGGTTTTGCCTAATATTCATAGAAAGACATAATTACAAGTCACATGTTTTTGGGCCCAACCCTAAGTGGTTCAGATTGCATGAGAGGTAATACATAGGAATTTAAGTGTCATTGACAACATTAAAATTCAATAGTCAGGTATCCGAGCTAGCTACAATTTTCAACACACAATAGAGATCACTACTCCACTAAGGTTGAGATTGCAACACTAATAATAAGGTTGTTGTCTTAGTTGATAATAGGACCACTCCTCAAAGACAATGATATATACCTTGATTATTGTGTATATATCATTCTTTGCATTAACAAAGGGTCAGATTGATGTTTGGGCACAATTTGAGTTATAGAAAATTGTGAAGTCTTGAAACAAGACAATTTTCCCTTATTAGAGATGGTGTGAGTCTGGTTGTCATGGTGGGGACATGATAGAAGCTTGCACGTGAGAGTTAGAGTTGAAATAGTTTTCTATGTAAGGGTGGGAAAATGTTGCATTTTGGTTCTAAGGGGAGATAGATCTTACTTCATATGGAAAACTAGGATATACAACCATGGTGAAAAGGTTGAAGAATCTATTCATATTCTCATCAGCCTTGGGTGTTAAGCACTTCTATAATTTCATTAAATGTTTGTGATTGACAAAGTTACCTAAGTTACCTTTGGTCAAGTCATGGTGTTGGATTTCTTGGACAAGAGTGTTTACCAAAGCTTATAGTTCAACTATGGAATAGAATTTAAGAAGATTAAACCATTCTAAGAGGATCCTCCAATATCCATGGCCATTATGTAGTGAGCTAATGATTCATTTTGTAAGGTTTGTAGCAGTTTGTTGCATATTGTAGATTGTGTAATTGATATCCCATTATCTATTAGGGAGTATAAGACACTGATTAGGTGACTCCATTGATTTGTTCAGGTTGATTTGGCATTGATTATTTATAGGATTTGGGTTTGCATATGAATAATTTGAGTATTGATTAAGGTGCATGTTGGCTGTGAATTGTGAATGTTGGGGTCATAATTCCCAATTGTATAAAACAAGTAGTGAAAATATAAAAATATCTTAACAACCCAAATAGTTATGAGAGTTCAACTTTAGGCTAGATTTAGTTGTAAAGTCAATAATGAATTCAAATGATAAAAAAAATACAAGGAATTCTTGTTATCTTTCATGCAAGGGGAACAAAATATCATGTACAATATATAAATAATTAGTTGTATATATATTTTAACTTTTCTCCAATCCAATAACAAAATATCCTCGTGATTGACCAAGCAAAGTGATCTAAACCTTAGAAACTAATAAACTTATCCTGATGTTTGCCAAAAATAGTGATTCAAAACCTTAAAACATTAATCTTTCCTTGATGATTGCCAAAGAAAAGTGATACCAAACACTAGAAATAAATAAAAGTATATGCATTTTATCTATAAAGTCTGCAATTATTAACTAAATAAATATGTATATATAGTGCATGGCATCTTTCAAAAGGAATTTAAAGCATTCACCAAATGAGGAGAGGAAAGTTAGATGTATAGGTGCTACTAAGTTTAGAGCAATATCATTTTGGAGGAGATGTAATTCTAATATTGTGGTTTGGAATTCTCTATTCAGTAACGTTCATTTGGATTTTGTGTGTGTGATATGCTTGCGTTATAAATCTCTAAATTACAAAATGGATACCTACAGTCTGACCTTATATATATAAATGTTGTGCATAATGAATGACGATAATAAGGAAAAGGAATACCTGAAGTTTTGCCTCAAACCCAGCAAAGCCAGATTGATCAATAGTCTCAGATCCAACAATGTCTACTAGAATCAATCTCCCTCCCATGGTAGGTACATCCAAAGTTATCAAATAAGCATGATAATGGAAGATAGATAATAATGAGCCGTATGCAGATCTATTGGAATAAAACAAACTTAAAACAGTAAACATTGTATTAAAAATAATTGCCCACCTCGAGAGTGTTTTATTTTTCAAGAGCTACTCAAGTGCAGCAATTTCAGACTCATTTCTTTGACTTTCCACTAGGCTGACTTCTCCCTCTTTATCAATCAAATTTGTTAGCACAACATTTTGCAGACATATAAAAAGTTATCAAACCAATTAAGAATGAAATACAATGGAAAAAAAACTTAGAAAATATAATTTCACTGCAAGCCATTCCATTACTATAGCCAGTAGTATTGTAATTGACAACTCATCTAATAATGAAGTGGTGCAGCTATATGGGATGTTACTCTAAAAGTTGAACATCAAAATTGAATAAGACCTTCCAATTGAATAAGACATTACTTTACACAAGCTCCAATATTAGAATTTATTGCATTACAAAGTTGAATAAGACCCTCCAGCTTCCAAAAGTGTAGACAGTCAACTGTACATGTTGTTGTCCAATTAAAGGATTCAATATTTTAAGTGAGTTGGGGAGCTATGCCAACACAAGTTTCTAACCAACCTCAACAAATAAAATTTTGGAACCATGCAAATTTAGTTACATTATCAACCACTCTCCCATTCAAGTTGATCTTGAAAAAAGCAAGGTGACATGATAGCTAGCATACCCATGCAAAATCAAATAATTACACAGCAACATGAGTATGCATTAGGGAGGACTAGACCATACATCCATGAAGTAATCATGCTGAAAGCACAACAACATGAGTCAACCCCATAAAGGATGAAGTATTTACATAAAGTATGAAATATACCTTTGACACATATAGTGCAAAAGACACATGAATACACATAAGATATCAATCAAACATAAATCTTGGATCATACTAATAAAGAAGTACATATAAATACATGAATATATTTAAGGCATGATTTGAATAAGGATCATACATGTGAGTATATGTATCTTATAAAGCATGGGATGTGTTGGTTCCCAAAACCACATATTGGAAATCACATAGTATTGCCACTTCTCCTACTGATCTCTCAATCAGTCTTGGCCAACAAACAGGAATGGTCGCAAAGAACTTCAGGCTTCGCTCAACCTAGGTGGATAAAACCTTATCACCCAATCTACTCTGTTGGTGTGAAACTTTTCTATAGCGAATTTAGAAAACCTTACAGCTCCAAGATGGCAATTGTTCTTGAACTCGATTTTATTATCTGAAAACTGTAACTGTTACTTGTAAATGAATGTTTATAATATTATAATTGTATGACTTAGAAATATATTTCCTTAATGAAGCTCACTCTGAAAATACTTGATTCAAAATATATAAAATCAACAAAAGACCATTGCCTTAATTCGTTACTGATTTCATACCATTTCAAATAAGAGATTCTACATATAACCTTAGAGATAGTTTTAATAACTTGTTAATGGAACAAGACCATCATTTCAAAGGCTTCAATATGAGTTGTAATTAAAATATAACATCCAGTTAGTCTTACTGAATTTAACATTGCTATGAAAGACCAATAAGACAATTTGAAGTTTGTCAACCAATCCTCCAAGCTGTTATTCAAATTGAAAATCAATCTTAATCACAACAACATAAGACTACACAGTGAAACAATCTAGGTAAATAGATTTACATAAGGAATTAATCAATTCAATTGAAAGATAGATACCATAATGAATTAACAACACTTAAAAATTTATATTAAAAATATAATACTTAAACCAGTTGATTTCAGCATGTATCATCCACCAACGTGACACTTCCAGACAACGAGTTCATAAGAAAAGCATGAAAGATTGTCTTGATAAAAACTATAAAGAACTTATGTCATATGTTTTTCCTAAAAGATCCTCTATATATAGATGAGGATTCAGTTTGAAGATGAAAGGACATACCCTTTCATTAAAATTAAAACTAACAAAAAACTAACTAGAAACTAACTGCCTAAAAACTATCCTAACAGACTAAAACTAACTTAACTACTGGACACATTACATAAAATCACTTGAAAACAATAGTTTACAATGTTTGAAAATAATTTTAATCTCCAAGGACCTCGCCACATTTCTAAATATGCTTCAAGTATTCTTTTGATTTATAGGTGTCTTCATCATGGGTCAAGTCCCTAACAACGATCTCCCATGTGATGAACTTTTCCATCTATTCTATAGTCCTTGTCAATTCCAAACCATAATAATGAGAAACATCAAGAGCAACACTGAAAAGGGTCTGACATTCTAAGAGCCACTTGTCTTTATCCTTGATTTCTCCATTCTGATCTGTCAACTCTATAAAATCATACTTTGTTATTTCTTTACATTCATCAAATTCAATCTTCAATTCTTCTCCAAACCTTTCATGTGCATCTATAAGACCCTGTATTTCTTCAATCAATTTTTTATTAGCACCTACCATCCTCTTATCATGTTGCAATGTTCCTAACCTGTTGTAGATTTGATGATGGGATAGGGCAATGTCCATGTTCTTCTGATATACAGTCCAAAATTCTCCCAGAGGTATCAATAATTTATTAAATCTTTTTGTTACCAATATAGAGGAAGTGTCTGATCTCACATTTTGAATTGTCTAATCTCACACTTTGAATTTGACTTTGGATCCTCTTATTTTCTTGTAATAACTCTTCATATTTCTTTTTGATTTGGGATCCATCATGAGTAATTTGTAGTGGTTGACCTCCTCCTCTTAGCAATCCCTCATACAAACCTTTATATTGATCTCTCTTTTATCACCTTGATTAATTATGCTTTATTAAACCGTGAAAGATCAATACCCATATCTGTTGTTATAACAGGATCCACTTCACCTACCTTCAATTTCATCATGTGCCCAAAGGCCTTATCCACATGAATAATGTTTGGTCTTTTTTTAGGAGGGTAAAGGGCCCATAACCATAGAGATTCCTTGTCTTGATCAAATCTCAAACCAATAAAAACATCTTGAACTCCCTGGATATCTAATTTGAACTCTTTATTTTATGATTTCAACATATTGTCAAAAATGAAAGATGCACTTAAGTCCCATCCTAGGAAAACAATAACACCAGCTTCAATTAAAATTTTTCTCCCTCTATGAGGGGTCATAGTTGCGACCTCTGCATCAATCTCTTCCTTAAGTTTTCTCAATAACTCTGCTTCATTTTCAGGGGTAATATTAGGGACAAAGTCCCTTAACTTCTTACCTTTGAAATGATAAAGAAAATATTTAAATTCCTTAGACTGAACAAATACATCATTAGAAACAAAAGTTTAATAGGCATCACTTTTAATACTTAACCTGGTGATAAATTTTTCCTACAAGTCTGGTTCCTCAACAATATCAGGTGCCTACTGTCTGGATATGGTTTCAGTATCCTCTGATTCTTCTTCACCTTCCTCTTCTTTTGCTTCCATTTCTTGTAATCTCAGCCTCTTCTCTTCCAGGTCTTTATTCAAATTATCAATAACCATTTGGGCTTCTTCCTCTTCCATATTTCAAAACAAGTCCTCTAATTCCATCGAAATGTGCACATAATCTCCCAGGCTCTGTCCTTTCTTGCACATACATATGTATCCTTCAGGGTCATAATTAGCTCAGGTAGTAAACTTGAACAAATTGTATTCTTCAATTATCTTTATGTCAATGACCTCATTGGCCCTAGTTGATACAATAGTAAAATCTCTGAAACTAAGGGTTCCAGGCAGAAAAACTTGTTTGTGCATGCTTCCAAAATGTTTATCCTTTGATACACTTAACTGCCTCACAATTTCCAAATAGGCAATTCTGTCTAGTAAAAGTTTTGGCAAGAGATAAGTGTTTCCTTCAAAGCCATAAATTCTAAAACAAGTGAAGTCCTTATGCACTAGCCAATCACCTCAATTGTGGTTCACTAGACCCATATCATCAAAGGTAGCAAGTCTTAAGAATTTCTTAATTTCAAGTGAAATTGATCCCTCACATGAGACACCGAAAATTTGATATAATAGTTTTACAATCCATTCCTCAAACTTAATGTAATTTGATCTTCCATACCGTGAGTCCCATATCGATGTCCACATCTATATAGGTTGTTGTTTTCCTTCCTTGTCTACTGTGCTCAATTGTAGACTCAAAGGCCACATGCCCCAATGTCTTCCATAAAATAATATTATGTGCATCAACAATGAATAAAACTGAAATGTGGGTTCCTTATTGTCCCTGAGGTCCAAGAATCCCTCATGTAGTTTCTCAGAAAGGTATGCAACATAATTAAAGAGCCTTGGTTCATATATTTGTATATTAGGTGCTAATACTAGAGTCCCAATGTTGGCCACATCTGGAACTTCAACACCCCCCACTTGTCCACATGACATGTAAGTATACTACAAGTAATCCCTGAATATGTCCATGCTAAAAGCGGGACCATCCTCATCAGTCAAAACACCCTTCTTAGCATTATGAAAGGCGAGATTTCACCCTTGATAAGTAGTGTCCATTTTCACAAATTCTTCTTCCAATTTCTCAAAAGATAAGGGCACATTAGGATTAAAGTCAAGGTTAAAAAAATCATCTATGGTGCCTCTATTAAACCTAATAAATACATCATCATTTGGAAGTTGTATGCACCTCTTTACAGAATCATAATTCCTAACCAAATTTTCCAACAGTCTAATATTTACAAACACATTTGGAACAACCAGCTTGCCTAAATTTGTCATCCATGGGTTACAAATTTGAACTTCTCTATTCCATCTCAAGAAATGAAATAGGAAAATTTTGTAACCCCTTACCTTAGTCGACACATCTCCAACCCTCTTAATTTTGTCCTCCAGTTGATGTCTAATAGGCAAATGTTGTTTTGATCTTCTGGATTTTGGCCTTGGTGCTTGCATTCGGTGGATCATGTCCTAGTTCAATCTCCATTTAGGAGGAGTCTCTGATGTTTTTGGTTTATTTGATGTGGACTCAGACCCTTTAGCAATTCTCTTTTTCCCTAAAGATCTTGAGGCCTCCATTTTTGCAATTGTGAAGATTTCTTAGCCCTAGTTCTTCAATTATGTTATCTACTTGAAAAAGATACGCTGTGTGAAGAGTTATGAGCATAAATTATCTATTCATGTTATTTTATTTCCCGAGTGAGTTCTCAATTAGCCTCATGTGAGCCACCAATTAAACTGAGAGCATTAAATATAGGTTGCTTCTAGTTTCAGTTTGAATTAACTTTGCAATGGCTTATCGGTCTGTCATCTCGGTAATCTCTCTTTTCAGTGAAATCTTTGTCAGGACAATTAGAAGCCATATGTCCAATCTTATCATAATTGAAACATTTCAAGGTTAGTTTTCCTTTATACTTACCTTTTCCTCTTGGTAACATTTTGGCCAATAGTGCTTCAAATTCTTCTTGCTTTTTGATTTCTTGATACAGTTTATGTACCTCCTCCATGTTCTTCTGAAATCTTTCACTTGCTCCACTATGATCTCCTTCAGAGTACTTATACTTTCTTTCATTGTAATCATTAGATTCATTTAGATGAAAAGAACTAAATGCAGATTCAACTTTATTTACCGATGACCCACTGTTATCAAAATTACTTAACTCAAATGCATGTAACTTACCAATAGTAGCATCCAAGGAAACTGGCATATTAGGTACAGACCTCAATTCATTGATTGTAGAGACTCAGATTGCATAGGTAGGTAGAAGGGTTCTTAACAACTTACTTGTCACATCCTTTTCTTCAATAGTTCCTCCTGCTCCCTTGATTTGATTTACAATCTCCTTAGTCTTGTATTGTACTGGGTTATGTTCTCACCTTCATTCATCCTCATAGATTCAAGTTGTCCTCTTAGACTATCAACTTTTTCTCTTTGAACATGTTCATCTCCTCCATATATAGATATGAGCTTAGTCCACATTGCCTTTGCATCATTGCAGCCTTCTCGATCATTAAACTCAAAATCGGTCAATGCAGATGTTATTTCAATCATTGCTTGAATGTGTTCTTACTTTGCCTTTATTTCTTTCATAGTCAATGGATAGGTGCTTGGTGTAACAAAATCATTCTCCAAATAGTATAAAGCATATTCTCCAACTCCTGATAGATGTAGCTTCATCCTTTTCTGCCATGTAGAGAAACTTGACTTATTCAGCTTAGGTGCATCCCTCTTATACATCTTGGATCTTTAACTCAAGTGCCTTTAAACATTCCTTTCGGAGTCTAATGCTCTGATACCAATTGATAGTTCTGATACTTAATATAAGTATAGATCCAATAGCCAACAAGATGAGAGGGGAGGGGGGGGGGGGTGAATCATACAAACTTAATCATCAATGAAAACATTAGATTCAACCTCTGTAACATATATCAGTCATATAATA
The DNA here is from genome assembly GCF_030272615.1 of Cryptomeria japonica. NCBI lineage: Eukaryota > Viridiplantae > Streptophyta > Pinopsida > Cupressales > Cupressaceae > Cryptomeria > Cryptomeria japonica. Next base: position 2,804,014 of record NC_081413.1, read on the forward strand.
AAACTGTCAAACATGCAAACTCAAAAGCATATGAACAATATAAACCTCATAACACCAGATTTAACGTGGAAACCCAAATAGGGAAAAACCACTATGGGATTTCGGACCCACTAAGAAATATACTCTTCTAGAGTATGCTCGGTTAAAATCCAATCCTATTAAAGATTACAAAACACATTGCTAGATGTGACCCAGTTAAGGGATTTCCCTTAGATTTGTTAGGATCTTCACTTTGTTAGAAGTGACCTTGTCAAAGGATTTCAAACACTCATTTAGAATGTCACCTTGTTAGAGGATTTACATATAAGACTGTTAAGTCCACTCGGTTAAGAGATTTCCTATCACTTTCACAAACCAATAGTAATACAATCTATTTGCAACTTCACATCTAAAATGCTAATGCAGATTCTTATTTGTTCAATACAATCTAGACATGGAACTAATCTTGTCTATCTACTGGGCATCAATACTCTGTTATTCTAATAGGCCTTCAAGCTTCTGTGCTCAGTGATCACTATGTAGCATCCCTATGCATACACTTGCCCACATGCATTGTTTATCAATAGTTCCTTATTTATAAACAATCATCTAACCGCTTAATCTCCTTGATCACATTTCCCATGATCAATCATAGCCATCAGATCTTCAATCTTGTCCAGGTTCATTGTATCTTACGATCTGAAAAACATTTTACCCCACCTCGGAACTTGTACAATCATCTCGGAACTTGTGTTATGGTAATGTGGTTCAATCTGAGCTATAGATCTTCTTGTCGACTTTCCATTGCCTTAGATTCATTAACAAACTTTTTCTACAGCTTGCCAATCATTGATCCGCTCCAGCTCATCAACATCTTTCATTAAATATCACATGTAAACATTTAGTGCATTCTGTTATAGCTCGGTTACAACTCAGTGAGTACTAAAATTTACTCGGTAGACATTCTATCTTCATTAACCGACTACAATAACCTTAGGGTTTACCAACTAGGATCCTTAGGGTATACTGACTAGGTTCTTTGCTTGATAACATAGTATTGTATTACCCTTTACATTTTACAACATATGTATGATGTTAGAACGATCTAAAACATCAAGATCTCATCATTGTCTGACTCGGTAGAGTTTCCCATTGAATAACTTATCCCTTTATTCATCATATTCTTTCTTGTGTCTTTACCGACTTCTTTATATCATATTTCTTAAGATATGGCAACATCATACTGAATTAGAAAATCAATTTCTTGACATCAATGACAAAATAATAATATCAAGATTGTAAAACATCTTTAATCAGTTATGTCCATAATCATCAACAACCTTCTCAATATCCTTGTTATATTGCCAACAAGAACAACATTTTAAGAGCATAATAATTTAAAAATTTATATTCTAATAGGATGTTCATTGTAACATGCAGAGTGTCCATGAATTCACTTAAGCACACATGTTGTGCATGGAGCATGAAGAGTACACTCGAAACATGAGGAATATAAATAAATACACATGAGTCATAAGACATACATTAAATTAATACCTTGAAGCATTAAGCATACAATGAGCACTTAAAGCATCAAGCATACAAATGAATACTCTTGAATTATGAAGCATACAATGAATACTTAAATCATGAAGCATACAATGAATACTTAAATCATGAAGCATACTCATGAATATACTTAATGCATAAAGTAGGAAGCATACATAAAGCATGAGGCATCCAGATGAATCCACTGAAGTCATAAAGAATACACTTGAATATATGTAGAGCATGAATTCTCTTAATTCATGAAACATACATATTGTTATATGCAAGGTAGGAGCATGAAGCATCCACACAAGACATGAAGTAATACACACAAATACCCCCTAAGGTACAATGTATATATGAAAAAGTACATGTATAAATCATACAATGAGGAAATCATGTTGAAGACACAATAGACACATTAATATCCACAATTTATCAGGTATATATACATAAAACATTCATTTAAGAGTAATATACATGAGGCACATGGATGCACTTAAAGCATGAAGTATGCACATAAAACATAAAGAATACATAAAGAGCATACACATGAATATACTTGGGGCAAGAAGCATTCATGCAAAACATAGAGTGTACACATAAGGCACAAATACATGTAAAGCATGAAGTGTACGCATGAATTCACTTAAGGCATGCAACATGTACACATAGCATAAAGTATACATAAATACCATAAGATGTGCATACAGGTAGCATAAAGTATACATAAATACCATAAGATGTGAAGTGTACACATAAGGCATAAGATAATGGATACATGTAAGCAAAGAATCAACATACATGAATATATGCAAGGCATGAAGTAATGCTCATAAGACATGAAGGAGCTATGTAAAGCACAAACCATACATATGAATACATGCAAGGCATGAATCATACATGTAAACCGTGAAGTAATACATAAATACACATAAGGTACAAGCATATATGAGAAAGGTTTTCATGGAGTGGACATTCTGAAGACACATCGATCATGAAGCATACAAGAGAGAGGTATTCATGGAATAGACATTTGAAAACATCTCATTCATGAAGTAACACAAATACACATACAATATAAAACACATATGCCAGACACATGATAGACATGGTGCAAGCACAAGGTATACATGAGGGAAGTGTACATATAAAACACCCATGGAGTAGGCATGCTCAAAGTATATTAGACACTTAGCAATTAAAGGCATACTCATAAGAATGCAATGCTAGCTAGATCAATTCAATTTTTGATTTATTTAAGAAGAGGGTTGAATCATTAGTTCTAACTGAGTAGTTGTTAAAGCAAGTTCATCCAACAGGCTAGCAGAATCATGCTCTGCATCATAATGCTCCAATGTTGACCTTACCTAATTCTTTTTTGCTCATTGAAGCTTACACAAATGCTACTAATGATGTCATGGGAGCCATCTTGTTATAAGATAGTAAAATAGTATGCTACTATTCAAAGGTTTGTTTTTCAACAATGAGGAACTATCTATCTTATGATAGAACTTTATGCATTAGTCTAGGTGATGAGAAAGACTCAAATTATGGGGAATACAAATAGAAAGAAAATACATGATCATCGAGGGAAAATCTAAGATTTGTTGACAAATATAAGATAGCAACCATCAAGATCATACAATAGTGATAAGGAGAATGCCTAAATAATAGTCCATATGAATCACCAAGTAATAGCAGCATATAGTCATAATAATCCTCACACAAAGCAACCATGGGGTCAAGTAATAAAAACTAGAACAATAAATTCCATATAAAAGTGGTTAGACCTAAAATGATAAGGAAAATTTAAAAATGCTAAAGAAAATGTCAAGTAATAAAAATACTTACAAAAATGAGGCATATTCATAACTATTGTAGTCCGACCATGGATATCAACACTAGAAGAAACTCATACAAGACAATATGGGAGTTCATTATACCCAGCAACTTATGGTGTTGTTGTTCATGTTGGCTCTGTTGGACCCTGCAATTAAGATTCAATATACATTATTCAATAAGAATAACTGTGCAACATAATGAAATATTGAAAAGTGTGTTCTCATTGAGCTTCGCTTGGTTTCAAGAATAGTTTAATATTATCTACTTAACAGGGCCAACCACATGAAGGTGGAAGCTCATTTGGCCCCTCCCCCCCCCAACATCACTCTAAATTCCCCATTAACATATAACATTCATTCATTCTTTCTACCATTAATAAAATATAACATTCATTCATTAATATCACATAACGTTCATTAACACATAACATTGATTAACATTAATTAACATGCAACATTTATCAATATTAATTAACACATATCATTCATAACAATTCATTAGTACATAATTACATTCATTAACACATAAAAATCAGTCATTATCAAATAAGGTAGATTACAATCATTTCTTTTTTTGTTTTTTCTTTGAATCTATGAAAAAACTAAGTGGAACATCATTTTCTTCATCATTTCCCCCCTCTTCAGTTGTTTCACCCTCTGCTTGTGATCTCAATGTATGCCTAGTCCTATGCTGAGGATGAGGACACTGAAGCAAAGGGGGGTCCTCTGCAATAACAAATAAATGGGTTAAATTCAAAACATTTTTTATTATTGTTACAAGTATTTCATTAATTTAGAGAACATAATTGTTTCTCTCTTTACTTGATGGGGCCACATCATTTTGTCTAGCCTCAACCTCAACATGTAGAACACCCTCTAGATCCTTTGGAGTTGAAATACTAAAGGTTACATTAATGTTGAACACCAATTGAAATTAAATTTGTTTAAAGGAATAATAGTGGTCCTCTTTACTTGATTTGGGAACATCACGTTCCTAATGTTGTGTACCCGGATCATGCTCCACTTGGTCACCACTGACTACATGCTCTAAAATATTAACAAAAAAAGGTTACATTAATTACTAATCTAATTATAAATTAAGATGTTTAATTGTATTAATAATTATATAAATAAATTTGAATAGAAAATGAATACCTCCACTACTGGGATGCACATATGGACCTTCATGTGTAGGTGGTGTTTCACGATTAGCAGGTTGCATTCCAATGTCATGCATATTATTATCATTGCTTGCTTATTTAAAACAAATATAGTCACTTTATGTTGGAACTCAACATCAATTAGATTATTGTAGGTAAAGTATTTGCTGGCATTGCATTGTCATTGATGTCAAACCGGTATAGGATGTTATCGGTATCACTAACATTGATGTAAACTAGTGAACAAGAGGTTGTTGGCATTAGAGTTTGATGTCAACTAGTATAGAAGATGGATCAGTGTGGGAGAAGAATTAATGTGTTGTCATTGATGACAACCTAGTGACCATCCTCTTGCAGAAGGAAGAACTGGTGTGCTAGATGTGCAATAAAGAGATCACTCTATAGAAAGGGTATTGATATGATGTTGCATACAGCTGATATGAAGAGATTACATGATGAGCACTAGTTATGCTGAAGTGGAAGAATACTGGTTGGTTCACATCAACACTGGAGGAGAAGTTTGAGTAGGCCATCGGATTTCTAGTGTGAGGTTGACTAGCAGGACTCCCACCGGTTGAAGAAGCTATCACTGACTAGGTGATAGATTGATAGAGAATGTTCCCTCTATGTGCACGATGACATATGGAATGTGGATGTTGTTTCATCCCCTTAGTAAAGTCACACTTGTACCGACAAAATGATTCCCTAAGATACTAAGGTGATTGAATGCAGAGATCAATTGTACAAGTGAAAGATAAGGAAGTCTCTAGTGCATGAAATCAGAAATGCACACTGGATAAACAAGATGTATCACCAAGAAAGTGAAAGAAGAATGAGGAATTGAGATGGTGTGTTTGTCATCTTGACAAACCAAATGAGAGGAGAACCGGTTTAATAAAGAAGAATGCTAGTGAGTCTGGAGGAATATACATGGGATATCGGGATGCTGAAGGAAGGTTGTTGCAAAAAAGCTAGAGTGTGATGAATTGGTGTCATCAACATGTCTCAATGGAAATATGGACAAGGTGCAGGTGCAGAAGACTCCCATCTATTAGAGAAGTGCATGATTTGGATAGACATGTCTGAAGACTGGTTTAGGTGTTCCAATGACAACTCAGCAAGTGCAGACGATGAGTGAACCAGTAGAATGTGAGATACCAGAAGGATTAGTTAAACAGAAGTGAAGAGGAATCAGTAGAGTATGTGGTCAATGACCAAGCTAAGCCAACAAAGTAGTGTGATGAGGTGGATACCAACTGTGATACCACATGAAGATGAAATGGCGAATGAAACATGCATAGGTCGGTGAAGTAAGGTCAGCAAGGTAGTTGTGATTGGTTTGACGTTAATGGTGACTGCAAAGCTATAGAGTTGCAGAGTTGCATAGCTCAAGATCCAAGATAGACTGGTTGTGTGGATCAAAGTAGGTGAAGGAGATAGTTGGATCATTTATGGTGATTGACTGAGCAAAGTTGATAGAATGGTTGCAGGTTGCTGAAGAAGGAAGGTGTGTTCTGGAAGGCACGTAAATGGTGGATATGTATAGATTTACATCTCCAATTTGTGATCCAGTCAGAGTTGATTAGATTCGGTGTGTCTCGTGATCAATGGAGAAAACCCAAAGGTGCCAAGTTTGAATTGGTTTTTGGCAAGAAGTCTAGGTTATAAATATGTGAGGCTAAGAGATAGATCAGGCTGCTGAATGGAAGAAGATTATGTTGTTGCAAAGTGACTAAGTGTTACTTCTACACATGAGAGCAAAATAGTCAAGCGCTCAACAAGTATCTGAGAAGAGAGTAAGAGTGAGGGAGAATCAGGTTGAAGTGTTCAACTAGTAGAAGAGCAGAATCGGTAGTGTCTATACTAGGAAGGCATAGGTGAAGAAAGATGCAGAATAGGCAGGTATAGAATTGGCTAAGTATAGTACTAGTGGAGTGCAGTAGAGAGATGAAGGAAGTGAGAATCAATAGAGAGAAAGGTGAATCGATAAGCAACAACAGTAAGAAGAGAGAGCAGTGAGTAAGAAGAGAAGAACCAGCAAGATAGTGACTGAGTTGGTGAAGATTCAGTCAGAGTGTGCAGAGAACTGGTAAGGCTGAGGAGATACCTTGCCAATAGGGAAGATTGTATTGAGTTGTTACAAGATTCACTTGTAACTAGATTACTACCTTTGTAATTGATGTTTAATATTGTGATCACTGAGTTGTAGCTTGGTGTAAGGGTTGTAGCTCCTTGGGTTGGTGCCCTAAAGTCAAGGGTTGGTGCTCCTTGGGTTGGTGCCCTAAAGTCAAGGGTTGGTGCTCCTTGGGTTGGTGCCCTAAACTTTGTAACTATGTTTTCATTGTGAGGTTGGTTTGGAGCAGTATACTCCAGTAGCATTGCTCACTAAGGTTTTTCCCATCTCGGGTTTTACTCATAGATCCCAGTGTTATGAGATGCCTCTTTGTGTGTGATTGTTTTAAGTTGGTCTTCTCACTAACTGGTATGTCTCCATTGTGTTAGATTCCACCAACTGGTATACACACATAGGATAGCTAAAGGGAAAAATTTAAGAACCATTGATTCACCCCCTCTCAGTGGTGCATTGTGTCTAACAGTATTCAATTTGAAATAATTTTCATTAAGCTTATTTACCTCTGTGATAGATGCACCAGAATCTTGTGTTTGCCCACTCAATTCTCATAGCCGATCAACCACGACTATATAGCCTAGCTGGTAGGAAATTCTCTTGTCATCTTCTGTGGGCGCTCTATTGAATTCAGAGCCCTGCAGTTTTGCTTGGTATCATGAATTTTGCTTGCATTGTTGGATCAAAAAAAAATCGTTTGCAATATAAATATTTTGATGCAATATTTCATTTACAGATACTTACAATTCATGTGGAAAGTTTCATATAACCACCAGAGCTGAGTTTGTGTTGCCCATGATTTTCTTGTCTTGCCTTGGTTGCCTTTGACGTGTCACTCAGTCTATGAAAAGTTTGAAATATGTTAGATTATATAAATATAAAGAGTAATTAATTAGTACATAATTACATTCTTAATATTATCCCATACCTTCTTTTGGCGTCTGCTGGTGTATTTCCTTTTTTCCTTTCAATTCTCTCCTTGGCATCCAAAATCAAGTCCTTCTGGTCCCTCTCTGGAATCATGGGGGGATGCTCGTACTTTATGTTCTTCTCTAAATGGGTCCTATATTGGTCCTTGACATAATTTAGATATGTGCTAGCTTTTTCAAGGAGCTTGGTTTTGTCAAAAGTGTCATTTCCAAACCACTCAACCATACGGTTTGTCAATTCATCTTTTAACCTTTTTTCTTGGTCATTCCACCTTTTAAAGAAAAAATAAACCTGATAGATTCAAAAATGAACTGAAGCTACATTTATTATAGTTCAAGAAATGGATCAAAGGAAAACTATTCTAGCAATGATATGAAATCAAAATAGCTGATTAGGGTTAGTTCACGTATGATGTTCCACCTTTTACGTATGGTGGGCCCAAATATCTGCAATGCAATGTCATTAAGATTTTTATAAAATATATCATTTCCTACAAAAAAATCATGGGATCATTAGTCCAAAATGAGTGATCAGAAAGTAAATTACAATTAGACTATATATAATAATAATTCTAAAGTACCTGGAACCTTCTGTATCTTTAAGGGAATCATTTCTTCGTCGCTCACCACCAATGTGGCCTGCAACGTTCTTGTACTAGAAATACGAGAAGATCCAGGAAATGATGGTAAGTTATCAGTAGTAGTCGCCTCTGGCGCATCCTAATGTGCATCTCTTTCTACGGAAAATGAATCCACTATGAAATGCCCCCAAGAAAGAACGCTTGAAGGGAAATAAACACATAACAAAAAATAGAGCAAAAGAGGGATCTACTAGCAATAGGTGGGCCAATATAACGTGCAGTAGAGGATGACTACATGATGCATGTTGCCGACATTATAGTCAAAAATACAAGTGGGGCTAACCTCTGATGAGGCACCGATGACATTTGCATAGGAACATTGATAACACCTGAAGAATAATACATTAAATATATAAAACATTAAATATATGAAAAATGCAAGAATTGTAAACAAGGATAAACCTTTATTATGAACATTGACAATATCAAGTATGATGTATTTTGGGTACTCAAAGTGATAAGCCAAGTAAGTGATAAGCCAAGAAAATTGTCATCACCTAAACTACCTACAACATCTTGATCATGGCCACCAATTTCATGAGGATGCATAAATGGCTATAAAAACAACACGTACACATTTTAGTTAATGACATAAAAGAGTATAAAATATAAACTATTATTGAACTTTTGTTATAATTAAAGCTTTCATTACTACTTGCAATTTTTCTGCTATCCAAATCAATTTTTGCACCCTCTCTCGTATCTCATCAGTTTGAGGATCCACGGATGCCAAAGCAACAATCTCTACTATTTTTTGTAATTTACCTTTTTTATCAATTTCATAGGGTTTGTGGAATTTTTAGGGTCATCATCGCTTAATCTTGTTGATTCCACATCCCTAGAGAGGTTCTCAGGTACTGCAGCTCCCTTTCCCTTTCTTCAAACATCAGTCTGTGACAAGAATATCATTAACAATTACAAAATTAGTCTAAAACACTTAAAAAAAGAACATAATAATGTAACAGTTTGCTTCTATCTAATTTGTACAATTACAATGAGGTTTACCTACTCAATAGAAGTGTCACGACCTACATCCCTATCTATGCTATGTGATGGATCCATGTCGCCTTGTGACAAAGAAAAAATATAAAAACGTTAGTGAAATTAAACCAATAAACTTAGCAAAAAAACTTCATAATAAAATGGTATATTGGAATCATTAATTGGAGGTTGGTTAATTTAAATGGTATGTAGTACGTACCACCCCCATGATAGTAACTTTATTTTTATCTATACAATTCAAATTGTAATCGATTAGCAGCTCTTACCTTAAACTTATTTATTTTATCGCACATATGAATACATGATTTCCCTCACGCACCTCAAATATGAAATTGGGTTGTTTATTAGTTGACCCAGGTCACAGACTATTTATAAAACCTACAATATTCCCTAATGCTTTTGGCCTTCTATCAATGTATATAACCACTCATTTACTTTGATCATTATCTTTCTGTTGTATATAATTTGCTAACAGTGCATACCTACGCATACTTTTTATATCGAACAATTTGCATCCAATTATTGCAATTGTAACATGGTCTAAAAAACTCTAATTCAACAACTTTGTTGTAACAGACCTTTATGTCATCCATGGAAAATAGGCCCAAACCATGTAACGACGAAGGCGCTATGCGATATATCCTATCGTTAACAAAAAAATCAATGTTTATTGGAGGAAGTTCCTTGGGTACCCATTGTTTCTATAGATGTTTGTACCTCAAGGGCACCTCAATGTCGCCTTTGGTCTCATCATCATAAGAACACGACCCCCCTTGAGAAAGGAAAAATTTCATACATTTATTGAATTTTCTTCTAATCTGTTGACCTCTAGTTGATCTCCCTATTATAGACCTACTACATGTCTCACTTTCATTTTCTATTCCTACATTTCCCTCACTTGAGGAAGACACATCTAACAAATACCTATTTGGTGGTACCTGCACTCTATCAAATGAGAGAGTTAGTTGGTAATGAGATCTAGATATTTTGCATATGAGGGTAATGTTGATGAAGAAGTCGGCCCTAAAGTTGATGTTGAGATTAAAATTTGAATAAGTCCAACTGGGGGCTCAAGTGTTGATAACTGTATTAGATTTGCTGCTAATGTCGAGGTTTGAAAAACTAAGGAAGTTTGTTTTCCAAGTAATTTAAAAAAATAAACTGTCTCTATAGGGTGTATTGACTTATACCTGTCGATCCATGACACTGTGCAGGATCCTCGTCAAAGGGGTTCAGGTTCCTGCACATGTAATTCAATTATCTTATGTTAGATAAAAATTACATAGTACACAACATGAACAACTTGAACTTTGTAGACAAAAAGAGTATTAAATAAAAAAAAGATGTTGTCATCATAATCATTGTAAATTTTTTAATTCCTTACCCTTACTTTATGTAGACTATGCAGGGTCCTCAACTAAAGGGTTGACGATGTCTATAGTCAATGACATGTTCCCACCAAGGGTGACAACATCACACAAAATATATACATGAAATCAACACCATCAATTGAGCATCATAATCATTACATTTGTAACTTGATAAACAATAAATACATATGTATCATAAGCATCATAAGCATCACATGATGTATCATCATATATATAATTGAGCATCATAATTAGCATCACATATGTGTCATCATAAACATGTAATCCATCACATATGTATCATAAATCACTATCCATCACATAGGTAATAAACAATCCACATTCTATAAATAAACACAAAGTTCAAAAAATGTCACATGTATCATCATAAACATGTAATCCATCACATATGTATTTTAAATCAAAATCCATCACATAGCTAATAAACAAACCAAATTCCATAAATAAACACAAAGTTTAAAAAATGTCACATAAATAGTCACTCTCCCTATCTCCATCTCCTCGGGTTGGCATAGTTCTACTATAAGGACTTGCTAGAGGTCATGGAACATGAATTAAAAACATTAAAAGGTGCATCATGAATTAATTATGTAATGGCATTATAATTCAAAACATAATGAATTAATTATGTAACCATATAAGTGAAATAAATTTCTATCAAGAAATCAATATTAAATAGATAATATACTAATCACATACCTCATACATTGCATTCATCATCATCATCATCATCATCATCATCATCATCATCATCATCTCATTGTTGGCATCTCATTGTTGGCATTCCAATTACAATGAGAGATTGTTGGCATTTTAATGAGGATATTGAGAAGGTTGTTGATGATTATGGATATAACTGATTAAGGATGTTTACTATCTTAATAACATTATTTTGTCAATGATGTCAAGAAATTGATTTTCTGATTTAGTATGATGTTGCCATATCTTGAGAAGATTGATTTGAAGAGAATTAAGATGTTGGTAAAAGACACAGAGGGAATATGATGAATAAGGGGAGGAATAAGTTATTCAATGGGCAATTATTACCGAGTTAGACAATGATGAGATCATGATGTTTAGATTGTTTTGATATCCTACATATGTTGTTAATTGTAAGGTTAATACTATACTATTTCACCAAGCAAAGAACCTAGTTGGTAAACCCTAAGGAACCTAGTCGGTAAACCCTAAGGTTATTGCTATCAGTTAATGAAGGTGGAATGTCTACCGAGTGAAGTTTAGTACTTACCGACTTGCAACCGAGCAGTAACAAAATGCATTGGATGATTAAAAATGTTATTTAATGAAGAAAAATGATGAGCTGGAGTTGATTAAATGATTGGTATGCCATGCATGAAGTCTATTAAGAATCTATGGCATTGAAAGATTGGCAGGAATATCTATAGCACAGATTGAACCGCAATACCCTAGCACAAGTTCCAAGAAATGTATGCAAGTTCCAAGGTGAGGTAAAATGTTCTCAGATCAAAGGATACATTGAACCTGATCAAGTTTGAAGATCTGATGGCTATGATTGATCATGGGGAATGTGATCAAGAAGATTCAGCGGCTAGCAAATTGTTTATAAATAAGGAATTGTTGATAAACAATGGATGCGGGCAAATGTAAGCACAAGGATGCTACATAGTGATTACCGAGCACAGAAGCTTGAAGACCTATTTGATTAATAGAGTATAGAGCCCAGCAGAGGGTCAAGATAAGTCCTATGACTAAGAAGTATTGAGCAAATAAGAATCTGCTTTAGCATTTTAGATGTAAAGTTGCAGATATATTCTTATTACTGTTATTTTGTAAAGTGATAGAAAATCTCTTAACCAAGTGGACTTAACAGTCTTATTTGTAAAACCCTCTAGCAAGGTAACATTCTAGTTGAGTGTTTGAAATCCTTTGACAAGGTCACTTCTAACAAAGTGAAAATCCTAACAGATCTAAGGGAAATCCCTTAACCGGGTCACATCTAGCAATGTGTTTGTAATCTTTAACAGGATTTGCTTTTAACTGAGCATACTCTAGAAGAGTATATTTCTTAGTGGGTCCAAAATCCCACAATGGTTTCTCCCTATTTGGGTTTCCACGTTAAATCTAGTGTTGAATGTGTTGTGATGTTATCTGTTTATGAGTTTGCATGTTTTACAGTTTTGGTTACATATATCTGTTAAAGTTATTGAGGTTGAATCTATTGATTTTATGGAAGATTAAGTTTGTATGATTCACCCCACCCTCTCATCTTGATAGCTTGGCATCTGTACTTTACATTTAGTATCAGAACTTAACAATTGGTATCAGAGCTTTGGACTTCGGAATAAAAGTTTAAAGGTACTTGAGGCAAAGATCCAAAAATGTATAAGATGGATGCACCGAAGCTGAACAAGTCTAGTTTCTCTACATGGCAGAAAAGGATGAAGCTGCACTTATCAGGAGTTGGAGAATATGAAACATATTATCTGGAGAATGATTTCATTACACCGAGCACCTATCCATTGGCAATGGAAGAGATAAAGGCAAAGCAAGAACACACTCAGGCAATGATTGAAATATCATCAGCATTGACTGACTCAAAGTTTAATGATCTAGAAGGCCGCAGTGATGCAAAAGCAATGTGGGACAAACTCATATCTATGTATGGTAGTGATGAACATGTTCAAAGAGAAAAAGTAGATAGTCTAAGAGGACAACTTGAATCTATGAGGATGAATGAAGGTGATAACATAACCCAGTACAGTACAAGACTAAAGGAAATTGTCAATCAAATCAAAGGAGCAAGAGGAACTATTGAAGAAAAGGATGTCACAAGTAAGTTATTGAGAACCCTTCTACCCGCTTATGCAATCCGAGTCTCTACAATCAATGAATTGAGGTATGTACCCAATATGCTAGTTTCTTTAGATGCTACTATCGGTAAGCTACATGCATTTGAGTTAAGTAATTTTGATAATAGTGGGTCTTCGATAAATAAAGTTGAATCTACATTTAGTTCTTTTCATCTTGGTGAATCTAATGATTACAATGATAGAATGAGTAAGTGTTCCAAAGGGAATCATAGTGGAGCAAGTGAAAGATTTCGTAAGAATATGGAAGAAGTACACAAACTGTATGAGGAAATCAGAAAGCAAGAAGAATTTGAAGCACTATTGCCCAGAAGGTTACCGAGAGGCAAAGGTAAGTATAAAGGAAAACTACCTTTGAAATGTTTCAATTGTGATAAGATAGGACATATGGCTTCTAACTATCTTGACAAAGATCCTACTGAAAAGAGAGATTACTGAGATGACAGACAAAAAGATAATCAATATAGAGGATACTGAGACTTTAGAAGGAGAGATAGAAAGTCATGCCTAATAGCCGATGAGGAATCCAATGATGATAAATTTGATGAAACTGATATAGAGGAAGTAGTTTATGTGGCTATCAAAGATGGATCAGATGAAGAAAGGTATGAAGAAAAATCTCTAATATTTCACATAAGTAAAAATGATTCTTGGATCATAGATAGTGGATGTTCACATCACATGACAGGTGACAAACTCAAGTTTGTTAAATTAGAAGATTATTATGGAGGTTATGTAAGATTTGGTAATGATGAACCATGTCCGGTCAAAGGTAAAGGATCCATAACACTTCTTGAAAATGCTAAATGTAATGATGCCTATTGGGTTGAAGGTTTGAAATACAATTTGTTGAGTGTAGCACAGCTAAACAACACAAGTTACCGAATAGAATTTCAGAAAGGAATTGTCAAAGTTCATGACAAGCATGGAAAGTTATCAGCTATTGGGACTCAAACAAAAGGTAACACATTTCATCTTGACTCAACTCAGAACAATTGTCTTTATGCAAAGATAGATGATACCTGGTTATGGCATAAAAGGTTTTGTCATGTAAATTTTGATAATCTAATCAAAATAAATAAGAAGCATCGAATAAGAGGTCTACCAAATTTGGAAAAACCTGAGAATGCTATGTGCCAAGGATGCCAGATGGGTAAGATGACAAGATCAAGCTTTACAAGTAAGTCTTACACTTCCAAGGGAATTTTAGATCTTGTGCATACTGATCTTTGTGGTCCTATGAAAGTTCAAAGTTATTATGGTGATAAATATTTCATATTATTTATGGATGATTATTCAAGGATGATGTCAATTATGTTTTTAAAAGAAATATCAGAAGCTTTTCAAATGTTTAAATGGTACAAGGCAAGAGTTGAAAATGAAATAGGAAGACAATTGAAATGTCTTAGATCTGATAGAGGAGAGTTCACCTCTTATGAGTTCAACTTATTCTGCAATGATCATGGTATAAAAAGATAAGTCTCTGCACCGAGAACTCCATAACAAAATGGGATAGCTGAGAGAAGAAATAGATCTATTGTGGATTGTGCCAGAACCCTGATGATTGAAAATAAAGTGCCACAAACATTTTGGAGAGAAGCAATAAGCACAACAATTTACACCCTGAACCAAGTACAACTGAAGAAAGGAACTTTGAAGACACCATATGAAATTTGGTATGACAAGAAACCTAATGTAAGTTATTTTAAAATCTTTGGAAGTAGATGCTATGTACACAAAGATGATAGAAATGGAAAGTTTGATTAGAAAAGTGAAGAAGGAACGTTTCTAGGTTATTCTTCTAGAAGCAAAGCATTTAAATGTCTGATCAAATCATCTAACAAAATAGTAGAAAGTGCAAATGTGAAAATTGATGAATTTGTAGAAAGAAATGATGAAGGAAATTCAAAGGAACCAGAAGATTATGAAAAATTTGTCTATGTTCAACCGACAAGTCCTACCGAGAGAATTACTAAAGAAAATAAAGAGGATATCCAGTTACCGAGTGATGAAGAAGATCATACAGAGCCTACCGAGCCTGTATTAGCCAAGTATGTCAGAAGGAATCATGCATCAAGTCAAATTATAGGAGATAAGGATGATTCAGTGATGACAAGGAACAAATTGAGACAGAACACATGTCTGATATCTAAATTTGAACCGAGAATAGTAAAAGAGGCATTTAATAGTAAAGATTGGGTAAATGCTATGATGGAAGAGATTGATCAAATCAAGAAGAATGACACATGGACACTGGTCCCAAGACCAAAGGACAAAAATGTAATTGGTACAAAGTGGATTTTCAGAAACAAGCTAAATGAAAAAGGTGAGGTCATTCGAAATAAAGCAAGACTAGTTTGCAAAGGATATGCTCAAGAAGAAGGAATAGATTATGGCGAGACCTTTGTACCTGTGGCAAAACTTGAAGGAGTAAGAACATTGTTGGAATATGCTCCTTTCAAAAATTTCAAGGTATATCAAATGGATGTCAAATCTGCATTTTTGAATGGTATATTAGAAGAAGAAGTTTATATTGAACAACCTAAATGATCTGTTGAAGACAAGAATAAAGATCAGGTATGTAAATTGAACAAAGCTTTATATGGTTTGAAACACGCACCTAGAGAATGGTATGAGAGATTGCACTCTTATTTGATCAAGATTGGTTTTATAAGAACAAGTGAAAACAACAATATGTACATGAAGAATGATGAAGACAATGGAATATTGATCTTAGCCATATTTGTTGATGACATTATATTTTTGTGGAAATGATTCTCTATGCAAAAGCTT
This sequence comes from Cryptomeria japonica, assembly GCF_030272615.1. NCBI lineage: Eukaryota > Viridiplantae > Streptophyta > Pinopsida > Cupressales > Cupressaceae > Cryptomeria > Cryptomeria japonica. Next base: position 2,820,278 of record NC_081413.1, read on the forward strand.
TGGTAATGAAATGTGCAAAGAATTTGAGATGTCACTAATCAGTGAGATAAAGTATTTTATAGGTTTACAGATACTGCAAATGAAAGATGAGATTTTCATTACTCAATCCAGGTACATAAAGGAAATCTTGAAGAAATTTGGAATGGAGGACTCAAAACTAGTAAGTACTCCTATGACTACCAACTGTAAACTATCAAAGAATGATGAATCTGCATCTATTGATGACACACTTTACCGATCTATGATTGGAAAGTTACAATATGTTATTCACAATAGACCGGATATAGCACATGCAGTAGGTATAGTTGTAAGATTCTCTGCAGATCCCAAAGAAACAGATATGAAAACAATCAAAATAATTTTTAGATACCTGAGAGGCACTGAAGATTATGGCTTAGTATATGACAAGAGAAATAATTTTGATTTAAAAGTTTATACTGATGCTGATTAGGCAGGCAACATTGATGACAGGGAAAGCACAAGTGGAGGAGCTTTATTTTTAGGAGAAAGACTAGTAAGTTGGCTTAGCAAGAAACAAGGATGTGTTTCACAGTCAATAGCAGAAGCTGAATATGTTGTTGCAGCATTGAATTGCACTAATATAGCATGGATCACACAATTGTTGGAAGGAATAAATGAGAAAGTTACCGAGGCAGTAACTATATTCTATGATAATACTAGTGCCATTAAAATTTCAAAGAATCCTATAATGCACTCTAAGACAAAGCACATCTCTATCAAATATCATTATCTTAGAGAAGAAGTTCAAGAGAAGAAAGTGGCATTGGAGTATGTTAGCACAAAGGAACAAATAGCAAATATCTTCACCAAGCCACTGCCAAGGGACACTTTTGAGTATCTCAGAAGCAAGTTAGGGGTCCTACCCCTATCTTCTACTCACTAATAGAGTTCGGTGAAAGCATCAATTCGATGACTCTACAAAATAATTTTTATGAGTTGATGTTGATTTACACACTTTAGGAGGTTTTCTAAAGGTGTGTAGAATAATACAGGGAATAGGAATTGTAGACACAATGCTCTGACCGAGACTGAGTTGATACATATCAGCAAAAAAATCACTTCTCAGAGGAAGAAATCATGTTTTAGTTATTTTACTTTTTGGCATTGTTGTCAAAGGGGGAGAAGACTAATGTATGGGGGAGAAGTCCGATGATAGGGGGAGAGCATTTCAGAATCTCACAACAATCTAAATCCAAATCAATTAGGTCAAATCAATTGGTTTTTCCATCAATGCCAAAGGGGGAGATTGTTGGCATTCCAATTACAATAAGAGATTGTTGGCATTTCAATGAGGATATTGAGAAGGTTATTGATGATTATGGATATAACTGATTAAGGATGTTTACTGTCTTAATAACATTATTTTTCCATTGATGTCAAGTAATTGATTTTCTGATTCAATATGATGTTGCCATATCTTGAGAAGATTGATTTGAAGAGAATTAAGATGTTGGTAAAAGACAAAGAAAGAATATGATGAATAAGGGGAGGAATAAGTTATTCAATGGGCAACTATTATCGAGTTAGACAATGATGAGATCATGATGTTTAGATTGTTTTGATATCCTACATATGTTTTTAATTGTAAGGTTAATACTATACTATGTCATCGAGCAAAGAACCTAGTCGGTAAACCCTAAGGTTATCGCTATCAGTTAATGAAGGCAGAATGTCTACTAAGTGAAGTTTAGTAATTACTGAGATGCAACTGAGCAGTAACAGAATGAATTGGATGATTAAAAGTGTTATTTAATGAAGGAAGCTGATAAGCTGGAGTTGATTAAATGATTGGTATGCCATGCATGAAGTCTGTTAAGAATCTATGACATTGAAAGATCGACAGGAAGATCTACAGCTTAGATTGAACCACAATACCCTAACACAAGTTCCAAGAAATGTATGCAAGTTCCAAGATGAGGTAAAACATTCTCAGATTGAAGGATACATTGAACCTGGTCAAGTTTGAAGATCTGATGGCTATGATTGATCATGGGAAATGTGATCAAGAAGATTCAGTGGTTAGCAAATTGTTTATAAATAAGGAATTGTTGATAAAAAATGGATGTAGGCAAATGTAAGCACAGGGATGCTACATAGTGATTACCAAGCACAGAAGCTTGAAGACCTATTTGATTAATAGAGTATAGAGCCCAGTAGAGGGACAAGATAAGTCCTATGACTAGGAAGTATTGAGCAAATAAGAATCTGCTTTAGCATTTTAGATGTAAAGTTGCAGATATATTCTTATTACTATTATTTTGTAAAGTGACAGAAAATCTCTTAACCAAGTGGACTTAACAGTCTTATTTGTAAGACCCTCTAGCAAGGTAACATTCTAGTTGAGTGTTTGAAATCCTTTGACAAGGTCACTTCTAACAAAGTGAAGATACTAACAGATCTAAGGGAAATCCCTTAACCGGGTCACATCTAGCAATGTGTTTGTAATCTTTAACAATATTTGCTTTTAACCGAGCATACTCTAGAAGAGTATATTTCTTAGTGCGTCTGAAATCCCACAGTGGTTTTTCCCTATTTGGGTTTCCACATTAAATCTGGTGTTGAATGTGTTGTGATGTTATCTATTTATGAGTTTGCATGTTTTATAGTTTTGGTTACATATATCTGTTAAAGCTACCGAGGTTGAATTTGTTGATTTTATGGAAGATTAAGTTTGTATGATTCACCCCCCCTCTCATCTTGATAGCTTGTCATCTGTACTTTACATTTAGTATCAGAACTTAACACTCATCATCATCATCATCATCATCATCACCACCACCACCCCCACCACCACCACCACAATCATTGTCTTCGTCATCATCATCACCATAATCACCTTCACCATCACCATCACCATCACCATCAACATCACCATCACCATCAACATCAACATCATTATCACCATCACCATCACCATCAGCATCAGCATCACCATCACCATCAGCATCACCATCATCATCATCATCATCAGCATCACCATCATCACCATCATCATCATCATCATCATCATCATCATCATCATCATCATCATCATCATCATCAGCAGCAGCAGCATCATCAGCTTCTTCATCTTCATCATCATTGATTAACTGTCAATCGTGATCATCATCTACATCATCTTCTACTTCTTCGGTATCTTCTACTTCTATTACATTATACTTTATCAGCCTTCCTCTTGGATCATGTCTAACAACAAATGACCAACCCGGTGTATGCAGAACCTCTGAGTAAAATACCCGCTCACATTGGCTTGGAAGAATATAGGGTGCATCCCCAACTGGTTCAAATGACCTTGTATTAACTATTGTAAAACTATTATCATGTTCAATAACAGTTCTATCAGGATCATTTTTATTCAATCGTATCCTGTACCATTTGACGAGGAACAAAACTAATTTGAAGGAATTAAAGTCACACTCAAGTATATCATCCAAAATGCCATAGTATCGATTTTGAGACTCTTGAGGATGTATGTCATTTCTTGATGAAATATTTGTCACCTCAAAGACTGCAGTTATCCTAGAATCACAAGTTTTCTTCATGTCATCCAACTTTTTGATGCGAACTTTATGACCATTGTAGCACATAGCATTGTGGTGTTTGACCTACAATATGTCAAACATGTAAAAATTATTTCATGGTGAGTTGATAAACATATGGGTGATTAATAAATTTATACGTACCTATTTATCTCTTAAACCATATGCTAAATCAATTTCCCTTTGCGTAACATTGGAATCTCCATTACGATGAGCTTCTTTAACCAATGAAGCTACACCTTCCCATGTTAATGTGCGAGTAGAATGTTGACAATGTTCAATCCATACCATTATCCAATCAAGATTATTTGCAATATACAAATGTAGTGCATCCCACTCTCGACCAACTATACAAAAAATAAATAGATGTCTTACAACCGATTTATTTTCAAGATTAAGAATTAATTAACTACAATAACATCTTATAATTACCTCTCACTTTCCTCAATCTACCTTTCCCCATCAAGTACTTCCCTTTGAATTTGTTAATGGGGATGGGATCCCAAATGTGATCCACGTGGATCTTTGTTGCAAACTTAGGAAGATATTCATAAATGTACACCATAGTCTAGTATACCATATATGCTTCCACCATAGAACCCTAAGGATGTTCTATTTGTTGAACCAAAGCCTTCAAAAATTTCAAGTACCTCTCAACCATCCACATTGACCTAGTGTGTATAGGTCCACACAATTCAATCTCCTCAACTTGGTGTATGAGGTAGTGTTCTTGTGCATTCAAAAAAGTTGAAGGTAGACACTTTTGCATTTCACACATTAGATGAGGATTTTTTCTCTTCCAATATTTTATATCTTCTTTATGGATTTCTTTACATGACAACCACCTACAAGATATTCAAGATGCAAAAAAATATATTACATAACAATTAAAACAATCGCAAATATAATATCTATACAATGAATTGAACAAATATCACTACTTACCTCATGTATTTTCCAAGATCATATATGACTTGCTTGACATTATTGTCGAAGTCATCTGGGAGAGATAGAGGTAGAATGTATTGCATCAATTATAAAATTATCTTTTTATTTTTTTCTAACATAATACAATGAAAAGTACATGCGCAGTATACAAATATATAGTAAAAGAACAAAAACATGAACTACCTTAATGAAGGTATTCCAATCATGCATTTTCATCCCTGGCCCAAATTCACTTTTATTTGATATGAGATTGTTTATGTTCACAACAAATCTTGTGGGAAATCAAATTTTTTGTATGACTTCTTTTATAGAATTGCTTTTCTAGTCCATTAATAACCAAGGAAGGTCACTTATATTAATCTGGTCTCCATGGATATTTGATTGAATGACATTTTTAACTGCATGATTGGATTCCTGAATGTCACTAAAATTTTGACAATTTTTTCTTTGTCATGCCTTCCATCCAATGTTTTCCATAATGTCTCTATTATATTCTTTCCAGTAGTATTAAACAAATGCACAATTTGTAACTGCTCGTAGTAAGGAAACGTACTAAATTGTCGGGGATAACTTTTTAGTACCTTAGGAAGGTGGTCATTTATGCCTTGATGACCTTCACGATCATCAATCACATCATCAATAAACAAAACACAATAGAAAAGATGTTTTATGACATAAACCATTAGATGGAATGGCACTACCTTGACGATTAATTCTATTATATTCTAACTTCCACAAGTGAGGTGTCATTCTTCATGGCTTTGATGTATTCTTTTATTTCCCATTGAAAAGGTGTTTTTCAGTATTTCGATACTTATGATTTTTATGGAGAAAGTTCCTATAATCATTAAACACCAGCTTTCCTAAACTTTTTGAATAATGAGATTTCATCTTTAGACCACAAACTGGACATGCAAATTTTCTGTTTGTTTGAAGACCTACAAGATAATGTATAATTGGATTAAATATGTTATTTTTTTAATTATAATTATCATGCGCAACTTGAACACTATAACATACCACAAAAATGTTTTAACCCTGGGGCATCGTGTATTTTCCATACAAGCATCACATGGAATTGAAATTGTCTTTGTCCTATTGGTCTAAATATGTCATACATAGTGACACCATTCCATAACTCCAGCAACTTGTCGATAAGAGGCTCAATATATACATTCATATCTTTAACTTGGTACTTACCTAATCGAATGAACAAAAACATTACATAATTATTATGACCATTTTACTGCAATATTTATAATTAAATGTAGACAACTATTAAATGATAAAATACCTAGAACAATCATTGCCAACATTATGTGCTCCCTCTTTATTGACATCCATGGAGGAATTTTATTGTTGATAATAAAAACAGGCCACACTGAGTAAACAGATCTCATCTCTCCAAATGGATTGACACCGTCCGTTGCCAATGAAAGCCTGAGATAATGAGGTTCTTCTTTAAAGTGTGGCCACTTTTCCTCTATGTCCATAAATGTTGAACCATCCATAGGCATTCAAATAATGTCACCTCAACTTCTATTGTGTGCATGGTAATCCATAAATTATGCCAAACTAGTGCACTTGAATAATCGTTGTGTACGTGGAATAATGGGAATATAACGAAGAACCTTGCGAGGAACCCTTTTTGTTATTTGATCTGTTCGATATCTACTGATATGAAATTTAGGGCATTCAGTTCAAAATTTATGTTGTTTTGTGATATGTAATATGATCATTGGGACAAGCATCTATTGCTTGATACTTCATTCTAATATCTTTCATAATGGCAAATAATTCTCGGTATGAGCGAGGTAGAATATTTGATGGTGGTAACAAAAACTCACCTATCAATCCACAACAAAAAAATATAATTTGTTAATGTAGATCAGGAAATTGAAAATCATCAAAGCAATAGAAAATTAGGACAATCACAAAACCTAAAATTGTAATGAAAGCAATCCTAATCCAATCAATGAAGACATAAAGACAAGATATTCAAATTGAATGAAATCAAAGCAAACCAACGCAGATATCTCCTTTATGTGGCTCCATTGTTCTTCTTTCACCTTCAAATTGGATGTGGATCTCACCTACAAGTGCAAAATGCAAGTAGAAAACAAGTTGTTGAGAGATGAAATTTGCAGCATAAGGCTACTTGAAAATGTGATTGATTGATTTTTCATTGAAGAAAATCATCCAATTTATAGACAAATTGGAGAGAAGACAAGATTATCATGAAGAGATTTGAAAGGAAATTCAAATCAAGAATGGAAACATTATGACAAATGACAAGTTGCTATGCAAGGAGTATGACAAATTATGACAAGTTGATGCAAAATGCATGACAAACTATGACAAGATTGAAATAGAAATAGAAATTAGAAATTAGAAGAAATTAGCAAATTGGAAAATTGAGGAAAAAGATGAAATAGAAATTAGGTGAATTAATTAATAGGTTTTCATCCATTAATTAATTCATGAAAGAGACCTTGGACTAAATAAATAGATTTATTTAACCCACAAAGAAGAAGAAAAGGATTAAATGAACAAATCATAAAACCCTAGAAATAAGAGGACAAGGAATTAGGTCAAGACAACAAGAAATTAATGTAGGTTCGATCATGATTCTGATTGGCATAGGACCAATGTTGATAAATGATTGAGATTGGTTGACAAAACTCAATGACAAATTGACCAAGATTGACAAGGAGATCAAATTGATAGGTGCCAATTGACGAGGAACAATGACTAATCGATCCAAATTGACATGATTGAAAAGGACAAGGATCGATGACGAATCGATCGAAAAATGACAAGATTGACAAGGAAAAGGATCGATGATGAATCAATCGCAAAATGACAAGGCTGGCAAGGAAAAAGATCGATGATGAATCGATCGCAAAATGATGAGATTGACAAGTTGAAGGACAAGGATCGATGACGAATCGATCACAAAATGACGAGATTGACAAGTTGATAATCGCAAATGATTACTAACAAGCTAAAGATGATTGAAAGATTGACAAGAGGACAAAACCCTAATTCTATCATCAATTAGGATTGACGATGTCCAAAATGATGATAAATGAGCACTCACCATGATGCGACAGGATAAGATCGACCAAAATCATGACTGAAGATTGCTATCGACAAGACCTAATTCAAAAGCAAGAAAAATGAGGAATGCAGAAGAAGGACTCGATGCTCGCAAATGATAAAGACCAAGTGCACAACATAGAAGAAATATTAATGCAATGCAAGAACCCTAAAATAAGGCAATGCGCAAATGTTAAAGTATGACTCCACAAGCGTTGACCATTTTTAGATGTCTATAGTTAATATAAAGAATATTAATGGTACATGATTCACCATTTATTAACTATAATAACATATATGCCATACCTTAACATAAGTGAGATTGCTATGCTGGATAAACCATTCATAACCTTCAAGTTCACCAACAACAATACAACAGAGAGAAGAGTTGTCTGGGAGCCTTCGTAAAGGGCCTCAGATGCCTTCTCAAGTAGAGGGACATCATGAACCACATCAAGACCATTTTCATCATCATGAATAGCTGCACCAGTACTAAATGTGTCATGGATCAATGTATTTGTAGCATTATCTTCAATTGTGTTTTGTGGCTCATGATCGTCATCTTCCATGGGATCATTATCTTTAGCTTCGATATTCACACCTCCATGTTCCTCCACTTCGAAAACCATATTCTTCAGGTTGTGTTGATCCATAGCATGTGCTTCAGGGTACTCGACCTATATAAAATTGATAAACATAAATAAACCATGATCATGATCTCATCATCAAGTGATTTATTATGTATATAAATTGTTAAAACGATATAATGAAAAACTTACCAATGGATGATGATCATGTCCATCTTCAATGTGACCATGCAGCCTACAATGTTTCTTAGTTATTTTGATTAGAAGTCTTCTAGTCTTTAACCCCTTACAAATTTTGCAGGGACAATAACATTTTCCATCACCTTTTCTTTTCAAGTTAGACCACAATCTAGCAATTGTCTCCTTATTTTGTTGTTTGCTGATATTGTCTGACATGGTCTTTCTTCATAGGCAAAAAAGTTGGGCTATAGAACTAGTTATATAGAAGTTGAAATGTTAGTTATGAAATCACATTTCAGTATAATATACCAAATTAAATTACTTGAACATAGAAATTATGCAAATTGAACCAAAACCATTTAACTCTTCTTTTTCATCTCAAAACATATCTAATGGCTTTGTGGTATGCAATCCTTGTATCATATCTTAAGTTTACTAATGTCTAATTGGGGTAATCCATGAGTGTCTAATGTGAATTCATTATCAATTTTGTGAAGTCATCAAGAGTATGGTGATAGTTATCCTTATAGGACCCTCTCAATACTATCCAAATCAGTGATAAGTAAGACAAAATTCTTAGTCACACCTTGGGTGCAAGTGAATGATATTACATACACTTTTGCGATGACCAGCATTGAGATTCATAGACCCAAGTTAGTCTAAAAGGAAAGTAACTATCCATTCCCATGCATCATGGATTCTTGAAAACACCATGGATTCTTGTTAGTTTTTTTCATTCTTCTAAATAATGTAAGAAAATTCCTGTTAGGAACTATTAGAAACTTGAAAACACCCTAGATTCTTGTTGGTTTTTTTCATTCTTCTAAATAATGTAGGTGTGTATAGGATCATGACCCTTGGTATTTTTAAGATTTATATTGTTCATGGCCTTATGAGCTCCCTTCCTTGATCCCAAGAATATGATTATGATGCAGAGAATCCACACACACAACCAACTAGTGGAGATCTTTCTCCCAAATCACCTACTCAAATAGGTGATTACTCTTTATAGGAGCTATAGGAGCCTCACAAGGTTACTGGGTGCTCACGTGGCTTGAACTCCCCAAAAGAAGACTTATGCTTCTCAACCCACATCCAACCAATAGAATACATTAGTCTAGGCTTATTCAATTTTCCCAAGGCCAACTTAAGCCCTTCCAACCCCTAAATTACACCAAAACTCTCAAACCTTACTCACACAAGTCCAACTCCAATTAGGACTTCTAATGGCTCTTAGACACAACTCCTAATGCCAAATGGGTGCATACCACTCCAAGGTACTACATGAAAACTTCAAGGGAACTCTTTTTCATAGCCAAACACCATGCTTTACCCTCCCAACCATGCTAAAGGTCACAAAGTATCCTACTACTGCAACATTGTCCTATTAAGACAGTCATGTATGCTTGGGACAATCACACTTTCAAGTGACAAACCCCCTTCCCAATACTCCAAATTCTTATCACAAAGATTGTGAACCCCTTCTAATCTCTTTCTTGACACCAAACACATACAAACCCCTTGTTTACACCCCTTTCCACTTGGATTATTTCAACCCACTACTGCATTGTTGCAATCTAAAGCACTATCATTAGGCCAGTCATCATCTTCCTTCTTTGGCTTGGGTATTTGGAATTGCCAACCCTTGGGACATATTTGTGATGTCTTCACACACCCTTCTAGACTTCCACTAACTCTTCCAAAGCTTGATTCTTGCATTCACACCACCCAAAACTCATCATCTCAATGTCTTATCAGATTAAGACACAAAAACCAATCTCTCTAATACACTTTGCACTTGTAGATTGCATCATGGAACCATACAAAGTATAAGGTATAAAAAACACACATGTACACAAGATTTTCCACCCATTGGTGGGGTTATTTAACTTGGAAATAAAATAAAAATCATTATTGTATAGACACTGGTTACCCCAATTGTAAGTTTGATAAAGATTCATCAATGGTATATTGTCTTTATACCAACACATTCCTAGGAATGCTTGGTATGCAGGCACTGGGGCCTCTACGCATATGTCATTAACTACTATATTTACTTTACTTTTTAAAATGAATTTTTTTATAAACTATTAAAAAAATAACCATAATAAATAATTTTATGTCTTTTGTATCAATAGCTTCATTAAATTTAAAATTAATGTTTCAACTGTATTCAATAATTATATATTTCAAGTAATTCACATGCTCATTAGCATGTTTCAAAAATAATAGAATAATAAATATTGTGAACTCTATGAAACTGTATACTTTTATACATCTTTCAAAGATCTTTTTATAACTACTTTGGTGCATTCCAAATGGATAGACAAACTAAAAAAAATCAAAACATTGCTACATAAGAACTTACCAATGATTTTAGATGCCAAATATAATCAAAGACAACATTATTGAAATTCACCTTTTATTATGCCAAATATAATCAAAGAAAACATTATTTTATTGACAAAATACTTTCCCTCATGACTTGTGATACTTAGGGAGCACTCAAATTTGGTAATGATATTATTATACAAGAATTTAGCAGCAATATATGCAATATAATCTGTGGCTGGTTTATTTTCTACCAATTTGGCTAAGTAGTCAACACGGGTAATAATGAATCTTTCTTTGGATAGCTCTGTTTATCTCTATTTCCACCCTTTTCTTCATGTTAGGCTTTACGCAGTATGGTCTTTTCCTATGTGGTTTAGTGCTTTCCTTTAGTTGTATTTTCATAGTACCTACTTCCTTAATTCCATTCATCTCCATGAAAGTTTAGGGGAATAGTTCCACAAACTGTGTCAATAATTCAATTATCGATACTACAACTAGTTCTTTCCTAATAGTCTCCTATTGTTTCCATTTTTGGGCTATCTGATATAGCTATGTTTTCTTCTCAGAGATTAAGTGGTTAATTATAATAGTGATTTTTAGAATCCTTCTTTACTTGTAATTGTCATTCTCCTTTTCCCACCTTAATATCTATTTTTGGATTTGCCTCTTCTTCATCCTTGTGAACCTTGTAACATCTATTTTCTACAAATTCGGTCTATTTATCCAACCACTTGACTAACTTACATACTCTTTAACTCTGAGGTGGTGGGTTGGGTTCTAATTACTTTCAACCATTCTTCCAATTCTAGTCCTCAAATAACTGGTTCACTTGTTTCTTCTTATTCAAGTACTTTCCCCATTGTTTTGATTTAAGAACCAAGTCCTTTTGTTTGACAAGGGTTGCTAGTTCTTAGATCATTTTAACTTCTTCCTTAGTGAAACAACCCTCCTCTTCATGTTATTGTCAAATTATTGATTATTTAGCCTGCTCTACCACTCTCTCATGTTGCTTTTTATTTGGCTAAAAATATTTTGGTTCTTCATCATCTTCTTCTTCTAAACTATAATCTTCTTCATAACCTTCCTCTACCATTTATTTCTTCTTATTCTTTCTAGTATTAGTACCTTGTCTAGTTAGAACATGTTCTTTCTTTTCCCATCTAGTTTTCTTTTTCTTCTTATTCTCCATGACTGGTTTTCCTCTAGAGTACTCTTCCATAGAAGTATCCAAGGACCCCATATCCATTCTATGACATCCTCTAATTCCTTGTTGTAACATCTTCAAATCACTCTTGCTTCTCTTTGTAACTCATCACTTTGGGTAGGTTGACTAGCTAGTTTTTGAAAGAATATCCTTGCAATTTCATATGAAAATATATATTGAGTGTCTTGCTCACAAAAATCACATTTCTCTTTCTTCTCTGCCCAACATATAAATGCATTATGTCCTACTTTTCCATAGTGAAAAAAATTTGTATCACTTCTTCTATTGCTTCAATCTCTTCATGTACCTCCTCTATAATTAGATTATCTATTGTCGTCGTGATAACTTTGTTGTTAATTATTCAACATGCAATAGGAATTTTGGTTATCTTGCCAGTGTGAGATTTTGTATTCAACATTGCTTTTCTTATCCACATCATAGTTGTGATTATGACAATATTGATTTCCTCCATTTTAGATTGGAGGTTTTTCTTCAAACAATCTTTTGTTAGATGTAAATTTTATTCTTGATAAATAACATAGCACATAAAATTGTGTCATACTAATTTCATTGTAGCTAGTGTCTTCTTTGATATGTCCTTGGGACATTCATTTTGGATACACCCTTACCTATTACAGTATGTATGCCAATTTTTCTTAGGCTTTTTAGGTTCACCGACCTTGTTTACTTGTTGTACTACTAATTTATGTACTTTTAGTTGTAAATATTCAAGGATTTTAGCATTCCTATCTTTCTTCAGTCTTCTCCATGTTTGAGCTTCAATCTGGTATGCCATGGAAATCGAATAAACATATTTGTTAGGTACTTCCATCCAATCTTTCTCAAATATCTCTATGTAATACATGTATGAAATATTTTATTTTCTATTTTTCACTTAAAGGTTCCTCCAGTTTTCTATATACTTTGTTAAATTTCTTGTTATAGCTTTTAACTGATTAATTGTCTCCTTGTGTTAAGTTTTGCATCCTACTAACACTTTTAGTTGGAATTTCTAGGGTGCCAAAGTTTGCTAAAAATTCTCTTTTTTTACTACATCCCAAGTGACTGAGTGTTGAGGATAGTTATTCATGTACCACTCCAATTCTTCTTTTCTCAATTACCCGATGAAGTCCAATGGTCTATCGTTATTTGCATATTTGCCCAATCTCTCTCATATGGACTCCAAAAGAAATACATGCTCTAAAGCTTCAGTAGTATCGAGTCAAGATATGAAGAAGAAGAAATCATTCATGAGGTATAGAGTGCAGAGCTCTTAAGGATAGTAAGAAGCAATAAGGATTGTGCAAATCAGAACATCAGAGTAGGAATAGGTTAAAAAATGTGAAATTTCACCTTGGTTTGTACTAAGGGTCTCAGTAAACCAAACTGATAGGAGAGAAGGATGAGTATGAGTAATACAAAAAATGAAGGTACATAGCTGGCACTGCAGAAAGATTATGCACATATTGTAGGAAGATATCGAGGACAATATTCAATCGAGAGGAATCAGACTGGTCTAATCAATTCCAAAATTATGGCCCAATAGTTTTACAATTGATCATTATAAAAAGGCCATTGTGTTTGTAGAGAGGAGGCATGCGATATTCAACTAAGTATCACATAAATGGTTCATCATTTCGGTTTGAGTTGCATGTGTAGAGAGGAAAGTTTTCAAATGTAGTGCAGGAGGTTGTTTCAGACCGATGCTAGGGTAGGAGATATGGTATGGAGACTGGTGACCTTCATCTTGGGCGGTGGTAGATATTGGTGTGATTGTTTCATCTACGATGTCATGCTCTACCCAATGGTTGATGTTTTGGATTCAAAGGTTGCATGCATCCAAAAGATAGATGGGTTTATTTTCTCTATGGATGGGCAGGTTGTTGCTAATGAAATCTTGAACCTAGATTTAAGCAGTTGGGTAAGCCTGCTAGGTCTATATTTCAACTCAAGAAATTACATCTCATTAGATTTGGAAGAGGACCCAGATGATGAGGAAGAGGAGAACGTCCAAGCAAAGGCAGAGAAGGAAAGAAAGAAAACCATGATAGAAGATGCATGGGAGGTGTACCGAATTGGGGTCATCAATAGAAATTTAGTCCCCTTCCAAAGGATGTTGGATGCGGAAGATGGCTGGCTCTCGGTAGCTTCTGCGGTGAAAGTAGTAGAAATTGGCAATTATCTGGCTATCATTCTTGAAGCCCTTGTGAATTAATGCTACGTTTCAGAGGAATTATGCATGCTAGTATGACTATTAGGTATAGTATACTGATGATGGGAATGTAAGGAAGGAGGTCCTTATTAGGATTATTCTTGATATGATGTATGGGAGCTTCAACAAGACTTAAGGGTTTTCTTCAACATTTTATTGTTAAGGTTCAACTTCCATATTTTATTAGCATGATCAAGGTTAATCTAGCTATCGATAATCATGATCTTCATAGATAATCTACTTGTCGATAGCGTGGCATAAAGTTCCCTTGCAGTAGGTCCAAAATTCATATGCAAAATTTAATATTATCAATGTTAAATCGATAATGTGCAACCCCAAAATGAAAGTTTATATACAAAATTCATATGAAGTAGACCACCCTAACCTTTTAGTTGTTAAATTACGCGAAATGTTGTCAAAGTTGGAATGTGCTGCCATAGTGAAGCTCGAATGTTGGGTTGGGTTAGTGATTATTTTAGTGGCTAATATTCGCCAATTGGCTATTTTTTAAAATTTGAAAATTAATAATTGGCTAATAGTTTAAGTCGACCTAAATTGCCACATTTTACAAAATTTTATTTTAGTCTTATTTAAATCGCCAGAGAGTTTATTCTATTAAATTTTTGAACTCAAAGATTCGCCAAAAATTTGATACATGATTGGATCAGATTCACTAAAATTTTATAATTTATTGTAAAAAAATAAATTAAATCACCAATAATACTTCATAATTATTAGTTACTTTAGGGTTTATTGACAATCTTTAGTTGCCATCATTGATTCAAAATATAACCTAATTACCATCATTATATTGCATGGGGTAAATTGTACCTACAAGTTGTAATGCTCATGGGGGTTGAGTTGCTTTTCAATTGTTGACCTAAATGGAAATCAATGGTATAAAAAAATTTTTGGGACCCAAGAGTATTACAAATTTTAAGTACATTTTATTTAACAAAATATTAAGAGGGCAATTAGATTAATTTAAATTAACGGTAGTAACTAGATAAAGTAGTGTCTACCCTTTAGACTCATTAATGATTTCCACCTTAGGCCTCTACTTTTCTATAAGAATTTAATTTTTTACACAAAATTATTTGCAATAGTAATTAATGCATACTCATATTTTTTTCTAAGATTCACCAAGATTTTATACCAAAGAATTTTGATGTAAAAAAATTTGCCAATAAAATTAATATTTTTCTTTTAAAAAATGAAAGATTCGCCAATAAAAATTATTATTTTTATCCAAAATAAATAAAATTCATCAGGATTTTATATCTTTTTTTAAGGGGGGGTTTCTTAAAGTTATCACTGGGTTCGGTGGGAGTGATAGAGCTATGATTTTCATAGGTAAGTAGTTTGATTTAGGATTGGGTGGAGGAGATCACACGTAGGGAGTCATAGAGCTCTGCTTGTGTGGGATTGCAGCTTTGGGTTAAAATGAATTGCGGTGTTTCTTTTTTTTTTTAAGTAATGCCCATTGTCGTTGAAATTTCGATGAACGTGAGCACTTTTAAAAAAATAAAAAATTCATTCCTAATGCCTTCTCCGTTGAAACCAAATGTGAAATTATCTGACGAATTTAGGCATTTTTTCAAAAAAAAAATCAAATTTGGTCACAATATACCTTCTTCGTTGGAAACCTCCATCGGAATTCTACACCAAATGTATTAGTGGTTATTGTCATTGATGTCAACATATTCTTGTGTTCTTGTGCTTCAGTGTTGCAGAGAGTTGGTTTGGCTGGTATATTGCAGATATGTTGATGCAGATTTAAGGATTCAAAGATTAGTATCTTTAATTGATTCAACATGAGTTTTAGTGTTCGAGAAGGTGATTTGATCAAGTTATGAGGTTTAGTGTGATGACTAGTTTTTCTGTTGGTTCTGTATTACAGAGTTGTGATTTCTAGTTTATATTACTCTAAAATTGATTCATTATGTTGAGAAGATTTTGGAGAATGTTTAGGATGTTCATATGTGTCCTCAGTCTAAGTAGTTCATAATTTGAAACTTCACAAGTGTATCTTTTAGTTTGTCAGTAAGTTATATTGGTCTTCTTGAGCTCCGGTAGTGAGGTGATGATGATTCTCATAATCTGAGTTGTTGCGGTGGAATTCACATTTTTTGTTGATATTTTTATATCATGCTCTATGCGTGTTGGTGGTTCGCATTGATAGATGTGCACATTATTGAATATTTTATTGGTCCAGTGGTATTCTTTGAGTTATACGACCTTCTAGTCGACCCGATGATTATTACATGTTGTGGATGATCTTGGCACGATATTTGGTTTTCGAGGTTTTGATTTAGGTCCATGCTATGTCCTTGCCGACATTGTATTGGTCCACATATTGATTTATGTATCGTATGATGTAATTTGGTAATTAGGGCTTGTGAGTAAAGATGACCTTGAAATTAAGATTGATGATTTGTATAAATAAGTGTAACAATCATGCAATATGTGTGTTTTCATTCTTTGACAGTGTTGTATGTGTGAACAAGTGAATTGATCTTTCAGAATTGTGAAGAAGTCCAGAAAAGTGTTGCAGAGAAAATAGTGTGCTTAACCGAAACTGTGATTAGGCATTTGGAGATGCAATTCTTTAGTTCATGTAATCCGGATTGGTGTCTGATCTTTGTAAGGAAGTGAGCCTTCCTAGGGTTGTATCCCTTTTGTTGTTTTTGAGTAGTGATCTCTAGGCAGTGTGCTTGAATGTATGTGCATTCCCCATTATTGTAATATTTCACATACTACTGTAGAGTATTATCACATTGTGGGTAGGTTCCCACGGTGGTTTTTCCCTTGATTGGGTTTTCCACGTCAAAAATCTATATGTTATATATGTTGTTAATGTTATGTTTATCTTTGTTCTTGTTATTAATGATCAAATCTGAATTTGAGGTTAATTTGTTTAAGATTGGTGAAAATTGATTCATCCCCCCCCTCTCAATTTTCCTACATTTTTGTTGCCAACAATTGGTATCAGAGATAGATCCTCTGGAAGAAGCTTGACCACTTGAGGAGATCTGGGATGGCAACTGTTGTTTTCAAGAAGGAGAGTCTGAGATTTGATGGAACTAATTACACCATATGGAAGAACCGGATGGAGTGTCACTTGAAATGTCATGGAGAATATTATTGGAAGATCACAAAGAATGTCTACAATGTTCCTTAGAATGGTCTTGTTACTGCAAATGAGATCAAGGATGATGAACATAACACAAGAGCCAAAGAAGCATTATTGAGTGCCCTGACTGATTCAAAGATGACTAATGTGATGGGATTGTGGACTACTCATGAGATTTGGGAGAAGTTAGAAACCTTGTATGAAGGAGGAAAACATGTGAAAGTTGTTAAATTGTAGAGCCTAAAAGGAAAGTATGAGTTGTTGATAATGGGAGAAGATGAGAATATTTCATCCTTTATGGCTAAAGTGAATGATCTTGTAGTGAACATCACATGTGCTGGTGGAATCATTGAGGAATATGAGATTGTAGCTAAAGTGTTGAGATCCTTGCCTCTTTCTTACAAACAAAAAGTTATTGCTATTGATGAGATTCAGACTGTGACAACTATGACAAGAGACATGCTAGTTGGTAAGCTTGTTGCTTTTGAATTAAGTGAACCTGGAGAATCACATGGAAAACTTGAGACTGAATTTAAAGCTATTGTATCTAGGAAGCATAAGTATGATCCAGCAGAGAGTTCAACTAGGGTTTCCAGATATGAAAGGGAAATGAGAGAGATGGAAGAATAGGAAAGAGAATCGAAAGAGATTGAAGCACTTATTGCCAGAACATTGCCTAAGGGAGCTAGTAAGTATGAAGGGAAATTACCTTTGAAATATTTTTCATGTAATAGGATAGGACAATTTTCTTATAGGTGTTCGGAAAGAGTGTCAAAGTATGATAAGCCTTACAAGCCTAATCACAAGTATAGATATCAGAAGAAGTGTTATTATGTTGTTGATGAAGGTGTCACAAAGGGAATTCAGAAGATGAATTTGTGTTCATTCTATCAAGGAAGATGATTCGGTACCTATTGATTCTACAAGATGCATTGTTGAAGAAAAAACCTTAGCTACTAAGATTGAAGAGAAAGATGAATGGGTGATTGATAGTGGTTGTTCACATCACATGAAAGGTGATAAAGGTAAATTTGTGAATATAGAGAAGTATAATGGTGGTTAGTAAGATTTGGAGACAACAAAGCTTGTGTAATCCATGGTAGAGGTTTTATTTCTCTTGATGGTAAGCATAATACTGATGATATTTTATATGTTGAGGGTTTGAATCATAATCGTTTGAGTGTTGGACAAATGGTTGATAAGGGATATGATCTACAATTAAAGAATGAGAAATGTAAAACATTGAATAGCCCCCATATAAAAATAACATCAAGAACTAAAACTAAAGGTAATATCTTTCATCTGAATGCTGGTGAGAAAAGTTGTTTGATTTCTCTGATTGATGAAATTTGGTTGTGGCATAGGAGGATGTGTCATGTTAATTTTGATTGCATTGTTAAGATAAGTTATATCCAAGCTGTTAGAGATCTGCCTAAGATAGTGAAGCCTACCAATCTAGTGTGTAAACAATGTCAATTGGGAAAGAAAATAAGAATTTCATTCAAGAGAAAACAATATACATCTAATGGGATATTAGATCTTGTGCATATTGATTTATGTGGTCCTTCTAGGGTGAGAAGCTTGTCGGGTGATAGATACTTTATGTTGCTGATTGATGACTATTCTAGAATGATGTGGGTCACTTTCTAAGGGAGAAATTTGAAGCACTGGTTAAATTCAAAATATTCAAAGCTAGGGTGGAGACAAAGATAGGATTGAAGCAAAAGTGTCTAAAATTTGACAAAGGAGGAGAATTGACTTCCGATGAGTTTAATTCCTTTTGTGAAGAGCATGGAATTGGGAGATAGTTATTTTCTCTTCAAAGCCCTTGGTAGAATGGAGTAGTTGAAAGGAAGAACAAAACTATTTTGGATGCTTCTAGGACTATGATGATTGAAGGAAATGTTCTACATATCTACTGGAGAGAAGTTGTTAGCATTGTTGTATACACATTCAATTGAGTACATATAAAAGGTGATTTCAGTAAGACGCCTTATGAGTTATGGTTTGGTCAGGTTCCTATAGTTAGATATTTCATAATCTTTGGAAGAAAATGTTATATCAAAAGAGGTGAGGATATAGGAAAATTTGATGCAAGATGTGATGAAGAATCTTTTTTGGATATTCTACTAAGAGCAAGGCCTATCGGTGTTACAACAAAAGACTAAAAAAAATAGTTGAAAGTGCAAATGTGAAGGTTGATGAGTGCCATGAGAAACAAATCAGAGCATGTTGATATGAATCTGATGATCAAGATGTTAGTTTAAAGTAATTGCAGACTCAAAGCATAAAACAAAGTGATCTGGAAGAGTTTGTAAATCCAGATACTACTAGCGGTGAAGAAGTTCAAGAGACTGAAAATCAAAAGACCCCCGGGTATGTAAGATTCTATCATTTAGATAACTAGATTATTGGTGATAAAAAAAGAGGTGTGATGATTAGGAGAAGAATTTTTGTTGAAGAGACATGTCTAATTTCCAAGATTGAGCCTAATGATGTTGCTGAAGATTGTAAAGATGAAAATTGGGTAAAAGGTATGGAAGAAATAGTTAAATCAAATAGAGAAGAACAATACATGGGAGCTTGTTCCAAGACCTAAAGAAAAGAATGTAATTGGTACTAAATGGGTATTTAGGAATAAACTAAATGAAGATGTAGAAGTTGTTAGAAACAAAGCAAGATTGGTATCTAAAGGATATTCACAAATGGATGGTATTGATTTTGAGGAGACTTTTTCTTTGGTAGCTAGAATTGAAGTTGTTAGATTATTTCTTGCATATGCTTCTTATAAGAATTTAAACCTATATCAAATGGATGTGAAGTCAACCTTTTTGAATAGTGAGTTGTAAGAAGAAGTCTACATTGAACAACCAGATGGATTTTCATTGACAAATGAAGGAGACAAGGTATGAAGGTTGAAGAAAGCATGGTATGGACTTAAACAAGCCCCTAGAGCTTGGTATACTAGATGAGACAGATATTTGATAAAGTTGGGATTCTATAAAGGTACCGTTGATAGTAATTTATACTTCAAGATTGATAATAATAATATTTTGATTGTTGAAGTTTTTGTTGATGACATTATTTTTGGAGGAGATGATGATTTGAGTAAGAAGTTTGTTGATGATATGCAAAAATAGTTTGAGATGTCTATGATAGCTGAGATGAAATTCCTTCTAGGATTGCAAATTACACAAACGAATAAAGGCATTTTCATATCTCAATCAAAGTATGTGAAGGAATTGCTGAAGAAGTTTGGGTTAGGTGATTCCAAACCTGTTGGAACTCCTATGGTAACCGAATGCAAGATGACAAAAGATGATGAATCTTTGAAGGCTATTCAAAATTTGTATAGATCTATGATTGGTGGACTGCTATATTTGATTCAAACTCGACTAGACATTATGAATGTTGTATGTCTTGTTGCAAGATTCCAGGCTGATCCTAAGGAAAGTCATGTTACTGCTGTGAAAATGATATTCAAATATTTGAAGGGAACATTTGATTATAGTTTGTGGTATCTAAAGAGTGATGATTTAATTTTAAGTGCTTATACAAATGCTGATTGGGCAGGTGATGTTGATGGCCGAAAGAGAACTATAGGTGGTGCATTCTTTTTGGGAAAGAAGTTGACTGCTTGGGCACATAAGAAACAAGATGCTATTTCTTTATCTACTATAGAAGTTGAATACATTGTTGCCACTAGCAATTGTACTCAGGTAATTTGGATGAAGTAGATGCTAAAGGATATTAGAGTTGTTTATAATAAGCCTACTGTTATATATTGTGACAATTCAAGTGCTATCAATATTTCTAAGAATCTAGTGTTGCATTCCAAGACAAAACATATATCAATCAAGTTTCATTTCTTGAGAGAGAAGGTAAATGAGAAAGAAGATTGGAGTATGTATCTACAAAGGAACAGATTGTAGATATCTTTATGAAGCCTTTGCTTGCAGATACATTTGTATACTTGAGAGAAGTTAGGGGTGATTTCCCCTTCCAATGTGAACTAGATGCATTGAGATGAATCAATCTGGTGGACTTCATATTCTTATCTTGATATAAAGATTGATGAGTGGGTGCTTCTACTCAGGGGGAGTAGTTAGTATGTGGTTCAGTTTGTGATTGTGTGAGGAAGAGTTATTCATTTTTGAAAGCCTTTTGTATTGATGTCAAAGGGGGAGAGAAGCATGTGAAAAAATGTCTTATCTATCTAAGGTAGAGAGCTATAAGTGCATGATCTCAAGGGGAGATTGTTGGAGTTGATTTCTTTCTTTACATTGATTGTTTTTCACATCCAAATGTTGCCATCAATGCCAAAGGGGGAGATTGTTGGATATTATAGTTGTTGGAATGTGTTGTTGTCATTGATGTCAACATATTCCTGTGTTCTTGTGCTTCGATGTTACAGAGAGTTGGTTTGGTTGGTATATTGTAGATATTTTGATGCGGATATAAGGATTGAGAGATTAGTATCTTCAGCTATGTTGGTGTAAATAATTATTCATCATGGATATTATTACACCTTACTTAAGTTTACTTGAGATAATGCATTTCATAGTAGTTTGGGTATGAGACACTTGGGTGTTTGTGCCACATTGGTATAGTGTGTGTAGGAGAATTGCCACCTTTTATGGTGTGATCTTGTTACTACTCTATCATATCCACTTATTGTGGAGTGATAATTCCACCTTCGGTGGCTGATCCACCTCATGTGGAATATTTTATTGTTTCTCCTATGTACCACACCTATTTCCTACCTACCCTTGTTTCTTATTGAGCCACATGTCATGTTTGTGTGCTCACATATCCATATAGCCTTGCCTATATAAGCCAGCTCATATTCATTGTATGTAACAACTATTGATCTTTTGATCATCTATCTATTGATGAGAATACAGTTAATTCTTGTCCTATATTTTCTCTCTCTATTTTGTACATTCTATTGAGCTCTTGATCTTGGCAAAATCTCACATGGTATCAGAGCCATTAGAGCGTCATTGGTTTGTCTTTGAGAGGCATTATTACGATGTCAAGAGGAAGATTTGAGCATAAGCATATTTTGGAGGCATCCTAGACCACATCCGACCTTGCCATTGCGTCCAAGTGGCCATTTCCATGAATTTTGAGTATAAAGTTGGCCTATTTTGGTGAAAGTCAAATTTCGAGGTTGGAGAAAAAAATTTGCCCAATTTGAGCGGTACGGTAAGGATTTCGAAAATTTAAAAAATATATATATATTTTTCTGCAAATTTTTTTTTTTATTATCCATAGAAAAATTTCTTGAAAAGTTTTTTGGAAATCAAAAAAATAAAAAAATAAAATAAAAATCAGAAATTTTTTGTTTTTTTTTGTTTTGGGGTTTACAACCCCTCCCGCCACCATAAAACCCTGTAGATACCGTATTCTGCAGGGACCGTATAGCTCATATGATGGCTAGCCCCTACTGGTTGTTCTCACGTGTCCATCGACCCTTCCTCTGTCGGCCGTCATACCCTCCTGTCATCACTGTGCAGCTCCTATCGACGTCGAAGTCATCCAGCCGACGCTGACCATCGGCACTGCTGCTCTAGCCCCAACCCCTCCACCACTGGTACCGGCCTTCCTTGCACCTCCAGCATTGTCCTCCGTAGCCTCGCCTACCAGACAGCGGCCCCACCACATCAGCTGCCAACGCGGGCCCCTCCGCCAGCCAAACCACCACATGTGCAGCCATGTTGATAGCTCAATCAGTGCCACACATACTTCCACATTAGCATGCCACGTAGCCTATATAGTCATCATTCCATGTGACACGTAGACACAGGTTGTACTTACCACGTCATCATCATATGACACTTGGCATTTTATGATTCTGCCACGTCAGCAATTCGTACGATATGGATGCCCAATCAACATGGATGTGAAGTTTTCATGATGGCTAGATAGTCATCAAATTTAGCCTTGTGTTTTTATGATATCATCATTTTTTTTGAAAAATTGGCGAGCCCCCTCCATTGAGTTTTTTGATTTTGCAGTTCAACTTCAAATGGTTATATCTTGCTCATTTTTGCTCCTTTTTTGCTGCAATTTTTTTTGAAATGGGCTATAATTTCTTGTACTTTCTCATGGTGGAATTATTTTCTGATTTTGATGAACATATTTTTCATAAATCTCAGTTTTCGGTGACTATACTTATCCAATCCCCATTTCTGCAACTTCCGGAACTCTGTTCGGCCTCATATGAACTCCTTTTCAAGTTTAGTTTTTTTTGAAAGTGCATAATTTTTTGTCTATTTCATAATATGCTATCAATTTGCAGTAGTTTTTAGTGGAAATTGTACTTTTAGCATATGGTATGTTTTGGCCAATTTGGCACTTGTATTACATAATCTATCTTACTGGTCTTTTGCATTGTAGTTCTTAGCCTATTGGGGCAGTTGTGAAACAAAATCAAAAGTCCACCTTACCATTGTTTACAAGTGGCTTATTGTACACGCACTATAGATAAAGTGCCAAAATCATCATTTTTGGGGGGGGTACTTTGATTGATTGAATTTGGGGGCGTGTCTCTTGTACTTTTGTGCTCTTGTGTTCCTTCCTTTTTTGCTGCTATGAGTTCTCCTAAGTTTCCTATCTTAACTCCTCATAATTATGCTACTTGGAAAATTGATGCATGGAGTAAACTTATGGAAAAAGAACTAACTCATTATATTGATGGAACTATTAATGCTCCCATTGATCCTATGGCTGATCCTATTGGTCACTTGGATTGGCTCACTAAAAATATCATGGTGATTGGTACCTTAAGAAAGTATGTATCAAAGGATCTCATTTTTCATATTGAGAAATGTACTCTAATCAAGGATGCTTGGCAAAATTTTCAAGACTTGTATGGTCAAGTTGATGAGATTAGGGGATATCAAAATGATAGTGATCTCACCATGTTAGATCCCAAGAAATTTGATACTATATAAGATTATGCAACTAAAGAAAAAGAGTTGAGGGCACAACTCAAGGATCATGGCATTGATAAGAAGGATACTCAATTGATCTTCAATTTGATGAGCAAGCTTCCACAAGAATATGTAGCATTTGTTTCTAGTTTCCAAACCCATAGGATGACAATGGGTTCAAGCTACACAATGCCTACATTTGATGCTTTCGCCAAAATGTTGATGATGGAACAAACTAAGTTGATAAGCATGGGCATTCTTAAGGCTTCTAAGTCTCAAGCATTAGTGGCAAATCAAGGGAATAAAGGAAATCAAGGAAAGGCCAACTCAAACAAGAAGAAATGGCAGTCAAAGCCTAAGGACAAAGAATCACCTTCTCCACAACAAGGAGATTCATCGTCTTCAAAGAGGGACGATTCACCAAAGATGAAGAGACCTACTTGTGCCTATTGTAAAAAGTTTGGTCATGAGGAGCGTCGTTGCCATTCTAAGAATATTGGTGAGCTCTCACACATATCCTTAAAAATAATAACATTGATTTGCCTAATGTCTACAAGAAGGATGATTCATCAACTTTCACTTCCTCACACTCAAAAGGAAAAGGGAAACCATTCATGGCTTCTACAAGTGGGAAGACTCACTCTTTTGGGACAAGAAAAGGAGAATCTCTTTGTGCTACTACAAGTCATGATTTAGGGAGATGGCTTCTAGATTCAGGGGCTTCTCATCAAATGGCATCTTCACAATCTATGTTCTCTACATTTGAACCTTTCACCATGCCGCAGATTTTTATGGGCAATCATACATACATGGATGTGATTGGGAAAGGGTCTATTGCCATTGGGGACAAATCCTTCAATGATGTGTTGTGTGTACCCCATTTGACAAACAATCTCCTTTCCATCTATCAAATCACACATGGCGCAACTAAGAGAATTGTGGAGTTCACACCTAAGTCAGTTTTCATTAGAGACTTGGAGACTAGAGCTATCATTGCAACCGGGGTGGTTGATCATGCATCTTAGTTATACTCCTTTTCAGATTTTGTTGATGATGATGATTTCACATATGAAGATTCTACACATGATGATCACACTTCTTGTGATGATTCAAATTTTGAGGAGAACTTTAGGTACTTGAACTTGGGGATTCTTACATGTGACCCTATTCTTGAGCCTCGTGCTTCATCTCCTCCTATTGATATCACATCACCTATTGCACCTGATGATATAGATAGTGCACCAGTTTTGCCTTCTTGTGATTTAGTGCAACAGGATATTTCATGTCTTCCAGCTTTAGTTTCATGGGATGAGTACTTGACAGACATTGCAGGTTTGTTTGTGGAATCGTACATTGCAGATTTGGGAGACATCATTGATGATATTCATCTTCTCTTTGATGAAGATGATCCTTCTACGATTTTTGCGATGGAACACTCTGACCCTCTTGTTCATTCTCTACATGATCATTCTTTCGAGGTTGACATGATTGTGGATTCTTATGTACAACTATTGAAGGAGGTCTCTTTATCCTTAGAGGAGACATGTGAGTCTTTGGATGATGTTCTACATTCATCTCCACTAGATCTTGGAGTGCCTTTTTCAGTAGTGTGGAGTAGTTCACCACCTTTGGAGGGGGTATCTTTCAGCATCGACATGGGAACACTTGAGCAGTTTTCAGAGATTCCTTTCATCATGAGTTATTTTCCTACATCTTCCCTTCATGATTGGGGAGACATCATGGATACACCTTTGGTTTTGTTTCTTCCTAAGGGGAGGAATGTTGTTCGATGTTTGTGGAGCAGTTTCTTCATGTTAGGATTCCCAAAGATACTGAGAGGGGGAGGTGAATCAGTATCTTGTTGGTTAAGAGATTTTCTAATATTATTAAACAAATTGCATTCCAAAACAATGTACCAGTAAACCAAAAATAATGCACTAAATAAGATCAATAACCACAACATAGAAAGCACACCATAACACAATATTTTTAATGAGGAAACCCGGTGTGGGAAAAACCTCGATGGGATTTGTGACCCACAATATTCACTTACTAGCCAATAAATGTATATTACTTACAATAGGGGCCTACACATGCAGGAAGGCCAACTGCCTAAAGCTCACTGCTTAATTACAAAGAGAAGTCTCACTAACTTACAAAAATGGATTATGCAAATCCAATATCATGTACTGCTTCAGTTAAACATCTACTATGCTAGGTTCAGTACCAGTTTAAGCTCATACAAATTCCATAAACCTTATTCCAAAATCTTCCTTAATATTCGCATGATCATATATGCCTATTACATTCCATACACAAATGATCTTACAATATCTCATACTTATATGAGTCCTATTACAATTCATCTTGTCGGCTTACAAAAAGATTTTACAATTAAATAAAATATAATAACCAAAATCTTGTTGGCCAGGGTGTCGGTATTCATCTTTTCCACTGCCGATAAACTATCTGCCAATGTTGGTGTCTATGCCTATGACATAGGATTGTAAGGTTGCCATCAATGACAATACCTTCAATCACTTACAATTTCTCATTGGAGTGTGCATTTCCCAACAATCTCCCCCTTTGGCATTGATGGCAACACTCATGAGAAAAAGTCAAAATTGTATCAAAAAATGTGTGCTCCAAAATTGTGTGCTCCCCCTTAGTAGATGATCTCTTCTGCCAGTCATTTTTCTCATTCTACTACTCCCCCTTTGGCATCAATGACAAAGGCTATCAATTGAGTGTAGTTCTTTTCAGGATCCCTGTAACCGGTGGGTTACAATCTGATATACATCCACTAATACAAAATTCAAGTTGTTAGTGAACCTCTCACTATCCTTCAATGCTGCTTCTATCCTTTGGATGGTACCAGTGAGTATGTGTATTTGCTCTTCCGGTGTCTTAAGTCCACGAACAAGTGCCTCAGAAATCTCTTTTCTCAAAGAGATGAGGATGTCTAGTTTTGGACCGTCTGCATTTGAGTTCCTTAGCCTTGTATTTTATTCTTTCCTACTCCCCCTTTGGCATCAATGACAAAGGCTGTCAATTAATGTCAATTGAGTGTATTTCTTTTCAGGATCCTTATAACCGGTGGGTTACAATTTGATATAGATCTGCTAATGCAAAATTCAAGCTATTAGTGAACTTCTCACTATCCTTCAATGTTGCTTCTATCCTTTGGATGGTATCGGTGAGTATGTGCATTTTCTCTTCTGGCATCTTAAGTCTAGGAACAAGTGCCTCAGAAATCTGTTTTCTCAAAGAGATGAGGATGTCTAGTTTCGGACCATTTGCATTTGAGTTCCTTAGCCTTGTATTTTATTCTTTCCTTCTCCTTTTCCAATTTTTCAAGTTTCTCCTCAAAACCTACTATCTCTTGCTCTATAACTGATATGGGTTCTGATGAACCAATGAGATTGTCAGCTATATCATTTATTTCCTTTTGTGCTATGCTAATTTCCTTGTCAATATCCACTGTCAGAAGATCAGTCTTGCAGGTGTCTCCGTACAACTCCTTAAATTTCGTTAAAGTTTTGTTTAGTGTTGTTAGAAGGGTGTCAATGTGTTCCATGCACTTCTTTATTGTCTCTTCAAATAATTTTTCTTTTTCCTTGTTCATTTTCTCACTGAATGTCTCCTCATTAATCTGATCAATTGTTAGTAGGTTGTCGGTTATGTACTTAGACAATGTGTCTAGTTGACTCAAAAAATATTTATTTTCTACATTTCACTTGGGTGCAATCAATTTCAATAAGGGAATTATGTCATCAATAGCCTTATATGCCTATGCATTACACTCTGTGATTTTCTTGATGGAGTCTAATAATACCTCTGTTACATTTGTCGGTCTAAATTTTGTTAAATTTTGTTAAGGAGGAACCAGATGACTGTCCAACTGCCTTAACGATCTGCACTCCATTGGTGTGAGTAACCTCTTTGCTTATGTTGACCTCTGGTAGGTCAATTTGAGTGTACATTTCTACTAGCAAAGGTTTTGGCTTCTTAGCTATTGCCAGTGGCATTATCTTTGTCTTAACCTTTTCCTCTTCATGTTTCTTAGAATGTACCTCTATCGGTTTCTCTGTGCTTTCCATTGCCGGTTTCTCTGATTCTGTCTCAGTGTTAACTACCGGTTTTTCTGTATGTACCTCTAAACTATCTACTACCAGTATCTCAACAGATTTATCAGTAGCCAGTTGCTCAGTAGGTTTTTCAGTGTGTACATCAGTGGTATCTATCTGATCGGTTGATTGTTCAGTATGCGTTTCAATCCCAATCTCAACATTTCCAACTATATTCTCAACATTTGTCTCAACTCCAATGTTTTCTATCGATGGCTCAATTACCACATCTCTCTTCTCAGTTGTTTCCTTATCAACCATAATGTTAACCTCTTGTGTGCCAATATTCATGGTATACAACACCTCAAAATCAGGATTGGTGTCTTCACGTGTTGTCTCCATACTCTCAACATTATCTGTCGCCGGTGGTGTATCAATATTTACAACCGGTGGAGTATCAGAAGAAGGTGGGGGAAAGTTATATGTTACCTTTATGGTTGGAGGACCACCTACCTTTCCTTTACCTTTATCTTTTTCTTTTTGATACATTTTGAAAGCCTTTGGTTGTTTAAGTTCTTCTTGTTTTTCCTTCTCAATAAAGAAGATATCCCAGTTGTTTGTTGTCTCTTTAGTGATCTCATTTACTTTGCCAGCCATTAATGCTACATGTCAGTAACCTGTGGAAAATACAATCCTATTTGCTTTACTTATTAGTTCATCGATTTCTTCTGTTGATTTTACAGGGTGAACTAAAAGTAGTTTCTCTATCTTTATCTTCTTGTCTAGTTCAACAATTGCTAACCTTTTTGCATCTAACCTTCTATACAAGTCACTAGGTAGATCATCTACAACTTCTATCAAAAAATTCTTATAAATATCTAGGTGTAAGATAACAATGTTTTCTATGCTTTCCTTTTCTTCATTGCTAAAAGTGTTATACAACTTGCTAACATTTGACAAGTTACCATCTTCAGTTATTTCATTCAAAAGATTATCAAGTGGGGGGATAACTAGTTTTTCCTTTTTCTTCCTTGGGGTCATTTTCCTTGTCGGAGGCCTTACTGCCTAGTGTTTCTGTCTTGTTCTCTTGGGAGAAGGTAAGGGTACCGGTGAGAGTTTTCTTTTTATTACTACCCTTTTGAATTCAACTAGTATTTCACTATCAAAGGAGGTACCAACCGGTGAAAGATGTGTTTCCGGTTGTAGTCCTTCCAATTCACTTTCCTTAATACTAGTTTTATTCAATATATCTTCCTTGATTTCTTTTGCCTGTCTAGTTGCCTTTCTGATTGTTTGTTCTATTTTCTTTATTTGTTTCTGTGATTGAACTTTGCTTTCAATAGTTTCTGCATTTCCAAATATTTCTTCTGTTGGTTCTCTAGGGGCTTCAAAGAGGGCTTTAGCATATGTTTCTATTATGTTCTCATCAGCCTCATAACCCATCTCTGTAACCCAAACTGTTCTCGGAACCACTGCCTCCATCCAAATTTCATCCTTCTTTATAACAAAACATATCTCTTTTTGATATTTATCAACTATGGATTGAGATAATCTTTCCCTAATTTAATTCTAGCCTTCAGTGCCTAAAAGTGTTCAATTATGTTTTTCTCCCTATCATCTCCCATGTTATTAAGAATATCCATAAGTTGTTTTCCTATCGAAATGTCAAATCCAAAATCCTTTCTACCAATACCGGGAACTTCCTTGGTGATATACAACAATAGACATACAAGTAAGTTGCCAAATCTAAATGTGCCTTTCTTGTCACCCTTAAGTTTCTTCAGATTGTCTATTAGCTCATCTTTTAACCATTCACATATGTCAATCTTCACATTACTGTTTACTAAGTCATAAGCACTCTTGACATAAACTAGAAACAGAGTTTAATCTATTGGCATGTGTAGCTTTGTATCCAAGAATCATGCTAATGAATCTTACATTGATATCCTTTACATCATTTACTCTCAAGGATCTCTTGTCATAGGTTGCACTGGTTAGGATCATTACAATGTCATTTGTAACCTTTTTAGTCTTATCAGGCCTACTACCGGTTGAGGGTAAGCCTGTCACTACCCTAACTGCTTCTTTGGTTATCTTATGAATGGAATCTAGCCAAAAGAACTCCCCATGAACTCTGCTCAATAAAATCCTTATAACCTCTTTGGGAAAATTAGGAATGCTAAGTATCTCCACAAAACCTAGGGTTTCAATTATCTTGTGTTCCAGTTTTATATTACCATTTTCATCACATATTATTGTCCTATACATGTTCATAATCTCATTAGCACCTAGTTCTTCAATATGACAATGTATGTAAATTCTAGGATCCTTAGCATAAGCGACTCCTTTGGGTATTTTAGAAAATGCTCTTAGGTTATCATCCTTCTTCGCTACTTCAGGAATGATTTTAAATACGGGCCTAAGGCGTTTAATTACTTCAATTATTATAGGGTTTGCAATGAATTCAGGTGCAGAGGAGGAAGCCATTGTATAAATACCTTAAGTTGCCTTTAGGTTTGGATGCTTGAATGATTTGCTTCACTTCTTGTTGTGGATGCCTTCACTCGAGTTTTTCATGCTCTAAGGAAATTTGAATGCTCGGTGAGTGAAAAAGAGTGAAAAACACTTGCTTTATAATGTCATTTCGTTCAACTACCACATTCAATGCCTATCAGTTAAGTGAAACTTAACACATCTATCGGTAAAGAAGTAATTCAACTTCTCACCATCAACCGAGGGTAAACTAGCATGTTTTTCAATTTGTTGCCATACCCCCAAAGGATCTCTTTTCAGTTAGATAAAGAGTCTCCTGTTGGTGGAGTGATACTTTGTTCTACCGATGAAGGAATAGCTACATTGACATTCATATCTGACTTTCTAATCCATTGTTTTGAAAATTATTGCTTTACTTCTTCAACCTTCTCTTTACCTTTCAAAATGGGTCCTTTGTTATTTGCCAGTGATGCCTTACTTCTACAAAATTTTGTAATATGTCCAATCTTGTTACAAGCATAACAAGTCACATTATTTTTTTGAATAGCTTTTCCATATCCTATGCTGGTATGTGTTCTGCATTGACTAGATAAGTGTCCAAATCTTCCACAAATATAACATCTTACATTCATTCTGCAGTTTTCTGAACTATGACCAATTTTGTTGCATTTAGAACATTGACCGGTGGGTGCATTGGTGTTCTGATAGTTTCTAGATTTGCACTGATTTCCTCTATGACCATACTTGTTATAGTTAAAGCATTTCCTATTAAATTTGTAGGCATTAGGTTGTCTTACCGGTTTATGATTGTGATCATGATTGTTAGCAATACTGGAGCTTTCACCAACTTCAAAGCCGAGACCATTAGTATCTCCATTAGGTTTCTGATTTTTCAGCATGTCATCAATTTCTTCTGAGATTTTCTTTTAATTTCTCCTTGTGTTGATTTGCAGTAGCCAACTCATTTTCTAAGAAATCTTTCTATCTCACGAGTTCAGTTTTATCATGCTCCAAGTGAATTATATCTGTTTCCAACATATCATTTTCATGACTGAGTCTTAGATTTTCATTTCTAGCATCATTGATTCTCCTAGCCAAGTCATCTTCATTCTTCTTTCGGTCTTTAATATCTTTACAAAACCTCATAGTCATATCTTGCATCTCGTTCCTCAAAGTCATGTTTTCTTGCTTCAACTTGCTTACAAGATCATTAAGAGTTTCTTTTTCATCATCATCACTCTGTATCTTCTCATGAAGTTCTCTTCTTTTATTCCTAGCAATACTGAGATTTTCTTGAAGTCCTTGAATGATTTCCTATGCAGCCTTTAGATCATCTTCAAGTTTCATATTTTTCAACTTTTCTGCATCATAATCTGCAAGAGTTGTTTCCAATTGCTTTCTCAGGTTTTCCATCTATACCGGTGTCAAAATCTTCCTCAAGCTGTTAGGCTTTTGAAAATAGAGGACCAAGCTCTGATACCAATTGTTAGGATTCCCAAAGATACTGAGAGGGGGGCATGAATCAGTATCTTATCAGTTAACAAATTTTCTAATCTTATTAAACAAATTGCATTCCAAAACAGTGTACCGGTAAACCAGAAATAATGTAGTAAATAAGATCAATAACCACAACATAGAAAGCACACCATAACACAATATTTTTAACAAGGAAACCCGGTGTGGGAAAAACCTTGGTGGGATTTGTGACCCACAATATTCACTTACTGGCCAATAAATGAATATTACTTGCAATAGGGGCCTGCACATGCAGGAAGGCCAACTGCCTAAAGCTCACTGCTTAATTACAAAGGGAAGTCTCACTGACTTACAAAAATGGATTATACAAATCCAATATCATGTACTGCTTCAGTTAAACATCTTCTATGCTAGGTTCATTACCAATTTAAGCTCATACAACTTCCATAAACCTTATTCCAAAATCTGCCTTAATATTCGCATGATCACATGTTCCTATTACATTCCATACACACATGATCTTACAATATCCCGTACTTATATGAGTCTTATTACAATTCGCCTTGTCGGCTTACAAAAAGATTTTACAATTAAATAAAATATAATAACCAAAATCTTGTCACCTAGGGTGCTGGTATTCATCTTTGCTGCTGCTGGTGTCTATGCCTGTGCCATAGGATTGTAAGGTTTCCATCAATGACAATACCTTCAATCACCTACAATTTCTTATTGGAGTGTGCATTTGCCAACACTTCATTCATCTTTGAGCTTCTATCATTGGTGTAGATTCTACATTCAGGGGGGCTACCTAGCTTCTCTTCTTCTCTCATATGGGCAAGACTTTTTCCTCACATGGGGTTTTGTTCCTCACACACTTCTATGAGAGTTCTCTTGTATAGGTTTCATCTCTCTTTTGGGAGAGGTTTTTTTCCCATTGGGTTTTTCTCTCTTTCCCCACTTTGTGAGAGATTTCATTACATTGGTTTGCATGCATTTTCATTTGTACATGGGTACCTAACATGGACTAGTAGCTAGGACCCATCTTGCATTGCTTAGTTGCATTGTAGACTTAAGTGCATTCCCTTAAGTTGCACTTAAGGGGGGTTGTTGGTGTAAATAATTATTCATCATGGATATTATTACACCTTACTTAAGTTTACTTAGGATAATTCATTTCATAGTAGTTTGGGTATGAGACACTTGGGTGTTTGTACCACATTGGGATAGTGTGTGTAGGAGAATTTCCACCTTTTATGGTGTGATCTTGTTACTAGTCTATCATATTCACTTATTGTGGAGTGATAATTCCACCTTCGATAGGTGATCCACCTCATGTGGAATATTTTATTGCTTCTCCTACCTACCACACCTATTTCTTACTGACCCTTGTTTCTTATTGATCCACATGTCAAGTTTATGTGCTCACATATCCATATAGCCTTGCCTATATAAGTAGGCTCATATTCATTGTATGTAACAACTATTGATCTTTTGATCATCTATCTATTAATAAGAATATAGTTTATTCTTGTCCTATATTTGGTCTCTCTATTTTGTACATTTCATTGAGCTCTTGATCTTGGCAAAATATCACAAGTTGATTCAACATGAGTTTTAGTGTTTCAGAAGGTGATTTGATCAAGTTATGAGGTTTGGTCTGATCACTAGTTTTTATGTGGGTTCTGTATTGCAGAGTTGTGATTTCTGGTTTGTATTTCTCTAGAATTGTTTGATTATGTTGAGTGAATTTTGGAGAATGTTTGGGATGTTCATGTGTATCATCTGTTTGAGTGGTTCATGATTTGAAACTTCACAAGCATATCTTTTAGTTTGTTTGTAAGTTATGTTGGTATTCTTGAGCTCCGGTAGTGAGATGATGATGATTTTAGTAATCTGAGTTGTTGGACTTATTGTAGTGGAATTCATGTTGCTTTTTGATGTTTTTAGATCACGTTCTATGCGTATTGGTGGTTCACATTGATCGATGTGCACATTATTGAATATTTTATTGGTCTGGTGGTATTCTTCGTGTTATACAACCTTCTGGCCAACTTGATTATTCTTGCATGTTGCGGATGATCTTGGTGAGATATCTGGTGATGTTGCATGTTTGAGGTTTTGATTTAGGTCCATGCTATGTCCTTGCCAACATTGTATTGTTCTGCATATTGATTTATGTATCATGTGATGTAATTTTGTAATTAGGTCTAATGGGTTGAGCCGACCTTAAAATTAAGGTTGATGATTTGTATAAATAAGTGTAATAATGATGTAAGATGTGCGTCTACATTATTTTAGAGTGTTGTATGTGCGAACAAGTGAATTGATCTTTTGACAGTGTGAAGAAGTGTAGAGAAGTATTATAGAGCAGACAATGTGCTTAATCAGAACTGTGATCGGGCATTTGGAGATGCGATTCTTTTAGTTCATGTAATTTGGATTGGTGTCCGATCTTTGTAAGGCAGTGAGCCTTCCCAGGGTTGTATCCCTTTTGTTCTTTTTGAGCAGTGAGCTCTAGGAAGTGTGTCTGAATGCATTTACATTCCCCATTGTAATATTTCACATACTATTGTAGAGTATTATCATATTGTGGGTAGGTTCCTAGCGTGGTTTTTCCCTTGACCAGGTTTTCCATGTCAAAAATATATGTTATGTGCATTATTGATGTGATGTTTATCTTTGTTCTCGCTATTAATGATCAGATCTAAAGTTGAGGTTAATTTGTTTAAGATTGGTGAAAACTGATTCACCCCTAGCCCCCTCTCAATTTTCTTGCATTGTTGTTGCCAACAAAGACATCCTCAACAAAACATCATTTCCAAATTTTACTATATTTACTTTACATTATCAAATGATCATAATTTGTTCCCTAACAACCAAGTTGAAATTATTAAAACATCAAAACCATTCCCCAGACAATGTTTTGAACAACATTCACATTACAAACAATCTTTTCAAAAATAAGTTGCAGAGAGAGGAATGAAGTTCCAGCCTAGAAAAATTGCAATAATGGCAAATAGAATTTGGAGAAGAGCAAACTCAATCCATTAATCTCAAATCAACAATATTCATTTCAATCACAAATCTTCAATGATCAATCTTCAATCCAAATCCAAAACTCTCAAAATGAAATCCAAAATTCTTCTTGATGGTAACCCAATAACATACCAGAGGACTCAAATAAATAAAAATCAAATTCAAAACTATATAAATTCACCAACCAATCATAAAATTTTATAAAGCTGTACATTATACCTACCATGCATGAATATGAGGTAGATAATATAAAACTATATTATTTACTTACCCTCACATAAAACAACCAATCCGAATAGAGGGTAGATAAAGTTTATATTATAACCAATTATGCAAATAATAATAAAGTATTAATATAAATATAAATGGAATAATAACAAATCAAATCTCAATAATAAATAAATAAGTAAAGTCATCTTCCTATTTTTTATAAAAGTAGCTAAGCCACTGAAATTTTATTTTACATTATTATTTTATTTTTTTATTTTTTACAAAAATCCTAGTTCAAAAGAGCATCTCGAGAGGAAAGAACTAGGAAGAAAACCTCTAGTTATAGCTCTTACTCAAAAACCCACCCAATTACAAAAATTGGACAAAACACATACAAAGTATCAGACTAATACCCAACCCTGACTAGATCAAACGAATAGACATCATCTCGATAAATCTATAAATACCATTTACATATAGTCCCATGAACAATGTGTGAATCAAGACCTAGAAAACCATGCACTTGTACTTTCAATAGAAGGTGTAGCATCACTTGTAGAAGGAGGGAACATCTTCAAAGGTTCAGCCACTTGAGGGGATACAAAAACAACCACCCAAATCTCCAAGAGAGAGTGGATCCCAGTGAACACATCAAGAGAAGAAAATAAATAAAGAGGATGAACATGATGAATCAATCTTTCAAATTGCATAATTGTATCATCATATCAGTCTCCAATTAGTCCACACCTAGCTACAAAAAAGTAATTCTCTATTCCATCCATTAGTAAGAAGCTTAGTAAGAGGCATGAAACCACCATAGGGGAGTGATAGGGAGGTAGTGCAAGTGGAATGCTCAAGTGACTTGTATGTTCACTAAGTATAGGTCCTTACTAATTTCAAGGTATTATTGCTATAATCAGAGTGCAAAAGGTTCATAGACAACTTGAAACTTCCTCTTGATCCACCTCCCTAAGACAAGACTTTTTGGTTGCTCAAGGGCTTCAACCCCATAATCACTCTGGCTTGGTAAACTAACTCCTTATTCACCCTCTTGGCTTTCATTCCTCTATCCCTAACCTACTCCCTGACTGCACAAGGTCTCCTTTTATTGGTTTACACATGGATACCAAGTTTTGCTCCCAATGGTGTCTTTTGTCTTCTACGTTTTGAGATGTAGAAGTCCTCCTCAAGTGCTAAAACTAAGTTTTTGGAGTCTACCAAACAAAAAGTGTCAAATTCATGTGAGGACAACTTTTTTCAACTAGCATTGATGACTTTTGTGTTTTATATCCACCAATTGTGCACCCGATTTGATAAAAACTCAATTTTGAGGCCTAAAAAGGCTACAAGCAATTAACCCTCCTTTTGGGGTTTTGTGCTCACCCTGCTCAAGCGATGGACTTCCAGACTGAAAGAATCACATATTTGGATACCCTTTTGGGGTTTCTTGAAGATTTACCAAGTTTAGGGGTCCCTAAAGCCTTCTCCATGACTGTCCCAAAAATGGGTGCAAAAAGAGGGTTTGCAAGGGTTTTGGTAGCAACAAATGACAAATAAGTTGGAGACCTTCAATATGGACCAAACAAACTTGGTTCTACCATGTTACTTGCTAAATAGGCCATGAAAAGACAGGTTTTACACCTTCCAAAGATTAGGAAATTAAATTTACAAAAGTTGCTCATAAGGCATATGCAACGTTAACAACTTTTCCCATTATTGTTGTCTAAAAGCACATTTTTAGTATGAAAAAAATTACATTTCAAAACATGAGAACATGTCCATATTTAAAGACACACAAATAACACATTAGCCCTGCATAAAAGCCATTAGGCAATTACAACCAAAGGTTTGTTCACTGTCAAGTCATTTATAACTGCACTTTTCTCTTTTCACTGTTTTTTCCACTTTGGACCTGCACTTTACAATGTCAAAACTCTTATTTGAAGGTTTGTTTTGTGATTTCTTAGCAATGATCTACCTTTTTATGCTTTTTGTCCTTCATACCTGCAACTTGGAGAGGAGAAATTCATGTACAACTTCAACAAACATGTAAAAATCAGTCATACTTGACTGTGGCAGCCAAATGGGCATTACAATTTTGCCTCAAAGACCATCAATTGATCTTGGAAACTTTCCAACCCATGGGAAATACTACACTCACTCCTTGTTCTTGTTTTCAAGCAATTAGAAGGAGGTACAATGCCTTACAAACTCCAATGTATGGTGGAGAGTAAGCAAGTGAAAGGAAATTAACTCTAAAATAGTGACTCACTATTTTTTACATCATTTTCACAACTGAAACATACAATCAACCTCTTAATGGCTTAGAAGGCCTCTTTGCCTTTACATTCAAATCTAAATATTAAAATAGGTCTGATAATCCCATGAGTGCATTTTTTATGGAAAAAGCAAAGCATCAAACTTCTTCCAAGACCCTAGCCAAATGGCACACTTGCCTAGGGCTTCATGGCCACAAACCTCCTTACACCTGCATTTTTGAACTCAAAACAAGTATGTACACATCTTAAAAATTGACCAACTAGTTCTTGGGAAGCCATGAGCATTTTAGGGCCTCAAGAAGCCAGGTTGGTCAAACATCCTTGCCAATTTCCTAGACAAGGTAGTGAAACTATCAAAACCAAATATTTTTGCACAAACCTCAAAACTTGATGAAATTAAATGCCACAAAAGGGAAAAGCTTTAGGAAAAATTAGAGAACATGAAAATGCCAAAATAGTATGGACAAGTACAACAAGCATACGGACTGCTGCTCACTTGGAGTCAAACATAGTGAAAATAAGGTAAAAACTAGTGCAAGTTTGCAAAATGCTTCATAACTTCGAATGATCAACACTTACAATAGTTAAAACAGGAGATTAAATACCTCTCCAAGTTGGTTAACCTCCTGTATAGATAGGTACATGTCCAAGGGAACTTAATTTTGACATTTTGATGCCTAAATTGCAACTTTTGGTGCCTAGAAAATGCAAGATTGACCACCAAAACTAACCATCGCCTCAAACACTTCTCATACCTAAAACCAAAACAAGAAAAATGTTTAAAACCTTTTGAAAACAAAAACCACAAAAAAAAACTCATTTTTCCATCATTTTGCCAAGCAACACCAAACTGGCAACTTTGAGCAAAAAGATGAAAAATGAGTTCAAAACTCATCAAAACAACCTAGAACAACTTCAAAAACATCCTAAACAACTTTCCAACTTAAAATAACAAAAATCAAACCTGAGATGAAAATGAAGCTGAGAATGAAGCTAGGTGCTCTTGCACCATACTCCCCCGGTGACAAAGAAGTCATGTGACTCCTTTGGGCAGAATAGAGAGAGGAATACCAGCCTTGGTGAAGTCACTTTCAGGTATCCAAGTGGCTTCAGAAGCTGGTTTATCTTTCCTCTTGATCAAATTCTTAAGGTAGTCATGTCTTCAAGTCTTTTTGATGATCCTAGAATCAAGTACCTATTCAGGAATGGGAGAAGAAGAAGAGGGGATAGATAGATCAGAAAGGGAAGTTGAAATGTCTAAAGTTCTCTAAGTCTCTTCTAGAGGCTGCCCCTTGAAAGGTACCAAATCAGCAACATTAAAGATAGGAGACAAAGAAACATTAGTAGGTAAATCAATTTTATAAGCATTTGGACCATACTTAGCCAAAATCCTGCAAGGTCCAATTCTTCTCATTTGTAACTTGGTAGGAACTCCCTTTTGCAATCTAGACTTGTTGAGATGTACCATCACAAAATCTCCAACTGTGAATTGGACATCCCTCTTTGAAGCATCCACCCTTGCCTTGACTTTTGTTGTGGTGTCCTGCAAAGACTGCTTAACCTGTTCATGGATCTCTTTTAGAGATTGTGCCATATCCTCTGCTGTCCCACTAACATGGTGCAAGTTAGTCACATCATGTAACTCAAAAACACCTCTTGGATGCATACCATAAACAATCTGAAATGGACTCTTACCAGTGGATCTGTTTACACTGTCATTATAGGCAAACTCTGCTTGTGGAATGAGTTGATCACAACTTTGTCCATACTCCTTGGTGAGACATCTGAGTAGATTACCCAATGTTCTATTCACCACTTTTGTTTGGCCATCTATCTGTGGATGGTAAGATGAGCCAAAAGATAAGTTAGTACCCAATTTCTTCCACAAAGTCTTCCAAAAATGACCCAAAAACTTAGCATCTCTATCTGATACAATGCTAGATGGCAAACCATGTATTCTGACAACTTCTTTAAAGAAAAGAAAAGCAATATGACTAGCATCATTAGTAGTTTTGCAAGGTATAAAGTGAGCCATTTTACTAAATCTATCAACAACCACAAAGATACTGTCATGCCCTATTTTTGTCCTTGGTAAACCTACAACAAAATCCATACTGATGCACTCCCATGGCCTAGAAGGAATGGGAAGTGGCTGATATAAACCAGCATTAGTGCTATGACCTTTGGCCTTCTGACATACCATGCACTGTTCAACATACCTCTGGACATCTCTCTGCATCTTAGGCCAGTAATAAAAATGTTGAACCAACTCTAAGGTCTTGTTGAGACCAAAATGGCCACTCAAACACCCATTTTGTTTCTCTTGAATGAGATTGTCTCTCATGGAACCTTTAGGAACACATAGCTGTCCTCCCCTGAATAACAAACCATTCTGCAATGTATATTCAGCATACTCACTATGAAAATGATTCTCAAAAGCAAGACAAACTTTATAAGCAGCATAAAAATCATCATCATTAGGATATAAATCTTGAAAGCAATCAATCCCAATACTCTTTACTTGGATCTCCTGAATAGTTAACAATATCCTACTCAAAGCATCAACTACTTTGTTACATTGGCCTTTCTTGTGCTTAAGAGTAAATGTATATGCTTGTAGGTACTCTACCCATTTCACATGTCTATGGTTGAGTTTATCCTGAGAATTCAAGAAACTAACTGCTTGGTTGTCTGTATACACAACAAATTCCTTAGGAAGCAAGTAATGCCTCCACTTCCTAAGTTCCTGCACCAATGCATATAACTCTAAATCATAAGATGAATACTTTTTCTTTGCATCATTGATTTTTTCACTAAAGAAAGCAATTGGTTTGTTATCCTGACTCAAGACTGCACCTACTGCAAGATGACTGGCATCACATTCTATTGTAAAGAGCTTATCAAAGCTAGGAACGATTAACACTGGTTGTGTAGCAACTCTAGTTTTGAGTAACTCAAACCCCTTATTGGCTTCTTCTGTCCATTGAAACTTAACCTTATGACCACCCTTTATTGTATCTAACATGGGTGCACAAATCTCACTGAACCCCCTAATAAATTTTCTGTAAAACTGGGCTAGACCATGAAAACTTCTAACTTCACTGGCTGATTTTGGGGTTGGCCAACTTGTTATGCAGCAACTTTGGATTGATCCATCTTGAGATCTCCACTGGACACAACAAAACCAAGATAGACTATCTCTTGCTTCATAAAATCACATTTTTCAAGATTTATGGTTAACTTCTCATCAGATAATCTTTGCAAAACAATAGCTAAGTGTTTCAAATGCTCCTCTTTAGTCTTACTAAAAATGAGTATATCATCTAAGTAGACTACCACAAACTTACTGAGAAAATCCTACAATAGTTCATTCATTAATCTCATAAAGGTACTAGGAGCATTAGAGAGTCCAAAAGGCATAACCAACCATTCATAAAGACCCTCATTTTTTTTAAAAGTAGTTTTCCACTCATTACCCTCTTTTATTCTTATCTGATGGTAACCACTTTTAAAATCTATCAGATCTTCTATCCTGGGAATGGGGAATCTATATCTTATTGTGATCTTGTTGATAGCTCTAGAATCTGTACACAATCTCCATGTGCCCCCTTTCTTAGGTGCTAACACAGTGGGCACTGCACAAGGACTTATACTCTTTCTTATTAATCCTTGATCCAATAACTCTTGAATCTATCTAGCTACCTCTTTGTTTTGTTTAGGAGTCATCTTGTATGTTTCTTTGTTTGGCAAAGAAGCTCCTGGTATAAAGTCAATTTGATGACTAATGGCTCTAGGAGGAGGTAATGTTGTTGGTTGTCCATCACTGATGATGCTCTTAAAGTTATCGAGAAGTTGCTGCACTTCTTGTGGGATCTCAACTTGTTTTTCTTTCTTATCCTCCTTAGGTTTCACTACAAGTGTATAGCCAATCCCATCTCCCTCTTTCATGGTTTGGATGAACTCTTTTTCATTGACTAATAGTACTTTAGGTGTCTGTGGTTTGCTATTCTTTGTCTCTTCACTAAGGTACTGAATTTTGTAGACAATGCCATTCTTTTGAAAGGAATATGTGTTTTTTTCACCATCATGGTGTGCCCTTCTGTCAAATTGCCAAGGTCTACCGAATAATAGATGGCAAGCATCCATGGGAAGGATGTCACATAGTATCCTATCCTTGTATTCACCTATATTGAAGTCTACCCATGCTTGTTCATTCGCTAGGACATGTTGCCCCTTGTTTAACTAGGTTACCTTGTAGGGTTCACTGTGCTTCATTCTAGGTAGGTTCAATTTGCTAACTGCCTCCTCTGAGATAATATTATCTATGGAGCCTGAATCAATAACCACCTTACATACCTTGTCCAAGATTTTGCACTTGATCCTGAACAATGCTCTTCTCTGAGACACTTCACACTTATGAGGCTCTTGCATCAATACTCTCCTCATCATTAGACTTTCACCATCTTTGAGTGCTAGGTGCATTGTTGGAGTTCTTGTACTACTTCCTTCCTCTTGAACATAGTTCACTCTCTTTTCACCTCCATGGGAAGCACTAGGCTTTTCAGGACACCTATAAGTAGGATGACCCAATTTCTGATAGTTGTAGCATTTCATTGTGGAGAAATAAGACCCTCTACCTAGGCCACTAGACCTACCCCTTCTTGGGTTGCTTGATCCCCTTCCCCTAAAATTAGGTTTACTCTGAGAATCCCCGCTTTGCTCTATAAGCTTAGATTCCCCCTGGGATCTTTGGTCTATGTGTCTTCCCCCAAAACTGCCTCAATGGCCTCGACCATCTTTGCCTCTTCCTCTGCCTCAGTTATGCTACTCTTGCTTCTTCCTACTCCTTTCCTCTACCTTGAGTGCAAGTTGATAGCACTTCTGGACTGTTGTAGGGCACAACAAACTTAACTCTTCCTGTATGTTCCATCTCGAACCATTGAGATACCTAGCAACCTTGACATTCTCATCCTCTTAGATCTTTGACCTAAGGCATAGCTTCTGAAACTCCTCAGTGTAGGTGCTGACATCTAACTCTTTCTGCCTAAGGTTTTGCCTTCTCCTATGGAGTTGTATTTCATAGTCCTCTGGGATGTAAGCCTCTCTGATCTTGGACAACATTCCCTTCCAAGTTTCTATGGTCCTTTTGCCCTCTTTCTCCCGATCATCTTGAATGAACTTCCACCATGTTAAGGCAACTCCTCTCAACTTGGACTTAGCCACCTTCACTTTCTGGGCCTCTGTCACACCATCACACTCAAAATGATTCTCAAGCCCCTTAATCCACTCCATGACCACTTCTAGGTCCATTTTACCACTGAATAGTGGGACTCCTTCTAGTGTTCTCCCACTCATAGCTTTCAAGGCTTTCAAAAAGGGTTCATTCTCTATCACAGGGTCTGGTATAGGGGTCTCATCCTCTATAGCTAATAGCTTACCCTTAGCTTCTGTTCCCTCTATCTTATTGCTAGCTTCATCTACCTTCACTTCTACTTCACCCAACTTCTGCTCTAGGAGGTCTAGCTTCAATTTGAGTAACCTATTTTCTTCTTCATGGTCTTCCACTTTCTTTGCTAATTTTAAATTTGTCACCATGGTTGCCAAATTGCTACTTCTTCCCAAGTGTAATTGAGCTCTGATACCACTATGATGGGGAGGTAGTGCAAGTGGAATGCTCAAGTGACTTGTACGTTCACTAAGTATAGGTCCTTACTAATTTCAAGGTATTGTTGTTGTAATCAGAGTGCAAAAGGTTCATAGACAACCTGA
The DNA here is from genome assembly GCF_030272615.1 of Cryptomeria japonica. Classification (NCBI taxonomy): domain Eukaryota; kingdom Viridiplantae; phylum Streptophyta; class Pinopsida; order Cupressales; family Cupressaceae; genus Cryptomeria; species Cryptomeria japonica. The sequence continues at coordinate 2,863,803 of NC_081413.1, forward strand.
AACTTCCTCTTGATCCACCTCCCTAAGACAAGACTTTTTGGTTGCTCAAGGGCTTCAACCCCATAATCACTCTGGCTTGGTAAACTAACTCCTTATTCACCCTCTTGGCTTTCATTCCTCTATCCTTGACCTACTCCCTGACTGCACAAGGTCTCCTTTTATTGGTTTACACATGGATACCAAGTTTTGTTCCCAATGGTGTCTTTTGTCTTCTACGTTTTGAGATGTAGAAGTCCTCCTCAAGTGCTAAAACTACGTTTATGGAGTCTGCCACACAAAAAGTGTCAAATTCATGTGAGGACAACTTTTTTCAACTAGCATTGATGACTTTTGTGTTTTACATCCACCATTTGTGTACCCAATTTGATAAAAACTTAATTTTGAGGCCTAAAAATGCTACAAGCAATTAGCCCTCCTTTTGGGGTTTTGTGCTCACCCTGCTCAAGTGATGGACTTCCAGACTGAAAGCATCACATATTTGGATACCCTTTTGGGGATTCTTGAATATTTACCAAGTTTAGGGGTCCCTAAAGCCTTCTCCATGACTGTCCCAAAAATGGGTACAAAAAGAGGGTTTGCAAGGGTTTTGGTAGCAACAAATGACAAATAAGTTGGAGACGTTCAATATGGACCAAACAAAATTGGTTCTACCATGTTACTTGCTAAATAGGCCATGAAAAGATAAGTTTTACACCTTCCAAAGATTAGGAAATAAAATTTACAAAAGTTGCTCATAAGGCATATGCAACATTGACAACTTTTCCCATTATTGTTGTCTACAAGCACATTTTTAGTATGAAAACAATTACATTTCAAAACATGAGAACATGTCCATCTTTAAAGACAGACAAATAACACATTAGACCTATACAAATTCCATGAGGCAATTACAACCAAAGGTTTGTTCACTGTCAAGTCATTTATGACTGCACTTTTCTGTTTCACTATTTTTTCCACTTTGGACCTGCACTTTACAATGTCAAAACTCTTATTTGAAGGTCTAGTTTGTGCTTTCTTAGCAATGCTCTGCCTTTTTATGCTTTTTGTCCTTCATATCTACAACTTGGAGAGGATAAATTCATGTACAACTTCAACAAACATGTAAAAATCAGTCATACTTGACTGTGGTAGCCAAATGGGCATTACAATTTTGCCTCAAAGACCATCAATTGATCTTGGCAACTTTCCAACCCATGGGCAATACTAAACTCACTCCTTGTTCTTGTTTTCAAGAAATTAGAAGGAGGTACAATGGCTTACAAACTCCAATGTATGGTGGAGAGTAAACAAGTGAAAGGAAATTAACTCTAAAATAGTGACTCACTATTTTTTACATCATTTTCACAACTGAAACATACAATCAACCTCTTAATGGCTTAGAAGGCCTCTTTTCCTTTACATTCAAATCTAAACATTAAAACATGTCTGATAATCCCATGAGTGCATTTTCTATGGAAAAAGCAAAGCATCAAACTTCTTCCAAGACCCTAGCCAAATGGCACACTTGCCTAGGGCTTCATGGCCACAAACCTCCTTACACCTGCATTTTTGAACTCAAAACAAGTATGTACACATCTTAAAAATTGACCAACTGGTTCTTGGGAAGCCATGAGCATTTTAGGGCCTCAAGAAGCCAAGTTGGTCAAACATCCTTTCCAATTTCCTAGACAAGGCAGTGAAACTGTCAAAAGCAAATGTTTTTGCACAAAACTCAAAACTTGAAATTAAATGCCACCAAAGGGAAAAGCTTCAAGAAACATGAGAGAACATGAAAATGTGAAAATAGTATGGACAAGTACAATAGGCGTATGGACTGTTGCTAACATGGAGTCAAAACATAGTGAAAATAAGGTAAAAACTAGTGCAAGTTCGCAAAATACTTCATAACTTTGAATGATCAACACTTACAATAGTTAAAATAGGGGATTAAATACCTCTCCAAGTTGGTTAATCTCCTGTATGGACAGGTACATGTCCAAGGGCACTTAATTTTGACATTTGGATGCCTAAATGACAACTTTTGGTGCCTAGAAAATGCAAGATTGACCACCAAAACTAACCATCACCTCAAAAAACTTCTCATACCTAAAACCCAAACAAGAAACATGTCTAAAACCTATTGAAAACAAAAACCACAAAAAAAAAACTCATTTTTCCATTATTTTGCCAGGCAACACCAAACTGGCAACTTTGAGCAAAAAGATGAAAACAAGAAACCAAAACCCCATAATGAGTTCAAAACTCATCAAAACAACCTAGAACAACTTCAAAAACATCCTAAACAATTTTCCAACTTAAAACAACAAAAATCAAACCTAAGATGAAAATGAAGCTGAGAATGAAGCTAGGTGCTCCTACACCAGGGAGAGAACCATAATTAAAACTGTAAAAAGATAGAGCATAATCCACATAATTAGAAGAATAGAATGATGAGACCAAGAAGATATCACCCAAAGCTCTAACTATAGGACAATCCATAAGAAAATCGATGCAAATAGTGAGAAAATGAGAAATCACTTCAGATATACTAGCATCTGCATTTTCCACCAACCAAGATTTACCCACCACCTTCCTAATTGCATAAACAACATTCAGAGAACACAAGTTAAAAATATACCCAAGTTTCTCATCATCGTATGCATGAGAGTCACGAAAATCACCAAACTTTTGAGGAACGAAGACTCTATATTGAACTTCAAATTGAGCAAGCAACCTAAGGATAAACAAAAATTCATACAAGTGAAAGAACCTCTAATACCACAAAGCTCATATTTACCAAGCATATATAAAATAGATCTCATTAATGGTGACATCATAACATATACTACCTAGTAGTGATGCATGACATCCCACATGAGAAGAGAGAGTCAACTCGAGCAGGATATTGAGCATCAACAATCATAATTAAACCACATAATCCTCAAAGATACGGCCAACCCAAATGAAATAGAAAAAGAGCACCATGACATCAAGAAATCTCCAAAGTATTTGCAATGACAAGACATGAAAAATGTGCATCCAATGCAATATGATAGGTACTCAAATAAAAATTAACATCCTAGGCTAGCCAAGTACAAGAAAAACAAATGAAGGCCACTAATAGATTTGATGATAACTACAGCCCAAAAGAAGCAATTTAAAGTTTGCATGGAGTAATCATTATAGAGTCAGGCCAAATAAGGGCAAGCCCACATATAAGAAACATAGGAGGCACCACCCACCAATGATAAAAACTCAAATGCATTACATCAGTGAAGGTGCAACCACATACTCATACATAGCATGACATACATGAAAAGAACCACCCCTAATGCAACACAACCTAGTATTCAACCTCAGGAGGGGTGCTAACCAGGCAGCTTAATTGTAAATAACCCTCAAATAGGAAAATTAAACTCTCATTGAATCAAGCTAGCCTAACATAGTCCATGAGATCAAAGTATGTCATGCCTTTTATTAATATTCTAACATGAAAACAGATTATGTTAGGCCACATGAAAACATTGAATATTCTATTATAACATACAACAAATCGAGTATATTAGGAAGATAACAAGCACCCTTTCAAATGATGCACACATAATGTGTACATCATTGAGAAGACTGCAAAGACTACCATATCATACCATTATCAACAATCATCATTATGGTTGAGGAAGAAAACAAAATTTAATTAAACAAGTAACTGTAATGATCACTTCCAATAGTTTAATGCAATCACAATCCACAGATCATGACATCATACCAAAATGAAGAACTAGGAAGAAATATCCAATTGTTGCTTTTACAAATAAGGCACATATCCAAGACTAAGCACTTACATGCTTACCCTTAAGTATAATATCAATCAATTCATATCAGGACACCTTCCTTGAATCAAAAAGGAAGGAATATCTAAAGAAGGAACATCCAAATGATCATCTTGTTCTAAAAATTCTGCAACTCTATTAATCTCTTTATAACAATGGGAAATGGAATAAGAATTAAAAAATGAAAGCTACAACAGAATTCGATCTAACAAATATTGACGATGCTAAGAGGGACTTCTCCTATTAGTAATAGCTTGAAATGTAACCATGTAATCTCCCTCAATAATGATATTTTTAATATGAGGAGAGAGGGATTTAAGAGCTTGCCAATGTATGGTAATCCAACTATCCCATTGAGAGAGGGAATTAAGACAATCAAGATTCTTATAAACATAAGAAAGGACAACTTCTAAAATTGAAATCTCAATTTTGGTAAACACCTCTGACAATGAAGTAGATTTCTTCTTAAAAAATCTATTGTTTCTTTCTAACCAAATGTTTCACACAATAATAGATGGGGGAACCACCCATAGACATGAATAAAAGGAAGAAGGGAATAAGAGAGGCCATGCCCTAAACTGAGACAAGAGGCCTAAACAGAGAGTAAAGGACCAAAATAAGTAAAATCTTAATAGATAGAAACATATAATAAAATATAAAATCAAATCAATAATAAAACACAAACAATAAATAATTAATAAATCAATAAATAGTAAATAAATAATTAGATAATCAATTAAGCAATAGATGAAATAAATCAATAAATTAATCTCAATTAAATAATTATAAAATCTCAACAATAATTAAATATCAAATAATCAATTAAACACTAAATAGACCAAATAAATAAATAGCCATGCTATATAATAAATTAATATAAACATGAATAAATCATATTATTCAGATTATTAATTAAATAATAACCACACAACCACATCATGTCAAACAACCTGACAAAGGGTCAAACATCGACTCAAGACTCTAACCACCAACTTGCACCAAAACACAACTAACAAGGTGAGCAACTAAGCCTAGAGTATGAGAGGGAAACACATGCCATCTCTGACAAATTTCTATTGGGATAAGACATGCTGAGACCTGTAAGACCAGGTGGAGTTGATGTTCGGTGCCTACAATCCTGCAACCACAATCAAACACAATACGACCCATATGCAACATATACACATCATAATACTCAGACAAATGAAAAGAGAATCACAACACCATATCATGCTCATAATGAGTGCTAAGGAACCATCCATTTCAAGAAAATAGTTGCACATTAATAGCATCAATACATTGCATGTAACTAAAATCATGAAATAGGGGTTAGTACCATCATAATATCATAAGTCACATAATTCACATATGAATATCACGTGCATATAATCCATCCAATGAGAATCCATCCATACAAGTAATTCAAAATATATCATCAATCATATAGGTCATCAAACACAATGAGTCACATGTCAAATATCCATCATCATCAATAAGAATCTAGAGTCTAAATAAGATCATAAGTGTCAATCAAATATCATCAAAACAACAACCATAAGTCTAGATACGTCTGTTGAGGCATAAATCAAAATGAAAGTCTAGGAGGGACACTACATAATCATTTACCTTTCATCCTCCTTTTAATAGCACATTGGCTTAAAATTGTTTGTCAAGAAAAGAATGAGGTTTTAAAACTACAATTGAGCTCTGAAGCCCACTTCAAAACCATATCATTATATTTTGACTTTTCAACCTATCGTTTGTGGTTGCAAGGAATAAATCGAGCACTGCTACCATTTTCAAAACTAAAACCAAGTGCCCATACCCAAGTTTTGAATATCTCATTTGATAGTTAGGAATGATATATCAAGTATCAATGCTTGATTCAAACTTTATTTTAAATTGAAACTTCTATACAATTTATAGTTAGGGAGTGTGTGTTGGAGTCTATTGGGGTTGTGACAACATCATCAATCCTCAACACTAGTTGAAAAACTTTAACAAAAATCCATCAAAATTATTTTTAAACTTTTAAACAATCAGACCTTTTAAAGACAACAAAACTTTAGCCCTTTTAGGATTGCTAAACTTTTCACAAAATGATACGTAGTCTACATTTTAGTGGCCAAAGAGAATAGGATATTAAAGATTAGTGAAGCATAAGGTAAAAAGTTTAAAATCTACTATGGTCATAACTGTGGGCAACACCTTGTTACTCCTTTCTCTCTCTTTGTTCTTTTATCTCTCTTCTTATCCCTCCCTTCCCTCTCTAGTTCATTACCTCTCCCTTCAATTTATATGGTATAGGGTTAAGGGTATATATACTATTTAGGCTGTAGATTTTAGGGAATAGGGTGTAGGATATAGGGTTTAGGGTATAGGATTGAGGGTAAATGGTTTAGGGTTGAGGGTATTGTTATATCCTGGTTTAGGGTACAAGACTAATGATATAGGGTTTAGGGTACATATGGTTGAGCGTATCACTAGTGTTGATACTTTCCTCTATCTCACTCTCCCTCTCTTCTCTCTTACCTCTCTCCTCTCTGCAAGTCTCTCCCTCCCTCTATTCCTTTCTCCCTTTATACCCCCCCTCTCTCCTTACCCCCATATCTATCTCCCTCTCCCACTCTCTCTTATTCTCTCTCTCTCTCATTGTCTAATTCATCACCTCTCCCTCCTACACGCTCTCTCCCTCTCTAGGTTTCTCCCTCCCTCTCTCTCCACCTATGTACATCTCTATATATGTCTTATTACCCACCTATCTCTAACCCCCTATATCTATTGCATCCCTCTCTCTCCCCATCTAGTTCTCTCACCTCTCTATCTATCTCCTCTCTAGTTCTCCCTTCACTATCCACCTATGCCTACCTCTTCCTCCATCCCTTCTTAACCCTCTCCCTTTTTTAATTTGTCTCTCATATTCTCCCTCTATCCCCTCTATAGATTGTTACCTTTCCCTCCTCTTTATATGGTATAGAGTTAAGGGTATATAAACTATTCAATGTATAAGGATACAATTTATTAGGATTAATGTTTCTAGAATATAGGGTTTATGGTTTAGGGATGAGGGTATTGGTATGGGGTTTAGGGTACAAGATTTATTGATCTCTTTTGAGTGACAAGTTTCTGGCTTGTGTATGAATCTTGGTTCTTGTGGTTGATCTTCAACTCCTATGTGGTATCAAAGTTTGTTTGGTCAAATTCCTATTTGCATGCTTGAGGGATCCAACTTGAGGTACATTTTCAGTCCACTTTGGGCTCAAAAAGAGGTTGTCATCGCATTTAATGTAATACCCCTCTAACCCTCACATGATAAGGTAGGTATGATGATACTAAACCTACTCTTAATGCAGATAAAGCAAGTAATGAAATGGGAATCAATGTATATTAGATGAAACTGAGTGATATCACATCATTGGATAATGCATCTAATGTTATAATCCCCTTCCAATGAGTTTAATATTTAGTTTCTCATATGTATATGAGGGTGCTTAAGTTTAATATGTTAATATCTTGACTATGCTAATTAGGAGGTGGCCCATTATGATACTATTTTATTGTTATAATGATTAGTTGATAAGTGGATTTTCTAATCATGTTTTCTTTGTGATATCTTTTGGGAAGTGAACTATGTTCTAGGGTAACCCCTTCTATGTCTATTCTTGACTATGATATTTTGGACTCATGTTTGTTGTAGTTGCATATTGTCTATTAGGGTAGGCATACTCAGATGATTTATAGAAAGGTTGTGTATGTATAATGGATTTATGTTTTTAAGAACCAATTGGTGATATTAGGGCTATGGTTATAATTATGTTTCCCTAGTGATTTTTATATTGTGAGGATATAACAATAAAATATTAGGGTAAAATTTTTATGGTACCTTGATGATTAGATGTGAGATGAAGTATTATGGTTATGACATTTTATGTTCATGAGGACTTATGATGTTGTTAAGGTTTTATGTTATAATCCTTGATGGATATATGTTAGATGGTGTTTTATGTCTATGATGGTTTATGATTTACTAACATATGTTCAAATGATTATATTTGAGCAATTTTTATGGTTACTGATCATATTTGTCAGGTGTATACATGGATTTGTATGTGTGTAGGTGTTTTGTTTGATGCAGGTACCAGGCATTGACTCCACCTGGCTTCACAAGTTGGAGCATGCCTAACAATCTTTGATGATGGTAATGGAGATAGAATACAGGCCCCAAGTTGACATAGCTCTAACCATTGTCCCATACTAGGACAATTATCTTTGGTCATGTGTTTACCCGTTCAAATTGCCACATAGGCAATATTCGATTTCCCTTCATCAGTGGTTATGAGTATGAGACGGGTGATGTGTTCCCTTATTTATTTCATGTGTCCTTGTTAAAGTGATTCATGTGGCAGTGAATATTTATAATTAAGTTCTATAGTTATGTTATTGTTAGTAATTTTAATGTCATGTGATTATTATCCTTTTTATGTATTTATCATTCCTATGGATTATGTTTAAGATATTTAATGTGTTTTGTGTTTTAATTAGTGATTATATGTTATGGTATGTTATCATGAGTTTATTTATCTCCTATGTTTAATGTATTTCCTATGTTGTATTTACCTCTTTATGATTTATTCCTTGTGTTTATTTAATTTCTTGTGTTCTGAGGGAAATTAATTATTGTTGAGAATTGAAGAGTTTTCATTTTATTATCTTCTTTATTGTGACTTTTGGTTTCAATAAGGGAGTTATGAGTATTTTTGTCCTTTTATTTTGAGTTTGGAGGGGATTATTGATTTGGGGGATTATTGCAAGAAATTTTGGAGAAGGAATTGACTTGCTTGGAGAAAGATTGTGGAGAAAATTGAATTATGTTTTTTAATTGCTATTTGTGTGAGATTATTGAAGAGATTTTGGAGGATTGAGTTGAAGATTTCTTTGGTTACTTGCTAGAGTTTTTGTGGCTGGTTTTGGCTTGTTGCTGATTGTAATTTTTGTTGGAATTATTGGGGGTTTCAAAGAAGTTTGGTGGGGAAATCTTGATCGAATTATTTAGAGATTTTGAAATTCGATTTAAATAGAATTTTGGAATCGATTTGGCTTTGATTGCATGAGTATTTTTCATGGATTCTTGTGGATTTTGTTGTTGTTAGAGTGGATTTTGGGTTGGAGATTTAATTTCAATTTTATTTTCCTTCTTCTTCTTTATTGTTCTTCAAAATCGAGGTAAGGTTTGTTGGCAATGATAATGAAGGAAAACTAAGAGGAGGGGGTGAATCAGTTTTCACTGGATTAAACAATTCAAGAACAATCTCGGATTTGATCAACTATAACAAGAATAAAAATAAACACAATAACAACAACACACATAACACCAAGATTTTTGACTTGGAAAACCCGGTTGAGGGAAAAACCATGGTGGGAACCTACCCACAATAAGATGATACTCTGCAGTAGCATGTATAAATATTACAATGGGGAATGCACATGCATTCAAGAACACTTTCTAGAGCTCACTACTCAAGATATGATGACCCAGAAGGCTAAAACCCTCAAGGAAGGTTCACTACCTTACAACAATATTCAAACTACAATCCTGTTTAGATGAACTGAAAGAATAGTATCTCCAAATGCTTGATGATAGTTTTGGTTAAGCACAAGTGTCTACCCTGCAACACACTTTTCTTAATACTCCACATTGAAAGATAAATTTTCTTGACTGCACATACACTACTCTCTGATAATGCAGACACAACACCCATACCAAAATTACATGAATACAACACTTATTTATACAAATCATCAACCTTGACTACAAGGTCGGCTCAACCCTTAACACTTAATTACAAAATTACATCACATGACACATAAATGATGTAGGAGCATCCTCGGTCTATGATAAATCTTCAATCAACCAATAATATTTCCTTTCATTTTTGTTCTTGTTCAGTTCTAGTAGCAGTTTTTTGTGTTTTCCTTCAGTGAGTTTCGGTAGATGGTTTTTTTTCATCGTGGATCAGATTTTTGGTTTCCAAGCTTGTTCTTGTGTATTGTTCCAAATTTCCAGTTCACTTGGATTATTTTCTGAAGAGTTATTCCTTCCGAAGTGACTATTTCCTGGTTCTGAAGCAGTTTTGAGCTTATGTCTATTTTGGTGATTCCTTCTTGTCTGGAGTGATTTGTAGGCTAATGGGTCCATTTGGTTCCTTGCTCGATGTTCTTGAGTCCTTGGTAGACCTTCCTTTCGATCCGCACTTATTGGTTGTTCATTTTTAGAGGAGTTTCCTTTCATTCTTAGGGCCGACCTATTTGCACATTTCATTGTCCTGTCTTGGTAAATGTAATCTTTTGTGGCTGACCTGGATGTGTTCTAGAGGGTATATATATTGTTGTATGTGATCCTTAGAGGTAGTCAATGGTTGTGAACATCTAGTCTTTGGATTTGAGATCCGATTGCCTCTTGGAGGTCCAGATGAATTGTAATTTGGGCATGTTATCTTGCATGTAACCAGTTGATTACCAAATGTTCTATGATGATGCAGAGATCTAATTTTGCATTTTTTTCTGTACTTTTCTATTGCTTCCATTGTGTTACTCTTGCTACATGATTTGGTTTGTTCTCTTCGAGGACCCACCGAACCATGGTTGTACCAAGTGGTATCAAAGTTGTTGCAAACCTTGAGGCATTCCTTTGGGTGAATAGATTGTCGAGTGGATGAAGGTTGCGAGTGTGTTTGATAGATCACCGAGTTAAGGTAGTTGCACCTAAGAAAAGGAGGATATTTCATCAAGAATGATGAACCCCTGGAGAGTAGAGTAGATGATGGAGGATTTCAAGAATGAGATGAGGAATGAGACCTGAAATGCATTGGCTAGTTTGTGATGAAATCCAAAATCTGAGGATGAGTGTGAAGAAGTTGGAGAAGAACTTGAGGTCAAGGAAGCTAAAGGACCAAAAGATGAAAGAGAGGAAAGATTTCTGAGATCAGTGGCACGAGTAGAGTTCATAAAGTGGAGGTTTCAAACTTTTTTGGGACATTGAATTTGGGAGATCTGATTGATTGGATCAAAGTGTTTGAGGACTATTTTAAGTTTGAGGATATTAGGGACTCGTAGAGAGTCTGACTGGAATAGAATAAGTTGAAAGGGCATGCTGCTTTATGATGGAAAGAGTTGTAGAGAGATAGAGTTGAGAATGGTGAGATGAAGATCACCCAGTGGAGGGAAATGGTAGTGAGATTGAAGGTTAAGTTCATTTTGAGAGACTGTGAGTTGGAGTTGTTCAAGAAGTTGCAGAACCTAAAGTGAAGGAACATGAGTGTGAAAGAGTATACTGAGTAATTATACAAAGTAACATGATCAGATATGGACATAGAGAGATAGATAGAGAGAAGGTGGCTAGGTATATAAATGGACTTGCATTTAACATCTAGAATGAGAAGAGTATGCTAAAAGTTTCTACAATTGAAGAGGCTTATCAATATCCTTTGAAGGTTGAGGAGAAAGTGAAAAGATGACAACAAACTAACCCTAGAGGGAAGAAGAAATATAAAGGACAGATGAGTAGAATCATAGAGAAGCTAAATATTGAAGAAGAATCAAAACCTAAGTGGAATAAAGAATTAGATCAGAAGACACAAAGAAAAGGTAGTGGAAGTAGCAGTAGAGAATTTTGGGGCAAATGTTTCAAGTGTGGAGAAACCAAACATAGATCTTTTGAGTGCAAGCAAGGGATGACAAGAAATTGCATGGCAAATGAGGATCAGGATGTTAGAGTTACTAGTGTGAATTGGTTGGAACCAAAGCAGGAAGAATCCCTTATGTTCAGAATAGTCCTGATGGAGAAAGCAGTGATACTGAATCTACTCAATGGAAGAATATTTTTTGGACTATGTGTAAATCTGGTGGTAAGTGTTGTAAATTTATTGTGGATAGTGGAAGTACTAATAACCTGGGATCTGAGGAGATGATAGAGAAGCTTGGATTGAAGAGTCTTAAGCACCCTTGTCCTTACCAGGTGAGTTGGTTGAGGATGATCATAAATTAGAAGTAAAAGAGAAGTGTTTGGTGAATTTTAGTATTGGTCCTTTTAGGGATGAGGTTTTGTGTGATGTATTGTCTATGAGTGCTTGTCATGTTTTGTTGGGGAGACCTTGGCAGTTTGATAGAGGAGCTATCTATTACTGTAGAAGAAACCTAATCACTATTGAGAAGGATGGACAAAATTTCACATTAGCTTCTTTGAAGGACAAAGTGAAGGAAGTGAGGAATTGGAGTCTTGAGAGATGTTGCAATGCTGTGAAACTATTTGTAGAGGTGATACCAGATGGTGGCATAGATTTGTAGAAGGATATGATAGTAAGAAGGAACCGAATGGCAATAAGGTTATAGTAGAGAACCAAATGAAATCTTATGGTAGAAATAAGTCAGAGTTGCAAACAAAAGAAAGTATTGGTCAGAGATAGTGTGCAGGTCTAAAACAAGGGAAGAGAAATAAAGAGAATTAGAAGTTAAAGAATCCGATTGAGGTTGTGGAGGAGGTAAGGAAGAGGTTTGCAGACAAAGAAGATGTTTGGATAAAAAATGAGCATCAAGTCTATATCCTGAATCCTTTTCAATGTTCATAAGTTGCCTCTCATAGAAAATCTCTTTCTACTTGGGATGTGTGATATAAGAGCATCCCCAATCTATGAGCAATCTTGCATCAACCAAACATATTTCCTTTCAGTTTTGTTCTTGTGCAGTTCCGATAGCAGTTTTTTGTGTTTTCCTTCAATGAGTTACAATAGATTGTTCTTTTTCATTCAGGATCAGATTTTCATTTTCCAAGCTTGTTCTTGTGCATTGTTCTAGATTCTCAGTTCATTTGGATTCTTTTCTGAAGAGTTGTTCCTTCTGGAGTGATTATTTCCTATTTCTAGAGCAGTTTTGATCTTATGTCTATTTTGGTGATTTCTTGGCTTATAGATCCATTTGGTACCTTGCTCAATGTTCTTGAGTCCTTGGTCGACTTGCCTTTCAATACGCACTTCTTGGTTGTTCTTTTCCTGAGGATTTTCCTTTCATTGTTAGGGTCGACCTATTTTCATGTTTCATTTTCCTATCTTGGTAAATGTAGTCTTTTGTGGCCAACTTGGATATGTTCCAAAGGGTATATATATTGTTGTATGTGATCCTTAGGGGTAGTCGATGGTCATGAACATCTATTCTTTGGATTTGAGATCCAGTTGCCTCTTGGAGGTATAGATGAATTGTAATCTGGGTATATTAGCCTACATATAACTGATTGATTACCAAATATTCTATGATGATAATATGATGATGCAGAGATCTATTTTTGCATTTTTTTTGTGCTTTGTTGTTGCTTCCATTTGTGTTATTCTTGTTGCATGATTTGGTTTGTTCTCTTTGAGGACCCACCGGACCATGGCTGCACCAATAAATCAACCATTGGACCAATACACTATCATGACAACATAGCATGGACCCAAATCAAGTCCTTGAATGCACAACACCACTAGAAATCTATCCAAGATCAACTGCAAGATGCGACACCACCGAAAATGTCTTATAACATGAAGAATATCACCATACCCATAAGGTCTTCAATAATGGGCACAACGATTAATGTGGACCACTAAATCAAATAGGATATAATTAGGAAAGACTAACACGCATGTTAAAACCATCCGTAATAGCTGCACCAACACCACTTAATCAAATCTCCATCGATCAACACACTAATACTCAAGAATACTTCAACAAAAGAAACTTGAACAAGAAAGATATCTTGTGGAGCACCAAATCACTAATCCATCTAAATTGAAGATACACACAAACATCCCAAACACTCTCCCAAATTTTCAACATAAATATAGTCATTCTGAAGCACAATAGACTAGACACCATAACACTGCAACACTAAACACTGAAAAACTAATCTTCATACCGGAATCCACAACTCAATCTAATCACCACATAGCATCATGAAATCAATATGTAAGGAATAATCTCTAGTTGGTTAAGAATATCAAATAGATAGCCAACTATTTCAACTCATTACAATCACTGGAACACCAAAACAACTCTCTGCAACACCAAAACATAGGAATATGTTGACATCAATGACAACAACATATCCTAGTAGCAACAATATCCAATAATCTCCCCTTTTGGCATTGATGAAAACATGTGAATGTGCAAAAAAATCAATGCAAAGGAATAAGCCAACACCAAAAACCTCTCCTAAGATCATACATACAAAGCTTCCAAGATAAGGGAGTTTTTCACATGCTTCTCTCTCCCTTTGACAACAATGTCAAAGACATAAATCATGTATCTCTCTGTCTAAGATGGAAAATCTCTCTACCTTAGGATAGACTCACACATTGAACCATACACTGACTGCCTCGACTGAGTAGTAGTAGCAACTCATCAACCTAGATAAGAAGATAAGACTGTGAAGTCCACCAGATTGATGCATCTCAATGCATCTAGTTCTCATCAGGAGGGGAAGAGACCCCTAACTTGTCTCTCAAATAGACAAATATATTTTTTGGCAAAGGCTTAGTAAAGATATCTAAAATATAATACTTTGTAGATACATACTCCAATTTTACTTCTTCATCACTGAACTTCTCCCTCAAGAAGTGATACTTAATTGATCTATGCTTTCTTTTAGAGTACAATACCATATTCTTGGAAATATTAATAGCACTTGAATTGTCACAATATATAATTGTAGGCTCATCATAAATAAATCTAATGTCCCTTAACATCTACTTCATCTAAACTACCTGAGTACATTTTCTAGCAACAACAGTGTATTCAACTTTAGTAGTAGATAGAGATATAGCATCTTGCTTCTTGCCCATGAAACCAACTTATTCCCCAAAAATAAAGCTCTACTGGTAGTGCTCTTCCAGTCACCAACATCACCTGCCCAATAAACATCACTATAAGTGCATAACATGAAACCATCTTTCTTTAGATACCACAAACCATAATCAACAATCCCCTTCAAGTATCTGAAAATCCTCTTCACAGCAGTAACATGACTCTCTTTAGGGTTATCTTGAAATCTGGCACAAAGACAAACAACATGCATAATATCCAGTCTAGTCTGATTCAAATACAATAGTCCACCAACTATATATCTATACAAGGCCTAATTAACTTTTAGAGATTCATCTTGCTTAGACAAATTGCATCCAGTCACCATAGGAGTTCCAACAGGTTTGGAATCATCTAACCCAAACTTCTTCAACAATTCCTTCACATACTTAGATTGAGAAATGAAAATTCCTTTAGTAGTTTGTGTAATCTGCAATCCTAAGAAGAATTTCATCTCACTTATCATAGACATCTCAAACTATTTTTAAATATCATAAACAAAATTCATACTCAAATCATCATCTCCTCCAAAAATAATGTCATCAACAAATACTTCAACAATCAAAATGTTATCATTATCAACCTTAAAGTATATCAAATACTTGTCGAATCTATCATAGTAGGCTCTTGGGGCTTCTTTAAGTCCATACAGTGGTTTCTGTAATCTGCATACCATGTCTCCTTCATTTGATTTAAAGAAAATCCATCTGGTTTCTCAATGTAAACTTCCTCTTCCAAATCACCATTCAAAAAGGCTGACTTGACATCCATATGATATACATTGAAATTCTTATAAGTAGCATATGCAAGAAGTAATCTAATGGCTTCAATTTTAGCTACTGGAGAAAAAGTCTCCTCATAATCAATACCTTCCATCTATGAGAATCCTTTACATACCAATCTTGCTTTGTTTCTTACCACTTCACCAGCTTCATTCAATTTGTTTTAGAACACCCATTTTGTACCAATCACATTCTTGTATTTAGGTCTTGGAACAAGTTCCCATGCATTATTCTTCTCAATCTGATTCAACTCTTCTTCCATAGCTTTTGTCCAATTCTCATCCTTACAAGCTTCAACAACATCTTTAGGTTCAATCTTGGAAATCAAGCATATTTCTTCAGCAACAATCCTTCTTCTAGTCATCACACCTTTATTTTTATCACCAATAATCTTATTTTTTGAAAGAGTCAATTTCACATACCTTGAAGTCTTCTGATTTTTTTGATTCTTAGGTTCTTGAACTTTTTCATCGACAAAAGCAATATCTAGATTAGCTGTCTCTACTAGAGCATTTTGATGCAGGTTCTCAGTCTGTACTTGCTTTAAAACAATATCTTGATCATCAAACTCATATCCACATGCTCCAATCTACTTTCCATGACATTCATCAACCTTCACATTTACACTTTCCACTATCTTCTTGAACCTCTTATTGTAACACCACTAGGCATTTCTCTTAGTAGAATAACCCAAGAAGATCCCTTCATCACATCTTGCATCAAACTTTCCTATATCCTTATCCCTTTTGATATAACATTTGCTTCCAAAAAATTTGAAACATATAACTGTAGGAACATGACAAAACCATAACTCATAAGGAGTCTTACCAGAATCACTTTTTATATGCATCCAGTTGAATATGTAAATAGCAGTGCTAATAGATTCTATTGTGGGGTTCTAGGAGCAAATTAATAATTGTCTTCTAATTCTAATCTTTTCATAAAATGAATCAAACTCATTGGATGTGAATTCTCCTCAATCAAATCTCAAATATTTTAGTTTCAATCCTATCTCTATCTACACTTTAGCCTTGAATATCTTGAATTTCTCCAGTGCTTCTGATTTCTCCCTTAGAAAGGTAAGCCACATCATTCTAGAGTAGTCATCAATCAGCAACATGAAATATCTATCACCCTACACCCTTCTCACTCTTGTAGGACCACACAAATCAGTATGCACAAGATCTAATAATCCATTAGATGTATACTACTTACTCTTAAATGAAATTCTTGTTTTCTTTCCCAATTGGCATTCTTTACATACTGGATTAGAAGGTTTCACAATCTTAGGCAAATCTCTAACATCTTGAGTAGAACTTATCTTAATCATACAGTCAAAATTAACATGACACGTCCTTCTATGCCACAACCATCTTTCATCTATCTAAGCAATCAAACAAATTTTCTCAACGGAATTCAAGTAAAAGATATTACCTTTTGTCTTAGTCCCTAATACAATCTTTATATCCAAGGCATTCAAAATATTGCATTTACCATTCTTGAATCATATCCCTTATCAACCATCTATCCAACACTCAAAATATTATGCTTAAAACCTTCAACATATAAGACATTATCAGTATTATTTTTACCATCAAAAGAGATAGAACCTCTACCATGAATCACATAAGCTTTATCATCACCAAATCTTACTATACCACCATCATACTTCTGCATATTCACAAATTTACTTTTATCACCTATCATATGATGTGAACAACCACTATCAATTACCCATTCATCTTTCTCTTCAATCTTTGCAACAAAATATTTCTCCTCAATAATGTAGCTTGTAGCATTCTCTGGTACCAAATCATCTTCCTTGATAGCATTAAATACAAATTCATCTTCCAAATTCATTGAAACTTCATTTGTTACACTTTCATGAGTAGCATAATAACACTTCTTTTGATATTTGTACTTCCGTTAGACTTATAGGGATTATCATACTTATCATGTCTCTCATATCTATCATTCTTATCAAATTTATCATGTTTATCATATCTTGACATTCTTCTAAGACACCTAGAAAAAAAATGTCCTATCTTATTACAAGAGAAACATTTCAAGGGTAACTTTTCATCATTCTTACAGGCTCCCTTAGGCAAACTCTGAGAAATAAGTGCTTCAATCTCATCCAAATCTTTTTCTTATTCTTCCATCTCTCTCATCTCTCTCTCATATCTTGAAACCCTAGATTAACTCTCTATCGGGTCATACTTCCACTTCCCAGATAGAGCCTTTAAATGCAATTTCAGATTTACCATGTGATTCTCCAAATTCACTCAACTCAAAAGAAGCAAGTTTACCAACCAACATGTCTCTTGTCACAATAGTCACAATTTGTATCTCATCAATAGAAGCAAATTTATATTTGTAAGAAGGAAGCAAAGATCTTAATACTTTAGCAACAATCTCATCTTCCTCAAGAGTTCTACCAATACATATGATGTTCATAACAAGTTCATTCAGCTTAGCCATAAAGGTTGATGTGTTCTCATCATCTCCCATCTTCAGCATCTCATACTTTCCTTTCAAACTCTACAACTTAGTGATTTTGACATGTTTATATCCTTCATACAAGGTCTCTAACTTCTCCTAGATCTCATGTGCAATTTGAAGTCCCATCACATTAGTCATCTTTGAATCAATTAAGGCACTCAGGAATGCTTCCTTAGCTCTTATGTTATGTTCAACATCCTTGATCTCAGTAGCAGTGATCATATCATTTTCAGGAATAGTATAAGTATCCTTAGTAATCTTCCAATAATCTTCTCCAAGACACTTCAAATGACACTCCATCCTATCCTTCCATATAGTGTAATTGTTTCCATCAAATCTAGGACTCTCCTTTTTGAACACATAGGTTTCCATCCCGGATTTCCTCAATCAGTCAAGCTTATTCTAGAGGATCTAGCTCTGATACCAATTGTTGGCAACAATAATAAAGGAAAACTAAGAGGGGGGGTGAAACAGTTTTCAGCGGATTAAGCAATTTAAGAATCATCTTACATCTGATCAACTATAGCAAGAATAAAGATAAATACAATAACAACAACACACATAACACCAAGATTTTTGACATGGAAAACTTGGTTAAGGGAAAAGCCATGGTGGGAACCTGTTGGATATTGTTGGCATATGATGAACTGGCATGTTGATATGATGATAATATATGTTGTCATTGATGCCAATAAGTTCAAGTGAACCGATATGAAGAGGTATGAGGGGATGCAGTGAACCGGTGTCAAGGTTTCACTAAGTGTGACTACCAGTTGGTAGTCTCAGCTCTAGGGTTATCGATTTGGTGATCCATCTTGTATGATGCAACCAATGATACTCTATGATGAGTTAGCTAAGATATATGAGTGAGATCGAGGTGCCATGTTAGCCTTGTGTGCATGAACAATTTCCTTTAGAATCTTGCATGAGAAGATCAACTGCATTTGAAGTCTACCTTGGGAATGATCATTCTTCTTGGTGGTATGAGAAGAGAGTGTGATGGGTTATTGATTCCCATGTGTGGTGAAGAATGAATGATGCAGATTGTCTTGTGACTTTTTTGAAACTGTAATACTCTATGCAATGTGTTTGGACAGTCAGGATTGGACCGCCTGTGTTGTAAACCTAAGATACTTAGGGTTTAGGGTTTATGCTACCGACCTAACTGTTGTCTATAAGGTCGATGATGTTTGTTATTGTAAGTTGTTGGAAAAAGTTGTGTGTGTATCTAAGTGATGAGATACTTGCCAAACTAGTAAGTGGAGAACTACAGATTGTGATTGTAGAGTAGAGGAACTGAAAAGGATCTGCCTTGGCATGTAGTGTTGTTATCAGTTCAGAAGTTTCACCTGCTGTCTTCTAATAATTTCAATAGTTAGAAAATCCCTTTACCAAGTAGCTTTAATAGGCTTATTGTAAAACCTTTAACTAGGTGACTCAAGATCATTGAGCTCTTAAAATCCTCTAGCAAGGTAACCTTTAACAAGGTATATAGCCATCCCTTAACTGGGTGATTTCTAACAGGATCGATTCCTAACAGAACCTTATTATAAAGTCTTCAACCAAAATAGGCTCCTAATAGAGTGAGCTTGAAAAGAGTTCAAAAACACGCTTGTGGGTATTCATTCCCACCGTGGTTTTCCCATTTGGGTTTCCATGTGAAAAATCTGTGTTATGTGCTATGCATTTTTTATGTGATGTGTATGTATTATTTGGTTGAAAGATTATGCATGCAGAGTTATTAGGTTATGGCATTACTGGTATACCACATGCATATGTTTATGGGTGAAGTTGTTATCAAGTATTGGATGTATTAGAAGTGTTTAGACTTATTAGTTTATGTTGTCTGAAGTCTTACTCTGTTTAACCGGTATTGCCATGGTTAATTTCAGTAATAATGACAATCAGTTGGTATTGTTTTAACTTGATAATTTGTAGAGAATGTTTTTGCCTGTACTGATTCACCCCCCCTCTCAGTACCAGTTAGGGTATCTGTTGTTCATCATTATTCATCAATTGGTATCAGACCAACTCCAGGTCCTCAGTCATATAAGCTTAACCGCTTGAGGTAAAAGATCCTGCTGTAATGATGAAGAGGGGAGGTCCTAAGTTCAATAGAGATAACTTCAAGATATGGAAGGATAGAATGAAGATTTACATCAAGAGTATGGGTGTTCAACACTCAAGCTATGTTGAGAATGCCTATGTGAGTCCCACTGGCACTCTAACTGATGATCAGAAGAGAGAGATCCAAGAAAATGGGCAAGTCATGGAAGCTCATCTCAGTAGCCTATCGGATATTGAGTTTATTGATGTACAAGACAAGGACACGTCTAAGGATGTATGGGATGCACTGGAAAACATTTATGGTGGTGATGAGCATGTAAAGCAAGCTAAGGAAGAGATCCTTAGAGGTAAATTTGAGGATATGAGGATGGTTGAAGTTGAGACCATTCAACAATATGACATTAGGATTAAGACTATTGTTGGAGATATCAAAAGCACTGGTGGAATGATTGAGAATGCCACCATTGTTAGTAAAGTCTTGAGATCATTGCTACCGATCTATGCAATCAGAGTTGCTACTATCTAGGAACTAAGGTCTATTGATAAAACCAAGGTATCCTTAGACTCTATCATTGCAAAGTTGAATACATATGAGTTGAATAGCTATGATGGCAGTGTTTAGAATACCGAGTCAGCCTTTAGAGCATCTACTGCACCATCCAGACAAGGAAAAGAAACTAGTACCATTTATGAATCTAGACAATCTAGAGATATGGATGATGAAGAGATTCTGATGGAGTTTGAAGCTCTTCTTGCTAAAAGATTTCTGAAGGGAACTGGAAAATATAGAGGTAAACTTCCTTTAAAATGTTTCTGCTACAACAAGATAGGACATATAGCTATTAATTGTCCTAACAATGATAATAAGGATAAATGGGAGAGGTTTAGAAAGTATAAAGGAGGAAATAGAAGAAATTGTCTCGTTGCTGTCGATGAAGGTTCCACTGATGAAGAATCAGAGGGTGAAGAAAATGAAGACATAGTATTTGCAGTTGTAAAGGAAGAAGTGTCTGACAAGAAAGCTCATGTCTCCCGCATTGACAACTCTAATGAGTGGATAATTGATAGTGGTTGTTCTCACCACATGACTGGTGACTGGAGAAAGTTTCTATCTTAGGAGGAATATGATGGAGGTGTTGTTAGATTTGGCAACAATGCACCATGCTTGGTGAAAGGTAAAGGATCCATCTCACTGAATGGAAAGAGCAGTGTAGATGATGTCTACTGGGTAGAAGGCCTTAAGCATAACATGTTGAGTGTTGCTCAGTTGAATAACAAAGGACTCATTCTGAAATTCAAAGGTGGAGTCTGTAGTATAATTGGGAAGAGTGGTGAACTTATTGCCACTGGTAAGCAGACCAGAGGTAACCTATTTCAGTTGAATGCCAAGATTAGTCAATGTCGGATGGCTAAGTTTGATGATAGTTTGATATGGCATAGGAGACTCTATCATATGAACTTTGACAATATTGTTAAAGCTGGTAAGATCAAGGTGGTAAGAGGATTGCCTTTGCTGAACAAACCTGAGAATTCTTTATGTAGAGAATGTCAACTTGGGAAGATGTCTTCCTCAACTTTTAAAGGTAAGTCCTTTTTAGCAGAAAATTTACTTGATCTTGTGCATACTGATTTATTTGGTCCTTTGAAAACTAGAAGTATTTAGGGAGATAGGTATTTTATGATTCCTATTAATGACTGCTCAAGAATGATGTGGGTCACATTCTTGAAAGACTAGTCTGAAGAATTTGAAAAATTCAAAGCTTTTAGATTATTAGTAGAGAAAGAAAGTGGTAAAAAGATAAAATGCCTAAGAACTGATCAAGGAGGAGAATTCACTTCAAATGAATTCAACAAGTACTATGAAGATAATGGTATTAAGAGGTAGTTGTCTGCTCCAAGGACACCTCAATAGAATGGCATAGCAGAAAGAAATAACAGGATTGTAGTTGAAGCGGCTAGAACAATGTTGATCAAAGGAAAGGTTGCTCACACTTTTTGGAGAGAAGCAATGAGCACTATAGTCTATACTATGAACTAGGTACTCATCAAGAAAGGCAAAGATAAAACCCCTTATGAGTATTGGACTTGGAAAACTCCCACTATGAGTTACTTTAAAGTGTTTGGTAGTTAGTTCTATATCAAGAGAGGTGAGCATTTGAGCAAATTTAATGCAAAATATGATGAAGGAATATTTATGGGATATTCCACTAAGAGAAAAGCTCTCAAGTGCTACAACAAGATAACTCAGAAAATTGTTGAAAGTATCAATGTCAGGGTTGATGAATCCCATGAGGAACCTAAGGAAACACGCAGTGAAGAAGTGGAAGATGAACCAAGTATAGCCTTCTGGGAACTGGTTAAGAAAGAAACTTGTAAAGATCTTAGTGTTCCTGTATCGATAGAAGCTGCAGTAAGAGAAGAAGAAGAAGTAAGTGAAGAAGAAGAAGAAAAGCTAGCAGATCAGGCTAGAGTTATTCCTAGATATGTAAAGCTACATCATGATCTAAAGCAAATCATAGGAGATAAAGATGCAGGGATCCTCACAAGAAGAAAAGTGAAGGATAACTCTTGCATGATTTCTGAATTTGAACCCAAGACTTCTAGAGAAGCTCTTACAAATGAAGACTAGATTAAAGCAATGGAAGAGGAGCTAGACCAGATAGAAAAGAATGCAACATGGTCTTTGGTGCCCAAACTAGAACATAAAAAATTTCATAGGTACCAAATGGATCTTCAGGAATAAGTTGAATGAAGAAGGCACAGTTGTAAGGAACAAGGATAGGCTTGTATGCAAGGGATATGCTCAGGAGGAGTGAGAAGACTATAGAGAAACCTTTACTCCTATGGCTATACTAGAAGGTGTCCGTATGCTACTTGCATTTGTAGTATTTAAGGGATTTAAGGTTTATCAGATGGATGTGAAGTCTTCTTTTATGAATGGAATCCTTGAAGAGGAAGTGTATATAGAGCAACTAGAAGGGTTTGCCTTATCAGAAGACAGTGGCATGGTTTGTAGATTACACAAAGCCCTGTATGGACTGAAACAAGCACCTAGGGCATGGTATGAAAGATTACACTCTCATCTTGTGAAGATTGGATTTCAAAGAACAAGTGAAGATATCATGTACTTGAAATCAGAAGGTGATTAGATTCCGATCCATAAAGTGTTTATGGATAACATAATCTTTGGAGAAGATGATAAAATGAGTCATGCATTTGTAGATGAAATGAAGAAAGAGTTTGAGATGTCTCTGATAGGAGAGATAAAGTTCTTCATTGGTTTACAGATTTAGCAAATGAAAGAGGGTATATTTATTACCCAGTCCAAGTATGTCAAAGAGGTATTGAATACTTTTGGCATGGAGGAAAGCAAACTGGTTGGTATACCGATGGTGATTGGCTATAAATTAACTAAGGAAGATGATTCAGCATTGGGGAATGAAAAGGAGTACTGGTCAATAATCGGTAAGCTGCACTATGTGGTGCACAATAGACCAGATATTGCTCATGCATTGGGCATAGTAGCTCGTTTTCAGAAGTGTCAAAGAGAATCCCACTTGGTAGCTGTCAAGAGGATTCTTAGATATTTGAAAGGAATAGTTGATTATGGATTGTGGTATCCATATAATGGTGACTATAATCTCAAAGTATATACCGATACTGATTGGGAAGGTAATGTGGATGACTGAAAGAGCACAACCGATGGCGTGTTATTTCTTGGTGGAAGATTAATATCATGGAAAAGTAAGAAGCAAAGTTGTATTTCCCTATCTACAACTGAAGTAGAATATGTGGCAACATTTATGAACTGCACTCAAGCAATCTGGATGAAACATGTATTGGAAGGTTTCAAAGTACCTGTATCTGAATCAGTGAATATATTTTGTGACAACACAAGTGCAATAAATATTTCCAAGAATCTGGTATTGCATGCTAGAAATAAGAACATTGAGCTTAAATATCACTTCTTGAGAGAGAGAAAGTTCATAATAAGGAGGTTGTACTACAACATGTTTCCAGTAAGGAGCAGCTAGCAGATATATTCACTAAGCCCTTACTAAAGACTACATTTACCTATTTGAGAGGTGAATTAGGGGTTTTGCCCCTTCATGAAGTCAACGAAAAGTTGTATGCTCCGCATCAATCAGGAACTATAGTGTCAAATCTTTCAAGATTAATGTGTTGAAGGATGCTACTCCATAGGGGGAGTAGCATAGTGGAGTATGGAAGCTTGTGCCTCCACTTTGGCATTTTTGTCAAAGGGGGAGAAGATATTCGATGAATGGGGAGAAGATATCTGATGATGAAGATACACTAGTCTATGATGTTTTCAGTTACAATGCTACACTGAGTATTGCCATCAATGCCAAAGGGGGAGATTGTTGGATATTGTTGGCATATGATGAACTAACATGTTGATATGATGATAATATATGTTGTCATTGATGTCAATAAGTTCAAGTGAATTGGTATAAAGATGTATGAGGAGATGTAGTGAACCAGTGCTAGGGTTTCACTAAGTGTGACTATCAGTTGGCAGTCTCAGCTCTAGGGTTATTGGTTTGGTGATCCAGCTTGTGTGATGCAACCAGTGATACTTTGTGATGAGTTAGCTAAGAGATATGAGTGAGATCGAGGTGCCACATCAGCCTTGTACACATGAAGGATTTCCTCGAGGATCTTGCATGAGAAGATCAACTGCGTTTGAAGTCTACCTCGAGAATGATCATTCTTCTTGGCGGTAAGAGAAGAGAGCATGATGGGTTACTGATTCCCATGTATGGTGAAGAATGAATGATTTAGATTATCTTGTGATCTATTTGAAATCATAATACTCTATGCAATGTGTTTGGACGGTCAAGATTGGACTGCCTATGTTGTAAACCTAAGATACTTAGGGTTTAGGGTTTATGCTACCGACCTAACTATTGTATATAAGGTCAATGATGTTTGTTATTGTAAGTTGTTGGCAAAAGTTATGTGTGTATCCAAGTGATGAGATACTTGCCAGACCAGTAAGTGGAGAACTATAAAGTGTGATTGCAGAGTAGAGGAACTGAAAAGGATTTGCCTTGGCATGTAGTGTTGTTAACAGATTAGAAGTTTTACCTGTTGTCTTCTAATCATTTCAACAGTTGGAGAATCCCTTTACCAGGTAGATTTAACAGGCTTATTGTAAAACTCTTAATCAGGTGACTCAAGATCATTGACTTCTTCAAATCCTCTAGTGAGGTAACCTTTAAAAGGGTATATAGCCATCCCTTAACTGGGTGATCTCTAACATGATCAGTTCCTAACAGAACCTTATTGTAAAGTCTTAAACTGGACTAGGCTCCTAGCAAAGTGAGCTTCAAAAGAGTTCAAAAACAAGCTTATGGGTATTCATTCCCATCGTGGTTTTCCCCATTTGGGTTTCCATGTGAAAAATTTGTGTGTTATGTGTTATGCATTTTTCATGTGATGTGTATGTATTATTTGGTTGAAAGATTATGCATGCAGAGTTATTAGGTTATGGTATTACTAGTATACCACATGCATATGTTTATGGGTGAAGTTGTTATCAAGTATTGGATGCATTATTACTGTTCAGACTTATTAGTTTATGTTTTCTGAAGTCTTACTGTGTTTAACTGGTATGACAATCAATTGGTATTGTTTTAACTTGATAAGTTGCAGAGAAAGTTTTTGCCTGTACTGCTTCACCCCCCCTCTCAATACCAGTTAGGTTATCTGTTGTTCATCATTATTCATTAGAACCTACCCATAATAAGATGATACTCTATAGTAGTATGTATAAATATTCAGGCTACAATCTGGTTTAGATGAACTAAAAGAATAGCATCTCCAAATACTTGATGACAATTCTGATTAAGCACAATTGTCTGCCCTGCAACACACTCTGCTCAATACTCCACACTAAAAGATAAATTTTCTTGATCACACATGCACCACTCTCTAATAATGAAAACACAAAATCCATACCCAAATTACATGAATACAACACCTATTTATACTGTAGACGTATAAAAAAGACCACTTTCTTAAGTGAATATTTAATATTCATTTTACTCTCATTCCTCTATTTAATTAAATTATCCACATTTATCTATTTGATTAAATAAGTTATTCAATTTATTTAATTAAATTCACCTAAGTCATTTCTACCCCTTTAATTAAATAAATCACTTTATTTAATTAATTCCCCTTTCTCCCCTTTTTAATTGAATTTAAATTTAATTAAATTGTTCATTGCAAATAAATAAATCTAATTTATTTATTTAAATACCCCACTTGTATTCATCCAAGTTACATCTATTTTAGTTGAAATAAAGTAATTTATTTTAATTAAAATTACCATCTATCCACTTGCATTCACCTACATCTCCCGCTTGCCTCTCTAAACCCCCTTCTAGATTCTTCTAAACACTTCTAATTTAGCCTAACCCATCCTCTAAATATTGTCACATCCCTAAACAAAGGGAAGTTACTTCTCAAACCCCCAAATTATTTGAAAACCATTAAAGGCTTTATGTCTTCAACAAGTTAACCTTGAAAGTCTTCCAAACCATTAACGGTTAACTCAACCCTCTTGCATGATTAGAGACTTTCTCTCTAACTCAACCTTCATCTAACCCAAGGGTCTCATCAAGAATTCATTGCTTTGACCATGGTTATTCCTTTAACCCTTGCATAAGAATTTATCCTTTGGGCAAAAGGTTTATCCAATGGACAACCTTAACCTAACCTTAACCCTTACCTCCTAAGGTAACCATGAGGTCTTCTCAAGAATTTATTGCTTCTTGCATCTCCTCTCAAGTAGTTTTATGTTGACAATTGTCACCATTTCATTGGTGAGAATTGTAAATATGGATTGATAACTTTCAATCTTGGCCCTTGTTAAAATTATCCAATCTTGACCCTTCATTGCCCTATTTTTCCTATTCATTCCTCCATTTTCATATCCAAGTCTTTAGTATCAAACTTATATACATTTTACTAAGCATCTAATATAAATTATTTTAATCAAGCATTTAGTATCTCTTTGATAATCTTCATAGCATCTTAAATAGGCATTTGTATTATCACATAATAATCATGTTAGACTAGTATAGCATGCTAGGATAGTTTTGTTACTAATCCTCTCCTTTTGTTATTATATCCATGCTATTTTAAATCATGTTAGACTTAGTATCATGTTGGCTCGATGATGATTGTAATATATTCATCACTTATTGTCATTGATGAAACACTCACACACATATATGATAACATTGACTACCAGTATAACTTCAATTGGTTTACGCTACCAATCGGTATGTTTAAGGTCTATCTCTAACTGGTACTTTGTGTCAACCAGTATGTGCTTAAGAGATAACCTATGGTAACACTAAGATGGCTTCAATGTGAAGATGAAGTTGAAGGTGAAGATAAAGTGGAAGATTCCTGGACAACGATTCACTAGTTTTATTCCAACCGCTATCGATAGCTCTAACTGGTATATCTGTTTTTGTGATGAGTTACCAAGACTATTTGTTTGGCAGTCATTTTTTGTGATGAGTTATGACTAAATTATCTAGATACACTTCACCTAGAAAATTGTGTTCCTATGGCCGACATAGGGTCTAAATTCCTATTTAAAGACATCTGAGCGAAGCATTTTTTGAAGAGAAATGAAAAGGAGAGAATAGATATAGTAGAGCTAATCTATGCAAATACTTTTGCTGAAGAGCGATAAGTGTTTAAATAGAGATTAGTGCTAAATGAACTTAGAATGATCTGATCAAGCAAGTTTGTGCTACTCAGAATAGATCAAATCTTTCTTGTTGTTTTCTAATCATTACAATAGAACTAAATCCCCTAACCAGGTAAGCTCTAACAAGATTCATTGTATAAATCTTCTGACAAGGTGATCCATTAGTTTGGATTCTCAAATCCTCCAGTGAGGTTACTCTTAACAGGGTATAAGCTTCTAATCAAGCTTGGAATCTCTAACAAGATTCGCTCCTAGCAGAGCTCTTTGTAAGACCTTAGCTAGTCAATTTTCTATTACTACAAATAGTTAACTTGTGAGTTCCATATCACCGTGGTTTTTACCTATTTGGGTTTTTCACGTATAAACACTTGTGTTATGGTGGATGTTCTACTTTATGTGGATGTTGTTATTTCATTTTGGATAGCATGTATTCTGTTTAACTATTTTGTTAAATTCATCTATCGGTCTGTACTTAAAGTAGAGTTTTTTTTGGAGTCACTGATTCACCCCCCCTCTCAGTACTTTTCAAGTCAATCATATCATGCATAGCTAGGAATGCATCCATGCTAAATTGATCAATATCCCTAATTTTCATGATTCTTATCCCTAAGTCACTTTGCTTAGTGATCTGAGAGAAAAGGCATTGGCTTGAGGGGTCTTGTGAAATAGAGAACAATGGAACATCCCTTGGGGAGTTGAGTTATTCAATATAAATCCATAACTTGCACCAAGAGTCCCATTGGTGTGTGGACCAGTTTGAAATTAAATAGAGGAATGAGAGTAAAATTAATATTAAATATTCACTTAAGAAAGTGGTCATTTTTATACATCTACATTTTTTCCCTCTTTGAATTGACATGTGTACACATGTTGATTCAAAGAAAATTGTTGGATATGTCTATGTCGTGTGTCGAGATGTTGATATGATGCTATCATGCCCCAGTATTGATGAACGATATTGATGATTCCCCCTTGGGAGATGAATCAAGTATTTTGAAAATTTTGTTGATTTGATAATCCTTTTTGAATTGATTGCATTTTTAAATTTTGACTGTGTTGAATACAGAGTTGTTTGATTCATCTCCCAAAAATGACATTTGATACGGTTAAAAGTGAGAAAATGAGCCAAATACATGCCCCACCTAGTAACCCTAGTTGACTTTTACCCTATAAAAGGTAAAAAATGATTTCGTTTGGATTATTTGCACCTTTTAACTTCTTGTGAGAGTGACATGTGGAGAGTGATAAAAATGTTGGTTCCCTATGCTTCTCACCATTTTGAGCACGTTCGCCGATACCGGAGGCTTGCCGCATGTGGTCCACCTACAAGTCATCTTAATTTTGCCCTGTTTTCTTTTTGTTTTGTCAATTTTAGTCACGTTTTTTTTTTTTCTTTTCTTTTAAATTTTGTGGTTTAGTGCATAGGACTCCTTTCCTAGTGCATATGATACAAACTTTAGCACATAGGGTTGTTTAGCTAGGGTAGCGTCTGGAAGTTGGCTTGCAGTGGATCGTAGGTTTAGGATAGCACATAGGGAGATCTAGTACATAGGGCTAACAAAGTAGTGCATGCAGGTAACAGGGTAGCATGTAGGGTTAACCTAGCACATAGGGTTCTTAGGTTAGCACGAGGGAAGATTTGGGTAAGGCATAAGGTTAACCTAACACATAAAGTAAATGTCTTAGCACATAGCCAAGTTTAGCTAGCACATAGGTGGTCGTGTAGCGCGTGGTAGGGTTATCTTAGCACGCGAGAAGAAAAAATTGCTAGAGAGGATTTCGAAGAATGCGTTGTAGGGGAAAAATAGATAAGGGAAATGGTTTAGGGGTGAATAGGTGCTTGCTAAGCCTTTTGAAGGTCGTGCTTCCTATCTTTTGAAGGTCGTGCTTCCTATCTTAATGTCAGATTTTGTCACTTTGATATGGATTGCCAGATTGAGTGTTTGTTTTTGATGAGGATACTGATGTTCTTTCATTATGGATCTCTAATTTATTCCTTGCAATAGAATTTGATGTCCGATATGAGTTCCAATTCTTGATTTCTGATATGGTTGTTGATATGATATTTATGATATGGATTTGTGACTTGCTTGCGTTATGGGTCTATGATTTGATTTCTCGATATGGTGCTTGCATTATGGTACTTTGATTTGATTTATCAATATGGTTCTTGCATTGTGGTGTTTTTGTTATAGGTCTTTGATTTGATTTCTTGATATGGGTTTTGATTTTTGATATGGAACTTGATTGATTTTGGTATGGAACTTGATTTAATACTTCGTTATTTCAAGTTGATTTTGTTTTGATTGGATATATAGAATAGACATGAGAACTGATGTTGGACATTTGTTGTTTCGTAGGCACAGCTTGGCATACTCCAGTTGTGAGAGCGATTTCAGAGACCATGGTTCTTGATTCCACATTTGACTCAGGCAGATAGAGATTTTATTGAGAGGTGTGGTTTATCCTCTTTGTTGGACATGCCTCATTATATCATTAATCAGGGTTTGCTGATAGCTTTGATAGAGAGGTGGCATAGTGACAAGAACACCTTTCATTTGGCTACTAGCAAGATAACAGTCACTCCAGAGGACTATTATCAGATTCTGTGGATTCCAGTGATTGGGGCACTATTGCCATATGAGAAGACAGAGAAGGATGGGACAAAGGCTCTTTGCCGGATATTCCATGATGATCAAATTTGCAGATATGAGATCCCTTGGTAGGAGTTTATAAATTTTGATTTTTCTCCACTACCCTCTATACTGGTAGGTTTTGTAGGTGGATTCTTGTGTCCCTACCATAGGTCAAAGGGACTAGCAATGGGTTGGGGTTTGGTGTTGGAGGATATAGTGACACAGGGATGCAGGTTCGCTTGGCGATCTTGTATGTTAGCACACCTATATAGGGAGCTGCACTAGGTAGTGTATCTAGGATACACGAATCAGCCGGGGTTACATTATTACAAGTGTGGGCCTAGGAGCACATTCTTGCAGCGAGGCCATTTGTAGATAGGGATAGGCCGATTGATCAAGCCTATTCATATGGGTATACAGGTATAGTTGTCCAGTGTAAGTTGGACAATCTAGAGCATTGGAGGAGGTTGTTGGATGATATTGATATGATCATCTGGAGACCATATATGGACTGCAAGGTATGGGTTGAGGATGGGCTAGAGATGCCCTATGTTTACATCTTGAGATACTTGATTGGGCAGACACCTTTTATCATTGAAAGGTTCTTGCATAGCCGAGTTCAACGACAGTATGGTCAACAACAGGGTATACCGCAGGGAGCATGCTTATATGCTTGTCGGAGATAGGATGTGCCATAGTGGGGTCCGACTGTTGATAGTGCAGTGGTTGTGGAGGAGTACATGCATTTGGCTGGACAGATATGGGATTATGGGTTTGGAGTGGTGGATGTTGGGATGATGGAGGAGTTTGTAGCATTCTTCATGGCACATGCCATGGCATGGATATCAGATCTGACATTCTTGATTCCTGCCTTTGATGATGATGAGGATGAGCAGCCAGAGAGGCTAGTGAGATGAAGAGAGGAGGGAGAGGAGATAGAGAGGGGAGATGGGGATGATGGAGGAGATGACAGGGGAGATGGGAGGGGAGGTGGTAGAGAGAGACAAGGAGATAGAGGAGGGTATGAAGGAGATAGAGGGATGATTGGAGGAGGGGATGGAGGGAGGAGAGGAGATGGGGGGAGGAGAGGAGATAAGGGGGAGATGGAGGAGATGGGGGGAGGATTGGATTATTTAGATTACTAGGTGGTGATGGAGGTAGGGGAGGTTTGGTTCTTAGAGCTGGTGGGGTTGGCAGAGCAGGCGAGGTGCTAGTAGCTATGGGTAGCATAGAGGAGTTTAGGTGGCCGATCCAGTAGAGGAGATCAGATGTTTTACCTCCACTGGGCCTAGGACAGGGATAGGTAGTGTTACCACTAAGGTACCAGTGCAGATCAGGGTACCATCACATTGACAGGATTCCTAGATTCGAGCACTGCATGTTACAGTGCAGGAGTTGCAGGTGCAGGTACTAGCTTAGCTATGTTAGATTATGCAGATTACCATAGAGTGAGATATAGTGATAGAGTGCCTAGGTCGAGTAGAGGAGCTAGCAGAGAGACTGCAGAGAGCAATGACCAATGCCCCTATGAGAGACACTCTAAGGGAGATATGGTACATGACCATGGTGGTTGAGTACTATAGGCAGTTGTATGAGGATCTAGTCCCTAGAGAGTAGAGGGCTCTTAGTTTTACTGCTAGTCGATCAACTTGGAGTCAGTCAAGCACATAGAGTAGAGGTGTTACAGGGCCTTCTCGACATGATCCACCAGGAGATCCGGGAGCTGGGACATCTACTGTGAGACCATCAGCCACAGGAGATAGTCATACCTAAGAGACTTGTCTCTATTGTATTTTGATCATTGTGTTGTATTTTGACAGACATGACATCCTTTGTATATTTTGACCATTTTTTAGATATATATATGACATTGATTTTTTGATCCATATGTGATGTGTTTATGGATGATGATTTATGCACTGATATGATATTTCTATGATGATGATGTGATGCTTAGATAGATGCTTTTGATTTGATATTGATTGATATGATTGATGATGAAGATGCAATGATAGAATGATATATTGCTGTGATGACTGATTTGTGAGATTGTAGCGTCGTAAATTGTACGCACTTGCTAGGGTGGTACAATTTCACACCTAGTTTAGCACCTGCCTTGGCGCATTT
Source organism: Cryptomeria japonica (assembly GCF_030272615.1). NCBI lineage: Eukaryota > Viridiplantae > Streptophyta > Pinopsida > Cupressales > Cupressaceae > Cryptomeria > Cryptomeria japonica. The sequence goes on from NC_081413.1 coordinate 2,896,369, forward strand.
TGCATCTTGCATTGCATTTCCCCTTTAGCACTTAATTAATTAAATTAATTAGGTCTAAGGTCCTATTTTATCATTTCCCACATCATAAAGTTGGGCCCTTTCATTAAAGTGTGCCCTTTTCATTTTATTCCTCCTATACATCATTTAATCAAAAACCCTAATCAGGTCCTATTTTGAACTTGGGGGCTTGATTTCAGGGGTCAAAACATCTCGAAATCAGCTGTAACTTCGGGATTCTCTCTAAAATCATCATATCCGACGGCCCTGAAAATTTGGTGAAAAGTTGTCGGGACCGTGGCGCCCGGTGCACATGGTCCCGGACATTTTTCCCGAAATTTTGGGAGCACGATCCAATCATAAAATAAAGCTTAACCCCAAGAAATTGGCGGGATATTCAATCTCTAGGTCGGCCAAAATATGAATTTTCGATCTAGGGTTTCCTACATAAGAGCTCTCCTTCTTCATTTGAAGGGATCGAATTTTTGTTTCCAGGAACTTCATATGCAGTGAAAGAGAAGATCTTTGAGGACTTCAACAACATTCAACATCATTCTATCAAGCATCTATCAATTTCATTCATTCACTTAGGGCTTGGAAGACATTGAAGAACAATAGGAGATTACCGACTGAAGATTGGCTTGTACTCCTCCCTTGAGGGTTGGGTATGATTTCATGTTGTTTTCATGTCTTTGCATAAGCTTCAATGTATCCTTTATTCATGCTTTAGATCACTTTGCATCTTGATTTAGAGCATTTACATTATCATTTACAAGCAATTAGGGTTTACTTTCTAGGTTGCTCTAGTTTGCTTTCTTGCATTTAAGGACCTTGCACACACACTAGGTCTGCACACACAATACATTTTACAATACAACTTGGCTATTCGTGGAGGTGGAAATCACCGAAGTGGGGGTTTGACTAAGGCAAAACCCTATATAGCCACCCAAACACCTTTTCAGATATAAGTGCAGGTTTCAGGACTCGGACAACGCCGCAAGTTACAGATCTGGAAGAAGCAGACGGAGACCAAACAACACACCAAATCTCAAAGCAAAAGACCAGGAAAGGGGCGTGGAGCACCCTGGTCCTACCAGGACAGGGGCGCTGGGTGCCCTGGTCCCTAGGACAGGGGCGCTGGGCGCCCTGGTCCTCCTGACAGATAGCATTTTCAGCATTTTTGACAGCTTTTCTAGAGTGCAAAAACAGCAGTTTTCGGAGCAGTTTCAGGGGTAGAATCAGGACAGTGGCGCCCGCGCCCCCGTCCCGAACATTTTCAGTCAGATTTTAACTCCGGGTATGCATTTACATTCTTGTCTTGTCCTTGTGTTTACAGCTTTCCATTGTTTAAGTTCAATTCTGCAATCTTGTCATTAGTTCATACTTGCACTTTGGGGTTAGGGATTGAACTTGCATCATTTCATCTTTCAATTGCAACAAAGGAATAGAAATCCTAATAGGTAGCCCATGGCTCTCTCTTCCACAAGAAGAAGTAGCCAATTGTGTGATACCTCTAGGCTCTTTCGTATTCCACAAGTGTGTGGTTGAAAGTGAGATTAGGGCATGTTTGCTTAGTGTCACTTTTTCTCCCACTCATTTTGGTGAACCCGACGTGAACTCCAATCTTCTCTAATTCTGATTTAGGTTTTCAAATTTGAGTGTTTATGCTATTTCAAATTCAAATTTGTATTCACAAGCTTTAATTTCTTGCAAGATTCAAAAAAAAAAAAAAAAAAAATTTAGAGGAAATTTTTGCTAAAACCCTAATTTTTCAATTCAAAGTTGAACTTGTGGATAGCTTAATTGGGATCAATAATTTCAAATATGATTTAGGAACTCATTTGAATCATAAATTTCATTTTCTAAATCTACATTCTAAGTGCTTGCATTAGTTAGAATTGAACATTTCCTTCTATTTTGCATGTGTTATCATTTGAAAGAGGAAAATTGTTGTCATGATGCATTCATTTCATAGATGTGATAATGGGTTAGCTTCCCTTGTTTCAATTTTTCCTTCTCCTAAAGAACCTCCCCCCATCTATAACAACATTTTAGTGCCTAAAAGAGTTGCTTCCAATCCCTTTGAGACTCTCCCATGCTCTAAGGATGAAGACTTTAAGAGTGATCTTGACAATTCTCCTAAAATGTGCCCTTCCTATTTAGCTATCCTAGAGGAAGAGAATGATATCATAAACACCTTTCTTAATGTCACTTCACCTTCCTTCCATGATGCCTCTCTAAGTGAAAAGGTATTGATGGACATTGAATTATTTTCTCCTAAAGTTGGTCCTTCCAATGGGGGCATGTTAGTGCAACAAGAGGTTATGAACACTTCTTTCAAAGATCTCCTTCCTAAGCATGAATCCTTGGAGAAATATGTTCATGTTCCTCCTAAAAAACACTCCCTTCATGAGGATCCTTTTGTGCAAGAAGATGACATGATCCCTACATTTCCTAGTGATGGCATTTCCTTTTCCAACAAAATTCCCAATAGAGATGATGAATTAATGATAAATGCTTACCCTTCTCCTAAAGTTTGTCTTACCCATAAGCATCCCTTAGAGAAAGAAGATGAAATAATAAGCAATTTCCTTAATTCTCTCTCCCCTAAAGATCATATTGAACATATTTTGAGGAAAGAGGATGATTTTAACACATCTATTGATGCTCTCCCTCCTAAGGATGAGGAATTAATAAACAATGTTATCTCCTCTCCAGAAATTGACAATACTTCAAACATTCCTTTCAACAACCTCACTATTTGGGATGAACCATTAGAAGAAGGTATAGATTATTCTCTACCCCTAGCCAAAGGGGATGAAATCAAGATTGGAAACTCCCTTGATAGTTTCTCACCTTCCTTGAATCTCAATTATTCTCCCTCTAAAAGTAAAGCATCTCCCTCTCCTCAACTTGGTTCTACTCATAAGGATACCCTAGTTCAAAGCAAGATGATTAATATCTCTTTCAAAGATCTCCCTCTCCAAAGTGAGACTTTAGAGAGTAATGTTGATCCTTCTCCTAGAGATTTTATTCCCTATGTAGATCCTTTGATGATAGAGGATGATATGACCTTTCCTAGTATTACTTTTCCTACTAGAACATCAATGCCTACCCCTTGTCTCTCTCCTAAAATTGATTTAATCCATGATAAGATTTTAGTGCAAGAGAAGACTATCAATAATTCTTCCAACACTTTTGTTCTTTCTTCTAAACCATCCTCAATCAATTTGATACATGTGAATGAGACAGCTAACAAACCTCTCTTCACTGTCCAAGGTGCTTGTCCTTCTCAAAATCCTCAACCTTTAAATAAGCCTATCTTAGTGGTTCAAGGTGGTTATGCTAATGATTCTTTTTGCACTCCTAACAAACCTATTATTACTGTGCAAGGAGGTTATTCTTCTAAGAGCCCTTATGAGTATGCTAAGCAACTGACTAGAGAGAGTTATCATGCGGTTGCTCATACCTATAACACAAGAAACAATAGGCAACCTAATCCTCCTCCAGTTATTCCAACTTCACTTCCTCCTTCCCAACCTATTCTTCCTCAAGCTCCTCGTATTTCACAAGTTCTTGGTAAGGAATATGATCTCATAGAACAACTTAAAGCTACCCCTGCTAAGATATCCCTATGGGACTTGATTCAAACTTCTTCCGCTCATCATGGAATGTTACAAGATGCCTTGAAAGATTTGAATATTCCTCCACCGAATACATCTAGTAATATAGCATCTTTAGTTAACTCTGTGATGAATCCTAAAGCTCAAATTGTGTTCACCCAAGATGAGTTGCCTACTAGTGAAATTCAACAACAATTTGATCCCTTGATGATTGTGGTTATCATAAATGACACTGCTATAAGACGAACATTGGTAGATAATGGCTCTGGCCTTAATGTGTGTAGCATCAATCTATTGCATAAGATGAATGTGGATACATCCCTTATTGAGCCTGACTCTCATCCCATTCGAGGCTTTGATAATGTGGCTAAGTCTTCATTAGGTATTATCACCTTACCCATCACAGTGGGACCTGTTACTTTGCCTACTCCTATCCATGTTATGTCGGGAAATCTAACATACAACTTGTTATTAGGGAGACCTTGGATTCACAGTATGCAAGCTGTCCCCTCTACATTGCATAGACAAGTTAAATTCATTTATAACAATAAGACATATACCTTGATAGGTGATACTAAACTTCAGGCTTGTTTGCAAACATCTACTTCCAAAGGGAGTTCTTCTAAGCCTTCCTCTTCTAGTGATGACTCGTTAAACAAGATACCTATGGATGAATCATCACCCTCTGATAATCAAAATTCTTTGGATGAGTCTAAAGCTCCTGAAGAAGATTCTTCTCGACTTGAATCTACACATGAAAAGGCTTTTGATCCTGAGAAGGTTCTCGCAGAAGACGATTGGGGATCTCTTGATTTTAATCCCACCTTTGTAGGTGAGTATAGGGTTCCTCCTAGAGAGCTTAAACTTAAAAAGAAGGAAGAAACTAAAAATCAATCAGTCTTACCTGAACCTATGAGCAATAATTTTGTGGCTGCTTCTCAAACTTCTTCTCCTCACACCTCTAATTATGAAGAGTTTGATTCTTTGTCTTATGAAAAACCACCTTCTCTTCCTGAAATGGCTGATCGTTATGGTCGTGGTTTTCGCATTTTTGCTAAGCATGGGTATCATGGAAATGGTTGTGGTGCTCATGAACAAGGGATAAAAGTTCCTCTAGAGACTAATTTTCACAATTATGCCTTTGGACTCGGCTATAATCCCTGCAAACGTACCAAAGCATCTAAAAGAACATCTCTCAATGTGAATGCTATATTTAGTAGCGATGAAAATCTTACTTCAACTAAATCATCTTCTACTTCTGTCAACTCTAATGCCCCTCATAAGGAAATCTTGGCAATGAACAAATCTCTTTATGAATCCCCTCAAATTTCTAAATCCACTTATGAATCTTTATCTCCTATTCATCATAAAATCCTTTCCTCTAGGGATAAGGCTCTAATAAATTACACTCATTCCTCTTCTAAGATTTCTTGTGACTTTTCCTCTTCAATTTTTATCATTTTATACATGTTTTTGATCTCACTTATAGTTGAGCATTTAGCATGTCATATTCAAATACCTCATTCAATCTATCATGTCTTTAAATAACATTAATGGCTATTATGTTGCTCATCATTATGTGACATTGGTAGCTCATTTACTAGGGGCTCATTGTCATTCATGATGGTACAATTTCAAGTGCAATCATATTTTTTGAAGCAACATAATAGCCTAATTTTCTTGTTCCTATGGGGACAAGAGTGATTTCATACATCTCTTCTTTTTCTTATGTCCAAATCTCTCCCTAGAAGATTGTGTTAAGTCCTTCTCATTGAGGCAATGATATTTCCTTATTTTTATCTAAGGATCCACTTTTTCCTATTCCGTGGATGGTGTGAACTTTATTATTTGATGTTATTCCTTGTATGCATTTGTTGTTGTTGGTTCAAGGATTCTCTCTTACAAGAGGTGTAAGTCCTTGACTACAACCTCTTTTGCACTTGGTAAAATACATCCATAATGAATTCACTCTCCCAATTGGGTTAAAAAGAGCGTCATCCTTCATTAAGAATCACTTTCACCTCGCAAAAGAAGGAAGTATTGCATTCTTATTCTCTTCTTTGTCTTATTCTAGAAGATGTTATATTTGTCTAAGACAATTCCTCTCGGGGATAGGTGTCTTTTGTACAAAGATCTCTTCTCCTCTAAGGATCTCCTTTACACATACTAGAAGATATCCATTTTTCAACTATCTTATCCTTGCTTAAAGAGTGCAAAACTCTCTTGCTTGGATCTATGACATTGTTGCATTTTTGGGGTATCTTCTTTTGTGATGAAGGTAGGTATCCTTGTTCTACTTTGCTTATGACATAAACATTACACTTTTTGAGCAATGGATTATTCTCGGAACCAGAGCATAGACTCTTAGAGCAAGATGTCTCCATTTTTTTCTTTTATGCAAGGTGATTATTCTTGGAACCAGAGCACAGACTCTTAGAGCGAGATGTCACACTTTTGTACTATACATATACAGGTTGTAGCATACTCGGGCATAGACTCCTATGAGGTGCTTCTAACCTCCCTTACACACACATGCACGAGGTTGAGTGGAACTAGCGGCATAAGGCTAGACTTTCTCACTCTCCTCCCTTACATGGATCACCTAGATAGACTCTAGGGGCTAGTTTTCCATGTCATTTTCCCATGGATCACCTAGACAAGATCTAGGGGCGAGAAGTCCATGTTTTCTCTCTCTCTATTCTTCTCATGGATCACCAATGTGTGTATTCATGCTTTTTTCCTTTCTTTTCTTCTCTTTGCATTTTGTTTCCATTTACATCCTTCATCTTGTGTTAGAGAACTCTCAAATCTTCACACTCTTTGTTGTGTTGGAATTGAGATTTAGTCCTCTTTCTTACCAAATGATTCTCCATTAGTTTTTGATCTCATATCAAATCTTCTTGTGAGCATTTGTCATCAATATTCTTTAACAATTCAAAGTGGTAAACATGATACCCTGTTTCAACTCACTAAAATTAGCAAGCCGAAACAGGGGGGGGCATATAGCTACCCTCGAATTTTCATCACCTTCCTTAGTAAGCATTAGGTGATTTTGTGATCTAACGTGTGGTTTTGTAGGGTGTGGTTCCTAACTGTGTACTGCAGATACCGCTGGGGGCTTCGTTCGACAGACTTATGGATATATCCTTTTTCAAATAATGTTTACTTTTATGTACTTTAGCTTGCATATGCACGTAGTGTTCATATGACCGCTAAAGTGGGGGCTAAATGTAGCATCGTAAATTGTACGCACTTGCTAGGGTGGTACAATTTCACACCTAGTTTAGCACCCACCTTGGCGCATTTTGCATCTTGCATTGCATTTCCCCTTTAGCACTTAATTAATTAAATTAATTAGGTCTAAGGTCCTATTTTATCATTTCCCGCATCATAAAGTTGGGCCCTTTCATTAAAGTGTGCCCTTTTCATTTTATTCCTCCTATACATCATTTAATCAAAAACCCTAATCAGGTCCTATTTTGAACTTGGGGGCTTGATTTCAGGGGTCAAAACATCTTGAAATCAGCTGTAACTTCAGGATTCTCTCTAAAATCATCATATCCGATGGCCCTGAAAATTTGGTGAAAAGTTGTCGGGACCGTGGCGCCCGGTGCACATGGTCCCGGACATTTTTCCCAAAATTTTGGGAGCACGATCCAATCATAAAATAAAGCTTAACCCCAAGAAATTGGCGGGATATTCAATCTCTAGGTCGGCCAAAATATGAATTTTCGATCTAGGGTTTCCTACATAAGAGCTCTCCTTCTTCATTTGAAGGGATCGGATTTTTGTTTCCAGGAACTTCATATGCAGCGAAAGAGCAGATCTTTGAGGACTTCAACAACATTCAACATCATTCTATCAAGCATCTATCAATTTCATTCATTCACTTAGGGCTTGGAAGACATTGAAGAACAATAGGAGATTACCGACTGAAGATTGGCTTGTACTCCTCCCTTGAGGGTTGGGTATGATTTCATGTTGTTTTCATGTCTTTGCATAAGCTTCAATATATCCTTTATTCATGCTTTAGATCACTTTGCATCTTGATTTAGAGCATTTACATTATCATTTACAAGCAATTAGGGTTTACTTTCTAGGTTGCTCTAGTTTGCTTTCTTGCATTTAAGGACCTTGCACACACACTAGGTCTGCACACACAATACATTTTACAATACAACTTGGCTATTCATGGAGGTGGAAATCACCGAAGTGGGGGTTTGACTAAGGCAAAACCCTATATAGCCGCCCAAACACCTTTTCAGATATAAGTGCAGGTTTCAGGACTCGGACGACGCCGCAAGTTACAGATCCGGAAGAAGCAGACGGAGACCAAACAACACACCAAATCTCAAAGCAAAAGACCAGGACAGGGGCGTGGAGCACCCTGGTCCTACCAGGACAGGGGCGCTGGGCACCCTGGTCCCTGGGATAGGGGCACTGGGCGCCTTGGTCCTCCTAACAGACAACATTTTCAGCATTTTTGACAGCTTTTCCAGAGTGCAAAAACAGCAGTTTTCGGAGCAGTTTCAGGGGCAGAATCAGGACAGTGGCGCCCGCGCCCCCATCCCGAACATTTTCAGTCAGATTTTAACTCCGGGTACGCATTTACATTCTTGTCTTGTCCTTGTGTTTACAGCTTTCCATTGTTTAAGTTCAATTCTGCAATCTTGTCATTAGTTCATACTTGCACTTTGGGGTTAGGGATTGAACTTGCATCATTTCATCTTTCAATTGCAACAAAGGAATAGAAATCCTAATAGGTAGCCCATGGCTCTCTCTTCCACAAGAAGAAGTAGCCAATTGTGTGATACCTCTAGGCTCTTTCGTATTCCACAAGTGTGTGGTTGAAAGTGAGATTTGGGCATGTTTGCTTAGTGTCACTTTTTCTCCCACATAGAGATGTATTTTGAAAATGAGATGCATGATAATGATATGATGTGAGATGTATGATAATGATATGATGTGAGATGTATCTTGAAAATGAGATGTATGATAATGATATGATGTGAGAAGTATCTTGAAAATGAGATGTATGATAATGATATGATGTGAGATGTATATTGAAATTGAGATGTATGATAATGATAATGCAACTAATGCTAGGTTAAAATGATATGCAACTAAATGAAAGTTTTAAAATGATATGCAATTAATGCAAGTTTAATATGATATGCAACTAATTGATCACCCTCTTTTTCTCATTGTCATTCACATATAGTCACATGTTTTTGCTTTGTTTTTGTTTATCATCATTGAGATTTTGATATGTTGAAAGTTAATACAAGCATAATGGTATAATTGAACCATAATGACCTAAGAAAAATTTATATGGATTTTGATATTGCAAGATGGCACAAGCGTCGAGGTATAATTGAACCAAGATGACCTGAGTGTTGCTTGCATATAAATAGACAAGACTGAACCATTTGTATGCACAAAGTGGAACAATATCTTCAATGATATTTTTTGAATCACGTCTTGAGACAAAATTTGCATAGTACAAGTGATCGCCTCACAAACAGAAAACTAAAAAATATCACACCGTCCAACCACTTTCTCTAGCTTGATGCATCGTTGAGAAAATTTAGGAGATCCAATAATTCAAAAAGTTCAAGTGCGAAATAGTCAAAACTTCATGCGGGATGTAAACAAAGTATATTTCACAAAATCATCCATCATGTGTTTTGAAGTTGTTAATTGGGATCAGTGTTTTGTTTTCTTGGCTATTGAGCTATTGTTGATAGGATTTTCTTGGCATGCTGTGATTCTTGTTGGCTTGTTGTTGGAGTGCTTAAAGTTAGAGGAATGTTGCCCCTAGTTATAGATATCGATCGATGTGGATATTTATAGTGATTACCAAGCCATGGTGGGATATAATGAATTGATCTTCAAATAAGCAAGGTCAGTGACTACGCTAAGTATGTCTAGGATAATGTTGTGTTTAAAGTGTTGGGCGATGACCATTAGTTATGACTTTGGATGAAAAAGATATGAGTAATGATAGATAGAGGATTTGTTCCCTCACAAATAGCGCCTGTTGCCAGGTTTTCACCATTTGTTTTTATTGCACCTTTTTTTGTTTTGATTTTTTTTTTTTTTAAGTATTTTTTACTTTTTCTATGCATTAGACCACTCAAGTATAGAATTTATTTAGATGGATGCTCTTGGTTGGTTTGTCGAGCACATCTCCTTTTGAAGTTGTAAGTTGATAGGCACCTAATCCATAGGCTAATATGATGGCATAGGGACCCAACCAGTTAGGTTCAAATTTCCCCTTCTTTTCTCGATCTTGTTGATTTCTAAGATTTTCATTGAGTACGAGATCACCAACCTTGAAAATCCTAGGGATGACTTTGTGGTTGTAGCTTCTACACATGAGCTGCTAGTATGCTTTGAGGTGATTATAAGCATGTTGTTGTTTCTCATCCAGAAGCTCTAGTTCTTGTAGTCTATTGACCCGATACTCCTCATCTGGAATGAGGCCTTTCAAAGATACTCGGAGTGATGGAATTTCTACCTCAAGAGGTAAAATTGCTTCTGATCCATACCCCAATGAATATGGTGTAGCTCCTGTAGGTGTGCAGATGCTAGTCTTGTATGTCCAGAGTGCTGGATTGAGTTGCACATGCCAATCCTTTCCTGCATCATTTACTGTCTTCATTAGGATTTTCAATATTGTTTTATTTGATGCCTCTACTTGACCATTCCCCTGTGGGTAGTAAAGTGTAGAAAATTGATGTTGTATTTTGAATTGTTCACATAATTCTTGCACATCCTGATTTTTGAAGGGACGCCCATTGTCTATTATAATAGAACTAGGGATGCCATATCTACAAATTAGATAATTGAGAATAAAAGAGGTGATTTGGTTTCCAGTTACTGTGGTCATTGGAACTGCTTCAATCCATTTTGTAAAATATTCTATTGCAGTGATAATGAACTTGTCTCCATTTGAAGAGGAAGGATGTATTTTTCCTACTAAATCAAGTCCCCATTGATAGAAAGGCCAAGAAGTTGTAAATGGCTGCAATTTATGTGCTGGTGCATGGATAAGATTGCCATGGATTTGGCATTTAGGGAATTTCTTCGCAAATTGATAAGAGTCTTTCTCCATTGTCGATCAATAATATGACATTCTTAGAAGTCTTTTAGTGAGAGTAGGACCACTTGAATGTGTGCCACACATACCCTCATGAAGATCATGTAAAGAAGAGTCAGATTCATTATGATCAAGGCAACGAAGAAGAGTACCATCTAGACCTCAATGGTAAAGGGTATCAGTAGTTAAGGTATACCGAGTAGCTTGTCGAATAAAGTTGCATTTTTTATTATGAGATAGGTCAATGGGTAGGGTATTGTTTTTAAGATACTCATATATTGTCTATATAAAGGAGAGTCTGAACCAGTTAAGGCATAGATAACATGGCATGCATAATTGTCATAGGCTGGGGAAAATAGTTGCTCTACTAGAAACTCATAAGGACTATGTTGCTCTAGAATTTGTAGTAGTGAAGCGATAGTAGCCATTGCATCGACTGCTCAGTTTCCAACCTTGGTATTTTCTCAAAGGTGATGTGTACAAAATACTTTTTGAAGTCATCTACCATTCTTTTGTATGGCAGAAACTTGTCATCCTTTGTTTGATATTCATTGTTGATCAGATTTATAACTAGTTGGGAATCTCCATTGACCTTCAATTCTGTGATTCTCCATTCCATGGTCATTTTGATTCCTGTGACAAGTGCTTCATACTCAGTGATGTTATTTGTGCATGGAAACATGAGTCTATATGATCTTGGTATGTTGTGTCCTTTAGGAGTGACGAACAAGATGCCGACACCTTAGCCATGTTGAGTGTAGGAACCTTTAAAGTATAGGGTCCATTGCTTGGTGGTAACAGTAAGAACATCCCTACCTAGAAATTTGACCTCCATTGGTTGCTTATCTAGTAGTGGTGCTTCAGTTAATTGATTTGCAATTACTTGTCTCTTGATAGCTCGATGCTCTATGTATTGGATATCAAACTCATTGAGAATCATGACCCATTAAGCTAATTTGCCTGTAAGAACTACTTTTTTGAGTAAATACTTGAGAGGATCAATTTTTGCTACTAGTTTGATTGTGTGAGCTAGCATGTAATGTCAAAACTTTTGAGAGGCGAATACCACAACTAAACAAGCCTTCTCAATGAATGTGTAATTCAGCTTAGATCCATTTAATGTTTTGTTGATGTAATAGATAGCTCTTTCCTTGCGTTCTTGATCTTCTTGGGCCAATAGTGCCCCCAATGATATGTTCGTTGTGAATATGTACAGAATAAGTGGCTTCCCTACTATTGGTGGTACTAGAACTTGTGGATTCATTAGATATTTCTTGATTTGATAGAATGATTCTACACACTTGGATTCCCATCTGAATGGTATGTTTTTATGTAGTAAATGATTGAATGGTAGACTTTTATCTGCTAATTGGGCTATGAATCGCTAGATAGACTATAGTCATCCTTGTAGAGATCTGAGTTGGCTAATGTTCTTGGGAGGTGACATCTCCATGATAGCCTATACCTTCGCTGGATCTACTTCAATGCCTTTTGCTAACACAATGTAGCCTAATAATTTGACCGATGTCACCTCAAAGACACACTTCTTAGGATTTATCTTGACTTGGAATTTCTCCAATCTTTGAAAGATTTTATCTAATATGCCCAAATGTTATGCCCGGGTAAATGACTTAGCCAGTAAATCATACACATAGTCCTCCATGAAGTTATGCATCATATCATGAAAGATTCTTGCCATTTCTCTTTGATAAGTTGCCTCAACATTCTTCAAGCCAAAAGGCTTGACATTCCAACAATACGTTCCTCAAGAACAGGTGAATGTTGTTTTATGTTGATCGTCTAGAGCTATCTTGATTTGATTATAGCTAGAGAAACTATCCATTAATGATAGCATTGCATGGCCTATTGTGAGGTCTACAATTATGTCGATGTTGGGCAAAGGAAAGTCATCCTTTGGAAAGGCTTTGTTAATGTGTGTGTGAAAAGTGGTTTGTAACTATAAGCACAACACTTCAATTAAGTCATTACATGCATGGTTAGATAGATATAATAAATGAATAATAAACCATAACAAATCAACCCATTGCCTTCTAAAAGATGCGAGTATAAGATTGCTCTCAGATTATAAGTAATACCAGTGACTAGACAACATCAAGATGAAGGATTTTAATCTATATGAGCATGATGTTAACTATATGGATGCAAGATTAATCTAACATGATTCAAGCAATATTAAGCTAAATGATTTAATCAATATGAAATAATTAATATACAATTATCAATAAACATAGAGCAAAAATAGTATAACAACAATACATTCTCCAACCCTTTTTGAATGAGAGATGAGCATGAATTTATAGAAAATTCAGAAAGAAACCAACGGCTAAGATCAAATGATGATGAGCGGTCAAGATTTTCCAAGAGGAAGCACAATCCAGGTGAATTGATGTGATTGGATGCTTTTATCAATTTTAAAGGAAGTTGAACTAAAATTAAGATTAAAATAAAAAAAAAACTGATTTATTCTCTATTTCATTCAATTGTGAGATTTAATTGTTTTTGTAGTCACACAAATCTGTCCAGCTTAATTAAATAAATAAACGCTATTTATTTGATTAAAAATCCACTAGCCATCAGTTAATTAAATTAATATTTAATTAATTCATCTCCAAACATTCTTCTATTAATTAAATAAATTATTCAATTTATTTTAATTAATTCATTAAATCAAATTCCAATCAATTAAATAAATAAAATCTATTTATTTAATTAAATCCCCCTATTCCTCTTTTAAATAAATTAAATAAAAACATTTATTTAAATCATTATCCCCCCCCCACTTGCATTTTCCTACAAATGCAACTTGCACACATTTATTGAAATAAATGAATTTTTATTTTAATAAAATCCTATTTTCCCTCACCCACCAAATCCACTTGCAAAATCTAAATCCCCTTCTAGATTCTTCTAACCCCTTCCTAATTACCCTAATCCATCCCCTAATTATTGTCACATTCCTAAGCAAAATGGAGTCACTTCTCAAAGACTCCAAAGTCTTTGAAAAACATTTAATGCTTTGTGTGTTCAACAAATTAACCCCCAAAGTCTTCCAAGACCACTAATGGCTCTTACATGACCATTTATGGCTCTTACATAACCATTTATGGTTATTTCAAACTTGTCCCCCCAAACATTTATTGTTTTGACCATATTCATCCATTTCACATTTGCACAAGAATTTATCCATTGGATAAAAGCTTTATTCTTTGAATAAAGAGTTTATTCATTCAACTAACCTTGACTTTAAATCCCAAGGTCATATCAAGCATTTAATGCTTATTCCCTCCCCTCTCAACCTATCTCACATTGACACTTGTCATCCTGGGATTGGGTTGAAAGCCTTCACATGGATTTGAAATCATTCAATCCTAACCCTTGTTGAGATTGCTCAATCTCAACCATCCATTGCTCCATTTTTCCTATTAATAGAGCCCATTTCTTCATAATCCAGATCCTGAAAACTTGCATGCATTTAAGCTATAGGCATTTTAAGAGAGTATTTTAGCATAATTATCTAATATCTTGTCATTTTGGTTAAAATAGATCATTTTAGTATCAATAGCTTGATATTAGCTTTTCACTTTACATTTCGAGCACAATACTACAATCTCAATCCTCCATAAGCATCCATAGTGCAAAAAGCTGCTGAGAGCTACACTATTTTGGAACTTGGAGAGGAGAGGAACAAGGGAGAAGGAGCTAAGAGCATGCTAAGAGGCATTTGGAGATGCCTCATTATCTTTATTTCATTAGTTAGATATATTAGCATGATTTTAGTGTCTCTCTTGGTATGCCTATTTAGATTAGTCTTTGATTAAATAACACTAACGATTTTCTTGTGTGTCTTGTGTTGTTTGTCTCTTAGACTAACCTTGTCCATTTATCAGGGCATCAGTTTTAATTTCTTTCTTTAAGATAATTTATCAATTTTTAATTTGTTTTTCAAGATTGTTTCCAATTGATTTATTTTCTCAATTTTTGGTCAATTAATTCCTTTTTTGATTTATTTCCATTTTTGAAGATTTGTGCTCAATTGATTTATTTAATTAAATTAATTCCTCTTTTTTGATGATTTAATGGCAAATTGATTTATTTGATTGAATATGCTAGGATATTCAATTAAAATAAATAAGATAATTGTTTAAGATGATTTACTTAGAATGATCTATTAATTAAATGAATATTTAATTAATATTGAGTGATTGATTTGCCATGTGACATTGGATGATTAAAGAATTAATTGTGTGCTCAAGATTGATTTAATTGCCTTTGGTTAGGACCTTGGTGACGTTGTCGAGATTAGGGGCTCATGGTTTAGATGACCATTTTTAGGGTATTACATTTGCCCCTCTTTGAATTAATGTGCGAGCAGTGTGTTGGGTCAAAGAAAATTTTATGTCTAGGAGATGCTAGTTCTGAACTTGATTGATCACGAACTAGATGAAAAGCAAGGTGTTTAGCTTATTTCAAAGCGACAAAGCTGAAATAAGTCTGATTAAAGCGATACTGTTCTCAAACTTGATTGAACTTAGGAACGATAGAAAACAAAAGCTACGAAACTTGAACTTGATTGATCAAGAAGCGGATCTTACTAATCTAGAACTTGATTGAACTAGACACAGTGAGTGATGATAAAATCGATCTTGAACTTAATTGATCAAGATACGAAGAAGATAAACTATTTAGCTTGATCAAGAAATGAATATTGAACACCTACTTTGAGTGGAGTGTGATTAAAGATACTCTTTAAACCCTTGATTGAGTTTAAATGAATAATCAGTTTGATGAAAAGCGATGAAACTGATTAACATTAAGAGATTGATTCAGATAAAAGACAAATATCAGTTTGATATGAAGTGATGAAATTGATATGCCCCTAGAGATTGATTTGATTTAGATGGTCAAGAAATCTCAACTTAATATAAAGCGATGAAGTTGAGATGCCCCTAGTGATGAGGATTTGATTGATTTTCTTTAGTTGAAAAATATTTTGCTCGACTTTTGATGAAGATTTGAAAATTTTCTCAACATTGAAGAATGTGAGGTCATAAGGTCATAAGGTCACGAGTATGCCCCCTCAGGAGAAAAATTGAAAGATAGCGAGGGTTCATGATGATAGGCAATTTTGAGCGATGATAATGTTGTTTGAGCATAAATTGATTCAGAGGAATTTTTGAAAATTTTGTGTTGATTGATAAGAAATTGAGCACAAAGTTGATTTGTAGAAATTAAATTGAGATTCAGCATTGATTATTGAGCACAATTTGAAGAAAGAATGAGCTTTTGATGAAAAGAGCACTAAGTGGTCCAAATTCTAAAATTGACTAGCAAAATGATCTCGAATTTCGATTTCGATCCCAAAAATGGAATCAGGACAATCAAATTAGATAAGGGTACTGATGCTCTAAAAAAAGGATTAGAAAATCTATTTGATGGCAACACACACAAGAGCACAAGAAACAAACGTTAGTGTTAGCAACAAAAGATTATCCTAAATAGGCATATCAAGAGAGATATTAAGCATGAAATAGAAAGCATACAAACATAGAATAGATAAACTATACTCCTCCAAATGCTAATCAAGATGCTCATAGTTTCTTCTCCCTTGTTCCTCTCCTCTCCAAGTTCCACATGAGTGTAGCTCTCAGCTTTTAGCACTAGTCATGGATGCCATATGGAGATTCAAGATGGTTGGATATGATAAACAAATGCTATGCAAGTGTAGATAGTGATGCTATGAAAAAGCTCTATGCTAATACCAGTATAACAACAATACTCTAATGTTTCCTTCTTTGCTTGAGGAGAAGGGTTCTATTTATAGAAGAAATTGGGAAATAAAAGGTTAAGATTGAGCAATCTTAACAAGGGTTAGGATTGAAAGATATTCAATCCATGTGAGACTTTCAACCCAATCCCATGTTGACAAGTGTCACCATGAGGAGGCTTGAGAGGAGAGATAAGGAACATTAAATGCTTGAGGGGACATGATGGTTACCCTAGGGGGTTGGGTTGTGGTTAGGTTAATGGATATTCCTTTTATCCAAGAGATAAATGAATGTGCAAGGGTTAAATGGTTACCTTAGTCAAAGAAATAAATGCTTTGAAGAGACCCATGAGTCAAAAGGATGGTTAAGTTAGAGGAAAGTCCCTAACCAAAGGTAAAAGGTGAGTTAACCATAAATGGTTATGTAAGAGCTTTTAATGGTTTGGAAGACTTTAGAGGTTAACCATTTGAAGACATAAAGCCTTAAATGCCTTTCAAAGACTTTGAGGGCTTTGAG
The DNA here is from genome assembly GCF_030272615.1 of Cryptomeria japonica. NCBI lineage: Eukaryota > Viridiplantae > Streptophyta > Pinopsida > Cupressales > Cupressaceae > Cryptomeria > Cryptomeria japonica. Next base: position 2,913,393 of record NC_081413.1, read on the forward strand.
AAGTGACTCCAAGTTGCTTAGGAATGTGACAATATTTAGGGGATGGATTAGGCTAATTAGGAAGGGGTTAGAAGAATCTAGAAGGGGGTTAGGATTGCAAGTGGGTTTTGTAGGAGAATGCAAGTGAAAGGAATTTTGGGATTTTCAATTAAAATAAAATCATTTATTTCAATTAAATGGTGTAATTTGCATTTGGGTAGATATTCAAATAAATATTAATTTATTTAAATGTGAATGTGAATTTTGGATTTAAAAAAATCTTAATTTATTTACATGACAAAAAGGAAGATAAAGCATTTAAATGCTTGAAGACTTTGAGGAAAACCATTAAAGGTTTAAGAAGACTCTAGAAATAAGCCATTAAGTTTGAAGACTTTAAGGGAAACCATTAAAGTCTTAAGAAGACTTTAAGGGAAGCCATTAAGTTTGAAGACTTTAAGGGAAACCATTAAAGGCTTAAGAAGACTATAGAAGTAAGCCACTAAGTTTGAAGACTTTAAGGGAAACCATTAAAGGTTTCAAGTGGGTGAGGATAAATAGGATTTTAAATAAATAATTTATTTAAAATAGTTGTGCAACTTGTATTTGTAGGAAAATACAAGTGGGTGGAGGATAAAGGTGATTTAAATAAATGATTTATTTAAAATAGTTGTGCAACTTGCATTTGTAGGAAAATACAAGTGGGTGGAGGATAAAGGTGATTTAAATAAATGTTAATTTATTTAAATGTAAGAGGTGGGATTTTGGGGGATTTAAATAAATATTAATTTATTTAAATGTGAGAGAAGATTTAATTAAACAAATATGATTTATTTATTTAATTAATGGTCTGAATTTGGTTAAGTGAATTAAATCAAATAAATTCAATAATTTATTTAATTAATAGGAGAAGAGGGTTAAGATGAATTAATTAAATATATTAATTTAATTAATTATTGTTTGATGGTTAAATAATCAAATAAATACTAAATATTCATTTAATTAAGTGGACAAATTTATGTGACTACAGGTAAAATTTTCATGTCCATCGGAGCAAGATGAAAAATTAGGTTTTTGGCTATATATGGGACAAAAGTGTCATTTTCAATTCATTTTAACCCTCCAAGTTTGAAAATTCAAAAAACCTTCTGCGAAGAAAATGGTGGTCCCTACTTGTCAGCATCGATTCGAGCACTAGAGAAGACAGAATCGACCCCAAAAATATGAGCCAGTGGTAAGTGATTGATTTTAAGCCTATTTATGTTTTCAATTTTGAATTTTTTAATTCATTTTGCAAGTTTTTCGTATGTTTGGGGTCGGGCGTCACGATTTATCATGCAAGATAGGATTCTATCTCATACGAGTAACTGGCATAATTTCTTTTGTCATTTAAGGTCATTAGTTTTGTTGTTCGGGGTGCACCCTCGTGTCGTACGATGGGTCAGTAAAAAGACCATTTTGTCATGGAAGGTCTAAAAGTTTGTCGTTTGAGGCTGTTTTATCATACTAGAGCTATTCCTGGCTCGTATGAGATGCTGCTTATCTATGTTTTGTCATTCGAGAGATAGTGAGCATTTTTGAAGGTGTAAATGTGAAATTTTAATTTTGCATTTGACTTAGTTGGATTTGCGTGATGTTTTACTTCTCTTGTGGGCTCATTTGGAATATTTTTTGATGCTTTGTTATTGGGTTTTTGCAGGTTTGATTACCTCCTGTGTTGTTTAGATGTGTGTATCCTCCTACAATGGCATTAGTGCAACATTTATCTGAGGTTGAGTAGGCTCATGTTGACTTGTGTAGCTTGACTCATGTGTTGAGATTACCTGATATCCGCGTGAACCACGGGATGCTCACGACATTGGTAGAGCAGTTTCATTCAGAGCATAACACATTTCATCTATCGGTGGGGGAGTTGGCTATCACTCCTAAGGATGTATACAGGATCCTCTATATCCCTTTTGTTGGGGATAAGGTGGATTATGATTCAGGGCTTCTTCCAGGATTACAGGCAGTGAGGCATGTCTTCGGTGATCCTGACATTTTGACTCGTTCCATGAGTTGGGACATACTTATGAGCAAGTACAGTGAGGAGTATCCTCTGGCATGCGTTCTAGCAGGGTTCATAGACTGTTTTCTAATGCTAGACAGAGGGTATCAGGGCTTCCAGTGCAGACGAGGTCGGATGCTAGAGAGGTTGATAGAGACCCCTCAGAGACTTCGCTGGGGCTCATGTTTATTGGCCCACATGTATCGAGAGATGCATGAGATTATGTATAGAGATGGGTAGAGCATGGCCGCTAGTGTATATATTTTGCAGGTGTGGGCTTGGGAGCACCTTCTCATTTGTCGGCCCATAGTAGATGATAGTAGAGAGCTTGGGCAGCCGATCATATATAGGTATGTCAGATATATTACACAACCCCATCTAGGCAAGGTAGATTTTTGGAGACGGCAACTCGATGACTTGATAGCCATTATATGGAGACCGTATAGAGGTTTGGAGCCATGGGATGACTGGCAGCTAGTCCACAGGGACCTTTTAGTTACATGCCCACTGATCGGGAGATCACAGACCATTGTGGAGTGATTCGTCATTTCTCAAGTGATGAGGCAATATGGCCGACCTCAGGGGATCTCACAGGGGTATACAACTTATGCTCAGTATGTAGATAAGGAGAGACAGGGATGGTCTCCACGGTTGTCGTATTCTTTGGCGATGCAGGAGTTGACTAGGTTACACCGCCTGAGGTGTGATTACATGGATGACGTAACAGATGCAGGGGTATTGCCCCAGTATAGAGATTATTTTCAGTAGCACCCATTCCCACGATTTACAAATTTGGGTGAGCAGGCTCCTCATATTGAGGATATTAAGGATGATGCCCCCGCGCTAGCATAGGGACAAGGCCATAGGCAAGGTCATAGGCAGGGTCAAGAACAGAGAGCTAAGGCTCCACGACGGGGTGGTGGTGATCTTGGTGCTAGCAGTAGCAGGGTGCCAGCTAAGGGTGGACAGCAGAGGGGTGAGGGCAGATCCGTAGGGCGAGTGGGTGTGAGATTGGGTGGGACTAAGGAGGAACGAGTAGGTCCGAGATAGGTTTAGTAGCAGATAGAGGAGCAGGGTGGAGTTGGAGGTGGAGGTGAGGAGCCTGGAAGAGAGCTGGGGATAGATGTTGGACGGTCGATGAGGGTACGTCTTGCAGAGCTGCAGCCATAGTTGATAGTGGCTCAGACTCAGTTGGCGAAGCGAGACCAGTAGTTGGTCGAGGTTAGGGTCGAGTGGGATTGCTAGCTTGCCAAGGTGAGGACCGAGCATGATCACTAGATCGCAGTGCTAAGAGCAGAGATGAGAGCAGAGATAGAGCCCTTGCAATAGGAGGTCCTCCACCAGACTAGTAGGGCAGCCTACTATGTTGCAGCATATAGCATTGTAGTTCCTATTGCATAGAAGGTGATACCCTACTCGCAGTATATGGCACGATCAGAGGGAGCATGGGCACCTCATCAGGATCCCAGGCATCAGGCTCCTCCTCCTCCACCAGAGAATGAGAGAGAGGGTGCAAGCTAGATTATTTCTTTTTGTAGCTCAGATATTTTTTGTAGACACACCCATTTTTTGTAGCGTATATGATTCTTACTCCGATGGGAGTTTGTATATGTCATTTGACATCATTTTGTACCTTGAGACTTGACATGATATATATATATATATATATATATATATATATATATATATATATATATATGAGATCCAATTTGAATTCACCATACTTGTGTTAATTCGCTTATGAGATGTCTTTTATATGCTTTATTCTATATGTATGCATTTCTTTTCAGCATGAATGTATGAATGCAAATGGCATATGAATGTCTATTTTTGTTTCTTTTCATATGAAAATAAATGATAATGCAAATGAGTAATGAATAATCCAATTTTTTTATTTTTCTATGCAATAATATGAATGCAAATGAATGATAATGAATGTTGCAATGTTTTTCATTTTTCTATGCAATAATATGAATGCAAATGAGTGAATAATGAAATGTATGAGTCTATATTAAATGCTCACATATGCAGCTAACATCTCAAAACACAAGTACTCGATCGGAGAAATGATGAAAAGAAACCACTTAGCAAAGAAATGATGATGCTCCAACTCTCATTCAAAAAATAAAGAGAAAGCATTGTTACTATACCGAATCACTTGAAATTCATGAGATGCAGAATGAAATGTAGGATTGAGATGCAAAATGAGATGCAATCCTAAACCTAGTCACTGGACTTTGAAAAGTTTAATTTTCATCATTGAGCGTTTTACAATTATAGCAGGCAGGGTAGAGTTCATTTCTTTCCATATGCAATATTAATGATCTTGTCTGCAATGACCTTGTTTTTCCATTCATATCCTTGGACAGACTTCACAGGGACTCGGATTGCACAATAAAGAGATTCCCTCAAACCAGACAAAGAAATGATATGGACCTCCTTGTAGCATTCAAATAAGTGGAGTCAAGGTATGTGAGGCGATTCCACTTTGATGTGAAGGCTCTTATCACAGACACCCAACTAATTTAGATGTTTCCAGATCATTGGGATCATTCAGAAAACAAGAAAATATTATGCCCCCAATCCTTGCTCCTCTTAGTCAAGATAAACTTCCTCGAGTTACTCAAAGGGATAATAATCGAAAACCAATATAAAAGATAGCACACAAAGAAAATTTCACGCATAGCTCAAACTATTTAGTGATTGTTTTCTGATATGTTGTTTTGCTTGTTAACTCAGTGATAAAACTCTTTAGTAGTCAGGAGACAGGTGACTGACTTGGAGTGGATGACCAGGTTTCACTGACATAAAATTGACTTGGTTGACACTACTTAGGACATGTAATGTTCTCTTGTCGATTAACCTAAGACTATGAAAATGATCGGTTTCAAGCCACGAGGGTTCCAACGAACCGGGATGTCACAAAAGTGACTGAAATATGTACAAGCAAAAGCAAAGATGCGTGAAAGTGGGAATGCCAACATTGTGTTGATAGATGGAGCGCTTGAGTACAAGAGGCACCTATTTACCAGGTTTTCACCTGCTTGGTAGAGATTCATTTTTATTTTTTTACCAAGGTGCCTGTTTACCAAGTTTTCACCAAGGCATTTTCTCTCTTTTTCCTTTTTTTTTTTTTTGAATTTCTTCAGGACTTTTTCTGATTTTTATGATTTCTTCAGGACTTTTTCTGATTTTTAGGATTTTTTTAGGACATTTTCTGATTTTTAGGATTTTTTTTTCAAGACATTTTTTGATTTTTAGGATTTTTCAGAACTTTTTCTAATTTTTATGATTTCTATAGGACTTTTTCTGATTTTTAGGACTTTTTCAGGACTTTTTCCAATTTTTAGGATTTCTTCAGGACTTTTTCTGATTTTTAAGATTTTTTAAGGGCTTTTCCTGATTTTTATGATTTTTTCAGGACTTCTTCTGATTTTTAGGATTTTTTCATGTTTACCCCTAGTGTCTAGCAAGGCAAAAGGGATTTTGAGCGAGTGAATGGATAAGTGAATGATGGTGGACGCTTTCAAGGACTATCTCACAACATTAATCCAAGCACAAGGTCTAGATATAGCAATGTAAAGCAAGGATTTAAGCGATGTAAAGCAAGGCTTTTAGCAATGTAAAGCAAGGCTTTTAGCAATGTAAAGAAAAGATTTAGCGTAATGAAACCATGTGGTCCAAAGATTTGGCCATGTCAATAGGTTTGTGGAAATCATGTTTTTGCATTTTGTCCATAGTGTTGATCAAGATCAAGAGATAAATTTGGATAGGGGACAAATAGGATAATCAAGATCAAAGGTCGTAATGAAGGATGTGAGCAAGCAATGGATATGAGATAAAGGGTCTCGATCAAGTGCAATAAATAGGACATACAAAACCTGTAAAGATCCTTAACCTTGTCAAGATCAAAGGTGGAAAATGGATATGAATGTAGATATAGCGAATGAGGGATAAAGGAGGATGAAGGATAATGGAGGAAGATGGATAATAGATTGACGTACATGGATGAAAATTTCTCCCAGTTTAAAGTGCAAAAGGATAATGGATTATGCATGATGCCTGTTTACCAGGTTTTCATCATGGTACTTGCCCAAGGCACCACAAGAAATGGTTTTCACTCATGGACGAAATTATTTCTCTTTACTTTTTTTTTTTTTTGATCTTTTCTTTTTTTTCATCATTTTTTTTGGAAGATAATAGAGGCATGATAGGGGATGGAAGATGGACCCCAACGTCTTACTTATTTGGATGGTACCCTTAGAATATGAGTTGCAATAGACCATGGCTATGAAGGTATGCTCAAAGATGTTGGCAGGATAATGAAATGAAACTAGACCAAGGATTTATGCAAAGGATTGGATGAGAGGGATGGAAGGGTGAAAAATAGGTGTTGGATAATGGATGGGATGTTGGAAGAATTGTGTATGGATAGATGGAAATGTTGGAAAGATCAACATTGGCACACACCTTGAGGGATGGAGGATATATGGAAGAGAAGTGAATCCCAGAGTTTGAGATTTGGATGGAGGAAAGGTTATAGATTTTGGGGCATAAGAACCCAAAATGGATGAGGGAGGTGATGGAGGAATAGACTTGGAAGTTTTGGATGGAGGAACAACAATTTTGGATGCCAATTTTGATTTTTCTTTAGACTATTGTGCTTCAAGTAGCCTCTTAGGGATCCACATGGTTTTTGATTTTTCATGCTTTTGTAGTTCCTTAGGGCGCATTGCTTCTACCAGTGCCTTAGGAACCCATATAGCTTTTGACTTTTCTTCTTTCTTTATGGGCCTTTGTGGCGTTTTGTATTTTTCTTTTTCTTTTTGGATCATATTTTTCTTTGTTTTGACATGTCAATTAGATGGGACATGTTGATCCTTGAATACATGTGGATTGCTTGACTTATGACTTTTATGCTTGGCATCCAAATTTCTTGGAGGGAGCTACGTGGAAGATAGGAATGATATGGAGGTCTTTTAGATGGATGAAAGGTACTCGAAGACGTGTGTCTTTGTTGATCCTACATAAGGGATGGAGGGATATAGGGACCTAGAATGGATGGAAGTGATGATGGGAAAAATGTATATTTGGATTTAACTGGAGAAATGTAGGATTTATGAGAGATACCAACATCTTGAGAGTGAGAAATGTAGTCATTGTAATCAAGATTTTCTTTTATAGCACGGGGTTCTAATATACCTTGTCCATGAATGTCTAACCCTTTTCTTTGATAATGCATGCTTTGAAAGATCTTTTTAACAAAGGGCTTCTTCTTACTTTTGATGCTAGAGGGAAGTCCATATTGAGGTGGAGGTGTATTACAAGGAATGATAGGACCGTGAGAGGGATTTATGGGCATGATGGACTCTTGAGGTGAACATGGAGGATTATGATAAGGAGATAAAGGGATACTTCCATCTTGACATGGAAGAGGACCATTGGATAGATTAGGAAGGGCATTTGACTCTTCATTTTGAATAGGATCATTTGAAAAGGTGGAAGAGGAATCATGATCTTGCTTAGGAAGTGGATCAGGAATGGGATTTGAAAGGATTCTTTGCTCTTGAGATGGAAGGGGATCATCCTGGAAGAAATGGAAAGGTATAAGGGGATCATCCTGAGATTCTAGGAGAATAGGATCTTTTTCAATCATTAGATGGGATTGAGGAGTTTTGGTGTCTTGATCGTGATTTATGGTAGGACTTATTTTTTCATTTTCTAGATTATCCTCTTGACATGAAGCCATTTCTAAGGAAGAGGTAGTGTTTTGCATAGGCGTAGGGGATTCTTGGAAGGTCTCCATATTTTGGCATGATGGGGAAGCATTTTGGAAATGGCCTTTTGGAGTGAGTATGATTGGAATTGGAGTGCATGATGTCATAGGATCTAGGATTTTTAAATCTTTAGAGGAACTTGTATCAATATTGGCATTAACTTGGATTTCCATATGAGATAGCCCTTGAAGGTCAACATGAGAAGTTTCACTGTTTGAAGGAGATGGTATGGATTGTTGCTGAGAAGTTTTAGGAGATGAAGATATCATGGAAGGGATGGAGGCTACATATGGAGCCTTGCTAGACATAGGTTCATGATTTTGATTATGCTTAGAAGTAGTCCCTTCTTTTTCTTTTGGTGAGTCATTAGGATCTTCAATTTCAATGACACCATCATCAAGGAGATCTTGAATCTTATGTTTTAATTCCATACACATTGAAGTCTTATGTTTTTTATGCCTATGATATGCACAATAACTACTCAAAACTACACATCCCCATGTGGTCTTTTTAGGCAATATGATAAGGTTGTTCTTAATAAGCTCTTCCAAAGCTAACTCAATAGATTTCCCCAAAGGTGTAAACTGTCTATCTAGGTAATAGATGTCTTTTTGTCTTGGTGAAGGTGTCTCATGAACTTGTTTGAGATTTGGCTTTTGATTGTCAATCATTTGCTGGTATTTGTTCATCAAATCACATAATCATTTTAGCACTTCTTGAAGTTTCTCACACTTGATATCATACATTTGTTTTTTAAATGGGAATTGGAGCTAAGGTATCCATGAGATTCTTACTCTTGTAAAAAAAATTAGAAGAGCTTTTGGTTTGAACATGCATTTTATAACCGACAGGACCGAGCGCGAGATGTGTTGCAAAAGTCAAGATCAAATTGTAGCTAGTAGTTCATTTAATGTAGTGATTGAGAGAAGTAACTTAAGATCTGGTCTGGTATCAGGAATGGTCTATCCTGTGTAAGACATTATCTAAGTTAACTTAGGTTTGATAAGATGTTTGTTTGAAATAGCTAAGAGATGATCAACAAAATTGTGCAACACAATGGCAGAGGTACACTATCAAGGTTGTTTATGCTTAGGAAGATGATAACCAATTTTAGGCTCCCTGTAGACTGTTTTGGATAGGTTTGACTATTCTGGACTGGCTAAATTAGAGACTCATACAATATAATTTTTGAGACCGTATGACAGTATAATAGGTTCAAGATGACAACAGTTCTATTTTGTATGAGTTGCTGCTTAGTACCGTACGAAAAATGGGTAGCTCCCAAACGACAAATGATTATGTTTAGTTCTGTCTCGTATGACATAGGATTTAATTTAAATGACAGACTATTGGGTTTTATACGAAAGAGGATTGAGCTTAGGATGACAATTTAGTAGACTCGTACGACACAAGATATGGTGTAGGATGACAATTTACCAGACTCATACAACTGTTCACAGAGCGGGGACTAAAAATTTTGAGTTTTCCAATGGCTGGGTATGATAACTGAGTATAACCAATTCTGAGATGGACTAATTTTTGACTAGGATGGACTAGTTTGTGACACAGACAGAGTTTTAATCACTGAGTTTGTTGATTTGTTTTCTCTAGTTTTAATATTCCAGTTTTAGTTTGAGTGATGAAAACACAGAAAATACGCAGTATGAATGGTAACTCCAATCACAACATGCAAACCCTATGGAAGTTGGCTTAGAGAAGAAAACCTTTGCTTGTTGACTTAGGTACACACCCAATAGTTAATTAGAATATAGTCTCTTAGTCTGACGCAATGGATTTTCAATGCCATATTAGCTGACTCCAAATGCTAATGGGGGCATGATATGGCAAGTGTCTTGGGAGAGTTACTATCTCTCTTGTACAAAGATTATCAACCTTTCGGAGGTGAATCAGGTAGCTTCTAATTTATAGTTCTTAGTTAGGAATTCCATTTGAAATTACCCCTTGAAGTCACGCAAGCATGATTGAGGCCTATAGCCCAACAAGGTACCAAAACAAGCTATAGTCACGTAAACGTGATTGAGACCATGAGGCCCTACAAAATGCTCGATATGAGAGATCTCAAAGAGAAAACTCAAATAATCCCATCCTCTAAGACTTTAATCACCAGAGGCCTATTTATTATAGTGATTTGGAATGCTCAGGTCTAGTTGTACTCACTTGGATCATTCTCATGGGGTGATTACTTTTTCCCACTGTGATAGGCTCGCTAAAGGTACACAAATCTCAATTTTAGAAAAAGCCTCAAGGGTCTAGATTTCTAATTGTCTGTAAAAGACAAGAGCATACTCTCCTACCTCTTAGATTTTTCTGAAAACACAAAAGATAGATTTGTTCATTAACCAGATAGCAATTTAAGTGCCTAAAAATGAATTTGAAGAATACTTGGTCGATTTTCTCTTTAGGCAACCTATAAAAACAATGCATCAGTAGTCATGTTGTTTTTATTCTTTGACAGGCGTATGTTTGATTGATAAATTCTTTGACAAGCGTCCTGCAAGAAATTGGTTAGGCTATGAAAATCTTAGGTAGACAGAAGATAATTCAGGATCAGTGTTAACATAATCAAAATTTAATTCAAGAAAAAACCTGAAAAGTAATCTATTTTTAATCTATCAGAAAATAGAATCGTACGACAATGCTCATAAAATGGAACGACAAAACACTTTTATCGTACGAGTCAGAAATCAATACAAATTGACAGAAGATATCATAAGCAGTATGTTGTACAAGTCAGAAATCAATATAGAATGAAAGAATATAGCATAAGCAGTATGTCATACGAGTCAGAAATCAATATAGAACGACATAATATAATAGAATCAATATGTCGTACGAGTCCATATTCTAATTCATACAACAATTTACAGGATATAATCTTGTTTCGTATGATAAACTGCAGGTGTCAATATAATGTCATACGATGCAGTGAAACTGCTTGTACGATATTTCACAGAGACTGTACAGATGAAACCTGCAAGATTAAAAAAATGATTTTGAGACCAGAAAAAGTAGTTTTTTGCCCCATGGTGGGCGCCAGAAATGTGTGTGTGAAAAGTGGTTTGTAACTGTAAGCACAACACTTCAATTAATTCATTACATGCATGGTTAGACAGATATAATCAATGAATAATAAACCATAACAAATTGACCCATTGCCTTCTAAAAGATGCGAGTATAAGATTGCTCTCAGATTATAAGCAATACCAGTGACTAGACAACATCAAGATGAAGGATTTTAATCTATATGAGTGTAGCGTCGTAAATTGTACGCACTCACTAGGGTGGTACAATTTCACACCTAGTTTAGCACCCGCCTTAGTGCATTTTACATTTTGCATTGCATTTCTCCTTAAGCACTTAATTAATCAAATTAATTAGGTCTAAGGTTCCTATTTCATCATTCTCTACATCATAAAGTTGGGCCCTTTCACTAAAGCGCGCCCTTCGCATTTTATTCCTCCAATACATCACTTAATCAAAAACCCTAATTAAGTCCTATTCCGAACTTGGGGGCTTGGTTTCGGGGTCAAAACATCTCAAAATTAGCTGTAACTTCGGGATTCTCTCTAAAATCATCATATCCGACGGCCCTGAAAATTTGGTGAAAAGTTGTCGGGACCATGGCGCCCGTGCACATGGTCTCGGACATTTTTCCTGAAATTTTAGGAGCCCGATCCAATCATAAAATAAAGCTTAACCCCAAGAAATTGGCGGGATATTCAATCTCTAGGTCGGCCAAAATATGAATTTACGACCTAGGGTTTCATACATAAGAGATCTCTTTCTTCATTTGGAAGGATCGGATTTTTGTTTCCAGGAACTTCATATGCAGCGAAAGAGCAGATCTTTGAGGACTTCAACAACATTCAACATCATTCTATCAAGCATCTATCAAATTCATTCATCCACTTAGGGCTTGGAAGACATTGAAGAACAATAGGAGATTACCGACTGAAGATTGGCTTGTACTCCTCCCTTGAGGGTTGGGTATGATTTCGTATTGTTTTCATGTCTTTGCATAAGCTTTGATACATCATTTATTCATGCTTTAGATCACATTGCATCTTGATTTAGAGCATTTACATTATCATTTACAAGCAATTAGGGTTTACTTTCTAAGGTTGCTCTAGTTTGCTTTCTTGCATTTTGGACCTTGCACACACACTAGGTCTGCACACACAATACATTTTACAAAACAACTTGGCTATTCGTGGAGGTGGAAATCACCGAAGCGGGGGTTTGACTAAGGCAAAACCCTATATAGCCGCCCCTCCCCCTTTTCAGATATTATTGCAGGTTTTGAGATTCGGACGACGCCGCGGGATACAGATCCGGAGAGAGAAAGCTGAGACAGCACTCTGTGTGAAATTGCAGAGCAGAAGACTAGGACAGGGGCGCTGGGCGCCCTAGTCCTGCCAGGACAGGGGCGCTGGGCGTCCTAGTCCCTAGGACAGAGGCGCTGGGCACCCTGGTCCTCCGGACAGATAGTGTACAGACAATTTCCAGACAATGTTTCAGGGTGCAGAACAGTGGTTTCCGGTGCAGTTTTCAGGACAGTGGCGCCCGCGCCCCTGTCCTGAACATTTTCAGTCCAATTTTGACTCTGGGTACATATCTGCATGCTTATTTCATCCTTGTACTTATAGTTGTTCATTGTTTAATCTCAATTCTGCAATCTTGTTATTAGTTCATACTTGCATTTTGAGATTAGGGTTTGAACTTGCATTACTTGATCTTACAATTTCAACAAGGGAATAGAAATCCTAATAGATATCCCGTGGCTCTCTCTTTCACCAAAAGAAGTAGCCAATTGTGCGATATCTCTAGGCTCTTTCGTATTCCGTAATGTGTGTCAAAAGGTAGGATTAGGGCATGATTAACCTAGTCTCGCTTTTTCCCTCACACATTTTGGTGAACCCGACGTGAATCTATCATTGCTTCCTCTTGCATTGCATTTATTAGATCTAGATTTAGATTTAGTGTGTTTTCATTTCATTTTATTAAAAAAGAGAAAAAAAGAAGAGAGTGTGTTTCTTTGCATTGTGTGTTTAAATTTTATGTAATCCTTTCAAAATGTCAGATTTTTATTTGCAAAATGTTCATACTTTCAATGATTATTATGAGTATAGCCAAGATGAATTAGATGAAGCATTAGATGAGTTTTTGAATCCAAAGGATGCTAAACCTTCATTTTACCGAAAACTCATAAACCTTGTTACTATGCCATTTAGGTGTGATGAGAAAGATAAGTCGAATGGTTCCTCTCAAGGATACATTCCTATCAACTCTTCCCCTGAATCTAGTAACATGGTTGTTTTCAATAATCCCCTCTATGAGGAGATGTCTCCTTTTGAATCAAAAGACAAACCTTTTAACCGATATGATCATGCTTTGTTGGATGATGCTCTTGATGACTTTGTGGCTTTGTCGAAACCTTTAAACAAAAACAAGACCTCTAAATTGGTTAACATGATAAATTTGAATGAATATCACAAGCCTCTCTTTGAAGTCCAAGGTGCTTATCCTTCTCCCACCTTTCAAATTCCTAAAACACCTCTCCTAACTGTCCAAGGAAGGTATGATCATGATTCCTTTTGTACTCCAAATAAACCAATCATCACCGTGCAAGGAAGAAGACCTATAAGTCCTTACAATTATGCTAAGCAAATAACTAGAGAGAGTTATCATGCGGTTGCCCATACCTATCATACCAGAAATAATAGGCAACCTAGTCCTCCTCCTGTTATTCCAGTTTCCCTTCCGAATCCTCAACCGATTCTTCCACAAGCTCCCCGTATTTCACAAGTTCTTAGCAAGGAATATGATCTCATAGAACAACTTAAAGCTACCCCTGCTAAGATATCCCTTTGGGATTTGATTCAAACTTCTTCCGCTCATCATGGAATGTTACAAGATGCCTTGAAAGATTTGAATGTTCCTCCACCGAATACATCTAGTAATATAGCATCTTTTGTTAACTCTGTGATGAATCCTAAAGCTCAAATTGTGTTTACCCAAGATGAGTTGCCTACAAGTGAAATTCAACAACAATATGATCCCTTGATGATTGTGGTTGTCATGAAAGACACTGCTATAAGACGAACACTAGTAGATAATGGCTCTGGCCTTAATGTGTGTAGCATTAATTTATTGCATAAGATGAATGTGGATACATCTTTTATGGAGCCTGACTCTCATCCCATTCGTTGCTTTGACAATGTGGCTAAGACTTCATTAGGTATCATCACCTTACCTCTCACAGTGGGACCTGTTACTTTGCCTACTCCTATCCATGTTATGCCTGGAAATTTAACATATAACTTGTTATTAGGGAGGCCTTGGATTCACAGCATGCAAGCTGTCCCCTCTACATTGCATAGACAAGTTAAATTCATTTATAACAATAAGACATACACCTTGATGGGTGATACTAATTTTCAGGCTTGTCTACAAACATCTAATTCTAAAGGAGATTCTTCTAAGCCATCCTCGTCTAGTGATGACTCTTTAAACAAGAAACCTATCGATGAGTCTTCGCTCTCCGATGATCAAAATCCTTTGGATGAGTCTGGAAATCCTGAAGAAGATCCTTCTCGACTCGAAAATACACATAAAAAGGATTCTGATCCTGAGAAGGTCCTCGCGGAAGATGATTGGGGATCTCTTGATTTTAACCCTACCTTTGTAGGTGAATATAAGGTTCCTTCTAGAGAAATTAAAGTTGGAAAGAAGGAAGAAGCTGAAAATCATAAAGTTGAAAAGAAAGAAGAAGCTAAAAATCAATCAACCTTACCTGAATCTATGAGTAATAATTTTGTGGCCGCTTCTCAAACTTCTTCTCCTCACATCTATAATTATGAACAGTTTGATTCTTTGTCTTATGAAAAACCACCTTCTCTTCCTGAAATGGCTGATCATTATGGTCGTGGTTTTCACATTTTCGCTAAGCATGGGTATCATGGAAAAGGTTGTGGTGCTAATGAACAAGGGATAAGAGTTCCTCTAGAGACCAATTTTCACAATTATGCCTTTGGACTTGGCTATAACCCCTGCAGACGTACTAAAGCTTCTAAAAGACCATGCATTAGTGCTAATGCTATTTCTACATCTCTATCAATACAACACCCTGAGTATATTGACAAGGATTCTTTGGGTGATTGTGCTTTGGATATCTTCCCTACCGACGACGCTTTAGCTGAGTTCTTGGGAGCCTATGACACTCTTCCTCGTTATCATCACAATAGGGGACTCCCTTATTGTTTGAACACCGAAGCCTATTTTGGAAAAGAGATTGATAACGATAAGATTGTGAAAGAATTCCCTCAGTTAAAGGATACTCCTCAAAAAAGTAATCTTCTCATAAGTGACACCACTGATGTTAAGATGGATCCTTGCAATAAAGAGAAAGTCATTAAAATTGGGAAATGTTTGGATAAAGAAGAACAGAAACAATATGAAGAGCTATTGCATGAATTCCCTGAGATCTTTGCTTGGGCATATTCTGACATGCCTGGTATAGATCCTAAGATCGTTACTCATAATATTGTCTTATTTCCTGACGTTAAGCCCATGAAACAAAAGATTCAAAAAATGAATCCTAAGGTGGCTTTACTGGTTAAAGCTGAAATTGAAAAATTATTGGAGGCTGGATTTATCCGCCCTATTGACTATTCCCCATGGATTTCAAATATTGTCGCTGTGGCTAAACCAGACAACAAAATCAGAATGTGTACTGACTTTCGAGATTTGAATAAAGCTTCCTTGAAAGATGATTTCCCTCTTCCAAACATTGACATGATAGTTGATTCTACGGCAGGACATGCCTTGTTATCCTTCATGGATGGTTTTTTAGGTTACAATCAAATTTTTATTAACCCTCAAGATCAATTCAAAACTGCTTTCACCACTCCTTGGGGTACGTTTTGTTGGATAATGATGCCTTTTGGACTTAAAAACACCGGTGCAACTTATCAATGAGCGATGACCCTTATCTTTCATGATTACATGCATAAGATTTTAGAGGATTATGTTGATGATATTTTGGCCAAATCGTTTCTTCGCATGGATCATGTTAAAATCCTTCGACAAATTTTTGAAAGAATTCGTAAATATCACATGCGCTTGAATCCCCGAAAATGTGTTTTTGGTGTGGATAGTGGAAAACTATTAGGATTCATAGTTTCGCATCGTGGGATTGAGGTGGATACTAAGAAAATAGATGCTATTGTTAACATGCCACCTCCTAGAAATGTGTCTCAACTTAAAAGCTTACAAGGAAAGATTCAAGCTATTCGTAGGTTCGTGTCTCAGCTTGCAGATCGTACCTTTCCTTTTACTCAACTTCTTAAAAAGGATATCACTTTTCAATGGAATGAGGATTGTCAACAAGCATTTGAAGATTTAAAAGTGTATTTGGCTAGTCCTCCTATTCTTCAACCTGCCGAACCTTCTAAACCCTTCCTTCTATATACAGCTGCTTCCTCTCATGCTCTCGCAGCATTGTTGGCACAACATGATAAAGATGGTAAGGAATGTCCGGTTTATTACATAAGTCGTACCTTACTCGATTATGAGACCCAATATTCTGCGATAGAAAGACAATGCTTGGCCTTGGTATTTGCGACTCAGAAATTGAGACATTATCTTTTGAATTCAGAAGTCCATGTCATGGTAAAGTTTGATCCTTTGAAGCATCTTTTCTCCAAAACTGATTTATCAGGACGTCTAGCTAAGTGGGTTATGATGTTAACTGAATTTGACCTTAAATTTGTTTCACAAAGAGCAATTAAAGGACAAGCATTGACCGATCACTTAGTTGAGGCCCCTTCACCTTTCTCCTTCCCTAACCCTGAGTCCTTTCCTGACGACTTCATTCTTTCTATAGAGAAAGATGAAACTTGGGAGTTGTACTTTGATGGTTCTAAGTGTCATACGGGATCGGGGGCAGGGGTTGTTCTGATTTCTCCTACAAAGAAACCTATTCCTTTATCATATCATCTAAATTTTCTGTGTACCAATAACATTGCTGAGTATGAGGCTCTTATAGCGGGAATAAAAGCAACCTTAGCTCTGAATATAAAACACATACATATCTATGGAGATTCGCAATTGATTATAAGACAAGTAACAGGAGTATATCAAGCAAAACAAGACAAATTATCACAATATAAAGATCTTGCTATCTCTTTATTACAAAATTTCGATTCTTATACCATGGAACCCGTTCCTCGAAAAGATAATCGACATGCGGATGCAATGGCATGTGTGGCTTCTCTAGTGTCTTTAGAGGACCCTATGGTCGATCTTAATTTTGTTATTCACAACCTTATTTCTCCGGCTATTGTAGACGATTCTAGCTTGGTAACATGTTGTGACTTTGTAGACTCAGATGAATGGTTCTCGCACATCATAAGATATTTGACCGATGGTACCTTTCCTGATTCCTCTAATAGGAACACTAGGGCTAGAATCCACAAGCTGTCTGCTAGATATATCATCCTTTCTAATGTCCTTTATCGAAGGGGTTATGAGGGTCTTCTCCTCCGTTGTCTTAACAAATCGGAAATCCCTGTTGCTCTTGAAGAGGCACATTCAGGTGCCTGTGGGGGGCATTTTGGGGGCAAATCCCTGGTTCATAGGTTGCTTCGTATGGGATACTATTGGCAAACTATGCAGAAGGATTCCTTTTCATTTGTTAAAAAATGTCATCAATGTCAACAACATAATAATCTGATTCATGCTCCTGCCCAAGAACTTCGTTCTCAAGTAGCTTCTTGGCCTTTTTCCGCATGGGGTTTGGATCTTATTGGAAAAATTTCTCCTCCTTCATCTCAGGGACACACCTTCATTATAACTGCAACAGATTACTTTACGAAGTGGGTAGAAGCTATTCCTCTTCGCTCTACTACTGCTGAAGTGATTTGTCAATTTCTTCTAGAAAACATCATTTCTCGATTTGGGATACCTTCCACTATTATCTCAGATAATGGTACATCATTTAAAAACAAGGATGTGAAGAAATTCCTCGAGAAGTATCATATCAAACATCGATTTTCTACACCATATTATCCTCAATCAAATGGCCAAGCGGAATCATCCAATAAGATAATTGAACAAATTCTTCGTAAAACCATGAATAAGCATGGTAAGGATTGGAGTAACCAGCTGATCTATGCTCTTTGGGCTTACCGAACGAGTGTACGAATTGCTACGGGAACTACTCCTTATAATCTTGTTTATGGTGCTGATGCTATTATGCCCTTAGAGTTAGAGATTCCATCACTTAGGGTTTCTCTCAAAGGTATAGTAGATGATGACTCTTATAGAGAACAACGACTTCAACAGCTTGAGATGCTTGATGAACAGCGCATAAACACTCTTGAGCATATTCAAGCGTATCACAAAACTCTACAACGAAGCTATAATGACAAGGTTATTCAATGTTCCTTCTCAGTAGGTGACTTAGTCCTTTATGAGAATCAGCGCAATGTGAATGCCTTGCCTGCAGAAAAGGGAAAATTTAGTCCTAATTGGCTTGGACCATATATCGTTATTGAGGATTATGGATCAGGTGCTTACAAAATAGCGGATGTAGACGGTACGCCTCTTAAAGAACCTATCAATGCTATGCACTTGCGTAGATATTATGCTTAATTCTTCATTTCTTATCTATCTTCTTTTCAAATTCTTCAACATTGGATAATATGTTAGTATTTCTTAATTAAAGCAAAATAGAATTAAATGTTATGTTAATCTATATTGCTTCGTTCCTGACAAGCATGTCTTCTTACTTTATAGTTTGTCTTGAATTCATTTATGTAAATTGTAAAAGATTTACATTTTTTTTCATTATGCTAGCATATTATACAATGTCTTTATGTGTTAAGTAGAATCGTATCATGTTGTGTTTAAATTCAAAATTAAATCACATTAGTTATATGATTCTTAGACTTAATACATATTTCTTCCTTATCATCAATGTCGTACTTGATTAAATATTTTAATTAAGTCACACATGTATCAATTTAATCATGGAGCATTGAGAAGTCAATCACATGGAAATTAAATTCTGAACATACATGTACATTTACCAAATGTATTAGATTTAATCAAAACAAAACATACATTGTTTTAAGCATTAGAGATAACACATTTGAGACAAAAGAGAAGCATGTATATATACATATATATATGTGTGAATCGTATACAAACATAGGTCACTGTATATCCAAAATGTGACCTCTCCTACATCATACAATCATCTCCTATCCCTAGGGCTAGTGGCTGGAGAGTGTCGACTGGATGCTCCCTCCTGATCTGGCCGTGGAGGTGGACCCATGGGTGTGTAGCGCGATACAGATCGTGAGTGACTCCGAGAGGAACTCCTACGATCCCTATCCATAAGGATCGCATGATAGGTGGTAGCCTCGGTCTGGGCCGCTAGTAGATCTTGCCGCACCTGCTGGAGGTTCTTTGATAGGACTCTCTCTCTCTGCCGCGCCTGTTGGAGGTCCTCTGATAGGACTATCTCTCTCTCCCTCCATATATCTGCCTGTACTCGGAATGGGAAAAACAAATCCTCATGCCGACCCGCGTTCCCCTGAGGCCTATAGGCAATCTGTGAGGAACTGGGGATCTGTGCTATCATGGAAATGTCTGTCATTGCCTGCTAAATCAAGGAACGCCATTCCTGCACATTAGCTGTGGCAGTAGAATAGATTTTTGTTAGTACCATTCTTTATCATCAAAACATTAATCAATCAATATAAACCTACTATACCTGGATCTCCCTCGTGCCAGTAGGGATCATGATATGGTAGTATCTATGACTGAGAACCGCTAGGCTCCCCTCGCTCGTATACTCTATCCACGATGGGTGTAGGCTGGACGGTACTGGTGACAGGTCTTCGTATCGCCTCCTGCTCCCCCTGTTGGAGAATAGGAGGTGGATCCAGAGCTATGGTATCGTCTCCTGAATGGTGGGGAGCTGCATCCAACTCCTCCTCATCATCTCTATCCTCCTCCTCCTCGTCCTCCTCGTCATCATCATCCTCATCCTCATCTGCATCATCACCTGCATCCTCCTCGTCCTCCTCTCTATCTGCATCCTCATCCTCCTCCTCGTCACTGGGCTGATCGCCTGTAGGTGGATCAGGATCTTCCGCCTCCTCATGATCCTCTCCCTCCTCTGGCTCCTCTGACCTGGATCCCTCGTCCTCGTCTCGATCTCCATGTCTCCATGGGCCTGGATAGCCTGTCGGATGATCTGGTGGAAAGATAGGACCTAGATATGATCTCATGAACCATGAAACATATCTACGCTGTGCTCCAGGCTCTGTAGAATAGTCAGTGACTACATCCTGATCAGATCCCTCTAAATCTGTCGTCTCAATATCATCTACCGTCGGTCTCGCTACTGTTCCAGGTCTGGGAAGGACCCGTGAGTGTCGAGTATAGATGGGCACATCGGCTGGAACACACTGCTCTAGTCTGAACTGCCTCCGTACTCGGTCAAAGTAGAAAGGGACTATGATGTGTGCATATCGTCCTCGCAGTAGGCGGTTCCTCTGTAGACATGCTAACTGTCTCTCCATACCATCCCATCTGTGCATCAGTAGGTAAGGTCTCCACACTATTACCTCGGATGTCAGTCTGTCAATAATCACTCTCCAATATAATAAATCTCCAAATCTCCACTCTTTGGTAAGTGGATAAGCGAACACCCTAGGTCGCTCGCTCGCTGTACTCAGTGGAAAGCCGACGGGCCTGGTGCATGTGAAGTGCTCTAAAATCCACACCTGTAGAAGTGTGCATGTCATCAAACTACAACCCTGTCCGAATACATACTCCCCAAGGTCATGATAGAGATGCGCAAGCATACTCCGACCCCAAGCATACACTCTCCTGTGTCTCTCCATCACTCTGATACACCATGTGAGGCCTCCATGCATGTGTGTCCCTCGCCCATTAGGGCAGACAGCTAGTGCTATGATGGCTATCATAAGGCGTCTCAGAAGTGGTACCTCCCCTGTAGGATGTAAGAGCCAGCTGACCATGATGCGACCTCTAGTCTCGCTCGGCATGACTCTCCCTATGCAATACACCTACTCTCTCTGATGATCCTCTGCTGACCGATCGGTCGCGTATGTAACTATCACTCCTCTGATAGGAAGACGAAGTATACGGTACACATCCTCGAGTGTGACCGTCAGCTCTCCTACTGGAAGGTGAAAGGTGCATGTGTCATGATCCCATCGCTCCATCAAGGCCATCAGCATTGCAGGATGAAATCTAATGGCCGACATCAAAATCACGTACCACAATCCTACAATCGATAGTGTGTCTCTCTCTGACTGAGTCAGCCGTGGAATCTGATCTCACAAAGTGTGAAGAATATGTCCCACTGTGTGCTCTCTCATGTACGGGAGACCCTGCAACACGAAAACATGACGATAATCAGTACTCGATCATCAAAATCGCAAATACAAACCATCGCACATCATATGCTAGCCCCAGAACCTCTCGCCAGGTCCTGATTGGGGACCATGGCGCCCTGTCAGGGACCATGGCGCCCTGAAGGGACCATGGCGCCCTGTCAGGGACCATGGCGCCCTGAAGGGACCATGGCGCCCTGCAGGGACCATGGCGCCCCTGTTAGGGACCATGGCACCCTGGGGGGACCAGGGCACCCCTCAGGGACCATGGCGCCTTGGGTGGGCCCCGATCAGCCTTCGAGGCCCACATACGATCATGGAAAAGTCAAACATGCGAAAAATCAAAAGTCAAACGTTCAGTCAACTCACCTCGTCCAGTGGCTCGTCGTCGATCACGGCCTGGCGCAGGATCTCGATCCTCGTGGGACGCTCCGGTCATCATGAATGCATGATGATGGCTATGTGGGCTCCGCTGCACTGAATAGTATCCTGAAATTGACAAAGTGACGAATACAAGTGTCACTTTTGAGGTATATACTCTCGTTTGCTTGTTCTTACTTTTTGAAACCCTAATTTTTCCTCTGTCATTCATCTTATCATAACTTGAGTTTGGGAGATGCGATTTTCGAGCCATTTGTTGCATTGGAATCGTACTTTCCTTCCCCTACTCTCGGGATGTTCCAAAAAGTGCTCTGATGAAGCCTATTTAGTGGACACCCCTCATCAACACTCTCTTACACAATTTGTCGCAAGTAAACATGCTACCCTGTTTCACCTCCCTAATAAGCAAGTCGAAACAGGGGGGGGCATACAGCTACTCACAGATTTCATCACTTTCCCTAGTAAGCATTAGGTGATTTTGTGATCTAACGTTTGTTTTGTAGGGTGCGGTTCCTAACTGTGTACTGCAGATACCGCTGGGGGCTTCGTCCGACAACTTATGGATATATCCTTTTTTCAAATGATGATTACTTTTCTGTACTTTAGCTTGCATATGCACGTAGTACTCATATGACCGCTAAAGTGGGGGCTAAATGTAGCGTCGTAAATTGTACGCACTCGCTAGGGTGGTACAATTTCACACCTAGTTTAGCACCCGCCTTAGTGCATTTTACATTCTGCATTGCATTTCTCCTTAAGCACTTAATTAATCAAATTAATTAGGTCTAAGGTTCCTATTTCATCATTCTCTACATCATAAAGTTGGGCCCTTTCACTAAAGCGCGCCCTTCGCATTTTATTCCTCCAATACATCACTTAATCAAAAACCCTAATTAAGTCCTATTCCGAACTTGGGGGCTTGGTTTCGGGGTCAAAACATCTTGAAATCACCTGTAACTTCGAGATTCTCTCTAAAATCATCATATTCGACGGCCCTGAAAATTTGGTGAAAAGTTGTCGGGACCATGGCGCCCGTGCACATGGTCGCGGACATTTTTCCCAAAATTTTAGGAGCCCGATCCAATCATAAAATAAAGCTTAACCCCAAGAAATTGGCGGGATATTCAATCTCTAGGTCGGCCAAAATACGAATTTACGACCTAGGGTTTCATACATAAGAGCTCTCTTTCTTCATTTGGAAGGATCGGATTTTTGTTTCCAGGAACTTCATATGCAGCGAAAGAGCAGATCTTTGAGGACTTCAACAACATTCAACATCATTCTATCAAGCATCTATCAAATTCATTCATCCACTTAGGGCTTGGAAGACATTGAAGAACAATAGGAGATTACCGACTGAAGATTGGCTTGTACTCCTCCCTTGAGGGTTGGGTATGATTTCGTATTGTTTTCATGTCTTTGCATAAGCTTTGATACATCATTTATTCATGCTTTAGATCACATTGCATCTTGATTTAGAGCATTTACATTATCATTTACAAGCAATTAGGGTTTACTTTCTAAGGTTGCTCTAGTTTGCTTTCTTGCATTTTGGACCTTGCACACACACTAGGTCTGCACACACAATACATTTTACAAAACAACTTGGCTATTCGTGGAGGTGGAAATCACCGAAGTGGGGGTTTGACTAAGGTAAAACCCTATATAGCCACCCCTCCCCCTTTTCAGATATTATTGCAGGTTTCGAGATTCGGACGATGCTGCGGGATACAGATCCGGAGAGAGAAAGCTAAGACAGCACTCTATGTGAAATTGCAGAGCAGAAGACCGGGACAGGGGCGCTGGGCGCCCTGGTCCTGCCAGGATAGGGGCGCTGGGCACCCTGGTCCCTGGGACAGAGGCGCTGGGCGCCCTGGTCCTCCGGACAAATAGTGTACAGACAATTTCCAGACAGTGTTTCAGGGTGCAGAACAGTGGTTTCCGGTGCAGTTTTCAGGACAGTGGCGCCCACGCCCCCGTCCTGAACATTTTCAGTCCGATTTTGACTCCGGGTACATATCTGCATGCTTATTTCATCCTTGTACTTACAGCTGTTCATTGTTTAATCTCAATTCTGCAATCTTGTTATTAGTTCATACTTGCATTTTGAGATTAGGGTTTGAACTTGCATTACTTGATCTTACAATTTCAACAAGGGAATAGAAATCCTAATAGATATCCCGTGGCTCTCTCTTTCACCAAAAGAAGTAGCCAATTGTGCGATATCTCTAGGCTCTTTCGTATTCCGTAATGTGTGTCAAAAGGTAGGATTAGGGCATGATTAACCTAGTCTCGCTTTTTCCCTCACACAATGAGCATTATGTTAACTATATGGATGCAAGATTAATCTAACATGATTCAAGCAATATTAAGCTAAATGATTTAATCAATATGAAATAATTAATATGCAATTATCAATAAACCTAGAGCAAAAATAGTATAATAACAATACATTCTCCAGCCCTTTTCGAATGAGAGATGAGCCTGAATTTATAGAAAATTCATAAAGAAACCAATAGCTAAGATCAAATGATGATGAGCGGTCAAGATTTTCCAAGAGGAAGCACAATCCAGGTGAATTGATGTGATTGGATGCTTTTATCAGTTTTAAAGGAAGTTGAACTAAAATTAAGATTAAAATCAGAAAAAACTGATTTATTCTCTATTTCATTCAATTTTGTGATTTAATTGTTTTAATTACTTTCTTTGAGATTATTTATCAATTTTTAATTTTTTTTTCAAGATTGTTTCCAATTGATTTCTTTTCTTAATTTTTGGTCAATTAATTCCTTTTTTGATTTATTTCCATTTTTGAAAATTTGTGCTCAATTGATTTATTTAATTAAATTAATTCCTCTTTTTTGATGATTTAATGGCAAATTGATTTATTTAACTAAATATGCTAGGATATTCAATTAAAATAAATAAGATAATTGTTTAAGATGATTTACTTGGAATGATCTATTAATTAAATGAATATTTAATTAATATTGAGTGATTGATTTGCCATGTGACATTGGATGATTAAAGAATTAATTGTGTGCTCAAGATTGATTTAATTGCCTTTGGTTAGGACCTTGGTGACGTTGTTGAGATTAGGGGCTCATGGTTTAGATGACGATTTTTAGGGTATTACAGTTAATATCTCTAAAATTTGTGCATATCCTGATGCTTCCATCTAGTTCTGAAATTGGCACAATGTTTGAAATCCATTAAACATAGTCTATAGGTCAAATAAATCCAACATCTAATAACTTCTTTAGTTCAACTTGGACCATTAATGCTACATGCAGATTCATCTTTCTTAACTTTTGCTTGACTGGCTTAGCTCCTAGAGCAATAGACAAATGATGCATGATTAAGTTTGGATCTATGTCAGGCATATCTACATAGGACCAAGAAAAATGGATTTGCTTTTGTTTGAAGAATTTGATAAACTCTAGTTTTTCTTCTTCTGTCCGAGATTCTGCTAGGTGTATGTTTTTAGCCATTTCTTCTCTATCAATGTTGATTGAGTGAGTTGGATCAATCAATATGGGTGATCTCTCCTGATAGTGTTTAGGAAGAGTGTCAAGTTTCCCATCCTTAGGTGCCTTAGAAAGGTTTTCACCCTCAGATGTGTCCTTTATTTTGACTTTTTTGTGATCTAGTGCTTCCATTGACTGGTTTTTAGCATTACATCCCTTATTTCTTTCTTTTTTGTGACTGAGAGACCTGGCACCCTTTTAAGTGCAGATATCATTATTTTGTTTGTTGGTAGAGTCTGTTTTCGGGTTGATAGTAGATAGGTAATGGACAATAGATTCATCATTTGGGAAAATAGGTATGTCATGGTGTTCAAGTTCATCCCAGTCTATGAGATCAAGAAATATGAGCGGTAAAGAGTCATTAGTTGGGTTGAGGTCGGCTGCGGTAAGTGTCATGATAGAGGTATTGTTAAGGTTGTATGGGATACTGGATAAATTAATGATATTGTCAAGGTCTTCGATGGTATCATCTTTCGTGTAGACTTTCTCATAGTGTCATTGCTCATTTTCCTTAGCTTTGTAGATATGTTGTGGACCAAATTCAAGTAATCTAGATTATGTGCCTTGTCCTTCTTGAGAAAGGGGTGTATGAATAGAACCTTTAGGAATATATTCAGTAACATTTGAACAGTTGCCCCATTCATAGTCATTAGAATCGGTTTCAGAAGTATTGTCCCAGAGTCTTTCAGTGCTGCTGACATGTATGTTGTAAGGTGAAAAGAGATCTCTGATAATTGATACCAGTCTGGTAGTTTTCTTTGATTCTGAATCAGAGCCTGCTTGTACTCTTTGCATCTACTCATATACTATTTCTCCTTGGGGAGTAGTGATTTCTTCAGGAGGTGATTCAGCCTTGTTTTGAATAGGTTCCTGAATGTGGTGTACTTCCTTATAAGATGCTTCTTCTCTTTGAATGGCCAACTCCTCTAGTTGTTTCTCTTTTTCCTGGTATTCTTGCTCTTTTCTTATTGTTTTTGTTTCTTGGTGTAGTGCCTCTTTCCATGAGTCCTCATTGTATTTCTTATTTGCTTTCCACTAAGGTTTTTGATATTTATTTTATTTCGGCCTTGGGGGTAGACTGTGTCCATATCCCAATCCTATTTTGTCTCTATAAAATTGTGAAGAAGGGTCCAATGGTTTTGTAATGCCTTCTTGATGCTTTCCTATAGGTCCTTTGCCATTGTATCCCATCTGTTGCATGATCAGGAATCTTTTTCCATACTATTGTGGTATGGCTACCTCCATAGTAGCTGCTCTGACTTCTTCCTCATCCTTGTATAGCCAACTAAGGATGTCTTTCTCTTCTGATTCATGTGCTAGTGTACCCAATTGAATGAACTTGCCATCAAATTTGGTGATGGGTTGCATTGCTTGATGTGTCGATGCAGAAGGTTGTCGATGAGATTTTGGTGATGCTGGTAATTTGGTTAGACACATGGGTTCGAAAGAGTATTCTCCCATGCCTTGATCTTTGATTTTCATCTTTTGTTTGAAATCCATGGATAAAGATTTGAGATTTTCTTGATGATGATCTGGTGCTGAGGAAGTTTGGGCTTCCTTATTGTGTGGAACCAAACTATCTTGGGCTTCCCCCATAGCATTGTAATGTTAAAAGGGGTTATTGTTAGCAGAGATGGAAATCTCCTGCCCATTATATGGGAATTTGACACATTGATGGTAAGTTGATGGTACCACTTGCATTTCGTGTATCCAAGGATGGCCTAGTAAAATATTGTATGTGAGGTCTATGTCTAAGACCTAGTGTATAGTGTCTCTTTGTATCAGTCCTACCTGAATAGGTAGTATCATTGTTCCCTTGGATGATCTCTCTTCATCATCATATGCCTTGATGGTGATTTTTTGTATGTGGATCAATAGATTTCTCAGAGAAGCCTAATGCATGGATAGGTTTTAAGGTAAAGATATTGAGACCAGCTCCTCCATCTATTAATACTCTTTTAACTCGATGTTTGTAGACTAAGACTTCAATATGAAGGGGAGTATTATGTGGATAGCTCAAACAAATATTATCATGTTCAGAAAAGGTGAGATGATGAGGCCTTGTCATGTGAGACACCATGGCTTGAAATGCATCAACATCCAGATCTTGAGGTACATTTGTTTCAACTAGCGCTTGTTCCAATATGTCCTTATGTTTCGGTGAGAGTTTGAGCAACTCAATTATGGATATGTGAGCAGGAGTTCTCCATAGTTGACTTACCAAATCATATTGAGTCTTGGGGATAGTGGTTGATGTTGATGTATTCCCTTTCAAGACATATTTTTGAGCTTGAGTTGTCACATTGATTGATGTATGGTCTTGTTCTGACTAATAAGAAAAATAGTTTTTCAAGACCCGAACCTTTTACATAGGAGATTTAAAAAAGATCATCATAGATTATCCAGAACATATAAAAATGGCTTACAAAATGACTGGAAATAAAGCTAGTAAATAGAAAGGATAGGAAAAGATAGAAACAACAAAACAATAGAAACTAGGACAACACTGCATAGTTCACCAGCTGGTCGTAGTTGGCCACACCAGCTTTGAGTACATCCAGGTCCTTATTTGGCTTCTTCTCCTTCTTTTTACCTCTGGTTCTTATTCTAGGTCCTTGAACATCTCCTGTGCCATCAATGCCAGGGTCAATTTCCAGGGTGTCCTTCTCCTCATCCAATTTGTTGATGAGGGTTTTGGTATTGCCAATAGAGACCTTCAGAATGTTTAAGCTTTGCTCTACGATAATTTTGAGACATTCCTCAATTTTGCTGACTTTACTGACAATTTCCACCATTGTTTGATCCATAGCATTGGAATTTGCTTTCCTCTCAATCAAGTCTTTCTTGATTTTCTCAAATCTGGGGTTGAAGGAGTCTCTTATATTTTTAGCTTTAGCAATAGTTTTGGTCAAATCCTTCATATAATCTGCCATAGTCTTCCCTTCATCAGTGCTGATAGTTTCTAGAATTTGGATTTTGTGGTTGAGCTTCTTGTTGTCCTCCACAGCTTTCTTGTAACTTGTGATTAACCATTCTATGGTTTCCATAAAACCTTTCATACCCTCAGGAGGAGGGTTTGAGGATGGATCTTGTGTGTGTGAAAAGTGGACCTGTATCTATAAGCACACCACTTCAATCAAGTCATTACATGCATGCTTAGACAGATATAAATATGAATATGAAAATCATAACAAATCGACCCATTGCCTTCCAAAAGATGCGAGTATAAGATTTCTCTCAGATTTGTATAAGCAATACCAGTGACTAGACAACACCAAGATGAAGGATTTTAATCTATATGAGTATGATGTTAATGCTAGATGTATGCAAGATTAATCTAAAAAGATTTAAGAAATAAATGAGATAAACGATCTAAATATGTATGCTATATTCTCAATGAACCTAGAGCAAAAACAACATAATAACAATATATTCTCCAGCCTTTTTTGAATGAGAGATGAGAGCTTGAATTTATAGAAAATTCAGAAAGAAACTGTAGACGTATAAAAATGACCATATTCCTAAAATGAATATTTTATGTTCATTTTCCTATTTGATTAAATCCAATTTAATTAAATTATCCACATTCTTCTATTTAATTAAGTAAATCACTTGATTAAATTCACTATACCATTTAATGAATAAATCATTTTATTCAATTAAATCCCCCTAGCCATTTTTAATTAAATTCAAATTTAATTAAATAGTTATCCTAAATTGAATAAATCAAATTTATTTAATTCCAACCAAATTGAATGAAAATGAATTAATTCAATTAAATCCTATTATCCCCTCATCCACTTGCAAAATCTCAAACCCTTTCCTAATCCCTTCTAGAATCTTCTAATCGATTCTAATTAACCTAACCCTCCTCTAAACTTTGTCACATCCCTAAGCAAAGGGAGGTCACTTCTCAAATGGCCCAAAGTCTTGGATAACCATTGAAGGTTTTCAACCTTCAACCACTAAAACCCTAAAGTCTTTGAAAACCATTGAAGGCTTCCAACCTTCAACCACTTAATCCACAAAGTCTCCAATAACCATTAATGGTTATTTCAAACCTTCCCACATGGTTAAAACATTTGTTTTGACTCAACCTCTATCCAACCCAAGGGTCTCATCAGGTTATTAATGCTTTGACCATGATTATCTCTTAATCATTTGCACAAAGGTTTATCCTTGGATTAGATCCTAATTCAGTGGGTAAACCTAACTTAGACTTGACCCTTAGCCTTTAGATAACCATGAGGTCTCCTCAGGCCTTTAATGCCTCCAACCTCTTCTTTCAACCCAATCCTGTGTTGACACTTGTCACCATTTCATTGGTGCCAATTTTGCACATGGATCCCCAACTTTCAAACCTGGCCCTTGATTAAACCTTTCAATCCTGACCATCCATTGCCCTGTTTGTGCTATAAATAGAGCTCTCATTCCTCCATTCAAAACGATCATCTTTCAAATTTGAAGCATCACACTTATGCTCAAATTGTTTCAAGCTTTCATATCATCATATGCTCATCATTTAGCCTCTTTTTAGATCAGAATTAATCACGAATATGCATGTTTAGAGTAATTTATTATCATTTTAATTCAATCATAGATTAAATATAGTATGCTAGGATAGTATTCATACTAACCCTGTCATCTTATCATTTAGTTTATTGCATTTTAGTATCACATATAACTTATAACACATCTCATACTAAAATCAATTAAAATCTCTCTCGTTCTCATATTTGCCATCCCTAAGCCATTTTGCTCAGTAATCTGAGAGCAAAACATTGGTTTGAGGGACATTGTGAGATAGAGGACCATAGGACCCTCCTTGGGAAGCTGAGTAACGCATCGTTACTCCATAGCTTGCATCAAGAAGTCCTGTGTGTGTGTGTGGATTGATATTTATCGTAATTTTTCACATTTTTAATTCTAACAATCCATTTTTCCCACATACATTTCTGGCGCCCACCGTGGGGCACGAACCCCAATAACCTATCGTTTTTTTAATTTGAAGAGTTTTGCAGGTACGCGGGAAACTAGAATTAGCGCGTCAAAGACATAAGTTAGCGCATCCACCGAACAGTTTAGCGCTTCTAGCCTACTGTTTAGCGCGTGGGCTCTCTGTCTTAGCGCGTTAAACCTTTTCCTTAGCGCATGACACTATTTAACAAATTTTCCTGTAGGTATCGACGCGGGCAAAACACAGAGTAGCGCATCTACTTAACAGAGTAGCGCATCTGCCCACAGATTTAGCGCTTCACCTTCCTATACTAGCGCGTCTCAGCAAACAGTTAGCGCATAGAAATCCACCATTTTCCGAGAAAACCCGAAACACAGATCAGCGCTTCTACCTTACAGATTAGCGCATCGGCCCAATATAGAAGCGCTTAGACTAAATATTCCAGCGCATCCGAACGGACAGTTAGCGCATTAAATTCCAAAATTCCCGAAAAACAGGTCTCTGAAATACCAGACCATAAATTAGCGCATCAAAGCCACAAAGTAGCGCTTCGGAGAAACAGGATAGCGCATACAAACGGGACAGTAGCGCATCCACTGAATATTGTAGCGCGTACAGTTTGTTCTGTAGCGCATCAACAACAAAACCCACAAAAGGATTGTGTAACCGAACAAATAATTTTAGACTTGTGGAAGTCCCCCGAAACAAACTAACAAATTTCTTTTGCAGGATTTTTAACAAATTTCTTGCAGGAAAGGCGAGGAGATTTGTTTTACAAGCAAAACGTTTTTCTTTTCGTTGACCTCGAATATTGAAATTTGCTTTGTTGACGATCTATTTTCCATAGATTAAATAATCATTGCTATAAAGGGTTAAAAAGAACACCATGCTGATTGGAGCAACATCTCCAAATAGAGGTTAGCAAACCATTGTCTTGAAGGCTAAAAAGAACAACTTATCTGCCGTGTATCGAAAGTGGAAGGTATATGCTCTCCCCTTAACTGGGTGACCAAAAAGCCAAACCACTCTTATGCTTTCTTTTATTCAAGCAATAAATCTTTTAGCAGGCCTGCCTTCCCGAGGAGTTGCACTCAACTCTTAAAGCCGTTTATGGCCGGTGTGAAGGGAACGACCTAAGTGGGGAACGGCTTTGACACCAAGAATTCCAACCCACTATAATCAAATGTGGAAAGTGACGAAAGTCCTTTTCAACGGTTACGCGCAGCGATTAGCCTTCCCCCAGTATCCTCGAGATACGTAAAGCCTTTGTTCTAAAGGTTGGGAAGCCTCCTGAGGGAGTTTATCACTGACGGCCGAACAGGAAGCCTGATTAAGAACCTTAGCATTAGAAACTTTGAGCTGAGTCAGTATCCAAACATTTGTAACATCATAGTGCAAGGGTGGGGAAGAATCCGCCCACAAGATTACTCACCATATATCTCCCAAGATAACTACTCAACTGTGAAGCAATTCACTTTGGGTTAACTTCTGGCAAAAGGCAAAAAAACGGGCGCCCTCTAGGGGGTGACACGGCTGTTTGAGCTGACGGAGTATCGAGACTAGTGAGCTATGATGTTGCTTATGACCCTTGAATAAAGAGTCTTTCTGAAGTGTTTATCTTGTATCCAACCTGTTAAAACATTGGGGATTCGAAAACATCCTCGACAGAACATACACTTTATGTTAGATTAAGTAAAATGATTATACTTTGTATGCCGTGTTTACATTTTGTATTTTAGAAAATCATCCATCCTACTTGATAAATCTCTCAACAAAATCAAAAACATCATAAAAACACCAAGAGGAAAAATCAAGGCAGTCTAGCGCGTGAGAACAACATATTAGCGCGTCAAACAGTTATTTTAGCGCATCTGAAAAACAAACTAGCGCGCTAAGGTCACAGTGTAGCGCGTCATTCTCAGAAAAACCTCACAACAAATTTCAGAAAAGTCTGTTTTAGCGCGTATAACAAACATTTTAGCGCGTTGAAACTCTGTTTTAGCGCATCAACTAAACCAGTTAGCGCGTTAAAATAACAGTGTAGCGCGTCATTCTCAGAAAAACCTCACAACAAATTTCAGAAAAATCTGTTTTAGCGCATATAACAAACATTTTAGCGCGTTGAAACTCTGTTCTAGCGCATCAACTAAACCAGTTAGCACTTAAAAATCACAGTATAGCGCGTCAATTTCAAGAAAATTTCGCAACAAAATTCAAAGACATCTGTTTTAGCGCTTATAACAAACATTTTAGCGCGTTGAATCTCTTCTTTAGCGTATCAGCTAAACCAGTTAGCGCTTCAAAGTCACAGTGCAGCGCGTCAATTCTCAGGAAAACTTCACAGCAAATTTCAAAAAGGTCTGTTTTAGCGCGTGTAACAAGCAGCTTAGCGCCTGGAATCTTTGTTTTAGCGCATCCGCCAAAACAGGTAGCGCTTAGAAAATACAGTTTAGCGCGTACATATTCCACAGTCAACCACACAAAATTTTCCGGAATCAATTGTTTAGCGCGTAACCAGGGGCAGAGTAGCGCGTAGGTACTCTTTCTTAGCGCATTGAAGTAATTGTCTAGCGCATCTAACAACTGTTTTAGCGCGTGAGAAAAAGGAGAAAACCAGAGAGTTGGAAAAACCAAAATTTTTGAAAATCTCAAAAATGTTTCAAACACAGTTTTTTATCAAAACACGTTTTTCATCAAACCAGAGTGACAGAAACAAGACATAAAACTATTTTTCAAGTCAAATTTGCGTCAAACAAGGTTGTCTGAATCTGAAAACGAATCAAGCATTAGAGGACGTCTTTTCTATCATAATCCGGAAACTTGTCATCATCAGTGTTAATTCAATCCTTTAAATATCTTACGGATCTCATCTCAAAAACACTTGTCTAGAAATTTTCCAAATTGTCAAATTCAGTTTCCAGATCGGGAAACTCTTATCCATATCATTTGGCGCGCTTTATCGTGAAGGAATAGCTAAACCTTCATTCTGATAGAGTAAAAATTTGAAATTTCCAAAACAAGAATCAACTGAGTCCAAATCAATCAAAGGAAATCATTGATCACTCATGCATGACTAATCGCCTTATTCTGAGAAAGAAGAACCTCTATCGCAACATCACGTTAAAGAAACAGCAACCAAGCTTTTCCAAATTCATCAAGAGAAATAAATTTTTATACATCAATCGTCAACTCTTCAAATCCCATCGGGTATTTCTTTATCACGTCAAACGTTATATCCAAAACAAATCCAGCGAATTTGACAAAGAACCCCTGAAAACAAGAGCGTACTGTCAAAAGTCTGCTTTTAATCAAAAGATAAACTGCGGAGGAAAAATCAATCCAGCATTCCTGCCCGACGAGTGCATCACATATAACACACCTAGACCAGAACCACCAACGCCAGAGCAAAACATCAACGAGGACTTTGTTCCTTTCATCACTGAAAGTTTCTATTGAAATGCCTGTCACTCGCTCTCAACGAAACAAACAAAGAGAGACACCCGCGGAATCAAGTATGAATCGCAGGTTATCAAATCCTTTTGAAGTTCCATCTTCAGAAGATCCTGAAATTACTGATGCAATCCTTCAGGAATGCCAAGAAAATCCTTCATTCCAAAAACTCATTGAAAAACTCATGGAAAATGACAAAGAAAAATATCTGCTTATGCTTACAAGCAAAGGTGTCAAAATTCCTGGAGATTTCGACGCAAATGTCTTTCAAACAGAATCTCAACAATACACATACCAAGAACAACAAAGGGAAGAAGAGACTCGCATACCTGAACAACGTATTCCAGAACAACATATACCAGAAATGCGAGTACCTATGTTCGAAACCCCCGAACAACACATACCATTTGCTACACCTTTTCAAATAAGAACAAATCCAAGGGAGGAACTCTTCCCTCGGCAAGATAATGCGCCCTTGGTTGCTCTTACTCAACAGATGCAAATGTTGCAAAGACAAATGCATGATATGCAACAAGGGACAACCGTGCGGTATTCTATAAACGAAATCTGTCCTTATCCATTTGACAGAAGCTTAAACATGATACCTTTTCCTCCAAACTCAAACATTCCTAAATTTGATAAATATGATGGGAAAGGTGATCCTCGAGATCATGTTCGAGAATTTTGTACTATGAGTCTTGAATTTGCTCATAATGACACGTATCTGATGAGGTTATTCCCAAGAAGCCTGGGAGGACAAACAATGGAATGGTTATCCAAGATTACACCACCTGTTAGATCATTTGACGAATTAGTCAACAAGTTCATCACCCATTATTCTTACAACATCCAACATGCCATAACCATGTTAGATATCTGCAACACCAAACAAAAGAACAATGAAACATTCATGTTATTCCTTCAACGTTGGCGATGCATGGTATCAAGATATCCTCGCGATATTCCTGAAAGAGAAAAAATGGAAATCTTCATTGATAACTTGAATGGGGAAATGAGTTACAGACTCAAACTTCAATGCATCCCATCTTTTGACAAGTTAATTGAAAATGGCATCCAAGTAGAGGAAGCTTGTGTCAAAAAGGGAACACTCAAATTCTACAAAGAAGGAACGAACTCATCAAACTACAATAACCAAAACAATACCAACCTAGACAAAACCCGATTTTGGACTCGAAATAAAAACGACGGCAACAATGAATCCTATGATCCTAAATCTAAACAGCCAGTGCTTGCTTTATCAGGAAATACTCAGAATACGAAAAATCCTAAAAATGCTACTCCCAATACACCCAACAATACTCAAGGACAACTCAACACTAACAATGCCAACGATGATCAAAACAAAAATCTGAATCCAGGGCCTAACAACAATTCACGCAACAACACCAACAATTTCCATAAGCGTATTTTCACACCATTGGGCCAATCATTAGAGTCCGCATTTAGAGAGCTGTTAGCAAACAAGGTTCTTTCTTTACCTCCAATCAACAATTATGAACCCTCGATCAAACCACCTTGGTGGAATGATTCCCATTATTGTGATTTTCATCGAAACAAAGGTCATAGAACAAACGAGTGCATGAGATTGAAACACATAATCCAAGACATGATTGATCGAGGGGACTTAACAGTGGATGGTCTCAAAACAAATAATGATCACGAAGCCTTCAAAGATCCTTTACCAAATTATAAAGATGGAGCATCGACTTCAAACGATACCCGCGGAGCTCGTATTAATCACATCTACAACAACACAATCAATCACATATCAACTGAAGACCATCAAGTCAATGTTATAACCATTCGAGATAAACGTGATCATGAATCTGTCAATGTAACAACCCGGACCCAGAAATATGTCTTAAAGGGACATACTGCACCTCCAACCACCACACCCAAAATCCAATACGACTTAGTTACTCAACTGCGAAAAACTCCGGCTCAGATATCTATCCTGGAATTGTTAAAACTATCTCCAAGACACAAAGACATATTAGAGCAAGCGCTCTTAGAAACAAATGTACCTCAAAATCTGGATATAGACAAATTCCAAGCTATGGTGGCCCACATGACAGAGTCTCATAACCTCACTTTCTCAGAGCATGACAATACTTCATTGAGTCATCCGCATAATACTCCTTTACATATTGAAGTCATTGTTTGCAAACACCGTGTCAAAAGAGTCTTAATAGATGGAGGAGCCGGACTTAATATATGTACTTTAAAGCTTCTCCGTGCACTAGGTTTCTCAGAAGAATCTATTGATCCTTGTAAAAAGATTACCATAAAGGCATATGATGATGAGGAACGGTCCTCTAAAGGAACAGTGATATTACCTATTCAGGTAGGCCCCGTGCAAAAGGATACTATATGTCAAGTTTTAGATATTGATCTCACTTATAATATCTTACTAGGCCGACCCTGGATACATGAAATGCAAGCAGTACCTTCTACATACCACCAATGTGTCAAATTTCCTTATGATGGACAGGAAATCTCCATATCAGCTGATCACAATCCATTTCAACATTGCAATACAATGGGGGCAGCCCAAGACAGTTTGGTTCCTTATAACAGAGAAAAGCAACAGTCTTCGACACCTGATCCACCAATAGCAAAATCTAACTCCTTATGGGGAGATTTCAAACAGAAAATGCAAATCAAAGACCAAGGCATGGGCGAATACTCTATGGAGCCTTTATGTTTAACCAAATTGCCAACATCACCTAGATCACATGGTTTACCTACTCTATCAATACATCAGGCAACTCAGCCCATAACTAAATTTAATGGTACCTTCATCCAATTAGGGACTCTAGCACAGGAATCAGAAGATAAAGATGTTCTTAACTGGTTATACAAAGATGAAGAAGAAGCTAATAGAGCGGCCGCTCTAGACATTGTTCTACCAACACACTTATATGGAAAAGGCTACCTGATCATGAAACAAATGGGATATGGCGATAAAGGACCTATTGGGAAACGCCAAGAAGGAGTCACTGAACCTATAGATCTTCCTTCACAACCTAGTAGAAATAAGGCAGGATTAGGTTCTAAATTCACTTTCCTATTAAAAAGGCCGCCACATACAAATACAAAACCTCAATGGAAAGAAAAGAAGAAATACAAGGAAGAATCATGGCAGGAAGCTCTCTTTGAATCAGCAGAAACAATCTGTAAGGCAAGAGAACGTCAAGATCAGAAGATACATCAGGGAAAGCTTCTGAATCATAAGAAGGCCATATCTGCAGCAGTGGTTCATATTCACACACCAGTGGCTCAAGAACCAATCCTATCATCACAAGCACCCATCATTCCTCCCCGAGGAAGCACAATATATGAACAAATCCAGAATGTAGAAGATGGATCAGATACAGAATCCACACAAAATGTCAAAATAGTATCTATCATCAAGGATTTATTTTCGCCATACAACATACCTGTCTACAACACAGATAGAATTTGGGATGATGCCTATGAGACCGATTCAAATGAATATGAATGGGGTACCTGTTCAGATACTACTACAAATATCCCAGATGATACTGATTTCATATCCATTTCTCAAGAAGAACATAACGCAGAAGATAGACCTCTTGAATTTGGACCACAACATATCTATGACGTTCAGGAAAGCGAACAGCAATATTACAAACAAGTCTATGTAGAAGATGATACCATCGAAGACCTCGATGAAACCCTAAATTTCTTTAAAAACAAGACCCATCATGATGATAACTCTATTCTAACACTTACAGTAGCTGAACTTGACCCACCCCATGATTCCTTACCACTTGTCTTCCCTGATCTCATCGACTGGACTGAATCTGAGACTCATGGTATCCCAATTTTTCCAGATGATAAATCTATTATCCACTACCTATGCACCGTAAATCCCGGAACAGGCTCTACCAGTGAACCGCATACCGACGTCTGTTCTTCAGGGAGTGCCAAGTCTCTCAGTCGCAAAAATGAATCAAATAATGAAACTAATGCTGAAAACCAGTCAATGGCAGCAATGGATCCCAAAAAAGTAAAAATAAAGGACGCATCTGAGGGTGAAAACCTTTTTAAGGCACCTAATGATGGGAGACTTGACACTCTTCCTGAACATTTTCATGAACGATCACCCATATTGATTGAGCCCACTCAATCAATCAACATTGGTACCCCTGAAGCCGTCAGAAACATTCACCTTGCAGAATCTCTGACCGAAGAGGAAAGATTGGCATTCATCATCTTCTTTAAAGGACAGCAAATTAACTTTGCCTGGTCATATGCTGATATGCCTGGGGTGGATCCACACTTAATCATGCATCACTTGTCCATCTCTGCAGGGGTCAAGCCAGTCAAGCAGAAACTACGAAAGATGAATCCACAGATAGCACTCATGGTCAAAACAGAATTAAAGAAATTATTAGATGTCGGATTCATTCGACCTATTGACTATGCAGAATGGATTTCTAACATTATTCCAGTCTCAAAACCAGATGGTAGTATCAGAATATGCACCGACTTCAGAGATGTCAATAAAGCTTGCCCAAAGGATGACTTTCCTCTACCAAGTATTGATATAATTGTAGATCTCACAGCAGGCCATGCAATGCTCTCATTAATGGACGGTTTCTCAGGCTATAATCAAATCAAAATAGCTCCTGAAGATCAAGACAAAACAGCATTCACCTGTCCTTGGGGAACATACTGTTGGAATGTAATGCCTTTTGGCTTAAAGAATGCCAGAGCCACTTACCAAAGAGCAATGACAACCATATTCCATGATATGATGCACACATTTATGGAAGACTATGTGGATGATTTGCTAGCTAAATCCTTCACCAGAACTGAACATCTTGGCATCCTAACAAAGATCTTTGATCGATTGCAGAAATTCAAAGTCCGACTCAACCCTAAGAAGTGTGTCTTCGGGGTTACATCAGGCAAGTTACTAGGTTACATCGTCTCAGCTAAAGGTATTGAAGTGGATCCAGCAAAGGTACAAGCCATCATGGATATGCCACCACCAAAGAATATCAGTCAACTTCGATCTCTCCAAGGACGACTTCAATCAATCCGACGATTCATCGCTCAATTAGCAGATAAAAGTCTGCCATTTAACCACTTGTTACACAAAAATGTGCCATTCAAATGGGAGACTAAATGTGCAGAATCCTTTTACCAAATCAAACAGTACCTGATGAATCCACCAGTTCTAGTACCACCAATTGCAGGAAAGCCTCTTATATTGTATATATCAACGATAGATGTTTCACTGGGGGCATTATTGGCACAAGAAGATCAACAAGGAAAAGAACACGCCATATATTATATCAGTAGAACATTGAATGGATATGAGCTCAATTATACATTCATTGAAAAGGCTTGCCTAACAGTTGTTTTTGCATCTCAAAAGTTCCGACATTATATGCTAGCACACACTATCAAGCTAGTAGCCAAAATTGATCCTCTCAAGTATTTACTCAGCAAGGCAGCTCTCACAGGCCGATTGGCTAAATGGGTTATGATTCTCAGTGAATTTGACATCCACTACACAGAAAGACGAGCCATCAAAGGACAAGCAATTGCAGATCAGTTGGCTGAAGCGCCGCTACCCGGAAAACAAACCATGGACATTTAATTTCCAGACAGGGACGTTTTTGCTCTTTCCTCCAAACAATGGATCCTATACTTTGATGGGTCCTATACCCAACATGGTTCAGGGGCCGGCATTCTATTCATCACCCCTGAAGGACACACTATGCCAAGATCATACAGGCTTATGTTTCCATGTACAAATAATATGGCTGAATATGAAGCATTGGTCATAGGCATCAAAATGGCCGTCGAATGGAAGATCACAGAATTAAAAGTCTATGGAGACTCACAATTGGTCATCAATCAAATCAACAACAACTATCAGACAAAGGATGATAAGCTACTACCCTACAAACGGATGGTGGATGATTTCAAACAGTATTTTGTGCACATCACTTTTGAGCAAATACCAAGGTTAAATAACAAAGCAGCCGATGCAATGGCTACGATCGCTTCATTACTACAAATTCCAGAACAACAGAGTCGTTATGAGTTCCTGGTAGAGCAACTGTTCTCTCCCGCCTATGACCATTCTGAATCTCATGTTATATATGCCTTAACCGGTTCAGATTCTCCGTTATATGGACCAATATATGACTACCTCAAGCATAATATATTACCCATTGACCAATCCCGCAACCAAAAACGTAACTTTATCCGACAAGTTGCCCGTTACACCCTTACCGCTGATACCTTATATCGTCGAGGTCTAGATGGTACTCTTCTTCGTTGTCTTGATCGTAATGATTCTGATTCGGCTTTACACGAGCTTCACGAAGGTATTTGTGGTACACATTCGAGTGGCACTACTCTTGCTAAAAAGCTTCTACGAATGGGATACTACTGGCCTACCATGGAAAAAGACTCATATCATTTCGCCAAGAAATGTCCTAAATGCCAAATCCATGGCAATCTGATACATGCACCAGCACAGGAACTGCAACCATTTACCACATCTTGGCCCTTTTGTCAGTGGGGATTAGATCTGGTAGGCAAAATACATCCTTCATCTTCAAATGGACACAAGTTCATTATAACTGCCACAGAATACTTTACCAAATGGATTGAAGCAGTTCCCATGACCACAGTAACTGGGAAACAAATTGCTTCTTTTATCTTAAATTATCTAATCTGCAGATATGGTATTCCAAGTTCAATTGTCACAGATAATGGATGACCTTTCAAAAACCAAGATGTGCAGGAACTATGTGAAAAATTCAAAATCCAGCATCGATTTTCTACACCATACTATCCACAAGGAAATGGTCAGGCAGAAGCATCTAACAAAACGATCCTAAAAATCCTTAAGAAAACAGTGAATGATGCAGGCAAAGATTGGCATATACAACTCAATCCAGCTCTTTGGGCCTACAGGACTAGCATCCGCACACCTACAGGGGCAACACCATATTCCTTGGTATATGGATCAGAAGCTATTTTACCCTTGGAGGTAGAAATTCCATCTCTTAGAGTCTCTTTGAAAGGCTTGATTCCAGATGAAGAGTATCGGGTAAATCGACTGCAAGAATTGGAACTATTAGATGAAAGACGCCAACATGCTTATACTCATCTCAAAGCATATCAACAACGCATGTGCCGGAGCTACAATCATAAGGTTATTCCTCGTAACTTCAAAGTTGGTGATCTAGTCTTAAAAGAAAATCCAAGAAACCAGCAAGATAGAGAAAAGAAAGGGAAATTTGAACCTAACTGGTTGGGTCCCTATGTCATCATTTCAGTCTATGGATCAGGTGCTTATCAGCTAACAAATTCTGAAGGAGATGTGCTTGATGATCCAACTAATAGCATTCATCTAAAAAAGTACTATACTTAAAGTAGCCTAGTGCACGGAAAACGCCAAAACAAACAAAAAAATACACAACTCCAGAAAAAGTCAAGATACAAAGTACAATAAAAAAAAAAAAAAACAACAAATGGTGAAAACCTGGTAAACAGGCGCCTTTGTGAAAGGCTGGTTCCTTTCTCTATATCCATGCCATTTTATCCATCAAAACACTCTCGGCCATCGCCCGACACTTAGCATATATCTCTCCAGGACATACTTAGCGTCGTCACTATCCTGGGTTATTCATCTACCACATTTTACCATGGCTTGGAAATCACTGTACATACTCATATCCAGCAGAAACGCTCATCTAGGGACATTAGACTGTTCAAAAACTTGCAAACATTCAAGACATACCAACTATTGCCACACTCAGACATATGACATCCAACAAACACAACTACACTACATCACAA
The DNA here is from genome assembly GCF_030272615.1 of Cryptomeria japonica. NCBI lineage: Eukaryota > Viridiplantae > Streptophyta > Pinopsida > Cupressales > Cupressaceae > Cryptomeria > Cryptomeria japonica. Next base: position 2,954,840 of record NC_081413.1, read on the forward strand.
ACAACCTAACACGAACAATACACCAGAAACTTAAGGATGGATGATTTTTTGAAGTACTCAATGTTGCATTATCGTATTAAGGTCTTGATTATTTTGCATTTTGAACTTTTTAATAAATTGGAATCTTTCCCGTATCTCATCAAAAGCTTCACAACCAGAGATCATGGAAAACTTCCAACATTTTATTAGTCTTCTGTTTGGGAGGCGATCACTTGTATTGTATGAATATTTGCCTCGAGACGTGATTCATATCACTGAAGGCTTGATCCCATTTCACGCATTATAAATGATCTACTCTTGTATGTTTACGCAATATGCACTCAGGTCATCCTGGTTCAATTATACCTTGACGCTTGTGCTATCTTGCAAAATTAAAAATCATGTAAATTTTACTCAGGTCATTCTGGTTCAATTATACCATTGTGCTTGTATAAATTTTCAACATATCCTAAACAAATCAATGCTCAATGATGATATTTACAAAGAAAGCAAATGAATGGTTATATCGGATGGCAAATACAGAATGAGAGATGATCCAAACACAATTAGTTGCATATCATTTTACATTAGTTGCATATCATTTTACATTAAGTTGCATATCATTTCACAATTAGTTGCATCTCATTTTATAAAAAGTTGCATCTCATTATTATCCCATCTATCATTATTACATCATTACACATCATCTTACATAAAGCAGCATGTTAACATCATCCATCTCATTTTTAAGATACGTCTCATAACATATAAAAACACACTTTTCCCACACACATTCTACATCATACATTACATCATATATAAGCATTACATCATCATGTAAAAAGGAAGACGCACACATACAACATCCATCCATAAACACATCACATCGGTCAAAAATGGTGCTCTATATATATATCTCTCAAAATGATCAAAAACTACAAAATGTGTCACAACTGTGTCCAGTACAAAGAATACACTGCTCAAAATACAATAGAGACCATGTCTCTCAAGTATGACTATCCCCTGATGGAGATGGTCTAGCCCCTGAGGCACCTGCTCCCGGATCGGCAGGAGGGTCCTGTCCCGCTGGCCCTGTCACTCCACGGCTCTCCGATCGTGTCCCGACAGTTCGAGATCGACTCGATCTCGACTGCGCAAAGCTCTCTACACGCCGCTCTCGGGGAACCGCCTCCTCATAGTACTGCCTGTAATATGCAGCCTCCTGCACACTTCGTGTCAGCTCTCTCAGGGTGTCTCTCAAGGGACCACCCGCCGCAGCTCTCTGAACGGTCGCCAAGGACTCCTCTGCTCGCCCCCGCCGCTCCATCTCGGTATCTCTCTCAGTGATCAACTGAGAGATCTGTCTCTGATACGTCAAAATCTGTGCCTGCAGCTGCTGCACAGTGATCTGAAGCGTCCGGATCTGGGCGTCCTCTATATGTCCTGGCACTCGAACCCGTAACGGTACCTGTGCTGGCGCCACTCCCCCCACTCGGCCTGTCCTGGGTACGGGAGGTGGGAGAATATCTATCCTCCTCCTCTGTACTGGCCTCCCTACCTCCTCCTCTCCTCCTACTGCCGCTAGTACCTCTGTGACTCTGCCCTCTCTCCCGGCTCCAATAGCCAATCCTCCCCTCCCTCTCTCAATCCGACCCTGTCGCACCGCCCTCTGCACACCTCTCCCTCTCCTCCTCCCTCCATCACCCCCATCATCCCCATCATCCCCCTCATCTCCCCCGTCTCCCTCCTCTCCATCTGAATCAAAAACCGGTCTCATCTCCTCTGGATCTGAGATCCTAGCCACAGCCCGAGCAGCAAATAAACGAGCGAACTCGTCAGTCATACCAGCATCCTGTATCTCTGGGGCATAGTCCCAGATCTGCCCAGCCAAACCAGTAAACTCCTCAATCACAACGGCACTGTCAATAGTCGGCCCCCAATCGACCACATCCTGCTGCCGCCGTGCATATAAGCACGTCCCTTGTGGAACACCCTGCTGCCTCCCGAACTGCCTCAAAACTCGGGTAACCAAAAACCGCTCAATAACGAACGGGGTCCTCCCAATCAAATGCCTCGTCATAAACACAAAAGGCATCTCTATACCATCCTCGGCCCATACCTCGCAGCCTGTGTACGGTCTCCAGATGACCGTATCTATGTCATCAAAAACCCTCCTCCAGTGCTCTAGTTTGCCCAGCTTACGCTGGACAACTAGGCCTCTATAACCATATGCATAAGCTGCCCCCACGGGCCTATCCCTGTCTGCCAGTGGCCTCGCTGCTGGAATGTGCTCCCAGCACCATACCTATAAGAGTGTCACCCCTGCTGATAAACTCCCATATCCGAGGTATACTACCTCGTGCAGGCTCCTGTAAAGGTGGGCCAGCATCGCTGACCCCCATGCAAATCTCTGGCCCTGTGTGACCATCTGCTCCAGAACCAGCCCCCATCCCACTGAAAATCCCTTTGACCTGCGATCAGGACAAAGGAATCCTCCAATAAATCCTGCCAATACAGATGGCAGTGGTGCATAATCAAGATCCAGGAACTCCTGCCACGGGATCTCATACCCGCAGACACTCTCATCATGAAAAATCCGGCGCAGTGCCTCTGTGCCGCCCTCCTCTGTCTGCTCATAGGGCAATATAGCCCCTACCACAGGAATACGCAAGATACGATAGCAATCCTCTGGTGTCACGGTCATCTCCCCCGTAGCAAAATGGAAGGTGTTCGTGTCACTATGCCACCTCTCTGCCAGTGCTGTCAAGAGTCCCCGGTTCACAGTGAACCGAGGCATATCCAAAAGTGAGGTCAATCCACACCTCTCAATAAAATCTAAGTCTGCCTGTGACAGACGTGGTATCAGTGTCCATGGTCTCGGAAATCTCTCCCTCGACTGCACGATCCCCAATCGCTCCTGTCAACAAACAAAACATATCCAATATCAGATTCCACATCAATAAAAAGATATCAAAATACAACTCACATCAAATACATGAAACAAATTTGCTCATCTACATCAAGTTCAAAAACCTATCATTTCATATCAACTTGTAAAACAACTCAAGTTCTCAAACACCATATCAAAACTTGTAAAACAACTCAAGTACCACAATCACAAACTTGTAAAACAACTCAAGTTTCCCACCCATATCAAAACTTGTAAAACAACTCAAGTTTCCAACCCATACCGGCTTGTAAAACAACTCAGGCTTTCATATGCATTTTGAACTTAAAACAGATAACACAAAATAAATCATGTTCTGATCCCCACAAATAGCTTGATATCTATACATAACTTGGAAACATTCACATCAAAACAAGTTATACAAATGCTCATATTGGATACATGCATCAAAAACACGACAGACACGCAAAAACACCACATTTTAGATCGACCACAACACAAATTTTTCCTGGATGCGCTAAAACAGACATGAGATGCGCTAAAAAAGACCCACGCGCTAGGCTGTTTGTCCTACGCGCTAACCTATTAATCTTATGCGCTAGATTCCATCTACGCGCTAGGCTGTTTGTCCTAAGCGCTAACCTATCTCTCTTATGCGTTAGATTCAATCCATGCGCTATCCTTTTCTACTGGTGCGCTATCCAATTTATCCTATGCGCTAGAACCTGTTCACGCGCTAATTTTTTCCTCCAATGCGCTACCTAAACTACCCTTTGCGCTAGACCATTTCTACGTGCTAACCTGTCTTCTCTAAGCGCTCTCCTTTTCATCCTATGCGCTAGACTAGTTCTACGCGCTAAATCCCTCTGCCTAAGCGCTACCTTTCCAGCCCTATGCGCTAGGTTATGCCTACGCGCTAAACCTCCTGTTTGATGCGAACTTCTATGCTTCCTATGCGCTAGGTTAGACCTACGCGCTATCCTGTTCTTCTAACGCGCTACTATACACATTACCTGCGCTATTCTACATAGACGCGCTAACCTAAACGAGCTATGCGCTATCACAATCATTTCGGACGCAACAATTAAAATGGATTCTATGCGCTACTTCACATTGCGTATGCGCTAATATGCGCCTTAGACGCGCTAAAACGATGAGTCCGAACTTTAAAATTCGGAAAACAGCTAAAAACGACAAAATAAAAAATCAAAAGGGGGTCAAAAACGTTGACTTACTGGTGGTCCATACGCTGCAGGTCTCCGATATCTCCGAACGCGCTCGAAACGGTGTCTGTGATACGGAATAGGCATTTTCTCTCCAGAGCAAAGTCTCTTCTCTTCAAAGTCCACAAACACAAATGAATTCAAATCAAACCTTTTTCCCTTTTTATAGGAGAAAATGAAATTAGGGTTACCTAACTGGGCCTGTAATATGGTCGCGGTCTTCCCTATACTAAAACATTTTTAATTTTTCGGGAGATGAATCAATTTACACACTAACTACACGCATGAAATCCTACACATCATACGAACGACATCAATTTAAATCAGAAATTTTCCAACCAAAAAAATATTGATTCATCTCCCGAGGGGGCATCACATCAAACATCGAATCTGGGGCATCGCATCAAAACTGAGACACGACTGGCAAATCAAAAGAGCGACACAAAAATTGCATTTGATCATAAAAACACAAAAACACATCATTTTCTTTGAATTAACATGTGCACACACGTCACTTCAAAGAGGGGCAAAATGTAGACGTATAAAAATGACCATATTCCTAAAATGAATATTTTATGTTCATTTTCCTATTTGATTAAATCCAATTTAATTAAATTATCCACATTCTTCTATTTAATTAAGTAAATCACTTGATTAAATTCACTATACCATTTAATGAATAAATCATTTTATTCAATTAAATCCCCCTAGCCATTTTTAATTAAATTCAAATTTAATTAAATAGTTATCCTAAATTGAATAAATCAAATTTATTTAATTCCAACCAAATTGAATGAAAATGAATTAATTCAATTAAATCCTATTATCCCCTCATCCACTTGCAAAATCCCAAACCCTTTCCTAATCCCTTCTAGAATCTTCTAATCGATTCTAATTAACCTAACCCTCCTCTAAACTTTGTCACATCCCTAAGCAAAGGGAGGTCACTTCTCAAATGGCCCAAAGTCTTGGATAACCATTGAAGGTTTTCAACCTTCAACCACTAAAACCCTAAAGTCTTTGAAAACCATTGAAGGCTTCCAACCTTCAACCACTTAATCCACAAAGTCTCCAATAACCATTAATGGTTATTTCAAACCTTCCCACATGGTTAAAACATTTGTTTTGACTCAACCTCTATCCAACCCAAGGGTCTCATCAGGTTATTAATGCTTTGACCATGATTATCTCTTAATCATTTGCACAAAGGTTTATCCTTGGATTAGATCCTAATTCAGTGGGTAAACCTAACTTAGACTTGACCCTTAGCCTTTAGATAACCATGAGGTCTCCTCAGGCCTTTAATGCCTCCAACCTCTTCTTTCAACCCAATCCTGTGTTGACACTTGTCACCATTTCATTGGTGCCAATTTTGCACATGGATCCCCAACTTTCAAACCTGGCCCTTGATTAAACCTTTCAATCCTGACCATCCATTGCCCTATTTGTGCTATAAATAGAGCTCTCATTCCTCCATTCAAAACGATCATCTTTCAAATTTGAAGCATCACACTTATGCTCAAATTGTTTCAAGCTTTCATATCATCATATGCTCATCATTTAGCCTCTTTTTAGATCAGAATTAATCACGAATATGCATGTTTAGAGTAATTTATTATCATTTTAGTTCAATCATAGATTAAATATAGTATGCTAGGATAGTATTCATACTAACCCTGTCATCTTATCATTTAGTTTATTGCATTTTAGTATCACATATAACTTATAACACATCTCATACTAAAATCAATTAAAATCTCTCTCGTTCTCATATTTGCCATCCCTAAGCCATTTTGCTCAGTAATCTGAGAGCAAAACATTGGTTTGAGGGACATTGTGAGATAGAGGACCATAGGACCCTCCTTGGGAAGCTGAGTAACGCATCGTTACTCCATAGCTTGCATCAAGAAGTCCTGTGTGTGTGTGTGGATTGATATTTATCGTAATTTTTCACATTTTTAATTCTAACAATCCATTTTTCCCACATACAGAAACCAATGGTTGAGATCAAATGATGATGAGCGGTCAATATTTTCCAAGAGGAAGCACAATCCAAGTGAATTGATGTGGTTGGATGCTTTTCTCAATTTTAAAGGAAATTGAACTAAAATTAAGATAAAAACAAGAAAAAACTGATTTATTCTCTATTTCATTCAATTTTGAGATTTAATTGTTTGAATTGCTTTCTTTGAGATTATTTATCAATTTTTAATTTGTTTTTCAAGATTGTTTCCAATTGATTTATTTTTCTCAATTTTTAATTCTTTTTTGTCAATTAATTCATTTTTTGGTTTATTTCCATTTTTGAAGATTTGTGCTCATAATTTCCAATTCCTCTTTCTTGATTTGTTTCCTTTTTTGAAGATTTATGGAAAATTGTTTTATTTTTCAAATTAATTCCTCTTTTTGATGATTTAATGGCAAATTTAATTAAATATGTTAGGATATTTAATTAAAAGAAATAAGATAATTGTTTAAAATGATTTACTTGGAATGATTTAATTAATAAAATAAATATTTAATTAATATTGAGTGATTAATTTTGCCATGTGACATTTGATGATTTTAGAATTAATTGTGTGCTCGAGATTGATTTAAATGCCTTTGGTTAGGACCTTGGTGATGTTGTTGAGATTAGGGGCCCATGGTTTAGATGACCATTTTTAGGGTATTACATTTGCGCCTCTTTGAATTAATGTGCGAGCAACATGTTGGTTCAAAGAATAGTTGATGTCTAGGAGATACCAGTTTTGAACTCGATTGATCACGAACTAGATGAAAAGTGAGGTCTTTAGCTTGATTTGAAGCGACAAAGCTGAATGAAGTCTGATTAAAGTGATACCATTCCCGGACTTGATTGAACTTAGGAATGATAGAAAACAAAAGATATTGAACTTGAACTTGACTGATCAAGAAGTGGATCTTACTGATCTAGAACTTGATTGAACTTAGATATAGTGAGTGATGATAAAAAATAGATCTTGAACTTGATTGATCAAGATACGATGAAGATAAACTATCCAACTTGATCCAAAGCAACGAATACCGAACACCTGCTTAGATTGAGTGTGATCGAAGATACTCTTTAAACCATTGATTGAGTTTAAACAAATAATTAGCTTGATGAAAAGCGACGAAAGTGATTAAAACTAAGAGATTGATTCAAATAAAGACAATATCAACTTGATTTGAAGCGATGAAAATGATATGCCCCTAGAAATTAATTTGATTCAGATGATCGAGAAATCTCAACTTGATATAAAGAGATGAAGTTGAGATGCCCCTAGCGATGAGGTCTTGTTTGATTTTCTTTAGTTGAAAAAAAATGTTTTGCTCGACTTTCGATGAAGATTTGAAATTTTTTCTAACATTTGAAGATGTGAGATCATAAGGTCACGAGTACGCCCCCTCGGGAGTGAAATCGAAAGATAGCAAGGGTACATGATGATAGGCAATTTTGAGCGATGATAATGTTTTGAGCACAAATTCATTCAGAGGAATTTTTGAAAATTTTGCGTTGATTGATAAGAAATTGAGTGCAAAGTTGATTTGTAGAAATTAAATTGAGATTCAATATTGATTCACAAGAAATTGAGCACAATTAGAAGAAGAGAGAATGAGCTTTTGATGAAAAGGGCTAAGTGGTCTAAACTATGAAATTGACTAGCAAAATGATCTCGAATTTTGATTTCGATCTCGAAAATGGAATCAAAATGGTCAAATTAGCTAAGGGTACAATTTTCATGTCCATCGGAGCAAGTTGAAAAATTAGGTTTTTGGCTATATATGGGACAAAAGTGTCATTTTCAATTCATTTTCACCCTCTAAGTTTGAAAATTCAAAAAGCCTTCTGCGAAGAAAATGGTGGTCCCTACTCATCAGCATTGATTCGAGCACCAGAGAAGACATAATCGACCCCGAAACTATGAGCCAGAGGTAAGTGATCGATCTTAAGCCTCATTATGTTTCCAATTTTGAATTTTTGTGTTCATTTTTCAAGTTTTTCGCATGTGTGGGGTCGGGTTTCACGTTTTATTGTGCGAGACAGGATTTTGTCTCGTATGAGTAACTGCTAAATTGTATTTTGTCATTTAGGGTCATTAGAATTATCATTCAGGATGCACTCTCGTATCATACAATAGGTCTGTGAAAAGACCATTTTGTCGTGCAAGAGCCAATAGTTTGTCGTTTGAGGTTGTTTTGTCATGCTAGAGCTATTCCTGGCTCATATGAAATTATGCTTCTGTGTTTTGTCGTTCAAGAGACAGTGAACATTTTTGAAGGGCTAAATGTGAAATTTTGATTTTGCATTTGACATAGTTGGATTTACGTGATGTTTTACTTCTCTTGTAGGTTCATGTGGAATGTTTTTTGATGCTTCATTGTTGGGCTTTTATAGGTTCGATTACCTCCTGTGCTGTTTAGATGCATTTATCCTCCTACTATGGCATTAGTTCGACATTTATCTAAGGTTGAGCAAGCTCATATTGACTTGTGCAGCTTGACTCATCTATTGAGATTACCTGATATCTGTGTGAATCACGGAATGCTCATGGCATTGGTAGAGCATTTTCACTCAAAGCATAACATGTTTCATCTATCGGTGGGGGAGTTGAATATCACTCTTGAGGATATAGATAGGACCCTCTATATCCCTTTTGTTGGGGATAAGGTAGATTATGATTTAGGGCACCTTCTAAGATTACAGGTAGTAAGGCATGTCTTTAGTGATCCTGATATTTTTACTCGTTCCATTAGTTGAGACATACTAATGAGCAGGTACAACGAGGAGTTTCCTCTGGCATGTGTTCTAGAAAGGTTCATAGGCTATTTTTATGCCAGATAGAGGGCAGTAGGGCTTCCAATGCGGATGGGGTCGGATGCTTGATAGAGACCCCTTAGAGACTTGGTTAGGGTTTGTGTTTATTGGCCCACATATATCGAGAGATGCATGAGATTGTGTATAGAGATGGGTGGAGCATGGCTACTAGTGTATATATTTTGTAGGTGTGGGCTTGGGAGAACCTTCCCATTTGTCGGCCCATAGTAGATGACAGTAGAGAGCTTGGGTAGCCAATTATATATAGGTATGCTGGATACATTATATAGCCCCATCTAGGCAAGACAGATTTTTGGAGACAGCAGCTAGATGACCTGATAGCCATTGTATGTAGACCGTATAGAGGCTTAGAGCCATGGGATAGCTGGCGGATGGTTCGTAGGGACCTTTTTATTACACACCCACTAATCAGGAGATCACAGACTATTGTGGAGCAATTCATCATTTTTTGAGTGATGAGGTAGTATGTTGGCCTCAGGGGATCTCGTAGGAGTACACAGCTTATGTGCGTTACGCAGATGAGGAGAGATAGGGATGGTCTCCATGGTTTTCTTATGCTTTGGCAATGCAGGAGCTGACTGGTTTACACCGCCTAAGGTGGGATTATATGGATGATGTAGCAGATATGAGGATATTGGGCCAGTATAGAGATTATTTTCAGTAGCATCCGTTCCCTCGATTCATAGATCCAGGTGAGAAGGCTCCTCATATTGAGGATGTTGAGGATGATTCCCCCGCACTAGCACAGGGACAAGGATAGGGCCACATGCAAGGATAGGCATAGAGAGATGAGGCTCCATGATGGAGTGGTGGTGATCTTGGTGCTAGCAGTAGCAGGGTGCCAGCTGATGTTGGACAACAGAGGGGTGAGGGCGGATCCCTAGGGCATGCAGGACTGAGATTGGGTGGGACTAAGGAGGAGAAAATAGGTCTGACAATGGTGGGATGAGCAGGGTGGAGCCACAAGTGGAGATGGGGGTGGAGAGCCTGTGAGAGAGTAGGAGACTAACGCAGGATGATTGATGAGGGCACGTCTTGCAAAGCTATAGTCATAGTTGACAGTGGCTCAGACTCAATTGGCGGAGCAAGACCGACAACTTGCCAAGGTGAGGGTCGAGCAGGATCACCAAATCACATCATTGAGGGCATAGTCAAGAGTAGAGATAGAGGCTTTACGACAGGAGGTCCTTCTCCAGAGTAGTAGGGCAGCCTAATATGTGGCACCATATAGTGTCGCAGTTCTTGTTGCACAACAGGTGATACCCTACTCGTAGTATATGGCATGATCAGAGGGAGCACGGGCACCTCGTTAGGATCTCGGGCATCAGGCTCCTCCTCCTCCACCAGGTGATGAGGGAGAGGGTGTGAGCCAGATTATTTCTTTTTGTAGCTCAGATATATTTTTTTTGTAGACACACCCATTTTTTGTAGCCGATATGATTCTTGCTCTGATGGGAGTTTGTATATGTCAATCGACATCATTTTTTACCTTTAGACATGACATGATATATATATATACGAGATCCAATTTGATTTCATCGTACTTGTGTTGATTCGCTTATGAGATGTCTTTTATATGCTTTATTCTATATGTATGTAATTCAAATGATTATGAATGTCTATTTTTGTTTCTTTTCATATGCAAATAAATGATAATGCAAATGAGTAACTAGTAATGCAAATTTTTCATTTTTCTATGCAATAAGATGGATTCAAATGAATGAACGTGAATGTATAAATCTATATTAAATGTTTATGTATGCAGCTAAACATCTCAAAACACAAGTACTCGATCAGAGAAATGGTGAAAAATAGACCACTTAGCTAAGAAATGATGAAGCTTCCCACTCTCATTCAGAAGCTAAAGAAATCATTGTTACCATACCGAGATCACTCTAAATTCATAAAATGCAGAATAAAATGCAAGATGATATGCAAAATGTAACCTAAACCTAGTCACTAGACTTTGAAAAGCTTAATTTTCATCATTGAGCATTTTACAATTATAGCAGGCAGAGTAGAGTTTTTTTCTTTTCATGTGCAATATTAATGGTCTTGTCTGCAATGACCCCTTTTTTTTCATTCATATCCTTGGATAGATTTCCCAGGGACTTGGATTGCATGATAAAGAAATTCCCTCAAAATGAACGAAGGAATGATGGGAACCTCCCTGTAGCATTCAAATAAGCGGAGTCGAGGTATGTGAGGCGATTCCACCTTGATGTGAAGGATCTTATCACAGACACCCAGCTAATTTAGATGTTTCCAGATCATTAAAATCATTCCTACAAGCAGAAAATAAGAAAATATTATACCCCCAATCCTTGCTCCTCTTAGTCAAGATGGACTTCCTCGAGTTACTTAGAGGGATAATAATCGAAAACCAATATAAAAGACAACACACAAAGAAAATTTCCATGCATAGTTCAAACTGTTTAGTGATTGTTTTCCAATATGTTGTTTTGCTTGTTAACTTAGTGATAAAACTCTTCAGTAGTTAGGAGACAGGTGACTGACTCAGAGTGGATGACCAGGTTTCACTGACGTAAGATTGACTTGGTTGAAACTACTTAAGACATGTAATGTGGTCTTGTCGATTAACCTAAGACTATGACAACGATCGGTTTCAAGCCATGAGGGTTCCAACGAACTAGGATGTCACAAAAGTGACTGAAATATGTACAAGCGAAAGCAAAGATGCATGAAAGCAGGAATCCCAACATTGCATTGATAGATGGAGCGCTTGAGTACAAGAGGCACCTGTTTACCAGGTTTTCACCTGCTTGGCAGAGATTCATTTTTTTTTTTAACCGAGGTGCCTGTTTACCAAGTTTTCATCAAGGCATATTCTCTCTTTTTTCCTTTTTTTTTTTTTTTCTTTCTTTTTCCTTTTCTTCTTTTTTTGAATTGCTTTAGGACTTTTTCTGATTTTTATGATTTCTTCAAGACTTTTTTTGATTTTTAGGATTTTTTGAGGACTTTCTCTGATTTTAAAGGATTTTTTCAGGACTTTTTCTGATTTTTAGGATTTTTTTAGGACTTTTCCACTGTATAAGCTGCTGGAGCAGAGAATATTTAGGTAAAGAATTTCTTTAGATGGATGGTGTTAATCGGTTTGCATAGTTGTTCTCCTTCCGATGTTGAGAGTTGATAAGCACCAGAGCCAAAAGCTGTAGTAATGATATAGGGACTGAGCCAGTTGGGTTCAAACTTCCCTTTGTTGTCTCAAAACTGTTGATTTTTAGAATTTTCTCTTAGAACTAAGTCACCAACCTGAAATTCTCGGTGTTGAACCTTTTTGTTATATCCTCTGGACATTCTCTTTTGATACACTCTGAGATGATCAAACGCCACTTGCCAACGCTCATCCAGCAATTCAAGCTCTTGCAATCTAGATATTCTATAGTCTTCATCGGTAACAAGACCTTGCAAGGAAACTCTTAGAGATGGTATTTCTACTTCAATAGGTAATACTGCTTCAGACCCATACACCAAAGAGAAAGGTGTAGCCCCAGTAGATGTTTTGATACTTGTTCTATAAGCCCATAATGCAGGATTGAACTGTAGATGTCAATCTTGTGCAAGATAGTCAGTAGGTTTTTATTAGATGCCTCTGCTTGTCCATTACCTTGAGGGTAATATAGTAAGGACTAGTGTTGTTTGATTTTAAATTTCTCATAGAGTTTATCTAGATCTTTGTTCTTGAATTGTCCTCCATTGTTAGTTATAATGGATGAAGGTATACCATACCTGCAGATGATATAATTAATAATAAAGAGAGCTACTTGTTTGTCGGTTGCTTTGATGAGTGGAACCTCTTCTACCCACTTAGTGAAGTACTCAATGGTAGTGATAATAAATTTATGCCCATTAGATGATGCAGGATATATTTGGCCAATTAGATCAAATGCCCACTATTGAAAGGGCCAGTGTGTCATGAAGGGTATGAGATCTCTTACAGGAGCATGTGTAAGGTTCCCTTGCAACTGACACTTTTCATAGGTTTTAGTAAATTTTATAACTTCTTTCTCCATGTTTGGCCAGTAGTAGCCAACCCTTAGTAGTTTTTGTGCTATAGTTATACCATTCGAATGGGATCCACAAACACCTTCATGAACCTCAGATAATGCATGTTGGGACTCCTCAGTTTCTGGACATGTAAGAAAAGTATTATCTAAACCTCGCCTAAATAGGTTGTTAGAAATGATGATGTACTATGACGCATTTCAGATTAGGTTCCTTTTCTCATAGCGGGAAAGATTAGCAGGGACAACCTGGTCACACAGGTAAGAGTAAATGTGGCTATAACAAGATGAGTCATGTCCAATAATAGAACAGACTACCTGGGACTCGGGAGAATCATAGGCAGGGTAATGTAACTCTTCCACCAGGAATTCAAAGAGAAAATTAGACTCCTGTAGCTGTGGTATAGATGCCAAATTGGCCATTGCATCCACTGCTCTATTTGTTGTTCTAGGGATCTGCTGAAATGATACGAAGGTAAAGTATTTCTTGAGATCATCCACCACTCTCTTAGAAGGTATTAGTTTCTCATCTCTTGTCTAATATAGGTCATTGATTTGGTTGATGATGAGTTACGAATCTCCATAGATGTGTAATTCAATGATCTTCCACTCGATAGCCAGCTTGATCCCATTTACCAAAGCTTCATATTTTGCAATGTTGTTTGTGCAAGGGAAGAGAATCTTGTAAGCTTTTGGAATTGAGTATTTTTGGGGAGTAATAAAAAGTATCCTGGCACCAGAACCATGTTGAGTGAAAGACCCATCAAAGAACATCTTCCATGATTGTTCATTAAGGTGCATGATTGATTCATCTGGGAATTCTATATGTAGAGGCTGATTGTCTTCAAGTCGAGCCTCAACAATTTGGTCTACAATAACCTGTCCTTTGATGACTTTACGTTCCACATATTCAATATCAAATTCTGTAAGGACCATGACCCATTTGGTCAGTCTTCCTATAAGAATTTCTTTACTGAGAAGATATTTGAGTGGATCAATCTTAGCTACCAGCTTAATGGAGTGTGCTAACATATAGTGCCTTAATTTTTGTGATGCAAAGACCAATGCTAAGCATGCTTTCTCTATTATAGTGTATTTCATTTCATACGACACCAATGTTCTGCTGATGTAATAGATAGCTTGTTCCTTTTTATTATCATCCTGTTGTGCCAAAAGTACCCCTAGTAAAGTATTTGTAGCTGATATGTATAGGATCAATGGCATTAATATGAGTGGATTAGAAATATATTCTTTGATTTGTTGTAAATGTCATTCATAATCTTTATCCCAGTTGTATTGAATCCCTTTCCTTAATACCTTCGTGAAGGGTTGAGCTTTGTCTGCTAGCTAAGATATAAAATGCCTTATTGACTAAAGATGGCCTTGTAAACTTCTCATCTGACTGATATTCTTGGGTGGAGGCATTTCCATTATAGCTTGGACCTTTTCAGGGTCAACCTCAATTCCTTTTTTTGAAATTATGTAACCAAGCAATTTTCTTGATGTTACTCCAAATGCACACTTTTTAGGATTTAATCGGAGCTTGAATCTTTCCATTCTATCTAGTATGAGGCCTAGCTCTTGAATATGCATAGATCTCTTCATAGTCTTTACGAGGGTGTCATCAACATAATCTTCCATGTTTTTATGCATCATATCATGGAAGATAGTGGTTACTGCTCTTTGGTAAGTTGCTCCTACATTCTTTAGACCAAACGACATAACATTCCAGCAGAAGGTTCCCCATGTACATGTGAAAGCTATCTTTTCTTGATCTTCAGGTGCTATCTTGATCTGATTGTAACCAGAGAATCCATCCATTAATGAATACATCTCATATCCAACAGTCATATCTACTATCATGTCAATGTTGGGCAATGGAAAATCATCTTTCGGGCATGCCTTGTTGAGATCCCTGAAGTCTGTGCAAACTCTAATAGATTTATCCATTTTTGATATAGGTACTATATTTGATATCCAGTTTGCATAGTCTATAGCTCTGATAAATCCAGCTTTTAGCAACTTCTCTAGTTTAGCCTTGACTAGTAGTGCCCCATGGGGATGCATCTTACGGAGTTTTTGCTTGACTGGTTTAACTCCTAGTGTAATAGAGAGGTGATACATGATGATATCAAGATCTAATCCTAGCATAGCTAAGTATGTCCATGCAAAGTTGATCTTCTTTTCTAAAAAAAGGTTGCTGAAATATTTTAACTCTTCTGCTGATAGTGATTGAGCTAAATGAATGATGTGTGATGTCTCTTGACTCCCAATGTTCACTGGCTGAGTTGGCTCGATCAATATGGAAGATCTCTCCAGGAAGTGACCTGGAAGTATATCAAGTATCTCACCTTCAAGCACCTCGGAGAGGTTTTCACCTTTAGGTACGTCCTTTATTTTCTCTTTTTTAGATTTTGACACCGCCAAAATGTGCTTTTCACCATCAGATCTTCTATTTTTATTTTTCTTGTTTTTGCGACTAAGATACTTGATATCCTCTTTAGTCATGTTTTCATTTTGTTCACTGGTGGAAGAGTACATGGGTTCAACTACATTGAGATAGTAAGCTAATGTATAGTCATTGGAAAAAGTAGGTACATTCAAGGGCTGGTTATAAAGAGTACAATCAATCAGTTCTGGATGCATTAAGGATAAGGTTGGAATAAGCTCAAGGGAGTTCATGGTACTATCATCATGGCTTCAAACCGACCAGTCAAGTTCCAGAAGACTACCTTGCATATGTGTCTTGAGACCAGGAAGAGTTATGACACGATTATCAAAATTCATGTTAGTATTTATTGGACCTAACCCAACCAACCTACTTCTAGTGTCATCACCTACTTTAGACTAGACTACATACTGTGGTATAACAGTAACATGATCAACAAACAATATCTCATTATTCATGACAGAGTAGTCATAATGCATTGTTGAATAGTTGTTGTTATAAATAGAGCTCCTATCTGAGTCATCAGAGTCATAGGATGAAGTTGCTAACTCATCTTCAAGTGGCTTAGTAAAGGTATATATAGTATCAACACCCACATCTTTGATGATGCAAGTTTATTCATGATTTGGTTCATTGATTACTTGTATTTGACACACTTGTGGGCATAACTTTGATGGTTCTGTTAATCCTTGTCGTCTGTTCCATTCAGCTTCTTCTGGACTGATGACTGGTTCTATTTCTGTAGCTTCTAATTCTTCTTTTGTAGTTCCATACCTAATTTTTCTTATCTCATTAGGAGGGTCGGTAGGTGAAGGAATTGCTTGTGTCTGATCTTTCTCTAGCTATTGTTCATAGTCTTCTTCTCTTTTTAGTTTGATTT
This sequence comes from Cryptomeria japonica, assembly GCF_030272615.1. NCBI lineage: Eukaryota > Viridiplantae > Streptophyta > Pinopsida > Cupressales > Cupressaceae > Cryptomeria > Cryptomeria japonica. Next base: position 2,971,144 of record NC_081413.1, read on the forward strand.
CTTTTATTTCCTTTTGCATTCTTAGGCATATCAGCTCTTGCGCGTCATCTACGATATCACTAGATTCTTCAAGGGTTTTTGTAGTAGATGTATCTGAGATGTGATCTGGACCCCATTCATACTCATTTGAATTAGTTTCTGAATCATCTACTTGTTGTCTGCCAGTATATGTGACTGGAACTTTTAGTGGTGCAAACAAATCTCTGATCCTGTATACTTTGTCTCTCATATCCTCTGGGACTTCTACTTCCTGTGGTATTATAGCTGATATAACTGGAACTTGAATACCATCTATTTTCTCTCTCTGGGTGGGCAATTATTTTTATTTTTTTTCATCATCACACTCTTCCTGAGTTTGGTGAGTATTAATTTCTTGTGTTGTTAAAGGTAGTACCTTTTTCTTCCACTTACGTTGATGGTGAGACGTGTGCTTTTGATCTAATTGCTTTCTTAGATCATACTCTAATCTAGCTTTATCATTGACAAACTTAGCTTGTAACTAAATAGGTTCAACAATACCTTGTTGACACTTGCCTAGAGGACCAGCACTGAAATATCCCATGTGTTGAAGCATCTTATATCTTGGACCATATTGTGTTGAGGAAATCTCACAATGTCATATTTCTTTGTTTGCACAATCTTCTTTGAAAAGTGATTTGAGGACATCATCCTCTTCTATTTCACTTGTAAGAGAAGTAGAGGACTGTATAAAGAGACCATCATAAATGACTTTTGGAGTTGAAATTTTTGGCTTCATAACCTCTGATGGTTTTCTCGACTGTCTTGGTGATGGAGGAAGAGATGTTAGTGAGAGTATAGGCTCTATCTTGTAGCCATCCATGCCAGTGTTTGTGATTTTCAATTTCTTTTGTAAATATTTCATCAAAGATTCTGAACTTTAAGCTGCAGAAGCTACTCTATTATGAGGAACAAAAGCATCAACACTCTGCATTAATTCATTGCAGGTATAGCTTGTATCGGCCGAAATACTAACTTCAACTCCATTATAAGGAAATTTCAGGCATTGATGATACGTAGATGGTACTGCTTTCATTTCATGAATCCATGGCCTACCTAGTAAGATGTTGTATGAAAGATGAAGATCCAGGACTTGAAAAATGACATCTCTTTCCATAGGTCCTACTCTGATTGGTAATAGTACCAGACCCTTAGAATTTCTTTCTTCTTCATCATAAGCCTTGATTGTTATCTTCTTTGTTGGATCAATAACATTTTCAAAAAATCCCAACTGTGTCAATAAATTGTAGGTACAAATATTCAACCCAGCGCCTCCATCTATCAAAACATGTTTAATGCAGTGTTTATGGATCATGGCTTCAATATGTAATGGCTGGTTATGTGGGTGACTCAGTGAGTTATCATCTTCTACAGAGAAAGTGAGGTAATGAGGTGAGTGTAGGATTTTGCCAAGATCAAGGGCACAATGAAAAGCATAAAAAGAGAGACAATAGGATGACAAGAACAAAACTTTATTCTCATCAATATGCAAATGATCAACTAGATTTGTCAATACAATGAATATAGGCCTTCTTATATAGGCAAGGCCATATGGATGTACGAGCACACAATCATGACATGTGGCTCAATGAGAAACAAGGGTAGGTAAGAAATACTAGGGGTAGGTAGGAGAAATAATATAATATTCTACAAGAGGTGGATGACCCACTGAATGTGGAGTGTAACAACAAAACAAAACCACAAAAGGTGGAATTTCTCCTACAAGCTCTATCCCTATGTGCACACTTCCCTAAGTGTCTCAAATCCAAACTATGAAGAGATGCATTATCCTAAGTTAACTTAAGTAAAGTGTAATAATATCCAAAATGAATATTTATTTACACCAACACCCCCTCTTAAGTGCAACTTAGGGGAATGAAGACTCAAGTCAACAATGCAAGATGGGTCCTAACTACTAGGCCATGATAAGTACCCATGTACAATATGCAAATGCAAAGAAAACTATGCCAAGCAATCTCTCACAAATGAAGAAAGGGAGAAAACCCAGTGGGAGAAAACTCCTCCTGAAAGGAGAGATGAATGTACAAAAGACTCTCAAAGAAGATGGACAAAACCTCAAAGAGGAAAAAGTCCCCCCATAAGAGAGAAAGGAGAAGTCAACTGACCCCCCCTAATGACACATCCTGCACCCCCAAGAGAGCTTGTAACTACTGGAACTTACTATCGGTGAAAGGTTTGGTGAATATGTCAGCAACCTACTCCACTATAGGACAATACTACAAATCAATGACCTACTCCTGAATGAGCTCTCAGATATAGTGCATATGAATCTCGATGTGTTTGGTCCACTGGTGCTAGACTAGGTTCTTCGAGATTGCAATAGCACTCTGATTGTCACAATGTAGAACTGTCGGTCGTGGAGTGGTGAACCCAAACTTGGTGAGAATCTGCTAGAGCCAAATGGTCTCAGTTACTGCATTAACAGCACCTCATTCGAAGAGAGAGCAATAGCATGTTGCTTCTTGCTCTACCAACAAATGGGGCCTGAACCAAGGTGAAAACTGTAACTAGAAGTAGACTTACAATCATCAAGATTGCTAGCCCAATCGGAGTCTGTGTAACCAACCAAGTGAAGTCCTGTGCCTGCTGCATAGTGAATCCCATAGTGATGTGTACCCTAGATGTAATGAAGGATGCATTTGGCAGCTTTCCAATGAAGCTCATGTGGTTCTTGCATGAAGCGAGAAACCATGCCAACTACAAATGAAATATCAGAGTGTGTATGGGTCAAATAGATGAGACTACCCACAAGCTGACGATACAAAGTGGCATCAATTGGTGGAGAAGAACACTGAGCCTCAAGCTTGACTCCTGAAAGAAAAGGAGTCAGGGTAGGCTTACAGTCAGCCATATGAAAGTGTGCAAGTAGATCAAGAGCATACTTGGGCTGCGATAGTGTAATCTTGGAAGGTGACTATGAAATCTCTATCCCGAGAAAGTAGTGCAAAAGACCCAAGTTAGTCATAGCAAATCTGTCATGCAAAGCAGATTTGACCTTGCTAATGATGGATGTGGTACTCCCTATAATGATCAAGTCATCAATATAGAGCACAAGTATCAAGTGAGAGTTATCCTGTCGCAAAATGTAGACATTCATATCAGAATGACACCTAGTGAACCCTGCTGAGAGAAGAAAGGAATCCATCTTGGCATACCAAGCCCTCAGGGCCTGCTTAAGGCCATAGAGAGATTTCCTTAGTCTGCAAACCAAGGAAGTATCCTGGATGAAACCTTGTGGCTTCTCCATATAAATCTCCTCATCAAGATCACCATGAAGAAAAGCACTCTTCACATCCATCTGATGTACAGCCCAACCATGAGTCGCAGCAATAGCAAGTGTCAAGTGAATGGAGTTCATCTTGGCAATGGGTGCAAAGGTCTTAGTATAGTCAACTCCTACAACCTGAGAGAAACCTTTTGCAACAAGACGTGCCTTATACTTATCCACACTACCATCTACTGCAAACTTGGTCTGATAGATCCACTTACATCGAACCATTTTTCTCCCCTTAGGGAGATGGACTAAATCCCATGTGTTGTTACTCATCAAGGAACTATACTTTTCCTCCATAGCTTGGTCCCACTCAGGAACCCCGGATGCTTCCCTAAATTTCTGTGGATCAGAAGTGGTAGCAATGAATGCATGTGGTAGATTCTGATGCTGTGATCGAGTTGTCTATGTATCTGAAGGATCCCCAACAAGAGAACCCGCAAACTCAAGTGTCTATTGAGCCCAATGAGGTCTAGGTGGAGGTGGAGAATGAGGCTCCTCAACTACAAGTGGACCTTGCGGAGGTGTTACCCTGCGAGTCAGAGTTGAAGGAGTCTCATCATCTGAATCACTAACATCACTATCCACAATGGAGGAAGGTGGAGGAGGTAGAGAGGCTAATCTACGAGAGCTTTTCTCAAAGCGAACACTCCTCTCAATGAACACCTCATGTGTCTCAGGATCCATCAATCTATATGCCTTAACACCTTCAGGATATCCAACAAATATGCAAGGTCGACTCTGAGGTTCCAATGCCTTGCATTTCTGCAGAGGTATGCAAGCCCATGCGGGACACCCAAAGACTCTGAAATGTCTCACAATCGGTTTCCTACTGGCCCAAGCCTCAAAAGGAGTAATACCTTGCAAAGCTTTGTGAGGAACCCAATTCTAGATGTGTGTGGCACAACTAATAGCCTCTACCCAAAAGGCGAGATCAAGAGAACGTACATATATCATACATCTAGCCATTTCTTTGAGAGTTCTATTCTTGCGTTCTGCAACTCCATTCTGCTGTGGAGTGTATGCGACAGAATACTGAAGATCAATCCCCTCAAATGTGCAAAAATCCTCAAGTCTTTTATTCACATATTCCCTTCCATTATCTGTGCGAAGAATCTTCACCACTTTCCCAGATTGCTTCTCCACACGAGTCTTGAAGTCTTGAAATCTGTCAAATACTTCACTTTTATGAATGAGAAAGTAGACCCAAGTGAAATGGGAGTAGTCATCAATGAAGGTGAGGACATAGCGGCCCTTGCTAAGTGAAGGTGCTAGAAATGGACTTGCTACATTGCTGTGAACAAGTTGAAGAACTTCCAAAGCTCTCCAAGCTTTCCCTTTATCAAACTTCTCCTTGGGATGCTTGCCCATGGAACAACCTGAACATACACCCTCTAAAAAACTGATTCAAGGTAGACTTGTGACCATGTCTATAGTGCTGAGCTACTGAAGATAGTGGTAGTTGAGGTGACCAAACTGCTCATGCCATAGCTTACTTTCAGAATTTGAATGAGTAAGCAAGGCCCTAGAAGGTGAACTTGGCACAAAGTGGGAGAATGAATAAAGCCTTGAGTTGTCATTGACTTGTCCCACTGCTACCAAGGCATCACCATCAAGTTCCTTGACCACAACTGAATCTGGTGTAGACTCAACCTTTTTCCCATTCCCATAGTGAGTGATTTGGTAGATAGAGAGAAGGTTGGTAGACAAGTTAGGAACATAGAGAACATTCTCAAAAGTTCCATCATCCATGTCAACTAAACCTTTCCCTTCAACCTCTACTTGTGTATCATCACCTATGTAAATGTGAGGTACCTTAGATGGCTCCAATGAAGAAAATTGCTCCTTTGTAGAACCCATGTGATATGAGGCACCTAAGTCAAGTATCCACTGCTATGAAGAACCTGTAGTAGCCACAAATGCTTTCCCTTTTCCCTTAGACTGTGAGGAAGAGGAAGGAGTTGAATCCTTCTTTGTGTAGGTGGATGGTAAGTTGATGTTGTTTTTCTTGAGAAGATTTGTCAACTCATCAACTTGCTTGGTGTGGCATCGATGCTCATCATGACCATACTTCTTGCAATATGCACTAGTTGGTTTATCCTTCTTAGGTGGTGTCCCCTTTTTGGAAGAGGATGAAAAATCACCTTGAGATGGAGAGGATGATTGTCCTTTTTCCTATTGTGGCTGTGACTTAGATTGCTTCTTCTTCTTGTTGAAATCTTTGCCTTGACTTCCTTGATTCCCTTGATTAGCCACCAAAACCTTGGACTTTGAAGATTTGAGAAGCCCCATGTTCAAAAACTTAGATTGTTTCAATATCAACATTTCTATGAAAGCATCAAACGAAGGCATAACATAGGAACTCCCCACTATCAAACGATGAGTTTGGAAGCTAGACACAAATGCTGCATATTCTGGTGCAAGCTTGTCCAACAAGTTGAATATCAACTGAGCATCATTTTTGTCAATTCTACAATCCTTAAGCTTTTCTCTTAGCTCATTTGCTTTGGTGACATAATCTTGGATTGTATCAAAACTCTTGGGATCCAAGTTGGTGAGCTCATTGTCAATCTTATACCCTCTGATTTCATCAACTTGACCATACAATTTCTGAAACATATCCCAAGCATCTTTGATTGTAGTACACTTCTCAATATGAAAGATGAGGTCATCTAATATATACTTGCGCAAAGTTCCAAGAGCCATGCAATTCTTAGTGAGCCATTCTAACTGAGCATTAGGATTAGCCTTAGGATCAGGTGGTGCTGCTATTGTTCCATCTATGTAATGCGTGAGACCTTTTCCATTAATTTGCTCCAAACTTTAATTTTCCATGATGCATAATTATGTGGAGTTAAAGGTGGAAATTTATGAGGACTCATTGCAACAAAAATGAAAGAGCACAAGGAAAGAGAGGCACAAGGAAAGAGAGGCACAATCACACAAGACACCCCCTCAAATTCACTCAATCAAAGAACCCCCCGAAAAGTGATGATTTGGCACTTTATGGACTTCTGATTTGAATTTTAGAACTACCTTAATAAGGCCAAAATAGACTCAAACTAATAATGCAAGAGATCTAAACTAAGATCCAAGCAATTTACAAGTACCAAATATGCCAAATAAGACCAATATCTAAAAGTACAATTTCTACTTAAAATCTCTAAAATCTGATCATAGATTATGAAAGTAGATGAAAAAAAATGCACTTTCAAAAAAAACAGCACCTGAAAAGGAGGTCATATGAGCTCAAACGAGGCCTTTGAAGTTGCAGAATTGAGGATTAGACAGGTACAGCTGAGAGAATCCAAAAATTCTGAAAAACCTGTGCACCAAAACTAGAAAATAACTACACCACTACAAATAGCATGAAAAATTAGCCCAAATCAAAAAAAATTACACCCAAAAAGGAGAAAAATTGAGCAAGTTATGGGCCTCCAAAGTTGACCCAAAAATCCAAACCGCTCAACGGAGAGGGGTCTAAAAATTTCCAAAGAAAATGCTGACTAGGCACTGACTGGGCGCTAACTGTGCACTGTTGACTGGGTAGACACTGATTGGGTAGAAGGTATGGATTCCAAAAATAATTTTCAAAATTGGAAAATTATTTTTCAGAAAAAAAATATATATATATATATTTTTTTGAAAAATATATATATATATATATTTTTTTGAAAAAAATATATATATATTTTTTTTTTTGAAAAAAATCCGAAAATTCCATACCGTACCCCCTGAATTGGGCAGAAAATTTCCTCCACACCCAAAAATTGATTTTCGCCAAAATAGGTCGAATTTATACTCGATTTTTATGGAAACGGCCTCCCGAACGTAATGGTGAGGTCAAAAATTCTCTAAGATGCCTCCAAAAAATGCAGTCCCTCAGATCCGAAAATAGAAGCCTTACATGATGTCTCCAAAAACCAATCAATGAAGCTCCAATGGCTCTGATACCATGTAGGATTTTGCCAAGATCAAGGGCACAATGAAAAGCATAAAAAGAGAGACAATAGAATGACAAGAACAAAACTGTATTCTCATCAATATGCAAATGATCAACTAAATTCGTCAGTATAATGAATATAGACCTTCTTATATAGGCAAGGCCATATGGATGTATGAGTACACAATCATGACATGTGGCTCAATGAGAAACAATGGTAGGTAAGAAATACTAGGGGTAGGTAGGAGAAATAATATAATATTCCACAAGAGGTGGATGACCCACTGAATGTGGAGTGTAACAACAAAACAAGACCACAAAAGGTGGAATTTCTCCTACAAGCTCTATCCCTATGTGCACACTTCCCTAAGTGTCTCAAATCTAAACTATGAAGAGATGCATTATCCTAAGTTAACTTAAGTAAAGTGTAATAATATCCAAAATGAATATTTATTTACACCAACAGTGAGGTCAGGTGACCCACCATAGATTGAAACCGATCTATGTCTAAATCTTTAGGGACACTGGTGGTAAGTAGAGCCTTGTCCAGGACCTCTCTATGAGCAGAAGAGATCTTAAGCAGTTCCAAAATGGAGATTTGAGCATTGGTTCTCTCCAATTGTTTGACAATACTATAACCAGGAGAAGACGATGAAGCCACTTGTTTTGATCTAGCCATGATTGTGTCTGTTTGTCTATTTGGTAGATTTGATGTTGTTTGATCGAAAGTTGAGGAACTAGCTCCTGGGAGAGTAATCTTCTTTTGAGCGTGAGTCATGGCATTAGCAGTTTGTGCTTGACTTTGGTGATCCTTGACTATGATCACATTGCAATATTCAGTTTGAGCAGATTCAATCATGTTGATCACATTATCATCTTAGTGTAGGTATAATTGACTGTAGCTCCTCCCTTGGATTTTGAGGAATCTCCTTGTTCATAAGTGGGTATGGGATCTTTAAAGGCCTTATGATTAGCATTAGTCACATGATTTCCAACAACGATCTTTCCTACGTCAATGAGATCTTAGATTTCATGTCAAAGTTTCATGCAGTTGTTTATGTTATGTCCCTTGTTTTGATGGTAGTTGCAGTATTCATTTTCTCTCCACCATTTGGGTCTAATTTTTGGGTCATATGGTCTAGGACTGTCTGGCAATGTTATCAGATTATTTGCCAATAAAGTTTTAAAAGCTGATTCATATGATTCATCTAGAGGAGTAAAATCACACTTAGGCTTTGAAAGCCAAGGTTTTTTTTTAAACCATTCTCTTGTTTTCTTCGGGGGATTCTCTGTTGTAGTTTCAGCTGCCTTGAGTGCTTGCATGCCACTGGCCAAGTTAAATATTGTGGATTTTGTTTTTTCTTGGACAATATCTACCACTCCATCATTAATGACGTTCTTGTTGCTATCTTTGCCATATTTCCAGTATTTACTCTTTTCTTTAGAGCTAGAACCTTGTTGTGTTTCTTTCCAAAGTGAGATATCCCCTTTCTTTATGAGCACATCTTCCATCCGAATAGCATTATCTACCATTTTGTTAAATGATGGGTGTACTTGCATTTGTATACTCTATTTCAGTTCTGGGATCAGGTTATTGACAAATATATCCATTTTCTTAGAGTCTGGGATAGGTCGTGGATACCTAGAGAACATCTTTCTCCAACATTGGAGGAAAGTGAGAAAAGGCTCCCCTATTTTCTGTTTAGTATTGCAAAGATCTATCATAGTCATAGGATGTCAAATGTTGTATGAGTATTATTACAAAAATAGTTGGATTAGCTCTTCAAACGTTTTTATCCCTTTGGGTAGACTTGAGAACCATTCCATGGCTTGACCCCCTAAAATCCTTCGGAAAAGGTGCATGAGGTATGTTTGATCGTGCTTGAAGTCCATAAAAGTGGCACAAAGCTCTCTAACATGATCTTGAGGATCTGAGGTACCATCATATTTGTCAAATTTTGGGATCTCAACTCATGAAGGAAATGGAGACATGTAAAGGTTTTTGTCAAATGGGAATGGGCATATTGTGTCCAGAGAATATTGTTTTGGCGTTTTATCTTTGTCTTCTATTCTTGTGATCGCAGTTTGTAATGCTTGCATTTTTTTGCTTATTTTTCCCCATGGTGTCTCTTTGTCTTTAGCGACGAGGGCCTCTACATTATAACCAGTAGGGAGTTTGGCACCTTGCTTTGCTAGTTCTAGGAAATAGTCTTCTTTTTCCCTAGCCATGATGACCTTCATCATTTTCTGGAACTCTTTATCATTTTGACATCTATGTACTTCGGCTTCAAGAGGTTCAAGAAGCTTAGATTCAATTGATGAGGAATCGCTATCAGTGGCATGATTGTTGAAATCATCATGAGTATCTCGTTTATTAGCTTCTCTTTCTTGCCTTTCTCCAGACATGGTGGGAGATAGGGGCTGACCAAAGATTGGTAAATCATAAACTGGTATTTATGACGAGGATGGTTTACTTTGAAAGGGGTTTCCTTTGAAGAATGGATTGTCATTTGACAAAAAGGGTGTTTATTTTGCTTTATCTATTTTGTTGCGAGAGCTTCTGGTTTGAACAGGAATTTGTAACCGACAGGACCGAGAGCGAGATGTGTTGCAGAAGTCAAGATCAAATTGTAGCTAGTAGTTCATTTAACATATTGATTGAGAGAAGTAACTAAGATCTGGTCTGGTTTTAGGAATGATCTATCCTATGTAAGATGTTATCTAAGTTAACTTAGGTTTGATAAGATGTTTGTTTGAACTAGCTTAAAGATGACCGACAAAATTGTGCAACGCAACGACAGAGGTATGCTATCAAGGTTGTTTATACTTAGGAGGATGATAACTAGTTTTAGGCTCACTGTAGACTGTTTTGGATAGGTTTGACTATTCTGGACTAGCAAAATCAGAGACTCGTTCGATAGATTTTCTGAGACCATATGATAGTATAACAAGTTCAGGATGACAATAGTTATGTTTCGTACGAGGTGCTGCCTAGTATCGTACGACAAATGGGTAGGTTCCAAATGACAAAGAATTCAATGCGGTTCGGTCTCGTATGACACAGGATTTAGCTTTAAATGACAGACTGTTGGGTTTTGTATGACAAAGGATTAGCTTCGTTCGACAAATTAGCAGACTTTTACGACACAGAATATGGTGCAGGACAACAAATGATCAAGCTCGTACGACTGTTAACAGGACAGAGACCAAAATTTTGAGTTTTTCAATGGTTGGGTATGACATCTGAGTATGACCAATTCTGAGATGGACTGATTTTTGACCAGGATAGACTAGTTTGTGACACAGACAAAGTTTTGATCACTAAGTTTGTTGATTTGTTTTCTCCAGTTTTAGTATTCCAGTTTTAGTTTGAGGGATGAAAACACAGAAAACACGCAGTATGAATAGTAACTCCAATCACAACATGCAAACCCTATGGAAGTTGGCTTAGAGAAGAAAACCTTTTCTTGTTGACTTAGGTACACACCCAATAGCTAATCAGAATACGGCCGCTAAGCCTCACACAATGGATTCTCAACGTTGTATCAGTTGACTCCAAATGCTAATGGGGGCTCGATATGGCAAGTGTCTTGGGAGAGTTACTATCTCTCTTGCACAAAGATTATCAACCTTTCGGAGGTGAATCGAGTAGCTTCTAATTTTAATTGGATCTAGTAAAGGTTCCGTTCGGTGCATCGAGGTATAAACTCAATTAAGAGGTCTCCCAGCCTTAAAAACCAAGGTTCAATATACCCGAAGGTACTGAGGAGAGCTATTCCCGAGCACTGTCGTTGACTTGATTTTCATCAAATCATGTTTATTTTATAGTGGGTTGGAGTACTTGGCATTTATTCGTTCCCACTTAGGTCGTTCCCCTCACACTGGCCGTAACGGCTTTAAGAGTTTTTCAACCCCTCAGGAGGGCAGGCCTGCTAAAGATGTACAAATCTCAAACAAAGAAAAAGCCTCAAGGGTCTAGATTTCTGATTGTCTTAGAAAGACAAGAGCATACTCTCCTACCTCTTAGAATTTTCCAAAAAAACACAAAAAACAGATTTGTTCATTACCCAGATAGCAAGTTAGGTGCCTAAAAAATTAAAGAATACACGATGTTTGATTTATTTCTCTTTAGGCAACCTGCAAAAACAATGCATCAGTAGTCATGTTGTTTTTATTCTTTGACAAGCATATGTTTGATTGATAAATTCTTTGACAAGCATCCTGCAAGAAACTGGTCAGGCTGTGAAAATACCAGGTAGACAAAAGACAATTCAGGGTTAGCATCAGCATAATCCAAATTTAATTCAAGAAAAACCCCAAAAAGTGAAACTTGCTTTTAATCTAACAGAGAACAAAATCGTACGAAAATTCTCATAAAATGAAACAACAAAAAACTTTTATCGTACGAGTCATAAATTAGCACAGCATGACAGAGGATAAAATCAAATAACCAAAAATAGTATGTCATATGAGTCCATATTCTGATTCGTACGACAAATTAAAAGGTTTAATATTATGTCGTACGATAAATGACATGCTTCAATATAGTGTCGTATGATGCAATGAAACTACTCATATGAAATTTTGTAGAGATTGTACGGACGAAACTTGCAAGATAAAAAGAATGATTTTGAGGTCAAAAAAGTAGTTTTCTGCCCCACAGTGGGTGCCAGAAATGTGTGTGTGAAAAGTGGACCTGTATCTGTAAGCACAACACTTTAATCAAGTCATTACATGCATGGTTAGACAGATATAAATATGAATATGAAAATCATAACAAATCGACCCATTGCCTTCTAAAAGATGCGAGTATAAGATTGCTCTCGGATTTGTATAAGCAATACCAGTGACTAGACAACACCAAGATGAATGATTTTAATCTATATGAGCATGATGTTAATGCTAGATGTATGCAAGATTAATCTAACAAGATTTAAGTAATAAATGAGATAAATGATCTAAATATGTATGCAATATTCTCAATGAACCTAGAGCAAAAACAATATAATAAGAATATATTCTCTAGCCTTTTTTGAATGAGAGATGAGAGTCTGAATTTATAGAAAATTCAGAAAGAAACCAATGACTGAGATCAAATGATGATGAGCGGTCAAGATTTTCCAAGAGGAAGCACAATCTAGGTGAATTGATGTGATTGGATGCTTTTCTCAATTTTAAAGGAAATTGAACTAAAATTAAGATAAAATCAAGAAAAAACTGATTTATTCTCTATTTCATTCAATTTTGAGATTTAATTGTTTTAATTGCTTTCTTTGAGATTATTTATCAATTTTTAATTTATTTTTCAAGATTGTTTCTAATTGATTTCTTTTTCTGAATTTTTAATTCTTTTTTGTCAATTAATTCCTTTTTTGATTTATTTCCATTTTCGAAGATTTGTGCTCATAATTTCCAATTCCTCTTTCTTGATTTGTTTCCTTTTTTGAAGATTTATGGAAAATTGATTTATTTTTGAAATTAATTCCTCTTTTTGATGATTTAATGGCAAATTGATTTATTTAATTAAATATGCTAGGATATTTAATTAAAATAAATAAGATAATTGTTTAAAATGATTTACTTGGAATGATTTAATTAATAAAATAAATATTTAATTAATATTGAGTGATTATTTTTGCCATGTGACATTTAATGATTTTAGAATTAATTGTGTGCTCAAGATTGATTTAATTGACTTTGGTTAGGACCTTGCTGATGTTGTTGAGATTAGGGGCCCATGGTTTAGATGACCATTTTTAGGGTATTACAGATCTGTCTTACTAGAGTTGTCATGTTCCTTATTCAGGGTGTCACCAACAGTGGCTTTATCTTCAGCCCTATGTACTTCCCTAGTGGTCACCTCCTCCAAGTTTTTGTCAGCTTCTGAAATCTTTTTCTTCTTTTGTTCCTCCAGCTCCTTCACATTCTCTTCCTTTCTCTTTTGTTTGTTTCTAGTCTGAATGTGGACTTTAGTTTTCTTTTTTAGTGAACCCTAGGGTTTCTCCTTCTCAGAATCTTTAGAGAGCTCCTCCTCCAAGGAGGAGCTAATCTGGAGTATTTTGCCTTTAGATTTCTTGCTCTTTAAGGAGGAAGGCCTGGTTTTCAAATGTTTCCTCTTCTTACCTACTTCAGCTTCAGAGTCATCCATACTTTCCTTAGACTCGCTCATTGAATCACTGTCAGAACCCTCATCCAAAGAAAAAACAAAGTCTGACCCTTCCTCCTCAGACTCATAAATAGAGGGTTGAGGGTGGGCAATTTGGTTAGTCTTAAGGTGGTCATAAATTAGAACCATTAAGCCTTGATGTATGGTAGTGTCACCCTTAGGGTTCTCTTTACGAGCCTTAATGGTGGCATTCATAGAACATAACAAAAAATATGGAATGTTAACTTTCTCATCATGCCTAAAATGATTCAACAAAACAAAATGGTAGCCATAAACTTTAGTGAATCTACCATCCAAAGTAATATAGAGCATTATAACAAAAAGGACCTCCCTCCATGGCTTAACAAAAGCTCTAGGAGGATAGTAAGTTTTACTTAGCTTTACCAGGCATTTTTTCTCCTTTTCAGTTTTAGGATATCTTTCAATGGCCTCCTTGCTCACTTTTCTGTCTCTATAGTAGTTGCTTCCTTCCCTTCGAAGACCCATGGCCTGAGCAATGAGGTCTTCATCTATGATGACAGACTAGTCTCCCATCTTCAAAGTGCCCTTTCTCCAGTTTTTACAAAAGAAATTAGTGACTGTGGTGTCCCATCCATGGAACCTCTCCATAAATTTTGAAAACCGCCCTTCTGCAGAATGTTCCAAACCGCCTTCTTTTACTTCCACTCCTTACAATTGCTAGGTTCATAGCGGCATCTATTTCCTCCCATATTTTTTCTATTCAGAGCTGAATGTCAAAACTTGCAGAGAGCTGTAGACAGAGAGTTTCTTCGAGCTACCAAATTTACCTAGAAAGCGTGGGAAGTGATTGATTGAGGGTTATAATAAATGGTGCTGACAATATTATAATTGCTTGAAGCACTCCTTTTAATCCGTTTCATTATTATTTTATCCATTTATGATCTTTGGGGTACTATTATATTAGTCCTTAAAAATGATTGATCTGACATCCTTTAGGAGGCCTTGTTCTTCCTTCCAAGTGGTCATTTCATCTTGATTGACGGCCACATTAGCTGCCCAATCAGCATAACCATTAACTTCACAGTAGATATGAGATATGTAACTTTTCTCAAAAGTGTTAATGAGGTCACTAGCGGCCTTTATAATGTTATTGATAGACCATGATGGCTTAGACGTCCCCTTGAGGCATTTGATGATGTTGTTAGAGTCCCCTTCAATCCATATATAGGGGCAATTCCATCTTTTTACGAGGAGAATACCTTGGAGTGCTTCCATTGCTTTTGCCTTGTGATTTGTTTGGCTTCCTATTGTAATAGTAATCATTTCCTTGCATATACCTTTATCATCTCTAAGAATAGCTCCACATCCCATAGGGCCCATATTACCTTTTTCAGCCCCATCGAAATTGACTTTGGACAAACCATTAGGGGGAGTTTGCCATCTTGCTTCTAATCTTTTGTTTTGCTTGGGGTCAGAACTGCCAACATTCTTCAAACTCCAGGAACTTAAAATGTGAGATTCCAATGGTTTGGTCAAAAAGAAGGGACCCCCAATGATCCTAATGTTCTCCACAATTGCCCATTGTATTTTCTAGAATACAATATCCTGAGTAAGAGAAGTGTCCCTAAAAATACGATTATTTCTTTTTTTTCATAATCCCCACAGAATGTGAGGGAGTGATAGCTGCCACAAAGATCTCAAAAAGGAGTTAGACCAATGGTAATTCCAGGAGTAGAAAAACTCACTGAAAGTGTTAGGAAACACCCAATCAATGCAAAAACTCTTAAAAAATCTTTCCCAAATTGAAGCAAAATAGGAACAGTAGATGGCTAGATGGTCCATGGACTCTTCCTCCTCAAGACACAGAGCACATCTATTAGGAAAGGCAAATCCTCTACCCTTGAGGTTATCTAAGGTCAAGATTTTATTTTGAAGAATAGTCCAATAGAAAAAGTTAATTTTGGGGGTTAGACCCTTTATCCAAGCTTTATACTAGAAAGGATTTTCAGACTGGGTGGGGGAGAGAACACCATACATTGAAGAGATAGTATATTACCTTTGGGTTCATATTTCCAAATGAGGGAGTCTTCCTCCTTATTCAACTAGGTCAAAGACAGATTTTTTTTAAGCTTAATAAGGCTTGGGTGGATACTTTCAATGTTCTGCCATTTATTACCTATCCAATACCCTTCAACTAAAGGACCAAATTTTCTAATATAGGAGGAGGCATACGGGGCCCATTCTAGGATCTCAGTCAAAGGTTTATCAAAAAGCCAAGGGTCTTCCCAGAATTTAACTTTCCTACCATTTCCTACTTTCCAAATAACCCCTTTAGCAATGCTATCTCTGCACTTAGAATCATGATTCCAGATATGGGACCCATTCATACTGATTTTAGAATTGATAAAAGAGGAAAGAGAGGAGGACAAAAGAGAGTACTTCACCAGATTTTACACCATTCACTATCTGAGTGGAACATTCTCTAAACCCGTTTAGATAGGAAATCTTCAATTAGGGTCCAGATTCTTCTCAGGCCTAGACCTCCTTTACTTTTCAGTTTGCATACCTGATCCCAAGCCACAAGAGACATTCTTTTCTTATCCTCAACTCTTGACCATAGAAATTTTCTTTGAATTTTCTCAAATCATCAGCATACTTAACTGGAATTCTAAAAAGGCTTAGGGCATAGATAGGTATGCTTTGAAGAGAAGCTTTTAGAAGTTGAAGCTTTCCAGCTTGACTTAAAAGGGCTCATTTCCAACCAGCTAGATTTTTATGAAATTTGTCCATTAGAGAGCTCCAAAAAGAATCAGGAGGTGCAATGCCCAAGGGGAGGCCAAGATAAGCGGTAGGAAGATCAACAATCCAACATTCCAGGATTCTACTAATTCTATGTTGTCTTCTCTCTGGTGTGTTGATGAAAAAAACTTCACTTTTGACCCAATTAATGAGCTGACCAGATGCAGAGACAAACTTACAAAGAGTGTCCTTCAAGGTTCTAGCTTCTGAGATACTTGATTCCCCCATGACAATGGTATCATCAACAAACTATTGGTGAGAGCATATAAGATAAGCTGAAGAAGGTTGAAGTCCCTTAAAAGATCCTCGCATAACCATGTTTTCCATAGACCTACCAAAACATTCAGCCATAATAATGAAGAGGATAGGGGAAATGGGATCCCCTTGCCTTAGTCCTCTAAATGCTTGGAAGAAAGAGGATGGGGAACCATTATCAAGAACAGCAAAAGAGGCTGAGGTAATAAGATGATTGAAGAGGTCAACACATTTGGTGGAGAAACCATAAGCCACAAGAACTTTCACAAGAAAAGACCAGTCAACCTGGTCATAGGCCTTAGAGAGATCAAGCTTGAGGATGAGACCCTATTTCTTAGCCCTAACAAGAGAATGAATATTCTCATTGACAGTAATAATGAAGTTGAGAATTTGTCTTCCTGGGACAAAACCATTTTGTTGGTGATTAATCAAAGAAGGAAGGACAGTCAGGATTTTGGTGGTAAGAACCTTGGAGATAATCTTGTAAAAAGAATTGCATAAGCTGATTGGTCTGAACTTGTCCATGGAGTTAGCACCTTGGGTTTTGGAAATACGTGCAATGAAAGTGCCATTAATTTCTTTCAAAAGTCTTCTAGCCCCAAAAAATTCCTTGACCCCGTTGGAAACATCTTTCCCTACAATGTACCAGAAATCTTGGAAAAAGAACATAGGGAAGCCCTCTAGACCGGGGGCTTTGTTACCATCAAAAGAAAAAATAGCATTTTTGATTTCCAAGATCGAAGGAATTGAAGAAAGGGAGGCATTCATCTGCTCATCAATGAGACAAGGAGTATTTTGAAGAAAATAAGATTGAGCATTAGCGTCCAACCTATGATCCCTCCTCAGAAGTTCCAAAAACTACCTTTTGGCCTCATTCCTTATCTCTTCCTCCTTGACCAGCTCCCCATTATCCACTACCAATTTTGTAATCCTATTTTCCACTTTATGTTTGATCGTCGACATATGAAAAAATCTTGTATTCTTATCTCCTTCCTTTAGCCAAGTGCATCTTCATCTCTACTTCCAAAAAGTTTCCTCTTTAGCAATGATTTCATGGTATTTTTTAAGGGTCTCATTTTCTTCAGCAATAGACATAGTACTGAAACCATCATTCTGAATTTGGACCTATATTTTCTTAAGGTCATCCTGGACTTTACCTTTGGCCTCAAAAATGTTCCCAAAGCTAGACTTATTCCAGAGTCTAATATTGTCCTTAACACTTTTGAGTTTCTTTACAACTCTGTACATAGCAGTTCCCTTCGCTTGGATACTCCACCATTTCTAAATATTACGAGTGATATCAGGGTGATGAGTCCACATCTTTTCAAATCTGAAATGAAAATGTCTTCTTCTATTAATTGGGTCAGCTATTAAGATGATGGGAAAATGATTTGACCCAACCCGGATGTGGGCAGACAGGGAGCAGAAGAAATGTTTGTACTAGTCATTAGAAATAAGAGCCCTATCAAGGCGAACTTGGATAAAATCATTACCAGTTCTCCTATTAGTCCATGTGAAATTGCATCCCTGTATCTCCACATCATTGAGAGCCTGTGTATTTATAAAGTCCATAAGGGTCAACCTACTTTCCAACTAAGAGGATCTTCCACCAAATTTTTCCTCCTCTCTCAAAGGAGTATTAAAGTCTCCCATGACTAGCCAGCTAAGATTCTTGAAGCTGTCCCTAGTTTCTATAAGTTTTTTCCAGAAGGAGTTTCTAGATTTCAAGGTGTTGGGTGCATAAATGTTGGTGAGGACCCATGATGTTCCATCTTTTATATGCTCAAATCTAAGGCAAGAGAAACAAATTTCTTGAATAAGAACATGGCCTTTGACACTATTAAGATTCCAAATGGTAGCTATGCCTCCCGAAGCACCTTCCGAACTACCACCACTAATACTCCCATTTTTACAAAACTTCAAAGATTCAAATTTTTCACTACTCATTTTAGTCTCTTGAATTAGAAAAACATCAAGTTTACTATCCCTTATCATATTCCTAATAATATCATGTTTATGAGGATTATTAAGTCCCCTAATATTCCAAGAGATAATCTTCATAGTTACTTACCGATTCCTAACTCCTTAAGAGTCTTCTGAGTCCCATCTGCAATGTTCTTACTGACCTCCTTGTCTCTGACTTTATGGTTAGAAGGTCAACCTAGGGAAGAGGAGATATACCCAACAACTACTTGAGCTATTCTACTAGATTTCCTTAGTTGAGAAGCCGAGGGAGTGGATCCTTTCTTGTTCCTTTATTTTGGTATTTTCTAGTCAGATTCTTTCTTGAGAACTGCTTCCAAATTACTGAGGATTCTGGATATTTCATCTTCATTGCCCCAATTAGGGAATCTAGAATCATGTGAAGCATTGTTTATTGTATTTGAGTTTTGATCTGAATCCGAAAGGTTCATACCTAGTATTGCACATTTTTGGGCTTCTTGCATTTCAGAGCTTATCATGAGTGGGGAAGAGTCAGTCTTTTCTTCTTGGGAACTAGAGATCTCCCCTTCCTCAAGTTGTTCCTCTTTCTTTTGCATTTCCTTACCAGCATAAGTATCAACGATTACCACTTCAGCTATTTTTTTTGAATATTCAGTCTGTTCTTTCAATTCCTCTATTTGGATCTGCTCTGTCATAGGGTTGTTTACTTTGGTTAACTCATTTCTCAATACTTCTTGGGTTGGGGGATTGGAGATAGAAGTTGAGGATACCACTTCCTTATTTTCCCCCAAGGGTTCAGAATAGTTGTTGTTAATAAAGTCAGCTTCCTTATTTTCTAAGTTTTTAACTTGCCATACCTTTTTTCTAGAACCTTTTTACTTTCAACTGGGGGTTTAGTCTGCTTGAACTCTCCTTTAGGTTTGATAGGACAAGATTTTGCCCAGTGACCTACTTTCTTGCAATGGAAGTAGGAAAAGGGGATAGATTCATATTCTATTTGTTGTTTCCATGTCCCCAACTTTGACACTATATCTATATGTTCTGGCATGTTTGCATCATGGGCTATCCCTACACAAAACCTAGCATGAGTGAGTCTCCTTTTTGAAGCTATGACTGGGTCTATAGAGAGGAGTTCACCAAAGGAGCTTGCTATTCCTGAGAAGATTTTTTTTGCCCAATATTTAAGAGGTAGACCTGGTAACTTTACCCAAACTGGAACTTGTGCCAAAAGAGAGTCATTCATGTTCAGATTCGGATGCCATTTTCAAAGAACCAAGGCTATCTTTCCTACCATCCAGTGACTGCCACAAACTATCCTTAATTTATCTTCTTCACATGAGAAAGTAAAAGATAGGAGGCCTTTAGGCAAAGCCAAGATTTCAACATTACCCTTTAGAGCCCATTTCCGTTTGACATAAGCCCTTACAACTTTGATGTTTGGACACGAATCCATAAATTTTCCTACCAAGGAGTTCGACATACTATTTATATTATGATCCAGAACCAGATCAGGGATAGGGATAGAGAAATTTCTACCGGTTGGATCAAAAATATTCTTGATAGGAGGTAAAGAGAATTTACCAAATGGTTTTGTTCCAAAAAGGGATGACCATTTTCTAGATTCTTTTCCGTTGTCCAAGGTCTCTTCATGTGGGCTGGACCCCCCACTGGACCCCTCCCCCAAAAACCCAGAACCCACTTCTTCTCTGGCAGAGTACCACCAATCTGCAGAATGTCAATAGCCTTTGGAATTCCCGAAGGCTTGTCCTTCTCTCCCATAGGACCAACTTCTTCACTCTAGCCGCTCCCATCATTGGAACCAGAGTTCCTGCCTTTCAGAGAATTTGAATTTTGAATTCTCCTATTGTTGCTTCCTAATCCTCCCAACTACATCCTCATTACCGATGTATGGTCTTGTTTATCTTTGATCTTTATGATGTTTATTTGATTATCCTCTATTGATATGTGATTGATAGTGTTGTTGTATAGATGATTTATGCGAGCTCCGCATGTATCATTTGATGATGAAGCTCCTTCTTTGTTGTAATTTGGAAGAGGATTTTTAAAGGCATCATGATCACCATTCATCTTAAGACCATCAACCGTTAAATAACCTCTATTGAGCATATATTGAACAATGTTTTTAAGCCTCATGCAATCATTTGTGTGATGTCCTTTGTTTCGATGAAAATCACAAAAATGCGAGTCATTCCACCAAGGTGGTTTGATTCAGGGTTCGAAATTATTGATGGCTGGTAATGTGATGATCTTGTTTGCCAGGAGTTCGCGAAATGTTGATTTTAAGGATTTCCCAAAGGGTGTGTAAATACGTCTATTTTGGAAATTGTTGGTGTTATCCCTAGGATTTAGATTAGTTCCTTGATTTGTATTGTTGCCGTGGGTATTTTTGGTGGTGTCTGTATTTGAAGGTCCGTGATTGGCATTTGGTGGATAAGTGTTAGTGCCTTGGTTAACACCCTTTTGATTCTTGTTATCCTAAGGATTACCTGATAAAGCCAATACTAGTTGTTTGGACTTCATATCATTAGCATCAGTTCCTCCCTCATTAATAGTGTTTTTGTTTCTGGTCTAGAATTTGGATTTGTCTAAGGTGTTGTTGCTATTCTAGTTGTTAAAATGAGAGTTGGATGAGTTAGTTCCTTCTTTGAAGAACTTCAATGTTCCCTTCTTGATGCATGCTTCCTCTACTTGGATTATGTTTTTGATTAACCTAGCAAAAGATGGTATGCATTGGAGCTTGAGTATATAACACATCTCACTATTTAGATTGTCGACAAAAATCTCCATCTTTTCCTTTTCAGGAACATCTCGAGGATATCTTGAAACCATCTGTCTCCAACATTGAAGAAACACCATGAATGTTTCATTATTTTTCTGTTTGGTATTACATACATCCAGTATGGTGATTTTGTGTTGAATATTGTAGGAGTATTGAGTGATAAATTTATTGACCAACTCATCAAAGGATCTGACGGGAGGTGTAAGTTTAGAAAACCACTCCATTATTTGCCCTCCCAAACTTCTTGGGAATAGCCTCATCAAATAAGTGTCATCATGAGCAAATTCAAGGCTCATGGTACAAAACTACCGAACATGATCATGGGTTTCACTCTTACTAACATACCTATCATATTTGGGTATATCTAAATTCAAGGGAAATGGTATCATGTTTAATCTCCTATCAAAGGGGTAAGGACAAAT
Source organism: Cryptomeria japonica (assembly GCF_030272615.1). NCBI lineage: Eukaryota > Viridiplantae > Streptophyta > Pinopsida > Cupressales > Cupressaceae > Cryptomeria > Cryptomeria japonica. The sequence goes on from NC_081413.1 coordinate 2,992,744, forward strand.
TTCATTTAAGGAATATTGTACTATGGTCCCCTATTGCATTTCCTACATTTGTCTTTGCAGCATTTGCATTTATTGTGTAAGAGCAACCATGGGCGCAGTTGTTTGCTGAGGAAAAGGTTCTTTTCTTTCGTTATCCCTAGTTCAGTTATGGGTGTGTTCTGGTATGTTATGTTGTTCAGGTATGTTTTGTTCAGGGTCACGTGTTTCCTCTTCTCTCTATTGTTATTGATAAGCGTAATTTTGAGACCTTGTCCTAAAGATTTCAGTGTTGAAGTCTTCAGGAGTCCTAACTCCTTTTCTTGTTAGCATGAGCATGTATTTTTCTTTGTCAGCCTCTATGAGTTTTTCCATAAGTTTTTGGAATGAAGAGTTTTATTTACATTCTTGAAGGAGCTTCTCAGTGATCTCCGTAGACGTATAAAAATGACCACTTTCCTAAATGAATATTTAATGTTCATTTTATTCTCATTCCTCTATTTAATTAAATTAAATTTAATTAAAGCATTCACATTCATCTATTTGATTAAATAAGTTATTCGATTTATTTAATTAAATTCACCTAGGCCTTTCATATCATTTAATTGAATAAATCACTTTATTTAATTAAAACCCCTTTCTACTCTTTTTAATTAAATTTATATTTAATTAAATTGTTCACTTCAAATAAATAAATCTAATTTATTTAAATCCCCCACTTGCATCTATTGTTGTTGAAATAAAGCAATTTATTTTAATTAAAACTACTCTCCATCCACTTGCATTCTCCTACATCTCCCACTTGCTTCTCTGAAACCTCTTCTAAATACTTATAATCATTTCTAATTTAGCCTAATCCATCTCCTAAATATTGTCACATCCCTAAGCAAAGTGAAGTCACTTCTCAAACCCTTAAAGTCTTCAATAACCATTAAAGGCTTTATGTCCTCAACAAGTTAACCTTGAAAGTCTTGAATAACCATTAATGGTTAACTCAACCTTCTTACATGGTTAGAGACTTTTTGGCTAACTCAACCCTCATCTAACCCATGGGTCTCATCAAGCATTGATGGCTTTAACCTTGGTTATCCGTTTAACCCTTCCACAAGAGTTTATCCTTTGGGTAAAAGTTTTATCCAATGGGTAACCTTAATCTAACCTTAACCCTTACCTTCTAAGGTAACCATGAGGTCTTCTCAAACATTTAATGCTTCTTACATCTCCTCTCAAGTAGTCTTATGTTGACAATTGTCACCATTTCAGTGGTAAGAATTATAAACATGGATTGATAACTTTCAATCCTGGCCCTTTATAGGATCATCCAATCTTGGTACTTCATTACCCTATTCTTCCTATAAATAGAGCTCTCATTCCTCCATTTCATATCCAAGTCTTTAATATCAAACTTATAGACATTTTACTCAAGATCCAAGTTTAATGCATCTAGTCTATACTCATTTTTGTTAAGCATTTTAATCCCTCTTTGAATAGAAATAATCGAATAATCATTTTAGAAGTATTTCTCTTTATCATAATAATCATATTAAGGTAGTGTATCATGTTAGGATAGTTCTTTTACTAATCCTTTCATCTTATCATCATATACATGCTAGTTTACTTCATCTTTTGTTAATATCATGCATATTAGGATTGCATTCAAGTTAGATTGATCAAACATCCCTCATTTTCATGATTGTCATCCCTAAGTCACTTTGCTCAAAGATCTGAGAGCAATGGCATTGTCTTGAGGGGTCTTGTGAGATAGAGAACAATGGAACATCCCTTGGGAAGTTGAGCTATTTCATATAGCTCCATAACTTGCACCAAGAGTCCCATTGGTTTGTGGACAAGTTGTGAATTCGTAATATTCATTTCATCGAACCACTTTTCCCACATACATTTTTGGCGCCCACTGTGGGGCATAACCCCATTTATCAAATCATTTTTGATGTAGGACTAAATTTGCAGGTACGTGGAAAACTTGAATCGGCATGTGGATACCATTCTGTAGTGCATCCGTTCTTTCCTTTGGTGTATCTTGCTGACTATTTGCGTGTTGATACCATACCTTAGTGCATCGAGACTTAATGTTAACGTATATCATTTCTGCTATTTCCTGTAGGTCTCGACACTTTAAAGCATCAGTGTAGTGCTTTAAGACAATAGTGTAGCATATCTGGGCTTTTTGCTAGTGCATCCATTCCATTCTATAGCACATCTAGTTCGTAGATTAGCACATGACAGACACAGAAAGAAAAACAAAATTGTAACAGAGAGAAAAAATAGACTTGTAAAATTCCACCTTAAAAATTTTGTTTTCTAACTGGTTTTTGTTGCAGGTGACTAACATTTGTTTGCAGGATCAAGAGATTTTCCTTTTACTAAGTTTAGGCTTGTGATTAAATTTTTATTTCTAACTTGGTTAAGTTAGTTATTTAAATTTTTCTTCATTTCCTCATTAGTTAAAATTGAACTCATTTTCATTTTGGAGTACTTAAAAAGAACAACAAACAAAACCTTACTTTGCTTTCATAGGAAGAGAAAACACTTCAAATTTGGGTTTTAAAAAGAGCAAGACAAACCTTTATTTATGCAAATTCTTAAAAAGAACCTCACCATCCTTTGGTGTCCAAAAGGATCCATTACTTTTCTTGCATAAGTTAAAGAACCTCACTTGTTTTCAAGTTCTAGATAGAACAAAAGAGGGAAATCTTTCCACTATCGAATTCATTTTGTTGACCATCTCAAAAATTTGCTTTGTTGACCCGGATTTTATTACTTAGCCTAAAAAAAATCACTAATTTGGGAGTTAAAAAGAACACCATGCCTTTTTGGAGCAACATCTCCCACTAGAATTAGCAAACAACTGAATTGTGGGATTAAAAACAATCATTTTGTGCCTTGTCTTCAAAGTGGAAGGTATATGCTCTCCACTTAACTGGGTGACCAAAAAGCCAAACCACTCTTATGCTTTCAGTATTTCAAGCATTTACAACCTTTAGCAGGCCTGCCCTCCCGAGTTGCTCTTAGAGTGCCATTTAAATGGTCGGTGAGAGGGGAGAGACCTAAGTGGGAAATGACATTATCACCAAGTGTTCCAACCCACTATAATGAAAAGTGGAGGGTGACGAAAGTCCCTTTCAATGGTTTCGTGTAGTGATTAGCCTTCCCCTAGTATCTTTACGATACATAAATCCTTTGTTATAAAGGTTGGGAAGCCTCCTGAGAGAGTTTATCACTCACGGCCAAACAAGAAGCTTGATTATGAACCTTAGAGATAGAAACCTTGAGCCGAGTCAGTATCCAGACATCTTCAATATCATAGTGCAAGGGTGGGGAAGAATCCACCCCCAAGATTACTCCCCATATATCTCCCAAGATAGTGTTGGCATTATGTGAACCGGTATAAGGACATTATAACATTGTATGTTGTCATTGATGTCAATATGCTGCAGATAAGGGAACCAGCATGTTACCGAGAACCTATATATGTGAGAACTGGTATAACATTGTAAACTGGTATGTGTGCCAAAGTGAAGTAGTGTGTCTATTCAAGGTAAACCGACATTTTGATATGAGAACCGATATATGGAAGCTTTGTATGACTACTGGTTGGTAGACTCAGGGTTTCCGGTTGGCAGTCTCAGGGTTTCCGGTTGATGAGTTTCAAGCCTATGTAACTCAACTGGTGACTTTGTATGATGAGTTAGCATTGCAATGAAGAACATACTGCATTGCCACGTCAGCCTTGTGCACGTGAAGGAACCTACATGGAGGAGATTGTTCCTATCTACCTCGGGAATGTGCGAAGTCTGTAAACAGTGAAAACGCGTGATGGGTTATCAGCTGCCATGAAAGCGGTGGAAAATGAATGATGGAGAACATCTTGAGATCGATTCAAGACTACTGCATTTAATGCAATGTGCTCAACGGTTAGGATTGAACCATTTGAATTGCTTAACCTAACAGGTTTTGGGTTTAGGGTTTATGCTACCAACCTATCTATTTTCCTATAAGGTCGATGTTGTGTTTCTTTCTAAAGTTGTTGGCAAAAGTTGTGTGTGTATATCCAAGAGAAGAGATACATGATTCTTGCCAGACCAAAGGAAATAAGTGATACCTGCAGAGTGTTAGTGCAGAAGGTGTTGAGGAGCTAAAGTGGATCTGTATTGGCATTGAGTGCTACTATGAGATCATTGTAATACCTATTGATCTCTAACCATTTCAACAGTTGAGAAATCCCTTAAAAGGGTAGCTTTAACTGGCTTATAGTAAATCCTTTGACAGGGTGACTCAAAACCATTGAGTTCTTGAAATCCTCTAACAAGGTAACCTTTAATAGGGTTTAACCCTTAACCGGGTATTCTAGCCATCCCTTAACAGGGTGATCCCTAACAGGATTGGTTCTTAATAGAACCTATTGTGTCAGTCTTTAACCAAACAAGGTTCCTAACAAAGTGGACTTCTAAAGAGTTCAAAACAGCTTGTGGGTATTCATCCCCACCATGGTTTTTCCTAGTTGGGTTTCCATGTGAAAAATTTGTGTGTCATGTGTGGTGTTTTTCATGTGATGGTTCATTGTCTTATGTCAGATGGTAAAACATGTTGAACTAGCTGCTAGTATACTTTTGGTGATAGATTACCTATTCTTACACTAGTGTGAAATAGAAATGAATTATTAGAGTGTATGAAAAGATAAGTGTCAACCGGTTCATGCATGTCTCAGTTATTCTGAATTTAGCTAGTTGTACTCTGTTTAAGACTGATGTTATTATCTATTTGCCAAAGCACAGTGTCTACTGACAAACCAGTTTTGGGAATGTGTTTTTGTCTATACTAATTCACCCCCCCCTCTCAGTACTGGTTTGATACTATCTGTTCATCATTGATTTATCAATTGGTATTACAGCATCCCCCAGGTCCTTTGTGTTGTAAGCTTAACCACTTGAGGGAAAGATCCTATTGTAATGATGAAGTGGGAAGGTCCAAAGTTGAATAGAGACAATTTCAAAATATGGAAAGACAGAATGAAGATATACATCAAAAGCATGGGTGCTCAACACTGGAGCTATGTTGAGAATGTTTATGTTGCTCCTACCGGTACTCTCACCGATGATCAAAAGAGAGAAATACAAGAGAATGGGCAAGTCATGGAAGCCCTAATCAGTATTTTATTTGATATTGAGTTTATTGATGTCCAAGATTAAGTAAATCCCAAAGAAGTATGGGATACTCTTGAAAATATCTATGGAGGTGATGAGCATGTAAAACAAGCTAAGGAAGAAAGCCTTAGAGGGAAGTTTGAAGACACGTCGATGGTTGAAGGTGAAACCATTCAATAGTATGGTATAAGAATCGAAACCGTTGTCAGAGATATCAAGAGTGCAAGTGGTAAAATGGAAGATTCCACTGTGGTAAGAAAAGTTCTGAGATCCTTATTACTGGTCTATGCAATAAGGGTTGCTGCTATTTAGGAGTTGAGATCAATAGACAAGACTAAGGTATCCCTTGACTCCATCATTGCAAAGTTGATAGCCTATGAGCTAAATAGTTTTGATGGCAGTATTCAAAAGACTGAATCATCTTTTAAAGCCTCTACTGTATCATCAAGAAAAGGAAAGGAAGCATGCACCAGTGGTGAACCAAGGCAGAGCAGAGAAATGGATGATGAGGAGATCCTGATGGAATTTGAAGCTCTTCTTGCCAGGAAACTTCCAAAAGGAATTGGTAAATACAGAGGTAAGATCCCTTTGAAATGCTTCTCTTGCAATCAGATAGGACATATTGCTATAAACTGTCCTAATGGTGATATCAAGGACAAATTGGAAAGGTTCAAGAAATTCAAAGGAGGAAAATGAAGAAACTATTTTGTGGTAGTTGATGAAGGTGTTATAGATGAGGAATCTAAAGATGAAGAAAATGAAGATATTGTCTTTGTTGCTGTCAAGGAAGAAGTGTTAGACAAGAAGGCTCTTGTCTCCCACTTTGATAATTCCAATGAGTGGATTATTGATAGTGGCTATTCTCACCATATGACTGGTGACCAGAGCATGTTTCTATCCTTGGAAGAGTATGATGGTGGTGTGGTTTGTTTTGGTAATGATGCACCATGTTTGGTCAAAGGAAGAGGGTCCATCTCTCTGAATGGAAAGAGTAGTGCTGACAATGTGTATTGGGTTGATGGTCTCAGACACAACCTTCTGAGTGTTGCCCAGCTAAATGATAGTTGTCTCACTCTGGAATTCAAGAAAGGAGTGTGCAGAATCAAAGGAAAGAATGGTGAAATGGTGGCCACCAGCATGTAGACCAAAGGTAACCTATTTCAGTTGAATGAAAATATCAGTACATGTCTCATGGCCAAGTTTGATGACAGCTGGATATGGCATAGGAGACTTTGTCATGTAAACTTTGATAACATTGTGAAGGCCAGTCATATGAAGGCTGTTAGAGGGTTTCCCATGCTGAGAAAATCGGAAAACACCTTGTGCAGAGAGTGTCAACTGGGGAAAATGTCTTCCTCAACTTTTAAAGGTAAATCTTTTTTTGCAGACAATTTACTTGATCTTGTGCATATTGATTTGTGTGGTCCTATGAAAACTAAGAGTGTGCAGGGAGATAGGTATTTCATGATTCTAACTGATGATTGCTCAAGAATGATGTGGGTCACATTCTTGAAAGATAAGTCTGAAGCTTTTGGAAATTTCAAAGCTTTCAGAGCATTAGTGGAGAAGGAAAGTGGTAAAATGATCAAGTGCCTTAGAACTGATCAAGGAGGGGAATTCACTTCCAATGAATTCAACAAGTATTGTGAGGAATATGACATCAAGAGGTAGCTGTCTGCCCCCCGGACTCCACAATAGAATGGCCTAGCAGAGAGGAATAACTGGACTGTGGTTAAAGCAACAAGAACAATGTTGATCCAAGGGAAGGTAGCTCACACCTTTTGGAGAGAAGCGGTGAGCACTGTAGTGTACACAATGAATCGGGTACTCATCAAGAAAGGAAAAGACAAGAATCCTTATGAGTATTGGACCGGTAAGACTCCAACAGGAAGCTACTTTAGAATGTTTGGTAGCAAATGCTATATCAAGAAGAGTGAACATCAGAGAAAGTTCGATGCAAAATGTGATGAAAGAATATTCCTAGGATATTCCACCAAGAGCAAAGCTCTCAAATATTTCAACAATAGGACTTAGAGAATTATGGAAAGCATCAATGTTAAAGTTGATGAAAACTTTGGAAAACTTGAGGAAACCGACAGTAAGAAAGTAAGAGATGAACCGGTAGTAGCCTTATGGGAACCGGTTGCTAACTAGCCAAGTACCAACAACAATGTCCCTTCACCGATGAATGCTGATGCAGATGAAGATGAGGATAAAGAAGAAAAGCATGAGGAATTAGTCAAGACCATTCCTTGGTATGTCAAGCTAAATCATGATCCTAATCAGATCATAGGAGATAAGGCAGGAATCCTTACAAGAAGAAAGGTCAAAGAAAATTCTTGTATGATCTCTGAATTTGAGCCTAAATCATTTAAAGAGGCACATAAAGATAAGGACTGGATCAAGGCAATGGAGGAGGAACTTGACTAGATAGAGAAGAATGGTACATGGTCTCTGGTACCGAGACTGGAGCATAAAAATGTCATTGGTACCAAATGGGTTTTCAGAAACAAGCTAAATGAGGATGGCACAGTGATTAGAAACAAAGCTAGACTAGTGTGTAAAGGATATGCTCAAGAAGAAGGAGAAGACTATGGAGAAACCTTTGCTCCTATAGCCAGATTGGAAGGAGTTCGTATGCTTCTTGCATATGCAGCCTTTAAAGGATTCAAAGTATATCAAATGGATGTAAAATCTGCATTCCTAAATGGTGTACTTCAAGAGGAGGTGTATATAGAGAAACCAGATAGGTTTTCCCTATTTGAAGACAGTGACATGGTGTGTAGGCTACATAAAGCCTTGTATGGTTTAAAGCAGGAACCCAGAGCATGGTATGAATGTCTGCACTCCCACCTGCTAAAGATTGGATTTGAAAGAACAAGTGAAGATAGCAATATCTACTTGAAATCTGAAAGAGATCAAATCCTGATCTGTGAGGTATTTGTTGATGACAAGATGAGTCATGAGTTTGCAGATGAGATGAAGAAAGAGTTTGAAATGTCACTCATAGGGGAAATTAAGTTCTTCATTAGACTGTAGATTCAGCAGATGAGAGATGGAATCTTTATCACTCAGTCCAAATATGTCAAAGAGGTGTTGAAGACCTTTGGCATGGAAGATAGCAAACCATTTGGTACACCGATGGTGACTAGTTGTAAACTATCCAAAGAGGATGACTCAGCATTGGTTGATGAGAAGGAATACTGACCAATGATTGGTAAATTGCATTATGTCATGCATAGCAAACCAGATATTGCACATGCAGTTGGCATCACTGCAAGGTTTCAGAAAATTCCAAGAGAATCCCACTTGGTTGCAGTCAAGTGGATTCTTAGGTGTCTGAAGGGAACAATTGACTATGGATTGTGCTATCCATATGGCAAAGACTTCAACTTGAAAGTATTCACAGATGCTGATTGGGTAGGTAATGTGGATGACTGGAAGAGCACAATAGTTGGTGCATTCTTTCTTGATGGTAGACTAGTCTCATGGATGAGTAAGAAGCAGAGTTGTATCTCTCAGTCTACGGTAGAAGTAGAGTATGTTGCAGCTTTCATGAACTGCACTCAAACAATTTGGATGAAGCATGTATTGAATGGCTTCAAAGTTCCTGTATCTGAACCAGTACATATATTTTGTGACAATACTAGTGCAATTAACATCTCCAAGAATCTGGTTTTACATTCTAGAACCAAGCACTTTGAGCTTAAATATCATTTCTTGAGGGAAAAGGTTCAGAACAAAGAGATTGCACTAGAACATGTTTCCAGTAAGGAGCAGTTAGCAGATATATTCACCAAGCCTCTCCCAAAGGCTACATTTATGTACTTTAGAGGTGAGTTAGGGGTGCTACCCCTTCAGGAGGTAAAATAAAGGTGTATACTCCACATCAGTCAAGTATTTCATAGTCAAAATTCTCTTCAGATTGATGTGTTGACAGATGCTACTCCTCAGGGGGAGCAATAAAATGGAACAGAAAAATCCTGTGCCTCAACTTTGGCATTGTTGTCAAAGGGGGAGAAGAAGTGAAGTGGAGAAGATATCTTTGTATATTTCCATCAATGCCAAAGGGGGAGATTGTTGGCATTATGTGAACCGATATAAGGACATGATAACATTGTAAGTTGTCATTGATGTCAATATGCTGCAGATAAGGGAACCGACATGTTACCGAGAACCTGTATATGTGAGAACCGATATAACATTGTAAACTCGTATGTGTGCCAAAGTGAAGTAGTGTGTCTATTCAAGGTAAACCGGCATGTTGATATGAGAACCGGTATATGGAAGCTTTGTATGACTACTGGTTGGTAGTCTCAGGGTTTCCAGTTGGCAGTCTCAAGGTTTCCAGTTGATGAGTTTCAAGCCTGTGTAACTCAATCGATGACTTTGTGTGATGAGTTAGCATTGCAATGAAGAATAGACTGCATTGCCACATCAGCCTTGTGTACGTGAAGGAACCTGCATGGAAGAGATTGTTCCTATCTACCTTGGGAATGTGCGAAGTTTGTAAACGGTGAAAACGCGTGATGGGTTATCAGCCGCCATGAAAGCGGTGGAAAATGAACGATGGAGAATGTATTGAGATTGATTCAAGACTATTGCATTTAGTGCAATGTGCTCAATGGTTAGGATTGAACCATTTCAATTGCTTAACCTAACAGGTTTTGGGTTTAGGGTTTATGCTACCGACCTGTCTATTTTCCTATAAGGTCGATGTTGTGTTTCTTTCTAAAGTTGTTGGCAAAAGTTGTGTGTGTGTATCCAAGAGAAGAGATACGTGATTCTTGCCAAACCAAAGGAAAGAAGTGATACCTGCAGAGTGCTAGTGTAGAAGGTGTTGAGGAACTAAAGCGGATCTATATTGGCATTGAGTGCTACTATGAGATCATTGTAATACCTGTTGATCTCTAACCATTTCAACAGTTGAGAAATCCCTTAACAGGGTAGCTTTAACCGGCTTACAGTAAATCCTTTGACAGGGTGACTCAAAACCATTGAGTTCTTGAAATCCTCTAACAAGGTAACCTTTAACAGGGTTTAACCCTTAACTAGGTATTCTAGCCATCCCTTAACCGGGTGATCCCTAACAGGATCGGTTCTTAACAGAACCTATTGTATCAATATTTAACCAGACAAGGCTCCTAACAAAGTGGACTTCTAAAGAGTTCAAAATATCTTGTGGGTATTCATCCCCACCATGGTTTTTCCCAGTTGGGTTTCCACATGAAAAATCTGTGTGTCATGTGTGGTGTTTTTAATGTGATGGTTCATTGTCTTATGTCAGATGGTAAAACATGTTGAACTAGCTGCTAGTATGTTTTTGGTGATAAATTACCTGTTCTTACACTAGTGTGAAATGGAAATGAAGTATTAGAGTGTATGAAAACATAAGTGTCAACCGGTTCATGCATGTCTTAGTTATTCTAAATTTAGCTGGTTGTACTATGTTTAAGACCGGTGTTATTGTTTGTTTGCCAAAGCACAGTGTCTACTGAAAAACTAGTTTTGGGAATGTGTTTTTGTCTATATTGATTCACCCCCCCTCTCAGTACTAGATTGATACTATCCATTCATTATTGAGTTATTAGATAGCTACTCAATTATGAATCAATTCACTTTGGGTTAATTTCTGGCAAAAGGCAAAAAAATGAGCACCCCCTAGATGGTGACATGACTGTTTGAGCTGACAGATTATCGAGACTAGTGGGATATGATATTGTTGATGACCCTTGAATAAAGAGTTTGCATCAATTGTATTATTTGTATCCAAACCTATGAAAAAATTGGGGATTTGAACATATCCTCGCAGAACACACTCTTTGTTTAGAATAGGCAAAAATGGTTGTCTTTTTCATGTTGTGTTTGCATTTTATACTTCTGAAAATCATCTATCAAAGTTGAGAAAGTGTTAAAATTTCCAAAAAAACCCACAAAAAAAATGAAACAAGGCAATTTAGTGCATAGGAGCAACATCCTAGTGCATCTGAAGCAAATTTTGGCACTTCGAAGCTTAAACTTAGCACATTCATTTTCAAAAAACAACACATAACCATCTGAACATTTAGAAATTTACCACTAGCACTCTTAGGCACCATATTAGTGCATTGGAGCATCGGCCTAGCGCATTGGGGGCAAACTGTAGTGCTTTGAGTCTAAACATTAGCGCATAACCATTCCTAAAATAATAGAAGTCAAAACATTGGTTTAGCGCATAGCATAGGCAGCTTAGCGCATAACCATTCCTAAAATAACAAAAGTTAAAAAATTGGTTTAGCGCGTAGCACAGGCATCTTAGCACATTAGTGGTTTTAAGCAGTGCATCTAGTCTCTGTCTTAGCCAATAGATAAAACTGTGAAAAATAGAGAACAAAACAAAATATTTTTGAAAATTTTAACATTAGTTTCAAACACCCTTTTTGATCTTCCGTTGACCTCATTGGGCAAAAATTGAGTCAGAACATCAGAACTATTCCAGACAATCAAACAATCAAATAAGTCATTCTTAGAACAACAATTGTCAAAATCTAAAACTAGATAAGGATAAACACTTTCTCCTATCAAAATCGGGTTCCATCATCACACTGATCAAAAGGTCCACCAATTAAATGGATTCCATCATCAAAACATATCTCGTTTAAACCTAAGTTGTCAAATCAAGTTTCCATATCAGGAAGGCTCTTATTCCATATCATTTGACACACTTTGTCATGAGGGGGCATCTAAACCTTCATTTGATAAAATTAGGCTTAAGTTTTCAAACAAAGTATCATAATCCTACCAAATCAAAGGAAACCATTGATCACCTATGTATGACCACTCACATTTTGAGAAGAAAAAGTCTTCATCATAACAATAAGTTGAAGAAACGACAACCTAGCTCCCAGAAACTTGTTAAAAGGAATAGATTTCTCTACATCAATCACCAAATCTTCAAATCTCATTGCACATTTCTCCGTCATATGCATTTATATCTTCGGTCAAACAAATTTGATGAAGAGCCATTGAGAAGTAGAGCTTTTTGCCAAAAATCAGCATTCAACCAACGCTTAAATTGTGGAGGAAAGATCAATCTAGCTTTCTTCCCGGAAGTTTGCATCACTTATAACATACCTCAATTTGAACCACCAACTCCCGAACAACATGAAGAAGAGGAATTCATCCCCTTTGTCATAGAAAGTTTTTACTAGATGTTCGCTGTCACTCACTCTCAATAAAACAAGCAAAGAGAACCACAACTAGAATCCAGTATGGGTCGAAGATTATCAAATCCTTTTGAATATCCAAATCTAGAAGACATAAAGAATTCTAAGGAGCTCCTCCAAGAATGTCAAGAAAGCACCTCATTTCAAAAAATTATGGAAAGACTCATAGAGACCGACAAAGAAAAATACTTTCTCATGCTAACAAGCAAAGGAGTTAGGATCCCTGAAGACTTCGATTTTGAAATCTTTAGGACAAGATCTCAAAATTATACTTATCAAGAACAACAAAGAGAAGAGGAAGCACGTGACCCCGAGGAAAATATACCTGAGCCCAGCATACCAGAACACACACATACCCGAACTAGGGATAATGAAAGGGAAGAACTCTTCCCTCGGCAAACAAATGCACCCTTGGTTGCTCTTACACAACAAATGCAAATGCTGCAAAGACAAATGCAAGACATGCAATAGGGGACCACAGTACAATATTCCTTAAACAAAATTTGTCATTACCCTTTTGATAGAAGGTTAAACATGATACCTTTTCCCCCAAATTCAGATATTCCCAAATTTGACAAATATGATGGTAAGAGCGATCCTCGCGATCATGTTCAGGAGTTTTGTATCATGATCCTTGAATTTTACCATGATGACACCTATTTGATGAGGCTATTCCCAAGAAGCTTGGGAGGAAAAACCATGGAGTGGTTATCCAAACTCACACCTCCTGTCAGATCCTTTGATGAGTTGGTCAATAAATTTATCACTCAATACTCCTACAATATTGAACATGCAATCACCATGCTAGATGTGTGCAATACCAAATAGAAAAGCAATGAAACATTCATGGTGTTTCTTCAACGTTAGAGAAAGATGGTTTCAAGATATCCTCGAGATGTGCCCGAAAAGGAAAAGATGGAAATTTTCATTGACAATCTAAATAGTGAGATGAATTACATACTCAATCTCCAATGCATACCATCTTTTTCCAAGTTGATAAAAAATGGAATCTAAGTAGAGGAGGCATGTATTAAAAAAGGAACATTGAAGTTCTTCAAAGAAGGAACTAATTCATCCAACTCTCATTTCAACAACCAAAACAACAACAACAACTTAGATAAATCTAGGTTCTTGACCAGAAACAAAAATTTTGGCAATGAGGGAGGAACTAATACTAATGATATAAAATCCAAACAACTAGTATTGGCTTTATTAGGTAATCCTCAGGCTACCAAGAATCAAAAGGGTGCTAACCAAGGCACTAACACTTATGCACCAAATACCAATCCAGAACCTTCAAATGCAAACAACACCAACAATACCCAAAACAACAACACAAATCAAGGACCTAATCAAATTTCAAGGGGTAACACCAACAACTTTCCAAATAAACACATTTACACACCATTGGGGAAATCCTTAGAATCAACATTCTGAGAACTCCTAGCAAACAAGATTATCACATTACCTACTATAAACAACTTTGAACACTAGGTCAAACTACCTCGGTGGAATGACTCACACTTCTATGATTTTCATTGAAACAAAGGACATCAAACAAATCATTGGATGAGGCTTAAAAACATTGTTCAACACATGATTTATAGAGGTGATTTAACGGTCGATGGTCTCAAGACAAATGGTGATAATGGTACCTTTAAAAATCCTCTTCTAAATTATAACAAGGATGGAGCTTCATCATCAAATGATACACGAGGAGCTTGCATTAATCACATATACAATAACACCATCAATCATATATCAACAAATGACAATCAAGTAAATGTCATTAAAATAAAAGACAAACAAGAACATGAATCAATCAATGTAACCACCAGAGCTCAAAAATATGTCTTCAAAGGGCATACATCAACAACAACAACCATCCCCAAGACTCAATATGATTTGGTAGGTCAACTGCAGAGAGCTCCTACTCAACCATACTTAAGTTGTTAAAACTTTCACCAAAACATAAAGACATCTTGGAACAAGCACTATTGGAAACAAATGTACCTCAAGATCTGGATATTGACAAATTTCAAGCCATGGTGGCTCACATGATAGGGCCTCATAATCTCACCTTTTCTGAGCATGAGAATATCTCATTGAGTCATCCACATAATACTCCTCTCCACATTGAAGTCTTGGTCTACAAACATCAAGTTAAAAGAGTATTAATAGATGGAGGAGTTGAGCTCAATATCTGTACCTTAAAACTTATCTGTGCATTAGGCTTCTCTGAGCAGTCTATTGATCCACACAAAAATATCACCATCAAAGCATATGATGATGAAGAGAGATCATCCAAGGGAATAGTGATACTGCCAGTTCAAGTAGGACCGATACAAAGGGACACTATGTGCCAAGTCTTAGACGTAGACCTCACATATAATATTTTATTCGGCCATCCTTGGATACATGAAATGCAAGCAGTACCATCAACTTACCACCAGTGTGTCAAATTCCCATAGAATGGGTGGGAGATTTCTATATCAGCAGATAATAACCCCTTTCAACATTGCAATGCTATGGGGGCAGCCTAAGACATCTTGGTTCCGCATAATAGGGAAAAACAAACTTCCTCAGCATCAGATCATCATCAAGAAAAGCTCAAATCTTTATCCATGGATTTCAAACAAAAGATGAAAATCAAAGAGCAAGGCATGGGAGAATACTCTTTTGAACCCATGTGTCTAACCAACTTACCAGCATCACCAAAAACTCACAAGCAACCTTCTACATCAACACATCAAGTAATGTAGCCCATCACCAGGTTTGATGGAAAATTTATCCAATTAGGCACACTAGCACATGAATCAGAAGAGAAGGACATCCCTAGTTGGCTATACAAGGATGAGGAAGAAGTCAGAGCTGCTACTATGGAGGTAGCTATACAAAAATAGTAGTATGGAAAAGGATACCCGATCATGCAACATATGGGTTACAATGGCAAAGGACCTATAGGCCAATGTCAAGAAGGCATCACATAACCATTGGATCCTCCTTCACAATTTTCTAGAGACAAAATGGGATTGAGCTATGGACACACTGTACCCTCAAAGCAGAAACCAAATAAATATCAAAAACCTTAGTGGAAAGAAAAGAAGAAATACAAGAAGGACTCATGGCAAGAGGCACTGCATGAATCAACAAAAACAATAAGGAAAGAGCAAGAACACCAGGAAAAAGAAAAACTACAAGAAGAGTTGGCCATTCAAAGAGAAGAAGCATCTTATGCACGAGTACACCATGTTTAGGAACCTATTCCAAACAAGGTAGAATCACCCCCTGAAGACATCACTACTCCTTGAGGAGAAATAGTATATGAACAAATGCAAAGAGTACAAGTAGAATCTGATATGGAATTAGAGAAAACTATTAGACTAGTATCAATTATTAGGGATATCTTTTCACCTTACAACATCCCTATCAGCAGCACTAAAAAAATCTGGGACAATACTTCTTAGACTGATTCTAATGACTATGAATGGGGTAGCTATTCAAATGTTACTAAAGATATTCCTTAGATTACTATTCATACATCCCTTTCTCACGAAGGAAAAGGAACAAAGCCTAGACTACTTGAATTTGGTCCACAACATATCTACGAAGCCAAAGAAAATGAGCAATGACATTACAAGCAAGTCTACATGGAAGATGATACCATCGAAGACCTTGACAATATCATTAACTTATCCAATATCCCAGCCAACCTTAATGATACCTCTATCATGACACTTACTGCAGCCAAACTCGACCCACCCAATGACTTTTTACCACTCATATTTCCTGATTTCATAGACTGGGATGAACCTAAAAACCATGACAAACCTATTTTCCCAGATGATGACTGCATTATCCATTACCTATGTATGGTCAACCTAGAAATAGACTCTACCAGCAAACAAAGTAATGACATATGCAATGAAGGGAGTGCCAAGTCTCTCAGTCGCAAAAATGAAAGAAATAAAGGATCTACTGCTGAAAACTAGTCAATGGCAGCACTAGATCACAAAAAAGTAAAAATAAAGGACACATCTGAGGGTTAAAACCTTTTTAAGGCACCTAAGGATGGGAGACTTGACACTCTTCCTAAACACTATCAGGAGCGATCACCCATATTGATTGAGCCCGCTCAATTAATCAACATTGGTATGAAAGAAGCAACCAAAAACATACACCTAGTAGAATCTCTAACAGATGAAGAAAAACCAGAGTTTATCAAATTCTTCAAAGAAAAGTAAATCAATTTTGCTTGGTCCTATGTAGATATGCCCAGGATTGATCCACACTTAATCATGCATCACTTATCTATTGCTCCAGGAGCTAAGCCAGTCAAGCAAAAATTGAGAAAGATGAATCCGCATGTAGCACTAATGGTCAAAGCTGAACTAAATAAACTCTTAGATGTCGGATTTATTCGACCTATAGACTATATTGAATGGATTTCAAACATTGTGCCAGTTTCAAAACTAGACGGAAGCATTAGGATATGCACATATTTTAGGGATGTTAACAAAGCCTGTCCAAAGGATGACTTTCCTTTACCCAACATCGACATAATTGTAGACCTCACAGCAGGCCATGCAATGCTATCTTTAATGGATGGTTTTTTCTGGCTATAATCAAATAAAGATAGCTCCAAAGGATCAAGATAAAACAAAGTTCACCTGTCCTTGGGGAACATATTGTTGCAATGTCATGCCTTTTGGCTTAAAGAATGTTAGGGGAACTTATCAAAGAGAAATCATGACAATCTTTCATGATATGATGCATACCTTCATGGAAGACTATGTGGATGATTTACTGGCTAAGTCATTTACCCAAGCAGAACATCTAGGCATATTAGAGAAAATATTTAAAAGATTGGAGAAATTCCAAGTCAAGCTCAACCCTAAGAAGTGTGTCTTCAGGATAACATTAGACAAATTATTAGGCTACATCATGTCAACAAAAGGCATTGAAGTAGATCCAGTGAAGGTACATGCCATCATGGAGATGCCACCTCCCAAGAACATTATCCAACTCAGATCTCTACAAGGATGGCTCTAGTTAATCAGGTGATTCATCGCCCAACTAGCAGATAAAAGTCTACCATTCAATCATTTGTTACATAAGAATGTACCATTCAGATGGGAAGCCAAATGTGCAGAATCATTCTATCAAATCAAGCAATATCTAATAAACCCACTAGTTCTGGTACCACCAATAGCAAGAAAGTCGCTTATTCTCTACATATCAACAACAAACAAATCCTTGGGGGCACTATTAGCACAAGAAGATCAAGAAGGCAAAGAATAAGCTATCTATTACATCAGCAAAACCTTAAATGGATATGAGCTCAATTGCACATTCATTGAGAAGGCTTGCTTAGCTGTAGTCTTCACTTCTCAAAAGTTCTGACATTACATGCTAGCTCACACAATCAAACTAGTAGAAAAAAATGATCCTCTCAAGTATTTACTCAAAAAAGAAGCTCTCACAGGAAGACTAGCTAAATGGGTCATGATTCTCAACAAATTTGATATCCACTACATAGAGTGTCGAGCTATCAAGGGACAACTAATTACAGATCAATTTGCTGAAGCACCAATACCAGATAAGCAACCAATGGATGTTGAATTTCCATATAGGGACATCCTTACTATTACCACTAAGCAATGGACCTTGTAATTTGATGGTTCCTACACTCAACATGGCTCAGGTGTCGGCATCTTGTTCGTCACTCCTGAAGGACACACCATACCAAGATCATATAGACTCATGTTTCCATGCACAAATAACATTGCTGAGTATGAGGCATAGGTCACAAGAATTAAAATGGCCATAGAATGGAGAATCACGGAACTGAAAGTCTATGGAGATTCCCATCTAGTCATAAATTAGATCAACAATGAATATCAGACAAAAGATGACAAGCTACTGCCATACAAAAGAATGGTAGATGACTTCAAACAATACTTTGTACACATCACCTTTGAGAAAATACCAAGGTTGGAAAATAGAGCAGTTGATGCAATGGCTACTATCGCTTCTAGAGCAACAGAGTCATTATGAGTTTCAGGTAGAGCAATTGTTTTCCCCAGCCTATGACAATTCTGCATCCCATGTTATCTATGCCTTAACCGGTTCAGACTCTCCTTTATATGAAACAATATATGACTATCTTAAAACCAATACCCTACCCATTGACCTATCTCAAAATAAAAAATGCAATTTTATCCGGCAAGCCGCCCGTTATACCCTAACTACTGATACTCTTTACCATCGAGGTCTAAATGGTACTCTACTTCATTGCCTTGATCGTAATGAATCTGACTCTGCTTTACAAGAGCTTCACAAAGGTATTTGTGGCACACAATTAAGTGGTCCTAATCTTGCTAAAAAACTTTTGAGAATGGGATATTATTGGCCGACAATGGAGAAAGACTCTTATCAATTTCCAAAGAAATGTTCTAAGTGCCAAATCCATGGCAATCTTATACATGCACCAACACAGGAATTGTAGCCATTTACAACATCTTGGCCTTTTTATCAGTGGGGACTTGACTTAGTAGGCAGAATACACCCTTCATCTTCAAATGGACACAAGTTCATTATCATGGCAACATAATATTTTACAAAATAGATTGAAGCATTCCTAATGATCACAGTAACTAGAAAACAAATTGCCTCATTTATTCTTAATTATCTTATCTACAGATACAACATTCCCAGTTCCATCATCACAGATAATGGATGTCCCTTAAAAAACTAGGATGTGCGAGAAATATGTGAATGATTTAATATCCAGCATCATTTCTCTACACCTTACTACCCATAGGGGAATGGTCAAGAAGAGGCATCAAATAAAACAATATTGAAAATCCTAAAGAAGACAGTAAATGATGAAGGAAAAGATTGGCATGTGCAACTCAATCTGACACTTTGGGCATATAGGACTAGCATCTGGACACCTATAGGAGCTATGCTATATTAATTAGTGTATGGATCAGAAGCAATTTTACTTCTTGAGGTAGAAATTCCATCACTCAGAGTATCTTTGAAAGGCCTCATTCCAGATGAAGAGTATCAAGTAAACAAATTACAAGAACTAGAACTTCTAGATGAAAAATGACAACATGCCTATAATCACCTCAAAGAATATGAGTAGCACATGTGCAGAAGCTACAACCACAAAGTCATCCCTATGAATTTTAAAGTTGGTGATCTCATACTGAAAGAAAATCCCAGAAATGAACAGGATTGAGAAAAGAAGGGGAAGTTTGAACCTAACTGGTTGGGTCCCTATATTATTATCTCAGCCTATGGATCAGGCACTTATCAACTAACAACTTCAGAAGGAGATGTGCTCGATGAACCAACCAACAACATCCATCTAAATAAATATGATACTTGAGTAGACTAATGCACAAAAAAAGTGAAAAATACAAAAAATCAGAAAAATACAAAATCAAAATAAAAAAAAATAAAAAATCGAAAACAACAAAAAGGTACAATAACAACAAATGGTGAAAACTTGAAAATAGATGCTACTTGTGAGAGAACAACTCCTCTATCTACCTTTTCTCAAATTGTTTTGTATCTGAAGTCAAAAACCACTAGCCATCACCCAACACTTTATCAAAATAGAATTATCTAGGACATACTTAGTGTAGTAACTATCCTTGCTTATCTGAATATTAGTTCATCATATCCCACCATGGCTTGGTAATCACTATACATATCCACATCGATCGGTATCTATAACTAGGGGCAACATTCCTCTAACTTCAAGCATTTCAACAAACAAGCAAACAAAAATCCAACATACCAAGAAAATCATGTCAAGCAAAACTCCAGCAGCCAAGAAAACAAAAGACTAATCTAATTAAACAACTTCAAAATGCATGATGGATGATTTTCTAAAGTATAATTTTTTTACATCTTGCATGAAGTTTTGACTATTTTTGCACTTGAACTCTTTCGAATTATTGGATCCCCTAAATTTTCTCAACGATGCATCAAGCTATTGAAAGTGGTTGGAGACTCCAATATTTTTTTTAGTTTTGTCTGTGAGGTGAGCACGTGTATTGTGCATATACTTGTCTCATGACGTGATTCAAATCATATCACCAAAGACATGGTTCCACTTTGCTCATACAAATGGTTTAATCTTATCTATTTATATGCAAGCAACACTCAGGCCATCTTGGTTCAATTATACCTTGACGCTTGTGCCATCTTGCAATATCAAAATCCCTGTAAATTTTTCTCAGGTCATTATGGTTCAATTATACCATTATGCTTGTATAAATTTTCAACATATCCACAACTCAATGATGATAAACACAAAGAAAGCAAAAAGATGTGACTATACAGGAATGACAAATGACAAAATGAGGATGATCGATTAGTTGCATATCATTTTATAAATTAGTTGCATATCATGTAAATTTGCATTTAGTCACAACATATCATTATCATACATCTCATTTTCAAGATACATCTCACAGCATATCATTATCATACATCTCATTTTCAAGATATATCTCATAAATCATATCATTGCATCATGCATCATAAACAATCATATCAATCCATATCAAATCTAAAGAATTTATCTAAGCATTGCATCATCATCATAGAACCATCACATCAAGGCATAAATCATCATCCATAAAAACACATCACATGTGGATCAGAAAATCATGTCGTATATATATATATATATATATATATATATATATATATATATATATATATATATATATATATATATATATATATATATATCTCAAAAATGGTCAAAATATACAAAAAATGTCATGTCTGTCGAAATGCAACAGAATGATCAAAATACAATAGAAACAAGTCTCTCAGGTATGACTATCTCCTGAAGCTGATGGTCTCGCAGCAGATGTCCCAACTCCTAGATCTCTAGGTGGATCACGTTGAGAAGGCCCTGTTAAACCTCTGCTCTCTATCCCTAACTGACTCTGAGATGACCGAATAGTAGTAAAACTAAGAGCCCTTTGCTCTCTGGGGACTAGGTCCTCATACAGTCACCTATAGTACTCGGCCTCCATGGTCATGTACTATATCTCCCTTAGCGTGTCTCATATTGGGGCACCTGCTCTCACTCTTTGCTCAACCCCAACACTCTCTCTCTCTCTATATCTCACTCTATAGTAATCTATGTAATTTTACATTGTTGAGTCAGTACATGTGCTTGCAGCTACTGTACTAAGAACTATAGGTGACCTAATCTATGCATCCTCTCGGTAGGTGGTTATCTGAATCTAGATGGGTACTTGTGTTGTGGTACCCCCTATCCCTGTCCCTATCCTAGGCATCGGTGGTGGTAGTACATCTGATCTCCTCCTCTGAGTCAACCACCTAAACTCATCCATCCTACCCACAGCTGCTATAACCTCGCCTGCCTAGCCAACTCCGCCAACTCCAACCACCAAACCTCCCCTCCCTCCCTCACCAACTGCTCACCTCACTAATCCACCTCCTCTCCACCCTCCATCTCCTCCTCCAATCCTCCCTCTATCTCCTCCATCCCCTCCTCTATCTCCTCGTCTCCCTCTACCACCTCCCCTCCCATCTCCCGCATCATCTCCTCCACCATCCCCATATCCCTCTTCCAGCTCCTCTCCCTCATATCTTCATCTCCCTATCCTCTCGGGCTGCTCATCCTCATCATTATCAAAAGTGAGAATCATCTCTGCTGGATCTGATATCCATGCTATAGCATGGGCTACGAAGAGCGCTGCAAACTCCTCCGTCATCCCCGCATCTACCACCCCTAACCTATAGTCCCATATATGTCCAACCAAATGCATGTACTCCTCCACCACCGCTGCACTATCAATAATCGGACCCCACTCTGGCACATCCTGCCTCCGATGAGCATATAAGCATGCTCCCTGTGGTATACCCTATTGTCGATGATACTGTCGTTGAACTTAGCTGTGCAAGAACCTCTCAATGATAAAAGGCATCTGCCCTATCAAGTATCATGACATATATACATAAGGCATCTCTAGCCCATCCTCTGCCTACACCTCACACTAAATATATGATCTCCAAATGACCATATCAATGTCATCCAATACCCTCCTCCAATGCTCTATCTTTCCCAGCTTACGCTGGACAACTCTACCCGTGTATCCATATACATAAGCCTGACCAACTAGCCTATCCTTGTTTGCAAGTGGCCTCGCTAAGGGAATGTGCTCCCAAGCCCACACCTATAATAATATGACCTCGACTGATAAACTGTTGTATCCTAAATACACCACTTGATGCAGATCTCTATATAGATGGGCCAACATGCCAGACCCCCATGCAAACCTGTGACACTGTGTCACCATATCCTCAAGAGCCAATCCCCATCCCACTATAGTCCCTTTGACCTATGGTTAGGACACAAGAAGCCACCTACAAAACCTGCCGATACCGATGGTAGTGGGGCATAATCAAAATCTATGAACTCCTGCTAAGGGATCTTGTAGCCACAAATATGATCATCATGGAAGATCCAGTGAGGCACCTCTATTCCATCCTCCTCGGTCTGCTCATAAGGCAATAGTGCCCCTACCACAGGAATTTGTAGAATTTGATAAAAGTCCTCTGGAATGACTGTGATCTCACTCATAGCCAAGTGAAAGGTGTTTGTGTCACTGTGCCACCTCTCTGCCAATGTTGTCAACAACCCCCAGCTAATGATATATCGAGGCATGTCCAATAAAGAGGACAACCCACATCTCTCAATGATATCTCTATCCACCTGCATCAATCGCGGACTCAAAGACCATGGCCTCAAAAATCACTCTCACGACTGAAGAACACCAAGTCATTCTTGTCACAAGCAAAACATGTCCAAATATCAGTTCCCACATCAAATCCGATATATCCAATCAAAATTCCATATCAACTTGGAACAACGAAAATCAAATCAAGTTTCATATCTAAAATTATATCCATATCGAAATCAAATTCCATATCAACTTGAAACAACAAAAATCAAATCAAGTTTCATATCAAAAATCAAACCCATATCGAAATCAAAATTCCATATCAACTTGAAACAAATCCATATCAAATCAAGTTTCATATCGAATATCAAATCCATATCGAGAAATTAAATCAACTCCATATCAAGAAATAAATCAAATCCATATCACAAGACTCATATCAGGAACCATATCAGAAATTGTACATCAAAACTCATATCGGACATCACATTCATGGCAAAAATCAAAGATCCGAATCAACAAAAAATTAGGATCATCATTCAATCAATCAGCTTAGAACTTCAACAACAAAAGCAATTTCAAAAAATCTATCAAACAAATGCACATCAGCACAACAAGCACAATAGTGGCTAAAACACCCATCCTAAAAACACTTGGCAGACACTTAGCCACCCCAACCCATCTTCCTTCATCTATTTTTCCCCTGTAGCATCATCTTTTCTCTCCTTTCTAGCTACATTTTATGGCCATGCACTAAGAAATCTCCCCCATGTGCTAAGCTACCACCTATATGCTAGCTAAACTCAGCTACGTGCTAAAAAATTTACCCTATGTGCTAGGTCTACCCTACACACTGCCTTGTTCCCCACATGCGCTACCCTTTCAGCCCTATGTGCTAAGTTACCCTATGTGCTACCTTTTTCCCACCATGCGCTACCCTATTAACTCTATGAACTACCCTAAACCTACGACATGCTATCCGATGACAATTAAACGCTACCCTAGCTCACTAACCCTACAAGCTAACTGTTTTATCATATGCGTTATGAAAACAACTAGATGCACTAAACCATGCAAATCCGTCACAAAAAATAAAAAATGTGATCAAAATCGATAAAACAAAAAGTAAAAGGGGCAAAAATTAGATGACTTACAGGTGGACCATACGTGGCGGGCCTCCGGTATCGACGAACGTGCTCGAATCAGTGTGAAGCATAGGGAATCGACATTTTGTCACTCTCACCAAAATTCAAAAAGCATAAATGATACAAATGAAATCACTTTTTACCTTTTTATAGGTTAAAAGAAAATTAGGGTTAGTAGGTGGGGAATGTATTTTTCTCGTGCTCTCGCTTGTAACCCTAGCAAACATCATTATCAAGAGATAAATCAATTGGCACGCATTAAACACAGACAAAATTTTAAAAGGTGATCAAATCTACAAAAATTATCAAATCAACCAAATTTTCAATTTTTTGATTCATCTCTCGAGGGGGCATTATCAATTACATTTATCAAATCTGGGGCACGACATCGACATCTCGACACACGACATCACACTGATCAAATTTTGGCGACACATCAAATTTCTTTGAATTAACATATGCACACAAGTCACTTCAAAGAAGGGCAAAATGTAGACGTATAAAAATGACCACTTTCCTAAATGAATATTTAATGTTCATTTTATTCTCATTCCTCTATTTAATTAAATTAAACCATTCACATTCATCTATTTGATTAAATAAGTTATTTGATTTATTTAATTAAATTCACCTAGGCCTTTCATATCATTTAATTGAATAAATCACTTTATTTAATTAAAATCCCTTTCTACTCTTTTTTATTAAATTTACATTTAATTAAATTGTTCACTTCAAATAAATAAATCTAATTTATTTAAATCCCCCACTTGCATCTATTTTTGTTGAAATAAAGCAATTTATTTTAATTAAAATTACTCTCCATCCACTTGCATTCTCCTACATCTCCCACTTGCTTCTCTAAAACCTCTTCTAAATTCTTCTAATCACTTCTAATTTAGCCTAATCCATCTCCTAAATATAATCACATCCCTAAGCAAAGGGAAGTCACTTCTCAAACCCTTAAAGTCTTCAATAACCATGAAAGGCTTTATGTCCTCAACAAGTTAACCTTGAAAGTCTTCAATAACAATTAATGGTTAACTCAACCTTCTTACATGGTTAGAGACTTTTTGCCTAACTCAATCCTCATCTAACCCAGGGGTCTCATCAAGCATTGATGGCTTTAACCTTGGTTATCCCTTTAACCCATGCACAAGATTTTATCCTTTGGGTAAAAGCTTTATCCAATGGGTAACCTTAATCTAACCTTAACCCTTACCTTCTAAGGTAGCCATGAGGTCTTCTCAAGAATTTAATGCTTCTTACATCTCCTCTCAAGTAGTCTTATGTTGACAATTGTCACCATTTCATTGGTGATAATTGTAAACATGGATTGATAACTTTCAATCGTGACCCTTGATAGGATCATCCAATCTTGACCCTTGATTAGCCTATTCTTCCTATAAATAGAGCTCTCATTCCTCCATTTCATATCCAAGTCTTTAGTATCAAACTTATAGACATTTTTCTCAAGATCCAAGTTTTATGCATCTAGTCTATACTCATTTTTATCAAGAATTTTAATCCCTCTTTGAATAGAAATAATCTAATAAGCATTTTAGAAGTATTTCTCTTTATCATAATAATCATAGTAAGCTAGTGTATCATGTTAGGATAGTTCTTTTACTAATCCTTTCATCTTATCGTCATATACATGCTAGTTTACTTCATCTTTTGTTAATATCATGTACATTAGGATTGCATTCATATTATATTGATCAAACATCCCTCATTCTCATGATTGTCATCCCTAAGTAACTTTGCTCAGTGATATGAGAGAAAAGGCATTGTCTTGAGGGGTCTTGTGAGATAGAGAACAATGGAACATCCCTTGGGAAGTTGAGCTATTCCATATAGCTCCATAACTTGCACCAAGAGTCCCATTGGTGTGTGGACAAGTCCTAAACTCGTAATATTCATTTCATTGAAGCACTTTTCCCACATACAATCTCTATTTCTCCTAGATCAATATAATCAAATGGGTTTGATAATCTTCGACCCATACTGGACTCTGGTTGTGGTTCGCTTTGCTTGTTTCATTTAGAGTGAGTGGAAATGGGCATCTAGTAGAAACTTTCTATGACAAAAGGGACAAACTCTTCTTCTTCTTGTTCGGGGGTTGGTGGTTCAAATCGAGCTATGTTATAAGTGATACAAACTTCTGGGAAGAAAGTTGGGTTGATCTTTCCTCCACAATTCAAGCATTGATTGAATGCTAATTTTTGGCAAAAAGCTCTTCTTCTTAATGGTTTTTTGTCAAATTCATTTGACTTGTCTTGAAGATATAACTGCATATGACAGAGAAAAGTGCGATGTGATTTGAAGAGTTGACGATTTATGTAGAGAGATTTGTTTGTTTTGGCAAGTGTTTTGGAACTAGGTTGCCGTTTCCTCAACTTAGTGTTGTGATGAAGACTTTTTCTTCTCAAAATATGAGTGTTCATACATGAGTGATCAATGGTTTCCTTTGATTTGTTTGGATTGAGATACTTCATTTGAAAACTTAAGCCTACTTTTATCGAGTAGAGGTTTAGATTTGTCTCCACGACAAAGTGTGTCAAATGATATGGAATAAGAGTTTCCCGATATGGAGACTCGATTCGATGACTTAAGTTTAAAAGTAGGTATGTTTAATTGATGGAATCCATTTAATTGGCAGACCTTTTGATTAATGTGATGATGCTACCTGATTTTGATTAGAGAAATTTTTATCTCTAGCTAATTTTAGTTCTGACAATTTTGTTCCGAAGACACTTGCTGAATTGTTTGAACTATTTCTCAGATGTTCAGGTTGAAATTTTGATTGGTGAGTTTGACTAAGATTCCAAACGGGTATTCAAGACTGATGATAAATATTTTCAAAAATGCTTAGTTCACTCTCTATTTTTCCAAGTTTTACCTATGCGCTAAGACAGAGACCAAATGCGCTATTGTGTGATCCAAATGCGCTATTCAAAGCCACCAATGTGCTAAGCGCCCTGTGCTACCTGCTAACCCAGATTTTTGAATTTTGTTTTGATAGGGATGGTTATGCAATTATATTTCCTAACTATGCACTAAATTTTGGATTCAAAGCACTAAGGTTTGCCCCCAATACGCTAGGCTGATGCTTCAAAGCGCTAATATCGTAGCACAAAGCGTTAATAAAATGTTTGTCAAATTTTTTAGACTTTTATGCACTATGTTTTGGCTGGTACATGCTAAAGTATGCTCCAGATGTGCTAGGAGATTGATCCTACCCACTAAACCACTCTGTTTTCTCTATTTTTGGTTTTGTTAGATTTTTTCAATACTTGTTTGATTTTTGATGGATGATTTTCTGAAAAATATAAATTGCAAACACAACATGAAAGAGACAATCAATTTTTTGTATTCTAAACAAATAGTGTATGTTTTGTGAGGATGTGTTCAAATCCCAAATGTTTGGATACAAAGAAGACAAATCAGATAGACTCTTTATTCAAGGGTCATCAATAATATCATAGCCCACTAGTCTCGATACTCCGTCAGTGATGGGCTTTACCTAGGTTGCTCAACACTTCACCTAGCTGGTGTTGCTCAATTACACCAACTCACCAGGCCTAGTTGCTCTCTATACCTTCAAGTCCTTCTCAATCTCTTCTAGGTCTTGATTATTATTCTTTCTAAGGTGTTTGCTTCAAGTGTTTTGGCTAGGAACCCTACCAATGCACTGTGCTTCTCAGTTGCTCAATTGTGGCTTCTTGGCTTCAAGTTGTAAAAATGACCTCCTATCATTATAAGTTGTTGTAGAGGTGTGGAGGTGTCTACTAACATGTTTTTATGCATTTTAGGTCCATTAGTGGCTTGCAACCAATAGGTTTCTTACCAATTTTAAAATCTTGCCTAGAAAAGTGCTACAAAGAATTAGGCCTAATTAGGCCTCCAAATCCAGTTTTCTAGGGCTTGGATGAAAATGATTCAAAGGACCATCAAAAAAGTTTTCATTTTCTTCAAAGATACACCTACCCCTAGAGGATTTTTGTGGTTTTGGCCCCTGGTTTTATCGTACAATGTATGAACCCCAAAATGAGGGTTTTGAAGGGTTTGCAAGGCCTTTAACCAATAGTGAATGAACAATTTGGGGTTTTGGTATTAAATGGATTTATCAAAGATTCTCCCTACATGGATAAGTCTACCCTTACTCCATGAACCCCTCCAAACTCTGAAATGGTGATTTGGTACACACCCCTACACTTAACACTCCATTTTCACCTTATTTCCTCTAGCTAGGTTGCTCCTAGACTCGCCTAAAATAAGGTGACAGTCACCTCAAAGCTCTTCTCCAGAACTTTAACCTAAATATGTATACTCTATAGTTGGTTTCCCATCATTTTTCAACAAGCCGTGATGGCATCATGTGTGGAACTCATGGGGCAACCATATTTACAAGAAAATTGCTATTTACAAGCCAAAACTGTTGTTTGCAAACTTGAACAAGAAACACCAAAGAATAGTATCTAAAAGACTATAAAATGAACAAAAAACTCAATAACACATAGGGTTAACTCAATCCATTTCTGTATCAATGTATTCAATCCATATTCAATTGCCAAATGAGTAAAATCAAGCAAAAATGCTGCCAACAAGACTAAAAAATGAGTAGTTTCAGTTGTTGAACTTACATCACACACTTCTCCAACCTTGGTAAATGTGAAAGGGTATATATAATTTTCCCATGTGTGGAGTCCCCCTAGGGTTTTAAACAATCCCTAACTCCAACGCTAACCAATTCAGGACAAAAGTTGTCATGACAACTTTCAAAAGTTATCATGACAACTTTTTGCAACTTTATAACTTTGGCACTTTTGGTCTCTAACTTATAAGACCTATTCCAAATCATCATAAATGAATTTTAAAACATGTCTAAGACCTATTTAACCCTCCCTAATTCTCATGCCAAGTTTTGACACTTTTGACCATCAAAAAGGTCAATTCGCTACTCAAAATCACTATTTACACAAAAATGTAAACCTAAGTAGAATGAACACAACCTAAGCCTATATTGACACAAAATGATAACTCTTGGACCCTTCAGGATTCCTTATTCATCACTAACTTGGCTAGGTTCAGTACAAGCCAAAATTGTAAAAACTAAATTGCCTAAATCCTAGGTGCTCCTACACCATTCTCTCAAACAAAAGAAGATCATGTCACCTCTTTGGGAATCAAATTATGATCAATCCCAAGATTCTTAAACTTTGTCTCTATCACCCATGTAGCTTTAGCATCATCCATACCCTTTCATTTGATTAGGTGCTCTGAATAGACTTGATGCCTTGTCTTCTTGGTGATCCTTGAACTCAACACCTTCTCGGCCTTTGGATTTGGTTTGGCTGGTAACTAAAGGTTATTTAAATCAACTAAAACCTCTGAGTGACTGCAATTTGTACCTTGGAATGGTCCCTTGTATGCAACTAAGTCTTCTATATTAAAATCTGGTGACAAGCTTATGTCACTAGGTAGATCCACCTAGTATGCATTTTCTCCATACTTGGTTAGAATGGCACATGGACCTATCCTCTTCATTTGTAACTTGTTTGGCACTCCTTGTTGTAGCCTTGCTTTATTCAAGTGTACCATGACATGATCTCCTACTTGAAATTGGAGGTTCTTCCTCTTTTCATCAACTTTTTGCTTGAGCTTGTTTATGTTCTCCATCAATGCTTGTCTAACTAAATCATGGACTTCCTTCATTGATTGAGCAAAGTCCTCTGCATATCCACTTCTTGCTGTTGTACTTCCTAAGTCTCTCAACTCCAAAATGCTTCTTGGGCGCACACCATAGACCACTTCAAAAGGGCTCTTGCTTTTAGTCCTATTCATGGTGTCATTATATGCATATTCACCTTGTGAGAGTACTTGATCCCATGTTTGTCCATATTCCTTAGTAAGGCACCTTAACAATTTTCCTAAGCTCCTGTTCACCACTTCGGTTTGCTCATTTGTTTGAGGATGGTAGGCTGATCCAAAAGAGAGGTTGGTTCCAAGATTCTACCATAGTGTCTTCCAAAAATGACTCATAAACTTTGAGTCCCTATTTGAAATAATGCTCATGGGTAAACCATGTATCCTCACTACCTCTTTGAAGAACAATTGAGCAATTTGGCATGCATCATGAGTAGTCTTACAAGGCACAAAGTGAGACATTTTGGTAAACCTATCCACAATGACATAAATGTTGTGATATCACTTCTTTGTCCTTGGTAAACCTACTACAAAGTCCATGCTAATGCATTCCAAAGGTCTATTTGGTATGGGGAGAGGTTGGAATAAACCGGCATTTGCTGAAGTACCCTTGGCCTTTTGGAAAACTATGCAAGTCTCCACATATTTCTTCACACCTTGATTCACCCTTGGCCAATAATAGTATCTTTGAACCAACTCTTGAGTCTTATTGACTCCAAAATGTCCACTAAGGCTTCCATTATGCTTCTCTTGAATAAGGTTTTCTCTCATTGAGCCTCTAGGCACACAAAGCTGCCCACCCTTGAACAATAGTCCATTTTGCAAAGTAAAATCAGAATACTCACTATGGAAGTGATTTTGATATTCCTTACACACATTGTAGGCATTTGAGAAGTCTCCATCCTCTGGGTACAAGTCTCTAAAGCTATCCACACCTATGCTTCTCAATTGGATTTCTTGGAATGTCAAAAGTCTTCTACTTAATGCATCAGCTACTTGGTTTAACTACCCTTTCATGTGCTTAATGGTGAATGTATAGGCCTGCATATACTCCACACATTTCATATGTTTATGATTGATTTTATCTTGTGAGTTTAGGAAACTCAAGGCTTAGTTGTCTGTATAGACCATAAATCCTTTAGGGAGGATATAGTGTCTCCACTTCCTCAATGCCTGCACTAAAGCATGCAACTCAAGATCATATGAAGAGTATTTCTTCTTGGCATCACTTAGCCTCTCACTATGGAAAGCTATTGGTCTTTCTTCTTGGCTTAGGACAACACCTACTGCAACATTGCTTGCATCACATTCTACAATGGAAAGTTTCTCAAAACTAGGCAACACTAGTACCGGTTGGGTAGCTATCTTCTCCTTCAAGGTTTCAAAACCTTTGTTTGCTGCTTCACCCCACTGAAACTTCACCTTTACTCCACTTCTAATGGTGTCTAACATGGGTGCACATATTGCACTGAATTGCCTAATGAACTTCCTGAAGTACTGAGCTAGTCCATGGAAGCTTCTCACCTCTGTTGTTGTCTTAGGAGTAGGCCAATTTACAATGGCTTCAAACTTGCTTGGATCCATCTAGAGGTTTCCTTGAGAAAACACAAACCCAAGGTAAACCAACTCCTACTTGACAAACCCACACTTATCTAAATTCATGGTTATGTTTTCATCATACAATCTTTGAAATACATCTTGCAAATGATTAATGTGATCTACTCTATATTTACTGAAAATGAGAATATCATCAAGATATACTACCACAAATTTACCTATGAAGTCCTTCATCACCTCATTCATGAGTCTCATGAAGGTGCTTGGAGCAATGGATAAGACAAATGGCATTACAAGACACTCATAAAGACCCTCAATAGTCTTGAATGCAGTTTTCCATTCATCACCCTCCTTAATCCTAATTTGATGATAGCCACTCTTAAGGTCAATCTTGGTAAATTACTTGGCTTCCCCTAAACAATCCATTAGGTCTTCTATTCTAGGAATAGGGAACCTATATCTGATGGTGATCCTATTTATGACTCTAGAATTAGTACACAATCTCCAAGTACCACCTTTTTTTGGTGCCAACATGGTAGGGACAACACAAGGGCTAGTACTCTTCCTAATTAGGCCTTGGTCTAAGAGCTCTTGGATTTGCTTGGCAATTTCAAAGTTTTGTTGAGGAGTCATTTTTTAGGCTGCCTTATTAGGAAAGGATGCTCTAGGAATGAAGTCTATTTGATGGCTTATGGTTCTTTTAGGAGGTAAGGTGGCTGGTTGTCCCTCACTTACTATGCCTTTTAATTTCTTCAACAAATCTTGCACCTCTAATAGCAAATCTTGTTGCTCTTTCTTGTGTTCTTCTTTGGGCTTCATCAAAAGTGCAAACCCTATACCTTCACCTTCCTCAAGTATCTTTAAGAACTATTTTTCACTCACCAAAAAAACATTAGGACCTGCTACCCTTTTTTCACCTTCCTCAAGGATGGACTGAATCTTGAATGTGACTCCATCTTTCTTGAATGAGTATGCATTCTTGGCTCCATCATGGGTAGCTTGTCTATCAAATTGCCATGGTCTTCCTAATAGAATATGGCATGCATCCATGGGCAAGACATCACATAACACCTTATCCTTATACCTTCCAATGGTAAAATCCACCCATGCTTGCTCATTAACAAGAACATGTTGACCTTTGTTCAACCAAGTGATTCTATAAGGAATTTTGTGAGGTATCCTTTGCAATTTGAGCTTTCTCACTACCTCTTCTAACAAAATGTTGTATGTAGACCCTGAATCAATGATCACTTTGAACACTTTATCCAAAATCTTCCATTTGATCCTAAATAAGGAACTTCTCTGGCTAGGATCTTCTTTGGCCAGTTCTTTGATCAAAATTCTCCTCATCATCAAGTTGTGACCTACTTCTGACTCTAAGGCAACCTCTAAAGTCTTGCTACTTGAAGACTCTTCTTGGAGATAACTCACTCTTATTTCACCACCATGTGATGATTATCCTTTCTCTGGACACCTATATGCTAGATAACCAAGTTGGTTACAATGGTAACACTTCATTGTTGCAAAGTATGAGGAACCTCTACCTTGTCCACTAGATCTACCTCTAGAACCACTGTTTGATCCCCTTCCTCTATTGAATCCTCCTCTAGTGCCACCACTATCTTGTTGCTCAGTGAGTTTAGACTCTCCTTGTGATCTTTGTTCAGAACTTCTTCCTCCAAAGCCTTCTCTATGGCCTCTATTGTCTTTTCCTCTACCTCTTCCCCTATTATTGCTTGAGTTGTGTCTTCTTTTCAATTTTTCCTCCACCTTAAGGGCAAGTTGAAAGGTTTGATGGACTATTTTTGGGCTCATTAGACTAATTTCTTCTTAGATGTTCCACAGTAGACCATTTAGGTACCTAGCAACCTTGAGACTCTCTTCTTTTACCGCATGAGATCTAAGGCTAAGTTTTTGAAACTCCTCCGTATAGCTACTGACATCAAGGTCTTTTTGTCTTAAGTTTTGCCTCTTCCTATGAATTTGCACTTCATAGTCATCAGGGAGATAAACTTCTATTATTTTGACTAACATCCCTGTCCAAGAAGAGATGGGTGCTTTGCCCATTTTCTTCCTCTCATCTTGCACAAATTTACACCGTGTGAGAGTAGCTCCTCTCATCCTTGACTTGGATACCTTGACTCTCCAGGCTTCAGTTATGCCTTCACATTCAAAGTGGTTCTCCATGCCCTCTATCAATTCTAGGACCACTTCTGCCTCCATCTTACTAGTGAACAATGGCAATCCTTCTAGTGATTTACCACTCAAAGTCTTCAATGCCTTCAGGATAGGTTCTTTCTCTAGGACTTGGCTAGGGTCAGTACAAGCCAAAATTATAAAAACTAAATTGCCTAAGTCCTAGGTTCTCCTGCATCAGTCAGCTCAAACAACTGTGTCACAATATCATAGCCCACTTATGGAAAGACTCATAGAGGTCGACAAAGAAAAATACATGCTCATGCTAACAAGCAAAGGAGTTAGGATTCCTGAAGACTTCGACACTGAAATCTTTAGGACAAGGTCTCAAAATTATGCTTATCAAGAACAACAGAGAGAAGAGGAAACATGTGACCCTGAACAAAACATACCTGAACAACATAACATACTAGAACAAACACCTAAACTAGGATAACGAAAGAGAACCTTTTCCTCAACAAACAAATGCGCCCATTGTTTCTCTTACACAACAAATGCAAATGTTGCAAAGACAAATGCAGGACATGCAATAGGGGACCATAGTATGATATTCCTTAAATGAAATTTGTCCCTACCTCTTTGACAGGAGATTAAATATGATACCTTTTTCCCCGAATTCAGATATAGCTAGATATGATAAGTATGATTGTAAGAGTGATCCCTATGATCATGTTCGGGAGTTTTGTACCATGAACCTTGAATTTGCTCACGATGACACTTATTTGATGAGGTTATTCCCAAGAAGTTTGGGAGGGCAAAAAATGGAGTGGTTGTCTAAACTTACACCTCCCATCAGATCCTTTGATGAGTTGGTCAATAAATTTATCACTCAATACTCCTACAATATTCAACACGCAATCACCATGTTGGATGTATGTAATACCAAACAGAAAAGAAATGAAACATTCATGGTTTTTCTTCAACATTGGAGTTAGATGGTTTCAAGATATCCTTGAGATGTGCCTGGAAAGGAAAAGATGGAGAGTTTCATCGACAATCTAAATAGTGAGATGAGTTATATACTCAAGCTCCAATGCATACCATCTTTTGCCAAGTTAATCAAAAACATAATCCAAGTAGAGGAAGCATGCATCAAGAAGTGAACATTGAAGTTCTTCAAAAAAGGAACTAATTCATCTAACTCTCATTTTAACAACTAGAACAACAACAATAACAACACCTTAGAAAAATCAAGATTTTGGACCAAAAACAAAAATGTTGTTAATGAGGGAGGAACTGATGCTAATGATATGAAGTCCAAACAACCAGTATTGGCTCTACTAGGTAATCCCCAGGCTATCAAGAATCAAAAGGGTGTTAACCAAGGCACTAACACTTATCCGCCAAATACCAATCAGGGACCTTCAAATACAAACACCACCAACAATACCTAGGGCAACAACACAAATCAAGGAACTAATCAAAATCCCACGGGTAACACCAACAATTTCCCAAATAGACGCATTTACACACCATCGGGGAAATCCTTAGAATCAGCATTCCATGAACTCCTGGCAAACAAGATCATCACATTACTAGCCATCAATAGTTGTGAACCCTAGATCAAACCACCTTGGTGGAATGACTTGCATTTATGTGATTTTCATCGAAACAAAGGACATCACACAAATGATTGCATGAGGCTTAAAAAAATTATTCAAGATATGATTGATAGAGGTGATTTAACAGTTGATGGTCTTAAGATGAATGGTGATCATGATGCATTTAAAAGTCATCTTCCAAATTACAACAAAGAAGGAGCTTCATCATCAAATGATACACGGGGAGTTTGCATAAATCATCTGTACAACAACACTATCAATCACATGTCAACAAAGCATAATCAAATAAATGTCATAAAGATCAAGGACAAACAAGACCATACATCAATCAATGTGACAACTCAAGCTCAAAAATATGTCTTGAAAGGGCATACATCAAAATCAACCACTATCCCCAAGACTCAATATGATTTGGTAAGTCAACTGAGGAGAACTCTTGCTTAGATATCCATACTCGAGTTGCTCAAACTCTCACCAAAACATAAGGACATATTGGAACAAGCGCTAGTTGAAACAAATGTACCTCAAGATATGGATGTTGACAAATTTCAATCCATGGTGGTTCACATGATAGGGCCTCATAATCTCACCTTTTTTGAACAAGATAATATCTCTTTGAGCCATCCACATAATACTCCCCTTCATATTGAAGTCTTATGTCTACAAACATCAAGTTAAAAGAGTATTAATAGATGGAGGAGCTGGTCTCAATATCTATACCTTAAAACTTATCCATGCATTAGGCTTATCTGAGCAGTCTATTGATCCACACAAAAAGATCACCATCAAGGCATATGATGATGAAGAGAGATCATCTAAGGGAAAAATGATACTACCTATTCAGGTAGGACCGATACAAAGAGACACTATGTGCCAAGTCTTAGACATAGACCTCACATACAATTTTTTACTGGGTCCTCCTTGGATACATGAAATGCAAGCGGTACCATCAACTTACCATCAATGTGTCAAATTCCCATATAATGGGTAGGAGATTTCCATCTCTACTGACAATAACCCCTTTCAACATTGCAATGCTATGGGGAAGCCCAAGACAGCTTGGTTCCACACAACAAGGAAGCCCAAACTTCCTCATCACCAGATCATCATCAAGAAAAGCTCAAATCTTTATCTATGGATTTCAAGAAAAAGATGAAAATCAAAGAGCAAGGCATGGGAGAATACTCTTTCAAACCTATGTGTCTAACCAAATTACCAACATGACCAAAATCTCATGGACAACCTTCTACATCAACACATCAAGCAACGCAGCCCATCACCAAATTTGATGGAAAGTTCATTCAATTGGGTACACTAGCACATGAATTAGAAGAGAAAGACATCCTTAGCTGGCTATACAAGGATGAGGAAGAAGTCAAAGCTGCTACTATGGAGGTAGCCATACCAACACAATAGTATGGAAAAGGATTCTTGATCATGTAATAGATAGGATACAATGGGAAAGGACCTATAGGCAAGCATCAAGAAGGCATTACAAAACCATTGGACCCTTCTTCACAATTTTATAGAGACAAAAAAGGATTGGGATATGGACACAGTGTACCCCCAAGGCCAAAACAAAATAAATATCAAAGACCTTAGTGGAAAGAAAAGAAGAAATACAATGAGGACTCATGACAAGAGGCACTACACCAAGCAACAGAAACAATAAGGAAAGAGTGAGAATATTAGGAAAAAGAGAAACTAGAGGAGTTGGTCATTCAAAAAGAAGAAGCATCTTATAAGGAAGTACACCAACTTCAGAAACCTATTCAAAACAAGGGAGAATCACCTCCTGAAGAAATCACTACTCCTCAAGCAGAAACAGTATATGAACAGATGCAAAGAGTACAAGCAAGTTCTGATTCAAAATCAGAGAAAACTACCAGACTGGTATCAATTATCAAAGATCTCTTTTCACCTTACAACATACATGTCAGCAGCACTGAAAGACTCCAGGACAATACTTCTAAAACCGATTCTAATGACTATGAATGGGGCTGTTGTTCAAATGTTACTAAATATATTCCTGAAGGATCTATTCATACACCCCTTTCTCATGAAGGACAAGGTACATAATCTAGATTACTTGAATTTGGTCCACAACATATCTACAAAGCTAAGGAAAACAAGTAGCGACACTACGAGCAAGTCTACACAGAAGATGATACCATCAAAGACCTTGACAATATCATTAACTTATCCAATATCCCAGATAACCTTAATGATAGCTCTATCATGACACTTACCGTGGCTGACCTCGACCCACCCAATGACTCTTTACCACTCATATTTCCTAATCTTATAGACTGGGATGAACCTAAACACCATGACATACCTATTTTCCCAGATGACGAATCTATTGTCCATTACCTATGTACTGTCAACCCAGAAACAAACTCTACCAGCAAACAAAATAATGATATCTACAATCAAAAGGGTGCCAAGTCTCTCAATCACAAAAATGAAAGAAATAAGGGATATAATGCTGAAAACTAGTCAATGGCAGCACTAGATCACAAAAAAGTCAAAATAAAGGACACATCTGAGGGTGAAAACCTTTTTAAGGAACCTAAGGATGGGAGACTTGACACTCTTCTTGAAAACTATCAAGAGTGATCACCCATATTGATTGAGCCCACTCATTCAATCAACATTGGTACAGAAGAAACGGCTAAAAACATACACCTAGCAGAATCTCTGACAGAAGAAGAAAAACCAAAGTTTATCAGATTCTTCAAACAAAAGCAAAATCAATTTTGCTTGGTCCTATGCAAATATGCCCGAGATAGATCCAAAATTAATCATACATCATTTGTCTATTGCTCCAGGAGCTAAGCTAGTCAAGCAAAAGTTAAGAAAGATGAATCTGCATGTAGCATTAATGGCCAAAGCTGAACTAAAGAAGTTATTAGACGTCGGATTTATTTGACCTATATACTATGCTGAATGGATTTGAAACATTGTGTCAGTTTCAAAACTAGATGGAAGCATCAGGATATGCACATATTTTAGAGATGTTAACAAATCATGTCCAAAGGATGACTTTCCTTTGCCCAACATTGACATAATTGTAGACCTCACAACAGGCCATGCAATGTTATCATTAATGGACAGTTTCTCTGGCTATAATCAAATCAAGATAGCTCTAGAAGATCAAGATAAAACAACATTAACTTGTCCTCGAGGAATGTATTGTTGGAATGTCATGCCTTTTGGCTTGAATAATGTTGGGGCAACTTAACAAAGAGCAATGACAACAATCTTTCATGATATGATGCATACCTTCATGGATGACTATGTGGATGATTTGCTAGCTAGGTCATTTACCTGAGCAGAACATTTGGGCATATTAGATAAAATATTTCAAATATTTGAGAAATTCCAAGTCAAGCTAAACAATAAGAAGTGTGTCTTCAGGGTGACATCAGACAAATTATTAGGCTACATTGTGTCATCAAAGGGCATTGAAGTTGTAGACACCCAAAAATGGTCAACGCTTGCGAAGTCATACTTTAACATTTGCGCATTGCCTCATCTTAGGTTTTTGCGTCGCATTAACATTTCTCCTATGTCACGCACTTGATTTTTATCATTTGCGAACATCGAGTCATTCTTCTACATTCTTCAATCATCTCATCTTCGAATTTGGTCTTGTCGACAACATTATCCAGTCATGATTTTGATCGATTTTATCTTATTGCATCAATGAGCATGCTTATTTGTCATCATTTTGGACATCGTCAATCCTAATTAGGGTTTTGTCCTCCTGTCAATCTTGCGATCAATTTGTCATCAATCATTGTTCTCTTATCAATTTTATCATCAATCTTATCATTTCGGACATCGTCAATCCTAATTAGGGTTTTGTCCTCTTGTCGATTTATCATCAATCCTTCAATCTTGTCATTTTGCGATCATTTCACTATCGATCATTGTCTATCTCAATTATGTCAATTTGGATCAATTTGTCATTGTTCCTCGTCAATTGGCGCATTTATCAATCAAATTATTTTGTCGCATTGGTCCTTTATCAATTCAAAATCATGACATTAATTATCTTCAATCATTGTCATTTTTCGCATTTCTAATTCGTCTTCTAGGGTTTTATGATTTATTCATTTAACCTAATTTGTCATTTCTTCCTTTAGGATTAAATAAATTACTTATTTATCCTAGGTCTTCTCATTACAATTAAATCTTTATTTAATTGGCTAATTATTCTTCTTTGTGAATTGATTAATAAATGAAAAATTATTAATTAATTCACTAATTCCTAAATCCTATTTTTCATCAATTTCTAATTCCAATTTCCTAATTTGTCATCAATTTCAATTTCCTAATTTTCAAATTTCTAATTCCTTTTCCCTCCTAATTCATCTCCTAATTCTATGGGAGTGGCATTTCAATTTGTCATGAAATTGTCATAATTGATTAATCAATCAATTTTGACATGAATTGTGTCATAATCAATCAATCAAATTGTGCATGGAAATGCATAATTTGTCATAATTGACATATTGATTTGCAATTTCCATTTGAATTGCATCATGCCAATTTTGTCACTTATCCAATTTCTCTATAAATTGGATGTTTTTTTCAATCAAAGCCCCTTGAATCTTCATGAACCCCGAATTGCTATCAAACTACCGAATTTTCATTTCTAGTACTCTTGAGCTTTTTGCTTTCAATTGTGTGAGCACTTGTAGGTGAGATCCACAAACCCATTGAAGAGGAAAGAACAACAATGGAGCCGCATGGAAGAAGCATCCGAATTGTTATATGGTTTGCATAATTTTCATTTTGAATGCTTTGTTTCCATACCTCTATTGAATGTGCTTTGGAATTAGGTTCATTTCAATGAGTGTTCTTTTGATTAAGCTATCACGTCTTGTGTTTTGATTGATTTATACTCGTCTTGTGATGAATCCTAATTTCTATGCCACAGAAGTAGATCTAGCGAAGGTACAAGCTATCATGGAGATGCCACCTCCCAAGAATATTAGCCAACTCAAATCTCTACAAGGATGGCTATAGTCTATCTGGCGATTCATAGCCCAATTAGCAAATAAAAGTCTATCATTCAATCATTTGCTACATAAAAACATACCATTCAGATGGGAAGCCAAGTGTGTAAAATCATTCTATCAAATCAAGCAATACTTAATGAACCCACCAGCTCGAGTACCACCAATAGTAGGGAAGCCACTTATTCTCTACATATGAACAACAAACATATCATTAGGGCCACTATTAGCCCAAGAATATCAAGAAGGCAAGGAACAAGCTATCTATTACATCAACAAAACATTAAATTGATATGAGCTGAATTACAGAGTCATTGAGAAGGCTTGTTTAGATGTAATATTCACCTCTCAAAAGTTTTGACATTACATGCTAGCTCACACAATCAAACTAGCAAAAAAAATTGATCCTCTCAAGTATTTACTTAGCAAAGCAGCTCTTACGGGTAGATTAGCTAAATGGGTCATGATTCTCAGTGAATGATATCCATGTTAGTATTTTGGATATGTTGATATGGTTTTCTCATTGATGTCAGCACCTATCATCACTTGTCAACACTTATCAGCACTTGGAGATTTTGGTTATATTCACTGGCAAGTTAGAGACTTATGTACTGTCACCAATATTTGGTTCACCGGTAGATTATATTGTTCACTGACACTTGAAAGGACTTGGAGACTACTTGGTTATGTAGAAGACATTATTCGATCACTTGGTTTTGGTGATTTGGTTATTCATTTATTCGGGTTTGCATATTTGTTGTTACCAACAAATAGGTCCAGGATATGCACCGACGGGCATATCTATTCTAGATCAACATGACATGTTATGGAGATGATTTATTATTATTGTAAATGCATTGAGCCGACATCATACATCAGATATTGATTTATTTGTAATTGGTTTTATTGTAATATCTTTTAGTGAGCCAACGTATTCAAATTGGTCTTAGGTTATGGTATAAATGTAAGATCTCATTTGTGAGACAAAAGTAGGAATGCAAAAAGGATTGCAATAAGGTATATGAAAAAATAAGAAGAGCTATACACACAAACATCATTTGAAGGTTGAAGGAAGGATTTTGTGAAGGCAATCAAAACTAAACCAGTACTGAATCTAGCATATGAAGATACTATTTTGTATAGTACATTATCATTGGATCTAACCAACCAATTGTAGTTAGTGTGACTTTCATTTTGTGATTGACCAGTGAGCTCTAGGTAGCTGGCCTTTCTGCATGTGTAGAATCCATATTGTACACACATACTATCTACAATAGTATCATTTGATTGTGGGTAAGGCTTCCCATCATGGTTTTTCCCCTTACAGGGTTTCCACATACAAATATTTGTGTTATGTGTTGTGGATGTCATTGTCTTTTTCTTTCATGCATTAGTCTTTATTGGTACTACAATTAACTGTTAAAACTATCTACCGACATAAAGTTTGGTTTACCAGTATTAAGCATTAAGTTTTGGTCAAGTTAATTTTGATTGAATTTATTGGACAACTGATTCACCCCCCCTCTCAGTTGTCTCCGGGACCTAACAATTGGTATCAGAGCCTAGTTCTCTTTTTGCAGAAGTTTAACAGATTAAGGACATCCAATGTCTTCTAACTATTTCAGGAAGGATAGTCTGAAACTTGATGGAACTAACTATGGCATATGGAAGATCAGTATGGAGACACATTTGAACTATATTGGAAATGATATATGGGATGTTACAAAGAATGGCTATACTGCTCCTACTCAAGGGCAACCTAATCCACCAACCTTGGCTGAAGATGAGGAAAATGATTGCAAAGCAAGAGAAGAACTTTTGAGCATATGATCAGATCAACAAGTCATGGGATTGTCAGACAGATCTATTGCTAAAGCTATTTGGGACAAACTCAAAACATTGAATGAAGGAGATTCCACAGTAAAAATTGCAAAACTTGAATGCTTCCGAGTCAGGTATGAAAGTCTGAAAATGGAAGAAGATGAAAGAATTTCTACTTTTATGGAAAGAGTAAATGAAATTGTTTTAGGTATACAATGTTGTGGAGGAACCTTAAGTGAAGATAAGATTGTTTCTAAAGTTTTAAGAGCTTTTCCACTGACATATAAAATGAAAGTTACTGCTATAAATGAACTGAGAACAATGCCTAATGTATCAGTATCTAGAGACACTTTGGTTGGAAAACTTTTAGCTTTTGAGCTTGAGTAATTTGGTCCTGTTACTACTATCAAGATAGATCTAGCGTTTAAGGCATCATCATCAACTGCAACATCATCATTATTATCTGATAAATCTGATTGGAAAGCCTTCTATGCAAGAGAACTTGAAGAAATAAGGAGAGAAAATGAAGAACTTGAAGTACTTGAAGCACCATTTGCAAGGAAAATGCCTAAAGGTCCAATTGGAAGTAAGTATGAAGGTAGAGCACCCTTTAAATGTTTTAATTGTAATAAGATTGGTCATATGGCTTCTAGATGTCTTGATAGACATGCAAGATTAAGAGAAGAAGCTAAAAGAACATATAAGCCTAATCCTGACTATCAAAAATACAAATTCAAGAAGAATAGAGACAAATCTTGTTATTATGCTGATGAAGGAGTTACTGGTGATTCTGATGAGGATCCGACAGACAATGGATGGGCTTTTGTTGCTATAACAGAAGATCAACCGGCACCTACTGTTCAACTGGTAGAGCAGGCCCTAGCAGCTAAAGTTGAAAATAAGGATGAATGGATCATTGATTCAGGATGTTCACATCACATGACTGGTGATAAGAGTAAATTCTTAACCTTTCAGGATTACAATGGAGGTCTAGTAAGATTTGGAGATGATAAAGCTTGTTTGATCAAAGGAAAAGGAACTATATCTTTTGATGGTAAGCATAATATTGATAATGTTTACTATGTTGAATGTTTGAAGCATAATCTTTTGAGTGTTGGTCAATTAGCTGAGAAAGGATTTCAGTTACAATTCAAGAATGGTAAATGCAAAATCTTAAATAGAACTGGTTTGGAAATTGTAACCGGTAATTAGACTAGAGGTAATATCTTTCATTTGAACAACAATGAGAAAGCATGTTTGATTGCACATATTGATGAAAGTTGGTTATGGCATAAAAGACTTTGTCATATAAATTTTGATTGCATTGTGAAAATCAGTACAACTAAGGTAGTTAGAGATCTACCTAAGATTGTTAAACCTCACAATCCAATATGTAAGGTATGTCAATTTGGAAAGCAAGTTAGAGAAACTTTCAAGAGTACTCAAAAAAAGTCTAACAATTTTCTTGATTTAATTCATACTAATTTATGTGGTCCAGCAAGAACTAGAAGTATACAAGGAGATAGGTATTTTATGCTAATCATTGATGACTATTCTAGAATGTGTTGGGTTACTTTTCTCAGAGAAAAATCTGAAGCATTTGGGAAATTCAAACTATTCAAGGTGATGGTAGAAAATGAATCTGACAAAAAAATCAAATGTTTAAGATCAAATCAAGGAGGTGAATTCACATCTAAGGAATTTAATACATTCTGTGAAGTGAATGGGATCAGAAGATAGTTATCAGCACCTTGGACACCTTAGCAAAATGGAGTTGTGGAAAGGAAAAATAGAACTATCTTGGATGCAGCCAAAAGTATGATATCAGAAGCAAATCTACCTCATATATACTGGAGAGAAGCAGTCAATACAATAGTTTATACATTCAATAGAGTTCACATCAAAGGAGAAACTAATAAGACCCCTCATGAACTATGGTTTGGTAATACTCCTACTCTTAAATATTTCATAATATTTGGAAGTAAATGCTATATTAGAAGAGATGAGTATATTGGAAAATTTGAT
Organism: Cryptomeria japonica; assembly: GCF_030272615.1. Taxonomy (NCBI): domain Eukaryota; kingdom Viridiplantae; phylum Streptophyta; class Pinopsida; order Cupressales; family Cupressaceae; genus Cryptomeria; species Cryptomeria japonica. The sequence continues at coordinate 3,036,871 of NC_081413.1, forward strand.
CCTAGAAGTGATGAAGGAATATTTCTTGGTTATTCATCTAAGAACAAGGCATATATATGTTATAACAAGAGGTTGCAGAAAATTGTTGAGAGTGCAAATGTGAAGATTGATGAATAGTTTAGAGGAAATTTAAGGTACACAGACTCTGAACCGGCAATAGAGATAATCACAAATGAACCTATTATGAATACACCAGTACACAATGGTGATCCAGTGACACTGACATCATCTAGAGATTCAACAGTCACTGAAGAACAACAGTAAGTAAAAACACCCCAGTATGTAAGACTGAATCATCGTGAAGATCAGATAATTGGAAACAAATTTCAAGGAGTTATGACTAGAGGAAGATTGGCAAATGAAGAGGTATGTCTTATTTCTCAAATTGAACCTACATCAATTAATGGGGCATGTGAAGATAAATATTGGATTAAAGCTATGGAAGATGAATTAGAACAAATTGAAAGGAATAACACTTGGTCATTAGTTCCCCGGCCTAAAGACAAAAATTTAATTGGAAGTAAATGGGTTTCTAGAAATAAACTTAATGAAGATGGTATGGTGATTAGAAACAAAGCAAGATTAGTGTGTAAGGGATATTCACAGAAAGAAAGAATTGATTACAATGAAACCTTTGCACTGGTAGCTAGAATTGAGGCAGTCAGACTCTTATTGGCTTTTGCAGCACACAAGAACTACAAAGTATATCAAATGGATGTTAAATGTGCATTTTTGAATGGAGATCTTGAAGAAGAAGTTTATATTGAACAACCTGATGGATTTTATTTGATAGATAACAAGGACATGGTTTTTAGGTTAAGAAAAGCTTTATATGGACTAAAGCAAGATCCTAGAGCTTGGTATGCTAGATTGGACAAATATCTTTTGAAGCTTGGATACACTAAAGGTAATGCTGAGAACAATCTATATTACAAAGCGACTAATGATGACATATTGGTTATTGAAGTTTTTGTTGATGATATAATCTTTGGAGGAGAATATGGATTGTGTAAAGACTTTTCTAACAAAATGCAGCAAGAACTTGAAATGTCTATGATTGGAGAGATAAAATTCTTCTTAGGATTGCAGATTTCATAGACTGATAAAGGTATATTCCTATGTCAATCTAAGTACTTTAAAGAATTACTAAAGAAATTTGGCATGGAAAATTGTAAACTGGTAAGCACACCTATGACTACAACTAATAAATTATCTTTGAAGGATGAATCAACACCTGTTAATTTGACTAGATACAAGTCTATGATAGGAGGTTTACTATATTTGACACAAACAAGACCTGATATTATGAATGAAGTATGTATTGTTTCAAGATTTTAGAGTAATCCTAAAGAAAATCATGAATCAACAGTGAAAAGGATTTTTTGATACTTACAAGGCACTACAAATCTTGGTTTATGGTATCCTAGAGATGAAATTTTTTATTTATGTGCATACAAAGATGCTAATTGGGTAGGAGATGTGGATGATAGAAAAAGCACCACCGGTGGAGCATTTTTTCTTGGTAGCATACTAATTTCATGGTTGAGTAAGAAACAGAGTTGTACAAGTCTATCAATAGCAAAATCAAAATGTGTTGTAGTAGCAACAAATTGTACACAGGTATTATGGATCAAGCAAATGTTGAAGGACATAAAGGTAAAATACAAGGAACCTATAACTATTTACTGTGATAATATGGCAGCAATTGATATATCAAAGAACCCAGTATTTCACTCTAAGACTAAACATGTTTCTATTAAATTCAATTTTCTAAAGGAGAATTTTGAAGCAAAAGAAGTGAAATTGGTTTATATGAATACTAAAGAGCAGATTGCAGATATTTTTACAAAGCCTTTGCCTAAGGAAACATTTGAGTATCTCAAAGAGCAACTTGGAGTCCTACCCCCACCAGTAGAGACTTAGGAAGTTGATGTTTGTCATCAACTGACAGAATTAACAGAGAAATATTTTATTCCGGCTTTGATGAGGAGAGCTACTTCTCAGGGGGAGTAGTTGGTATATTGAATAAGTTGGTATTTTGTATTTGGTTTTGTATTGATTTGGCATTTGATGTCAAAGGGGGAGAGATTGATATGGAAAAATACATTATCTTTTTCTTTTGGGGAGAGATTATTCCTAGGGGGAGAGATATTATGTATTTTGATTTCTGGTTAATGATCTCTTTGGGAAATTGTTGGTTTTTGGTTTTTGGCATTTCTATTTTGGCACTTTGATGGTTTTTCCATCTTGTGTTGCCATCAATGCCAAAGGGGGAGATTGTTGGTATTTTGGATATGTTGATATGGTTTTGTCATTGATGTCAACACTTGTCATCACTTGTCAACACTTATCAGCACTTGGAGATTTTGGTTATGTTCATCGGCAAGTCAGAGACTTATGTACAGTCACCGGTATTTGGTTCACCGGTAGATTATATTGTTCACCAGCACTTGGAATGACTTGGAGACTACTTGGTTGTGTCAAAGACATTATTTGATCACTTGGTTTTGGAAATTTGGTTATTTTTTTATTCGGGTTTGTATATTTGTTGTTATCGACAAATAGGTCTAGGACATGCATCGGGAGGCATATCTATTCCAGATCAGCACAGCATGTTATGGAGATGATTTATTATTATTGTAAATGCATTGAGTCGACATCATACAATGGATATTGATTTATTTATAATTGATTTTATTGTAATATCTTTTAGTGAGCCAACCTATTCAAATTGGTCTTAGGTTATGGTATAAATGTAAGATCTCATTTGTGAGACAAAAGTAGGAATACGAGAAGGATTGCAATAAGGTATATGCAAAAATAAGCAGAGCTATACATGGAGACATCATTTGAAGGTTGAAGGAAGGATTTTGTGAAGGCAATCAGAACTAAACCGGTACTAAATCCAAAATATGAAGATGCTATTTTTTATAGTACATTATCATTGGATCTAACCATCCAATTGTAGTCAGTGTGACTTTCATTTTGTGATTGACCAGTGAGCTCTAGGCAGTTGACCTTTCTGTATGTGCAGAATCCATATTGTACACACATACTATCTACAGTAGTATCATTTGATTGTGGGTAAGGCTTCCCACCGTGGTCTTTCCCCTTACAAATATTTGTGTTATGTGTAATGGATGTCATTGTCTTTCTGTTTCATGCATTAATCTTTACCGGTACTACAATTAACTATTAAAACTGTCTACCAACATAAAATTTGGTTTACGGGTATTAAGCATTACGTTTTGGTCAAGTTAATTTTGATTGAATTTATTGGAAAATTGATTCACCCCCTCCCTCTCAGTTGTCTCTGGGACCTAACAATCCAATACACAGAGCATCGGGCTATTAAGGGAGAAGTAATTGCAGATCAATTAGCTAAAGCACCACTACCAGATAAGCAATCAATGGAGGTCAAATTTCTAGATAGGGATGTCCTTATTGATACCCCCAATCACTTGACCCTGTACTTTGATGGTTCCTACACTCAACATGGCTCAGGTGCTGACATCTTGTTCGTCACTCCTGAAGGACACACCATACCAAGATCATATAGACTCATATTTCCATGCACAAATAACATCACTGAGTATGAAGCACTGGTCATAGGAATCAAAATGGCCATGGAATGGAGAATCATGGAATTGAAGGTCTATGGAGATTCCCTACTAGTTATAAATCAGATCAACAATGACTATCAAACAAAGGATGACAAGCTACTGCCATACAAAAGAATGGTAAATGACTTCAAATAGTATTTTGTACACATCACCTTCGAGAAAATAACAAGGTTGGACAACGGAGCAATCGATGCAATGGCTACTATTGCTTCACTACTAAAACTTCTAGAGCAACAAAGTCGTTATGAGTTTTTGGTAGAGCAACTATTTTCCCCAGCCTATGACAATTCTACATCCCATGTTATCTATGCCTTAACCAGTTCAGACTCTCCTTTATACGGGACAATATATGAGTATCTTAAAAATAGTACCCTACCTATTGACCTATCTCAGAATAAAAAATGCAACTTTATTTGGCAAGCTGCCTGGTATACCTTAACTGTTGATACCCTTTACCGCTGAGGTCTAGATGGTACTCTTCTTTGTTGCCTTGATCGTAATTAATCTGACTCTGCTTTACATGAGCTTCATGAGGGTATCTGTGGCACACATTCAAGTGGTCCTACTCTTGCTAAAAAAATTCTGAGAATGGGATATTACTGGCCGATAATGGAGAAAGACTCTTATCAATTTTCCAAGAAATGTCCTAAATGCCAAATCCATGGCAATATTATCCATGCACCAACACAAGAATTATAGCCATTTACAACTTCTTGGCCTTTCTGTTAGTGGTTACTTGATTTAGTAGGAAAAATACATCCTTCCTCTTCAAATGGACATGAGTTCATTATCTTTGCAACAAAATTTTTTACAAAATGGATTGAAGCAGTCCCAATGACCACATTAACTGGAAAGCAAATTGTCTCTTTTATTCTAAATTATCTAATTTGTAGATATGGCATCCCTATTTCTATTATAACAGACAACATGCGTCTCTTCAAAAATTAGGATGTATGAGAATTAGTGAACAATTCAAAATCCAACATCATGTTTCTACACCTTACTACCCCCAGGGGAATGGTCAAGCATAGGCATCAAATTAAAAAATATTAAAAATCTGAAAGGAGATAGTAAATGATGTGGGAAAGGATTGGCATGTGCAACTCAATCCGACACTTTGGGCATATAGGACTAGCATCTGAACACCTATAGGAGCTACGCCATATTCATTGGTGTATGGATCAGAATCAATTTTACCTCTTGAGGTAGAAATTCCATCAATCAAACTATCTTTAAAAGGCCTCATTCTAGATGAGGAGTATCGGGTCAACAAATTGCATGAACTCGAGCTTCTGGATGAAAAATGCCAACATACATATAATCACCTCAAAGCATACCAACAACGCATGTGCAGAAGGTACAACCACAAAGTCATCCCTAGGATTTTTAAAGTTGGTGGTACTCAAATAAAATCCCAGAAATCAACAGGATTGAGAAAAGAAGGGGAAATTTAAGCCTAACTGGATGGGTCCCTATGTCATAATATCAGCCTATGGATCATGTACCTATCAACTTACAACTTTAGAAGGGGATGTGCTCGATGAACCAACCAACAACATCCATCTGAAGAAATTCTATACTTGAGTGGTCTAATGCATGGAAAAAATGAAAAATACAAAAAAAATCAAAACAACTAAAAGGTGCAATAAAAACAAATGGTGAAAACCTGGCAATAGGAGCTATTTGTGAGGGAACAACTCCTCTATCTATCATTACTCATATCTTTTGCATCTGAATTCATACTAATGGCCATCACCTAACACTTTAAACGTAGCATTATCTCAGACATACTTAGCATAGTCATTGTCCTTGCTTATCTGAAGATCAGTTCATTATATCCCACCATGGCATGGTAATCACTGTAAATATCCATATTGATCAGTATCTATAACTAGGGGCAACATTCCTCTAACTTCAAGCATTCCAACAACAAGAAAACAAGAATCACACCATGCCAAGAAAATCCTATCAACAACATCTCAGCAGCCGAGAAAACAAAACACTGATCCCAATTAACAACTTCAAAACACATGATGGTTGATTTTCTTAAATATACTTTGTTTACACCTCGCATGAAGTTTTGACTATTTTGCACTTGAACTTTGTGAATTATTGGATCTCCTAAATTTTCTCAACAATGCATCAAGCTAGAGGAAGTGACTAGAGGGTCTGATATTTTTTTGGTTTACTTTCTGTGAGGTGATCACTTGTACTGTGAAAATTTTGTCTCGAGACGTGATTCAAAACATATCACTGAAGACATTGTTCAAATTTGCGCATACAAATGGTTCAATCTTGTCTGTTTATATGCAAGAAACACTCAGGTCATCTTGGTTCAATTATACCTCGACACTTGTGCCATCTTGCAATATCAAAATCTATGTAAGTTTTTCTCTAGTCATTATGGTTCAATTATACCATTATTCTTGTATTAACTTTCAACATATCAAAAGCTCAATGATGATAAACAAAAACAAAGCAAAAACATGTGACTATACAGGAATGACAAGGAGAAAAAGTGGGTGATCAATTTAGTTGCATATCATTTTTAAAACTTGTAGTTAGTTGCATATCATTTTAAACATGGCATTAGTATCATATCATTATCATACATCTCATTTTCAAGATACATCTCACATCATATAATTATCATACATCTGATTTTCAAGATACATCTCACATCATATCATTATCATACATCTCATTTTCAAGATACATCTCACAAATCAATCATCACAACAACATATCATTATATCATTGCATCTTCATCATCAATCATATCAATCAATATCAAATCAAAAGAATCTATCTAAGCATCACATCATCATCATCATAGAAACATCATACCAATGCCTAAATCATCATCCATAAACAAATCACATGTGGATTAGAAAATCAGTGTCATATATATATCTAACAAAATGGTCAAAATATATAAGGGATGTCATGTCTGTCAAAATACAACACTGATCAAAATACAACAAAGACAGGTCTCTTAGGTATGACTATCTCTTGAGGCTGACAGTCTTGCAACAAATGTCCCAGCTCCTGGATCTCCAGGTGGATCATGTCGAGAAGGCCCTGTAACACCTCTGCTCTTTGTCCCTAACTGAATCTGAGTTGATTGACTAGTAGTAAAACTAGGAGTCCTCTGCTCTCTAGGGACTATATCCTCATATAGCTACCTATGGTACTCAAGCACCATGGTCATGTATCGTATCTCCCTTAGATTGTCTCTCATAGGGGCACCAACCGTCTCTCTCTACAACCTCTCTGCTAGCTCCTCTGCTCAACCTAGGCGCTCTATCGCCGTATCTCACTCTGCGGTAATCGATGTAATATGACGCTGCTGAGCTAGTACCTATGCCTGCAACTCTTGTATTGTAACATGCAAGTCTTGAATCTATGATTCCTGTCGATGTGATGGTACCCTGATCTGCACTAGTACCTGGGTGATAACGCTACCTATCACTGTTGTAGGCCCTGATAGAGGTAAAACATATGATCTCCTCCACTGGGTCGGCCGCCTAGACTCCTCTATGCCACCCACAGCTGCTAGCACCTCACCTGCTCTACCAACCCTGCCAGCTCCAAGAACTAAATCTCCCCTACCTCCATCACAACCCAATCATCTGACTAATCCAATCCTCCCCCCATCTCCTCCATCTCCCCTGCCATCTCCCCCTCTATCTCTTCTCCTCCCCCCATCTCCTCTCCTCCCCCCATCCCCTCCTCCAATCCTCCCTCTATCTCCTCCATCCCCTCCTCTATCTCCCCATCTCCCTCTACCACCTCCCCTCCCATCTGTTGGCATATGGACATTCCAATGAGACATTGTGTGTGATTGAAGGTTTTGTCATTGATGGTAACCTTGCAATCCTATGGCACCGGCAAGACATCATACCAGCAAAGCATTATTCAAGCAAGACAGTGCACCGACATCAACAAGATCACTCTACACCGACACCGGCACCGACACAGAAGAAAAGATGTATACCAGCACAAAGGCCGACATGATTTTTGATATGTAATATTTTGATTATTATTGCAAGCCGACGTGGCAAATTGTAAAATGACTCTTGTATATAAAAGAGATCATTGTAGACATTTTAAAAAGTGTAAGTAAGGAAGTGAACAAAAAGGAAAATTATTAGGTAGACCTAATGTGCGAAATATAGGTTAAGGGTATATGTAAAGAACAGAGCAAGAACCGGTACTGAATCTGGCATTGGAGATGCTATTGTAAAGCAGTACAAGTCATTGGATTAATATAATCCTTATTGTAAGTCAGTGTGACTTCTCATTGAGCAGCGAACTCTAGGCAATTGGCCTTCCTGCATGTGCAGGCCCCTATTGTAAGTAATATTCTCTTATTGGCCAGTAAGTGACTATTGTGGGTCACAAATCCCACCGAGGTTTTTCCCACACCGGGTTTCCTCATTAAACATCTTGTGTTATGGTGTTCTTTTCATGTGAATGTTTTTGATTCTGTTTATTACATTAATTCTTGCATACCGGTACACTGCTACTTTATGTTTTGCATGTTTTATCTTAAGAAAATTTGAATACCGGTCAGATACTGATTCACACCCCCTCTCAATATCTGTGGGAACCCTAACAATTGGTATCAGTGCCTGGTCCTCTACTTTCAAAAGCCTAACAGCTTAAGGAAGTTCTTAACACCAGTAAAAATGGAAAATCTGATGAAGCAACTTGAAGGAGCTCTTACTGACTATGATGCAGAGAAGTTGAAAAATATCAAATTAGAAGATGATTTAAAAGCAGCTCAGGATATCATTCAGGCACTTCAAGAAAATCTTACTGTTACAAGAAATAAGAGAAGAGAACTTTGTGAAAAATTGCAAAATGAGAATGATGAAAAGGAATCACTTAATGATATGATAAGCAAGTTGTAATGCCCGCCAAAAATACCCCTGAGAAATATAGCTAAAAACACGCTAATTTAATTTTTTTTTTTAAAACAATACAACACATAACATCACTTAAGCAATGTAGTGAGCACACAACAACAATTAAGTATTATGAACATAGAATAATTCACTCAAGCTATTCAAACAATTATGCAAGGGGAATACAATAAATAAATACTACTAACTCCCTAGTGTATCTCAACAACATTACTTAATCTACCTACATAAGAAATAAGCATTTACTTTCTTCTAGTTCAATGCCTCATAATCTTAATCATTATACACACATAGGTGCAACATAGCAATACCTAACACTCATGATATGCAACCTTCTTAATCTTTCATTTAATATGAGATTCTATATTTCAATGCACCACTATTTCCTTTTTCACTTAGATTCATTTTATACACCAAGTCCAAATGTTCCTATTATTATTAACCAACCTCTAACTATAAATATCACCATACACATACCAAGATTAATCCCTTACATTGCATTAACATGATTTCCGTTTACAATTAACTTCTACATAGTCATTTATAATTCTATGCTCCTAGCATACTTATTACTTCATCATGATTCCAGAAGCACATAATGCAATACTCACAAAGTCTCCTTAAACATTTAACCCATAGCTCGTTTAGTACTCATAAAATATCTTACACTGTATCAATTAACCAACAATCATCTCATTACAAATCAGGCAACTACATGAATTCATCTCAACACAAGCTATGATACAATATCCTGATTCCATAACCACTAATAGCATCCACCAAATGGAGATATAATTCTTAAACTATAACACATGATACATTCTAATCCTTTCCTAAAAGACAAGAACTCATTTAATCGTCTTCCATACACTTACTAGTAATTTCCATTAATAAGATTAGTAATTGATTCATTGAGAACATCCATACAATATTTTCATAAGGAACATTCAACTACATCCCAAGCATTATAAGATTTTCAATCCTACCATTAGATCACTAACTACGAAGTATGATGATATAATTTCAAATTCTTTAATCACAACTCATAAACATGTCCTAAGATATCTTCCAAAATTACTCAAACTCATACATCCTATGAAGACATAACATTTCTTCTATTTAAATCATTAGTTAAAGACATCATTTCAAATCTAATACCATTATCATAACATTTACCTAATTTAATTTTAACATGGCTCATCAAGAATACAAAATACATCATTTCATTTTAAACAACAATACTTATCCACATCTCATGCATCCATTTCATTTAATATAAATGTGTTACAATACAACTCAAGTTCATCATTACAATCACACACCATAACCAAAAGCTATCACTATAACTAGAACAACATAATCATTTCTCATAAGCATGATTTCTTTTACAACCATTACATAAGAATTTCATTACATAAATCACATAATCATTTACATTCTTGCTGCAATTATTATCTATGGACAATCTGAAGAAGCATCCTCATCCATGCAAGAAGAATCCAAAGACAGGAACATCCCAATGGTTTAAAAGCACCAACCACCCAACCACGTGGAACCAAAGGAACCACCCCCCATGCTAGGAGATGACACAAGGTCCCAACACACACTCTACATCTAGGCTGACACTCAAAACCAAAGAGACTAACCAACAAGGACTCTCAAGCAAGAACTCACATAGAGCCACAAAAATAAACTCCCAGAGGCGTAAAACTCATCAGGACATAAATGCATCCAATAAGCATAATCATAAATCACAAAGGGGGAACACATGTAGGAGTGGAGTGTCATCACATGCCATCCTCATAACATAATAACATAATAACACAAGGCACTAGCCTAATGGACATGTGGAGCCATCTCAACCTATGAGAGACCAAGGGAGATTAGCTTACCGTCTTCATGGCCTTATCATGCTTATCCTAAAACATCCTCCCTAGGACTAAGCCATGAGGCACCAAAACTATTCATTATCTTGTTTAAATTAGTTATAATTTCCCATCCCAATTAATTTATTATCAATGTTATCACTTGTTTACAAATCATGGAAAACTCCAATGTGCCCTGGCGGTCTAGACTTCATGCATCCTTACAAGGAACCTCATACAATCCTATCTCTCATGACCCTGGTCATCACAAGGAAGCCCACTCCCCCTAACATGGCCCAACAACACATCACAAGAGACTCTATCAACATAAATACATAAAAATAATACTCAATGCAGCCAATAACTTTCACACATACTCTCAAAACATATGCAAGGCTACAACAACATCAATATAACAAAATGAGCCTCTTGGCTAGCAATACACAAAGGCATATCAAGCCATTAAATTTGCTACCATTAATAAGAGTAAAACCACAGAAAGGCCAACTCACTTGCTGCCCCAAAACAACAACACTTCCAACTCACCAACCATAGCACATCAATATGGATGAAAGAACAATTCTTTCCCCAATAACATAGGAAGGTAAATATGCTTGAAACCAACAAAATACATCAAATAAAATCAGATATAAAACTATAAATCATCAATACCCTCAACAATGCCTCTGGTACAAGAATTAATCTGGAAAGTACCACACAATCAAGCAACTAGTAAATGAAGGTCTATTTATCAAAAATAAAAATAAAACAAAACAAAACTAAGCAAAACCATGCTCCAATCAAAATATTTCAAAAATATTATATTCCATACCTACCTTCCCAAAGTTCAAGAAAATAAAATATATTTTCTACCTACCATAAACTTCTAGCCAATCAATTTCAAGGGTAGGTAAAATAAATTAAACCATTGACCTGGGGTGAAAATAACTTTTAAATAAAAGAATACAAATTACCCCCCCCCCCCCCCGGGCCCTCTTTTAATTACTTAATGGGTAAAATAATATTACCCAATAAATTAAATTCACTTCAACATTAAATAAATAATAAACACTTGAAGGCCAATATTATTTCAAAACTCCATGCATGACTCAGAAAGACACAGAAGGCTTTCAGCAAACCTAGAAATATAAATATTTCCCACAAACTATAGAATAAAACCTTACAACAAATTTATGCCTTCATATATTTCCTTTCTCACTATACAAGTTTTAGATTCATTTCCCCAAGCTCACACATTCAATCTACAGACACGGAGCATAAAGGAAAACTGTAAAATAAAATATAAAAAGGTAGAATACATCTCCAACCTGCAACCCGTGTTATGGAAAAAGCTGAAGAAGAGATTCCACTAGCCAAACCAAATCCAACCCAAGCTCCAGCCAAAATCCAAGAGAGAAGAAAACCAAAACCAAGAAGAAAACTTGCTAGAGAAATTTTTTCAAAGAGGAACCAACCCACAAAAAAATTCACGAAAAAGAAAATAAAAAGACAAACATTAACCAAAAACCCTAGCCTCAATCTCAGCCAATCAAAATATTTCAATCTATAATATATTTTAACAACCCCACCATATAATATAATTTTACCTCCCTTTTTAAATTCAATCAATAAGAGAAGAGGGTAGGTAAGGTAAATATAAATCATATTTTTTTTACAATTTGGTGGGAATGTTTTATCATTTTATTATTTATACAACCCACTTAATATAAAATTCAAACTAATAAATAAAACATGAGCCACAATTAAATAAATTAAATGGGGAAATTAAATTAAATAAACCAAAGGCTCATAAATGAATTAATGAACCAAATAAATATTAAAAGCCAAATAAATATTAAACCATAGGTGATTAAATAAATAAATAAATAAATAATTAAATACTAATAAAAGATCAAATCACAAATAAATATAAAACCACAACATAAGCTAAACAATAAATATTAAATAAATATTAAATCATCATTAAAATAAATAAACATTTAAATATCAAATAATTAAATACCCAAAAAGGCAAGAATCCAATAAATTAAATTAAATATTAGATAACCAAATAATCAAATTGCTATTAATCAAAACAATTAAAATAAACATCATTAATTATTTAATCTCGCATTAATAATCAAATAGTCAATCTCAACATAAAAGGAATAATTAGTCAATACTAACATATTTACAACACAGAAGAAACCCAACTTACTAACTGACATGGTGACTTGTGCCAAGACACTGACAACTCACAGTGAACAACTTAGACCTATAGTATGTGAGGGGAACTTGTGCCAACTCCGAACCACATGCCATTGGGATTTAAAGACATGCTCAGACCTATGGAGCCAGGTGGAGTCGATGTTTGGTACCTACAAATCCTACATCCACAAAGCAACGATATGACATATGCATATATATTATAACAGGTAAGGGTTAGAGAATCACAATGACACATCCCACTCGCAATGAGTGATGTGGAATTGTCTCTATCTCGAAGACAGTTATATAGCAATCAAACACACCATAAGATCAACTCATCATAGATAATCATTAATATAGTTAGTACATAAAAACATCATCAAGTGCATGATTAGTATAATTCATGATTATAGTAAGGTATGTAAAATCCATCAACACTTATGCTCATCAAATCACATTGTCAATATAGTCTTTCGATAGTCAATCCCATAATAAGCATATAGTGTCTAATAAATCACACGATCATTAATGATAGTATCAACATCTTATAAATCATCTGAAATAGCCTATGCCCAATAATGTCTATCATGCATGAATTAAAAGTCAACTCTAGTCAAAACAAGTCAAGTCGAGGGTGGACCTTACACAAGTTGAAACAAGAGATCATGACAACAAAAAATGAAATGCAAGATATGACTATGAGATTTTGCAAAGAGATCGAGGACAGAAAGAAGAATGAAGAAGAATTGACCAGAAGACTAAGTGATGCAACAAATGAGAACACAAGACTTAGCTATGAAAATGACATGTTGAAGATAGATCTGATGCATACTCAGAATGACTCAAACAAACTAATGAGACAAAAAGAAATCTTGGAAAGGGAATTGGAAACTGCAAATCAACATAAAGAAAAATTCAAGAAAATCTCAAAAGAACTTGGTACCTTATTGAAGAATCAAAAACCCAAAGGTGACACTTCTGGAATTGGATGTGAAGTTGGAGAAAGTTCCGATACTACAAATACTCAGGATCATAGCAAACCGGTAAGACCACCTAATACTTATAAATTCAATGGAAAATGCTTTAATTGTAATAAATATGGTCATAGGGCAATTGAATGTAGATCTAGGAATTATCAGAATATCAATCCTCCCACCGGTCAATGCTCCAAATGCAACAAAGTTGGTCATAACTCTGAAAATTGCAGAATGAATGTAAGATGTTATGTTTGTGGAAGATTTGGACATCTATCAAATCAACGCAGAACACAAACCGGCATAGGTTATGAGAAAGCTATTCAGAAAAATAATGTAGCTTGTTATGCATGTAACAAGATTGGGCATATTGCTAAATTTTGTAGAAGTAAAGGTACACCGGTAGATAACAAAAATGCTAGCTTGAAAGGTAAAGAAAAAATTGAAGAGGTTAAGCAAGAATTCTCAAAGCAATGGATTAGAAAAGCTGATCTAAATAATGGGAATTCTCCTCCACCGACAGGACAAAGTGATGCTCCACCGGCAGGACAAAGTGATGCTCCACCGACACGACAGAGCAGTGCTCCATCGGCAGGACAGAGAAGTGCTCCACCGACAGGAAGTTCTTCATCTAATTGAAGAAAATTATCTTGGGGGTTTGGAAATCTAATGACACATGTGCTATTATTCCCTTGGTTAGAGAAAAGAAGTTGAAAATCACTTATTACCGGCAAATAAAGTTAAGTGAATACATAACCGGAATGCAATTAATGTGGTAGGTAGCGAAAAATACTTTATAAAATAAGGTTTTGGCTCCATTTCATTTCACCGTGATTTCAAACATTCAGAGAGCGCAAAGATTTCTGAGCTAAGGCATTTCGAGCAAGAAGCAAGCACACTCCAAGAAATCATTCATCCAAGACAAAAAAAGGTATTTTATCATGGCATCCACTTCTGCAATTGAATACATAGCGAACCCTATTGTTGTGGAAGTAATTAAAAGACCTAGGCCTGCATTTCAGTTGGTCCCCAAAATAGCAAAGAAGGATGATACCTTAGGTGCATTCTCTCAAATCCCTAAAGGTGTTGTATATGCTAAAGACCCTAGAATGTATATTCACTGCAATATTGAAGAGCTAGGAGACGAAGAAATCAAAACCATGTACAAAACCGAGATATGTGATGATATCGGCAATATCAAAGCTGAACAGAAAATCATTGAAACCCTAGGATTCATAGAAATCCTTAGTATTCCTGAATTTCCTAAGGATGTGATTAGGATAGTGTTAAGCAGAGTTCATGGAGAATTTTTTTGGTTAGATGCAATTCATAAGATCACCAAGCAAGTGGTAAAGGCTGTCATAGGGTTACTGGCCACTGGTAAAAGACCAGTTAAAAACAAGAAAGTTTCAAATGATTTAGTCATAGACCTAACAGGTGCAACATCTGATAAAAGATCTTTAAGGGTTAATGATGTAAAAGATATCAATGTGAGATTCATAAGCATGATATTAGGTTATAAAGCTACTCATGCTAATAGACTTAATTTAGTTTCAAGTTTATGCATTAAGAGTGCTTATGACATGGTCACAGACAATGCAAAAATTGACATATGTGAATGGTTAAAGGATGAACTAATTGACAACCTTGGAAAGATCAAAAAGGACAAGAAAGGAACTTTCAGATTTGGAAATCTATTAGTATGTCTAATGCTACACATAACAAAACAGGTTCCCAGTATAGGTTACAAAGAATTTGGATATGACATACCGGTAGGAAAGCAACTGACAGAACTACTCAATACCATGGGTGAGAATAAGGAAAACAATATTAATGACTTTTTCCAAGCATTAAAGACCAAAATGAAGAAAAGGACAAGGTTATCACAGAAGATTGTAGACAAATACAAAGATGATATATACTTTCTTATCAAAAAGGATGAAATATGGATGGAAGCAATCATCCCTAGGACAATCTGGGTAACAGAAATGGGCTATGAAACAGATGACCACATAGTTGAAACTTATGCCAAAGCGCTTCTGGAAGCCCCCAATGAACCTAAAGAAGAAATATTTGGTAGTGCTGAAACCATAGAAAGCCAAATTTAAACAAAGAAAAGAGTGAAAAAGGTTTAGGCAGTTGTGAGGAAAGGATCCAGACAAGCAAAAGCCATTAAGGAAGATGTATTAAAGAAAACTGGCATAATTGAAGATGAGTTGGCAGCCCCACAACCTGAAGCTCATCTATCACCAGTAGGTACTTCTTCAAAAGGAGATATGCCAGCAACCTTTAAAATAGTTGTTAGGAAAAGAGATCCCTCACCGGAAACCACTCCTTCACCTAGAAGGACAAGGCAAAAGCAACAAGCTGTGAGATCTCTGGTCAGAAAGGTCACACCTAAAAAGAAGCTGACTCCTAAGAAAAAGAAAAAGGCAAAAACTAACTTGGCACCTCTAGACATTTTGTTAAATGAGATCACAGAGGAAGGAAAACTGAAGAACATAAAGAAAATTTATGACACTCTATCAACTAATGAGAAAGGGCAAGTTGAGAAGAGTGTAATACTACACATGGACATGTTTAAAAAGGTTTTGATGGAAGTCATAAATGAAACTCCTAATGACTTATACAAAAGACTTGAGGCCAGAAGGCAAGGAGTAATTGAATTGGACAAGAAAATAAAAATAGAAAAACTACTTGTTGTATATCCGGTAAACTCCCCAAAAGAAATTGATGATCTGATAGCTCAGGCCAACCAGACAGTTTTTTCCACTGCACACCGGCATATTTCACTGATGGCAGGTAGAGTTACAGAGGTTTCAAAGGAAATAGAAGATGGTTGGGACATATTTTTGGTTGAAAAAGAGAAACAAGAAGAATATAGGAATCCCAAGCCTATCAAGGTATATCAGAAGGATAAGGACAAAGGGAAAGGGAAAATTGGTGGACCTCCAAGCATAAAGGTTAAAGATAACCTATCTCCACCTATAAAAATTACAATCCCTGAAAACCAACCGACAGCTGAAAGCATGGATGAAGAGGATAGCAATACAAATCCTGATGTCCTATTCACTATAAATGTTGATACCCAAAAGATCAACATAACAGTTGATAAAGACTCAAGTGAAAAATTAGATATGGCTAAAGAGCCTCTAGTAATAGGAAATATAGAGCAACCAGCAGAAGATACAAAGAAAAAGATGGAATCTGAGGCACAATCAGAGAAACCGACAGAGCTAAAGGCTCCAGAATAGATGCCACTGGTAAGCAATGAAGCAGGAAAACCAGTGCTAAAGGAAATGCAGACACAAACTGACCTACCAGAGGTCAATACAAGCATGGTCACTTCCACCAGTACTCAGTTTGTTGGGTCACCATCAAAGTCAACAAATGTGACTGAGGTATTACTTGAATCCATCAAGAAAATAAATGACTATAGTTCACAAGCTTACAAAGCAATAGATGATTCAATACCAATTTTGAAGATAATCGCTCCTGATTGTAATATAGACAATAAATATTCTTTAGGATAGTTGGATACATTATGTAAATACATCTCTGGAAATATTGAGAAAATAAAGGTAGAATCTGTAAAGGACATTGTAGAAAAGGAGAAACAAAAATTCTTTGAGGAAGAAATTAAGAAGTGTAACAAAGACTTTGACACACTTCTACTGGAACTGTGTAGTTTGTTAAAAGAGTACAAAAACCTGTACAAAGACACATGCAAAACAAACTTCCTGACTATAGATATAGACAAGAAAATAAGCAAGACATAGGAAGAGATAAACAAGCTTGTAGACAATTTTGTCAACTCACTGGATTCACTATCTATTTTGAAGACAAGTTAGCAAATTTTGAGGCAGAATTACTTAAACAGAAGAAAGAGAAAGAGACAATAATAAATAAGGCAAAACACTTGAGATCTAAAATGAGTCCAAGATTGGACTATCTAGCATCTCTATGGAAGGAAATCTCAGAGGCATTAACACCGAGAAGTAAAACACTGGCAGAATAATTGTAGCATCTCACCGGCACTGTGAAGAGGACTGAAACAACAATAAAAGATAGCAAAAAGTTTATGGATAGTATAAACTTAATTTTGGGCAATCCTTTTCAGATAATAACTACCCAACTACAAGGTTGAGGATATAGACCGGTATAACTACAAACTCTACTAAACCTTTGTCATTGATGCCAAAGGGGGAGTAGTAGGATGAGAAAATTCAAAGATAGGAATCATATGCTCAGGGGGAGCCCCTCATATTTTTGGTAAATTTTTTGGTCTACACATTTTTGGACACCTTTTTGAAATTTCTCATGAGTGTTGCCATCAATGCCAAAGGGGGAGATTGTTGGCATATGGACACTCCAATGAGACATTGTGTGTGATTGAAGGTTTTGTCATTGATGGAAACCTTGAAATCCTATGGCACTGACAAGACATCATACTGGCAAAGCATTATTCAAGCAAGACAGTGCACCGGCATCAACAAGATCACTCTACACCGGCACTAGCACTGACACAGAAGAAAAGATGTATATCGACACAAAGGCTGATAGGATTTTTGATATGTAATATTTTGATTATTATTGCAAGCCGACGTGGCAAATTGTAAAATTAATCTTGTATATAAAAGAGATCATTGTAGACATTTTAAAAAGTGTAAGTAAGGAAGCGAACAAAAAGGAAAATTATTAGGCAAACCTAATGTGCGAAATATAGGTTAAGGGTATATGTAAAGAATAGAGAAAGAACCGGTATTGAATCTAGCATTGGAGATGCTATTGTAAAGCAGTACAATTCATTGGATTAGTATAATCCTTATTTTAAGTCAGTGTGACTTTTCATTGAGTAGTGAGCTCTAGGCAATTGGCCTTCCTGCATGTGCAGGCCCCTATTGTAAGTAATATTCTCTTATTGGCCAGTAAGTGAATATTGTGGGTCACAAATCCCACCGAGGTTTTTCCCACACTGGGTTTCCTCGTTAAACATCTTGTGTTATGGTGTTCTTTTCATGTGGATGTTTTTTATTCTATTTATTACATTAATTCTTGCATATCGGTACACTGCTACTTTATGTTTTGTATGTTTTATCTTAAGAAAATTTGAATACCGGTCAGATTCTGATTCACCCCCCCTCTCAATAGTCGAACCCCACTCTAGCACATTCTATCTCCAATGAGAATATAAGCATGCTTCCTGCGGTGTACCCTGCTATCGACCATACTGCCATTGAGCTCGGCTATGCAAGAACCTCTCAATGATAAAAGGCATTCACCCAATTAGGTATCTCAACATGTAAACATAGGGTATCTCTAACCCATCCTCAACCCATACCTCATAGTCCATATATGGTTTCCAAATGATCGTATCAATATCATCCAACACCCTCCTCCAATACTCTAGTTTTCCCAGCTTACGTTGGACAACTATACCTGTATACCCATATGTATAGGCTCGACCAATCGGCCTATCTCTATTTGCAAGTGGTCTCACTATAGGAATGTGCTCCCAGGCCCACACTTGTAATAATGTAACCCCGACTGATAAGCTCATGTATCCCAGATACACTACCTAGTGCAGCTCCTTATATAGGTGTGCTAACATAAAGGATCCCCAAGAGAACCTACATCCCTGTGTCACCATGTCCTCCAACACCAAACCCCAACCTACTGCCAATCCCTTCAACCTACGGTCAGGACACAACAATCCACCTACAAAACCTACAAGTGTAGAGGGTAGTGGAGCATAATCAAAATCTATAAACTCCTACGAAGGGATCTCATATCCGCAAATCTAATCATCATGGAATATCTAGCGGAGAGCCTCTATCCCATCTTCCTCCATCTGCTCATATAGAAATAGTGCCCCAATCAAGGGAATCCATAGAATCTGATAACAGACCTCTGGAGTGACTGTTATCTCACCAGTAGCCAAATGAAAGGTGTTCATGTCACTATGCTACCTCTCTGCCAAAGCTGTCAACTAACCCTGGGTAATGATATACTAAGGCATGTCCAACAAAGAGGATAAACCACACCTCTCAATAAAATCTCTATCCACCTATGTCAAACATGGAATCAAGGACCATGGTCTCAAAAATTGCTCTCACAACTGGAGTACGCCAAGCTATGCCTGGAAAACAACAAATGTCCAACATTAGTTCCCATGTCTATCTGATATATCTAATCAAAACAAAATCAACTTGAAACAATGAAGCATTAAATCAAGTTCCATATCGAAATCAATCAAGTTCCATATCAAAAATTAAATTCCATTTCAAAGCACCACATTGAGAAATCAAATCAAATTCCATATCAAAGTACGATATCAATAAATCAAATCAAAGACCCATAATGCAAGCACCATATCAGAAATCAAAATCAAAGACTGATAACTCAATGATGAATTACTAGTACCAAACTGGTACTGAGAGGGGGGGTAAATCAGTACCAACACAAATATAGTCCAAAATCGGTTTGACAACAAATATTCCAAATGACTGACAAATAGGAATACTAGTAAAACAGAGTGCAACTGGTAAAATTCAGTACAACTCAATCAATCATGAACCGGTCACTCAATAAGCTTTCCTCTTAGCTCAATACTATATTATCATTATATTCTCTAGCATAAATAAGTAAACTTAACCATCAGATCTTCACAACAGTGAGTTCAATATGTTTTATAGATAGGCATAAAACATAGAACCTTCATGTGCTTAACAGGTAAAACAAAGCATCACAAGACAAAAGCATTTCACATGACACACATATTTTTTCACATGGAAACCCAACTGGGAAAAACCATGGTGGGGATGAATACCCACAAGCTTCTTTTTGAACTCTTTAGAATTCTGCTCTGTTAGGAGTCTTGTCTAGTTAAGGACATTACAATAGGTTCTGGTAGGATCCGATCCTGTTAGGGATCACCCGGTTAAGGGATACTCAGTTAAGGGTTAAACCCGGTAGGGTCACCTTGTTAGAGGATTTCAAGAACTCAATAGCTGAAAGGATCTCCTAAGCTCTCTAGCTTCTCAGAACTCATTAGCCTCGAGTTACCCAATTAAGGGATTTTAATCAAGCCGGTTAAGACCACCCGATTTAAGGGATTTTGAATCAAGCTAGTTAAGGCTACCCTGTTAGGGCATTTTACAACTGTTGAAGTGGTTAGAGATCAACAGGTATTACAATGATTTGTTAATAGCACTAAATGCTAATGCAGATCTGTTTAGGCTCCTCTTCACCTTCTACACATTCACTTTGCAGATATCTCTTCTCTCCTCTAGTCTAGCAAGAATCACGTATCACTTCTCTTGGATACACACTCACAACTTTTTCCAACAACTTCAGAAAGAAACACGACATTGACCTTATAGGAAACATACAGGTCGGTAGCAAAAACTCTAAACCCTAAACCTGTTAGGTTAAGCAATTCAAATGGTTCGATCCTGACCATTGAATCATACTGCATTAAATGCAAAAATCTTGAATCAATCTCAAGACATTCTCCATCATCCATTATCCACCGATTTCATGGCGGCTGATAACCCTTTACGTGTTATCACCGTTTGATAGACTTCACTCATTCCCGATGTAGATAGGAATAGTCTTCTTCATACAAGATCCTTCACGTGCATAGAGCTTACGTGGCAACATGATCTATCCTCCATCATACTGCTAACTCATCACACAAAGATCACCGATTGAGTCACACAGACTTAAGGTACTCCAACCAGAAACCCTAAAGTGGAAGCTACCTACCAACCGGTAGTCATACAATACTTCCATGTGTCGGTTCCCATAACTACATGTCGGTTCCCGTAGCTACATGTCGGTTCACCTTGAACAAATATGCCACTTCACTTTGGCATATAAACCGGTTCATACATATGCCGGTTCCTCTCTCTTCATCTATCACATGTGTCGATTCACACCATGTCTCATATTGACATCAATGACAACATACAATATCATTATGTCTTCATGCTAGTTTACATAATGTCATTGATGGCACTATACAAAAGATATCTTCTCTGCTTCACATCTTCTCCCCATTTGCTACAGACATCTTTTCGCTTCACTCCTTCTCCCACTTTGACAACAATGCCAAAGTGGAGGTATAGTCATCACTGTTTCATCATGTTGCTCCCCTTGAGGAGTAGCATCCTTCAACACACCAATCAACCAAAAAAATTTCTTTCCAGTACTTGAGTGATGTGGAACAGTCACTTTTAGTTCACCTCCTGAAGGGGAAATACCCCTAATTCACCTCTCAAATGCACAAATGTTGTCTTTGGGAGAGGCTTGGTGAATATGTCTGCTAACTGCTTCTTACTGGACAAATGGTCCAGTGCAATCTCTTTATTCTGAACCTTTTCCCTCAAGAAATGATACTTAAGCTCAAAATACTTGGTTCTAGAATGTAAAACTGGATTCTTTGATATATTGATAGCACTTGTGTTATCACAGAATATACTTACCAGTTCAGATACAGGGATCTTGAAGCCTTCCAATACATGCTTCATCCAGATTGTCTGAGTGCAATTCATGAAAGCTACAACATACTCCGCTTCCACTGTAGACTAAGAGATACAACTCTTCTTTTTACTCATCCATGAGACAAGTCTACCATCGAGAAAGAATGCACCACCGGTTGTGCTTTTCCGGTCATCCACATTGCCTACCCAATCAACATCTGTGAACACTTTTAGATTGAAATTATTGTTGTATGGGTACCACAATCCATAGTCAATTGTTCCCTTCAGATAACTAAGAATCCACTTGACTGAAATCAAGTGAGATTATCTTGGACTCTTTTGGAATCTTGCAGTAATGCCAACTGCATGTGCAATATCTGGTCTGTTATGCACTACATAATGCAACTTACCAATCATTGATTGGTATTCCTTCTCATCAACTAGTGCAGAATCATCCTCTTTTGTCAATTTGCAACTGGTCACCATCGGTGTACCAACCGGTTTGCTATCTTCTATGCCAAAAGTCTTCAACACCTCTTTGACATATTTGGACTGAGTGATGAAGATTCCATCTTCCATCTGCTAGATCTGTAGTCCAATGAAGAACTTAATCTCCCCTATGAGTGACATCTCAAACTCTTTCTTCATCTTATCAGCAAACTCATGACTCATCTTGTCATCTCCACCAAAGATGATGTCATCAACAAAAACTTCACAGATCAGAATCTGATCTCCTTCAGACTTCAAGTAGATATTGCTATCTTCACTTGTTCTCTCAAATCTAATCTTCACAAGATGGGAATGTAGGTGCTCATACAATGCCCTAGGTGCTTGCTTTAGACCATATAATGCTTTATGTAGCCTACATACCATGTCACTATCTTCAGATAGGGCAAACCCATCTGGTTGCTCAATATACACCTCCTCTTCAAGTACACCATTTAGGAATGTAGATTTTACATCCATTTGATATACCTTGAACCTCTTAAAAGCTGCATATGCAAGAAGCATACGAACTCCTTCTAATCTAGCTACAGGAGCAAAGGTTTCCCCATATTCTTCACCTTCTTCTTGAGCATATCCTTTGCATACCAGTCTGGCTTTATTCCTAATCACTGTGCCATCCTCATTCAACTTATTTCTGAACACCCATTTGGTGCCAATGACATTTTTATGCTCTGGTCTGGGTACCAAGGACCATGTACCATTTTTCTCTATCTGGTCAAGTTCTTCTTCCATTGCCTTGATCCAGTCTTCATCTTTATGAGCCTCTTTGAATGAATTAGGCTCAAATTCAGAGATCATACATGAGTTTTCTCTGATCTTTCTTCTGGTAAGGATTTCTGCATCCTTATCACCTATGATCTGCTTGGGATCATGATTCAACTTGACATACCGAGGAATGGTCTTAACTGGTTCTTCTTGCTTTTCTTCTTCATCCTCATCTTCATCAGTATCAGCATTCACCGGTTCAGGAACACTGTTATTGGTACTCGGTTGACTGACAACCGGTTCCCAGAAGGTTGCAACCAGTTCATTTATAGCTTGCTCACTACCAGTTTCCTTAGTCTTCTCAGAGGATTCATCAACTCTTACATTGATGCTTTCCATAATTCTCTAAGTCCTATTGTTGTAGCACTTGAAAGCTTTACTCTTGGTGGAATATCCTAGAAATATTCCCTAATCACATTTAGCTTCAAATTTTCCCTGATGTTCACTTCTCTTGATGTAACATTTGCTACCAAATACCTTAAAGTAGTTAACCACAGGTGTCTTACCGGTCCAATACTCATAAGGAGTTTTGTCCTTAGCCTTTTTGATGAGTACCCAGTTCATAGTGTAGACTGCAGTGCTCACCGCTTCTCTCCAAAAGGTGTGAGCTACCTTTCCTTGGATCAACATGGTTCTAGCTGCTTCAACCACAGTCCAGTTATTCCTCTCTGCTAGACCATTCTGCTATGGAGTCTAGGGGGCAGATAGTTGTCTCTTGATGCCAAATTCTTCACAATACTTGTTGAATTCACTGGAAGTGAATTCCCCTCCTTGATCAGTTCTGAGAAATTTGATCCTTTTACTGCTTTCCTTCTCCACTAATTCTCTAAAAGCTTTGAATTTCCCAAAAGCTTTAGACTTGTCTTTCAAGAATGTGACCCACATCATTCTTGAGCAGTCATCAGTGAGAATCATGAAGTACCTATCACCCTGCACACTTCTAGTTTTCATAGGACCACATAAATCAGTATGCACAAGATCAAGCAAGTTGTCAGCAGTGAAAGATTTACCTTTAAAGGTTGATGAAGACATTTTCCCTAGTTGACATTATCTACACAAGGTATTTTTCAGTTTTCTCAGCATCGGTAACCCTCTAACTGCCTTGATCTTACTAGCCTTTACAATGTTATCAAAGTTTACATGGCAGAGTCTCCTATGCCATATCTAGCTATCATCAAGCTTAGCCATAAGACATTGTAAAGTAGAAAAATCAAACCCTAGTTGCTCTCCCCTCTTCCAACTCCAAAGAGAGAGAAGGGAGGTCACTAGGGTTGACAGTTTTCACTTAGAGGAGACTTTACATTCAAAAGAGGGGTTGAAATCCACAAGATCCAATCCCACACAATGCAAGATTGGATTCTAGATGAGTTTCAAGGGTTAAGACAGCAAGGCTACCCTCTTTTGTAAAGATTGTGGATAGAATGATTAAGCTAGGAATGCATAGAAAATGAGAAAGATTCGCTTATAAAAAGAGATAGGGATATAGGATGAAGCTGCGGACCTAGAATTAGCAGTAAAATGTTGAGACGGCACTGTCCTGCAAATTTGAGTAAAAGTTGACGGGACGATGGCGCCCGGCGTGCACACGATCCTCCGAAAAATCCGCGAAACGAAGGGGCATCTGTTCGTCTCTGCACAAGGATTCCAGATCTTCAATTTCAGCCGCGTACCTACAACCTACACACACAAAAGTGAAGACGATTGGAGGGTTAGGGATTAGGGGTTTGCCCTTAGGTCAAACCCTAGTTTTGGAATTAACCAAGAAATGAGAAATGTTGTAAATGTAATGTAAAACAAGTACTAATACCTTGTTGTAAGGATGTTTGTATCCTTATATGTGAAGGTATAGATGTTGTTGTATGTTGTATGTTGTATGTTGTAGTATGTGATCTCCTCTTCAATGGTTGAATCCTTGTCTTGAATGCAACACCTAGCCTTGAATGGAGACTTAGAATGATCAATTGCTTGAAAGAATGCTTGAATGCTTGAATGCTTGAATGTTTGAGTATCGTTTCCGCCTTTTTCCATCCTCCAAATGAGAGAGGAAAATGTAGTTTATATACTTGCCAATTAGGGTTGATAGACTGATTTTCCCGACCTTAGGCCGACCAGGTAATGTTATTTTCCAATTTGCAAACAAAAAGACCCGAAGCCCCATAGGAGACCAGGCCCAAAATAGGGCCAGGGACCAGGGCACTGCGTGCCATGGACCTGGGGGACCAGGGTGCTGGGTGCTCTGGTCCCACCTCCCGAGACAGCAGGGTGCAAGGAGGGATCAGGCAGGGTGCTGGAAAAATGCAGTTTTTGATGTCGTGGACAAGTTTCGGGGTCTCCATTCAGCTTCAGTGTTGCGCCGCCATCGTGAAGACCCAAATGCAGTCGAAATTGCAAGTGTCGCAATTTTAGGACACTACATTTAGCCCCCACTTTAGCGGGAGTATAAGCGTATGCTCATACTTTTGGTAAATTACAAGGAAACAACATTAAAAAACTTTCACCACGTCAAGGAGGCAAGACACACCAAGCCCCCAGTGGACTAAGGATCTTACGTCTTTGATTGACAAAGTAAAAGGGAAGATCACAAGGGAGAACCATGACTGTCAGTAGTAAGGTTCCCTCACTATGAGTCATGCAAGAGAAATACCGAAAATTTTCAAGGCAAAGCTAAGTTCGCTAAGAAATTTTCAAGTATCCTGAAGGGATAGACGGGTTGTATGCCCCCCTACGTTAGAGCGATCGCACACGCCTCAACGGGGGTGATTGCTTTAACGTAGTGATACACATAAGAAATGAGAAGGAAAGGAGCACGTTATCACAAGGATTTAGCCCCCAAGTGTGAGATAAACCCAAGGATAATAGACACAAAACACAAAGCACGAGGTGACTTCGCTTTCCTTGGGGTCAGTATGCTGTATGATAAGTCATGTATATCATATGTATGTATGCATAATTGTTCTTCATTCCCCAATCAAGGAAGGTCACCTAGAAGAAGGGAACACATGTGTCTTTTGAGTCAACATGAGAGAGACCGAAAGAGATCTCAATGCTTTGCATCATCCTCAAGTAGACAACACTAAGGACAACAAATAGAAGAATGAGAATAACACATAGAAGAAGTAACAAAAGAAAGAGAGGAGGAGAGAATTTGCTATGCTAATGAAACTAGTCTAGCACGTCATCTACCCCCCGATCTTGCTGATCAATGTTTTGGGAAGGCAGGGAACACACTAGAGGAGGAACATCCAGCATAGCAGATGGAGCTATCACAAGATCCAAACAAGGGCTATGTTCATGTTCCAAGCCACGTTGTTCTTGTCTAGGAGCTAGGATAAGTGCTTTAGAAAATTCGTTAGATAGATGGTTATCAATATCAACAAGTTCATATTCACTATCAGAAGCAAGAGAAGTAACATTTTCATCATGAATAACATTGTCATCTATAGCATCATCAAGATTTATAAAAATAGGATCTTTAACTCGCACAGGATCAAGATCATCATGCATCTTATGTTTAGGAGATTTTGGAGAAAATGGAATAATGCTTGTTGAAGGTGTTTTTGGAGATTGTGAAGTTTGAGAAGCAGCTGCCTGAGCTCTAAGATGACGCTTTCGTCGGCGTTCACATGCAGAACAATTTCGTCTAGTCTTAGTAGGAAGTTGAGAAGATTGAGGAGGGGGAATGTTCTCATCCTTATCACTTGGGTGTTTAGGTTGTGATCTCTTAGGTTGGATAATAGGAGAAGAGGAAGGTCTCTTCTCTCTATAAGAGGAAGGAGGAGGAACTGCTCCATATAAAGGAGGAATATTTGGTTTAGGAAGGAGACCAAGTCCATCATGACGAGGAGGCATAGGTCTACTTTTAGGAAGTTTATTAGGCATAGACATAGTCACATCCATAAGGATGGGTTGGGAATCTTCTTGAGGAAAAACATTAGTTTTATCTTTCAAAGGAAGAACTTCCTTCTCAAGAACGATAGGAATATCAAGTTTGGGTGTTCTAGGTTCACTTAGAGATAGGATCATATCTGTTTTCCACTTTTGATAAGATTTGAAAAGATGATCACTTCGCGGAGGAAGAGATTGGAATTGTTTAGGCCAGAAATAATCAATAGGAACGCTAGAAGTTCTTTCAGCTGGTTTAAAGAGACTATGATTGACAGTAACAACTTCACCATTATGGGGAAATTTCAAACACTTATGAATAGGAGAAGCAATAACTTTCATGGAAGATAGCCAAGGATAGCCTAGCTTCACACGAAATTGTTCGGATGAAGGAATAATAGCAAAGCTCACATCAAGGGATTTGTTATGGACTTCAATAGGTAATGTAATAGAACCAATTGCAGGAGAAGAAAATGCATCAAATAATTTCACAATCACATCTGTTTTGTCATAGATCACTTGATTCAATTGCAAAGTAAAAAGAAATTCTTCAGTAATGATATTAACCATGCACGAAGGATCAATAAGCACTCCACGGCAAGGTGTATTCTTGACTTTTGCAACTATGTATAAAGGACCATCAGGTGCCCTGATAGTTTCACTGGAATCAAATGTGATGGAAGGTTCTTTAGGGTTTTCTTGCTGCTCTACAAAGTTAATCACATTCGGAGTCATAGACACAAGACCATCAGATGAGAAAGAAGAATCATTAGCCTCAATTGCATTAGAGGTATGAGAAGGTAATGGATCAGTGAAAATCTGAAGATTTTGGTTAGGAGGAGCTACAGATGTATTGCCTTTATCATTCACTCCAGAAACAGAGATAGTATTATTATCAATCAAATCTTGAATTTTACCCTTTAAAGCAAAACATTTTTCAGTATCATGCCCAGGTTGACGATGAAATTGACAAAAAGATTTGTTATCAAAATAAGGTGAAGTAATCTTTGCAGGATCAATTTTCCTTATAGGAGGAAGAGTAAACACATTTTGTTCCAATAATTTATTCATAATACTATGCAATGATTCATTCAAAGGAGTATACTTTCTTTCTTTCTTGAAAAACTTAGAAATAGGAGGCACACCTGATGCTGCATTCACATTGTTGTTGATGATGTTTTCATTGAATTTGATGGAATCTCTGTTCGGTTTAAACTTTCCAAATGGTTGTTGACTGCTATCACCCTTATCACTCAGAGCCATAGGATGTGATTGTTCCATTTGACTCACAGTCAGTTGATAATTGTGAAGAGTTGCACACAACTGTTGGAAAGAAGTAAACTCAGAAAATAGAAGTTTATCTCGAATATCTTTTTGTAAATTAGAAATAAAGATTCTTTGAATATCATTGTCAGGCACTGGAAAAGAAATTTGAGCATACAAATGCTTATATCTACCAATGAAATCAGTCACTTTTTCTTTAACACCTTGTTTACAATGCATTAAATCAATCAAAGTAACTTTAGGACTTATATTGTTTTGAAATTGTTGAATGAAAGCATTTGCAAGTTGTTCGAAAGAAGTAATAGAATAAGAAGGCAACGAGCAATACCATTGTAAGGCTTTATCTCTTAATGTTCTAGTAAACAGTTTTGCAAGCAACCTTTGGTCATAAGAAAAATCAGTACATATTGTTTGAAAAGTCTTAACATGTGTTAGAGGATCTCCTTTACCATTATAAAGTTCCAAATGCGGGATTTCAACATGTTTAGGAGGGATAGCTCGAACAATGTCAAGAGAAAGTGGGCTCGCAACATCAAACGTGGGCACACTAAACTTAGATTGATTCATAGAGGCAATTTGTTGCTATAAAGAAGAGACAGTTTGTGCAAGATTGTTAATGGTTGCTTCAGTCGAAGAATTCATATTAGATGTGTTAGATTGAGATGGAGGTGTTATGTTATTGAAAGAAGGTAAAGAGTAAGGTGGCGGGACACTATGATAGTTAGTCATAGGAGATGATTGAAAAGGAGGAACACTACAAGGAGGAATGGAATGGTTAAACGAATTGCCCCCTTGCGTCAGGTTCATTTGTGAAGATGTAATAGGGATGCTCATTGAAGGAATGAATGAAGAAGTCGGATTGAATGAAGGAATAGGGTTAATTGAAGAGGAAGGATTGCCCCCATGACTGGTGATCATAGGGGGAATGTCCTGTATAGAAGTAGTCATTATGTTTGATGTAAAAGTAGGTATGCTAGCCATAGAAGTTGTCAAAGGAATAGAATGATTGACTTGAGTAGGATGTTGTGTATAACCCAAAGTTTCAGCACAACTCTTTATAGGCATCACATTCGAATCCACAATGTGTGCAATACCACGCAAAATATCAATTCCATTCTTATCACTTTGAAGCATACGTTTTAGACCCTCAATTAAAGGAAGAGCTTGACTATCGGGGTATTCTTGAGACATCCATTGTCGAAAATCGTCAAATTGGTTATCCAATTTCGAAAGTTGTTCTACAGAAACCTCATGGAGAGCTTCTTCATCATTAGGAGGATTAGAGGAATTACCCATGTCCTCGTTAAAAAGGCTTTTCAAATTAGCTTCCATCTCCTCGGTAATTAAACCTCGGAAAGACTTAATTCTAAGGCTTCGTCTAACGGGAATAGTGTAAGTAGGGCTTATTGTTGTAAAACTCATGCACTAGAGAGGGAGAGAAGATTTTGAATTTTAGAGGTAGCAAATTTCAGTAAAATCAGCCAATCTCCTAGATTTAAGCTGATAAATGCAATCACGACAATCTCCCGAAATTTCAGAAAAAATGTCTGGGACCGTGGCGAATGGAGTGCACACGGTCCTCGCAACTTTTTTCAAAATTTTCAGGGATGAAAGTTATGATGATTTTAAAGCTAATCTGAAAAAATTGAGTGATTTTACGATTTGTAGACAGGCCAAATTAAAGTTGCAATCTCAAAATTGAACCCTACCAAGATTGTCGAAAAATGCAAAATTTGAATTTTGAAAAAATAGAGAGAAACTGAAATTTTGAATTTTATGATTTTCGAGGGAATACCAAAAGCAATGCAAGTTTCGAATTTTAAAAGTTGACTCAATTTCACGCAAAATTCAATTTTGAAAGCGGAAATCAAAGTTGTTGTAATTAAGCACTTAATTTCAAAAGTCACAAATTGCAAGAATTTGAATAAAGCACTGAAATTCAGAATGAATGCCAACACACTTTTCAGATTTAGGACAGTAAGAACATAGTTTTGACACAAAATTTCAATTTCAATAATTTTTGAATGTTTAGAAGCCTTAATCCAAGCAATCACAAGACCAACTTTGACTGTAATTTTGAAAGTGTTATAATTGATAAAATCAGCCAAAATTCTGGATTTTAGCAGGAAAATACAGTAAGATCTAGCTCCCAAAATTTCAGAAAAAATGTCGCGGACAATGGCGCTCGGAGTGCACACGGTCCTCGCAACTTTTTTCCAAATTTTCAGGGATGAAAGATATTATGATTTTATTGCGAAATCCAAAGTTACAGCTGATTTGGAGACGTTTTGATCAGTGAAATTGTCGGACAAAGGTTGAATCAAGAGAGTTTTAAAAATTAGGGTTTTGACACTTAACCACTTAATTTTTAGAATTAAAGCACAAATATGAATTGATAATTTGTAATAGAAGGGTAGATCTGAAACAAGCATTAACATTTAGATATTTCGCAAGTTCAATTACTAAAAAGAAAATTTAGGGTTTTCATGCAATCAACCTCTAAAATTTTGCAAAAGATCAAACATGGAAATGTAATTAAGGAAGCAAATTTTCAGATCTAACCATGAATAATCAGAAAGGATGTTCACGTCGGGTTCACCAAAATGTAAAGCGGAAAAATCGAACCCTAGTTGCTCTCCCATCTTCCAACTCCAAGGAGAGAGAAGGGAGGTCACTAGGGTTGACGGTTTTCACTTAGAGGAGACTTTACATTCAAAAGAGGGGTTGAAATCCACAAGATCCAATCCCACACAATGCAAGATTGGATTCTAGATGAGTCTCAAGGGTTAAGACAACAAGGCTACCCTCTTTTGTAAAGATTGTGGATAGAATGATTAAGCTAGGAATGCATAGAAAGTGAGAAAGATTCGCTTATAAACAGAGATAGGGATATAGGATGAAGCAGCGGACCTGGAATTAGCAGTAAAATGTCGAGACGACACTGTCCTGCAAATTTGAGCAAAAGTTGACGGGACGATGGCACTCGGCATGCACACGATCCTCCGAAAAATCCGCGAAATGAAGGGGGATCTGTTCGTCTCTGCACAAGGATTCAAGATCTTCAATTTCAGCCGCGTACCTGCAACCTACACATAGAAAAGCGAAAATGATTAGGGGGTTAGGGATTAGGGGTTTTCCCTTAGGTCAAACCCCGGTTTTGGAATTAACCAAGAAATGAGAAATGCTGTAAATGTAATGTAAAACAAGTACTAATACCTTGTTGTAAGGATGTTTGTATCCTTATATGCGAAGGTATAGATGTTGTTGTATGTTGTATGTTGTATGTTGTATGTTGTAGTATGTGATCTCCTCTTCAATGGTTGAATCCTTGTCTTGAATGCAACACCTAGCCTTGAATGGAGACTTAGAATGATCAATTGCTTGAAAGAATGCTTGAATGCTTGAATGCTTGAATGTTTGAGTATCGTTTCCGCCTTTTTCCATCCTCCAAATGAGAGAGGAAAATGTAGTTTATATACTTGCCAATTAGGGGTGATAGACTGATTTTCCCGACCTTAGGCCGACCAGGAAATGTTATTTTCCAATTTGCAAACAAAAAGACCCAAAGCCCCATAGGAGACCGGGCCCAAAATAGGGCCAGGGACCAGGGCACTGGGCGCCATGGTCTTGGGGGACCAGGGTGCTGGGCGCTCTGGTCCCACCTCCCGAGACAGCAGGGTGCAAGGAGGGATCAGGCAGGGTGTTGGAAAAATGCAGTTTTTGATGTCGTGGACAAGTTTCGGGGTCTCCATTCAGGTTCAGTGTTGCGCCGCCATCGTGAAGACCCAAATGCAGTCGAAATTAAAAGTGTTGCAATTTTAGGACACTACATTTAGCCCCCACTTTAGCGGGAGTATAAGCGTATGCTCATACTTTCGGTAAATTACAAGGAAACAACATTAAAAAACTTTCACCACGTCAAGGAGGCAAGACACACCAAGCCCCCAGTGGACTAAGGATCTTACGTCTTTGATTGACAAAGTAAAAGGGAAGATCACAAGGGAGAACCATGACTGTCAGTAGTAAGGTTCCCTCACTATGAGTCATGCAAGAGAAATACCGAAAATTTTCAAGGCAAAGCTAAGTTCGCCAAGAAATTTTCAAGTATCCTGAAGGGATAGACGGGTTGTATGCCCCCCTACGTTAGAGCGATCGCACACGCCTCAACGGGGGTGATTGCTTTAACATAGTGATACACATAAGAAATGAGAAGGAAAGGAGCACGTTATCACAAGGATTTAGCCCCCAAGTGTGAGATAAAACCAAGGATAATAGACACAAAACACAAAGCATGAGTTGACTTCGCTTTCCTTGGGGTCAGTATGCTGTATGATAAGTCATGTATATCATATGTATGTATGCATAATTGTTCTTCATTCCCCAATCAAGGAAGGTCACCTAGAAGAAGGGAACACATGTGTCTTTTGAGTCAACATGAGAGAGAATGAAAGAGATCTCAATGCTTTGCATCGTCCTCAAGTAGACAACACTAAGGACAACAAATAGAAGAATGAGAATAACACATAGAAGAAGTAACAAAAGAAAGAGAGGAGGAGAGAATCTGCTATGCTAATGAAACTAGTCTAGCACGTCATCTACCCCCCGATCTTGCTGATCAATGTTTTGGGAAGGCAAGGAACACGCTAGAGGAGGAACATCCAACACAGCAGATGGAGCTATCACAAGATCCAAACAAGGGCTATGTTCATGTTCCAAGCCACGTTGTTCTTGTCTAGGAGCTAGGATAAGTGCTTTAGAAAATTCATTAGATAGATGGTTATCAATATCAACAAGTTCATATTCACTATCAGAAGCAAGAGAAGTAACATTTTCATCATGAATAACATTGTCATCTATAGCATCATCAAGATTTATAAAAATAGGATCTTTAACTCGTACAGGATCAAGATCATCATGTATCTTATGTTTAGGAGATTTTGGAGAAAATGGAATAATGCTTGTTGAAGGTCTTTTTGGAGATTGCGAAGTTTGAGAAGCAGCTGCCTGAGCTCTAAGACGACGCTTTCGTCGGCGTTCACGTGTAGAACGATTTCATCTAGTCTTAGTAGGAAGTGGAGAAGATTGAGGAGGAGGAATGTTCTCATCCTTATCACTTGGGTGTTTAGGTTGTGGTCTCTTAGGCTGGATAATAGGAGAAGAAGAAGGTCTCTTCTCTCTATAAAAAGGAGGAGGAACTGCTCCATATAAAGGAGGAATATTTGGTTTAGGAAGGAGACCAAGTCCATCATGACGAGGAGGCATAGGTCTACTTTTAGGAAGTTGATTAGGCATAGACATAGTCACATCCATAGGGATGGGTTGGGAATCTTCTTGTGGAAAAACATTAGTTTAATCTTTCAAAGGAAGAACTTCCTTCTCAAGAACGATAGGAATATCAAGTTTGGGTGTTCTAGGTTCACTTAGAGATAGGATCATATCTGTTTTCAACTTTTGATAAGATTTGAAAAGATGATCACTTCGCGGAGGAAGAGATTGGAATTGTTTAGGCCAGAAATAATCAATAGGAACGCTAGAAGTTCTTTCAGCTGGTTTAAAGAGACTATGATTGACAATAACAACTTCACCATTATGGGGAAATTTCAAACACTTATGAATAGGAGAAGCAATAACTTTCATGGAAGATAGCCAAGGATAGCCTAGCTTCACACGAAATTGTTCGGATGAAGGAATAATAGCAAAGCTCACATCAAGGGATTTGTTATGGACTTCAATAGGTAATGTAATAGAACCAATTGCAGGAGAAGAAAATGCATCAAATAATTTCACAATCACATCTATTTTGTCATAGATCACTTGATTCAATTGCAAAGTAAAAAGAAATTCTTCAGTAATGATATTAACCATGCACGAAGGATCAATAAGCACTCCACGGCAAGGTGTCTTCTTGACTTTTGCAACTATGTATAAAGGACCATCAGGTGCCCTGATAGTTTCACTGGAATCAAATGTGATGGAAGGTTCTTTAGGGTTTTCTTGCTGCTCTACAAAGTTAATCACATTCGGAGTCATAGACACAAGACCATCAGATGAGAAAGAAGAATCATTAGCCTCAATTGCATTAGAGGTATGAGAAGGTAATGGATCAGTGAAAATCTAAAGATTTTGGTTAGGAGGAGCTACAGATGTATTGCCTTTATCATTCACTCTAGAAACAGAGATAGTATTATTATCAATCAAATCTTGAATTTTACCCTTTAAAGCAAAACATTTTTTAGTATCATGCCCAGGTTGACGATGAAATTGACAAAAAGATTTGTTATCAAAATAAGGTGAAGTAATCTTTGCAGGATCAATTTGCCTTATAGGAGGAAGAGTAAACACATTTTGTTCCAATAATTTATTCATAATACTATGCAATGATTCATTCAAAGGAGTATACTTTCTTTCTTTCTTGAAAAACTTAGAAATAGGGGGCACACCTGATGCTGCATTCACATTGTTGTTGATGATGTTTTCATTGAATTTGATGGAATCTCTGTTCGGTTTAAACTTTCCAAATGGTTGTTGACTGCTATCACCCTTATCACTTGGAGCCATAGGATGTGATTGTTCCATTTGACTCACAGTCAGTTGATAATTGTGAAGAGTTGCACACAACTATTGGAAAGAAGTAAAGTCAGAAAACAGAAGTTTATCTCGAATATCTTTTTGTAAATTAGAAATAAAGATTCTTTGAATATCATTGTCAAGCACTGGAAAAGAAATTTGAGCATACAAATTTCAGAGTGAGGCCACTGTCATTTAGCTGGGAAACACTTAGAAGGTTATGTCTGAGACCATCAATGTAGTACACATTGTCAGCACTACTCTTTCCATTCAAAGAGATGGACCCTTTGCCTTTAACCATGCATGGTGCATCATTGCCAAAACAAACCACACCACCATCATACTCCTCTAAGTATAGAAACTTGCTATGGTCACCAGTCATATGGTGAGAATAGCCACTGTCAATGATCCACTCATTGGAATCATCAAATTGAGAGACAAGAGCCTTCTTGTCTGCCACATCTTCTTTTACAACAACAAACACAATGTCTTCATTCTCTTCATCATTTGACTAGGATCTTTTCCTCAAGCGGTTAAGCTTACAACACAGAGGACCTGGAGTGCTCTGATACCAATTGATAACTCAATGATGAACCACTAGTACCAAACCAGTACTGAGAGGGGGGGTGAATCAGTACCAACACAAATACAATCCAAAATTGGTTTGATAACAAATATTCCAAATGACTGACAAACAAGGATACCGGTAAAACAGAGTGCAACCGATAACATTCAGTACAACTCAATCAGTCATGAACCGGTCACTCAATAAGCTTTCCTCTTAGCTCAATACTACAGTATCATTATATTCTCATGCATAAACAAGTAAACTTAACCATCAGATCTTCACAACAGTGAGTTCAATATGTTTTATAGACAGGCATAAAACATAGAACCTTCATGTGCTTAACAGGTAAAACAAAGCATCACAAGACAAAAGCATTTCACATGACACACATATTTTTTCACGTGGAAACCCAACTGGGAAAAACCATAGTGGGGATGAATACCCACAAGCTGCTTTTTGAACTCTTTAGAAGTCCACTCTGTTAGGAGCCTTGTTCGGTTAAGGACATTACAATAGGTTCTGGTAGGAACCGATCCTATTAGGGATCACCTGGTTAAGGGATACCTAGTTAAGGGTTAAACCCGGTAGGGTCACCTTGTTAGAGGATTTCAAGAACTCAATAGCTGAAAGGATCTCCTAAGCTCTCTATCTTCTCAGAACTCATTAGCCTCGAGTTACCCGGTTAAGGGATTTGAATCAAGCCGATTAAGACCACCCGATTTGAGGGATTTTGAATCAAGCCAGTTAAGGCTACCCTGTTAGGGGATTTTACAACTGTTGAGGTGGCTAGAGATCAACAGGTATTACAATGATTTGTTAACAACACTAAATGCTGATGCAGATCCATTTAGGCTCCTCTTCACCTTTTGCACATTCACTTTGTAGATATCTCTTCTCTCCTCTGGTTTGGCAAGAATCACGTATCACTTCTCTTCGATACACACTCACAACTTTTGCCAACAACTTCAAAAAGAAACACAACATCGACCTTATAGGAAACATACAGGTTGGTAGCAAAAACCCTAAACCCTAAACCTGTTAGGTTAAGCAATTCAAACGGTTTGATCCTGACCGTTGAATCATACTGCATTAAATGCAACAATCTTAAATCAATCTCAAGACATTCTCCATCGTCCATTATCCACCGATTTCATGGCAGTTGATAACCCTTTACGCGTTATCACCATTTGACAGACTTCGCTCATTCCCGAGGTAGATAGTATTAGTCTTCTTCATGCAAGATCCTTCACATGCATAGAGCTTATGTGGCAACATGATCTGTCCTCCATCATACTGCTAACTCATCAGACAAAGATCACCAATTGAGTCACACAGACTTGAGGTACTCCAACCGGAAACCGTGAAGTGGAAGTTACCTACCAACCGGTAGTCATACAATTCTTCCATGTGTCAGTTCCCATAACTACATGTCGGTTCCCATAACTACATGCTAGTTCACCTTGAACAAATATGCCACTTCACTTTGGCATATAAACTGGTTCATACATATGCCGGTTCCTCTCTCTTCACCTATCACATGTGCCGGTTCACACCATGTCTCATATTGACATCAATGACAACATACAATATCATTATGTCTTCATGTCGGTTCACATAATGCTATGTCAGTTCACATAATGCCAACAAAGACCCATAACACAAGAACCATATTGAGAAATCAAATAAAAGACCCATAACACAAGCACCATATCAAGAAATCAAATCAAAGACCCATAATGCAAGCACCATATCGAGAAATCAAATCAAAGACCCCCTAATGCAAGCACGATATTGAGAAATCAACTCAAAGAGCCATAATGCAAACAAATCACAAATCCATATCTCGAAAATCATATCAGGAACCATATCAAAAATCATGAATTGGAACTCATATCAGACATCAAATTCATTTGCAAGGCAAAAATCAAAGATCCATAAAAAAATAACATCAACATCCTCATCAAAAACAAACACTCAATCTGGCAATCCATATCAAAGTGGAAAAATTTGACATTAAGACAGCAAGCACGACCTTCAAACAACTCACCAGGCACCTATTCACCCCTAAATCGTCTCCCTCATGTATTTTTCCCCGAAAAACGCAATCTTCCCACTCCTTTCTAGCTATTTTTCTGCTCATGCGCTAAGATAACCCTCCCACGTGCTACACTACCACCTATGCACTAGCTAAACTCAGCTACGCACTAAGACCTTTACTCTATGTGTTAGGTTAAACCTATGTGCTACCCAAATCTTCCCTTGTGCTAACCTAAGAGCCCTATGCGCTAGGTTAACCCTACCCTGTTCGTTGCATGTGCTACCTTGTTAGCCCTATGCACTACCCTAAACCTACAATGCACTGCAAGCCAACTCCAAGATGCTACCCTAGCTAAACAACCCTATATGCTAAAGTTTGTATCATATGTGCTAGGAAAGGAGTCCTACACGCTAAACCGTGAAAATTTAAAAGAAAAAAATTAAAAACATGACTAAAATTGACAAAACAAAAAGCAAACAGGGAAAAATGAAGATGACTTACAAGTGGACCATATGTGGTGGGCCTTCGGTATTGGCGAACATGCTCGAAATAGTGAGAAGCATAGGGAACTGACATTTTTGTCACTCTCACAAGAAGTCAAAAGGTGCAAATAATCCAAATGAAATCACTTTTTACCTTTTATAGGGTAAAAGTCAACTAGGGTTACTAGGTGGGGCATGTATTTGGCTCATTTTCTCACTTTTAACCCTATCAAACAACTCTGTATTTTACACAGTCAAAATTTAAAAATTCAATCCATTCGAAAATGATTATCAAATCAACAAAATTTTCACAATACTTGATTCATCTCCCGAGGGGGCATCATCAATATCGTTCATCAAAACTGGGGCACGACATCATCTTATCGATATCTCGACACAAACATCGACATATCCGACAATTTTCTTTGAATCAACATGTGCACACACGTCACTTCAAAGAGGGGCAAAATTTAGATGAATAAAAATGACCACTTGCTTAAGTGAATATTTAATATTCATTTTACTCTCATTCCTCTATTTAATTAAATTTAAATTAATTTAATTATCCACATTGATCTATTTGATTAAATAAGTTATTCAATTTATTTAATTAAATTCACCTAAGTCTTTTCTACCCCTTTAATTAAATAAATCACTTTATTTAATTAATTCCCCTTTCTTCCCTTTTTAATTAAATTAAATTAAATTTAATTGTTCATTGCAAATAAATAAATCTAATTTATTTATTTAAATCCCCCACTTGTATTCATGCAAGTTACATCTATTTTAGTTGCAATAAAGTAATTTATTTTAATTAAAATTACCCTCTATCCACTTGTATTCTCCTACATCCCCCACTTGCCTCTCTAAACCCCCTTCTAGATTCTTCTAAACACTTATAATTTAGCCTAACCCATCCTCTAAATATTGTCACATCCCTAAACAAAGGGAAGTCACTTCTCAAAGCCCCAAAGCCTTTGAAAACCATTAAAAGCTTTATGTCTTCAACAAGTTAACCTTGAAAGTCTTCCAAACCATTAATGGTTAACTCAACCCTCTTGCATGATTGGAGACTTTCTCTCTAACTTAACCTTCATCTAACCCAAGAGTCTCATCAAGCATTCATTGCTTTGACCATGGTTATTCCTTTACTCCTTGCATAATAATTTATCCTTTGGTTAAAAGCTTTATCCAATGGATAACGTTAACCAACCTTAACCCTTACCTCCTAAGGTAACCATGAGGCCTTCTCAAGAATTTAATGCTTCTTGCATCTCCTCTCAAGTAGTCTTATGTTGACAATTGTCACCATTTCATTGGTGATAATTGTAAATATGGATTGATAACTTTCAATCCTAGACCTTGTTAAGATTATCCAATCTTGACCCTTCATTGCCCTATTTTTCCTATAAATAGAGCCCTCATTCCTCCATTTTCATCTCCAAGTCTTTAGTATCAAACTTATAGACATTTTACTAAGCATCTAATTTAAATCATTTTAATCAAGCATTTAGCCTCTCTTTGATAATCTTCATAAAATCTTATATAGGCATTTGTATTATCACATAATAATCATATTAGACTAGTATAGAATGCTAGGATAGTTTTGTTACTAATCCTTTCATTTTGTTATCATATCCATGCTATTTTAAATCATATTAGACTTAGTATCATGCATAGCTAGCAATTCATCCATGCTAGATTGATCAATATCCCTCATTTTCATGATTGTCATCCCTAAGTCACTTTACTGAGTGGTCTGATAGCAAAGGCATTGGCTTGAGGGGTCTTGTGAAATAGAGAACAATGGAACATCCCTTGGGAAGTTGAGTTATTCAATATAACTCCATAACTTGCACCAAGAGTCCCATTGGTGTGTGGACCAGTTTGAAATCACATTTTCTATTTCATCCCCCCATGTTTCTTGCTCACATATACAAATCATCAACCTTGACTACTAAGTCAGCTCAACCCTTAACACCTAATTACAAAAATACATCACACAATACATAAATCAACCACTAGATGAATATAATATCATGAAAACATAGCATGGACCCAAATCAACTCCTTGCATGTACAACACCACTAGAAATCTTTCCGAGATCAACCACAACACGCTACACTACCAAAAATGTCACATAACATGAAGAATATCACTGGACCCATAAGAAATTCAATAACACACATAATGATCAATGCAGACCACCAAAACAAATAGGAAACAATAAATAAAAACCAAAAAGCACATTAAAACCATCTACAATAGTTTCACCAACACCACTTAACCAGATCTTCATTGATCAACACACTAATACTCAAGAACACTTCAACAGTAGCAACTCAAACAAGAAAGATAACTTGCGGAGCATGAAATCACAAACCATTTGAATTGAAGTTACACATGAACATCCCAAACTCTCCCAAATCTGCAACATAAGATATAGTCATTCTGGAGCACAATGGATGAAACACCATAACACTACAACACTAAACACTAAAAAACCAATCTTCATACCCAAATCTAGAACTCGATCAAATTACCACATATCATCATGAAATCAATATGTAATAAAGTATCTCTAGTTGATTCAGCATATCAAATAGATAAACCAACTAGATAAACTTATTGCAATCACTAGAATACTAAAACAATTATCTGTAGCACCAAAACATAGGAATATGTTGACATCAATGACAACAACAAATCCTAGAAGCAACAATATCCAACAAGGTTTCTTTGTCACACTTTTATTTTTCTTCATTTTGTTTTCAAGCATAGTGCGAGGATTTCTTGTTGTGCTGGGTCTTGTTAATATGTTACAAAATTATGTTTTTTTTTTTTATGGTTGTAATTATATTTATATGTTATTATTTTCATTTATAATTAAAACAAAATGGATTTGTGGTGTTTAGGGTGAATCGGGTAGTAGTTTTATCATTGTTTTTTGGGTTTGGTAGAGATTTTGGAAATGAAAGATCTATTTATTTTTCTGTTGTGGTAAATTAGGTTTTAGACTTAATATTTTTTTTTTGTTGAATATCAAAAATTATATTTCCACATTGTTCTATAAGATTGCATTCAATTTGATGTTTCTTTGTGTAAGACTAATTGTCTAGTTTTGATGTTTTCTATAGTTTTGGAAAGTTTATTTGTGAATCCATTTTCAGATTTGAAATAAGTCATTAATATAATGTTGAGGGAAGAGTAGGATTAGAAATAAGTCCTTAATAGTCTACTAGGGACATTTTAGTTTGTGGTTGTACTTTTTGTTAGTTTAGTTGGCTCCTAGTCAGTTACCAGAGGCTTGTCATGGGATTGTTCTCTGTTGTCTCAATTTTGGGTTTT
This sequence comes from Cryptomeria japonica, assembly GCF_030272615.1. NCBI lineage: Eukaryota > Viridiplantae > Streptophyta > Pinopsida > Cupressales > Cupressaceae > Cryptomeria > Cryptomeria japonica. Next base: position 3,078,394 of record NC_081413.1, read on the forward strand.
TTTGGGTCTAATTTGTGTTGTTCCATGATTTCTCATGATTTTTTATGATTGATTGATTGGGTGATTAGTTTTTGTGCTTATGGAAGGACTTTCATGGATATATATGATTAGAAGGATAAGATGGTTTTTAGTATGATTTTATTTTGAACGGTATCAGTCATTGGATACATGGATGTTCTAGTTAGCATTTTGGATTTGTGGATAGTTATCCTTCCCTTGTTATATGATAATTTTTTGGGGTTTCTAAGTGCATGTTAGGGGGAGTGACTCTCGATGGGGGTCAAGGCCCAAAGTGGCTGTCAAGGCAACTCATTAGGAGTTTTGTAATGAAGTGATAACACCAAATAAAATTAATTAGGGGGAAAGGGTATATTATCGCATTAAAATGATAATTATGGTGCCCAACTGATGGCCTAGAATGCTCATATAGAATCAAGATGAGATTGAGAAGGCCTACATGACATGATCAAACTAACTTGTCTTTACGAAAGGATTTGTTTGGTTGCACATGATTTCTCAATGGGAGATGGGGTCTGGAGTTCATAGAGGGGTAAGACTACCATGGTAACTCATGTGAGGCTATGTGATGACACTCCTCTCTAATTTTACCTTAGAACCCTACTCTTGTGAAACCTCTAGTAGTTCTTGTGGCTATCCTTTGTGGTAGCTCTTGTGATGTGTTTCTATGTGTAAGTGGTCCTTTGTGTCCCCTTGGATGTTGGTATTGTCAGCCTATCTTACTTATGTTGTGTGGGGCCTTGTGAATATCTCCTAAAAGGGGAGTATGTTAGGATAATCGGTGAACAATTGATAGGGGGGGTGAATCTGTTGTTAACAAATTATAACTTTTAATCCACAATACAACCTTAAATAAATCAAGTACCAAAAAAGAACATACAAATGCCAGTAGGAATAGATACCGGTAAATAATACAACTTAACAATTAACTAGATAATCAATGCAAAGCAACCATACCACATAACACCATGATTTGTACATATGGAAAACCCAGAAATGGAAAACCATAGTGGGAAGCCTAACCATAATCAGATGATACTTTTGTAGAAAGTATGTGTTACAAGAGGGGCCTGCACTTGTAGGAAGGCACATTGTCTAGAGCATACTGCTCATTACAAAAGAGTCTCACTGACTAGAAAGAGGCTACAACCATCTCAAGATAAATGGACAACCATCCAATAGAGTGAACTACTGGAAATAGCATCTGATGCTCTACAAAATGGACAAGGTTAGACTAAAAACCTATGGTTGTATAACACACAAAACATAAGAAACAAACACAAACGTTAGTGTTAATCAACCAAAAACTAGTCTAAGCAGGCATATCAAAAGAGACAATAAAAACATGATAAAATATTTAACTATGGAAGTAAATACAACAAGGCATCTCCAAATGCCTTCTGAAATGCTCTTAGCTCCTTCTCCCTTGTTCCTCTCCTCTTGAAGTTCCAAATTAGTGTAGCTCTCAGCAGCTTTTTGCACTATGGATGCCTTATGGAGGTTCAAGATTATAGATGATTATGAAAAGTATGCAAATGCAAGCTTAATAACCAAATAAAGATGAGTTATCTAAATACTATTTGTTAATTTTAACCAAAAGAGTGAATATGACTAAAATATACTAAATGCTCTCTAAAATTCTCTATAACTTAGATGCATACAAGTTTTCAGGATTATGACTATGAATGCTAAATGCTTGAGGTTTTTGAAAATGAGGAATGCGAGCTCTATTTATAGGTAAAATGGAGCAATGGATGGTTGAGATTGAGTAATCTCAATAAGGGTCAGGATTGAACGATATTCAATCCATGTGAGGGCTTTCAACCCAATCCCAGGATGACAAGTGTCAACATGAGATAGGTTCAGAGGAGAGGGAATAAGCATTAAATGCTTGACATGACTTGAGAGTTAACTTGGGAGTTAAGGTCAAGATTGGGTTGAGTAAATAAATTCTTTATTCAAAGAATAAAGCTTTTATCCAATGGATAAACTCTTGTGCAAAGGTAAAAGGGATAACCATGGTCAAAGCAATAAATGCTTGAGGAGACACATGAGTCACATGAGGGTTGAGTTAGGGGTCAAAGTCCCTAACCATGGGTCTAGCGTTATAGCGGTATAGCTATTTTAGCGCTTTTGTTGGTGTAGCGCTATTGTTGTTAAGTAGCGCTATTGCATAGGCAATGTAGCGCTATTGTTGTTTGAGCGCTTTTGCATAGATGAGTTAGCACTTTTGTGAAGAAAGAGATGCCCCAAAGTGTGTGAACAAGAATCTCCCGATGCCAATGATGGATGGATGGAGAGGTGAGGTGAGAGTTGTTTTGAACCATAGCAACCCTGATGAGACTTAGGTCATTAGAATAAATGTCTATTGTAGTCTAGGTGTGCCATGATTTCTTACCTGTTGAGACCTAAAGATACTTGATCAAAGTATCTGCTGCTAGTCTAGGTTTAAACTTAAGAAAGTTTGAAACAAAACAATTGATGGTTGATGCACGTGTGTAGGAGGATCTTCGCATCTTATAGATGTGCAAGAGGCATCCCACCACACAGGTGTTGTGCGATCGATTGACAAAGGATGAGGTGGATTGCATTGTAGCGACAGGCCTGTATGATGTGATGTATATGCTCGTGATTCAGACGAATCACAGGTTGATTATAGCATTGGCAGAGCAGTGGCATAGTGAGACATGCACGTTTCACTTGGTGCAGGGGGAGATGACAGTGACAATGGAGGATGTATGGCATATCCTGCACATTCCTATTCGAGGAGAGCTGGTGAGCTATGACCGAGCATGGGGGACATTAGTAGTGCAAAGATTTTTTGAGGAGGATGTCTTCATTGATGATCGTTCGATAGCCTGGGAGGACATAGCAACCTTATATGAGCCATTACTAGTAGTGCTATTAGGGATTGTTGGGGGACTGCTTTGTCTAGATAGACGATTGCATGGACTTGCCATTGGTTGGGGTCAGGTGATCGAGTAGATGATTACAGAGGGGACCCAGTTTGCATGGGGACCGTGCATGCTATCACACTTATATCAGGATCTACATGAGGTAGCATACTGAGGGAGGGGCTCATTGGGAGTGGGCATCACTCTGCTACACATTTGGGCATGGGAGAACTTACTAGTTACCTGACTAGTTAGTTTGAGATTCCAAGTAGTGGACCAGCCATATGTATACATGTATGGAGGGATGATGAGTCAGCTCCACCTGGGGAAGTTAGAGTGATGGCGGTGGGCACTGGATGACTTGGATATAGTGATCTGGAGGCCGTACATTGAGTGTGAAAAATGGGAGGATGATGTGGAGGCATTTCCATATGTGTTCATGACACAATACCTCATTGGTAGGACAACCTACAATGTGGAGAGATAGCTTCTAGGAAGGGTTTTGAGATAGATATGGTGGTGACAGGGATTGCCTAGTGGTTCGAGAGAGTATGGATGGGTGGTACGAGAGAGGTACTTATGGGGACCAGTGCTACCTTATGATTAGGCATTGGCAGAGTTCTGCACACTACAGGTGACACCATGGCATATGAGGCCGGGATGGTAGATATTGGGGTGTTAGAGGAGTACACGTAGTATATTGTGGCACATTCGATTCCACGGATATTAGATCTAGCAGAGCCAATTCCAGATTTTGAGGAGGATAAGGGACAAAGAGGGAGGAGGAGAGGAGGTCACAGAGTAGTAGGTGGATGAGGGAGAGGGGATGGTGGTGGTGGGGATGGAGGAGGGGGTGATGGAGGAGGAGGAGGAGGGGGTGGGGGTTTTGGAGGAGGTGGTGGATTCAAAGGTGGAGGTGGGGGTGGTGGTCGATTACAGCAAAGAGGGAGAGGTGGGCAGCCATTGCAGCTATCTCAGGGACCTTTGATGTAGGGAGGCATGAGACTAGGTGGTAGGGATGTAGGTGAGGGATAGCCACCTATGGATATAGAGGAGGGAGCCACTAGAGAGGGAGCCACTAGAGAGGCACCTATGGATATGGGGAAGGGAGCTACAGGTGGAGTTTTGTAGGACCATATGATACTATTTTTGTAGAAATGGGTCGAGGATATCGAGGCAAAGGTGGCCACTAGAGATGTACAACTATTTGCACGAGAGTTAGAGCTGATGGTAGTGTTGCGGAAGAGGGATGAGGCCATGGAGAGATTTGCGGTGTTGTAGGAGAGAGTACAGGTGGGAGCAGGAGTAGGAGCATAGGGTCCTACTGGGGATGCAATGAGGGAGATGCGACGAGCATAGGAGGAGATAGATTATTGGTGGGGGTTATATGAGCAGGCAGTGCTAGCTAGTCAGTGAGTACTTAGTTATTCATAGATGCGGCGGGCGAGATTAGAGTGGTCTCAAAGGATGCAGAGCAGTGGTGGTGTGATGGGTCCTCCAAAGAGAGATAGATTAGGTGGTGCAGCGGCTAGTGGGGGAGCAGGTGGTGATGGTGGTGCAACATCTAGTCAGAGTGGCATCTGAGAGAGCATTTTGTATACTTTGATATTGTCATGTTGGACTATAGCTTGGATGGCTCTTGGTAGCTGATATTTTGGACTTCGTTGTACTCTGATACATGTATATTTTTGGAGATATGATATGATATATGAGGAGATCCCATATTTTGTGTTGATATGCATGTTGATGATATGTATGGATTCTTATGTAGGTTGATGATCTTATGATTTTATGCTTAGATGGATAATTGTACTTGCTATATGTATGCATTGATTAGATGATTCCTATATGCATGTTTGTAGGATGATTTATGCCTACATGATGTCTATATGAATGTTTTATGAATGTGATGCTAATATGTATATGTAGGTTTATATATGTGTGCATGATGTGTTGGTGATGTGATGCCTTATGAAATGATGATTATGATGGTACTTTAGATTTTATGTTTGATGAGACAATGAGATAATGATATGCAATGATGTTATGATATAATGCATTAAATGAATGATTTATATATGTAAATGTATCTAGATGTTTGTTAGATGAATGTAATATGGATAAACAAATGTAAAGTACAAATGTTTAAATGATGATTTCTAAATGAATGTATATGGATAATGTATGAACCTATGTGGAAACAAATAGTTTTGTTTATGATTCTAAGTGGCGAAAAATATGATGAAGTGATAATGATAATGCAATTAAAAAGTAGAATGAATGCATTTGTAATGAATCCTAAATGAAATAAAATGAATGAGGATAAAAATATACTTAGATGGATATAATGAATGCACTTTAACTAATGAATAGATATATGAATGTATGCAACTATGGGATTTTAAACAAATGTATGGTAAATAAGTTTAAATGATAATAAATGATGAGTTGGAAATGATACTAAATGAATGCATAATAATGGCTAATAATAGTAAATCCAAATAAGGACCATCTTATCATATAAATGAATCTAAATGTCATGATTATGCAATGATGAAATGATATAATGAGACTAATGTCAATAAATGATAATGAACTATATGTAGTTAAATGCAACTAAATGATATGAAATGCACTCTATGTCAATGCAACTAAATGTAATGATGATGTGATTATGATAGGTGAATGCAAGGTTGTTTAGACTTTGCATGATGCAGTGATGATGTATCAGAGAGCTGTTTCATGATTGTATCCAAGACCAACTCATTTTTCCATAACTTCTCATATTAATCTTGTTCACAATTTCATACAAAACCATGCATATGAATGATTAAATGGATGGGTGATATGCAACGGAATGCAATATAAATAGATGAGATGGAATGACAATCCATAGTGCTTTATTTTCATCATTGAGCTTTGAAAATGTTGTAAGAAAATACAAGCAACTTGACATAATGATTCAAGATGACTTGAGTATTCCTTACATGGATTTTGATATAGTAAGTTAATACAAGCATCTTGATATAATGGATCAAGTTAACCTGAGTATTGGTTACAGAACTGACAAGGATTATCTCCTTTCATGCATGACTTGGAATGTCCTCCTTGATCTTTTGTTTATCATATCCTAAGACAAGTTCATACTATAGTCACAGATAAACCATTATTGAGCTTGGATGAGGCAATAGGAACCAAGGATGGAGCATTGTACCTGCAAGCAAACAACATATATAAAGAATAAAGAATATGGACCCTCGATAATGGTTCATGCTCATATGGTCGAGGTATACATTGTAGTCAGCAAGCCATAGTGATCTATGGCTATATTTTGCATATGATCACGTAACTTAGTGAACTTCCCACATAGACACCATTATTACATGTCCCAGAACTTCATTGGAATAATTCACAGAAGATATACAAACAATGCTTTAGGAACTAGTCCGACCACTCTAATCATTTGTGGATATCCCAAAGTAGCATAGGAACCTGATATATATAAATGCATGAATAACCTACAAATCAACCAAGTATTTGATAGCTTAAACAAAATTCTCTTATCAAAGAAAAATATTATCTTGTCTTTGTTCTTGGTAAGGAAGAATGCATCCTTGTGAAGATAGTTTGTGTGTCGATATTGATTGTTTGGTTGATTTGATAAGTGGTCATCGTTTGAATATTTTGCAATGTTTTCTGATATCTATTTGGATTCATATGTACAAAGCATTGCCATGTTTTTGATTGATTTTTTATGTTTTCTAATGTTTTGGTATTTTGATGATTATTTTTTGAATGATTTTTTGTATTTTGTGAGATAGTTTTGAATGTTTTTTGTATTTTGTGAGATAGTTTTGAATGAAGAACTCAATGAATCATAAGTAATGCAGAATCCACTTCCATCAATAGGTTAAGGGCATTGCCCCCAGTTTAGACATGACTATGAAAAAGCAGGATGCAAGACGCATGAAGTACTCTCCTTGATTGCAGATCAATAACAAGCCATGGTTTTGACTGATAAATGTGTGGATGAATGTGAATGTGATCATAACAAGTTTGAAAGACAATGGAGTCATAGCCTTTATGAGTGGCACCTATTTGCTAGGTTTTCACCATTGTACTTACCCAAGGTGCCACTAGAGTGGTTGTTCACCGTTTGGATGCATGATTTTTTTGTATTTTCTTCAAGACTGGTGTTTTTCTGGTATGAATGGGAGCCTGATGCTCTATGCAGCTTATGTATATAACCATTTAAGGGGCATGTTGTTGATTGGATCTATTAGTGGTTCTCCTTTGGACGTAGCCAACTGATATGCCCCAGACCCAAATACAACAGTGATAACATATGGACCCAGCCAATTTGATTCAAAATTTTCCTGATGTTCTCAGTTGGGTTGGTTATGAGGATTCTCATGAAGAACAATTTCACCTACTTCAAATGTGCGAGGTCTAACTCGATGATTATAACTTCTGCTCATGTGCTGCTCATAGGCGTTGAGGTGATTGTATACAGCTTATCATTTCTCATCAAGTAGCTCTAAGTCCTAAAGATGGGATACTTTGTATACTTCATCATCTATGATATTATGCAAGTAAACCCATAGAGATGGTATCTCAACCTCAATAGGAATGATAACTTCTGCACCATAGACCAGTGAGTAGGGAGTTGCACCTGTAGGGGTTTGGATGCTAGTTCAATATGCCCATAGTGTTGGATTTAGTTGAACATGCGAATCATGACTGGCATCATTGACTGTCTTCTTGAGGATTCTTAATATGTTCTTGTTTGATGCTTTTGCTTGACCATTTCCTTGTGGGTAATAGGGAGTGGAAAAGCGGTGTTGGATGTGAAACTTCTCACAGAGTTCACGGACATCCTGATTCTTGAAAGGAAGACCATTATCTGTGATGATGGACATGGGTACACCATACTAGAAGATGATGTAATTAATGATGAATGAGTCAATCTGTTTGCTGGTGACTTGGGTAAGTGGAATAGCTTCGATCCACTTTGTGAAGTATTCGGTAGCGGTAATGATGAACTTATGGCCATTGGATGAAGATGGATGGATTTTACCCACAAGGTCAAGTCCCCATTGATAAAAAGGCCATGGTGTTGTGAATGGTTGCAATTCCTATGCTGGTGCATGTATCAGGTCTCCATGAACTTGGCATTTTTTGCATTTTCTGACAAAGTAATAGGAGTCTTTTTCCATAGACGGCCAAGAGTATCTAGCTCATATGATCTTCTTGGCTAGTGAAGGACCTCTTGCATGAGTTCCACAAATTCCTTCATGTACCTCTTCCAAGGCCTTTGTTATCTCATCTTGTTCCAGACATTGAAGGAGAGTACTATCAAGACTGTGTCGGTATAGGGTTTCAACAATAATGGTATATCGAGCGGTTTGGTGAATGAAAGTTTTATGTTGGTTATTCGATTGGTTAGGAGGAAGTGTGTGATCGCATAGATAGGTGTAGAACTCACCGTACCATGGGGATTTAGAACCAACAAGGCAACATATCATCTCAGATTTGGGGATATCATAAGCGGGAATCCAAAGTTGTTCTACCAGGAACTCGTAGCGTGTTGAATTCTATGGAAGATCTAGGAGAGATGAAATGGTAGCCCTAGCATCAACAGTTCGATTTTGATCTCTGGGTATCTTCTCAAAGGTGATAGTAGTAAATGATTCTTTTAAACTATCCACCATTTTCTTGTATGGCATGAGTTTGTCATCCTTGGTTTGATATTCATCTGTTACTTGTCGGATGACAAGTTGGGAGTCACCATATATCTGTAGCTCTTTCAATTTCCATTGGACGTCTAGTCAGAGTCCTGTGATCAAGGCTTCATACTTTGCTATGTTGTTCGTGCATGGAAATGTGAGCCTATAAGACTTTGGGATGCTATCACCTTGAGGTGTGATAAATAGAATGCCTGCCCCCGATCCATGCCTAGTGTATGAACCATCAAAGTATAGTTTCTAGGGTTGTGCTGCTTTGATCATGAATATCTCTTCATCTGGAAAATTGGAAATGAGAGGATGATTGCCTATGAGGGGAGCATCGGCCAACTAATCTGCAATAACTTGACCCTTGATGGCCTTACGGTCCACATACTCGATGTCAAATTCACTTAGAATCATCACCCATTTGGCCAAGCGGCCAATCAAAGTTGCTTTGCTGAGTAAGTACTTTAGTGGATCAATCTTAGCAATGAGTTGTACTTTATTTGTTAATAGGTAGTGCCTCAACTTAGTGGCTGCCAAGATTATTGCTAGGCAAGCTCGCTCAATAGGTGTGTAATTGAGTTTGTAGCCGACCAATGTGTGAGGGATGTAGTAAACAACACACTCTTTCCCTTCTGCATTATGTTGTGCCAGCAGTATGCCTAATGCTGTATTTGTTGCTGAGATATAGAGTAATAAAGGCTTACTTGGATCTAGTGGAATAAGCAATGGTGTATTCATGAGATAGTCCTTAAGCATCTTGAATGCTTGCTGACATCTAGCATCCTATTGAAACTGGATGTTCTTGTCTAATAGGTGTGTAAAGGGGTGACACTTATCTGCCAGTTGTGCAATGAATCTTCGGATGGATTGTAGCCATCCTTGTAATGTCCTTAGCTGACTAATGTTCTTTGGTGGTGGCATGTCCATGACTGCTTTGACTTTGGTAGGATCGACCTTGATGCCTTTGCTTGAGACAATGTATCCCAGAAGCTTCCCTGAGGTTACTCCAAAGACACATTTCTTTGGGTTGAGTCGAACATGATATTGTTCTAGTCTATCAAATATTTGTTCTAATATGTCCAGATGGCCTTCTCTTGTGAGTGATTTTTCTAGTAAGTCATCAACATAATCTTCCATTATGGTATGCATCATGTCATGGAAGATGGTGGTCATTGCTCTTTGATAGGTCGCTCCTACATTCCTTAGACCAAAAGGCATTACATTCCAACAGTAGGTTCCCCATGGACATGTGAAGGCCATCTTATGTTGATCCTTTGGTGTGATCTTTATATGGTTGTACTGTAAAAAGCCATCCATGAGTGAAAGCATGGCATGTCCTACTGTTAGATCCACTATTATGTCAATGTTTGGTAGGGGGAGTCATCTTTAGGATATGCCTTGTTCAGATCTCTGAAGTCAGTACAAATACAGATGCCCCCATTTGGTTTGCCAATAGGTACAATATTGGATATCCAATCTGCATAATCAATTGGTCGAATGAAACCAACATCTAGGAGTTTCTTAAGTTTTGCTTTGACTAGTACCGCAATCTGAGGATGCATCTTGCAAAGTTTTTTCTTGATAGGATTGGCTCCTTCTGCTACGGTGAGATGATGCATGACTAAATTAGGATCAAGTCTAGGCATATCTGTATATGACCATGCAAAGTTGATCTGATGCTTTTTGAAGAATTTGACAAACTTAGGTTGTTCCTCTCGAGTCAAAAGAGATGCCAAATGTATGTGATGAGGAGTTTCAGGAGTCCCCGCGTATTATTTTGTCTGTTTAATAAGGATTGTTGATCGTTCTTGTTGTGTACTAGAAGGGAGAAAGTCAAACCTTTCATCCTCCAGTGCCTCAAAGAGGTTTTTACCATTGGATACGCTCTTTCTTTTTACTTTTGTGGGATCAAACAGTGCCATAGTGTGGTTTTCACTGGAAGATCCATGTTTTATTGTTATATTTTTGCAACTGAAAGGTTTGGCATCTGCCCCAAAGTATGTTGTGCTATTAAGTTCAATGGTGAATCTAGCTTTGTGATCCCTTCTTGGTATGTTATCTGGTAGTTCCAAAAATTCAATGATTTCCTTGTCATTTTGGAAGTGGTCAAGGCATGGGGGATTAGGTTGGTTCCATTCGATGAGTTTAGGTTGGATAATGGGCATTACCTCATCGATTAGGTTAAGTTTGTTAGATGTGTCAATTAGGGTTAAGACGTTGTGGTGAGGGTCATTGATGGTACTCTCCCTATCAAAACCAGGCATAGGATGTGATGTAGGGTTTGTGGAAGAAGTTTCCAGCTCAGGAACCCAAGAGTTCTTTATCTGTGCTTCTCCAAAAATAGGGATGTCTTTGCGGGGTGGAGGTAGTGATGTGTGTTCCTCATCTAAAGTATTAAGCTGGATGGAATCAAATTCCCACTCATGTGAGTCAGTCTCTGAGTCACTTTCCACTATCCGATTACTATACCATACTGGGATGTCCTTTGAGTTAAACACTACAGGTGTGATTGGTACTACAGGAAGGATTATGGGGATCAATGAATTCGATATGGGGAGTATCGATAGTGTTGAATCTACTGCTTCTGCTGGAATTGTTGGTTTTGTCGATACCGCTATGGGTTCTGATACAGTTGCTGCTGCTAATGGTGCTATTGATATTATGGCTACTGCTGATGGGGTTGTGGGTTTGATTGGTGGGATGATGGGTGTTGTGGATGGTTTTGCTAGAATTTTTAGCCTCAATGGGGTAGTTGCTATGGTGTTTGATGCTGCTTTTATAATCAAAGGTAACCTCTTTGATATAGGTTGATATAGAGGTGTGTTGGGTTTTTCTTTAAATTTGAGCATAGGAAGGATCTCCTTTTGAAAGCCTAGGCCAGTGTTATCTTTGGGCTTTAATTCTAGCTATAGTGGTTCATGTCTTCCTTGCTTTCAAGGTCCCAAAGCACTTTGACCATCATAACCCATTCTTTGCATAATGAGAAGACCTTTTCCATATTGATCAGTTGGAAGCTTAGCTTGTGGGATTTTTGTGGTGATAGGATCTTTATATATCCATTCTGCTAAGTCCTCATCTCTGGTTTCTTCTTCTTGACTCTGTCCAAGGATGAAAGGCATCAAAGTACATGCTGGCTTGATCAGTGGTTGTTGAAGTAACCATTGAGGTTTACCATGAGTTCTAAAAGAAGTAGGTATTTCTCCAACACAAAAGAGTTGGCTTAGATTATACTCTCTAGGACCTTCCTCTACTATTTTCATCTGGAGCTTCTCTTTCTTGGGTATAGTGGTTTTTGAACTGGAAAGAGAGGCTAGATTTATGTATGATGTGGATGAGATGGCTTCTCTGTTGTTGGGAATGGTAATCTCTGGTTGATGACTTATATTATGACAATATGCAAAGGGATTTGCATCTCCCAGGATTGTGATTTCTACACCATTATGTGGGAACTTGAGACACTGATGGTAGGTGGATGGTACAGCTTGCATGGCATGTATCCAAGGTATTCCTAACAACAAATTGTATGGTAGAGGAAGGTCCAAAACTTAACAGATGATGTGTTTCACCATAGGGCCCACGCGGATTGGTAGCACAATAGCTCCTTTGGATGAACACTCTACATTATCATAGGCTTTGATTGTTATCTTCTTGCGGGGATCCACTGATTCAATTGCATATCCCAATGTCTTGACCAATTGTAGTGTATAGATATTCAAGCCTGCTCCATTGTCGATCAAGACTCACTTGATCCTATGTTGATTGATAAACCCTTCAATGTGGAGTGAGGCATTATGAGGTTGCTGGAAGGATGTGTTGTCACTTTCAGAGAAAGTGAGACAAGGTGGTGACCTTAGATTTCCAACCATGGCTTGGAACTGATTTGTATTTAGGTTTGCTATAACTGATGCCTCTTGGAGAGCTTGATCCAAGATTGTTTTATGAGATGGGGATAGGCATAATAGCTCTAAGATAGATATCAATGCAGGCATTTTATCTAATTGGTCCACAAGGTTATACTACTTTGGGATAGATGGGGTGCCTTGTGGAGCTGATTTTATGGTAATCTTTCCGCGATGTGTAACAACATTGCAAGTGGAGCTAGGATTTTTTATGGTAATAGTTTTAATTTGCTCATCGGCATTGTATAGATGAATCATAGTGTAATTATACGCAGTTTGCATATAATCAAGAGTGTATGTGTTTCTCCCTGAAGTGGAAGGACCCCTTTGATCTTGTGATGGAAGTGGATTTTTGAACATGAGATGATCATTGTTTGTTGTTTTTGGTTCATGTCCTTCGATTTTGATTTCACCTCTGTCAATAAGATCTTGAATAAGATCTTTCAATCTATGACAATTGCTTGTCTTATGCCCTTTCCCTTGATGGAAATCGCAATGTTCAGTATCCCTCCACCATGAAGGTTTGACTTGAGGTTCATAATTGATGTTTTGGGTAAGGTCTGTAGATTTTGAGAAACCAACTGATGTAACACTGTTTCGATGGGTTCCCCTAAGGGAGTATATGTTCGTTTTGGTTTAAAATTTTGTTGATGCTGTCTGGGTTTCTCTTGAGATGTATTGCGACCTTGATTTGGAGGAGCAACTATGTTATTCTTGGGTGTGGGGTTCTGTCCTACAAATCCGACCACAGGTTATGCACTTTTGATAGTTCTTGCATCCACAACCCCGTCATTGACGATGTTTTTGTTTTTGTTCCAGAAGTTAGGCTTGTCACTATTGAAGTGTGGGTGAGGGCCATCCTTTGGCTTGTTCTATATCTTGATAAGCCTTTTTTTGATGAGAGCTCGCTCACATTTTAGACCTTTGGTGATCATGTCATTGAAATAATCTATGTCTTAAACGTCTAGGTGAAATTACATTTCATCATTTAAGTTGGAAATAAATATTTCCACTAGTTCTTATTCAGGTAACTGAAGAGAACGTCTGCTAGACATTTGATGCCATCGTTGTAGAAAGATTGAAAATAGATCACCTAGTTTTTGTTTAGTGTTACATAGATCAGCCATTGTGATATCACGTTCAATGTTGTGTGAGTAATGTGCCAGGAACTTTTGGACTAGTTCTTCAAAGGTCCTAATGTCACCTGGTAGTCGGGAAAACCATGATGTGGTTGTTCCTCCCAAGCTTTGGGGGAAAAGTCACATTAGGTATGTATCCTCATATGCCACTTCGAGGCAAGTTGAATGGAATTCTCTAATATGATCACGAGGATCTCCTTTTCTTCTATACTTTTTGAACTTGGGTGTTTCAAACCCTCATGGAAAAGGTGGCATATGAAGATTCCTATCAAAGGGATAGGGACAAATGTCATTAAGTGAAAACTGATTAGTTTTCACACCACTATGAAGTTGTTGAGCGAGATTTTCAACTTGTTGCCGCAACATTTCTATTTCATTTGGAGGAGGAGGAGGTGGGGGATTACCTTGATGAAGGTTGTATCTAATGTGTTCTCGACCTCTTTCATCCTCATTACAACTTTGGCATTTTGATGCTTATCTTAGTTGTGCAATATCAAAGTCAGAGGGTAGTTTAGCTCCTTCTTGAGCAAGTCTTAAAAAGTGAGCATCAACGTTACTCTTGAGTATTTCATCAAAAAGTCTATTAAAGAGAGGGTTGTGTTGTGCCCTTTCTATTTCTGCAGGAGTAGGAGTACTTGGATTGTCATCATATACGTTTCCTCCAAGAGCTTCTTGGAATTCATTGATATTTTCCTCCTCTTCTTCCTCAATTTCTTGTTGTCTAGACCTTGATCTGGTTTGAGCCATTTTGTTTACAAGTTTTTGTTGAAGCTTTGATGAAAATAATGATGAGTTGGTGATGGAATGAAGATTGATGTTTGGTGAAATGCTTTGCATACGGATCCCTAGCACTAAAGGTAGATGTTTACCAAAGTTTTTCTTTGAATTTTGCTTGTTGTGTTTGATTGACAAAGTTTGATGTGATAAGGTTTAGAGAGATTTGAGATGTATTATAGACTCAACTACCTAGTAATGAGAGAATTCACTCATAGACTAGTTTTAACTTGCGTAGAAATGCCTCTTAGGATGAGTTTGTCCTAGATGTAGAGACACTCTAAAAGTGATGTATTTGTGTTTGATTCAAGAAATATTGAAAATAAAACTTAGGACAAAAATCTCTTGATGTTTTGAGAGTTGGAAATGGATTTGATGAGATATGAATATGATAATGGATGAAATGTCAACTTCAATAAAAGCTTTGTGTCACATATGGGACAAATTCTTCCTCTTCTCTTTCAGGAGTTGGTGGTTCTTCCCGAGCTATGTTATATGTGATGCAAATGTCTGGAAAGAAGTCAGGATTGATTTTTCCTCCTTTGTTCTTTTGATAACTCAAAGATCAATATTGCATAAAAGCTCTGCGGTTTAATGACTCTTGATCAAATTCGTTTGATTTCCCTTGAAGATATAGATGCATGCGATGTAGAAAGGTTCTATGAGAGACAAAGATTTGTCTATTAAGATAGAAGAATTTCCTCATTTTGATAAGAGCCTTTGAGCTAAATGGTCTTTTCTTCAAGTTGATGTGTTGATGAAGATTCTTCTTTCTCAAGATGTGAAGAATGGTCATATAGTTTGATGCTTTTGTTGTTGCTCTTTGGGTTTTTGATCTTTTGTTTTTGAAAATGTTTGTGTTGGATGAATACTTGTTTTGGATTTTGGATTTATGATGTTTCTTTGACAATAAAAAAAGCAAGCACACAAACACAAGAATGTTGCCTCAAAAGGCACAAGTATGGGTCTAGATCAACCCAATCTTTTTGAACTTTTAATGACCCTTTCCTTCAAATGTATTTTAGGTGTTTCCCAGAGCTTGAAGTTGGCTCAATTTGCATTGATCTTGACTCAAAAATGAAAACACTTCAAACACTTTTTATCCCTAAGGTCAAATGGCCAGTTGCAATAATTTTAGCCAACATCTTGATATTTCTTCGACTTTGGTACTACATACCTTATGAATCCCATTGTGGCAGGTAAGGATGTGATATACTAAGTCTTGCATGAGTATAACAAATAGATGATCCCTATGATGGGGGAGCCACCACTCTTATCGGGATACAAGTAACCTTTCAAAAAGCTATGTTTCTACTAAAGGAAATATGTTTGGTGAGTATCTTGGGAGAAAAACCATCTATGCTCTTGCACTGAATTTATCACAAATATCCTCAATCAATAGAACGGGTGGGCTACTACATAAAGGTGTTTAGTAATTTTTGACGTCTTTGGACATAAGTTCATTCTGTAGTGACTCACTTAAGAGCCTTGTAACTTGTGGTGGGGCCCATTTGTCCTTTCGACAAGTTACACTATAGGAACAACTATACTCAAGGGTACAACTTTCACTCACACCCGATTTCTATAGCAGCTTGAAGGATTTACCACGTGAGGTCATTTCCAAGAGTGATGTGTCTCTTGGCAGGCCTCTCTTAAAAAGATAAAATTTGAGTGTTACTAACACTTTTCTCTTGCACCTAGGACCACGAAAGCCAAGGGAGAGGATAGTGTGTGTTAGAAGTAGGACCACTCAACAAACTCTTTTGCACAAGTGTGCCAAACATAAAATACACTTGTTCTTTTTAACTTGTCATTGCAATGATGTTCTATCTATTTGGAGATGTTTCTCCAACATTCATGATGTTCTTTTTAACTTCAAAGGCAATAGGTTTAAGTAAACTAGTAATTTGAAATCTTGGTCAACTGAATGAAAAACATGTTTGCATGAAGTAAAATCATTTTGCAAAATGAGACAAGTTGATTGTTCTTTTTATTTTGACAAAAAGTGAAGTGAAGTGTTGATTGTGAATTTTCTTAAATTTGATGCAAGAAATGAGATTTTGTGTTGTTAATTTTAAGCACCAAAATAGATTGTATCCCTAACTTGCAATGAAAGAAATTTTTTTTGTAAGTGTTAGAGCACCAAAAATGAAGTGAATCCTAACCTGCAAAGAAATGAGATTTGCTTGTAAGTTTTAGAGCACCAAAATGAAGTGGATCCTAACTTGCAAAGAAATGAGATTTGCTTGTAAGTTTTAAATTACCAAAATGAAGTGTTTTTGAATTTTAAGTAACAAAAAGGATTAGCTTTAAAACCTGGACATGAAGCAAAAAGTTAGTAAAATCCGAAAATATGGTGGGTTTCCACAAGCCTAATTTTTTTTTATTTTATTGGTTACATGGTCTTTTTTTACAATGTTCTATTACAATAGCGCTACTCTATGTGACAACAGAAGCACTACTTAACACAAATGTGCTAAATTATAGATAAGATCGCTAAACTAAAATACTTAAAGAACAATACAAGTGCACTAAAGTATGGACAAACGCGCTACTTAAGAGACAAAAGCACTAATATATGGACAATAGCGCTAAATTTGAGACAATAGCGCTATTGTAAAAACAATAGCTCTAAAATATCAAATTGCAATAGCACTAAAGCGCAAATAAAAGTGCCAAAGCACGACCTGTGTGTCAAGCTAAATAGTCAAAAAGTTAGTTTGTTAAAAAAAAATGTTGTGGTATTCACGTCAAGTTCACCAAATGATGCTCTGCAAAATGGACAAGGTTAAACTAAAAACCTATGGTCGTATAACACACAAAACACAAGAAACAAAGAAAAATGTTAGTGTATATCAACCAAAAACTTGTCTAAGCAGGCATATCAAAAGAGACACTAAAAACATGATAAAATATTTAACTATGGAAGTAAATACAACAAGGCATCTCCAAATGCCTCCTAACATGCTCTTAGCTCCTTCTCCCTTGTTCCTCTCCTCTCCAAGTTCCAAATTAGTGTAGCTCTCAGAAGCTTTTTGCACTATGGATGCCTTATGGAGGTTCAAGATTATAGATGATTATGAAAAGTATGCAAATGCAAGCTTAATAACCAAATAAAGATGAGTTATTTAAATGCTATTTGTTAATTTTAACCAAAAGAGTGAATATGACTAAAATATGCTAAATGCTCTCTAAAATTCTCTATAACTTAGATGCATACAAGTTTTTAGGATTATGACTATCAATGCTAAACGCTTGAGGTTTTTGAAAATGAGGAATGTGAGCTCTATTTATAGGTAAAATGGAGCAATGGATGGTTAAGATTGAGTAATCTCAACAAGGGTCAGGATTGAATGATATTCAATCCATGTGAGGGCTTTCAACCCAATCCCAGGATGACAAGTGTCAACATGAGATAGGTTGGGAGGAGAGGGAATAAGCATTAAATGCTTGACATGACCTGAGAGTTAACTTGGGAGTTAAGGTCAAGATTGGGTTGAGTAAATAAATTATTTATTCAAAGAATAAAGCTTTTATCCAATGGATAAACTCTTGTGCAAAGGTAAAAGGGATAACCATGGTCAAAGCAATAAATGCTTGAGGAGACACATAAGTCACATGAGGGTTGAGTTAGGGGTCAAAGTCCCTAACCATGGGTGCAAGTGGAATTAACCATAAATGGTCATGTAAGAGCCATTAGTGGTTTGGAAGACTTTAGGGGTTAATTTGTTGAACACTCAAAGCATTTAATGCTTTTCAAAGACTTTGAAGTCTTTGAGAAGTGACTCCAAGTTGCTTTGGAATGTGACAATAATTAGGGGATGGATTAGGTTAATTAGAAAGGGGTTTAGAAGAATCTAGAAGGGGGTTATGATTGCAAGTGGGTTTGGTGGGCGAGAGAAAATAGGATTTTAATCAAAATAAAATTCATTTATTTCAACTTGTGGTTGCAACTTGCATTTGTAGGAAAATGCAAGTGGGGGGGGAATAAATGATTTAAATAAATGTTTTTAATTATTTATTTAAAAGAAGAAAGGGGATTAAATTGAATAAATAGGATTTATTCATTTAATTGATTGTGAATTTGGTTTAATGATTTTTTTTTATTTTTTATTTTTTGATCGATAAAAGGCCGAAGCCAAAATTTATTTCTTTTATAAAATTATTACATCTCCATTCAGTGTGGGCACCGGTAGGAAAGAATGGAGATAAGAAAACCTCCGGTCTAGCCCAGATCCCTTATGGGATCAGATAACAAAAACAACTGTAAATTTTTACAATTCCTCATCTGAGGATGGTGGCTGTCTTATTTAGACATTTTAGTTTCTTTTTGTACATAAAATCTTGCAACACTTTCCGGTTGGATCCATCTTCACAAATATGGCGAATCCACTAATACTTCGAGCTTTAACTTTTGTCCTGTATCCCGAATCTGCAAAACCTTATTGCAACTTACTTTGCCAGACTGTTAGAAGCATAGTAAACATGATAATTTGTAACAATCATTCAATGAATAATAACATCTTTTCTATTTTATGTAAGAGGATTATAGCCTAGATATCCCTTAGCTTGAAACCATCTTAACCTTTTGGGTTTCAATTTAAGAGATTATCCAGGCTACAATTCTGCCTACACTAATGGAAAGGATCAATTTCTAACAGTTCCTTAATTACTTTTAACACAGCAGACATCTGATACTCCATAACATAAATAAATTCATATGCATATGTATGTACATTTAAATGTCAATATGCGAGATTATCATAGAATCTGCCAGGATCATGAGTATATACAAATGCACACAGAAATATATATGCCTGGAGATAGGAGGGAAACAACAAGAGAGCAAAGGACCTGTACAGAGTCTTATCCAATAGAACCTTCTACATATCTGAATCCATGATTAAGCCTGGACTAACCTCTACTTCCCTCCACAAAACCACTACAAAAAAAGACATTCCATCCATTTCTCAGTAGATTGTAATAACCCAAATGAACCCCACCCGGTAGAGAAAGGGTATCTAAAAACCAAGATAAGTCCAAAGCTATGATACTCTATAAAATCCATTGCTGTCCCACAACCAACGAAACAGAAACCTGTGCTATTTGTCCCATATTTAACACAGGGCTTATATCAATCACAATCCGATGCAAAGAATCTTGAATATCAGAATTCAAAAAACCAGTAACCTTAGCACGAATACACATAGCCTGGCAGACTCTAATTGTCATTAGAAGACATCATATATTCCATATTGAAGTCTATACCCTCGCTGCCCAGGACAGTCTAAACTCAGATAACTTGCATTGGAGGGGAGACCTGCATGTGCCAGAGCAGGAATACCCGACTTCTACCAATCTCCTTTCAACACTCCTGAAACACCCCTTTCACCCACACACAGGGACAGGTGAGGAGAGATTTATACAAGCATATATGAAGGTTCGAATAAGGATAGCTATGAATATATTTTTGTATACATATACACATACTCACATATATATATAGTATCTGTATATATATATATATATGTATATATGCATGTGTGTAATTGTATGTGTTTCTATTTACACCCACACACATACACACACACACACATATATATATATATATATGAGTATATATATATATGAGTATATATATATATGTATATATATATGATTGTATATATATACATATATCTATATATATGAATATATATATATATATGTATATATTTATATTTATATGAGTACACCATATAACATGAATCAGTCCATATGGGATTAACTACAAATATATACATATATATATATATATATATATATATATATATATATATATATATGTGAGCATATATATATATCTGTATATATATATATATATATTTATCTGAATCTTAGTATACCAAAATGCTGTTATAAGGAAACGGTGACCGCATATCCTAGAACTTATACATGAGGGACAAGGAGAGGACTTGGAGAGGAGTGATATGAGTTGATGACATGGCCATCGCCAAAATTTAATCCGAGGGAATATCCTTCCTAAAGACAGACGAATTACCATCTGCCCCTAAATTTGCTAACTTGTCTGCTATAGAATTACCTTCCCTATAAATATGTTTAACCGAAGTTTCCTCAAAGTATTTGATCAAATCCAGAATTCTTTTTAATTCCGCTTTCAATCTCCAGTTTGACACTTCCCTAGTCCTGACTGCATTTATAGTTAATGTCGAATCACCTTCAATTTCCAGATATTTAATCTTGAGTGATTTAGCTATAATCAGTCCCTCCCGCAACGCTGAAAACTCAGCCATGTTATTTGAAGCCACACCTATGGGCTTATTAATGCTAGCTATTAGATCTCCGTTATCTTGATGAATAGCACACCCAATACCTGCTACACCAGGGTTCCCATGGGAAGCGCCATCAAAGTTTAGCTTAGCCCAGCCCTTTCGGGGGGGAGCCCATTTTGTTAGCTTCCTATCTATCACAACCTGTTTACCTCCCTTCCCAATAAACGGGGGAATTATCAAACCCAACCATTTAGATCAAAGAACCTCATCCCATATGGTTAAATTAATAGACTTTTCCTGTGTATGTCTAAGTTTATTATTGATTTTTTCCACAATTGTTGCTTCGATCTTATTTAGAAGGGATTCTACCCTCAATTTTGATTCTTTGAAGATCCGCCTGTTTCTCTCCTTCCATATTTCCCATATGAGGATTGCCGGGGCAATTGTCCACACTAAGTGATATATATCCTTTGTATGAGGAGGTTGCCAGCTAATCAGTCATTCAGAAATGTCCCTAGGTCTCGAAGTCGGCCATCCAAGGCTTGATCAAAGTCATTCCCAACATCTCTGACTGAAACTACAATTGAGAAGCAGGTGATCCGCATTTTCTTCCTCTGATTCGCATAGAGGGCATCTCGATGGTCCCTAGAATCCTAATTTTGAGAACCAGTCTGAGGTAAGAATTCTTTTTTGGAAAGCTGCCCATGAGAAGATACCAGCTTTGGGAAGACCAACGTTATTCCAGCATAGGCTAATCGGAATATTAGGATTGGTTGCAGCTCGACTGAGTTTTAAAAGTGAGTATCCTTCTTTGGCTTTGTAAATGCCCGAAGAGCTACCCGCCCATATTATCCTGTCTTTCCCACTATGTAATGATAAATGCCTATGCCTCAAATTATTCCAGAGGATCTCCTTGTCTGCATTTGTCAAGTTCATCTCATCAAGGGGTTTCCACTCCCAACCCAAAGCGGGATCATTGGAGATAAGCTTGATATAATCCTTAACAAACCTACCCCTGATAGATTTGCAATGTTCTATACCTTCTTCGCTTATACCTATTTTGTCTAAGGCTGAATAGCCCCCCTAAGAGTCTTCCCAGAACAGTGCCTCAGATCCATCCGCAATATCCCAAGTTAGATAATCCCTGATCACCTCTCTACATTCTATCATAAAATTCCAAACTTTGGATCCCTTGGGTAAAATTTCCATCCTCAATATACTATCAGGGTTGGAGTTAGTAAGATATTTAGCTTTGAGGATCCTTACCCATTTAAGATTTGGTTCCGAGTACATTTTCCAGACTAACTTCGCCCCTAGAGCCATGTTTTGTACCCCCAAATCTTTGATGCCAACTCCCCCTAAACAGATAGGTTGGCTAATTTTATCCCAAGAAATTAATGCGAATTTCTTTTTGTCTGAATCCATATTCCAAAAGAACTTCCTCATCTTTTTTACCATTTCTAGCTGAGCTCCTTTAGGTAATTGCTGGCAGGACATTTGATATATCGGAATAGCCGCCAAAATAGCTTTAAGTAATGTAATCCTCCAAGCTGAAGAGAGGCATTTGTTCTTCCAAGAATTCAACCTGAGATCCATCTTATCAAGGATACCTTTCCATAATGAAATAATATTGTTTCCCTTATCCATCGGAATCCCTAAATATTTACAAGGAAGTTTCCCTCTATCAAACCCAAAGATATTACAAATATCTGTCTCTATGTTTTGCGAAGTATTGAAGAAGAAGATTTCTGATTTATTCTTGTTCACTTCCTGACCAGAAGCTAATGCATAAATGTCAAGAATCCTTTTGAAAGCCATGGCTTCAGTCCTATTCGCACATCCCATCAGCATTGTGTCATCAGCAAACTGCTGGTGAGTTATGGCCTCCATTCCATTAGTGATTTTAATACCTTTAATAATCTGATTCATACGAGCACAAGAAATGATTCTCCCAAGGCCCTCTGCCATTATGATAAATAAGAAAGGGGATAAAGGATCTCCTTGTCTAATCCCTCTAGATATCTGGAAGAAGCCTGGAGGGGAACCATTAATAAGTAATGACACCCTGGGAGATGAGATGCATTCGAATATTAAATTGATCCATTGTTTAGAAAAACCAAAGGATTCTAAACATTTACACAAAAATCTCCAATCGACTTTATCATATGCCTTCTTGATGTCTAATTTGATCATCATAGCAGCTGAACGATTCTGTTGTAACGAGTGCATGACTTCTTGAGAAACAATAATGCCATCAAAGATAGATCTACCTAGAACGAATCCGGTCTGTTCCTCTGAAATTATGCAAGGGAGAATGCCCTTCAATCTATTCTCTAAAATTTTTGTAAAAAGCTTGTAGATTGTGTTACATAAGGAAATAGGTCGGAAGTCTTCAAAGTTTCTTGATTCCTCCTTCTTAGGAATCAAAGTAATGAAAGTATTGTTGATCTCCCTTAAAATACTTCTAGAGTTTCTAACAGCTTCCAATGCTTCCACCACCTCCTTACCAATAATGTGCCAGCATTTTTGAAAAAAGCAAGCTGGAAAACCATCGGGGCCAGGTGCTTTATCAGGGTTAAGTTGCCCCAATGCTAATTTTACTTCTGATTCTGAAAATTTGTTGCTAAGCGCTTTGTTTTGGTTTTCAGTTACGATCTTAGGAATATTCCTAAGCAAAGTTAAATTGGCATCTTTAAGGGAAGATTCCGAACTGAATAGGGTTTTGAAATGGTTCACCGCTTCTGTAGTTATGTCCTTTTGATCTTCCAGAAGTATACCATTATTACTCATGATCTTGTGAATACTATTGGTGTTCCTCCTATTTTTTGTACTGTTGTGGAAGATCTTAGTATTCCTATCCCCATTTTGAAGCCAATTCTCTCTAGATTTCTATTTCCAAAATATTTCTTCTTTTGTTAACGTATCCTCATATTTCCCGAGGAGCTCCTTTTCTTTGAGGAAGCTATCCTGATCCATTCCTAGTCTAAACACTTTTTCATTTAGGTCTGCGATTTCTTTTTCTAATGAAATTTTGGTTTCAAAAATGTTACCGAAGACTTCATTATTCCATTTCAGTAACTTGCTTTTAAGATGTTTTAGTTTATTTGCAAGGCAAAACATTTTTGATCCTTGAAAATTAACCTCAGACCACCACCTGGCTACGAGATCATAGAAATCCGGATTTTGCATCCACATTTTTTCAAACTTAAAGGGGCAACACCTCGGTGTAGCCTCTCCCTCAATATTGAGGATGACAGGATAGTGATCAGATCCTGAAGATGGGAGTAACGAAGCTGAGAGGTTAACCGCTAGATCACTCAAATTCCCTCTAAAAAGGAATCTATCTAATCTCTCAGCGATTTGTGAAAAGCCTGATCTTCTATTGTACCAGGTATACACTCCATTACTAGTTTCTATATCAATCAGATTGTTATGAGCTACCCACTCTCTAAAGTCTTTTAAGGACTGCGGTTCCCTGCGAATACCACCCTTTTTTTTTGATAAATTTAGGATAGCATTGAAGTCCCCTCCTAGAATAACAGGGGAAGAGGGATCTAGCCCCATCATAAATGAGATTTCCAGCCAAACTCTACGCTTCCCAGCATCCAGAATCGGGCCATAAATGTTTATTAGGGTAAATGAGAGCTTGCTGAGTTTGCTTATTACCTTTCCCAATAGCCAGTTTCTATTTCCTGCTATTGGACAAAATAATATACTACGCGGATTCCAAATGATACCTAATCCACCAGAGCCACCCCTGGCTTCCACAAATTCACAGCTAAGAAGACCTAATTTCCTTTTAAAAGCCTCAGCTTCTACCTGAGCTAATTTAGTTTCTTGTATGAGAACGATGTCATGTTTCCATTTTATAATGTTGCGTCTAATTAGACGCTATTTGTTAGGGGCGTTCATGCCCCTAACATTCCACGAAGAGATTTTCATTGGACCGTGGGAAGGCCCTTCCCCTTCCCAGCATCAAAGAAGGCTATTAATTTGCCTTGGTCTTTTGCATTTCCATCCTGCAACCTTAATTCGCTCAAAGATTTTCTGCCTCTACTTTTAGCTTCTCTAGCGCAGTTAGGAAAGTTTTTCCCGTCATATATGTTTTTTATTCCTAAGGTTTGCTGGGGAACTATCACTCCTTCTCCATCATCCTCTCCCAGCTGGGACTGAGCTGCTGTGTAGTCATTGACAGGGAGAGGGGTGATATCTCCTACCCTATTCTCGTTATTTTCTTCCTCATCCATAGAAGCCAGAAGCTCCTGAATTAGAAACCTCTTCTCATCTTCCTCTTCCGGGGAAAGATTTTCAACTACATTATTATTGAATACCTCTAGAACAACAGCCATTCTAGAAGACATTTCTTCTTGATCTGCCTCATTATCTTGCCCCAAGTTTTCGACTGATTTTGTTTCAGATGGAGATTTCAATGAATCCACTGAATCGGAGATTCTTTTTGACATCTCCACTAAGGCTTCTTCTTTTATAGAATTTGCCTCATCTATTGTCTTATCAAGATCACTAATATTACTGAGATTATTGTGTTTATTTTCATCTATGTTAGCCATTGGAGGGAAATTAGCATGTTCATGGATAGAATTTAATGTGATTTTTTCATACTGATCTGAAAGAGGGTTTTCCTTTTGATCGATACTTTTAACCAGTACCGGGCTTGATTTTAGCCATATATCAGTTTCATTTATGACCCCATCATAGAAGGTGGGATGAATGTTCCACTCCCCCCTGTTTGTTACTAGCTTGGTGGGTTCTAAGACCCGCGAATTACTATCAAATTCAACTAAGATTTTGATGTTCTTGTTTAAAACCATTCTTTCTAATCCTTCACAGCCCAAAAAGGACCCAAATTGTTCCCCTAAGTATTCCAAAATTTTAAAATCCAAATATTCGATTGGTAATGAGCCCAGATTAATCCATCTTGGGCATTTGTTTAAATTCTGTGAATGTGGGTCAAAATTCAGCATCCATTCACATCGAAAAAAACCATAGCCTTTATACAATTTAACCTTACCATGCATAATGTCATTCCTTGTATTTTGATTATCACACAAAATTGCAAGAAAATTATTTTCCAGGATAGTGATACTTACCTGTCCCGGATATAGGGCCAACCACCAATCGATAATCCTTTTTGTATCTTCTCCAAATCCTGTCCATTTTACAAAAACCCCACATTTGCTATATAAATTGAATTGGGGTTCCATCAGATTAGCCGGGATATTGCATATACGCCTCTGCCTAATTTTAGGTTTTGGCTCAAAAATTCTAACTTTCCCGAGCGGCACCAAATTAGCCCCAGTTGTCGTAGATTGCTTTGTGGCTGTGTGTTTGAGCCTATCAACATTTAAAGATGTATCTCTTTGATTGCCCATCTTCTTCATGGTTTTTTTTGAACGAAAGACTTGCCAATTTCCATCGAAGGGTAGCGACATGGCTTCGGCATTTTTTGCCCTAATTACATCATTTTTCCCAAAATCGCCCTCTCTGAAAACCGAATCCCTCCTTTCGTTTGAGATCGTTATGTCTCTTGCAGGGATTTTC
Source organism: Cryptomeria japonica (assembly GCF_030272615.1). NCBI lineage: Eukaryota > Viridiplantae > Streptophyta > Pinopsida > Cupressales > Cupressaceae > Cryptomeria > Cryptomeria japonica. Next base: position 3,104,681 of record NC_081413.1, read on the forward strand.
TTACATGGCGGACTGAAGATAGAGATGCTCCTCGGGCATGTGGCAAACACCTGTCTGCACCCCCCCGCCGAAAACCTTGACAAGTTCGCTGCGTGATGAATTCGCATTTTTGCCAGTTAGCAGAGCAGAACGCATATCATGTAATTTAAACTATTTTTGGTTTAATGAATTAATTAAAATAAATTGAATAATTTATTTAATTAATAGGAGAATGTTTTGAAGATGAATTAATTAAATATTAATTTAGTTAACTGATGGCTAGTGGATTTTTAATCAAATAAATAGCAAATATTTATTTAATTAAAATGGACAGATTTATGTGACTACAACATCTACCATGCCTAATTACAATCTTGGTTAAGCTTGGTGCTAGAGGACTAAATCCTCTTTTGAATCCAATTCGATCACCAATGATCGACCAACTCCTCTACGTGAATGATATTACAATATTCACACATTACATTCCTTGACCATGACCTTTCCAATAACCATGATACTTTACAAAGAGTTTCTACCTCTTATTTATACAAACCCTAAGGCCTAAACCGATTAGGTCGGCCACCTAAAGATATTACAATAATATCATTACATAATTCTATTACAATGATATGCCATGTTGGCTTAAGACCAAAACAATAATAACAAATCCATAAATCATCTCGAATCATCCCGGTAACGTGTAGAGTACATGTTAGCATGACACCAGTCCATAACCTAGATAGGTACCAGACCTATTCTGGGTCCACCATGCCAAAGAAAAGTCTTCAAGCATGATCAAAGAACATCTTCGACATCCTAAAATCCATGTAGAAGCTGCACCAACACCAATTATGCATCCCGTCATAATTCCTCAATGAAATCTCTATTGGTAAAGCCTTAAACTAGTGTTGGTAAGGGTTTACCAGAGTGTATGATAGAATCTGATTACCAAGCCAATACCAAATCACCAAAATATGCTCATAGAGCATCTTTACTGATCCAATCATGCCGGAAGTGTGCAACAGATAGTCTCTTATGCCAGTAACACTAGAACTTCTACCGGTAACCAAAACTTGTTTGCCAGTAACCAACCATAATAACTAGTGTTGACATCAATGACAAAACATCAATACAACACATAATTAGTTCATCGATAATGCCAACAATCTCCCCTTTTGGCATTGATGGCAACACTAGATGTGAAAAATATCTAAGTACCAAGAGATTCCAAACAAGTCTCCCCCTGTGGAAGACAAGCAACAATCAATAGCTCTCCCCCTATGAATGATATCTTTGTAAGGTTCAGAATGATTTTTCACATTACTATCACTCCTCCTTTGACATCAATGCCAAAAATTTGACAAAAATATCAAAGCAATGATATAAACCTCTAAATCTCAAAGTTGACTACTCCCCCTAAGTAGTAGCACCACTCATCAGTGCCGAAATGAATAATGTCTCTAATAATACATGTCGAACTGATGACAAACTTCATCAATCAAGTCTCTGTCAGAGGGGTAGAATCCCCTAACCTATCTCTCAAATACTCAAATGATTTCTTAGACAACGGTTTAGTGAATATATCTGCAATCTATTCTTTAGTGTTCACATAAACCAATTTGACTTCCTTTGCTTCAACCTTGTCCTTCAGAAAGTTATACTTTATTAAAATATGCTTAGTCTTAGAGTGAAATATTGGATTCTTAGACATGTCAATAGCTGTAGAGTTATCATAGTAGATAACTACCAGTTCACTACAATTTACCCTGATATCCTTCAACATTTGTTTGATCCACAAGAATTGAGTGCAATTAGTTGCTGCTGCAACATACTCAGCTTCTATAGTAGATAAAGAAATGCATAAATGTTTTTTGCTGATCCATGAAACTAGTTTCTTTCCAAGAAAGAAAGCTCCACCAGAAGTGTTTTTCTTGTCATCTGTATCACCTACCCAATCCAAGTCAGTATATTCACATAAAGTGAAATCATCATTTCTAGAATACCATAAACCATATTCTGTTGTTCCTTGCAAATACTGGAATGTCCTCTTTGCTACATAATCATGATTTTCTTTAGGATTACTTTGATATCTTGAAACAATACTTACTGCATTCATAATATCAGGTCTAGTCTAAGTTAGATATAATAGACCACCAATCATAGATTTATACCTTGTCAGATTTACCGGTGTAGAAGTATCCTTGATATGTAATTTATCACTTGTAGCCATAGGAGTACTTACCGGTTTGGAATTCTCCATACCAAATATTTTCAATAATTCCCTCAGATACTTAGTTTGATAGATAAAAATGCCTTCGTTAGTTTGAGTAATCTGCAAACCTAAGAAAAATTTCATCTCACCAATCATGGACATTTAAAATTCATTCTTCATGTTGTTAGCAAATTCCATGCACATCTTATCTTCTCCTCCAAAAATGATATCATCAAAAAAAACTTCAATAATTAGAATATCATTATCAGTGATCTTATAATATAGATTACTATTAGCACTTCCTTTAGTAAAACCAAGCTTCAAAAGATATTTATCCAACCTTGCATACCAAGCTCTAGGAGCCTGTTTCAATCCATATAAAGTTTTCTTCAATCTACAAACCATATCTTTGTCATCTATCAATGAAAATACATCAAGTTGCTCAATGTAAACTTCTTCCTAAAGCTCACCATTCAGAAATGCACATTTGACATCCATTTGATAAACCTTATAGTTCTTATAAGCTGCATAGGCAACAAATAGTCTAACAACTTCAATTCTAGCTATAGGTGCAAATGTCTCACCATAATCAATTCCTTCCATTTGAGAATATCCTTTACAAACCAGTCTAGTCATGTTCCTTATAACTTGACCATCCTCATTTAGTTTATTTCTAAAAACCCATTTAGGTCCAATAACATTCTTATTTTTAGGCCGAGAAACTAAAGACCGAGTTTCATTCTTCTCTATTTGATCTAATTCATCTTCCATAGCCTTTAACCAATGTTTATCCTTACAAGCTTCAATAATAGTTGTCGATTCGATTTGAGAAATAAGACATACCTCTTCATTTGTGAGTTTTCTTCTTGTCATAACTCCCTTGTTTCTATCTCCAATAATTTGATCTTCAGAATGATTTAATCTACATACCTTGGTGTCTTTTGAACTTCAGGTTCACTGCTTTGATTATCAGTCACAATTGAATTTTCTGATTGTGCCGGTGTAACTGTCTCAGCTTCCTGTACCGGTTGAGGCAATGTCAGTTTAGTTGTGATCATTTCTATTGCCGGTTCCCTATCATATGATATAGAATGATTTTTGTACTGTTCATCCACTTTCACATTAGCACTTTCCACAATTTTCTGCAATCTTTTGTTATAACATCTATATGCTTTGCTCTAAATTGAATAGCCAAGAAATATCCCTTCATCACATCTAGGATCAAACTTTCCAATTGAATCATCTCTTTTGATATAGCATTTACTTCAAAAAATTCAGAAATATTTAACAGTAGGTGTATGTCCAAACCATAGTTCATAAGGGGTCTTACTGGTTTCACCTTTGATGTGAACTCTATTGAATGTGTAGACTATCACACTCATAGCTTCTCTCTAGTAGATATGAGGCAATTTGGCTTCCATCATCATAGATCTAGCTGCATCCAAAATGGTTCTATTCTTTCTTTCAACTACTCCATTTTGTTGAGGAGTCCTAGGTGCAGATAGCTATCTCCTGATTCCATTTGTCTCACAATAATTGTTAAATTCATGAGAAGTGAATTCACCACCATGATCTAATCTTAGACATTTGATTTTCAATCTAGTTTTTGTTTCAACCTTCTCTTTAAACATCTTGAACTCAAAGGCTTCAGACTTCTCCCTTAGAAAAGTTACCCACATCATTCTAGAATAGCCATAAAAAATCAGCATGAAATATCTATCACCTTGAAAGCTTCTAGTCCTTGCTAGACCACATAAGTCAGTGTGAATCAAATCAAGTACATCATTAGATTTATCATGTATGCTCTTAAAAGAACTTCTAACTTTCTTACCCAATTGACATTCCTTACATACCGGATTATGAGGCTTCATAATCTTAGGTATATCTCTAACTACTTTAGTTGAATTGATCTTAACAATACAATCAAAATTAACATGACACAACCTCTTATGCCATAGCCAACTATCATCAATATGAGTAATCAAACATGTCTTATTACAAGTGTTCAAGTGAAAGATATTACTTCCTGTCTGAATACCAGTTGCAATCTCCAAACCAGTTTTGTTAATGATTTTGCATTTTCTATCTTTAAACTGAAGTTGAAAACCCTTATCAACTAATTGACCAATACTCAAAAGATTATGCCTTAAACCTTCTACATAATAGACATTATCAGTTTTATGCTTGCCATCCAAAGAAATAATACCTCTACCTTTGATTATGCATGCCTTTTCATCTCCAAATCTAACTTGATCGCCATTGTATTCTTGCAGGGACAAAATTTTCCCTTTATCTCCAGTCATATGATGTGAGCATCCACTATCAATTACCCATTCATCCTTATCTTCAACTTTTGCTGTCAGGGCTTTTTCTTCATTCATGATAGCTAGTTCTAGTTCATCTTCCTTCAAAGCATAGAACACTCATTCCTTTCCATTTCTAGATCCACTAGTAGAGTCTTTTGTCAGTTCATCTCCAGAGTCATCAGTTACTCCTTCCTCATCTACTATGTAGCATTGTTTACTTTTCTTGAATATATATATGTTTGGGTTAGGTTTAAAAGATTTCTTAACTCTTTCCTAAAATCTTGCATTGCTTTTAGGACATCTAGATGCAAAATGACCAATCTTATTACATGCAAAACATTTAAAAGGTGCTTTTCCTTCATACTTACTTCTAGTTGGACCTTTAGGTACTCTTCTAGCAAATAAGGCTTCAAGTTGCTCAAGTTCTTCATCTTCTTTCCTCATGTCTTCCAATTCTTTTGTATATAGGGCTTTCTAGTCACTTTTGCTAGTAGATGTTGATGATGATGCATGAAAAGTAGGTTCAAATTTTACAACTCTAGAAGATCCAAATTCTTCAAGCTCAAAAGAAGATAATTTCCCAATCAGAATGTCTTTGTTAACTGAGGTGTTTTCCATTGTTCTTAATTCATTAATAGTAGTTACCTTCATCTTGTAAGCCGATGGAAGGGCTCTCAAGACTTTAGAAACTATTTCATCTTCACTTAGAAATTATCCACAACATTGAATTCCCATAACAATATTATTTACTCTTTCCATAAACACAACAATTCTTTCATTATCTTACATTTTCAAGTTTTCATACCTTACTCGATAACCATCAAGTTTAGCAATTTTGACAGTAGGATCACCTTCATTCAAAATTTGCAATTTGTCCCACATAACCTTAGCCGATGATTTGTCAGTCAATCCTATAATCTACTAATCAATAAGTGCACACAAGAGGGCTTCTCTAGCTCTGCAATCATTTTCAATATTCTTATCTAGGTCAGTAGGAACAGGATTGCCAGATGCCGAATCATAAGGTGTGTATCCTTTCTTAGTGATCTCCAAAATATCCTTGCCAAGACATCTAAGATGAGTCTCCATTCAAATTTTCCATATCCCATAATTTGTTCCATCAAGATTAGGGATTTCTCTTCTAAAAAAAGTTGATGGTGGATTATAAGTGTTAGTTGCCATAGGATCTACCTCAAGCAGTTAAGCTTCTGCAAAAGAGGACCAAAGCTCTGATACCAATTGTTAGGATAACTGGTGAACAACTCAGAGGGGGGGGGGGGTGAATCAGTTGTTAACAAACTATAACTTTTAATCCATAATGTAACCTTAAATAAATCAAGTATCGGTAAAGCACATACAGATGCCAGTAGGAACATATATTGGTAAACAATACAACTTAACAATTAACTAGATAATCAATACAAAGCAACCATACCACAATACACCATGATTTGTATGTGGAAAACCTAGAAAGGGAAAAACCATGATGGGAAGCCTACTCATAGTCAGATGATACTTCTGTAGAAAATATGTGTTACAAGAGGGGCCTGCACTTGCAGGAAGGCACACTCCCTAGAGTGTACTGCTCATTACAAAAGAGTCTCACTAACTACAGAGAGGCTACAACCATCTCAAGATAAATGGACAACAATCCAATAGAGTGAACTATTGGAAATAGAATCTACCATGCCTGATTACAGTCCCATTTAAGCTCAGTGTTGGAGGACTAAATCCTCTTCTGAATCCAATTTGATCACCAATGATCGACCAACTCCTCTACCTAAATGATATTACAATATTTTCACTTTACATTCCTTGACCATGACCTTTCCAATAATCATGATACTTTACAAAGAGTTTCTACCTCTTATTTATACAAACCCTAAGGCCTAAACCAATTAGGTCAGCTGTTAGGTCTCAGAGACAACTGAGAGGGGGGGGTGAATCAGTTGTCAAATAAATTCAAACCAAAAATAGTTTAACCAACTTAATGCTTAATACTGGTAAACTAATCTATTATACCGGTAGATAGTTTTATCAGTTAATTTCTATACCGGTAATGATTAATGCATGAAACAGAAAGACAAAGTCATCCACAACACATAACACTAATATTTGTACTTGGAAACCTTGTAAGGGGAAAAACCATGGTGGGAAACCTTACCCACAATCAGATGATACTACTGCAGATAGTAAGTGTATACAAATGGGGTCTGCACATGCAGAAAGGCCAAGCGCCTAGAGCTCACTGCTCAAACAAAAAATAGGAGTCACACTGACTAAAATTGGATGGTTAAATCCAATAAGGATGTACTTCTCAAATTAGCATCTTTCTATGCTGGATTTAGTACTAGTGTAGTTCTGATATGCTTCACAAAAACCTCCTTCAACCTTCAAAGGATGTCTGCGTGTATAGCTCTGCTTATTCTTGCATATACCTTCACACAATTCTTTTTCGCATTCCACATTCAATCTTACAAATAAGATCTTACATTTATATCATAACCTAGGACCAATTTTAGTAGGTCGGCTCTAAAGGATATTACAATAAAATCAATTTACAAATAAATTAATGCCCGATGCAATAACCGATTCAACATGTCAGCTTAATGCATTTACAACAATAATAAATCATCTCCATAGTGTGCCATGCTGATCTGGAAAAGATAAACCTACCGGTGTATAACCTGGACCTATTTGTCGGTAATAGCAAATATGCTAATACGATATGCCAATAAACAAATATTCAAGATGAAGTGTCCAAATGATGTCTTCGACATAACCAAGTGTTTTCCATGCCATTCCAAGTGCCTGTGAACATTATATCCTGTCGGTGTACCAGATACTGGTGACTGTGCATGAGTCATTTGCTTGCCAGTGAATGTTGTTGATTCTCCAAAGTGCCAGAGCTAATAATGTTTAGTAGGTGTTGACATCAATGACAAAACCATACCAAAATACCAACATCACCAACCTAAAGATATTGCAATAATATCATTACATAATTCCATTTACAATGATATGCTATGTTAGCTTAAGACCAAAACAATAATAACAAATCCATTAATCATCTCGAATCATCCTGGTAACGTGTAGAGTACACATTAGCATGATATCGATCCATAACCTAGATAGGTATCGGACCTATTCTGGGTGCACCACGCTAAAGAAAAGTCTTCAAGCATTTGAAGCACGATCAAAGAACATCCTCAACATCCTGAAATCCATGAAGAAGCTGCACCAACACCAATTATTCATCCTATCACAATTCCTCAATGAAAGCTCTATCGGTAAAGCCTAAAATGAGTGCTAGTAAGGGTTTACTAGAGTGTATGATAGCATCCGATTACCAATCCAATACCAACTGACCAAAACATTCTCATAGAGCATCTTTACTAATCCAATCATGCCAGAAGTGTCCAACTGATAGTCTCTTCTGTCGGTAACACTAGAACTTCTACTGGTAACCAAAACTTGTCTACCAGTAACAAACCATAACAACTAGTGTTGACATCAATGACAAAAAATCAATGAAACATGTAATCAGTTCATCCATAATGCTAATAGAGTAGGCCTTTGGGTTCCATATGGTTGGGTGGTTATTGCTTACCTCCACCGAGAACCATAGGACTATTTGTGAGTTTTGGTGATTCTTGATTCTTCCTTTAGTTTCTTGTTGCAGATGTTTTTAGTGTTGCATTAGTTGGTGTTATGTATATTTGATATCCTTGTAATGTAATGTTGATAATTTATATCATATAATGTATTCTACTTGGTGAGAATGATGTATTGTAAACTATGTATTGTAAACATTTTCAATCCTCCAAACATTTACAGATATTGAAGGATTTTTTGATACATCACACACTCTTGACATTAGGGACATGATTGAGGATATTTCATTCCTTCTTAATGGTAGTTTGAGAATTCCATTCATCCCATCCTTAGTGTCTTTAGAGGTTTTATACTAGGTATCTTCATAACTGTTTCGATTTGCTTTAGTTAATATGGCAATTCATAATTCAGATAGTTGAACAATTGAACAGTTGAACAGTCTACCATGACACACATCATGAGAATTTTCCTTCCATCTCCTTTCATTGAGTTAGTTTGGCCTTGATCACTTGATATATTTATTCCCAATGGGAGAAAAATGGTTCACCACTCTTGGATCTTCATTAGCATTCATCCTCAAGCCTTCATTTTTAGTATTGGAGCTTCTCTCTTATGGGGGGTAGGGGGAGGGTGGAGGTGGTACATTGTCTCTTATTTTCTCTTCTATGGGGGGGATATTGATTCTACTTATCTGATTGATTTAGTACTTGGTGGGCCACTTGGAGTCCTTCATCTTAGTCACATGTAGTACCTTTTTTCATTGCATCACTCACTTTTGGAGGGGTTTTTTCTCATGTGGTTTTTCTCCTTTTCTCGATCTAGAGAGACCTCATTGGTGTAATTTGAATTAATTTGCATTGGTTTGTACATGAGTACTTAATGAGTCCAAGTTGTCGAGACTCATTCATGCATGCATTGTTAGCATTTGCATGAAGATTGCATTAATGATATGTTATGTTGTCATTGATGTTAATTGAACTGGTAATCGTATTTATGATATTGTTGATATTGTTATTGATATTGTCTTGTAACCAGTAGGAAGAGCTTTGAGGAAGATGTTGTAAATCAGTATGTAAGTTTGTGAGTTGACTCGGTAAACCCTTTTCTATGCAATGTAACTAGTAAACCCTACCAGTTGTGTTTTTGTTAAACCTTAAGCGATCAAGATTATTGGTTTAAGATCTAATGATGAGCGGTAATGATGATGACACATGTGATCATTGTAAGAAGATAAGTTTAAATTATTTTGGCATGTTTGTTTGATTGTCTAGGGAGTGAGATAAGTCGATTGCATCTAATGCATAGCACGTGATGAGTTACAAGTCCAATGAAGCGGTGATCATGGAGTGGTTGGAATTTTCTTGAGGAATGTGTATAGATTGCTATGTAAATCCAACAATCACACTTGAACAAATTTGTTGGTAAACCCTATGAGAGAATTAGGTTTTTGTTGTGTTACCAACCTAATTGATTTGTATTTAAGGTTGATGAAGTTGTTTGTAAAGTTGTTGGCAAAGTGTTGGCTGAAATCAATTGAGTGTGTGGTTGCCTAACCAGAGAATGGATCTACAGTTTGAGTAAAGGTAGATTGAAGCTTAAAAGGATTTGATCAAGCAAATGTAGAGCTATTCAGACAGATCAAGAAAACCTGTTGTTTTCTAACAATTACAACAGAACTGAAATCCCCTAACTAGGTAAGCTCTAATAAGCTTAGTTACTTCTTAAATCCTCTAACAAGGTGATCCATTAGCTTGGATTCTCAAACCCTCTACCGAGGTTACTCCTAACAGGGTATTTTCTTTTCATCAAGGCATTTTGTAAATCCCTTAACCAGATGATTCCTAATAGGATCAGCTCTTAACAGGACTTATTGTAAAATCTTTAACAGACTTGGCTTCTAGCAGGGCGAACTTCAGAAGAGTTCAGATAGCTATCTTGTGAGTTTCATCTCACCGTGGTTTTTACCTATTTCGGTTTTCCACATATAAACATTTGTGTCATGTGGTAAATGTTTTTGTGGTTATGATCTTATTTGTTGATTTGATTAACTTCTGACAAGGCATGATAACTGGAAGCATTGAGAGATGGAGTGTGTTGATATATGATTAAGCATTTGGATGTTTACAATATTGAATGTTGTTTACTATTAAGTTGTTATAATAGTTAACCAATTGATGTTGATTATTCTTATGAGTATTGATCTTGACAGTGATATTCTATTGATAAGTTTACTTTGTGAGTTTGAATTTGAGATTGGGAAGCTTGTATCAGTTTTTTAGTTTACTGATTCAACACCCCCTCTCAATAATCTATGAGATACTTATTCTTTCATCATACCATCAATTGGTATCAGAGCATCTCAGGTCCTCTTAAATATAAAAGCCTAACAACTTGAGGAAAAGATATTGTAGATCATGATGAAGAAATAAGGTTTGAAGTTCAACAAAGATAACTATAGGATATGGAGCGACAAAATGAAGATTTACATTAAGAGTCTGGGAAGTCAGTATTGGGATCATGTAGAAACTTTATATGTTACACCTACTGGAACCTTGACTGATGATGAGAATAAAGAACAACAAGAAAATCATCAAGCATTGGAGGATATTATCAGTTCCCTGTTTGATGCTGAATATGTAGATGTTCATGGTCTTGAAACTGCATATGAAGTATGGAAAAAACTTGAAGAGATTTATAGCGGCGATGAACATGTTAAGATTTCTAAAGAGGAGAGCCTAAGTGGAAATTTTGATGACATGAGAATGTTTGAAGGTGATAATATCTAGCAGTATGGTCAAAGGATAAAAGAGATAGTTGGTAACATAAAGAGTGCAGGAGGGAAAGTGGAAGATGCCACAGTGATTAGTAAGGTACTGAGAAACTTGCTACCGATCTATGCTATCCGAGTTGCAGCTATTCAGGAGCTGAAGTCCATTGACAAAACTAAGGTAACTCTTGACTCTATCATTGGTAAACTTACTGCTTTTGAATTAAATGGCTATGATGGCAGTGTACAGAAATCAGAATCTGCATTCAGAGCTTCTATCTCTAACACATATGTGAGAAAAAGTAGAGATACTTGTCATGGTTATGAATCTAGATCCAGCAGAGATGTTGATGATGAAGACAGCTTAGTGAAACTTGAAGTATTGTTGGCAAAATGACTACCTAGAGGCACTGGTAAATATAGAGGTAAACTACCTTTAAAATATTTTGCATGCAACAAGATTGGTCATATAGCAGCTAATTGTCCTAATGGTGAAAATGAATACAAGAGAGACAAATTCAAGAAGTATAAGGGCAAAGGCAATAGAGATTGTCTTATAGCGATTGATAGTGGTATCACTGATGAAGAATCTGATGATGATGCTAGTGAAGATATTGTGTTTATAGCTATTAAGGAAGAGATATCAGATCAAAAGGCACTAGTGTCCAGGATGGATAACTCTGATGATTGGATCATTGATAGTGGTTGTTCACATCACATGATCGGTGATCGGAGCAAATTTATTTCCTTGAAGGAATTTGGTGGTAGTGTTGTCAGATTTGGCAATGAATCACCCTGTATGGTTAAAGGTAAGCGAGTTATTTCTCTTAATGGGAAGAGTAGTGTTGACGATGTCTATTGGGTTGAAGGTCTAAAGCACAATATTCTGAGTGTGGCACAACTTAATGACAGAGGATACCCATTGGAGTTTAGAAATTGTATGTGCAAAATCTTTGACAATAAAGGCGATTTGATTGCAACCAAGAAACAAACCAGAGGTAATCTATTTCATCTTAATCCTAAAGTTAGCAACTATTTGATTGCAAAGATAGATGATAGCTAGCTTTGGCATAGGAGATTTTGTCATATAAACTTTAATAATATTGTTAACGTGAGCAAGTCCAAGATAGTAAGAGGTCTGCCTCAGCTAGACAAACCAGTTAATGCTCTTTGTAAAAAATGTCAGTTAGGAAAGATGACTTCTTCAACTTTCAAGACCAAGTCCTTCTCAACAGAGCGCTTGTTAGATTTGGTTCATACAGATCTATGTGGACCAATAAGAACAAGAATCATTCAAGGTGATAGATATTTCATGATCTTCACTGATGATTGTTCAAGGATGATGTGGGTCACATTCTTGAAGCATAAGAATGAAGCTTTTGGTAAGTTCAAGGTATTCAGGGCCTTAGCTGAGAAAGAGAGTGGCAAAGATAAAATATGTGAGAACAAATCAAGACGGTGAATTTACTTATGAGGAATTCACTAAGTACTGTGATGAGAATGGTATCAAATGGTAGCTTTCTACACCAAGGACACCACAACAGAATGGTATAGCAGAGAAGAACAACTGGTCAATGGTTGAAGCTGCTAGGACAATGTTGATACAAGAAGATGTAGTGAAAACATTTTGGAAAGAAGCTGTAAGTATAGCTATCTACACCATGAACTGAGTTCTGGTGAAAAGAGGTAAGGACAAGACCCCTTATGAATATTGGTATGGGAGATCACCTGATGTTAGTTATTTTAAGATATTTGGTAGAAAATGTTTTATTAAAAGAGGTGATTACATTAGCAAGTGTGAAGCTAAGAGAGATGAAGGCATATTTCTTGGCTATTCCACCAAGAGTAAGGCCTACAAATTCTTCAACAACTGGACACAGATAATTGTTGAGAGTGTTGATGTTTGAGTAGATGAATGTCCTAAAGTCTGAGAAGGAACCAGTTCAGAGAAAAAGGATGAGGATCCTTGCATTTTTCTTTTGGAACCTGAAATTGGTAAAGCAAATTCTGATGTACTTGTTCAATCAGAACAAATAAATTCAGAAGAAGATGATAATGAAGAAGTTGAACTTGAAGAGAATGATCATGTTATTCCTAGGTATGTGAGACTAAACCACAGTCCTTAGTAGATAATTGGGGACAAAGATGTTGGAGTAATAACTAGAATAAGAATAAGAGAGAACTCTTGCATGATCTCCACCATTGAACCTAGAAGTGCTAAGGAGGCATTTGGTGATGATTATTGGGTTAAAGCTATGGAGGAGGAATTGGATCAAGTTGAGAAGAACACTTGGACCCTGGTACCCCGATTGGTAAACAAGAATGTTATAGGTACTAAATGGGTATTCAGAAACAAGTTAAATGAAGATGGTGTTGTAGTTCGCAACAAGGCAAGATTAGTCTGCAAGAGTTATGTGCGAGAAGAAGGAGAAGATTATGGCAAAACTTTTGCACTAGTATCAAGACTAGAAGGTGTCAAAACTTTACTTGCATTTGCAGCCCATAAGAAGTTCAAGATATACCAGATGGATGTTAAGTCTACATTTTTGAATGGAATATTGGAAGAAGAGGTTTACATAGAGCAGCCAGAGGGTTATGCTTTGACAAATGAGATAAACATGGTATGCAGATTGCATAAAGCTTTGTATGGATTAAAGTAGGCACCCAAAGCATGGTATGAACGACTTCATACACATATGATGAAGATAGGATTTTCAAAAACCAATGATGATAGTAATATTTATCTCAAGTCTGAAGGAGATGAAATACTGGTCAGTGAAGTATTTGTTGATGATATTATTTTTGGAGGTAATGATGTCATGAGCAACAGTTTTGCAGATCAAATGAAAAATGAGTTTAAAATGTCTTTAGTAGGGGAAATAAATATTTTTATAGGTTTGCAGATACAGCAAACGAAGAATGGTACTTTCATTACTCAATCTAAGTATGTGAAAGAGGTTTTGAAGACTTTTGGCATGAGTGACTGTAAATTAGTTGGAACACCAATGGTTACAGGTTGTAAGTTATCCAAGGAAGATGAATCTAAGTCTGTTGATGAAGAGGAATATAGGTCAATGACTGGAAAATTACACTATGTTGTTCACAGCAGACCAGATATTGCCCATGTGGTTAGTATAGTTGCAAGATTTCAGAAGAATCCAAAGGAAGCACATCTAATAGAAACTGAGAGAATTTTTAGGTATCTGAAAGGTACAATTGACTATGGATTATGGTATCCATATGGAGGAAACTGTGATTTGAAGGCATACATAGATGTTGATAGGGTAGGAAATATTGATGACCAAAAAAGTACTACCGATGGAAAATTCTTTCTAGGAGCAAGGCTAGTTTCATGTAGTAAGAAGTAGAGTTGTACTTCACAATCTATTGCACACAGGCTATTTGGATGAGGCACATTTTGGAAGGTTTTAAGATGAAGATCTTAGAACCTATAAATATTTTATGTGATAATACAAGTGCCATAAATATTTTTACGAATCCTATTTTGCACGCTCACACCAAGCACATTGAATTGAAGTATCACTTCTTGAGAGAAAAATTTCAAAGTAAAGATGTTATCTTAGAGCATGTTTCTACCAAGGAGCAGTTTGCAGATATCTTTACCAAACCTCTTCCTAAGACTAATTTTGAGTATCTTAGAAGTCAGTTAGGGGTTGTCCCTCTTCATGAAGTTAGTTGAGCATGATGCTGATTACATCAGTCCTTGAATCACTTGCAAAATCTTAGAAGGATTGATGAAGAAGTGGATGTATTCCATAGGGGGAGCATCAAATTGCAGTATGTTGTTGATGCACAATGATATTTTGATATTACATGTTTTACTTTCAATTTGGTATTGATGTCAATGGGAGAGAAGAATTATGTGATTGAGGTGAAAAATTATGTGACTGGCAAAGGAAAACCAGCAATAGACGGAAGACAGACAGAGCATGGTTAATACTTGGTAATGTAAACTAGGATAACTATTCACCATTCACATCAGCAATCAGAGGCATTGATATTTGTATTGTCATCAATGCCAAAGGGGGAGATTGTTGGAATTTTCATGAAGATTGCATTAATGATATGTTATGTTGTCATTGATGTCAATTGAACCGATAATGGTATTTATAATATTGCTGATATTGTTATTGATACTGTCTTGTAATCGGTAAGAAGAGCTTTGAGGAAGATGTTGTAAACTGGTATGTAAGTTTGTGAGTTGAATCGATAAACCGGTGTATATGGTTAAACCCTTTTCTATGTAATGTAACTGGTAAACCCTACCAATTGTATTTTTGTTAAACCCTAACCAATCAAGTTTGTTGGTTTAAGATCTAATGATGAGCGTTAATGATGGCGACACATGTGATCATTGTAAGAAGATAAGTTCAGATTGTTTTGGCGTGTTTGTTTGACTATCTAGGGAATGAGCAAAGTGGATTTCATCTAATGCATAGCGTGTGATGAGTTACAAGTCCGATGAAGTGATGATCATGGAGCAGTTGGAATTTTCTTGAAGAATATGTATAGATTGCTATGTAAATCCAACGGTCACACTTGAACTGATTTGTTTGTAATCTCTATGAGAGAATTAGGCTTTTGTTGTGTTACTGATCTAATTGATTTATATTTAAGGTCGATGAAGTTGTTTGTAAAGTTGTTGGCAAAGTGTTGGCTGAAATGAGTTGAGTGTGTGGCTTCCTAACCAGAGAAGGGATCTACAGTTTGAGTAAAGGCGGATTGAAGCTTAAAAGGATCTGATCAAGCAAATGTAGTGCTATTTAGAGAGATCAAGAAAACCTAATGTTTTCTAAAAATTACAGCAGAACTAAAATCCCCTAACCGAGTAAGCTCTAACAAGCTTGGTTACTTCTTAAATCCTCTAACAAGGTGATCCATTAGCTTGGATTCTCAAATCCTCGACTAAGGTTACTCCTAACAGGGTATTTGCTTTTCATCAAGGTATTTTGTAAATCCCCTCACCGAGTGATTCCTAACAGGATCAATTCTTAATAGGACTTATTGTAAAAGCTTTAACAGGCTTGGCTCCTAGTAGGGAAAACTTCAGAAGAGTTCAGATAGCTATCTTGTGAGTCTCATCTCACCGTGGTTTTTACCTATTTGGGTTTTCAACGTAGAAATATTTGTGTCATGTGGTGAATGTTTTTGTGGTTATGATCTTATTTGTTGATTTGATTAACTTCTAACAAGGCATGATAACTGGAAGCATTGAGAGATGGAGTGTGTTGATATATGATTAAGCATTTGGATGTTTACAATATTGAATGTTGTTTACTATTAAGTTGTTATAATAGTTAACTGATTGATGTTGATTACTCTTATGAGTATTGATCTTGACAGTGATATTCTATTGATAAGTTTACTTTGTGAGTTTGAATTTGAGATTGGGAAGTTTGTATCAGCTTTTCAGTTTACTGATTCACCCCCCCCCCTCTCAGTAATCTACCGGATACATATTATTTCATCATACCATCATGCATTTCCATTCATCATTAGTTATTTAGGTTATCCGTAAGTTAATCTTAAGGGGGGGTGTTGGAGTAATTAGGACAATTATCTAATTATTTATTAATTAGGTCCTTTATTACTTTTTCACTTGAGTTAAACTTAGGTTTTTTTTTAATTTTCTAGAGTTTTCTTTCCTAGAATCAATTCTAGATATAGTTGAGTTTAATTTAGCTCCCACTTTGCATTTCTTTAGTTCTCCTAACTTTATCATTAGGGTTTAAACCTAGGGGGGTACATTGTCTCTTCTTTTCTCTTATATGGGGGGATATTGATTCTATGTGAATCATTAAGTACTTCGGGGGGCACTTGGAGTCCTTCATCTTTGTCACATGTAGTACCCTTTTTCATTGCATATCTCACTTTTGGAGAGGGGATTTTTCCCATGTGGTTTTTCTCCTTTTCTCCATCTAGAGAAACCTAATTGGTGTGAGTTGCATTGGTTTGTACATGTATACCTAATGAGGCCTAGTTGTCGAAACTCATTCATGCATGCCTTTCGCATTCATCATTAAATCTTTAGCTTATCCCTAAGCTAATATTAAGGGGGAGTGTTGGAGTAATTAGGATAATTATCTAATTATTTATTAATTAGCTCCTTTATTACTTTTTCACTTGAGTTAACCTTAGGTGTTTTTTTATTATCTAGAGTTTTCTTTTCTAGAATTAATTCTAGATGTAGTTGAACTTAATTTAGCTCCTACTTTGCATTTCTTTAGTTATCCTAATATTAGCATTGGGGTTTTCACCTAGGGTTTGATTCATCCTTTATAAGGATTCATTCATTGCAATTGTACCTCCAATATTGTATCTCCTATTCTTCTGTGCAATAATATAGAATTCTTTGGTTATTATAAAGCATACAATATTTTCTTGATCTCTTTTGTGTGATAGGTATTTTTATTGTAGATGAATTTTGGCTCTTGTGGTTGATCATCAACTCTTACACAAAATTGAGGAGGACTCTTGATTCTCTCTATCCTTGACAAACTTGGTCCTAATAATTTGGTTCTTGTTTCTACATTTTATGCCACCAGAGATTCTCTTGGTACTTGATACACCATGACTTCACTTGATGAGTTTTCTTCTTAACTCAAATGAGAGTAAACTAAGTTGGTTTATATGGGTCAATTGAAGTCTTCTAAATAATAAGATCTTGTTACTTCCTACAGAATCATAGATTAGAAGGTTTCATAGGGAAATGGTAAGAAATAGAAACACAAGCATTCCAAGACCCATGAGTAGCCCAAGGACACACATTCACATGATTCCTTGTATTCTTCTTCCTCTTCCAAGAGGTCATCATTGAAGAAGGATAAGACAAAGTATGCATATTGCACTAAGCTAGAGCATGATGAGCATCAGTATTATGCAAAGAAGATTAATGAGCTAGTGCATCTTCTCCAAAAGCACAATATTTAGCTAATTTCATCTAGTACATCTTTTACCACTTTAGTATATGGATATTATGGGTCTTATTAAATGACATATGGTGAAGACAAGATGAAAAGCCATGCTTTATTCGCATAAACACATTCTTAATCTTTTAGGTGGCTTCTTGATTCAGGAATCTCACATGATATGGTGTCATCAAAGGGTGTTTTCTCTTCTTTTAAGCATGTGCATTTCCACAAAATTTGATGGGTAATAACACATAAATGAGTGTTAATGGCAGTGGTTATATTGAGGCTAATGGTGACACATTCAATAATTTTCTTTATGTTCCTTCATTATCTTCCAATCTCCTTTACATTTACCAAATTACTCACAATGGGACAAGAAAGACAGTTGAATTCACTCCTGATTCAATGCTCATCAGATATTTGCATAATAGAGAGCTTTTTGTAGTTAGCAATGTTGATAGGAAAAGAAAGACAATTGATTTCATTCATTATTCATTGCTCATCAAATATTTGCATAGTAGAGAGATTATTGTAGTTGGGAATGTTGATCATGCATCATGGTTGTATGAGTTCTCAAAATTTTCTCCCATTGAGAATGCAATTTTATTAACTGGTCCTATTTCTCATGCATTCAGAGTAGATTAGAACTCTGAGGAGAGGTTTAGTCACTTAAACCTATGTGTGATTCATTCTTCCATAGAGATTCTTGAGACTTGTTTTGATCCTCCTCTACCTCCTACTTCTTTAAAGGTTAGTTTAGCTTAGTAGGTTGATTGTTCCCTTCCAGTTTTAGCATAGTGGAATAAGTTATTGCTAGATATTATAGAATTATTTGATGCATCACACACTCTAGATATTGGGGGCGTGATTGAGGATATTTGATTCCTCCTTGATGGCAATTTGAGCATTCTTGCATCCCTTTTTAGTGCCTTTAGAGGTTGTTCATCAAATGCAGTTGTTTGGATTTTTATTGAGGTTAATTTGGAATCTTTTCATTCAAACAATTGGATAGTTGAGGAGTCTTTTGTGGTACATGTCATGACATTATTCCTTCCACCTTCTTTCATAGAGTTTTTTCATCTTTGGTCATTTGATTTGTTTCTTCCTAAGGAGAGGAATGTGGTTCGCCACTCTTGGATCTTCATCAGCATTCATCTTTGAGCCTTCATCTTTGGCATTGGAGCTTCTCTCTTATGGAGGGGATAAATTATCTCTTCGTTTCTCTCTTATAGGGGATCTTGATTGTACTTTTGTGATTGATTCAATACTTATGGATACATCTTAATTCCCTCATGCTTGTCACATGTACTTTATTTTTCTCTCTTTGGGAGAGGACTTTTCTCCCACTAGTTTTTTCTCCTTTTCACCATTTGTGAGAGTTACATTGGTGTGAGTTGCATCAATATGTGCATGAGTACCTAATCAGACCTTTGTTGTTGGGACTCATTCATGCATCTTAAGGGGGGTTGTTGGAATAATTAGGGCACTATCTAATTATTTATTAATTAAGTCCTTTAATCAGTTTATCACTTAAGCTAACTTTGGTTCTTTTTATTATCTAGAGTTTTTTTTCTATCATTAGTTCTATTTGTATTTGAGCTTAGTTTAGCTCCTACTTTGCATTTCTTTATTTCTCCTAATTTTAGCATTAGGATTTGCACTTAGGGTTACATTCATCCTTTATAAGGATTCATTCACTCATTAAAATTGTATCTCCATCAATATTGTGTGTGCAATAATATAGTTTTCTCATATTGTTAGAGAGCATACAATCTTTGTTTGATCTCTTTTGTGTGATAGGTGTTTTGCTTATAGATGAATATTGGCTCATGTGGTTGTATCATCAACTCCTACATAAATAATATAATGCTAAGTGTGAAAATTTTACATTCAAGACTCATTTATTTAAATATATTTTCCTTTATTTACATGTTCTATTATCATTAAAATTAGGAGGGAATCGATTATCCCCTTGAGATGTATATTAATTTATACTACATAATAAGAGTAGAAATAATTAACTTTACTTTCGAAATGGAGATTTATTTTAAAATTCACTTTCTTAAGTAAATTAATTCTACATATGAATAAATATATAATGAATTATATATACTATTTATTATTCATATAATTGCTTTTTATAAATATGTACAAAAGTAATATATATAATTTTTTACTTATAATTATTTTATTTATAAATATGAGAAAATAAATAATTAGGTGACTATTATTAACAAGGGTTGCAGGCAGCGTAGTTCCTGCCTAGTACTGCAAAGGTGGTTGTGTAGTAGTTTTGTTTTAAAAATCGTAGTCTAGAAGGTTTATTCATGCATATAACTGTTTGAAACAAAAATATGAGTCATTTCCTAAGCCTTTGGTGTACATGGCTATAGTTTTGCAGCATGTTAAATGGAAGTAGACATTATTTCACAATAAAACTGAACATAATCAAATCACTAATGACAAATCTAAGAAAAATTCATAATCTTAGCGAACAATTATCGAACACTAAATCTTGTTCATATGGTATTAAATATTTATTTCCATGTCGAAAGGCTTATTATGGACCTCGGTTTGAAAATGTAGCATGGGCTTAGGTTCATTGAATTTGGTTTAGAATGAATGGTTGTAACCTCTAACTATATTCTACTTTAGAATCATGGACTAGTATGATATGTAAGCAAATACTTGTATCTGTAGAAGTTAATGTGCAGAGCCTCTAACACTAAATTCAAGAGCTTTCACGAGTAGTGGCATTGGAAGGAGCAAAAACCAGTGTGTTGATTCATAAATGTGTATTTGTTTGTCATATATACATAATTATCTATGAAGCTTTAAATAAGTCCATTCCATCTTCCCCTGCAGTAGGAGTGTAATGCCCCACCAGGAAACCCCTAAGGGTTTAAGTTAAAAACACTCAAATAAAGTGTAAATATTTTTTTATTTTTTATTTTTATAATAATAGTTAAGAGTATTATTGATAAGTTACAACCTCAAGATAAACTAGAGTTAACAAAAACTTAGATAGCACAGAGGAAGGCTAAATGATCCTAAGGAGTTTCCCAACGCGATTGTAACATAACCTTACACCTAACTCAACTTGCGTCAATTGATCCAATAAACTGGATGACTTAGTTACGAGATAATGCATGAGACATGATTATATATATATATTCAATGATATGACATCTTAGAATTTTAGGAGGTGTTCATTTACTTTGGGTGGTTAGGAGGCCATTGTGAGGTTATTTATTCAATGCACTTTAATTCATAATTTCATTTAGAGGCCTCCAAAAAGGTTCAAAGCGTTTAATATAACGAAGTTCATTCATTGGGTTTAAGATACCCATCCACAATTGACATCATCCTTTAATATTAAAAGTATGCCTAATGAGATTCATTCATTTAGGATTAAACTGCAATTAATAAAATGAGGTTCCTTCATTTGATTTTATGCAAAACCAACTAATGAGTCGTACTCCTTTTATGGAGGATAAAGTGTAAGTAGCCATAGCGTTCTTTCATTGGAGTTAAATTAATGCTAATAGATGGTGCTCAATTCATTAAGGTGAAAATGTACTATGGCCACATGAGTTCATCCCTTTAATTAAAATTTAGTCAGCAAGATGATATTCATCATTACAGGATTAAAATATAAGTTCGACGTTCTTCCATTAGGATTAAAATACAATTATCTTATTGCATATCACTCTTTTTGGTTAAATGAAGTTAATATGAGAGAGATACTTTTACTAAGATTAAGATATAAACAACTAATTGAATCCTTCCCTTTTTCAGTTCATTTTTAGCAATCATAAAGAGATTCTTTTATTTGGGTTATAATTATGGATAAATGGTTGAGTTCACCTAGTTATCAAGTTAGTTTTGGTAAGGATTATTTGTTAAGATTAAAACATAAATAACTAAACAAATTCATCCAATATAGTGTAGTATGATTAACATGGCGATACTCATTTAAGAAGATAAAAAGTAAATACCTATATGATGTTCATCCTTTAGATTTCAACTTAGAATTTATAATATTAATTCTAACTTTGTTTCCCATTCACATTCGTTCAAATTACCAACTTATATCAAGCTAAAACAACAAAGGCATCCTAATGAGATTCTTTCCACCATTATTTCCTTTAATTAACATAAACCAAGTTCTTTTCCATAATCATACTTACAATGTTTAATGAACCTGATTACTACATTTATCAAGATGAATAATTTTATGCACTTTGATTTAAATTCATTAAATTTCCACCATACACTTATACAAGATACAACCATACATGATAACTTAAAGTATGAAATAAAGGAAGCTAAAACATCGCATAACACAGATATGATCTCGAAGTTCACCCCTAAGGGGCTACATCTCTGGGTCTGCTCAACTGCAAGACCCCTCTGGCATTTAATATAGTTGGGAATTTTCATAATCACATGTTTTTTACATCTTTGCCACTTAGGCGAACACAACCAATATACAATAGACACCTCGGTCGGAATTTACATAATGATCCCTTTTGAAGCGGATCCAACTGAACACTTCAAGTAATTACAGGTTCAATTGACGGACGCTACTCTATCTAGGGACATACCCAGCCATGACCAACACAAGTAAACAGATGATAGAGTCCAAAACAAACCTAGCTAAGCCTTGCCAATACTTAACACAAGCGAAAAACATAAAATAAACTTGCCATCTTTTCCATTATCTATTTCACATCATCGGGGAAGAAATAACTAAACTTTTTATTTTACTAAAAGAAGGTATCATTTTCTTCCAAACTTCCAATCGACACATTATTAAGTTTCTGATGATCTTGTTAGCATATCAGTTGAGTTTTCAAAATTTCCATGACGAACTTTAAATACTTTAACATTTTTTATTCCTATTTCTATGTTCTCTGAATGCTCGGATAGAATCACTATGTGTTTTCTGAATACCCTATTAATTAAAGATCACCAATTATTAATTACTATTCGATATATTATGTAAATTTCCTTAAAAATATATATATATAAATATCGTTTAATAATGTACGAATGTCATATTAATTTTTTTTTTGTGATTAATATATATATTAATCCTCACCTAAAATATATATATTAATAAAAAAATAATTATCAACAAAGAAAAACTATATTTAAAAGGGCTGCCATTAATATTAATTAATTTAATTTATTATATCATTTTTTTTTTAAATAATAAAAAATAAACTAAAAAATAAAATAAAAGTGAGGGCACTGCGGGGCCCACCTTCCAACCCGGAAGGTGCGGAAACCCCGCAATTCCCTCGCTACCTTGCTACAGGCATAGGGACTCCCCCTGCGGGCCGCCGTGGATGCAGGGTTTCCCTGCGGACACTGTGGTCGCAGGTTTTACCCTGCGGCCACAGTGGACGCAGGGATTCCCTGCGAAGCCACAGGCGTAGGGAGGAAATGGGGGAGGGGGCGGCGGCGCGAGCTGAGCTTCGGCTTCTCCGCCCACCAAACCCTAACCCACAATATATCAATTTTTTTTTTGTTTCCTTTTTATATATATTTTTTTTGTTTCTTCTTTATTTTTGGAAGATTCATAGTTTAAAACTAAGTCCAAATTTTATTTTTTTAAAATATGGATACAAAAAGACCAAAACACAGTCACAACCATAGCCATTTATTTGATATTTTTATTTTGTTATTTTTATCCTTTCTTATTTTTTCCCAGAATACTTAGGCAATAGATTGGGGAAGATTTTTCTTCTTTCAAAAAGTCCAAGAAACCATGACAAATCTTAAATCCAAGAACAACCAAGCTTTCAACAAAACTGAAAACTAAATCTTAAGAACATTCATGGGTAGTATCATTTCTATTTTTCCAGCATTTCATGGAGAACATTCAAACACAAATTTGTATTTTTTTTTATTCAACAATAAATAAAAGGGTAGGTTGGAATCCTACTTCATATTGCATTCCGGGCAAGACTTGAAGGAGAGCTCCGCCTGCAACTCAAAGCAAAACTCCATTTTCTCCCAAAATTTTCCCCACCTCCATTTCCAAAAAGATCCCCAAAAAGAGAACCCCCAAAAATATTTCAAAAACTAGGTTAAAATGAGAAACCCCCTTTTTTTGACCTAATTTTCAATTTCGAATTTAGGCATTTATTTTTAAAATAAAAGAAAATGAGAATGGAAATCATTCCTTTCCACTATTCAATACATCTTATTCAATTTTCTAATTAAAATTAAAATGCCTCTATTTCTTATTTAATTCTAATTTTAATTTCTCCATGTTACTTTAGCCAACATTTATATTTTGAACTATTAACAAGGGTAAGGCATTTTGATTAATTTAAATTTCCAAAAATCAATCTTTTATACTATATCAACTTTACAAGTAAAAAGAATAATTTCCTTTAAATAATAAAATCTACCCTTTTCTATTCCAAAATGCGAAAATGATTAATTTATTTCTATTTCTCAAATGAATTTAAATCTTTCCTTTCTAAAACGCATAACTCATTAAATTTATTATTTTTAAAATTAACTATTAAATTAACTCGCTATAACATAATAAAGCGACCTTTTTAATAAATGACTAATCTCATGAAAGAAATCTATTTATTCTAATTTTCTCAACTACTAATGCGTAAATGAACACATTATTTCAATTTAAATGCTTTAAGCTTGCTACAATTATAATCAAAGCGATCTCTTTAAATTAATGATTATTCATATAAAAGAAACTACCTATTTTAAATTTCCAAATTACAAATGCGTACATCCTCACATTAAATTGGATTAAATGCTTAGGATAACAAACTCCACTTACCCCACGCAAGGCATGCAAATCGAGGAAGTCCACCAAATCACACGACATGCAACCCAATGAAAAGAAAGCCCCACGAACCACACACACGATGCTCACCTGACCATGGCTAAGGTAAGATGAGAGTTTTATGACCCCGAAATCTGAATTCTGAGGATGGAGGAGGTTTACTCAAACTTGTGAACCTCGAAGGAGATGAACCTTGCCCTAGGCGGTGTTGTACCTGCAATCTCTTGCACCCATGAATTATGCAAGCATACATATACATATACATATTCAATGAAGGCGTTAGCTCGAGATTTATCACAAGAGTTAGGAAACAATTACATTTACACAAGAATCGATGCAAAAGCACAATAATAGGTATGCATGATTATTTATATTATCTAAACTACACATTGCATCACGGTTAACCTACCATTCAAGAATGCCACATAGGAAGTCAACCAAGGTCAAACGGGTTTTACAAGTCCGACCAGGGTAGGGGCATTACATTCTCCCCCCTAGGCTCCGACTTACTCTTGGAAGTCGTAAAGCTAAACGGAAGTCCTGCAACACTTATTAGCCCTTAAACTCAATTAACAATTATCAATTTGCACAACCAACTATTTTGTCATCATCTTAGAACATTATTCATAAATCCTCTATGAGTGTCATTATCCATTAACAAAAATGCATCTAACATCATTCACATATTAGAATATTCTAGAATTTACACACAACCATAGTAGAGAAACGAGACTTTTTTTCCCCTTTTTATTACACCAAATTTAGGCAATTTGAATATATAGACACCATTATCATACTCATTTATCAAACATGACAAGAAAATATGCCCTCAAGGTCAATTTCTTTCACTAATTCATCTCTTTCGCTAAACTTTATTGCATAGAACTAGCTTCAAATATCAATTTCTACAACCAAGTTAACTTTCGACAAATAAGAGCAACGTAAGAACTCAATTGTTTACACTTTTCAGACATACAAGAACCTTTCCAATGACTATGCCCCATAACATAGTGACAAGTTAATACCATTTATTCCATGATTACACATAATATCCATCCACAAGACTGGTTTTGCACAACACAAAAGGCCACATGTGAGCATGTCTAATGCTCGGTCAAAGGTAACATATGTGATCGACATCTCTATGCCTGCTCTCGGAACAAATACATGATCAACAAATATCCAACATCTCACTCAAGGGCTTGATGGTGCTAGGGTACACCATAGCGGTGCTACCTTCCATACAAGTCCCTCGTGAATATCCCTTGTTGTGTGAGGTGTTTAGCCTCCAAGAGATAGTCACCACTCATAGGTAGGTAGTGGATCCTAGCTGTCTCACAACCTCACATACCTCCATCCTCAAGGTTCCCTACGTCTACTTCCTCGTATACACTCATCCAAGACCGTCTCCTACGTTCTTGGAGAGGAATTCACATTGCAACACAAGACCAGCATACGAAAATAGAAAGGATAAACCTGTTTAGCCACCAAAGTACAAAAGAATAAAGAAAATAATTGTCAATTCCAACAATTAGACAAGAAAATAGTTTCCGGATTTGCAACATCAAATCAAGTAAGATCAAGATTGCAAGATCGTGGCTAAATTTTCAAGCTCAAAGTAAAATAAATAAAAGAAAATCATAAGTGCACATTACATCACTACGTGACTAGTAGCTAGCCACCAATGAGGAAGGAAGGAACAATCATCTAGCTATCCTAGTAGCTCATCATGTGGTGTGGCCAGGTAACAGATCCGCATGGCATGGCAGTGTGCACCTTGACATCACCCCGCATCACGTCGTCACGTGGCATGGCTCTACCCTATACCTATTGGTAGGCCGCATGGAAATGTCTACTACATCCCGCATCATGTCTCAGCACGACATGGAAATACTCCAAGCGGACTGGGCACGCAATGGACGTATCCCACATGGCAGTGTACCCCGCGGATAAGGCACGCACCGATCACACTCCGCATAGCGATGTTCCTCTCAAGATACTCGCCGTAAGCCAGAGGTATACATGGCTAAGGTCTACCCACAAGTCTACCAACATTAGTCCATTGGCAACTCATGTAAGAAAAATAACACGCCTCTCATGAAGACAAGGCAAAAGATGCTCCAATAAAATCCATCCATATGCTCAAGAACTGTCATCTATATGCTCAAAATAAAGGATAGGAAGTAGGCTGGCACACATGAACCTTGTAAATCGGTTCATCACAAGGGGAAGTATTGAGTTCACCTATGTTACAGTTTCATTACAAAACTATATTTTTCCTCAAACTAGGGAAGCTAAAGTCGCTTCGCGTCGACATTACTCGTACACTGTTCATACTATTCGAGGAATGGTGACTTCCACTACTACCCCTTCACATACTGAATTATCAACAACCCGTGGGTTGGCACTCAGTAAGGAAACAAATAAGAAACATCACATAGATAGGTATGGTTTCGCATACTCATAAGCAAACATATTCCCCATGGTTGATTACTTCACCATCCCATGGGCACACCTAGCAAGTATGGGTTTCTTACAATGCACACAAAATAACACCATTACTAGTTTAGTCACATTTACGGGGAGTACATTACATTATGCTAACATATACTTAAGGGAAGTTTTAATTATGCTTTACACATGAATCACTAAATAAAGTTTACTCTAGATCCACGTACTAAAATTCTCAACAAATCAAATTTACACAAAGAATTAACATCATTCTGATATCTTTCTCAATTTCCCCTAAGCATCTTCATTCACATTACTAACTATGCAATTTCCCTTTCCAAGACGAAAATTTTTCCCCTTTTTAATTAGAAGCCCAAGGAAACATACCATTTCATATGCATTATAAGAATTCCTTTAAATCACTGCATTCTAAATAGTATTTTAAAAACAACAATTCCTATATTTTAGACAAGAGGAGGAAAAGAGTTGGAAAATCATCTATTTCCTACAAATACACAAGAATTTCAAGATCACACCATATGCTCGGACATAAGTCTATCATTTTAGTTGCATGGTTTTCATTTCGCTACCTTTTAGGAAAGTGCCAAAGCATCCTAACATGACATTTCTATTCTTTATTGTTGCACTATAATGTTCTAGTTTTCTGAGCAAGAACTCAAGACAACCAAACTTTCTTTTGTAATACACGTCTTCTTGAGAACAATCCGTATTTGTAATACAATACAATATAATAACACATCAAATCTAACATTGAAAATTCATAATATGACAAGAAGGTAAATGAAGAGCTATCTACTAGATATTACACAATTGATGCATACAAATTAACAAGTCTTTCACTTACTCTTTTTGAAGCATAGTAAGACAATTACCCATATCCAAAGCAAGTTAAATGGTGTGTCACTGAATAGGTCCTAAATCACACTAGTTGAATAAGCACATAAAACAATCTTTTGAGGAGCACATTAATACACTCCTGAAGCTACTACAACATGTCCTCTTTTGGTATTCCCTTCAAATCAAGCAATTTTCACAAAATCAACTATGCACATTTTAATGCACCTTACTTAAGATGGAATTTAGTTATATTACTCCTACCAAGCACATGGAGAACCCTTTAATGCAAACATACCATTTTCTATCATTAACCAAAAATTAACTCCCAAACCAAATCCCTTTCACAATCTAAAACACAAAAAATGTTATGAGGCTCACCCAAGGGCTCAAGAAATATCATCCTTTCTCTTGCAATAAGAAAACTTAAATAAGAGATAATTACACATATCAAATCCCTTTTAATTTACTAGAGAGAGAAGAGGAAGAGTCATAATCACTCAATTTACTACATAATAAACATTAACATTTTCCATACTAGTCTTTCAACTGGACAATCATTAAAATCGATCAATACCATAAACACACACATACCGTACTTTTAGATTCAAGATATTAACAACCAACCCAGATGGATTAGTCAAAAGAGTAAAACAAGTCAAGATCAAAAGTACATATGACTCCCTTTCCAAGTAAGAGAAATCATAGACCAAGTCCTCATTAAGCAGACGAAACACCTATAATTATTCCCAAAACACCCACATCAATAAGGTGAAAACAAGGTGTGAAAACACACGTTACACACAAGTAGGGTTTGTTCAATCACACCCTCACATCAAGGTGAACAAGCATACAACATAAGGTAGACACACACACACCAACTAAGGGCACAAGTGAAACCAGAGATCCCAGTGTTGCAACATGGGCTCTGATACCAAGTGTAATGCCCCGCCAGGAAACCCCTAAGGGGTTAAGTTAAAAAAAATCAAATAGAGTGTAAATATATATATATATATATATATATATATATATTTATAATAATAGTTAAGAGTATTACTGATAAGTTACAACCTCAAGATAAACTAGAGTTAACAAAAACTTAGATATCATAGCGGAAGGCTAAATGATCCTAAGGAGTTTCCCAACGCGATTACATAACCTTACACCTAACTCAACTTGCATCAATTGATCCAATAAACTAGATGACTTAGTTACGAGATAATGCATGAGACATGATTTTATATATATTCAATGATATGACATCTTAGAATTTTAGGAGGCATTCATTTACTTTGCGTGGTTAGGAGGCCATTGTGAGGTTATTTATTCAATGCACTTTAATTCATAATTTCATTTAGAGGCCTCCAAAAAGGTTCAAAGTGTTTAATATAACGAAGTTCATTCATTGGGTTTAAGATACCCATCCACAATTGACATCATCCTTTAATATTAAAAGTATGCCTAATGAGATTCATTCATTTAGGATTAAACTGCAATTAATAAAACGAGGTTCCTTCATTTGATTTTATGCAAAACCAACTAATGAGTCGTACTCCTTTTATTGCATATCACTCTTTTTAGTTAAATGAAGTTAATATGAGAGAGATACTTTTACTAAGATTAAGATATAAACAACTAATTGAATCCTTCCCTTTTTCAGTTCATTTTTAGCAATCATAAAGAGATTCTTTTATTTGGGTTATAATTATGGATAAATGGTTGAGTTCACCCAGTTATCAAGTTAGTTTTGGTAAGGATTATTTGTTAAGATTAAAACATAAATAACTAAACAAATTCATCCAATATAGTGTAGTATGATTAACATGGCGATACTCATTTAAGAAGATAAAAAGTAAATACCTATATGATGTTCATCCTTTAGATTTCAACTTAGAATTTATAACATTAATTCTAACTTTGTTTCCCATTCACATTCGTTCAAATTACCAACTTATATCAAGCTAAAACAATAAAGGCATCCTAATGAGATTCTTTCCACCATTATTTCCTTTAATTAACATAAACCAAGTTCTTTTCCATTATCATACTTACAATGTTTAATGAACCTGATTACTACATTTATCAAGATGAATAATTTTATGCACTTTGATTTAAATTCATTAAATTTCCACCATACACTTATACAAGATACAACCATACATGATAACTTAAAGTATGAAATAAAGGAAGCTAAAACATCGCATAACACAGATATGATCTTGGAGTTCACCCCTAAGGGTCTACATCTTCGGGTCTGCTCAATTGCAAGACCCCTTTGACATTTAATATAGTTAGGAATTTTCATAATCACATGTCTTTTACATCTTTGCCACTTAGGCGAACACAACCAATATACAATAGACACCTCGGTCGGAATTTACATAATGATCCCTTTTGAAGCGGATCCAACTGAACACTTCAAGCAATTACAGGTTCAAACGACGGATGCTACTCTATCTAGGGACGTACTCAGCCATGACCAACACAAGTAAACAGATGATAGAGTCCAAAACAAACCTAGCTAAGCCTTGCCAGTACTTAACACAAGCGAAAAACATAAAATAAACTTGCCATCTTTTCCATTATCTATTTCACATCATCGGGGGAGAAATAACTAAACTTTTTATTTTACTAAAAGAAGGTATCATTTTCTTCCAAACTTCCAATCGACACATTATTAAGTTTCTGATGATCTTGTTAGCATATCAGTTGAGTTTTCGAAATTTCCATGACGAACTTTAAATACTTTAACATTTTCGATTCCTATTTCTAAGTTCTCTGAATGCTCAGATAAAATCACTATTTGTTTTCTGAATACCGTATTAATTAAAGATCACCAGTTATTAATTACTATTCGATATATTATGTAAATTTCCTTTAAAATATATATATAAAAATATCGTTTAATAACGTACGAATGTCATATTAATTTTTTTTTGTGATTAATATATATATTAATCCTCAGCTAAAATATATATATTAATAAAAAAATAATTATCAACAAAGAAAAACTATATTTAAAAGGGCTTCCATTAAAATTAATTAATTTAATTTATTATATCATTTTTTTTTTAAATAGTAAAAAAAAAAACTAAAAAAAAAAAAAAAACTAAAATAAAAGTGAGGGCACTGCGGGGCTTACCTTCCAACCCGGAAGGTGCGGAAACCCCACAGTTCCCTCGCTGCCTTGCTACAGGCATAGGGACCCCCCCTGCGGGTCGCCGTGGACGCAGGGTTTCCCTGTGGACACTGTGGTCACAGGTTTTACCCTACGGCCATAGTGGACGCAGGGATTCCCTGCGAAGCCATGTGCGTAGGGAGGAAATGGGGGAGGGGGCGGCGGCACGAGCCGAGCTTCGGCTCCTCCGCCCGCCAAACCCTAACCCAGAATATATCAATTTTTTTTTTGTTTCCTTTATATATTTTTTTTTTTTGTTTCTTCTTTATTTTTGGAAGATTCACAGTTTAAAACTAAGTCCAATTTTTTTTTTTTTTAAATATGGATACAAAAAGACCAAAACACAGTCCCAGCCATAGCCATTTATTTGATATTTTTATTTTCTTTTTTTTATCCTTTCTTATTTTTTCCCAGAATATTTAAGCAATAGATTGGGGAAGACTTTTCTTCTTTCAAAAAGTCCAAGAACCCATGATAAATCTTAAATCCAAGAACAACCAAGCTTTCAACAAAACTGAAAACTAAATCTTAAGAACATTCATGGGTAGTATCA
The DNA here is from genome assembly GCF_030272615.1 of Cryptomeria japonica. Lineage (NCBI taxonomy): Eukaryota > Viridiplantae > Streptophyta > Pinopsida > Cupressales > Cupressaceae > Cryptomeria > Cryptomeria japonica. The sequence continues at coordinate 3,136,358 of NC_081413.1, forward strand.
TTTCTATTTTTCCAGCATTTCATGGAGAACATTCAAACACAAATTTGTATTTTTTTTGATTCAACAATAAATAAAAGGGTAGGTTGGAATCCTACCTCATATTGCATTCGAGGCAAGACTTGAAGGAGAGCTCCACCTGCAACTCAAAGCAAAACTCCATTTTCTCCCAAAATTTTCCCCACCTCCATTTCCAAAAAGATCCCCAAAAAGAGAACCCCCAAAAATATTTCAAAAACTAGGTGAAAATGAGAAACCTCCTTTTTTTGACCTAATTTTCAATTTCGAATTTAGGCATTTATTTTTAAAATAAAAGAAAATAAGAATGGAAATCATTCCTTTCCACTATTCAATACATCTTATTCGATTTTCTAATTAAAATTAAAATGCCTCTATTTCTTATTTAATTCTAATTTTAATTTCTCCATGTTACTTTAACCAACATTTATAGTTTGAACTATTAACAAGGGTAATACATTTTGATTAATTTAAATTTCCAAAAATCAATCTTTTATACTATATCAACTTTACAAGTAAAAAGAATAATTTCCTTTAAATAATAAAATCTTCCCTTTTCTTTTCCAAAATGCGAAAATGATTAATTTATTTCTATTGCTCAAATGACTTTAAATCTTTCCTTTCTAAAATGCATAACTCATTAAATTTATTAATATTAAAATTAACTATTAAATTAACTCGCTATAACATAATAAAACGACCTTTTTAATAAATGACTAATCTCATGAAAGAAATCTATTTATTCTAATTTTCTCAACTACTAATGCGTAAATGAACACATTATTTCAATTTAAATGCTTTAAGCTTGCTACAATTATAATCAAAGCGATCTCTTTAAATTAACGATTATTCATATAAAAGAAACTACCTATTTTAAATTTCCAAATTACAAATGCGTACATCCTCACATTAAATTGGATTAAATGCTTAGGATAACAAACTCCACTTACCTCGCACGTGCAAGGCATGCAAATCGAGGAAGTCCACCAAATCACATGACACGCAACCCAATGAAAAGAAAGCCCCACGAACCACACACACGATGCTTACCTGACCATGGCTAAGGCAAGACAAGAGTTTTATGACCCCCAAATCCGAATTCTGAGGATGGAGGAGGTTTACTCAAACCTGCGAACCTCGAAGGAGATGAACCTCGCCCTAGGCGGTGTTGTACCTGCAATCTCCTGCAGCCATGAATCACGCAAGCATACATACACATATACATATTCAATGAAGGCGTTAGCTCGTGATTTATCACAAGAGTTAGGAAACAATTACATTTACACAAGAATCGATGCAAAAGCACAATAATAGGTATGCACGATTATTTATATTATCTAAACTACACATTGCATCATGGTTAACCTACCATTCAAGAATGCCACATAGGAAGTCAAGCAATGTCAAACGGGTTTTACAAGTCCGACCACAGTAGGGGCATTACAAGGAGCCAATATGACTAAATATTATCCACCATTCGCATGCCCATGTCCATGTGAATAAGATTCCCCTGGACCCACAAAATTTGTCTAAGGTGATTATTCTGCCCAGGTTGTGTTTTGGAATATTTGTAACCTGCAATACTTGTCTAGGGAAATTATACTATCTAGGACTTGAGGGATGTGGTTCATGCAAGCCCTTACCTAGTGGTTCCAAGAGGAAAGCATATTGAAATTTCTATGTAACTAAAACTATGCCTTCCACAAAAATTATTGCAGTTCCTCCAATCTACCGGCTTGGAGTATTGTGGGCCTATTGACAGATAATTATATTTAAAATAACAATGATCCATAAGTAAATTGTAATCTGATATAAAAAAATGCACATTTATTCTCTCCAGGACTTGAGGTGTGTGATTCATGCAAGCCCTTATTTAGTAGTCCCATTGAGGAGGCATATCAAAACTATTTGTGTAACTAAACTATGGTTCCATAGAAATTACTGTTGCCAGGATTGTGGACATATTGACAAATAATTATTATTTTAGTAAATTGTGATCTGATACATAAGGAATACACATTCCTTGCAGCACCTATTAAGCTATTGCTCCACCTAAGGTATTTTGAAATTTAGAAAAAAACATGATTGAACCTCTCCCCTCCACTGCCTTTGTCTTGCTTCCCTTAAGTTTAATAAAAGGGCATCCTTGTTAATGAAATACAAGGTCAAGGAACGTTTTATGCTTTCTTTCATGTTTTAGGCTCCTCATTGTCATTTATGTTTCCCTTTTTATTTGAACACCTTACCGTCTTGAACGCAGATCTTGCATTCCAACTAAGTAGCACATATATTGCGTTTTAGCCTTTACCTATACTACGTTTTAGCCTTTAAATTTAAGTATGAATACAAGAAATTTCACATTTGTTGTTGATTCATTAGGCATGAAATAACATAGCCAAAGTTATGCAATCACATTCTATTTAATAATTTAACTAAATGATTTAGCTCCTACATCTTTGCAAAAGGCAATTACATGACATCCTAAATACCAGTTCAATGTCTAATTCATATATAAAATTCAAGAGTAAGAAGAAGTCAGGCATTTACTATATTTTACAACAGTACAAATAGGAAAAATAACTAAATCTATTTATAGACTTTCTAAATTTAATGTACATAAGTTACCAATACTTTATTTTCACAATATTGAAAGATTTCTGTATGACAAGCTAGAACATAACAAGTCATCAGATGGACAACCACACTGTTCTCATTCCAAATTACTGTCCCAATATGGAGAAAAATAGAATAATAGTTAGAACTGAGAACCAAGCATCAGAACCGGAAATTACAATTGACAGATTTTCAAAAAGAAATGTCATTTTCCAAAAGTAATCTTTAATTCTTTACAACTGAGTTTTAGAAGCAAAAGCAATATATGCATCTGATTAGTGCTAAGTAGTGGTTGTCTCATCTCAGCCTCTTTTGTGCCCATTCAACATAATCACCCAAAAGCAAAGGTCATGCATCAGATGAATCATAAATATCAAAGCTTGGGTAATTGATCTGTATCAAAACTTAAAAAGACATTAACAGTCATCATAAATATAAATTATCTAAAAAGTAAAAAACAATCCCATGTGCATATCAAGCATACCTTATAAAAAAAGCTTAGAAAACACTACCATTGGTCAAGAATAATGGCTTTACAATCCTCCTGGTTCTAAAAACATGAACAAACTTCAGTAAAAAAATAGACTGTAGACAAATCACAGGAAAAATGAAAGCAAACTTCAAGATACAAGATACAAGATGAAAAACGATGCATTGAAATAATGTTACTTCAGTCAAAAAGCAGACTGGAGACAAATCACATGAAATATGAAAGCAAACTTCAAGATACGAGATGAAAAGTAATGCATTTCAAATAATGTTATTGAGCTTTGACGTGTTCTCTGTATTTGAGAGAGAGCCCAGCTTTAGCAACTCACACAAACACTTTCTATGTCCAGATATTTTTGTCCATCTTCTGTATGATAAAACATGTTGCAAAAAGGTTATGAAAACAAAGAAAACTAAACTGAATATTTGAATGAGATGAGACACTGAAAAATTAGGAAGTAAATACCTATCAGATAGTACTGGAAAGAGCAAGTATAAAAGTCCCAGAAGTTTTGGGAATGCATAACCTTAACAATGTTCAATACTGTAAAATAATCAGACTGAGAACAAATTATATTACTCCACTTAAGGAATGAGCCAGATTCAACATTTTCACATGCCTATATATATGACTTCCTATGTGATCTCATATACATATTTGACATTCTTGGAAGGTTTGTAAATTCAGAAAGAGTTTCTTAAACACAGAACCCCTTCACCACTTGCTCTAATTCAGGAAGTGAATTCTTCAACTTATCAATGGTATTGACTTTCAATGATTAAAGGCCTATGTGCCACTCCTCCTGGAGCAGGACAAACAATAAGATATAATTTGGAAAGGCTTCTAAAGAATAACTGTAGTTGACATATGCATGTATATGCATGTACATGGTAGTATACTTAATCAAATAGAAAACATACCATAGTAAAATATCCCTGTCGTGCAGCTCGCATCTTTCTGAAAATATAAACTTTGCTCATCAGAATTCAGATGCCAAATATCATTTAAATTACAACAATGGTAAATCCAAATACATTTGTCTTACCAAGCAAACATTAGGAGTTTGACATCCACTATCTAAATTTTCAGATCCGTGCACAATCATTCTATTGTTTTAGGGCTACTATCCATGTTTCAAAAAGTCAGATCATTTAAAGAAACATTAATGATACAATGCATGTTACTAAATGCAAGCTTAAGACCTGTTCATGTGTTGATCTCTAACAAGAAGAAATTTGTTGAAGGTAACAATATAATAAGGTCTATGGGATTATCAGGTGCTATCTCATCAGCAGACCCAAGAAAGGATAGGATATCAAATGGGGAGGAAAATGGTGATTATTTTTGGTTTGATTAGATACGGTATGTCTGTCTTATTAGTATTTCAAAAATAGTTATGTGCCATTATGCACATACGATTAAGGTAGAAATGTCATGATTAGGATAAAATGGTCAAAAATAAATTGTGAATTGATTGTTCTTTCTTGTGTAAGAAGAATTGTCAATATACAAACCCAAGAAGGCTATATGGTCTACAAAAACAAACTAGCAGATACAGATTGTGGCCCGCAGAGTAGATTTAAAAGAAATTGGAAATCAAGAACTTTTGGTTTACACCTACAACAATAGGATGGTTGTCCAGTTTGGAGAGCTCCATATTCTCGGCCTCACAGTCTCACCATTACTGAATTTGGGGTTGTGGGAGATGAGGTAACGCTACTAAAATTTATGAATGTACACTATTAATGAGTTTCCTATATAAAACAGAGAATCATTGTCCTTTGAGTATCAGTATTTGGTGGTTGGATGATTTTTTGTATATTCATTTGTTGCTGGTAAGCAAGAGCAAGTGTCGCGAGCTCGTATTGAATGAGGGATCGAGGCTAACCATGGAAAGAAAGGACACAGATAGCGGGGAGTGCACCTTATTGACCAACCACCAAAAAGGTAACCAGCAAACTATCTTATAGCCGGGTCGGTGCCGGGGTGTCAGTATACCCTCTTTCCCACGAGGTCGCCTGAATGCAACCATTAACGAGACATCAACAGAGATTCAAACGAAGTCTAAAACATCATTCGTTGCAGATCAGGTCTAGGCTAGGTCACCAGATTGGGGTCATGTGCGTCGTTGGGGATGATGCCAGATATGCCATAGTGCTCATTCAGCTTTACCAGCCGGATCAATTTCTAAGGGCACGATCGATTCAGGGGCAGGAGTCCATCCTGGCACATTTCGATACCCCACTTCTATAGGATGTCATACATTCTCATGATGGGGTGGTGACATGCATAAACAAGTTACTATCCGGGTCACCCAAGATATGTTATTGAGCCACCAGCATCAATGGTTGTTTACCCCGATCCAGTTGCTCCAGTCGATTCAGCAGCAGTTGTTTCTGTTGCTTCTTTCGCGTCTGTTAATTCAGTCAACTAAGCAGTCGGCCTATAGAATGGTAGGGAGTCAGTTGTTTAAGCCATTGATGCAGCAGTAGATTCGGTGAGAAAGCGCCAGGACCAATCGCATAAGCATTTGCCAGTTGCATATCCATATGGAGTACCTGCATCCAGTCCAATATCTGCCCATTCAATATAGGGGCAGATGATCTTAAGTATCAGAGTAGTAGCTAAGGCGGTTGATCATGCTTATTCTGTTGATCCAGATCTAGGGAAGAGCTAGAAGGAGCAGGAGAAGGGATTTTACCACATTTGAATAGCAGAGGCCCTCGCACCCTCGCATGTATGCAAAATGTTATAACAAAGACCAGGCATGTTAACTACTCTATAAATGGCACCTATTGAATCGCCAACTGTTCATTTCAAGGAAGATGGATATACCGTAATTGCCAGCTGTGTCCAACGTCCTCTAGAAATGGTAATCACAAGATTTTGGTTTTTGCCTCCTTCCTGTATTTCGTGCCTTCTCTTGCATTGAATTTTGAAATGCCTTCGCATCCTCGAACGAGACCCTGCCAAAACACACATGTGACAGACAATCGCTAAAGCCCGATCACATTTATGTAGGAAATATAGAATTAAAGTTTTGCAAGGGAAAACTAAGCAATGTTATTGGTTGTTCAGATCATGTTTAATAACCATTTAATGCAGACCCTCGACAATAGTTCAATGCGGGCCAGGAACTAATAAATCGGTTTTTTACCAATTACAAGATCTTATTTTCCTAAATCACTCAACTCATCATCAATGGCCATTTTTTGGAAGCCCGTGCATTGAACGGATGGCTTCCATAGATCATTAGGGAATATTGATATTCGATTATAAAAACTCATCGATTTTCTTGCTTATTAATTCCCAAAAGACTTTGGAGATATTTCGATATGTGAAGAATTTATTGAAAGCTTTTTTTCATTCTTGTTAGGCACTATTTTGGATTAATTGAATTTCTTGAATTTCTTTAATTACCAAAAATTTTTATTCTATTATATTATTTATCATCATTTTAGAAAAAAACATTATATTTAATAATATTATAAAATTAAAAAAGAATTATTAATTTTTTTTAAAAATTAAACGATTTAAAAATTATTTTACAATTTTAATTGATTAGAAAATTTATAAAATTAATTTATTACAATTTGTAGTTTACCATCTTTATGAATCTCAATTTAATGAAAATATTAAAAATATATACCAAAAGTAAATAATATAACGCCGAGAGATATCCTTCTCGAGGCACCTATTTTTAATCAATTTTGAACCCTAAATTGAAATAGGCACCTCAAGAAGGATATCTCTCTGTGTATGTTATATAGATTAAATTAAAATTTAAGACATATATGCTAGTGGCAGTTACGCTGCGCAACATGGAAAACATAAAATAAATTAATATATAATTATATAGTATCTTTTTATTAAAACAAATTATATTATAGTATTATTATATTATTATATTATTTTATCATTATAATTTTATAAATCTATTTAGACTATTTTTATTAATATATATGTGTTGCAAGATCAAAGCAAATACTAAAATCTAAGATATATTAAACTTTGTTTAATGGCATGTATTATGGTTATGGTTAGTGTTAGGGTTAAAGTTAGTGTTATGGTCGAGGATAAGGTTTACATCATGGTTTGGATTAGGGTTATGATAATGGTTAGGGTTAGCATGGTTAGGTTAGGGCTAGCATAGTTTAGGGTTTATATCATGGTTAGGTTTAGAGCTAAGGATTATTGTTAGGGTTAGGGTTTATGGTTATAGTTAGGTTAGGGTTAAGGTCTAGAGTTATGGTTAGAATTATGGTTAGGGTTATGGTTTACATCATGGTTGGTGTTGAAGTTAGGGTTACAGTTATGGTTAGGATTATGGCTAGGGTTAGGGTTTACATCATGGTTAGGGTTAGGATTAAGGGTTAGTGTTAGGATTAATATTAGTGTTTATATCATGGTTATGGCTAGGGTTAAGATTTGCATCATGGTTAGCGTTAGGGTTATTGCTTGGGTTAGGGTTTACTGTTTGGGTTATAGCTAGGTTTAGGATTATAATTATGGTTAGGGTTAGGATTTACATCATGGTTAAGATTAGGGTTTACATCATGGTTAGAATTAGGGTTAGGGTGTAAACCATGGTTAGGGTTAGGTTTAAAGTTATTTTTAGGCAAACAACTATCTAGCCCCCTTTGGATGCAGCAAGATATTAATACCCTTCATATATTATTAATATATTATAATAGATGATTGGTGCATCCTAAGGGTTGTAGAGTCATTCCCTATTTTTAGGGTTAGGGTTTAGGGTTATGATTAGGTTAGGTTAGGTTTAGGGTTATAATAAGGGTAATGGTTTAGAGTTGTGATTAGGACTATGGTAAAGGTTATGGTTTACATCATGGCTCAATTACATTAAAGTTAGGGTTAAATTACTATTAAAGTTCAATTAGGATTAGGGTTTGGGCTAGATTAAGGTTACGAATATATTAGGATTAAGGTTCAATTTGGGTTAGGGTTAAGTTTACGGTAAGATTATTGTTAAGGTTAGCGTTTAGGATTATGGTTAGGTTAGCATAATGATTAGGGTTAGGGTAAGGATTATGATTAGGGTTATGGTTTGGGGTTCTGGTAAGTTTATTGTTTAGATAATGGTTCGGGTTAGGGTCATAGTTAGGATTATGTCTAGGGTGAGGGTTTACATCATAGTTAGGCTTAGGCTTAGGTTTGGGGTCATGATCAACATCTTTGTTTAAGGTTAGGATTTACATCATCATTAGGGTTAGGGTGATGATTATGGTTGGGGTTAGGGTTGAAGATTAAGGTTAGGGTTAGGGTTTAAGGTTAGGATTAGGATTATGGATAGGATTTACTCTTAGGATTAGGGATAGGTTTTGAGTTATGGTTATGGTTAGGATTAGGTTTAGGGTCAGGGATAATGATTATTATTAAGGTTAGGGTTTATGGTAATGGTTAGGTTAGGGTTAAGGTTTAGAGTTATGGTAATAACTATGGTTAGGGTTATGGTTTACATCATGTCGGGGTTGGAGTTAAGGTTAGGCTTATGGTTAGCCTTAGGGTTACATTTATGGTTAGGATTATGGCTAGGGTTAAGGTTTACATCATGGTTAGGGTAAAGGTTAAGGGTTAGTGTTAGTATTAATGTTAGTGTTTATATCATGGTTATTATTAGGGTTAGGATTTACATCATGGTTAGGGTTAGGTTTATTGCTTGGGTTAGGGTTTAGGGTTTGGGTGATAGTTAGGTTTATTAGCTAGGCTAGGATTTATATCATGGTTAAGGTTAGGGTAATGATTATGGTCTAATATTAGAGTTAAATTTATGGTCATGGTTAGGGTTTAGTGTCATGGTTACAATTATGTTTAGGATTTACATCAAAGGTAGGGTTAGGGTAAGTACAATCATAGTTATAGTTAGTATTAGAATTAGAATTAGGGATATGGTTAGAATTAGGATTTGGTTTATGGTTGTGTTTTAGATTAAATTTAAGGTTAGCATTATGGTCAAGGTTAAGGTTTACATCATGGTTAGGGTTATGACTAGGGTTAGGGTTTAAGGTTAGGCTTATGATAATGGTTAGGTTGTATATCATTGTTAGGGTTACCATCAAGGTTAGGGTTTGGCTTTGGTTTAGGATTATGGTTAGGGTTAGGGTTTAGTTGTAAGGTTAAGTTTATGGCTAGGGTATAATGTTAGGGTTACAATTGTGTTTAGGGTTACATCAAAGTTAGGGTTAGAATTAGGGTTATGGTTCAATTACATTAAAGTTAGGGTTAAATTAGTATTAAAGTTCAATTATGATTAGGGTTTGGGCTAGATTAAGGTTAGGAATAAATTAGGATTAAGGTTCAATTCAAGCTAGAGTTAAGTTTAGGGTAGGATTATAGTTAGGGGTAGGGTTTAGGATTATGATTAGGTTAGTGTTATGATTAGGGGTAGGTTAAGGATTATGATTAGGGTGATGGTTTTTGTTATGGTTAGGTTTATTGTTTATATCATGGTTGGGGTTAGGGTCATAGTTAGGATGATGGCTAGGGTTAGGGTTAGGGTTAGGGTTAGGGTTATGGTTATGGTTAGGATTAGGTTTAGAGTTGGGGCTAAGGATTATTATTAGGGTTAGGGTTTATTTTTATGGTTAGATTAGGGTTAATGTTTAGAGTTATGGTAAGGATTATGGCTAAGGTTATGGTTTACATCATGGTTGGGGTTGGAGTTAGGGTTAGGTTTATGGTTAGGATTATAGCTAGGGTTAAGGTTTACTTCATGGTTAAGTTTAGGGTTAAGGGTCATTGTTAGGATTAATGTTCATGTTTATATCATGGTTATTGTTTGGGTTAGGATTTACATCATGGTTAGCGTTAGGTTTATTGCTTGGGTTAGGGTTTAGGGTTTGGGCTATTGTTAGGTTTAGGGTTATAATTATTGTTATGGTTATGATGAGGATTTACATCATGGTTAGGATTAGGGTTTATATCTTGTTTAGAATTATGGATAGGCTTAGGGTGTACATCATGGTTAGGTTTAGGGTTACTTTTAGGGAAACAACTATCCAACCCTTAGGATGCATCAAGATATCAATACCCTTCATATATTATTAATACATTATAATATATGATTGGTGCATCCTAAGGGCAGTAGAGCCATTCCCTATTTTTAGAGTTAGGGTTAGTGTTAGGGTAAGGGTTAGGGTTAAGGTTATGATTAAGGTAATGGCTTAGAGTTGTGGTTAGGACTATGGTAAAGGTTATGGTTTACATCATGGCTTGGGTTAGGGTTAGGGTTAACATTAGTATTATAGCTCTAGGGTTATGTTTTACATCATGGTTGGGGTTAAGTGTTATTGTTAGGATTAATGGTACTGTTTACATCATGGTTAGGGTTAGGATTAGGGTTAGCGTACAACATTATTAGTGTTATTGTTGGGATTATGGATAGAGTTAGGGTCTAGAACTATGGTTAGGTTTAGGGTTTGAATCATGGTTAGGGTTAGGGTTAGGGTAATGGTTTAGGATAGGGTTTAAGATTAGATCAGGATAATAGTTAGGGTTTACATCATTATTAGGATTACCTAGGTTAGTTTAAGGTTAGGTTATAGTTAGGGAATTGAGTCTAGATTAAGAATATTGGCAAGGTCAGGGTTTGAATATGATAAGTGCTTGATCATAGTTATGATTAGTATTAAATTTCAATTAGGGTTAGAATTATGATTATGATTCAATTACTTTAGGCTTATGGTTAAATTATGATAAGATTAAGTTTCGAGTTAAGATTATGCTACAATTAGGGTTAATATTGTAGGATTATGCATTCATAAAACTTATTATCTATTTTTTATGAAATATTAATAAAATCTTTATTATTATGTACATTTATTCAATAATTCTATACAATGAATAACTTTAAACTTTGTTCTAATAAAATTAAGACATTTTTAAATAGCTTAAAGCTTTTTTTTTAATTAAAACTATTTTCTTTTAGCCTTTTAAATTTTTGATAAATTATTTTTGAGATTTCTAAATCAATCATCAAATGTTATTTTTGAAATATTTTTAACTCAACTAAAATAGGAAAATCACATCTATATGATAAATAAGAAACTTTTAATAATAAATATTTTTATATCTTAAATATTATATAGTATTTTTAAAATATTTGTGCATGTACATAACTTTGATTTTTTGAATATAGAAAAATTATATTTTTATGATTGAAATTTAGAAACATGTAAATTCTTTTTGATCTTTCCAAATTGAAAATTAAGATTTTTTCTTTTTTTTTTTCATACAAATATTGCTTCTATTCAATATTCCAAGTCTTTTTAACCTATCTAAATTGGATATAAGATTCTTTCCTTTATTTTTAATATTTCTATTAAACATTCTATGTAGCCATTATAAACTTAAGAAATTAAAATATAAATAGAATCTTTTGGAATTTCTATTATATTTTTGTTTTCTCCATGCAAATCATTTCAAATTCTCCAGTTAAACTAAATTCTATTTATTTTTAATTTTTAATTGAATCACCAATCAATTTTAGAATAACTTAATTTTACAATTGATTTTTGAGATTTACAAATAATATTTTAAAAAATTTAAATAAATAATTTGATCAAAGCTTACATTCATTTTTTTTACATTGATTAATTTCTATTTGCTTGATATTTTGGAAAATGGAACTTGGATCATACTAATGTAAATATTTAATCACTCATTGAAATTGTGAAGACATTAGCATGGAAATGCAATATTTTCAAAATGACTGAGGACATATAATGGAGGAAGAGGCTTTGAAACAACAAGAAGACGATGAACATAAACTCATCAACTCATCAAAGATTAGGCATAAACTCATTTATCTCCAAAAAGTTCATAGTAGAACAAAGAAGTCTTTCGCTTTCCCCAAATCAATAAATAAGTTGTAGAAATAAAACTTCAAAACATCTAATTCAACAATTTACTCTCTCAATTTCTCCAATCTACAAGCAATCATGGAATTTGTAAAGAAAACATAATAGAAAAACACATGCATAGCTATGACATATATGAAACAACTGACCTTTCAAATTCCATACTCATAAAAATTTAACGCGTCAATGTGATTGTAACTGCTAAATATTTTTTTTCTTTTATCAATGCGCTGAGACTGTATAGGAATGCCTCTCATTGTAATCATTAATCACAAAAGTGAATACTCCATGTTTCCAACCCTATATGCTGTCAAAATAAAGGATGAAGATTTAATATTTTCATATTCCAATAAATATACAAGAATAAAGTTCATATGAAGTGAATCAAATCAAAACACAAGCATGATTTTTATCTCCATAAAATCTGAAAAAGTCGCTGAAGGATTGTAAAAACTGCTACAAAATACCATTTCTCCAAAATTCTATATGAATTTGTTTATTACAAATTCAAGCTGGAATTTTTGAAGGGAGTTCTTCCATCAGATTTAAATCCACATGCTATGTCTTAATAAATAATCTTGTTTGATTATGAAAATACAAAGCCCTTTAAAAAGTCATATTACAATCTGCCGTTATAAAAAAACAACAAAAAAAAGTATCCCTTCACAACTAAAATAAATTCTATATTCTGCTTAGGCTGTCAAATTCTTTGAGTCTATACATTCAAGAGGAACGAGGAAATCCAAATACCCATGAACTTTTAAATCAGAACATGTTCTCAAATTTAAAGCAAATCATTTGATAATTGATCTATTTGCACTCCTTTCCTGACAACCCGTAAAAAGAAAAATTAATACCATGTTCCGAATATTATTCTAAACTGAATTCATTGGCTACATCTCACCTAAAAGAGGAGGGCTGGTCAGAACAAATGATCTCTTTGAATGATAAAGGGGAACCCCTGCAACAAAAAATAGCAACAATCAAGAAGCTAAGAAATAATAACGCCAAATTAATACCCAATAAAAGCATCTTAGTTAGCTTAACAATGAAAGAAAATTAATGACAAAACCAAGCATCCTAGAACCGACAACATAGTTTTTGCTTTCACCAACTTTCATGAGAAATATCATATAAATATAAATATTATTATCTACAAAGATATGATGGCCTAAGAAAATAAATTCCAGACCAAATATGCCAGTGTCTATCTATGCACTAATATTAACTACACTCCAAATGAAACCATAGTAACTTGGGGTCAGTCAAAATCTCTATTTGGTGACAGATCGTTGACAGAAAATAAAGACGATGACAAATTTACATTTATTACACCTATAAACCCTACAGTAGCCTCCCATATGACCACCGGCTCACCAAAATAGACGAAGATGAGTGCAATGTTAGTCTCAAGGGCACTTCGAACTGCCCTTAGAGTTCTTTCTATCTCTGTAATAGGGGCACTCATCCTTGTTTCCATATTGTCCGCTTTGAACATATTTGCATAACATACAGCAATCGTTGTAGTAGTTCAAACACCGATCCTGGTGAGCTTGAACTTTCTGGCACCTCACCTTGCATTTATTGCCACACTCTACAAAAGAAACAGCGCCATTATTATTATCTATGTTCGATCCATCAAACCCTAAAATAAAGTCATATGGATAAGGAAACTGACAGCCAAGCCTACCTTTTTTTGTCATAACTGGCATAGGAGCCGGTGCGGGAGGTGTTGTGGCAACATTCTCGACAGTACTTGAAGCGGCAATTTGGTATCAGCTGATTTATGATTAACACACCCAGCCAAAAAAAAACATCACAAACTATCCTCCCAAATGTATGTCGATCGAAATCAGAAACCTCCATGAAGAACATAGGCAAGCCTATGCAATTTATAACAAATTGCAGTATGGATACAAATATTAGTGCAAAGTCATGGAAATTGAAATGCTTAGTGTGCCTTTGGTCAGTTACATGCAAGAAGAAATGGATGCTTCCATCGATGCAAGGCTCTTGGAATTTCATACTCTGCGATTGTAATTATCGGGAATGTCAAACATTTCCTTTTTCTTACATGGAATATTCCATCCTAATGACCTCCTATTGATGTCATTGTAGGTTACGCCTCTCAGCATAATTAAGGGTGGTTAAAATAAAGTTTCCATTCTAAGATAAAAATAGGTTAGGGTTTGCAATACAATTAAGGTTAGAGTTAGTGTTATTTTAAATTTTAGTTTTAATTCTATTGTAACAAAATCTATCTTTGATATATTATTTGTTTATCTGAATATGCTTCTGGATTTGATTGTGTGAGTTTTTTTGGCATAACGTTTCGGATCACACTTTGTGATGGATTGTGGAAATCTAATGACATTGATATTATTTTTTGTCATTTTATAAAACATATTGTATTTAAAAAAATTATAAAATTAAAGAGAATTGTTTTTTATAATAAAAGCAGCCAAAAATGAGGGGGATGACCCATAAGTACAATTAAGAGAACAGTGGCAGGGCCATTGTTCACACATTAACAACAAAGTAGTAGCTTTTTACCTCTATCAAAAACAAAAACCACATTACATGAGTTTATCAGCAATAATAAAAAAAAAAAACCCTATCAGAGTATAGTCCATAAGCCATGCAGGGCTATAACCAGCAAAATATAAACATAAGCCAAAACTGGGCTTATCCAACCCGCAACTATGCAGCATAGACAAAAAACACCACCACATGTGGACAGTTAATTCTTTTTCCCTTGGCTCTTCTTAGGGAGCAGCTTTCAAGCCCATTCCTTCATGAGGAACTTGAACATACCTTTGTAGTCATCCTCCTCCTTGCCTTTTCCTTTGGCCGTAGTATCCTGCAATAGGCACAATGTCGTCGCCAAGCATCTCATGACATTTAGCATGAACTTGGACACATTGTGCATCTTGGACTCCGTCACCTCCAGTCTGTTGGTAATCACCTACATAGTATCAGAGAGGGCCTCTATCTTTTTTTTGAGCTCAGTCAGGTTGGGCTCTTCTTCCTTCACGCTACTAGCCTCTTCCACAACCAACATTTTTTCAATCCTGAAAGTCAGGGAAGGGAAATTGGCTGGCTCTAGATTCATAGAGGAGATGGGGCTTTCAGAAACCTGAGTGGAGCTCACAAAATGGGGGGTTTGTTTGTGCTAGGTCAGGGGCACTTTAACATACGGAATGGAGTTGTCCGTGTCGTGCGAGCAAGAGGGGTCTTGCAGGGGTTTCTCTGAGGGTTTAGTGGCCAATCTGCTCGAGCAACAAGCGGTGTTGGCTTCTTCGGTAATGTCCAAATCCGAGTCAATTTCCTGGATTTTGACTCTTTTATGGGTTCTAACCTCCTCCGGGGAATGATTTTTGGATTTCTTGCTAGATGATCCAAATTCTGGGCACCGAGGGCTTGAGTCAATATTGGTCGGGGGTTGGGTCGAGGGGCTGACATTGTGCATAGAAATGGAATGGGGCGGGTAGAGGATAAGGTGAAAGTTATACAAACAGAGCATGAGGCCCTAGTGAAGGATGGGAAAATATTTCCCTTTCTTCTTAGCTTCGGCTATATCCTTAATGTTAGCATCCATCGAATGCAATAGAAAGAATGGAATGGAAATAAGGTCTTTGTTCCTCAAATGGTTCGGGAATGGGAGATGGTAGTAGTAAAAAATGCCATACCTACCCTTTAGAGTAAAATATTTCATCACAATGTAGCAGACTTCATCCCATGGGTGGGGAAGCTTCTCCCTGTTGAAACCTCCAGCCCTCTTGATAGGGTTTTCTCCTTGGCGAAAAAATTGGTTGAGGTTGGTAGAATCCGCAATTCAGCTCTGCTTTTCCATTTTCTGGCCTCCATTGATAGGCCTGTTGCCTGAGCAATAACCTCTTCATTGATTTCGAAAGAGATTCCCCCCATGGGCACCCTTTTGTCCTCCTAGGAAGTCAAAATTGTTTGGAAAGCCTCTCATCATTGCCCTTCATATTTTCCATGAATTTGTCAATACCGCCTTCGGTGCACACAAACTAGGCCACCGGTTTGGTTTTGAAGTCATCCACTTTGTTGGGTTCCAGTCGGAGCCTATCCCCCCCCATTCTTGATTCCTCCAGATTCACAGTTTGAAAAACCAGAACATAGAGCCGAAGCGAATGCGAGACAGAATGGTTGAGAATGGTGTGTCGGACTTGAAGTAAATGGTCATAATAATTAGAGTAATTATTACCCTTTAAGGTCCCATAGATATCGATATTCGAAGATCTACTCAGAGCGTGCAAGCCTTTACTCGAGCCAATGTGAGTTGATAGATTCCCAATGCCGCCTTTACTGTCACCAGTTTGCTCCATCCGGGTAATAATTAGGGGTTCATCATTTCCGATGTCTATACTTTCATCATGAATCCTTCCCATGTGGTAGTGGTGACTTAGCTTGCCCTTGATACGTGGCCGTCTAGGGTGGAAATTGGTAGGATCTCCGCACCAATTTAAAAAATACAAAAAGGTTTCCTTCCTTATTGAGCAGAAGGGGTTGTCCTTTCCTTGAAAAAGGCCTTTTCCTTTTCCAAGATTTCCTTAATGGTGATTGGCAGCAAATTGGAGTCTCTCCAGCATCGTAAGCCATTTTGTAGTCTTCCTTCAGCTGCCATGGAATCGGCTGCACTGTTTCCTTCTCTGAATATGTGGCATATAGTAAAGTCCTCCATTTTGACCAGAAAGCACCTGATGTCCATCAGAATAGGTTCCAATCTCCATCCTGCTGAAGTGTTTCCTTTGATAGAATCAATAATGATTTGAGAATCTCCTTCGATTTCGAGATGTTTTATTCCTATGGAGTTAGCCATTTTCAGACCCCAAACAAGGGCCATTCCTTCAACTTGAGTGACCGTATTGTCCCTTAGGTTGCCAGCATAGGCTGCAACCATGTTCCTAAGTGATAGTTCTGATACTTAATATAAATATAGATCCAATAGCCAACAAGATGAGAGGGGGGGGTGAATCATACAAACTTAATCATCCATAAAAGCATCAGATTCAACCTCGGTAACATATATCAGTCATATAATCAAAAAACTATCAAACATGCAAACTCAAAAGCATATGAACAATATAAACCTCATAACACCAGATTTAACGTGGAAACCCAAATAGGGAAAAACCACTGTGGGATTTCAGACCCACTAAGAAATATACTCTTCTAGAGTATGCTCGATTAAAAGCAAATCCTGTTAAAGATTACAAACAGATTGCTAGATGTGACCCGGTTAAGGGATTTCCCTCAGATCTGTTAGGATCTTCACTTTGTTATAAGTGACCTTGTCAAAGGATTTCAAACACTCATTCAAAATGTCACCTTGTTAGAGGATTTAAATATAAGACTGTTAAGTCCACTCGGTTAATAGATTTCCTGTCACTTTCACAAAATAACAGTAATGCAATCTATCTGCAACTTCGCATCTAAAATGCTAAAGCAGATTCCTATTTGTTCAATACAATCTAGACATAGAACTAATCTTGTCTATCTGCTGGGCATCAATACTCTGTTATTCTAACAGGTCTTCATCTTGTCTATCTGCGAGGCATCAATATTCTGTTATTCAAACAGGTCTTCAAGCTTCTATGCTTGGTAATCACTATGTAGCATCCCTATGCATACACTTGCCCGCATCCATTGTTTATCAATAGTTCCTTATTTATAAACAATCTTCTAACCGCTTAATCTCCTTGATCACATTTCTCATGATCAATCATAGCCATCAGATCTTCAATCTTGTCTAGGTTCATTGTATCTTTTCATCTGAAAATGTTTTACCCTGCCTTGGAACTTGCACAATCACCTTGGAACTTATGTTTGGGTAATAAGGTTCAATCTGAACTATAGATCTTCTTGCCGACTTTCCATTGCCTTAGATTCATTTAACAAACTTCTTTTATGGCTTGCCAATCATTGATCCACTCCAGCTCATTAGCATCTTTCATTAAATATCACATGTAAACATTTAATGCATTTTGTTATAACTTAGTTACAACTCGGTGAATACTAAACTTCACTTGGTAGACATTCTATCTTCATTAACCGACTGCGATAACCTTAGGGTTTACCAACTAGGTTCCTTAGGGTTTACTGACTAGGTTCTTTGCTTGATAACATAGTATAGTATTAACCTTTACATTTTACAACATATGTATGATGTTAAAACAATCTAAAACATCAAGATCTCATCATTGTCTGACTCGGTAGAGTTGCCCATTGAATAACTTATCCCCTTATTCATCATTTTCTTTCCTGTGTCTTTACCGACTTCTTATAATCTTCATATCATATTTCTTAATATATGGCAACATCACACTGAATTAGAAAATCAATTTCTTGACATCAATGACAAAATAATAATATCAAGATAGTAAAACATCTTTAATCAATTATGTCCATAATCATCAACAACCTTCTCAATATCCTTGTAATATTGCCAACAATCTCCCCCTTTGGCATTGATGGCAAAACCAATTGATTTGACCTTTAAAAAGTTTGGATTGCTGTGATTTTGAAATGCTGAAATGCTTTCCCCCATACATTGGACTTCTCTTTTGTTTTTAGTCTTTATTTCAATCCGTAGTCTTCTCTCAGTCTTCTCAGGTCTTCTCCCCTTTTGGTAGATCTTCTCCCCCTGGGTAGGTGTTCTCCTTCTTGGTCTTCTCCCCCTTTGACAATAATGTCAAAAAGAATAGAACTAAAACATAATTTCTTTCTGTAAGAAGTTATTTCCTGCTGTTATGTATCAACTGAGTCTTGGTCAGAGCATTTGTTTACAATTCCTGTTCCCTGTATCATTACTGTATTATCCCAGTATTATTTCCAATACACTTTTAGAAAAACATTCTGAAGTGTATCACTCCAGCATCAGCTCCCCAAAAGATATTCAATAGAGTCATCTAAGTGATGCTTTCACTGAACTCGGTCAGTGAGTAAAAGATAGGGTTAGGACCCCTAACTTACTTCTGAGATATTCAAAAGTGTCCTTTGGTAGTGGCTTGCTGAAGATATTAGCTATTTGCTCCTTTGTGTTGACATATTCCAACACCACTTTCTTCTCTTGAGCTTCTTCTCTAAGATAATGATATTTGATAGACATGTGCTTTGTCTTAGAGTGCATAACAGGGTTCTTTGAAATATTAATGGCACTAGTATTGTCACAAAATATAGTTACTGGCTCGGTAACTTTCTCATTTATACCTTCCAACAGTTGTTTGATCCATGCAATGTTGGTACAATCCAGTGTTGTTGCAACATATTCAGCTTCGACTGTTGACTAAGAAACACATCCTTGTTTCTTGCTAAGCCAACTCACTAGTCTTTCTCCTAAGAAGAAAGCTCCTCCACTTGTGCTTTTTTTGTCATCAATGTTGCCTACCCAATCAGCATCAATATAAACTTTTAGATCAAAATCATTTCCTTTCTGATATACTAAGCCATAATCTTCAGTGCCTTTCAAGTATTTGAAAATTCTTTTGATTATTGTCATGTGTATTTCCTTAGGATCTGCAGAGAATCTTGCAACAATACCTACTGCATGTACTATATCTGGTCTGCTGTAAACAACATATTGTAGTTTTCCAATCATGGATCAGTAGAGTGTCTCATCAACAGATGCAGATTCATCATTCTTTGATAGTTTGCAGTTGGAAGTCATAGGAGTACTTACTGGCTTTGAATCCTCCATTCCAAATTTCTTCAAGATTTCCTTTATGTATTTGGATTGAGTAATGAAAATCTCATTTTTCATTTGCAGTATCTATAAACCTATAAAATAATTTATCTCGCCGATTAATGACATCTCAAATTCTTTGCTCATTTCATTTCCAAAGTTCTTGCATAAAGAGTCATTTCCACAAAATATAATATCATCAACAAATATGGCTGAGATTAGTATTCCATTTTCATCATCCTTCATGTACATGTTGTTGTTCTCACTTGTCCTTATAAAATCAATCTTAATCAAATAAGAGTGCAATCTTTCATACCATGCTCTAGGTGCTTGTTTCAGACCATATAAAGCTTTGTTCAATTTACATACCTGATCTTTATTATTGTCATCAACAAATCCTTCAGGTTGTTCAATGAAAACTTCTTCTTCTAATATTCCATTCAAAAATGCAGATTTGACATCCATTTGATATACCTTGAAGTTCTTGAAAGCAACATATGCCAACAATGTTCTAACTCCTTCAAGTCTAGCAATAGGTGCAAAAGTCTCACCATAATCAATTCCTTCTTCTTGGGCATAACCTTTGCAAACCAATCTTGCTTTGTTCCGAATGACCTCACCTTTCTCATTTAGCTTGTTTCTGAAGATCCACTTTGTATCGATTACATTTTTTTCCTTCGGTCTTGGGACCAGTGTCCATGTGTCATTCTTCTTGATTTGATCAATCTCTTCAGTCATAGCATTTATCCAATCTTCACTGTTAAATGCCTCTTTCACTATTCTCGGTTCAAATTCAGATATCAAACATGTGTTCTGTCTCAGTTTGTTCCTTGTCATCACTAGATCATCCTTATCTCCTACAATTTGACTTGGTGCATGGTGTCTTCTGACATACTTGGCTAATACAAGCTTAGTAGGCTCTATATGATCTTCTTCATTACTCGGTAACTGGATATTTTCTTCATTTTCTTCAACAGTGATCTCGGTAGGACTTCTCGGTTGTGCATAGACAAATTCATCATTGTCTTTCGGTTCTTTGAAATTCCTTTCATCAGTTCTTTCTGCAAATTCATCAATTTTCACATTTGCACTTTCTACTATTTTGTTAGATGATTTGATCAGACATTTAAATGCTTTGCTTCTAGAAGAATATCCTAGAAATGTTCCTTCTTCACTTTTCTGATCAAACTTGCCATTTCTATCATCTTTATGAACATAGCATTTACTTCCAAAGATCTTAAAATAACTTACATTAGGTTTCTTGCCATACCAGATTTCATAAGGTGTCTTCAAAGTACCTTTCTTCAATTGAACTCGGTTCAAGGTGTAAACAACTATGCTTATTGCTTCTCTCCAAAATGTTTGTGGAACCTTCTTCTCAATCATCAGTGTTCTAGCATAATCCACAATAGATCTATTTCTTCTTTCAGCTATTCCATTATGTTGTGGAGTTCTCGGTGCAGAGACTTGTCTTTTAATACCATGATCATTACAAAATAGGTTGAACTCATCAGATGTGAACTCTCCTCCTCTATCTGATCTAAGACATTTCAGTTGTCTTCCTATTTCATTTTCAACTCTAGCCTTGTACCACTTAAACATTTGAAAAGCTTCTGATTTTTGTTTTAAAAACATTACTGACATCATCCTTGAATAATCATCCACAAATAATATGAGATACTTATCACCATAATAACTTTGAACTTTCATAGGACCACAAAGATCAGTGTGCACAAGATCTAAAATTCCCTTAGAAGTGTAGGACTTACTTGTAAAGCTGGATCTTGTCATCTTACCCATCTAGCATCCTCGGCACATAGCATTCTCAGGTTTTTCAAGACTCGGTAAACCTCTTACTTTGTGCTTCTTGCTTATCTTGATCAGATTATCAAAATTAACATGACAAAACATTTTATGCCATAACTAGGTATTATCAATCTTTGCATGCAAACACTTATTGTGAGTTGAGTCAAGGTTAAATGTATTACCTTTTGTTTGTGTCCCGGTAGTAGCTAACTTTCCATTCTTGTCATGAACTTTGACAATTCCTTTCTGAAATTCTATTTGGTACAACCTGTGTTGTTTAGCTATGCTACACTCAACAAATTATATTTCAAACCTTCAACCCAATAAACATCATTTCATCTTGCTTTATCAAGAAGTGTTATGGATCCTTTACCTCTTACCGGACATGGTGCATCATTACCAAATCTAACATAGCCTCCATCATAATCTTCTGACATAACAAATTTGTGTTTATCTCCTGTCATATGATGTGAACATCCACTATCTATAATCCAAGAATCATTAGTGTTTATGTGAGATATTAGGGATTTTTCTTCATACCTTTCTTCATCTGATCCATCCTTGATAGCCACATAAATAAATTCCTCTGTATCAGTCTCATTTGATTTATCATCTTCAGATTCCTCATCAGCAATTAAGCATGTATTTCTTCTTCTGAAGTCTCGGTGTCCTCTGTAATGATTATCTTTCTATCTGTCATCTTGGTAATCTCTCTTTTCAATGAAATCTTTGTCAGGATAGTTAGAAGCCATATGTCCAATCTTATCATAATTGAAACATTTCAAAGGTAGTTTTCCTTTATACTTACCTTTGCCTCTCGGTAACCTTTTGGCCAATAGTGCTCAAACTCTTCTTGCTTTTTTATTTCTTCATACAGTTTGTGTACCTCCTCCATGTTCTTCCGAAATCTTTCACTTGCTCCACTGTGATCTCCTTCAGAGTACTTATACTTTCTTTCATTGTAATCATTAGATTCATTCAGATGAAAAGAACTAAATACAGATTCAACTTTATTTACCGATGACCCACTATTATCAAAATTACTTAATTGAAATGCATGTAGCTTACCAATAGTAGCATCCAAGGAAACTGGCATATTAGGTACAGACCTCATTTCATTGATTGTAGAGACTCAGATTGCATAGGTAGGTAAAAGGGTTCTTAACAACTTACTTGTCACATCCTTTTCTTCAATAGTTCCTCCTGTTCCTTTGATTTGATTTACAATCTCCTTTAGTCTTGTACTGTATTGGGTTATGTTCTCACCTTCATTCATCCTCATAGATTCAAGTTGTCCTCTTAGACTATCAACTTTTTCTCTTTGAACATGTTCATCTCCTCCATATATAGATATGAGCTTAGTCCACATTGCCTTTGCATCATTGCACCCTTCTAGATCATTAAACTTAGAATCGGTCAATCCAGATGTTATTTCAATCATTGCTTGAATATGTTCTTGCTTCACCTTTATCTCTTCCATAGTCAATGGATAGGTGCTCGGTGCAACAAAATCATTCTCTAGATAGTATATAGCATATTATCCAACTCCTGATAGATGTAGCTTCATCCTTTTCTACCATGTAGAGAAACTTGACTTATTCGGCTTAGGTGCATCCCTCTTATACATCTTTGGATCTTTAACTCAAGTGCCTTTAAACTTTCCTTTCAAAGTCCAAAGCTCTGATGCCAATTGATAGTTCTGATACTTAATATAAGTATAGATCCAATAGCCAACAAGATGAGAGGGGGGGGGTGAATCATACAAACTTAATCATCCATAAAAAACATTAGATTCAACCTCGGTAACATATATCAGTCATATAATCAAAAAAATTGTCAAACATGCAAACTTAAAAGCATATGAACAATATAAACCTCATAACACTAGATTTAATGTGGAAACCCAAATAGGGAAAAACCTCTATGGGATTTCGGACCCACTAAGAAATATACTCTTCTAGAGTATGCTCGGTTAAAAGCAAATCCTATTAAAGATTACAAAAACATTGCTAGATGTGACCTGGTTAAGGGATTTCCCTCAGATCTGCTAGGATCTTCACTTTGTTAGAAATGACCTTGTCAAAGGATTTTAAACACTCAATCAGAATGTCACCTTGTTAGAGGATTTACATATAAGACTGTTAAGTCCACTCGGTTAAGAGATTTACTATCACTTTCACAAAATAACAATAATACAATCTATTTGCAACTTCACATCTGAAATGCTAAAGCAGATTCCTATTTGTTCAATACAATCTAGACATAGAACTAATCTTTTCTATCTGCTGGGCATCAATACTCTGCTATTCTAACAGGTCTTCAAGCTTCTATGCTCAGTAATCACTATGTAGCATCCCTGTGCATACACTTGTCTGCATCCATTGTTTATCAACAGTTCCTTATTTATAAACAACCTTCTAACCACTTAATCTCCTTGATCACATTTTCCATGATCAATCATAGCCAGCAAATCTTCAATCTTGTCCAGGTTCATTGTATCTTTCGATCTGAAAATGTTTTACCCCACCTTGGAACTTGCACAATCACCTTGGAACTTGTGTTAGGGTAATGTGGTTCAATCTAAGCTATAGATCTTCTTGCCAACTTTCCATTACCTTAGATTCATTTAAAAAACTTCTTTTACGGCTTGCCAATCATTGATCCGCTCCAGCTCATCAACATCTTTCATTAAATATCACATGTAAACATTTAATGCATTATGCTATAGCTTAGTTACAACTCAGTGAATACTAAACTTCACTCGATAGACATTCTGTCTTCATTAACCGACTGCGATAACCTTAGGGTTTACCGACTAGGTTCCTTAGGGTTTACCGACTAGGTTCTTTGCTTGATAACATAGTATAATATTAACCTTTACAATTTATAACATATGTATGATGTTAAAACAATCTAAAACATCAAGATCTCATCATTGTTTGACTCGGTAGAGTTGCCCATTGAATAACTTATCCCCCTATTCATCATATTCTTTCCTGTGTCTTTACTGACTTCTTTATAATCTTCATATCATATTTCTTAAGATATGGCAACATCATACTGAATTAGAAAATCAATTTCTTGACATCAATGACAAAATAATAATATCAAGATAGTAAAACATCTTTAATCAATTATGTCCATAATCATCAACAACCTTCTCAATATCCTTGTAATATTGCCAACACCCAAGATGATCCCTTATGACTCCACCACCAGCCTGACAATTGCATTGAGCAAAGCCATCAAAATTTAGTTTGAACCAGTGAAGTCTAGGGGTTGACCATCTAGTCATCCATCTCTCATTCTTGGTACTATTGTTGACATGGTCAAAGCAAGGGGGGAGCTTCCAGCAATTAATGATCTTCTTGTCCACCTCATCAAGAGGATAGGGGGGATTTTCCATTTTGTGACTTCTAAATTTTCCTTAATCATCTTAAAGCAGATGTGAGCCACAGAGTCCGGGGGGGTCTCAGTGTCTCTGAAAATTCTGTTATTTCTTTCTTTCCATAAGGCCCAGTAGATGTGCAGTGGGATTTGTTTCTAGAGTTGAATGATGAGGGGATGATGGGAGGGGGGGTCCAATTGAAAGCAAAGTTTTTTATATTCTTCTAAAAGACCTAGCTGAGACCGTATTTCTGAAGGGTGATAGACCATATATGAGCTATAAAGGGATAGAGAACAAAAAGGTGGTTGATAGATTCCTCATCAACTTTGCACAAGTTGCATCTATTCGGGAGGTGGAATCCCCTTTTTTTCAGGTTATCAAGCATAAGGGTTTTACCATGCATGAGGGCCTACCCGAAAAAATTAATTTTAGGGATTAGTTGAGGGTTCCAGACTTTCTTCTAGCATTCTGCATCCACAGGGTGCTTGAGGAGCTGATTGTAAGCAGATTTGATCGAGAAATCGCCAGATTGTGTTTCTTTCCAGATGAAGGAATCTTCAATCGAGACCAAGGGGATTCTCATTTTTGACAATATGAGTTGCAGATCCTGAGCCAAGGGGACCAAATTGGGTCTTTTGCAGCCTATGGTAACAATGTCCTTCCATCCCTTTCCTGGGACCAAATAATCCTCAGCAAAAACCCCCAGGATACCTTTAAGGTGATTCATGATTTGATGGAAGCGAGTGTTGGCCAAGGGCCTGGCCTCCATCCAAAAATCCTCCCAGAATATAACCTTTTTACCATCTCCCAGCTACCACTTCAGACCCTCTCTGACCATCACTCTGTTCTTCAGGATAGTGTTTCACAGCTTAGAGCCTTGGGGGAGACCAGTTGTATTCAAATTGTAAAAGAAATGCTCCCGATCCAAGTACTTAGCTTTGATGATGTTGCACCAATTCGCCTCACCCTTAGCTAGGGTCCATCCAATCTTGGCAATAAGCAACTTATTAAGGGCATTAATCTTTCTTATGCCAAAACCTCCTAGAGATTTGGGTAGACACACAGTATCCCATTTGACTAGAGCAAGGCATTTTTTTTCCTCTAGGCTAGTCCATAAAAAAATTCTTTGGATTTTTTCAATTTTTTCTCTAATGGTCCCTAAAATTTTAAACATGGAGAGGAAGTACACCAGAATTCCCTGGAGGGAGGCTGCAAGAAGCTAGAGTTTCCCCGCACTATTGAGGAACTTCCCTTTCCATCCCACAAGTTTTTTCTGCATTCGTTCCAGGATAGAGTTCCAGAAAGTGGAGGTAACTTCCCTAACCATGAGGGGGAGACCCAGGTAGGTCCCTGAGACAACTTCCACTTTGCATCCGAGGATGGAGAGAATTTTGAGTTGGAGGTCATTTGGAGTGTTGAAGAAGTAGAGATTTCTCTTCTCATAGTTGATGCATTGTCCCGACGCCTCGGCATAGTTCACCAGAAGGATCTTCCATCCTTTAGCCTCCATGATAGTAGACCTACCAAAGAGGAAAGTGTCATCAATGAACTATTGAATATTAGAGGGGGGGAGCGTGGAGGTAGCTTTGAATCCTTGGAGTCTACCATTGGTGACCAGGTGGGTCACATTTCTGCTTAAGACTTCAGTAATCATGATAAATAGGTAAGGGGATAGAGGATCACCCTGCCAGATACCCTTCTTAGCTTTGAAGCATCCCCTAGGAGTCCCATTAATCAGAATAGAGAATTGAACCATGGTCACACATTCTCGAATCATATTCACCATTTTTTGGTTAAACCCCAGTTTTAGAAGCAATTTGAAAAGAAACTCCCAATTAACCTTGTCATAAGCTTTTGATATATCAAGTTTAAAGGCCATACCTGGCAGTTTTCTCCTATCCATGGAGTGGATTATCTCATGAGTTGCAATTGCAGCATCTAAAATTTGTCATCCCAGGATGAAGCCTTTCTGAGACGGACTGATGAAAGTTTCTAAGGATTTAATCCTATTCACAAGGACCTTGGAGAGAATCTTATAGATGGTATTGCAGAGGCTTATGGGCTGATACTCCTTCAAGGAGCTGGGCGTAGTGGTCTTGGGGATGAGGACAATGAAGGTTTTGTTGACCTTTTTCAGCAGTCTCCCCATTTTGAAGAAGTCTTGAACAACTTTGGTGACATTGTAATTGACAATGTCCCAAAAATCCTGGAAGAACATCGGGGGGAAACCATCCGGGCCCAGTGTCTTGTGGGCTCCCATAGAAAAGAAGGCCCTGTGGACTTCATCAGTTGAGATGGGTGCCAAGAGTTGTCAATTATCATCCTCATTGATGGCCATCGACAACTTACTAACCAGGCAGTCCTGGAGTGGATAAAACCTTCCACCATCCACATACAGTCTGGTGAAAAATTCCACCACCTTCTATCCAAGCAGAGAGTCCTCCGAGATCTCCTGGCCAGTGTCATCCTTAATGTTTTTGATATAGTTCCTCATCTTGTGGATTGAAGCCAATTTGTGGAAGAAGGTTGAATTTATGTCCCCTTCTTTCAACCACTGGATCTTGGATCTTTTCTTCCAATACACTTCTTCCCTGGAGAGGGTATCTTTCCAGCTCTTGTGGCAATTTTCCTCTTCCTTCAAGATGGGGTCCAGAGGGTTACTGATAGCCATAATATTCTGGAGTTGTTCTAGTCTGGCTCCCAGGGCCTTCTTTCTTTTGAAGATATCTCCAAAAGTGGTCTTATTCCATCCTTTGACTTCCCTACTAATTAACTTTAATTTCTCTATAATTCTAAACATGGCAGTCCCTTGGATCGGGGTGGTCCACCAGCATCGAACCATTTCCCTAAAGTTCAGGTGGGAAGCCCACATGATCTCACAGCGAAAGTGGGGGGGACCCTGGTAGGGTCTATCTTTCCAATGGAGAAGAAGGGGGTTGTGGTCAGACGCAATCCTTGGGAGGGTTTTCAGGTAAGAGCTATTTCCAATATCCCAATTGGTGGAAATCAAGAATCTATCCAGCCCAACTTGAATAAGATGTTTGCCTTTCCTATAATTTGACCAAGTGAAGGGGGCACCCTGCAGATCAATATCCATGAGGCTTGTAACATTGATGAAACTAGCTAGGTCGCCCATGTTGTCAGAGAAATCTTCTAAGCCACCACATTTTTTAGATGGATAGAGGGGGGACTTAAAGTATCCCACAAGAAAAAACTTGTCATCCTGGTTAGTCATAATGATTTTAGACATATCCTCCCATAGGATCTGTCTCCCCGATCTTGAGTTGGGAGCATAGATATTGAACATCTGCCAACATTGTTCCCCACAATGAAGGGAAACTGCTAGGAAATTTTGGGAGCTAGCGAGAAATGTGCCTTTCATTTTAGTGGGGTCCCAGAGGGTAGCAATACCCCTAGAAGCACCCAAGGCCTCAACATATAGGTAATTTGCTCCAGGCCAAATTTTACCAGCAACCGCAACAAAAGTTTGAAAGGGCATCTTTACTTCTTGAATGAGGCAAATGTCAATTTTCATATAAAAAATGAGTTGTTTTATGGCGAACTACTTCTGGGGGCTGTTCAGACGCCTTATGTTCCAAGAGAGGAACTTCATTTCTTGCTTTTGTTAAGTCCATCCAAGGTTAGTTGTTTGCCCTTTGCAATGTCCCTTGCCATGACCTTGTGCCTCAAAACTCTTTTTGAGGGTCTGCCTACTTTTTTTTTGTTACCCACCACATCTGCTTTCTTGGCCTTGGTTTTCTTCTTCTGGGTTACCCATTCTTCATTATCCACCTAGGGGGAGCCCAGGGGGGACACTTTCGGTGGAGTTACCTCAGAATTTCCAAGGCGTGCATGTCTATCCCCTGTTATAGGGGAGAGAGGGGTTGAAGGGGTGGGTAGGCAATTTTCAGTCATAAGAGTCTTGGCCAAGGCCGAGATAAGGGCCCTCTCCTGCGGGATCTCCCCTTCTTTCAGAGGCAGGCTTGAGTTTTTGACTAGGTCTGCTGGGGATTTTAAGATCTCAAGAATCTTGTCTATCTGTGGGTAATCATCAGGAATTTCATTCGCAGTAGTTAGGTCAAGGGAAGTCGAGGATGATGGGTCGCTAGGGTTGATGGGTTCAACCCAAATGGCTTTATTTTTGAGCTTGGGTTCCACAATCATGAAAGCTTTACAATCGCTATATGAATGCCCCTCGTTGTTGCATTTCTAGCAATACAAGGTGGCATTTTCATATACAATAGCTTGGGACCATTTTCCCCATTTTGAATTTAGGGAGATAAAGTTAGGGAGAGCCTTGTTAATAGTGACATTGACACAAAAACAAGCAAACACCAACTTGGATTTGTTGAGAGTGATCGAGTCCACTACAATGAAGCTGCCAAATGAGTTTCCAATCTAGCAGAAGATTTGTTCATCCCAGAATTCCAGTGGGAGACCAGGGAGCCTAACCTAGATAGGAACCATGTGGTTTAGTTTTGCAGAGGGGTCGAAACCAGGCTTCCATTTAGCCATGGTTAGGAAGTGCTTTCCATAAGCCCAAGACCCCGAAAGGACATAGATCAGATCCTCATTAGTGTTGAACTTGAAGAGAAAGAGTCCTCCCGGTATAGCTGAAATCTCTAGACTTCCTTTAAGCTTCCAATGAGATTTTGCCCAACACCTGACCATGTCAATAGATGGATGGAAGGAGAAGAAAGAACCAACTATTGCCAGGTGAAGGGAAGATGCAATTTTTTCCATCAGGTTGTCTGGGAGTTTGATCTTTGTTCCATCTTCTATTTGGGAGAAAGAGGCCACAACATCTTCAGAGTTTGACTCTGTTGACCCAATAAGTGTGCTCTTCCAGGTAGGCTTGGGATTCTCCTTCACAAGATCCGCATCCACCTATCCAGCAGAAATTTTCAGTCTGAGATGGGGTATATTCCTTTCAACCCCTTTCAAGCCAGAATTAGTCAGACCTGGTGAAGTGGAAGGGGTGTGAAGGCTGGCATTTTCTTCCGTATGGTTTGCAGACCGTGGGGACCTTGCAGCCGGCTCAGCAGCATGCGCACCAATCGAATAATCGGGTGTTGGGTTCAACGGGGGAGGGGGGACCTCCCCAGAGGGGGTAGTCATCAAGGACGTACGTTCAAAATGAAGCAGGTAGGAGAGTTGCAGATGGAAGGTGGGAGAGTTGCTACATGTAATGTTATGTTACTTAAAAAATATTAAAAATATTAAAAATTTAAATGATTTAAAAGATATTTTGTAATAAAAACTTATAAGAAATTATATATATCATTATTTTTTTACAATATATAAAGTACCATTGGATTGTTAAAGGGCCTCGATGGGTTGATCTATCTACCGAGAAAGATGAAAAGATTGAGTGGTTGAATGGATCAAGATAAATTTTGATGAGGCCTCAAAAGATAAATTGGGCCCATCTAGGTAGGGATTTGTGTGGGAATATTCTAGTGTGGAGTGTATAGAGGCTTGAGGATGAAACAAACAATGAGGTTGTTCAAAGCAAAATCTATTTTGCTTGCCGTAAACTTGACAAGCAAACTTCAAAGTCCAAAATTCACTGGGAGGACGACTCACAAATAATCATCAATATAATTGTTAAAGGGGAGATGTAGAAGTCAAAATTAAATAATGTCATTTAAATTATAAGAAATAAGTTCAATTTATTTCAAAATTTTAAAATACCTCACATAAGGCGAGAGGGAAATGAGGTGGTGAATGGTTTGTCCAAGTTGGCAGTAAATTTAATTACTAACAGTGAGCAAGAGATATGGGACAATCCTTGGGACGTGGCCTTCAAGGATGAAGGTGTATGGAATGAAATAACTTCACCTTGAGAGGACAAGCCATTGAATGTGATGCCCCTCACAAGATTCTTGAAGCATGTGAAGGAATTTTAAAGGTGGAGGCTAGTTGGCATTCTCATTTCATTATGGAGATATTGTCAGTGAAGGCAAAGAGAGGTTTATGAAGTATGGAGGATAACTTCTCTCTACAAACCACAAAGTAAATGATCATAGTTTGGGGGAATATTTCTGATGATAGACTATAGAATGAGTTCAAAATTCAAGATCCCATGTTCCTTCAATTAGTGAAGATGATGCTAGGCAAATAATTTTTGAGGGTAGAATATAAGTATCGCATGAACTTAAACATGACCTCTTTTTTAGGCAACAAGGAAGAGGCGGATTGGCTCATGAACTAGTTAGTGTGTAAGAGATGAATGGTATTGGGGTGTTAGGCTTTCATCCAACTGCCAGGCCTAGCAAGGGTTTTTGATCAGAAGAAAAATTTGAAGTAGTTGAAAAAATATTTTCATATTTTTTTTAGTTTTTCTATATGTTAGTAAATGACATTTTTGAAGGCCTTCAGGGCATTTTTAGCCCTTGAAAGTTGCAAAATCTAGGCATGTTATTTCAAATCTTCTCCTACAAATCTTGGAGATCTTTCCAACAAGTTAAATTATAATTTTGAGTCCTGTGCAGAAAGTTATGCGTAGTTAAAGTTAGGACAAATTTTATATAGTTTTTTTGAAAAATTACATAGTTTTAGATTTTATTATGTAAATAAACCTGATATGATTATTGGTTTTTCAATTCTCAAGGAGTTGTTGGTGAGCCTTGGAATCCCTTGGACTACTATATGTTGGATTTTTGAATTGAATACAATACTTTTTGGCTTCCTTCAATTCTATGCTTTCCTGTTCTTGTAAACAAAATTTACAATACTATAGGTTCTCACTTAGGTGTTGTCATCCGAATCCATAATTCGGATCAGTGGTATCAGAGAAAGTTCGCTCCTGTATGTCATATCACACGCGATCAACATATCAAAGATTGGGGTTGGAAACAAGGAATCCTTCAAACTACCTTCCTTTAAGACGCACACAATCGCAGATGGCTAAGTTATAGGCCGACGGTGACATTAAAGAATTAGTGAAGAAATGATGGAGCAGTTCAAGCAAATGCTAGAAAGTCATGGGTCACAAGAAAACCCACCATTCATGGGGTATACGCCATTAAAGGTGCAAGTCAATTTTGATATACCCACATTTCAAGGAAAGATCGATGCAGATGTTGTTGATGATTGGGTTTCAAAACTAGAAAGATATTTCTCTATCAAATAGTTTTCAGATGAAGAGAAGATAACTTTCGCTCTCCTCAAAGTTGAAAATCATGTGAAAGATTCGTGGGAAGCGAAGTTAGCATCCAAGGCTACAGAAAATGGCAGCACTTTTATTTTTGATAAAAAACCCACATGGGGAGAATTCATGGAGCACATAAAGGAAGAATATTTTCCTATTGATATATATGAACAAAAATATATGCAGTGGCAATTACTTCGACAGAAGAAGGACCAAACTATTCAGGAATATACTAATGTGTTTCATGCCTTAGCAACAAAGCTTGGCATCAAAGATTGTGAGAAGCACCGAGTTTTAAAATATCAGAGTGGACTCCACAGGTACATCCAAACCGAAATGGAATTCCTGAACATAGAGAGTTTACCTAGTGCATATAAATTTGCTACCAAAATTGAGGAGAAATTCAAATAGAAAGGAAGGAGGGATAATTTCACAAACAACAGATTGAAGAGTGAAGGTGGCAAAACTACATGGAAACAAACCTCTAAGGAACCCTCTCCCAATTCACCAACGAAAAAGACATGGAGTATGAAGAAGACATAAGAGAACGGTATGTGGTGTGAATTCAGATTAGTTTTACAACATTGGGAGGTGATTGACTACACGTAGTGGAGTACACCCTTTCACTTTGAACTTTCCTCACCTAGAGTGCATTGTATGACAAGGGGGGTCACAAGGCTAAGGCTCTAATTGATTGGGAGGTCAAGGAAAAAAAAAGAGGTGATAAGAGGATGCAAGTGAGAAGGAAGTAATTGAATTTCAGCAAGTAGGACATTGAAGATGAACAACAATAGAAGAAGGCAAAGAAATCGGATAGCAAATATGTTTTTTTGTTCTGATATGATAGTGTTGTTTTAAATATTACTCTAGAAGTAGCATTACAAGAAAGATATATATGCTATAATTTTATAGGATTGTAGTATTTTGGTTTTCAATAGCAATTAAAACTAAGCAGAAATATATTTACATTAGGTTGTGCCAAAATTGTAAAAAATGGCTCAAAATGAAAAGGAGTGCACATGCTATGAATCGAAGATTCGCATTAACCTTAACAATTATAAAAAATTATAAAACCTTTGAAAGCAATTCTAAACTAGCAAACGAAGGAAATCATGAGGGTTTACAAACAATCGATGTCTTAGAAGAAATAGAAGAGGACTTAGATCATTTGGAAAAACTTGCGATCATCTACAGATTTATTAGCACAAGACTCGAAAGGAAAAAGATTATAAATTGGTTAGAAGAAACATGGCAAACACCTTTGATCACCAAATTTATTCCTACCAAAGGGGTTTTTTATCGCTATATTTGCCTCGGAAGAAGAACGCGAGAAAATATTGCAGGGTGAGCTATGTTCAATGAACTCAAATCCCTTATACATTCAAAAAAAGCCTAGAAATTTCAATCTACTAGCCATAGACCCCTAAGACAAACTGATCTAGATCCAACTTAATGACCTCTCAATGAAGTACTTGATAGAGAAAGCATTATCAAAAATCGGTCAATCATTAGGTACTTGATTGATATCAATGTGGATATCATGAGTGGAGACTCCTACATATATGCAAGAATTAGGGTCACGACTATCAAGAAAATCTTTGAGAAAATCAAACTTAGGGCATTTGGCACATATAGGATTCATAATATTTGTTGGGAAAATGGTGTCTCAACCTTGCATTTACATGATGTTACTATTTATAGTAAGTTTTCATTTGAGCATGAAATGGTGTGAAATTCTCCCCAAAGCTTTGGATTGGCTAGATAAGGTTGCCAATGAATTTTTGTTGCAAGATGACAACTATTTTTGAAGATATTAAAGTTTTCATTTTGGAAGGGTGCGATGAAAGGTTTAAATTTAATTTTGAGGAATTTAGACCCTTTGAAACAACCTAAAAAGTGGGAGTAGCTATTAGGAAATAAAGCTTGAAACCCACATACAAATAATCCATTTCCTACATAACC
This sequence comes from Cryptomeria japonica, assembly GCF_030272615.1. Lineage (NCBI taxonomy): Eukaryota > Viridiplantae > Streptophyta > Pinopsida > Cupressales > Cupressaceae > Cryptomeria > Cryptomeria japonica. The sequence continues at coordinate 3,170,369 of NC_081413.1, forward strand.
CATGAGAGAAAAGCATGCATACAAGCTTACAAAATCACCATAATGCAAAGATAAAATAGACAAGCCACAAGATAATACAATATATATCCTGGGAAAACCCTCATGAGGGAAAACCAAACCTCCAAAAGAATCCATACTCCATTGTATTAATTAGCCATAAAGCAACAAGAGTTACAATGAATACTTCTGAGTCATCAAGCCCTTGAATGCATTCTCATGTGTCCAAGCATGAATCCACACATCCCATGCCATGCTTCACAAATGTAAACTTCCAAAGGACTCAATATAATGACATCCCAAAACCACTAGCCAACCTTAACCACTAAACATGTGCTTGTTTATATGGACAAAATCTCACACAAAAACAACTAGTGGTAAAGTAAAACCATGTGCTTACCTACCCCTTAACCCCACATTTAATATTGGGTACTAAGTTTTCTCTTTTTAAATATTTTTCCTATTATTAAATAAATACAATATAATGATCCCAAATTTACAATACAAATCATCAAGTGGCCCTAAGAATATTCCCAATGAATCTCTACATGTTGCACATCCATGTACAACATCAAATGAATAAATATTACATTACATGTCCATGGGAACTCAAACAATAAATAAAAATTACAATTATAATATTATTATGCAAGGTGTAAAACACATATTTCCCAACAATAACTAGCATAGCTAGTTGCAAGGTGATAGAGCACTTTGTGAGCTTTTCAACACTTCAAATGGTTCGTCTCCAAAAATTTGGACTCCAGAAATAGAAAATAGAAAATGCATCAGACACATAGATGAGTTGTAAAAGGGAGGGGCATATGTTAATGTATTATTTGACACATCATAGGGCATCTAGATTAGAGATAAGGTCAGCTCTGACTTTATTGGGTGGTTTTAGCCCATTGTTTTGTAATATCGTTTGACGGTTTCTTGTATTGTATTTCCTATATATGATGTGCGTGAGATAAAGATTGTGTGGAAGAGTCTTATGGATTTTGAGTTACCTCTGAATCTCTTATTAGTGGTATTCTTGTGAAGAGCTCTCTCTACAAGTATATTATAATCTATTATTGATTGTTGAATAATATATTGAGTTGCTTTTGGAGTAAGGGGTTTTTCTCTCGGAAGGGTTTTCCCCATGTAAATCATTGTGTTGTGGTATAAATTTTATTATGTTTATTTTTATTTCTATTAAGTTTTTGTAACTGCTATAGCGATATGTAAAAGTTTTTACATTACCCTCCTCTCAAGGTTAGTGTAGGAAATTTTTTTTGCTACTTCCTTACAAGTGGTATCAAAGCTTGATCACCTTTGGTTTTAGTTGTGGGTTGGTTTTTTGTATCTAATCCAATTTTGAGTGGGAGCTTGTGTAGAAGATACTTTTTGGTCTTACTGTAGGAATTTTTAGATGGCAAGTTCGTCAAGGAGAATAGAGCTAGACAAATTTAATAGAAGTAATTTTGAGATGTGGAAGCTAAAGATGGAAGATTTATTAATAGATTGAGATCTGTGGGATGTTTTTGATGCGAATGTCTCAAGACTTGTAGATTCTATTGCAATGGTTTAGTATACTTTTATGGACTAAAAAGCCAAGGGTCTAATAAGACTATGCTTGTAGACTCTTTTTTGATCAATTTCCACAAAGAGAACTCTGTAAAGAAGCTATGGACTAAGTTTGGTGAAATGTATCAAGTGAAATCTTTATTGAATTAAATTTTCTTGAGGAAGAAATTGTATTCCCTGAGAATGAAATAGGGTGGACAAGTTACAGACCACCTAGAAGCATTTAATATGTTGGTGTCTCTATTGGTATCTTTCGGTGTTAAGATAGACAAAGAGGAGAAATGTCAAATCTTGCTTTGTTCTTTGCCTGATTCATGGGATTTTCTTGTTAAGGTTATCAATAGTAATTCTATTGTTTTGAAGTTTGAAGATGTGGTAAAGGATTCCCTACTTGGTGAAGAGATGCAGAGGAAGGTATCCATCAGTTTGAAGAAAGCCCTAATTGTTTGTGGAAGACCTAAGGAAAAAGGGAAGAATAATGAGAAGCGCAATAAGTCCAAATCCAGAGGGAGATCAAAATCTCTTGGAAAGTCCAAATTTATTTGCTAGAATTTTGGTAAATCGGATCACATCCATAAGGACTACAAAGAAGAAAAGAAGAAGAAAAAGAAGAAGTTTGATTTTGATTCCGAGTCTGAGAAGGAATATGGTGATGCATTCATTGCAACTTTGATAACTCATGCAGGTAATGATGCATGGTTAATTGACTCAGGTGCATATTTTAATGTGACTTCCAATAGAGATTGGTATTCTGAATATGAATAATTTAATGGAGGTAAGGTGTTCTTGGGTGATCATTCACATTTAGATATCATTGATCATGGTAAAGTTAGTATCAAGTTTCCTAATGGTAGAATAAAAAGGATTAGTGGTGTGTTGCATATCCCTCGATTAAAATGAAATTTATTATCTATGAAAAAACTAATAGATGCAGGTGTGTAGGTAGTCTTTTCTGATACAAGATGTAAGATTATTAAAGGTGCTATGGTGATTGCAAGAGGTGTTAGGTTTGGCACTTTGTATAAACTAGAAGCATACACTGTTGAGTCTAATAACATTTTTGTAATAAGTAAATATGTGGATACTTCATCAGATGATTTGAGGGTTTCACCTTCAGTGGATGGACATGGATTTTGGGTACCTAAGGGTTCTCTTTTGAAGAAAAGTTACCTGTAGAGAAGACTATGTTATGGCACCAGAGACTTGGCCACATTGGAGAAAAGGGTCTAAGGACCTAAGTGAAAAATAAAAACCTTGTTGAAGGTTTGAATGATTGTAATCTTGACTTTGGTTTTTGTGAGCATTGCATTTATGGAAAATAAAATCGCATTCAATTTTACTCGAGTTCTCATAAAAATTGTGGTGTTTTAGATCTTATTCATTCTGATGTGTTTGGTCCTATAGATGTTCCTTCCATTGTAAAATCCATATATTATGTTTCTATAACTAGGAAATTCAAAATAAACATTGAAAGCACATAATTAGGCAACCACAAACCTAAAATGCTAATGAAAAGATCCATAATGCATTCAATAGAGCTATGAACATAAGACAATCAAAATAAATGAAAACCATCACAAACACAAATGTCTCCTCCATAATTCTCCATTGTTCTTCTTTCACCTTAAAATTATTGCAGATCTCACCTACAAAGAAAGTGTGATTGCAAGCAAGATGATAGCAAAAGTAAAAATGATAGCGTAAGGATACTCAAAATGTGGCTGTTAAAAATGAGCAATGAGAGCTCAATTTATAGAAAAATTGGGATTGATTGGATGGCTAAGATTGAAAAGATTTTTGGCTAGATGAACGAACCTGATTGAGAGTACGACAAAGTTGTCAATCGAGGAAGGATGGAGATAGAAGAAAGCAAATGGAAAGATATTATGAGAATAAATAACAAAATCCTTAATTATCTTCTCATAAATACCAAATTAGCAAGTTGAAAATATCAAGAAGATTTTAATAATTAAAAATTAAATAATAAAAAAAAAAATCCTCTTCTAAGAAAATTAATTACCTCACAAAAAAATAGATTTTTAAATATGCATACCTCATTTTGGAATTTAAAATTAAGATTAATGAGATATTGCCAAAAAGATAGATTTTTTAATATCAAGGAAACATATTAGTTTCCAAATTAAAAAACTAGGAGGATTTTATAAGAATATTTAAGAATTAAAATTTATTAAATATCTCCATATAAGAGGATAAAACAGAAGAATAAAAAAATAAAAAAAACAAGAAATATCCTCACATGAGAGGATAAATAGAGATAATGTAAATATCTCCTCACAAAAAGTAGATAAAGATGGATTAATAAACAAAATTTATTAATTATCTTTATTTTGGAGGAAAATAAATATGATTTATTAATTTATTGTTCATATTTATGAGTTAGTTAATCAAAAAACTGAATTTATTTAATTATTGGACAAATGAGACAAATAAAAAAATATTTAATTTATTTATTTAGGACTTAGAAGAATTATTAGTAAAATGGGGTGTAGACACCTAAAAATGCCTCATTGATCATGTGCTAATTATTCCTCTAATTTATTAAATAATTCTTTGATTATTTAATTAAGTTAATTAATCTTATTCTTTTAAATTCATATTTCCTCATCATCTTACTAATTATTTCAATTTCAATTCTATCATTATTTAATTATCTAAACCATTTTCTAGTGTTAATTAAATATTTATTATTTAATTAATTGTGATTATTAATCCATCAATTTAAATAATCTTTATTATTTACATAATTCCATTTTCAATTTCTATTTCTACTCATTTAATCATTTCAACCTTTTCTAAATATTAATTAAATATTTATTATTTAATTAATTATGATTTAATTCCTTTAATTTAAATAATCTTTGTTATTTAATTAAATTCAATTTATAAATAATTGTAGCGTCCTAGAATTGCTACACTTGCAATTTCGACTGCATTTGGGTCTTCACGATGGCGGCGCAACGTTGAACCTGAATGGAGACCCCGAAACCTGTTTACAATATCAAAAACTGCATTTTTCTACACCCTGGCCTGATCCCTCCTTGCACCTTGCTGTCCTGGGAGGTGGGACCAGGGCGCCCAGCGCCCTGGTCCTTCAGGATTAGGGCGCCCAGCGCCCTAGTCCCCCAGGACCATGGCGCCTAGCGCCCTAGTCCCCCAGGACCATGGCGCCCAACGCCCTGGTCCCTGGCCCTATTTTGGGCCCGGTCTCTTTTGGGCATCAGGTCTTTAAGTTTGCAAATTGGAAAATAATGTTTCCTGGTCGGCCTAAGGTTGGGAAAATCAGTCTATCAGCCCTAATTGACAAGTATATAAACTACATTTCCTCTCCCATTTGAGGAGGTCGGAAAAAGAGGAAAACATATGCGAGCAAGACGCGAAAGCAACATTCAAGCATTCAAGCATGCCTTCAAGCAATTGAGCATTCTAAGTCTCCGTTCAAGGCTAGGTGTTGCATTCAAGACAAGGATTCAACCATTGAAGAGGAGATCACATACAACATACAACATACTACATACATTACACCTTCGCATGTAAGAATACAAACATTCTTACAACAAGGTATCAGTACTTGTTTACATTACAAACATTTACATTTACAGCATTCTCATTTCTTGGTTAATTCCAAAACCGGGGTTTGACCTAAAGGAAAACCCCTCATCCCTAACCCCCCAATCGTCCTCTCTTTTCTGTGTGTAGGTTGCAGGTACGCGGCTATAATTGAAGATCTGGAATCCTTGTGCAGAGACGAACAGATCCCCCTTCGTTTCGCAGATTTTTCGGAGGACCGTGTGCACGCCGGGCACCATCGTCCTATCAACTTTCACTCAAATTTGCAGAACAGCACCGTCTCGACATTTTAATGCTAATTCTAGGTCCGCAGCTTCATCCCATATCCCTATCTCTGTTTATCAGCGAATCTTTCCTACTTTGCATGCATTCTTAGTTCAATCTTTCTATCTACATTCTTTACAAAAGAGGGTATCCTTGATGTCTTAACCCTTGAAACTCATATAGAATCCAATCTCGCATTGTGTGGGATTGGATCTTGTGGGTTTCAACCCCTCTTTTGAATGTAAAGTCTCTCCTAAGTGAAAACCATCAACCCTAGTGATTCCCCCTTCTCTCTCCTTGGAGTTGGGGAGGGGAGAACGACTAGGGTTCGATTTTTCCGCTTTACATTTTGGTGAACCCGACGTGAACATCCTCATTCTGATTATTCATGGTTAGATCTGAAAATTTTTGTTTCCTTAATTACATTTCCATGTTTGATCTTTTGCAAATTTTAGAGGCTAATTGCATAAAAACCCTAAAATTTTCTTTTTAGTAATTAAACTTGTGAAATGTTTAATTGTTAATGCTTGTTTCAGATCTACCCTTCTATTGCAAATTGTCAATTCATATTTGTGCTTTAATTCTGAAAATTAAGTGGTTAAATGTCAAAACCCTAATTTTTAAGACCTTCTTGATTCAACCTTTGACTGATAATTTCACTAATCAAAACACCTCCAAATTGGCTGTAATTTTGGATTCCACAACAAAATCACAATATCTCTCATCCCTGAAAATTTGGAAAAAAGTTGCGAGGACCGTGTGCACCCCGAGCGCCATCGTCCTCGACATTTTTTCCGAAATTTCGAGAGCTAGATCTTACTGTATTTTTCTGCTAAAATCTAGAATTTTGGCTAATTTTATCAATTTTAACATCTTCAAAATTAAAGTCGAAGTTGGTCTAGCGATTGCTTGGATTGAGGCTTCTAATCATTCAAAAAATTGTTGAAATTAAAATTCATATCAAAATTGTGTTTCTTACAGTCCTAAATCTGAAAAGTGTGTTGGCATTCATTCGAAATTTCAGTACTTTATTCAAATCTTTACAATTTGTGACTTTTGAAATCAAGTGTTTAATTGCAACAACTCTGATTTCCGCTTTCAAATTTGAATTTTGCATGAAATTGAGTCAATTTTTAAATTTCAAAGCCTGCATTGCTTTCAGTATTCCCTCTAAAATCATAAAATTCAAAATTTTAGTTTCCCCCTCTTTTTTCAAAATTCAAATTTTACATTTTTCAACAATCTTGGTAGGGTTCAATTTTGAGATTGCAACTTTAATTTGGCCTATCTACAGATCGTAAAATCACTCAATTTTTTCAGATTAGCTTTAAAATCATCATAACTTTCATCCCTGAAAATTTTGAAAAAAGTTGCGAGGACCGTGTGCACTCCGTTCGCCACGGTCCCGGACATTTTTTTCGAAATTTCGGGAGATTGTCCTGATTGTATTTAACAGCTTAAATCTAGGAGATTGGCTGGTTTTATTGAAATTTTCTACCTCTAAAATTCAAAATCTTCTCTCTTTCTTTAGTGCATGAGTGTTACAACAATAAGCCCTACTTACACTATTCCCGTTAGACGAAGCCTTAGAATTAAGTCTTTCCAAGGTGTAATTACTGAGGAGACGTAACCTAATTTGAATGGCCTTTTTAACGAGGACATGGGTAATTCCTCTAATCCTCTTAATGATGAAGAAGCTCTCCATGAGGTTTCTGTAGAACAACTTTCAAAATTGGATAACCAATTTGATGATTTTCGACAATGGATGTCTCAAGAATACCCCGATAGTGAAGCTCTTCCCTTAATTGAGGGTCTAAAACGTATGGTTCAAAGTGATAAGAATGGAATTGATATTTTGTGTGGTATTGCACACATTGTGGATTCAAATGTGATGCCTATGAAGAGTTGTGCCGAAACTTTGGGTTATACACAACCTCCTACTCAAGTTAATCATTCTATTCCTTTGACAACTCCTATTGCTAGTATACCTACTTTCACATCAAACATAATGACTACTTCAATACAAGACATTCCTCCTATGACCACCAGTCATGGGGGCAATCCTTCTTCTTCAATCAACCCTCTTCCTTCATTTAATCTGACTTCTTCATTCATTCCTTTAGTAAGTGTTCCTATTACATCTCCACAAATGAACCTGGCGCAAGGGGGCAGTTCATTTAACCCTTCCATTCCTCCTTGTAGTGTTCCTCCTTTCCAATCATCTCCTATGACTAACTATCATAGTGTCCCACCACCTTACGCTCTACCTTCTTTCAATAACATAACACCTCCATCACAATCTAACACGTCTAATATGAACTCTTCGACTGAAGCGACCATTAACAATCTTGCACAAACTGTCTCTTCTTTACAGCAACAAATTGCCTCTATGAATCAATCTAAGTTTAGTGTGCCCACATTTGATGTTGTGAGCCCACTTTCTCTTGACATTGTTCGAGCTATCCCCCCTAAACATGTTGAAATTCCGCATTTGGAGCTTTATAATGGTAAGGGTGATCCTCTAACACATGTTAAGACCTTTCAAACAATACGAAAGGTTGCTTGCAAAACTGTTTACTAGAACATTAAGAGATAAAGCCCTACAATGGTATTGCTCGTTGCCTTCTTATTCTATTACTTCTTTCGAACAACTTGCAAATGCTTTTATTCAACAATTTCAAAACAATATAAGTCCTAAAGTTACTTTGATTGATTTAATGCATTGTAAACAAGGTGTTAAAGAAAAAGTGACTGATTTCATTGGTAGATATAAGCATTTGTATTGTCAAATTTCTTTTCCAGTGCCTGACAATGAAATTCAAAGAATCTTTATTTCTAATTTACAAAAAGATATTAGAGAAAAACTTCTATTTTCTGAGTTTACTTCTTTCCAACAGTTGTGCGCAACTCTTCACAATTATCAACTGACCATGAGTCAAATGGAACCAACAAATCCTATGCCTCCGAGTGATAAGGGTGATAGTAGTCAACAACCATTTGGTAAGTTTAAACTGAACAGAGAGTCCATTAAATTCAATGAAAACATCATCAACAACAATGTGAATGCAGCATCAGGTGTGCCTCCTATTTATAAGTTTTTCAAGAAAGAAAGAAAGTTTACTCCTTTGAATGAATCATTGCATAGTATTATGAATAAGTTATTGGACCAAAATGTGCTTACTCTTCCTCCTATAAGGCAAATAGATCCTGCAAAGATTAATTCACCCTATTTTGATAACAAATCTTTTTGTCAATTTCATCGTCATCCTGGGCATGATACTAAAAAATGTTTTGCTTTAAAGGGTAAAATTCAACATTTGATTGATAATAATACTATCTCTGTTTCTGGTGTGAATGATAAAGGCAACACATCTGTAGCTCCTCCTAACCAAAATCTTCAGATTTTTACTAATCCATTGCCTTCTCATACCTCTAATGCGATTGATACTACTGATTCCTCTGTCTCACCTGATGATCTTGTGTCCACGACTCTGAATGTGATTAACTTTGTAGAGCAGCAGAAAATCCCTAAAGAACCTTCCATCACCTTTGATTCCAATGAAACTATCAGGGCACCTGATGGTCCTTTATATATAGTTGCAAAAGTCAAGAATACACCTTGTCGTGGAGTGCTTATTGATCCTTCTTGTATGGTTAATATAATTACTGAAGAATTTCTTTTTACTTTGCAATTGAATCAAGTGATCTATGATGAAACAAATGTGGTTGTGAAACTAGTTGATGCATTTTCTTCTCTTGCAATTGGTTCTATTACATTACCTATTGAGGTCCATAACAAATCCCTTGATGTGGACTTTGCTTTTATTCCATCATCTGAACAATTTCGTGTGAAGCTAGGCTATCCTTGGCTGTCTTCCATGAAAGCTATTGCTTCTCCTATTCACAAGTGTTTGAAATTTCCCCATAATGGTGAAGTTGTTACTGTCAATCATAGTCTCTTTAAACCAGCTGAAAGAACTTCTAGCGTTCCTATTGATTACTTTTGGCCTAAACAATTCCAATCTCTTCCTCCACGAAGTGATCATCTTTTTAAATCTTATCAGAAGTGGAAGAAAGATATGATCCTATCTCTAAGTGAACCTAGAACACCCAAACTTGACATTCCTATCATTCTTGAGAAGGAAGTTCTTCCTTTGAAAGATAAAACTAATGTCTTTCCTCAAGAAGATTCCCAACCCATCCCTATGGATGTGACTATACCTATATCTAATAAACTTCCTAAAAGTAGACCTATCCCTCCTCATCATGATGGACTTGGTCTCCTTCCTAAACCAAATATTCCTCCCTTATATGGAGCATTTTCTCCTCCTTCCTCTTATGGAGAGAAGAGACCTTCCTCTTCTCCTATTATTCAACCTAAGAGACCACAACCTAAACACCCAAGTGATAAGGATGAGAACATTCCTCCTCCTCAATCTTCGCAACTTCCTACTAAGACTAGACGAAATCATTCTGCACATGAACACCGATGAAAGCATCATCTTAGAGCTCAGGCAGCTGCTTCTCAAACTTTGCAATCCCCAAAAACACCTTCAACTAATATTATTCCATTTTCTCCTCAGCCGACGATTGAGCCAAAATCTCCTAAACATAAGATGCATGATGGCCTTGATCCTGTGTGAGTTAAAGATCCTATTTTTATAAATCTTGATGATGATATAGATGAAAATGTTATTCATGATGAAAATTTTACTCCTCTTCATTCTGATAGTGAATGTGAATATGTTGATGTTGATAACCATTTATCTAACAAATTTTCTAAAGCACTTATCCTAGCTCCTAGACAAGAACACCGTGGCTTGGGGTATGAACATAGCCCTTGTTTGGATCTTGTGATAGCTCCATCTGCTATGTTGGATGTTCCTCCTCTAGCGTGTTTCCTACCTTCCCGAAATATTGATCAGCAAGATCGGGGGGTAGATGACATGCTAGACTAGTTCATTAGCATAGCAGACTCTCTCCTCCTCTCTTTTGTTACTTCTTCTATGTGTTATTCTCATTCTTCTATTTGTTGTCCTTAGTGTTGTCTACTTGAGGACGATGCAAAACATTGAGATCTCTTTTGGTCTCTCTCATGTTGACTCAAAAGACACATGTGTTCCCTTCTTCTAGGTGACCTTCCTTGATTGGGGAATGAAGAACAATCATGCATACATACATATGATATACATGAATTATCATATAGCATACTGACCTCGAGGAAAGCGAAGTCACCTCGTGCTTTGTGTTTTGTGTCTATTATCCTTGGGCTTATCACACACTTGGGGGCTAAATCCTTGTGATAACGTGCTCCTTTCTCATTTCTTATATGTATCACTACCTTAAAGCAATCACCCCCGGTGAGGCATGTGCGATCGCTTTAACATGGGGGGCATACATCCCGGTCATATCTTTTCAAGATACTTGAAAATTTCTTGACAAATTTAGCTTTGCCTTGAAAATTTTTGATATCTTTCTTGCATGACTCATAGTGAGGGAACCTTACTACTGACAGTCATGGTTCTCCCTCATGACCTTCCCTTTTACTGTGTCAATCGAAGTCATAAGATCCTTAGTCCACTGGGGGCTTGGTGTATCTTGCCTCCTTGACGTGGTGAAAGTTTTTCAATGTTGTTTCCTTGTACTTTACCGGAAGTATGAGCGTACGCTTATACTCCCGCTAAAGTGGGGGCTAAATGTAGCATCCTAAAATTGTGACACTTGCAATTTTGACTACATTTGGGTCTTCATGATGGCGGCGCAACGTTGAACCTGAATGGAGACCCCGAAACCTGTTTACAATATCAAAAACTGCATTTTTCTACACCCTGGCCTGATCCCTCCTTGCACCCTACTGTCCCGGGAGGTGGGACTAGGGCACCCAACACCCTGGTCCTTCAGGACTAGGGCGCCCAGTGCCCTGGTCCCCCAGGACCATGGCGCCTAGCGCCCTAGTCCCTGGCCCTATTTTGGGCTCGGTCTCTTTTGGGCATCAGGTCTTTAAGTTTGCAAATTGGAAAATAATGTTTCCTGGTCGGCCTAAGGTCGGGAAAATCAGTCTATCAGCCCTAATTGACAAGTATATAAACTACATTTCCTCTCCCATTTGAGAGGGTCGGAAAAAGAGGAAAACATATGCGAGCAAGACGCGAAAGCAACATTCAAGCATTCAAGCATTCCTTCAAGCAATTGAGCATTCTAAGTCTCCATTCAAGGCTAGGTGTTGCATTCAAGACAAGGATTCAACCATTGAAGAGGAGATCACATACAACATACAACATACTAAATACATTACACCTTCGCATGTAAGAATACAAACATTCTTACAACAAGGTATCAGTACTTGTTTACATTACAAACATTTACATTTACAACATTCTCATTTCTTGGTTAATTCCAAAACCGGGGTTTGACCTAAAGGCAAACCCCTCATCCCTAACCCCCCAATCGTCCTCTCTTTTCTGTGTGTAGGTTGCAATTACGCGGCTGTAATTGAAGATCTGGAATCCTTGTGCAGAGACGAACAGATCCCCCTTCGTTTCGCAGATTTTTCAGAGGACCGTGTGCACGCCGGGCGCCATCGTCTCGTCAACTTTCGCTCAAATTTGCAGAACAGCACCGTCTCAACATTTTACTGCTAATTCCAGGTCCGCAGCTTCATCCCATATCCCTATCTCTGTTTATGAGCGAATCTTTCCTACTTTGCATGCATTCTTAGTTCAATCTTTCTATCTACATTCTTTACAAAAGAGGCTATCCTTGATGTCTTAACCCTTGAAACTCATATAGAATCCAATCTCGCATTGTGTGGGATTGGATCTTGTGGGTTTCAACCCCTCTTTTAAATGTAAAGTCTCTCCTAAGTGAAAACCATCAACCCTAGTGATTCCCCCTTCTCTCTCCTTGGAGTTGGGGAGGGGAGAACGACTAGGGTTCGATTTTTCCGCTTTACAATAATTAAATTATTTCTTTAAATTATTTAATTAACTAATTAATTCTTCTAATTCCAATTCCAAATCCCCAAATTATAATTTCATTTAATTTCATATTCTTCCAATTTCTTCCAAATTCAAATACATGTGCATGATTTCAAAAATCAAATTGAAAATCAAAGTAAAGTTCTAAATATATTCAAATAACAAATTGAATTTAAAATATATTCAATATTTGAATTAATTCTCATGCAAATATTAAATTCAAAATCAAAATCAAAGTGCAAGCAAATGCTAAATTAATTCAATCAATTAATTTATTAAATCAATTATCTTTTCAATTCCTATTGTAGACAGCTAAAAATGGTCAATACTTGCGGAGTCATATTTTAACATTTGTGCATTGCCTCATTTTAGGTTTTTGCGTCGCATTAACATTTCTCCTATGTCACGCACTTGGTTTTTATCATTTGTGAACATTGAGTCATTCTTCTACATTCTTCATTCTGTCTCGCTTTCAAATTTGGTCTTGTCGACAACACTATCCAATCATGATTTTGATCAATTTTATCCTATCGCATCAATGTGCGTGCTAATTTCTTATCATTTTGGACATCGTCAATGCTAATTAGGGTTTTGTCCTCTTATCGATTTGTCATCAATCTTTATCATTTTCAATCTTGTCATTTTGCGATCGATTTGTCATCGGTCGTTGTCATATTCGATCTTATCATTTTGCGATCGATTTGTCATCGATCATGGTCATTTTTAATCTTGTCATCTTGCAATCTATTTATCATCAATCCTTGTCTTCTTGTCAATTTTGTTATTTTGCGATCATTTCGCTATCGATCATTGTCTGTCACAATTATGTCAATTTGGATCAATTTGTCATTGTTCCTCGTCAATTGGTGCATTTATCAATCAAATCATTTATCAATTTAAAATCATGATCGACATTAATTATCTTCAATCAAGACCTAATTGTCATCCTCGCATTGCTAATTCACCTTTTAGGGTTTTGTGATTTAGTCATTTAACCTTGCTTATCATTTTCTTCCTTTAGGATTAATAAATTACTTATTTATCCTAAGTCTTTTCATTACAATTAAATCTTCATTTAATTGGCTAATTATTCCTCTTTGTGAATTAATTAATAAATGAAAGATTATTAATTAATTTACCTAATTTCAAATTCCTAATTCCTCATTTTCTAATTTCTTAATTTTCTAATTTCCTAATTTCAAATTCCTCCTATTTCTCTCCTAAATTCATGGAAATGACATAGAAATTTGTCATAATTGACAATCAATCAATTCTTGACATAGAAATTTGTCATAAATTGTCATAAATTCTTGAAATAGAATTTGTCATAAATTGTCATAAACCTTTGCATAGCAATTTGTCATAGACATGTCATAATTTTGCTATTCTTGATTTGAATTTCCATTCGAATCACTATCATGCTAATTTGTTCATCTCTCCAATTCTTCTATAAATTGGATGATCTTCATCAATCAAGGCTAATTGGTAATTGGTAATTGATAATCAGGCTATCGAATCTAAGCTTCTAGTACTCTTGATCAAAAATCCCGTCTACTTGCTTTCAATTGTGTGTGCACTTGTAGGTGAGATCCACAACTATTTGGAGAGGAAAGAAGAACAATGGAGCCGCATGGAAGGAGCATTCAAATCGTGTCTATGGTTTGCATAATTTCTAGTTTTGTATGCTTTGTTTTCATGTCTCTATTGAATGTGTCTTAGGATAGATTCATTGCAATGAATGCATTTGTGATTGAGCTATTATTTTTATAATGTTTTGTGATGATTTCCTATTTCCTAACGTACACCTATTTCTATCTTCTAGTTAGCTTTTTCTAAATAAAGCTTTCTTCGTCATCAATTAATTATCCTCCAATCATTCTTTTTCATCTTTCAATCAATTTTTTTCTCAATCAGTTAACTCATTTATCTATTCAATCTATTTTGTTACACCTCCAAATCAGTACTTCAACTATCAATTAGCATGTGAGTTCAACTGAGTTCCACCTATTGATCAATCAGTTCCACCTTTCAATCAATCCTCTCCAATAATATATAAATTGAGCATTCAATCTCCATTTTCATTAATCATGAACTTCCAATCTTTGTGTCGTTTGCAAGTTGCCAGCACAATATCTGAGACCATCACACCACAAAGAAGAGAAGAACAATGGAAGCTACATGCGATCATGGAATAGGGAGAATTAATTGATATATTTTACATTCCTATTTGCTTGATTGTGTTATTTCGTTGATGTTTGTTTTGATTTCTTTGATTAGATAGGGATTCATGATTTCCCTTTGATTCTAGTTGAATTTAATGATGAATTTTAGCAATGACATTTTGGTAAACTCGATGTGAATCAACGACACCCAATTTTTCATTTTAGTAGTGAGGGGTATCTTTGATTGGGGATTTCATCACCCCACAATGGTACTTCGAATTGGGATGCATTGGGGATATCATCTCTCCCAGCATACTCTCGAGTGGGTTTTTCGAGCCACTATATAAATGTATTGGTCATGCGGCTAGAGTGTTGAGTGAATTCGACGTATGTGGGGGCCTTCCCTGCACCGATAAGCTTAACTAAAGCATTAAGTGGCTTGCTCTGAGAATCCATCATTAGATCGAGATCCCTCTAAACTTACAATAAGAACCAACTTAGTAGCTCAAATCCTACGTTTATTGGTTCTGGGTGTGCAAATCATACCCCATAGATATCCTCCATGTACCTTGCATGATGAGACAGAAAATCCTCGGTGATAAGATCTTCAAATCTTTGGGGTAAGAGAGACTAGCATGCCTGAGAAGTGTGTGTCATAGTGTGGAGCCAGTGTTGCCAGACTCTCTATCTATCCATCTTGTTTTGGTATTTTCCTATGAGGCCCCTGTTAAATGGTTTCCACTTTCCAGCCTAAGATTGTCTTTTGTGCTTTTATGTGTATCGTTGTGTCAGACCAGTATTGACTTAGTATTTGGGTTATTTCAAGCCCTACCTTGCGTATCTTTGAATTCTCAAAGTTTTTTAGAACACAGTTCAGTCAACTATACTTATCTTCAAACAGTGTTTTCAGATTTGAAAAAATAGACTTGTCTTACAAACATAGTTATTTGAAATAGATTCTTCCTTGAAACATCAGATAGTCCAATAAAGTCCAAAATTTTGCATACTTGTGACCATAGGTGTTCTTAGAGTCTTTAGTCCTTGCATAGTCCTCATTACCATCCTTATTAGAGTCCTCATTTACATCCTTAGGATTTGCATAAGTCCTTGCATCATCCTCCTTATAGTCCTTATTTACATCCCTAGGTTTTTCATAAGTCCTTGCATAGTCCTCATTATAATTTAAGTCCTCATAATCTTCGCATATAGTCCTTGCATAGTTGTCATAATCTTCATGTAACTCCTTGCATAGTCATCATAATCTTTACATAAGTCCTTACATAGTCATCATAATCCTCGCATAAGTCCTTGACCAATTGTCATAATCCTCACATAAGTCCCTGCACAATTTTCATAATCCCAGTCTTATTCCTTACATAGTCTTCATCCTCATAAGACATAGAGTCAAATCATTATCTCCATTTTGCATTATCTTCAAAATTAGGTTGTTCCATAATCCAAGTCCATAGGTTGCATTTTTTTTCTTTAGGATTTCATATTGTCATTCCTTAATCCAATTTGTCAAAAAGTTCCAAAAACATAGGTTGCATTTGTCATCCTCAGTTGCATTTGTCCATTTTCAATATTCTCAAAATCCAAAAAAATAAAAAATAGGGTTTCACTTTCATCCCTTAGTTGCATTGCATTTCATCCCTAAAGTTCAAAAATCCAAAAAAAAATGGCATATAGTGCAATGGTTGAAAAAAGCTCTCAAACTTCTAGGAGACAACATTACCCTTGTCAATCTTCCAACTTTCATGGGACCATGTCATTGCAACCAAATAATCGATTATCTCAATCCAACATATACATGTCCCAAAATGTGCATCAAACTTATCAGGAACAAACAAATGTCATACCTATTTCTCCATCACTTGAAGAGAAACTAGTTCGAGAAATAGAGATCTTGGAACAAAATGTTAGAAAAGGAAAAGACAGTAGATCCCAGATGTTCAAACTATTTCAAAAATTTGGAGATCCCATTACAAACCTAGAGCTAGTTGATGTGCGAGCTCTTATTATGAAATCAGACATACCAGCTATTCTCACACAAATAAACATGATAAACCAGTATCAACAACAAACACATCCAACAATGCAAGTCCATCAACCAATATAACAAACAACACAACTCTCAACACCACAAATTGTGCAAACAAGTCAACCACTACCAAAGTCACACACAATCACATAGTCAATTTTGCCTTTGGTCACATCACATGTCTGTGAATATCTTCCTAGATGTCTTCAAATACACCACCAAGGGTGTCCCAAACAAATGCAAGTGTATTTACAAACATGTCACCCTTTGGACATCAATCAAACATGGTCAACGTGTCACCTATCATGCAACAAGGTCATCTACCCATGTCTAGCAATGACTCTTCCCATCAAGACTTTTCACCTCAAGTAGCCTCCATATCTTCCACCATTTCCTCATACTCTAAAGTCACACAAGAGTAGTCCACACCATTTTTATCTAATAACGCAACCTCCCAAGGGCTATCCATAATACGACTCCAATCTAATCCAATTCATGATGCTAGTCATTTCCATACTTCATAAATTCAAGACTCAATCACATCATATACTCCTAATATAGAGAGTATCATTCAAAATCCTTTCTCATTAGGCCAATATGTTGAAACATTCCAAAAATATCCCATGCATATCCAAACTCCTTCCTCGTGTCAAGAGGATGATCCAAAATTAGAAGAAATGAGTCCTGAAACAAATAAAGATCAAGAACAAACTCTTCCATTGTACTTAATTTTTTATCAAGATCCCACTGACCAAGAATCTTATGATGATCCCCTAGCTCTTTTCTATTCTATTCATAATGATACCCTTCCATCTCAAGAACAAAGTGTCATTTCAAGTCTCATCCAACATCCACCTCCTAAAAAAGATCAAGACATCCCTTCCATTCTTCCCAATAATCCATTTCCAAGTCAAGATTAAATTATTCCTTCACCTTCATGTCCTAAGCAAGATCCCATTATTTCTCCAAATCCTAATTAAGATCCCTCCATCCCTTCATATACATTTCATAATCCTCCATGTTCCTCACAATATTCCCTCTCAAATGAACTTACCATTTCTCCTAGTCCCCCTTATGATCCCAATCCCTCTACACAAGTTTTGCATGAACTCCTTATCAATGAAATCACTAATCCTGATCATTCTACAGAGAAAAATTTATCAATGATTGTGTATGAGCCATTTTCACATGCCAATATGGTGGTAGAACAAGAATGGCATCAACAAATGAAATCAACACCTAAATTATTCCATCATCTTCTTCAAGCACAAACATAACACCATCTAATGAGATCAACACTTGGTTGACTTCATCATCCTCTTCAAGTGCATCAATAGAAACATGCATAGCACCTACTCATGTCACAAATTCAGAACCAGAATCTATTTGTCTCATACTCCCACACTTGATAGAATGGGGGCATGATAATCTACCACAATTGGATTTCTTTGAAAATGATAAGGTTGTAGCTGAATTCAAGGGTTCCAGAGATGGATTTCTCTCTGATGATCCAAAAAAACCAAAAACTAAGGAAATCAACATTGGAGATGTCGAACATGTACACTTAGCTAAGTCCTTATATCTTATTGAAAAATACATCTTTATCTGACTCTTCAAACAAAGACCAATGAACTACCTACACAAAACTCCCCGACCCTATGAACAACATGCACCTTAAACAATACTCTATCTAAGGGATGGGTTAGTTTAGGTTTTTCTTTCTGCATTGCATCTCATTTTATTCAAAGAACTACATTGCATATAGTTTCTTTCCAAGCACGTCACATTCACAAATTTCATGGCATAAATGTTTTGCATTAGCATATATTAGCATCAATAAAACAAGGCAACTACCCAATTTTATCATTTGTTTGCATTCAAGAGAAACAAGGGTCATCTCCTTTCTTAGATATTTGGACATGAAGTCTTTGAGGTCCTAAGGTCATTCATTTTCAACATTACCCTATGATGACGCTTTACTTATGGTTGGGTAGTGATTTCAATATTTGAGACTTGTGAACGCAAAATATATCAATTACTATATCTCTCACACATTAACAAAATCTCTAATTCATTCTAGACACCTAGTTGATCATATGATTGGTGAAAAACCTAATATTCTACTTTAGCGCCACTGTAATTGTCACACCCAAGTAGGTTTCATTACTTACAAGTCAAGGCAAGAAAATAAAAAAGAAAAAGTGATATGCTAAATATTCATTTTAAGGAAAAAGAGAAATGATATATAATTGAAATATCACGCATATAAAGTATGACAAAAAGCTTGACTATGGGAACACATGAGTAACTCCATCAGGGCTATGAATGCCTCCTGACAATGGAGCAATATTTGAGAAATTGCAGTCTATAACCTCTTCGGAGCTCTAAACACTTGTTGGTAGCGAGGCTCTATTTAGGATGTTTTTGAAGTTAGAATAATCCATGTAGCTAGTCATATAGGATGCTAAGGATCTTTAGTGAACACAAGAGCAGTAATTAACTCATTTGCACACACATGGACAAAAGAAGATCAAAGTTTCAAGAACCAATGGGGTAGTTTTCCGCATCTTCATTTGTAAATCCTAGTCACCAAGTGTGTTAATTTGGATGTTCCAAGGGACCTTAAGGATCGATTGATTGTTTATCTATAAAATATTTTGTACCTCCAATTCAATTGCTATATTACGAAATACTATAAAAACACAACCATCCTTGTTCGAATAGAAAATGCATCTTCATCATGCATATTGCATTAACATAGGTCATATTAAAAATTCATTATCTCTACATGCATTCTACAAATCATCATGTCATAAAGGTCTATATATTGGGGGCATAGCTAAAAAAATCCCAAAAAATCATAAAAAAGTCTTGAAAAATTTCTAAAAATCATAAAAAGTCCTAAAAAATCCTTAAAATCCTAAAAGATCTTGAAAGAAAAAAATTCCAAAAAACATTGGGAAAACACAAAAATCTAAAAACATTGAAAAAATAAAAATCACCCAAAAACATTCAAATATTAATCCACAAAATCCAAAAAAAATCATAAAAAGTCTTGAAAAAACATTCAAATATGATCCACAAAAATCAACAAAAAACAATAAAAAATCAATCAATCAAAAAGCTTGCAATAAAATATCTCGCAAGAATCAAACACCCTAGCAGATATCCAGCAAACTCTTTGCATGAAGTTAACAAAGGATACAACTATCTAATCAAACATTTACAAGCAACTTATCAAATTGTCTTATCAATCGTATCATATCCATATCAAGTGATCATTATCTTGTCTTAAATAGAAGAGGATACACTCAAAATCAAACAAGTCAGTCTTAAATGGGGTCCACAACTTTTTGAGATTAGACCTTATCAACCATCACATCAAGCAACTTAGACTGAAGGCGTAGATCACTATAGTTGCTAAATTTGGTCTGGGTCAATCTCGATCTTTTATCATTTGGTGACAGATTGTGTTCCTACACTACTCAAGGATGTCCACAAGTGACTAGAGGAACCATGATGGGCATTATCTTTTTTTTTGTTTGTTGTTTGTGGTGTGAACCAATGAAGTTCTAGGGAAATTTATCTAGTGGGTGTCTATGATAAGAGAATTAATATTGTGAATGTCACACATACCTCACACCTACTGTAATTCCCAGAATGGAGGGTTTCACTCCTTGTCTGCTACGTCTTTGTTTCTTCAACGAGACATCTTTACAATGGAAGCTACATTCGATCATGGAATATGGAGAATTAATTAATATATTTTACATTTTTATTTGCTTGATTGTGTTATTTTGTTGATGTTTGTTTTGAATTCTTTGATTAGATAGGGATTTGTGATTTCCCTTTGATTCTAGTTGAATTTAATGATGAATTTTAGCAATGACAGGGGGTTTAATTAACTAATTAAAACTAAGAGGCCAAATTAGTCAAACTAACATCCATAAACCTCAATTCAGTCAAATTAAGTCAAATTAGGTCAAATTGGGTCAAATTGGACAAAAATGGGAAGAATTGGGAGAATTAGTTTAGTAAAGACTATGCACATGATATGTTAAAAATAAGAGACACGGGGGTTGACCATTTTTTATTGTCTACATTTTTCCCCTCTTTGAGACAATGAAATTTTGAGCGTTATTTCAAAGAAAATTGAAAAAATGATCATGCCCAAGCAAATCGAGGGATGGAGGTAGGATTCCCCCTTGAGAGATTGTTTATGTATGAAAGAAATGAATGATCGCTCGAAAGAAGAGAAGAATGGTTAGTAAGAAGTAAAGAATGTTAAGTGATTGTAGAAAAGGGTTGATTGATATCAAATGAAGAAAGTCTCAATTGATTAGATAGAATAGACAACATGATAATGATTGATTTGATGAATAGATAGAAGAAATGTTAGCCAAAAGAAATGCAAATGAGTAGTGAAGAAAGATTAGTGTGATGAAATCTTTCTTTTACAATTGCAAATAGTAAGTGAGAACCTTTATTTGATATGGAAAAATGGATGTGGTGCACCATGGCAATGAAGGCCAGGGCAATAATGAAATCCCTTTATGTAAGATAGACACATTGCAAACAAGGAATGGTTCAACCATCCTAAGATATTATGTGTGTCAAAGGTCAAGGTATGTGAGGTAGCCACAATGTGGATGTGTCTACACAAACACCCCAGACATACTTGCCCTAGAATTTTATGAAACACTCCACAAATAGAAAATGAAAAACAAAAAAGACTATGAGCCATCCTGGCCACTCTAATTCACTCAATGACATCATCGAGCAATATAGGATCATGATCAAAGATAAATCAATGAAAGATTATAAGATGACCAATTTTAAACAAGTCAAACAACCATTCTAATCTTTGTTATCAAAGTGATAATGTGTGTTTGATGATAGGACAATCATGATATCTGGTTTCAGGGAATGTAGTACCCCGTCTAAGATAGGACACAGTCTAGTTTCAAGTATACCACACCCTGTATAAGACCCATGATAATGTTGAAAATGACCAATGATATTGATCTTGATTGATTGATAAGACAAGTTGACCATTTTGAATGCTTGGTTGATTAAAAAGTTCATCTATTAATGTATGATTTGGTAAGCGTAATGTTTTATCTATTTTTTGTTCGATGTCTGCTCAAATGTTTGTCTATGTACAAAAGAGCCAATTTATTGATAGAATGAAAATGATTGTTTTTGGATTTTGATGTTTTCCAATTTTTAGGGTTTTTGAACTTTTTTTGTGTGTGTTTTTCAAGACATTTTACAATGTTTTTGTGTTATTCTAGGACTTTTTTGAATGTTTTTGGATTTTTTCGGGACATTTTTAAAATATTTTTGTGACTATTTCAGGAGATTTTTTTAATGTTTTTGGATTATTTTAGGACATTTTTTTAATGTTTTTTGGATTATTTTGTTTTTTTTGGACTTTATTTGATTTTTAGTTATTTTTTTAGGACTTTATTTGACTTTTATGGATTTTTTAGGACTTTATTTGATTTTTATGGATTTTTTAAGACTTTATTTGATTTTTTATTAATTTTTTCAGGACTTTATAAGTTATTTACATGTCATAGCTTCCAAGTTGTTTACTATGATAGCTTCATCAATTCACCATGACAAGGGATTTTGGCCCCAATTGAGGTCCAAAATATGTACAATGAACAAGACAAAAAACATATGTATAGGGATTGTCAATCGAAGGGGAAAAGACATTTGTGTTGACCAATCACAAGCTTAGATAGGGAGATTGGATCAAATCAAAATGGATGGGTGTGATAATGCTTTGTGTTATGTATAGATAGAAGTAAGATAGATGATAGAGAAACCACCTTGATACACATGGTGCCTATTTACCAAATTTTCACCATGGTACTTGTCCAAAGTGCCCGTTTGCCAGGTTTTCACTAGAGGGTGAATGATTTTTCTTTTTTTCTTTTTTGTATTTTTGTATTTTTGTATTTTTCTTTTTTTTTGGTACTTTGTTTAGGATCATATTGAAAAAATGCTAAAAAGGACTTATGTATAATACTTCTAGAGGTGCATGTTGTTGACAGGATCTAATAGTGGTTCTCCCTCGGGGGTTGCAAGCTGATATGCACCTGAGCCATATGTTGCAATGACAATGAAAGGCCCAACCCAATTAGGCTCAAATTTTCCCTTGATAATATCAGTAGACTATGAATTATTAGGGTTATCTTTTAGGACCAAGTCTCCCACTTCGAAGTGTTGCCATTTGACTTTTTTATTATAAGTGTGACGGAGATGGTTTTGATATGCCTATAGATGAGTCAAAGTTCTCTGACGCCTCTCATCTAACATTTCAAGTTGGTGCAGCCTAGACACTCAGTATGCTTCATCATCAATCAAGTGTTGCAAAGAGACTCATAGTGATGGAATTTCTACCTCCAAAGGTAGAATAATCTCTACACCATACATAAAGGAATAAGGTGTTGTGCTAGTAGGAATGCAAATGGAAGTGTGATATGCCCATAAAGATGGATTTAAATACACATGCCAATCACAACCAACATCATTAAGAACCTTTTTGAGTATTTTGATGATTGTTTTATTTGATGCCTCATCTTGGCCTTTACTCTATAGATAATAGGCTGTAGAGAAGTGATGTTGAATATGGAACTTCTCACGGAGTTCTCAGACATGTTGATTCTTGAATGGATTATAGTTATTAGTGACTATTTCAAGTGGAACCCCATATCAACATATGATATAATTTAGGATGAACTTAGCAATTTGTATGCTAGTGATGTAGGTCACATGTATAACCTATATCGATTTAGTAAAGTACTATGTTGCAGTTATAATAAATGTGTGTCCATTCATAAATGTTGGCTAAATCTTTCCAATGAGGTCCAATACCCATTGAGAATAACTCGTTGAATCTCTTGTGCTAGCACATGAATCAAATCTCCATGCATCTAGCATATGTAACACATTTTTGCAAAATCATGGGCCTCTTTTTCTATTGTAGGCTAGTAATATCCAACTCATACTAATATTTTGGCCAAGATCAGACCATTGAAATGACCCCCACATATACCATGATGAACCTCATGTAAAGTCGTTTGTGCTTCATCAAAATCCAAACACTTGAGGAGGGTTCAGTCAAAGGATCGACGATAGAGGGTATCGTTGATGATGACATACTTGGTTGTTTGGCAAATTAAGGCTCGACATTGGTTTTGGGAAATGTTTAGTGATATAATTTGGGATTTCAAATAGTCATATATGTCTTGATATCATGGGGAATTGGGACTAACAATCATACAAACCAGTTCTAACTGAGGAATCTTGAAGGATGGAACCAACAATTGTTCAACCAAAAATTCACATCTCTCAATATTTTGTGGCACATCTAACATGAAAGCAATTGTCACCATGGAATTTGCTAATTTGTTTTGTAATCTAGGCACTTGACTTAATTTTATGTTAACAAACTTTGTTTTGAAAAATTCTACCAGTTGTTTATAAGGAAGTAGCTTCGCATCATTTGTTTCATAGTTATCATTAACTTGTTAGACCACAAGTTGGGAATCCACATAGACATAAAGATGAGTAATATGTCATTGTACTTCTATCCTCAATCGTGTAACCAAAGTCTCATATTCTGCAATATTATTTGTATAATCAAAAGTGATTTGTTAAGACTTTAAAATGGCACCTCCTTGGTGAGTAACAAACAAAATTCCCACTCCTAAACCAAATTTATTATGTGATCCATTAAAATATAACAGCCATTCATCAAAAGAATCTATAGAAAATAGTCTCATCAGGAAAATCCATTAGAAAGGGGTGATCATCTTGGATTGGTACATCTACAAGTTGATTAGTGATGACTTGTCCTTTGATTGCCTTTCTATTGGTGTATTCAATATCAAACTTTCTTAAAATTATTACCCATTTTGCTAGTCAACCAGTAAGGATAGCTTAGTTGAGCAAGTATTTTAATGGGTCTATTTGGGCTATCCAAAAGGTCTTATGGTTCAACTTATAGCGTCAGAGTTGTTGTGCTACAAAAACAACTGCTAGATATGCTCGTTCAATGGTAGAGTAGTTCAATTCATAACCAATTAATGTCCAACTAATATAATAAATGTCTCTTTCTTTTCCATCTTCATTATGTTGCACTAAAAGAGCTCCAAGAGATGTTGTGATTGTAGAAATGTACAAAATAAAAGGTTTTCCTTCATTGGGAGACATTAGGACCGACGGTGCCAATAGATAATCTTTAAGCTATTGAAATGATTCTTAGCATTGTTTTGTCCATTTGAAAGCTACCCCTTTGTGAAGCAGGTGTTGAAAGGGGTGGGGTGAACCCACAATAGTGGGTTACACCTTTTTGCCAACTTTGACACTTCAATTTTAATTTTTAGAAAAAACCTCACATTCAGACACTTATTACTGCTAAACTATAAGGAATTTGTAGATGATGTGAACTAGTGATTTGTGAAATTTTGTGTGTAGATTCTAAATATTATTTTTTGAATTTTTTTTGAATCAATTTATTTTCATTTTTCTATCTCCCTCGAAAACTAGTTTTTTACAAAAGAAAACATTTTTAAAGAGTGATATTCATTTGGTATGGCATAATGTTTTTTATAAAATAGATATGAATGTAATTATTTTTAATTTAGTTTTGTGACATCCATATCTAATGTTTCCAATTGGTTTCATAACATTATATTCAATATTTCATATTTCATTAAGTTTTGAAGTCGAGTTAGCTATAATTTTGACATATGTTCATTTGGTTGATCATAACTTATTGTGTATGTATCCAAATTCTTTTTTTTTTTGGTTGGAAAGAGGACTTCAATACCTAGTGCATAGATATTTTTCAGAATTTTTTTTCACTTATTTACTACTTTTCCATAACCGTTGAACTTGGAAGTTGATGTTCAGTATGAAACCTATGTTTAGTTAATCTAAAAAAAAAAAATCATAATAAACTCTTTATATATTAAAATAATAGTCATTAGAAATCTTGCTTTGAGTACTACTATCATGCATTTGGGTTTGTCAAAATTCGTCCATTTGAGCCCCCAATTTGAGCTTCGAAGGCCAAATATCTGTAGAAACCATGAGAGGTTTGGGGGGAGTCCAAAACTAAGCACTTTCAATAGAACATGTGTTCTATCGAAGGGGGTTCAATCGAACCCTTCTTTTTTGGGTTCGATCAGAAGTGGGTTTCAATCGAATGTGTTTTTTAAATTCGATCGAAAGGGGGTTTCGATAGAACATGGCTAAATTTGAGTTTTGGACAAAAGAGTTGATTTTTTTCATTCAAAAAAGTGTAACCCACTATTGTGGGTTCACCCAGTGACACTTGTCAACTAACTATGCTATATATAAACCTATGAATTAATTGCAATTTATCTTGAAGGCTTCTTAGCTAAGAAAGATTGGTAGGAGAAGGCATATCTAGAATTTCTTTGACCTTTGTAGGGTTGACTTCAATACCTCTTTGAGAAATAATGTAGCCTAATAGTTTGCCAGACATAACACCAAACACACATTTTTTTGGATTCATCCTAAGCTTATATTGTTCCATTCTATCAAAAATCATGCCAAGAATACCAAGATGATTATCTCTAGTAACTAGGGTCTTGATCGACCCAAAAGATGAGGTAAAGGTACTTGGGGGAGATTCTTTCCCAAGCACAAAAGCCAAATGATTAATTGATTAAAGATGAGGCCTAAATAAAACTTCACAAGATACAAAACCTTAGAGTGAGGATTTGATTTGGATGATTGATTGATTTGATTAAGGTTGGATTGGTTGATGTTCTAAGTCCTTAGGAAAGGTGGATGATGAAAGCTCAAAGGGGAATGATAGTGATGACTAGAAGAAGATGATGATGATTAGATTATTCTTGATAAGGAAATGACTCAATAAGTGATAGGTTAGGATGTCAAATTATATGAAGGGATGCAACCACCCTGATTTTGATGATATTTGGTGTATCGACTTAATTTTTCACCTCAAAAATTGACCTGCAACTTGTTAGTCTCTTATGAAAAATAAAATCTATAGAAACTCAAGCTTAAACCAATGAAACAACATGAAATAAAGTAAATAAAACAAATTATACCTTCATGGATTCTGTCTCATTGTGTCCTAACCCCATTGTTCTTGGTTGCATATTGATATTGCTCTCAGACAAGCACTGGTAGCTTCCAAGATGGCGAGTGTGGAATGGACTGATAGATGATATGTAAAAACTATGTGATAGTATACTAGAATGCTTATGAAAATGATTTATGCTAAATTGCTCAAAAACTCTAAAATGCTTAGACAAATGAACTCACAAATGCAAAGATTAAGACTCCTAGTTAACCTAGACTATTGGACATTGGGCTCAAAATACACTAGAACTCCCCTATCTATAGATTATTGAGTGCATAATATTAGGTGGCAGAGATCAATGGTCATGATTAAATCTTTCTTTTTGGATGGTTATGAGCAAGAGGGTAAAGGTTGAGAGGAATGGGGAAGGAGAAGATAAGTGTCACTCATCTCACCTTGACTGAGGGGAAGATTGAGAGAATCTAGGATTGGTTGGAGAATATTTAGGAATAGGGGGACAAGTGGAGATGGACTAGGGTTAGGTGGACAGAAACCTTCTCCAAGAATATAGAAGTGTTGGCACAAAAATAGGGAGGTTTCAAAGATTATGTGCATGTACACATTTTATTCATGAATATGGGAGTTGGAGATAAGTGGCTCATAAATGATTTATTTTTATTTGATTTTATTAATTTAAATTAGCCACATGATTAATGAGTTGGCAAAGGTGGAGATGAAGGGTGAGTTGGAAAGTGGTAATTAAATAATTATGAAATTATTTAATAATGGAACTATAGGATAGTGAATAGTGCACAAATATGATAAGGGATGATAATTAAATATTAAATATTTAATTATTTGGCTTAGAAGAAAGGGGGATAATGAATTAATTAATTAAATGTTTCAACTCAATTAATTAATAGAAAAATATTAAATACTAATGAATTAAATAAATTAATCTTTTCAAACTAATTATTTAATAGAAGAATAATTATTAAATAAATATAAAATATTTATTTAATTACTCATAGCCAATTTTATGTGTACGCATTTTGCCCCTCTTTGAAATGATGTTGAAACAACATTGTTTAAGAGATTAAATCAAGTCTCAATGATGCCCTTGATGATGATGAAAATCCTGATTGTGTGCCCCCTCGGGAGATTGATCGTGAAATTATGAAAAAAATTATTGAGGGATTAATCTCATGATAATTGATTGAAAAGATTTGATTAAAAATACTTGCCCTTAAATTAAATTTACTTTTGAAAAATAAATAAAATTGCCCCACTTTAAAAAATTAATTACCCCTTCAAAAAATCAAAAAGGTAAGAATAAAATTAACCATGGTCTCATTTTATCCTCATTTGTAATTTGTTAGCTTTTGGAGAGAAAAGAGAAATTATCTTGGAGTGCTGAGCTGGCAAGATGGTGATCCTATATGAGAACCACATATTTGAGCACCTTCATTGATATCAATGACCTTTTGAGTATGGCCCACTAGTGAGTGGTCTATCCCAAGCTTTGTTCTTTATTTCCGTACAAATTTTTCATGTTTTTCACATAATTTAGGGTAGTTTGGAAAATTTCTGATTTTCTCACTTTTGTTTCACACTTTCATTTCTTAGGTTAGTGCCTTTGTGTTTTAGGTTAGCACTTTTGTCAGTTTAGTGCATATGACTAGAATTTTAGTGCATTTTCTTAGTATGAGTGCATATGCTAGATTAGTGCTTTTTCTTGCTAGGGTCACACATTTGCCTGTTTGGATTGGGCATTTGCTTGAGTTCGCACTTTCGTGTGTTTTGGTCATGCATTTATGATATGGGTTAGCACTTTTATTGATTTCATGCCTATGTATATTGTGTTAATGCATTTGTTTTGTTGGACAGTGCCTTTGTTGAAAAATGAACTTTTTTGATTGATGCAATGTTTAAGTTCACTATGATGGATTTGATTGGACATTTGATGCTCAAGTTTGATAGATTGATAGACAATTGATGATGATTGATAAGATTGATTGAAGATGTGATTTATTTGATTTGATAGATAGATTGTTGATTGATAAGCAATTTGATTGCTTGATAGATATTTTGATCGATAGGATAATTGTTTGTTGTAACCATGTTGATGGTTTGATTAATTTGATAGGAGCTCTAAGAGATCAATTTTGCTAATGAAGAGCTTGATATGTTTATCAGTTTATTAATAGCGTGATTTGCTTGATAGATAAGCTTTGCTTGAAATGTTTTATTGATAGGATAGATGATTGATAGACAAACTTGTCTGAAACAGGAGAAATTCCTGGGGATACACCTCTTGTTTCCAAAGTTGTCCTATCTTGAGATTAGACACATTGATTCTTGTGGTTTGCATCATCTCTTGTATATGCCTAATATCATGCATAATAGGGGTCTTTTGACAACATTGGTTGAGAGATTGCATAGCGAGCATAACACATTCCACCTACCCACTGCTGAGATCAGTGTTACACTTGAGGATATGTATGGGATCTTGCATATCCCTTTTACTGGCGAGCTTGTCCAGTATGACTACCAGGATTTAGGAGGTACTGAGGCATACAGGGCAGTTTTTGGAGATGAGAGAATTGATGGTGGGGAGATCAAATGGGAGGATATGATTATGCATTGTGAGACTCTCCCAGTTATACTTGCAGGTTTTATTGGTGGATACATCTACCCAGATAGGAGATCATGAGGGTTTTCTATCAGATGGGGCAACATTATTTAGAGCATGATGGAGCACCGTACTCGATATGCATCGAGTGTTTGCATGCTTGTACATCTTTTTCATGATTTACATCAGGTCATTTATGATGGTGGAGCTAGTCTATCTACTAGATGCACACTCCTCTAGATCTGGTGTTGGGGGCAGATTGATGTCACATGGCTAGTGCATGATAGAGTTTGAGGAGATGGTCATTCTTTTGTTTACTTGTACAAAGGTATCACTACTCAGCATAAGCTGGGTAAGCTAGAGTATTAGAGATGGGTTCTTGATTCTTTAGATATAGTTATTAGGTGACCATATATACATTATGAGCCTTGGTTAGAGGATGCTTGTGTGTTACCATTGATCTTGTAGAGCATATATATAATTGGTCGCACTCCTTTCATCATTGAGAGATAGTTATTTAGTCAGATTTTGAGACAGTTCAACTACATTCAACATATGCCTTCTAGTGTGGCCATGTATGCACGAGAATACAAGGACATGTGAGATTGGGGTCTTTCCTTGTCTTTTGATGTAGCATACATAGATTTTTTGGTTGTTCTCATGGTGGCTTATGATTTGAGACCTCATATTCTAGATGTGAGTATTATAATGGATTGTGCATAATATCTTCTTAGTCATCCATTCCTTCACATTACTGGACCTGCAGACCCTCCTCCCAGCTCAGGAGGTGAGGAGTCAGATTCTGATGATCCTATTGTGAGGAGGTAGAGATAGAGACAAGAGCTCAAAGCTTCTCAAGAGGCTAGGGGATATGATAGGGATGATGGTGATGATGGTCACAGAGGAAGGAAAGGATGGAGATGAGGTAGGGATAGAGTACATGGTGGACCTTTCGAGCAAATTAGTTGGGTTGGCAGGATAGGGAGACCACTTCTTATGGCAGGTAGAGATGCAGAGTGGTTTGGTGAGAGGGATAGAGGGAGGGATATAGGTAGAGGTAATGGAAAGATTAGATTAGCAAGGGGACTACCCTCTCCTAGATTGGGTAGAGGCAATGGATCAGATAGAGGTCGGGTGAGAGGGATCGATTTTGGTCAAATCCATCTAGATCTCAAGTTCATAGTAGTGCAGGGAGGTTGGGATGAGGAGGATTTAGACTACCATGTGCTATTGGTTCATCGACGGATCATGAGATCCACATAGGGTCAAACTCTAGCTGGTGGAGAGGTAGGTGAGGTGGGTGGTGATGAGGCTATGTAGGATACACCTCAGTAGGAGACTATGGATGATCTCAAAGCACAAATTGATGAGCTGAGAATGTAGGTACAAGCTCTCACCCTTGAGAGAGATAGAGAATTGAGGAGATACCAAGATGCACAAGGTTTACTCGATCATATACAGGAGTTTGGTTTTGGTGCACTCTCAGCCGATACTGTCAGAGCATTATTCTGGCATGGGAAGGTGACTACACATTGAAAGAGATTATATATGAGGATCTAGTCTCAGAGAGCTAGAGAGAGGCAGCTATGTGACTACCCCATTACCAGGCAGGATGGATACCAATAGTTTTGGGGTTATGGCGCCTCCTCAAAGGGATAGAGATAGGGATCCAAGAGCATGTCCATTTGGTGGGTCTTCTCATCCACCTCCATAGAGATAGACAGATTCGGGTGGTAGTGGCACTAGACACCTTTTATTTATCTCTTTTGAGACTTGATTTGCATCATGGGATATTGTATTTTATTGATTATTTCTTTGTGATATCATTGTATACTTGGACTTTTTTATGTTCATGATGATATGTAGACATGGAATTTATATGATGCTTTGATTTGTGATTTATTATGCATGATACTTTGATGATAATGACCTCTATTCATTGATTACATGGACGATGCTATTATAATTTTTCTTTCCTTTATGTTTTATGATGTTATTTATGAAATGATGTTACCTATGATTATATGATCTATATGATGTTGATGATTTACATGATCTATATGCATATGAAAATGATTCTATTATGCTTAATTTAAATGATTAAATGCAATGATCTATATGAAAATTCTTATAATGATGACTTATGCAATGGGTGTTTATTTC
Source organism: Cryptomeria japonica (assembly GCF_030272615.1). Lineage (NCBI taxonomy): Eukaryota > Viridiplantae > Streptophyta > Pinopsida > Cupressales > Cupressaceae > Cryptomeria > Cryptomeria japonica. The sequence goes on from NC_081413.1 coordinate 3,201,855, forward strand.
TATTCCATGATGTACATGCATATGATGATGAAATGATACGAATGAGATGAATTTGACTTTGATTTTCTGATTTGGATGATGTTTATAGATGATAATGTAAATGCCTATGATGATTAGATGACAAGATAATAATGATATAATAATATGGTTAATGAATCTAAATGCAAAAATGCAATTGAATGAACCTAATGGATAAATGATTCTAAAGGAATTAATGATAACTAGATGCGAAAATGATAATAATAAATGAAACTAATGGAACTAATAATGATATGATCAATGCAAATTGTACTCTATTCAAACTAATGCAATCCTAATGCAATTAAAATTAATGCAACTACTTAATGATGAATGATGAATCGTATGATGATAATGCAAACCTAATGATTGAAAGGTGAAATGAACCTAAATAATTGAATGAAACCTAATGCAACTTAATATGATCAATGCAAATCGTTTTTATCTATACAAATATACTCAATCTTTATTCTGATCATTGATCTCGAATGAAATGGGATGAAATTCTTATAATGCAACCGACAATGAATGCTTATAATACAAATACGAATGATACTAATCTAAAATGATCTATCTTAAATGATACTGTCGTTCCTCACATGCTTTCTTGTAATAGTACTTGATTTCATCATTGAGATTTTAAATTGTTGTAAGAAAATACAAGCAACTTGACATAATGATTCAAGTTGTCCTGAGTACTTCTTACATGGATTTTGATATAGAAAGTTAATACAAGCAACTTGTTATGATAAACCAAGTTGATCTAAGTAATTCTTGCAGAACAAACAAGGATTATCCCCTTTCATGCATGACTCAGTACATCCTCCATGATCTTTTTCCGACCATATTCTTAGACAAGTACATACATTACTAAGAGATAAATTGTAGACAACAAACAAAGAAAATAATCATGCCCCATCATAGATCCTCTAGTCATGGACATCATTGAGTTGCATAGGATACATGATTAGCAAAAATTGAGATATAAACATTGAATCATGTGTGTTGCACATATGTTCTCATAGTCATTAACTGATATAATCATCTTGATGAATGATCAGTGATAATCATTCCTTACTTTCTAGTTGAAATCTTTGTATTTTGAGTTTCACAATTCAATTGTTACAAATGTCTTGATCTTCATTGCCTTATTGCTAATCATCTATTTCAAAACCCTAGGTGTTTTTAATTTTTCTAAGTTTTTGAATGTTTTTGTATTTTTTGAAGCTTTTAAAGATGCAAAGGTTTTAAGATTTTGCCCCCACTAGAAACAAACTTTATGATGGATATTAAAAAGGATAATCCAAACCATGGTAGGATGCGATGCAGATATGATTGAATTTGATAAAATCCAAAACAAAGACTATGCTAAGTATGTCAAAGATTGATAATTGTTGATAAGATGCAAATTTCCAGCTAATCGTTCAAAGCAAAGGATGCGATAGATGAAATGGATAGATGCAATAGGAATGATAGGTGAGCAAAGCGATCTCATAGATGGAAGAACCCACTTTTCAGATAGCACTTGTTTACCAGGTTTTCTCTATCTAAATTTATTGCATTTTTCCATATATTTGAATTTTTTTTCTTGGACTATTTTAGCTATTTACACTGTTTTTGTATTTTTCTCTTTATGTTTTTTAGGAATTTTGCCACTTTTCTGATTTTTAGACTTTTTCTTATTTTTCACTATTTTTTGGTATTTTTTGTTGATACTTTTAAGCATAGAATTTCTTCAGATGCATATTATTGATAGGCTCATCGAACCAATCACCTTCTAGTGTAGATAATTTGTATGCTCATGAATCATATGTTGCTACCATGACAAAGGTACCCAACCAATTTGGCTCAAATTTGACTTTATTTTCTTAATCTTGTTGGCTGTGTGGATTTTCTCTTAGGACTAGATCTCCAATCTGAAAAAATCATGGCTTAACTCTGTGATTGTAGCTTCTCAACATCCTTTTTTGGTATTCTTTTAAGTGATCTGAAGCATTTTAGTGACATTCATGAATCAATTCAAGTTCTTGAAGTCTAGAGATTCAATGTTCTTCCTTTGGGATAAGACCTTTCAAGGACACCCATAGAGAAGGTATCTCTACTTCTACTAGTAATATTGCTTATGATCCATACACAAGGCAATATGGAGTTTCCCTCATTGGTGTACAAATTCTATTTCAATATGCCCATAGAAAAGGATTTAGCTGAACATGCCAATCTCTACAAGCTTCATTGACTATTTTATTCAAGATCTTTAAGATTGTTTTGTTTGATGCCTCAGCTTGATAATTTCCCTATGGATAATATGGTGTTGAGAACCTATATTGGATATGGAACCACTCACATAGTTACTTCATGTCTTGATTCTTAAATGGCCTCCCATTATTAGTGATGATGGTCATAGTGACACCATAGTGACAAATTATGTAGTTCAAGATGAATGATGATATTTGCTTTCCTGTCACCTTGGTCAAAGGCAACAATTAAATCTATTTAGTGAAATACTCAGTAGAAGTCAAAATGAACTTACATCCATTAGAAGATGAAGGATTTATCTTACCCACTAGGTCAAACCCACATTGAGATAATGGCCATGATCTTGCCATAGGATGCAGTTCTTGTGCTGGTGCATGGATGAGATTCCCATGGATCTGTCATTGTTTGAATTTATTGGCATATGTAAATGAATCTCTCTCCATAGTAGGCCAATAATAACCCAATTGAATAAGTTTCTTAGCCAGCATTAAGCCACTTGAGTGCATGCCACAAATACCTTAATGGACTTCATTAAGAACTTTCTCAGATTCCTCCTATTTGAGACACCTAAGCAGAGTGCTATCTAGACATCATCTATATAAATTATCAGCAATGATAGTATAGCGAGATGACTAACAGATAAAATTACTTTTTCTAATTGTAGGATAGGTCCGGGGGAAGGATATTCTCCTTCAGGTATCGATAAGTTTGTCTATATAAGGTTTGATCGGTTCCAGATATGTGGCAAATCATGTGGGTGTTCTGGGACTCAATAGTAGGATGCAAGATATTTTCTACTAGAAATTCATAATATTGTTGGCTCTCTTGAGTCTATAAAAGAGATGCTATTGTAGCCATTGCATATGTTGCTTTATTTTCACTCCTTTGGATCTGAGTGAATGATATTTCTTCAAATTGCTTTTAAAAATCTTCAACCAGATTTTTATAGGGCATCAACTTGTCATCCTTGGTTTGATAATCATCATTTATTTGGTTGATTATGAGATGTGAATCTCCATAAACATGTAATTCCTTGATGTTCCATTCAATGACCATTTTGATCCTAATGAACAATGCCTCATACTCTGCAGTGTTGTTTGTGTATAGGAATCATAGTCTATATGACTTTGGAATTGTGTGGCCTTGAGGTGTTATGAACAAGATTCTTGAACCCGATCCATGTTGTGTATAGGAGCTATCAAAGTATAACTCCCAAAAATTTGTGCTAACTGTCAAAATGTCTGCATCAGGAAATTCAATGTGCAATGGTGTGTCATCTTGCAGGGGTACTTCAACAAATTGATTAGCAATTACTTGTCCTTTGATAGCTTTTTGATCAACATATTCTATGTCAAACTCACTTAGTATCATAACTCACTTAGCTAATCTACATATCAATGTTGGCTTTCTTAGAAAATACTTCAATGCATTTATTTTTTCTATCAATTTTACAAAACAAGTCAGCATATAATGTTGCAATTTATGAGTTGCAAATACAACTACTAGGCATGTCTTCTTAACTAGTGTGTAGTTCATTTTATAGCCTACAAGTGTTCTTCTGATGTAATATACTACTCTTTCTTTTTCTTCTTCATCATGTTGTGCTAAGAGAGTTCCTAGTGATACATTTGTTGCCGAGATGTAAAGAAAAAATGGTTTCCCTTTGATCGGTGATACCGGTACCAAAGGATTTGCTAGATATTCCTTGATTTGCATGAAAGCTTCCTCATATTTATGATACCATTTGAATGGATCATTCTTATGTAATAAGTGAGTGAAGGGATGACATCTATCAACTAGCTGTGAAATGAATCTTTTGATTGACTACAATCTCCCTTGTAGAGAGCGCAATTAGCTTATGTTCTTAGGTGACTCCATCTCCATGATAGCTGTAATTTTTTCAAGGTCTACTTCGATTCCACGAGCTGATGTAATGTACCCAAGAATTTTTACTTGTTGGAATTCTCTAATACCAATTGTTAGACAAATCTAATACCAGGAGTAAACTGAGAGGGGGGTGAATCAGTTTACTAACAGAAATTAGAACTATTGCATATCATAACCTTTAAACTGGAGAAGAAAGAAACCAACACAATGGAAGATAGAACATGAAGGCACAGTGCACACAACACCAATATTTTTGACATGGAGAACTCGATAAATGGAAAAACCATGATGGGAAACCCCACCCATAATTAGATAAACTTCTGTAGCAATATGTGAAATAATTACAATGGGGATTGCACTTGCAATTAGGCCAACTGCCTAGAGATCATTGCTCATCACAAAAAGAAGTCTGACTGACTTACATAAAGATTACAAAGTATAATGAACTTATAAGATTCATCTTACCATGCTAGATAAGTTTTGGTTCATGCTCTAATAACCTTCACTATGTACCGGTTTGTTGATTCTCTATTCTGCCTTGCAATACAAAACCTTCTCAAACCTTCGCTGAATGATATAACATTTTTCACACATAAACCATTCTTGGATAATGCATACATAACCATCCCATCCATATCATGCCAATTACATGAATAAGTTACCTATAAATATGGATCATTGACCTTATTGACAAGGTTGACTAAACCCTAAACCCTAAACCCATAAACCCATAATTACAAAAATTACATCACACGGTACCACCAAACCAATAATATGATTTACATTACATAGAATGGACCTAAATCAAATATCAAAACAATTAACTCCACTGTAAATTTTGCTAAGACCAAAATCCAACATGCTTCACCAACTAGTAGAAACCCTCAGTGAAATAACATAAAGTTTAACCAGATCCAAATGGGACCATCATAACAGCACACCAGCCAATGCAATGCCACCAAATAGTTAGGACATGATCAAGAAACACCTTCAGTATGATAGAATCCTTTCCCATAATCCAAACCAAAATTGACTGACCAAATCACCAAATATTGCTTACCAGTAAAGCTATCCGGTACGAGGAAATACCAATTGGGAACAAAAGCGATAGTAACCGGAGCACCAGATCATGAACCAATAGAATATAGCAAGCATATAACCATCTAGAATAAGCATCCAAAACCAATTCCATAGATCAGATCATACCGGATCAAAATCATAACCAAAACCAAGATGATCACCAAGACTAACAAGGATAGGTACAACCAGGATAGCCTCCAACCGGGATACAATGTTGACATCAATGACAACACTAAATCAAATCCATCATATTGCCAACATTCCTGAGGTAACTCTGAATGTACATTTCTTTGGGTTCAATATTAACTAATATTGCTCAAGCCTATCAAAGATTTTGCCCAAGATCTTCAAGTGTTCTTTCCTTTATGATATTTTGCAAGTATGCCATCCACATAGTCTTCCATTAATGTGTGCATCATGTCATGAGAAATTGTTGACATGGCCCTCTGATAAGTTGCTCCTACATTTTTAAGCCAAATGGCATGACATTCCAATAGTAGGTACCCCATGCACAAGTGAGTGTTGTCTTCTCTTGATCTTTAGGGGCAATTTTTATTTGATTGTACCCCAAGAATCCATCCATTAAGGAGAAAATTTCATGTCCTACTAATAAATCTACAATTATATCAATGTTTGGCAGTGGGAAATCATCTTTGAGACATGTTATGTTTAAATTTCTAAAGTCAGTGTATACTCTTATGCTTTTATCTAGTTTTGACACTGGTACAATGATTGAGACCCACTCTATATAAGCGACAGGTCTTATGAAACCCACATCTAATAGCTTCTTTAGCTCTATTTTGACAAGGAGAGTAACATGTGGATGCATCTTCCTTCAATTTTTCTTAACTAGTTTTTCTTTTGGATCCACATTGAGGTGGTGCATGATAAGATCTGGACCAAGTCCTGGCATGTCTGTATAGGACCAAGAAAAATTTATTTGCCTTTGTTTGAATAACTCTATGTATTCTTTCTTTTCTTCATCTTATAATGATGCAATAGGATGAATGACCTTGGGATCCTTTGGTGTGCCAATGTTTATTCTTTTTGTCGGTTCTATCAATATTTCATATCTCTCCTGAAAAATATGTAGGGAGGGTGTCAAACCTTCCATCTTTTGGAACCTCAAGGAGGTTTTCACCATCAGATATGTCTTTTACGCTTCCTCTTGATTGATCTAGTGTTGCCAAAAAATAATTTTTAACACTAGGTCTTTTTCCTTGTTTTATCTCAATTTTGCAACTGGACAGTTTGGCACCCTCCTGCCTGCAAGAAGTGTTACTTGATTCACCAATGGAAGATATCTTAGGTGTGATTGGTTCAATGGCATTAAGATATACGACAAAGGCATGATCATTGGAAAAGATATAAAATTCAAGATTTTGAGTGTTTTCCCAATCAATCAGTTATGGATGAAGCATAGGTAGGTCATAGTCTTTGTCATCATTGGGTATTTCAATATGTTGACATTTGCATGAAGATTGCATTAATGAAATGTTATGTTGTCATTGATGTCAATTAACCAGTAATGATATTATTATAATATTGTTAGGTAATCAGTAGGTGAGTTTATGGAGTGAACTGGTATTGCTAAGATATGGAGAGTTGAACCAGTAAACCCTACCTATTGATTTGATAAACTCTAACTGATTAAGTTTGGTGAATTGGTTGTATTTGTTTATGATCTGATAATGAGCAATAATGATTATGAAATGTATGCATGTTGTATGAGAAGATTTTAAAATTATTTTTGGTGCATTGAGATAACGATTTTTATTTAGGGAATGAGCAAGTATATTGCATGTAATCCAAACCCCATGAAGAGTTACTGAGTTTGAGGAAGAAGTGATCAAGGAGTGGTCGAGGCTATCTTGAATGATGTGTAGAGATTACTATGTAATCTAATGGTCATACTTTAACCAACTTGTTTGTAATATCTATGAGAGAATTAGGTTTTTGTTGTGTTACTAACCTATTGATTTGTTTATAAGGTCGATGAGTTATTTTGTTGAAGAGTTGGCAAAAATTATAGTTGTGTGTGGTTGCTGAACCAGATGATGTATCTGCAGTTTGTGTAAAGGCAGATAGGAGCATGAAAAGGATCTGAACAAGCAAGTGTAGTGCTATTCAAATAGATCAACAAACTCTAGTTGTTTTCTAACAATTACAACAGTAAAATTCCCTAACTGGGTAAGCTCTAACAAGCTTAGTATTATTCAAATCCTCTAACAAGGTGGTCCATTAGCTTGGATTTCAAATCCTCTACTAAGGTTACTCCTCACAGGGTATTGCTTCTAATAGGGCATTATAGTCAATCCCTTAACTGGGTGGTCCCTAATAGGATTTGTTCTTAACAAAACTTTTGTAAAGCTTTAATAGGCTTGGCTCCTAATAGGGAAAACTTTAGAAGAGTTCAGAATACTTGTGGGTATTCATCCCCACCGTGGTTTTTCCCATTTGGGTTTCCATGTCAAAAATATTGTGTCAAGTGGTGAATGTTTTTGTGGTTATGTTTTCTATGGTTGAATTGCTTAGTTGCTTAATCCACTTTGATAAGTTATGTTAACCGACAACAATATGTTTACTTATGTCAAGTAAAGTATTTGGATGTTTGTGAGTTTCAAGTTGCTTACTATTAATCTGTTATAATAGTCAACCAGTTTAACTTGGCAGTGATATTGCATTTGCAGTTCAGTGGTTTAACTTGTCAATTTAAAGTTTGCTTTGAGTGGTTGATTCTAAGATTGGTGAAAATTTATTATCAGTTTTTCTATCTATTGATTCACCCCTGCCTCTCAGTAGTTAACTGAATCCTTATTCTTTCATCATACCATCAATTAGTATTAGAGATAATCTCAGGTCCTCTAAGGTCTAAGCCTAACAACTTGAGGTAAAGATCTTGTAGAACATGATGAAGAAGGAAGGTCTGAAGTTTAATAGAGAGAACTACAAGATATGGAGTGATAGAATGAAAATTTATATTAAGATTCTAGGAAGTCAATACTGGGAACATGCTGATACTCAATATGTTGCACCTAGTGGAATTATGACTGACGATCAGAAGAAAGAGAAACAAGAAAATAATCAAGCATTAGAGGCTATTATCAGTTCTTTGTCTGATGCAGAGTATGTAGATGTTCATGGTTTGGAGATTGCATATGAGGTATGGAAGAAACTTGAAGAGATTTATAATGCTGATGAGCATGTGACTATTGCTAAAGAAGAGAGTCTAAGAGGAAAGTTTGATGACATGTGGATGGTTGAAGGTGAAAATATACAACAATATGGTCAAAGGATAAAAGAGATAGTTGGTGAGATTAAGAGTGTTGATGGTAAAATGGAAGATGCCACAGTGGTTGGTAAGGTGTTGAGAACCCTACTACTGGTCTATGCTATCCGAGTTGCAGCCATTCAGGAGCTAAAGTCAATTGACAAAACTAAGGTAACCCTTGACTCCATCATTGGTAAGATTACTGCTTTTGAATTAAACGGTTATGATGGTAGTGTTTAGAAATCTGAATCTACATTTAGAGCTTCAGTTTCTAACCCATCTATGAGGAAAAGTAGAGATGTTAGTCATAGTTATGAATCTAGATCTAGCAGAGAAGTTGATGATGAAGATAGTTTGGTTGAGCTTGAAGCATTGTTGGCCAAGCGGTTTCCTAGAGGTACCGGTAATTACAAAGGTAAATTACCTTTCAAATGTTTTACATGTAGCAAGATTAGACAAATTACATCTAACTATCCTAATGGTGATAATGAGCACAAGCGAGAGAAGTTCAAGAAGTATAAGGGAAAAGGCAAAAGAGATTGTCTTATTGCATTTGATGGTGGTATCACTGATGAGGAATCTAATGGTGATGCTAATGAAGACATTGTTTTTGTAGCCATTAAAGAGGAGATATCTGATCAAAAGGCATTAGTGTCTCGAATGGATAATTCTGATGATTGGATCATTGATAGTGGTTGTTCACATCATATGACTGGTGACTGGAGAAAATTTCTTTCCTTGAAGGAATTTGATGGCAGAGTTGTGAGATTTGGTAATGACTCACCCTGCATGGTAAAAGGTAAAGGAACTATTTCTCTTAATGGGAAGAGCAGTGTAGATGATGTCTACTGGGTTGAAGGTTTAAATAACAATCTTTTGATTGTTGCACAGCATAATGATAGAGGATATCCATTGGAATTTAAGAATGGTATGTGCAAAATATATGGGAGCAAAGGTGAATTGATTGCAACCGGGAAGCAAACTAAAGGTAACCTATTTCACCCGAATCCTAAAGTCAACAACTATTTAATTGTAGAAGTAGATGATAGTTGGCTTTGGTATAGGAGATTTTGTCATATAAATTTTGATAACATTGTTAAAGTGAGTAAGTCCAAGATAGTGAGAGCTTTGCCTCAGTTGCTCTGTGTAAGGAATGTTAGCTGGGAAAGATGACATCCTCAACTTTTAAGAGAATATTTTTTAGCGAAACATCTGTTAGATTTGGTTCATACAAATCTTTGTGGACCAATAAGAACCAAAAGTATTCAAGGTGACAAATATTTTATGATCTTCATTGATGATTGCTCAAGAATGATGTGGGTCACATTCTTGAAAAATAAAATAGAAGCATTTATTAAGTTAAAGGCATTTAGGGCCTTAGCTAAAAAGGAGAGCGGTAAGAAGATAAAGTGTCTGAGGACTGATCAAGGTAGTGAACTTACTTCTAAGGAATTCACTAGATATTATGAAGAAAATGGTATCAAATGGTAGCTTTCTGCATCGAGGACACCACAATAGAATGGTATTGCAAAGAGAAACAACAGGTTAGTTCTTGAACCTTCTAGGACGATGTTGATACAAGGAGGTCTAGAAAAAACTTTCTGGAGAGAAACTGCCAGCACAACCATCTACACTATGAGCCGGATTTTGGTAAACAAAGGTAAGGACAAGACTCCTTATGAATATTGGTATGGTATCACCTAATGTTAGTTATTTTAAGATATTTGGTAGAAAATGTTTTATTAAGAGAGGTGACTATGTTAGCAAATTTGAGGCTAAAAGTGATGAAAGTATATTTCATGGTTACTCTACCAAGAGTAAGGCCTGTAAATGTTATAACAACTGGACATAGAGAATTATTGAGAGTGATGAAGTCTTAGGAGAAACTAGTGTGGAGAAAAAGGATTAAGATCCTTGCATTCTAATTTTGGAACTCGAACCGATGAAACCTGAAACTAGTAAAGAGTGTTGTTATCTAGTTCAACCAGAACAGGTAGATTTAGAAGAAGATGATGATAATGAAGAAGAAGAACCTAAAGATAATGATCATATTATTTTGAGGTATGTGAGACTCAATCACAATCCTAACTAGATTATTGGAGATAAGGATGTTGGAGTATTAACTAGAAGAAGAATTAGAGAGAATTCTTGCATGATCTCCACTATTGAGCCAAGAACTGCTAAGGAAGCATTTGGAGATGATCATTGGATTAAAACTATGGAGGAGGATCTTGATCAAATAGAGAAGAACAACACATGGACCCTAGTACCCACCAGTAAATAAAAATTTGATAGGTACTAAGTGGGTATTCAAGAACAAGCTGAATGAAGATGGTGTAGTAGTTCGAAACAAAGCTAGATTGGTTTGCAAAGGTTATGCACAAGAAGAATAAGAATATTATGGTGAGAATTTTGCACTAGTTGCTAGACTAGAAGGTGTCAGGACTTTACTTGTATTTGCAGCATTTAAGGGCTTCAAAGTATATCAAATGGATGTGAAGTCAACATTTTTTAATGGTATACTGGAAGAAGAAGTATACATTGAGCAGTTAGATGGTTATGCTTTGACTGATGAAAAAGACATGGTATGCAGAATACACAAGGCTTTATATGGGTTAAAGCAAGAACTGAGAGCATGGTATGAAAGGCTTCATTCACACCTGATGAAGATAGGTTTTTTAGAGAACCAGTGAAGATAGCAACATATATCTCAAATCTGAAGGATATAAAATATAGGTTAGCAAAGTTTATGTAGATGATATTATATTTGGAGGTAATGATGACATGAGCAATGATTTTGCATATGAAATGAAAAATGAGTTTGAAGTGTCTCTAGTGGGAGAGATAACAAATTTCATAGGCTTGCAAATTCAGCAAATGAAGAGTGGTATTTTCATCACACAATCTAAGTATGTGAAAGAGGTATTGAAGATATTTGGTTTGAGTGACTGTAAACTAGTTGGGACACCAATGGTTACAGGTTTTAAATTGTCTAAGGATGATGAATCCACATGTGTTGATGAAAAAGAGTACAAGTCAATGATTGGGAAATTGCACTATGTTGTTCACAGTAGACAAAATATAGCTAATGCAGTTGGTCTAGTTGCTATATTTCAAAAGAACCCTAAAGAAACACATTTTATAGCAACCAAGAGAATATTTAGATATTTGAAAGGCACTATTGACTATGGATTATGGTATCCATATGCAGGTAACTTTGACTTGAAGGTGTATACAGATGCAGATTGGGCAGGTAATGTTGATGATCGGAAAAGAACAACCAGTGGAGCATTCTTTCTTGGAGGAAGACTTTTTTCATGGAGTAGCAAGAAGCAGATTATGTTGCAGCTTATATGAACTGTACACAGGCTCTCTGGATGAGGCACATTCTGGAAGGTTTTAAGATGAAGATTTTAGATCTAGTAAAGATCTTATGTGATAATACCAGTGCCATAAATATTTCCAAGAATCTTGTTTTGCACAAATGAATCAGGCATATTGAATTGAAGTATCATTTCTTGAGGGAAAAAGTGTAGAGTAAAGATGTGATTTTGGAGCATGTTTCTACCAAGGAGCAGCTTGTAGATATCTTTACTAAACCTTTGCCTAAGACTACTTTTGAGTATCTTAGAAGTTAGCTAGGGGTTGTACCCCTTCATGAGGTCAATTGAGCATGATGTAGAGTACATTAGTCCTAGAGCTACTTGCAGAATTTTGCAATAGGATTGGTATAGAGTGGAGTTATTATATGGGGGGAGCATCATGTTGCAGGTTGTTGATGCTGAACAATGAAGTTTGACATTGCATGTTTTACTTTCACTTTGGCATTGTTGCCAAAAGGGGAGAAGAACTATGTGATTATGGAAGAAGAATTGTATGATTGACAGAGAGAAGGTCTATAGCTGGTAGCTAAAGGAAGACAAATTGAAGACAAGGGGAATACTGTTAGGACCCAAAGGCAACTGAGAGGGGGGGGGTGTGAATCAGTTGTCTATTAATTTCAACCTAAATATAACTTAACCAAACTTAGTGCATAATACCGGTAAACCAAACTTCAATGCCAATAGACAGTTTAATAGTTAATTGCAATATCGGTAAAGTTTAATGCATGAAACAGAAAGATAAAGAACATAAACAACACAAAACACAGTTATTTGTACGTGGAAACCCTGTAAGGGGAAAAACCACAGTGGGAAACCTTACCCACAATCAGATGATACTATTGCAAATAATATGTGTGTACAATATTCTCCACATGTAGAAAGGCCAACTGCCTAGAGCTCACTGCTCAATCACAAAATGAGAGTCACACTGACTACAATTGGATGGTTAAATCCAATGATAATGTACTGCTCAAAATAGCATCTTCATATGCTAGATTCATTACCGGTTAAGCTCTACTTGCCTTCTTTAGAACTTCCTTGAATCTTCAAATGATGTATGCATGTATAGCTCTGCTTATATTCACATATACCTTATTACAATCCTCTTCTATATCCTCATTTAATCTCACAAATGAGATCTTACATATATACCAAAACCTAAGACCAAATGTGTATTTCGGCTTACAAATAATATTACAATAAAATCAATTATAAATGAATCAATATGCAATACATTATGTCATCTCAATGCATTTACAATAATAACCAATCATCTCCATAACGTACTGTGCTAATAATGCTTGTCGGTCCATAACCTAGACCTATTTGCCAGTAACAACAAATATGCAAACCCGATTAGATCAATGATCAAATCACCCAAACAAAGTGTCCAAACAATTTCTTTGACATAACCAAGTAATCTCTAATTCATTCCAAGTGCCGATGAACAATATAACCTATCGATGAACTAGATACCAGTGACTATGCATGTCACTGAATCATGTCGGTGAACATAACCAAAGATCTCCAAGTGCTGATAGGTGTTGACAAGTGTTTACAAGTGTTGACATAAATGACAAAACTAATGCAACATATCCAAAATACCAACAATCTCCCCCTTTGGCATTGATGGCAACACAAGATGGAAAAACCATCCAAGTGCCAAAGTAGAAACGCCAAAAACCAAAAACCAACAATCTCCCAAAGAGATCATTAACCAAAAATCAAAATGCATAATATCTCTCCCAATAGGAATAATCTCTCCCCAAAGATAATGCATTTTTCCATAGATATCTCTCCCCCTTTAACATCAAATGCCAAAGCAATACAAAAACTAGATAAAACAGTTCATAGAACTTATTACAAAATACCAACTACTCAATTTATCCAACTACTCCCCCTGAGAAGTAGCTCTCATCATCAAAGTCAAAAAAAAAGGTTTCTCTGTTAATTTTGTCGATTTGATGCCAAGCATCAACTATCTAAGTCTCTACCGGTGAGGGTATAACTCCAAGCTGATCTCTAAGATATTCAAAAGTTTCCTTAGGCAAAGGCTTCATAAAAATATCTGTAATCTGCTCTTTAGTATTCACATAAACCAATTTCACTTCTTTTTCTTTAGCATTCTCTTTTAGAAAATTGAATTTGATTGAAACATGTTTAGTTTTGGAGTGAAATACCAGATTCTTTGATATATTGATTGCTGCCATGTTGTCACAGTAAATGGTTATAGGTTCTTTGCATTTTACCTTTACGTCCTTCAACATTTGCTTAATCCATAATACCTATGTACAATTAGTTTCTGCTACAACATATTCTAATTTTTCTATTGATAAAGATGTACAACTTTGTTTCTTGCTCAACCATGAAATTAGTCTGCTACCAAGAAAAAATGCTCCGTCGGTAGAGCTCTTTTGTCATTCACATCTCCTGCCCAATTTGCATCTGTGTATGCACATAAATCAAAATTTTCATCTTTAGGATACCATAAACCAAGATTTGTTGTGCCTTGTAGATACCAAAAAATCCTTTTCACTCTCGATTCATGATTTTCTTTAGGATTACTTTGAAATATTGAAATAATACATACTACATTCATAATGTCAGGTATTGTTTGTGTCAAATACAGTAAACCTCCTATCATAGATTTGTACCTTGTCTGATTGACAGGTGCTGATTCATCCTTCAATGATAGTTTATCAGTTGTAGTCATAGGTGTACTTACCGGTTTAGAATTTTCCATGCCAAATTTATTAAGTAATTCCTTCAATTACGTTGATTGATTTATGAATATACCTTTATCAGTTTGTGAAATTTGCAATCCCCAAAAGAATTTTATCTCCCCAATCATAAACATTTCAAATTCTTCCTGCATCTTATTAGAAAAGTCTTTACACAATTCATCTTCTCCTCCCAAAATGATATCATCAACAAAAAATTCAATAACCAAGATGTCATCATTAGTCACTTTGTAATATAAGTTGCTATCAGTATTACCTTTAGTGTAACCAAGCTTCAAAAGATATTTGTCCAATCTAGCATACCAAGCTCTAGGAGCTTGCTTCAATCCATATAAAGCTTTCCTTAACCTGCAAACCATATCTTTGTTATCTGTCAATGAAAATCCATTAGGTTGTTCAATGTAAACCTCCTCTTCAAGATCACCATTCAAAAATGCACATTTAACATCCATTTGATATACTTTATAGTTCTTGTGTGCTGCAAAAGCTAAGAATAATCTTACTGCCTCAATTCTAGCTACCGGTGCAAAGGTTTCACTATAATCAATTCCTTCCTTTTGAGAATATCTCTTACACACTAATCTTACTTTTTTTTTTATTACCTTACCATCTTCATTAAGTTTATTTCCAAATACCCATTTGGTTCCAATTACATTTTTGTCTCTAGGCTGGGGAACTAATGTCCATGTGTTATTCTTTTCAATTTGTTCCAATTCATCTTCCATAGCCAT
Source organism: Cryptomeria japonica (assembly GCF_030272615.1). Lineage (NCBI taxonomy): Eukaryota > Viridiplantae > Streptophyta > Pinopsida > Cupressales > Cupressaceae > Cryptomeria > Cryptomeria japonica. The sequence continues at coordinate 3,217,222 of NC_081413.1, forward strand.
AATCCAATGTTTATCTTCACATGCCTCATTAACAGTTGTAGGTTCAATTTGAGAAATTAAACATACCTCTTCATTTTCTAGTCTTCCTCTAGTCATAACTCCTTGATACTTGTTCCCAATTATTTGACATTCAGAGTGATTCAATCTTACATATTTCACTTGTTGTTGTTCTTCAGTCACTGTGGAATTCTTAGATGATGTCAGTGTGACTAGATCAACATTTTGTACTGGTGTACTCATTGTAGGTTTATTTGTGATAATCTTTATTGCCGGTTCAGAGTCCATTGACCTTGAATTACCTCTAATTTGCTCATCAATCTTCACATTTGCACTTTCAACAATTTTCTGCAATCTCTTGTTAAAACATCTATATGCCTTGCTCTTAGATGAATAACCAAGAAATATTCCTTCATCACTTCTAAGATCAAATTTGCCAATATACTCATCTCTCCTAATATAACATTTGCTTCCAAATATTCTAAAATATTTAAGAGTAGGAGTATTACCAAACCATAGTTCATGAGGGGTCCTACCGGTTTCACCTTTGATGTGAACTTTGTTGAATGTATAAAAAATTGTATTGACTGCTTCTCTCCAATACACATGAGGTACGTTTTCTTCAGATATCATGCTTCTGGTTGTATCCAAAATAGTTTTGTTCTTTTTTTCCACAACTTTATTCTACTGGGCTGTCCAAGGTACTGATAATTGTCTTCTAATTCCATTCACTTCATAGAATGTATTAAATTCCTTAGATGTGAATTCACCTCCTTGATCTGATCTCAAACATTTGATTTTCTTACCAGTTTCATTCTCTACCATTACTTTGAATAATTTGAATTTCCCAAAATCTTCTGATTTCTCCCTAAGAAAAGTAACCCAACACATTCTAGAATAATCATAAATGATTAGCATAAAATATCTATCTCCTTGTAAACTTCTAGTTCTTGCTTGACCACATAAATTAGTATGAATTAAGTTAGGAAAATTATTATATTTTTCTGGAATACTCTTAAAAGTTGTTCTAACTTGCTTTCCAAATTGACATTCCTTACATACTAGATTGTGAAGTTTAACAATCTTAGGTAAATCCCTTACTATCTTAGTTGTACTAATTTTCACAATGCAATCAAAATTTACATGATAAAGTCTCTTATGCCATAACTGTCATGCCCAAAATTTAGGGCAAAAATGGAACAAATTTTTTTTTTAAAACATACTAATTAATTAACAAGTTCACTCACACGACAAGCGTTATAGAAATTTCCATAATTAATTTTGAGTTTGTTAAATATTATCTGTGGAAAACTAACTGGTTTAAATTTTATCTCCTCGAGATACCTAGCCATTAGGCTTATTAAATCAATCACGCTAAAGGAATAGGAGAGGAAAAATTAATTTAATCTCCAAAAAGACATATAGTCTAAACATCCAATTTAAATTTTAAATACTCTAATTAAATTACACGGGACATTATTAAATACATTTAAAATTATAAAGCTAGGCTTACCTCCGATAATTTATTTATTTCACTTTACTTGCTTCAAATTATAACCAGAATTATATATATATATATATATATATATATATATATATATATATATATATATATATATATATATATATATATATATATATATACATATATATATATATTTATAATTAAATACTTAATCCAAATTATGACCAGAATTTATATATATACATATAAATATATATATATATATATATATATATATCCATATATATCTATATAGATACATATATATATATATATATTACATATATTTTAAATATTTTAATTCTAATTCAAAAACATAATAGCTTTCTAAATATTAATCCATATTTCCCCAACCCTAATTAGGGTTCTATTTTCTTATATATATATTTACAAATCTAAATATCATATTATTATTTTTTAAATTCCTTTGCCCTAGCCCCACCCGAGCTAGGGTTTAATCCATATTTTTTTAACAGAGAATATTTTTCATGCTGGCCGAAGACCCCAAGGCGGCCATGTTTTATTTTCTGCAGGTTACAGAAGTGGAGGCGGGGAGGCCGTGGCGCCACTGTGTGGGTGCACAGTGGGCGCTGCGGCTCCACTGTGTGTCCACACAGTGGGTGCCGCTAGCGGCTCCCCACTGTGTGGCCACACAGTGGCGGCCGTAGCCATCCACTGTGTGTCCACACAGTGGGAGCCGAAGCGGCTCCACTGTGTGTGCACACAGTGGGCGCCGTGCGGCCCTCACTATGCGTACACACAGTGGGGTCCGCGTGGACCCACAACAATTCCCCTTTTTTTTTTAAATTTTTTTTTTTTTTTTAAATATATAATATATATATATATATATATATATAAATATATATTTATATATATATATATATATATTTATATTTATATAAATTTATAATCATAGCTAAAAAGGGTGTAAATATTTCAATATAAATATATATATGTTTTTTTTTAAAAAAAAGATTTACATGCACAAAATTTTAAACTAAAATGACAAAGGGAAAAGCATTAAGTTTATTCAGAAATATATATATATATATATATGAGAAGCTCTTTAATCAACACTAACTAAAGATACAATTTAGATATACATTTCAAGAAATACAATATACTTCTCTAGAATAAAAAGATTCATTGTTTTTTTTTTTCCCTAATAAAATATTTACATAAAACATCTTTTTTCTTTAAAATACTTAAGATTTTTCAGCATAAATAACTCCTACTTTGCCATAAGTAAAATATAGATAAATTTTAATTGAAAGCTATTCTTTTTTTTTTCTTTCCATAATACAAAGAAGCTTTTGCATGCAACTCAAAATAACTTTTCCTTTGCTAAAAATCAGAAGTAGAAATAAAACAAGCTTTCTTTTTTTTTTTTAACAACGCTAAGATATTCTACCAATTTACAGGATGTTTCTTGAATAGCCACAATAGTAAAACTTCAAGTCTATTTTCAATAATTACAACTTGCTTCTCTTTTCTATGAATGAGGCATACTTCTATAACAAATTTAAACAATTATCTGCAACTGGATTTAAGTATCTTCAAATAATAATCTTCTGTATCTTTCTCATGGATCCTATTCTCTTTCTCCTGACTTTCCTGCATAATAGATAAACACAATATGACCACGGAGTGCTCACCTCCCAGCCTAGGCTAACTGGTAGCCACCCCCGAGCTCGGAGAACCAATTCTTAGATGGGTAACAAACAGGCAAACACATAGAAAGTAATGCATACAGATATTCCAGACACATTCCCAACTTGGCTTTCACAGCACCACACTTTGGTGATGAACATTTTCAAAGGGTGGTAGTGGACCAATACCCTGAGGAGAACTGCAAGTATGAAATAAACAAGAAGCCACCTCATGGCACAATAATAATATCAAGAATCTCAACCCCTTATTCCTTATGCCCCCCAAAGGCATTCTAGCCTTATATCCCTCCTTATGACCCCCATTGCACAAACAAGCCATGCAGTAAGGGTCACAACAAAGATCCCTTGTGATCGCTCTCAAAGAGAGTCTCTCACTCGAGGGTTGTCACTGCTACCACCCTCAAGATCCTCTTCTCTCCCAAGAGTAAGAGATCTTGAGAAAACTCCCAAATCACAACAATTCATAAAGCAAAAAATACCAAAAGATTTTCTAACACAAACTTTCAAGAACACAGATTTCTTACACCAACAAACTTCCAGACATAAACAAGAAGAAGACATTAAAAAGAATAACTGAAACCAACCTTAATCTGCCCAAAGGTTTTATGATATTTGATGAAGAGCTGCCCAATCCACAAATCTTTTTTCTTCTACCCTTAATCAATTTTTCTATTCCATAACATTATTTTCCTTTCAAATTTTCTTCTGTCTCCAAAAATGGAGAGTGGGTGATTACCCTTCAATTCCCAAAAATCTTGCTTAAGAAGCTCACTTTCTGAGTTCTCACAAGTTTCCAAAACTAAAAGGGAAAGAAAGCAAAAATGCAAAAAGACTCCCATTCCAAAAGGAAAAATCTTAATTAGATTTAAACTTCTAATCTTCAATTTTCGCACAACTCAAAAAAGCCAATTTTTAAAGCGTTTAAAAGATCATTATAAAGTAGAAACTTGCCTAAAATTACCCCTAACCCCTAGGTATACCTTATGGGCTTTAGGAAACCCTATTAAACTACCCCTAGATGTTCATTTAACCCATTTTAAACCCCTCTGAAGTTTATTTTCGGGTCAAACATAAGTTGACCACCCCAAATATTATATTCCAAAGTATTTATGACAACACATTATTTTATTTAAGAAGAACTATAATTAAACACTTTCCCACCAAGAGACACAAATAAAACATTTAAATTTAAATCCACACATGTGTCAAGTGACACGAATAAAACACTTTTACAAAAATAAAACATGAAATTGTCTCTTGTGGTTTTTACACAATAAATTTAAATAACACTTAACACTCATGCAGCATATACTGTTACGAATAAAATACAACACAAACAGGGTGTTGCCTCTCCAAATAGACAAATCCTGGCTTACGAACATACATAAGTCTAGGTTTGATTCTCCGTAATTTCCATGGTCACATGGTAAATTTCCTGCGCATCTCAATTTACACATTAGTACTTCCAAATATCCATATATAATATAATTCAATAATATAACAATGCACATCATTACTTGCATACAATTTTCATCTGCACAGATTGAATACATCTTTTACCAAGCAATTTTACATAAGCAATTTCATCCCAATTCACATAAACTAACCATGGATTAGATTTTAAGTTAGGAAAATTATTAGATTTTTCTGGAATACTCTTAAAAGTTGTTCTAACTTGCTTTCCAAATTGACATTCCTTACATACTGGATTGTGAAGTTTAACAATCTTAGGTAAATCCCTTACTATCTTAGTTGTACTGATTTTCACAATGCAATCAAAATTTACATGATAAAGTCTCTTATGCCATAACCAACTTTCATCAATATGTGTAATCAAACATGCTTTCTCATTGTTATTCAAATGAAAGATATTACCTCTAGTCTGACTACCAGTTGCAATTTCCAAACTAGTTCTATTCATGATTTTGCATTTACCATTCTTGAATTGTAACTGAAATCCTTTTTGAACTAATTGACCAACACTCAAAATATTATACTTCAAACCTTTAACATAATAAACATTATCAGTATTGTGCTTACCATCAAAAGATATAGTGCCTTTTCCTTTGATCAAACAAGCTTTGTCATCTCCAAATCTTACTAGACCTCCATTAAATTCCTGAAAAGTTAAGAATTTACTCTTATCACCAGTCATATGATGTGAACATCTAGAATCAATGATCCATTCATCCTTTTCTTCAATTTTAGCTGCCAGGGCCTACTCTACCGGTTGAATAGTAAGTGCCGATTGATCTTCTATTATAGCAACAAAAGCCCATCCATTGTCTATCAGTTCCTCATCAGAATCATCAGTAACTCCTTTATCAACATAATAACATGATTTGTCTCTATTCTTCTTAAATTTGTATCTCTGATATTTAGGGTTAGACTTATATGTTCTTTGAGCTTCTTCTTTCAATCTTGCATGTCTATCAGGACACCTAGATACCATATGACCAATTTTATTGCAGTTAAAACATTTAAATGGTTCTTTACCTTCATACTTACTTTCAACTGGAGCTTTAGGCATTTTCCTTGAGAATAGTGCTTCAAGTTCTTCAAGTTCTTCATTCCCTCTTCTGATTTCTTCAAGTTCTCTAGCATAGAGTGCTTTCCCATCAGATTTCTTAGATGATGATGATGCCTTGAAAGCTAAACCTATCTTAATTGTAGCAATATGACCAAATTCCTCAAGTTCAAAAGCTGAAAGTTTTCCGACCAAAGTGTCTCTAGATACTGATGCATTAGGCATTATTCTCAATTCATTAATAGCAGTTACTTTAATTTTATATGTCAGTAGCAATGCTCTTAAAACTTTAGAAACAATTTCATCTTCACTTAAGGATCCTCCACAACATTGTATACCCAAAATAATTTCATTAACTCTTTCCATAAAAGCAAAAATCCTTTTATCATCTTCCATTTTCAGATTTTCATACCTGACCTAGAAGCATTCTAGTTTTGCCATTTTGATTGTGGTATCACCTTCATTCAATGTCTCCAATTTGTCCCAAATATCTTTAGCGATAGAACAGTCTGATAATCCCATGATTGGCTGATCTGACAATGTGCTCAAAATTGCTTCTCTTGCTTTGCAATCATTTTCCTCATCTTTAGCCAAGGTTGGTGGATTAGGTTGACCTTGAGTAGGACCAACATAGCCATTCTTTGTAACATCCCATATGTCCTTTCCAATGCAATTCAGATGAGTCTACATCTTGATCTTCCATATACCATAGTTAGTTCCATCAAGCTTCAGGCTATCCTTCCTAAAATAGTTAGTTGTCATAGAATCTCCTCAAGTTGTTAAACTTCTACAAAAAGAGGACTAGGCTCTGGTACCAATTGTTAGGACCCAAAGGCAACTGAGAGGGGGGGGGATGAATTAGTTGTCTATTAATTTCAACCCAAATATAACTTAACCAAATTTAGTGCATAATATCAGTAAACTAAACTTTAATGCCGATAGATAGTTTAACAGTTAATTACAATATCGGTAAAGTTTAATGCATGAAATAGAAAGATAAATAACATACACAACACATAACATAGTTATTTGTATGGAAACCTTGTAAGGAGAAAAACCATGGTGGGAAACCTTACCCACAATTAGATGATACTACTACAAATAGTATGTGTGTAAAATATGGGGTCTGCACATGCAGAAAGGCCAACTACCTAGAGCTCACTACTCAATCACAAAATGAGAGTCACATTGACTACAATTGGATGGTTAAATCCAATGATAATGTACTGCTCAAAATAGCATCTTCATATGCTAGATTCCATACTAGTTAAGCTCTGCTTGCCTTCTTCAAACCTTCCTTGAATCTTCAAATGATGTCTGTGTGTATATCTCTACTTATATTTGCATATACCTTATTACAATCCTTTTCTATATCCACATTTAATCTCACAAATGAGATCTTACGTATATACCAAAACCTAAGACCAAATGTGTAGGTTAGCTTACAAAGAATATTACAATAAAATCAATTACAAATGAATCAATATGTGATGCATTATGTTGCCTCAATGCATTTACAATAATAACCAATCATCTCCATAACATGTTGTGCTGATAATGCTTGCCAGTCCATAACCTAGACCTATTTGCCGGTAACAACAAATATGCAAACCCGATTAGATCAATGACCAAATCACCAAAATAAAGTGTCCAAACAATGTCTTTGACATAACCAAGTAATCTCCAAGTCATTCCAAGTTTTGGTGAACAATATAACCTGTCGGTGAACCAGATACTGGTGACTGTGCATAAGTCACTGAATCATGTCGGTGAACATAACCAAAGATCTCCAAGTGCTGATAGGTGTTGACAAGTGTTTACAAGTGTTGACATCAATGAGAAAACCAATGTAACATATCCAAAATACCAACAAATACATGGTAAAATGTAAACCAGGATTCCTATTCACAATCATAGCAATCAAGGGTATTGATATTTGTATTGCCATCAATGCTAAAGGGGGAGCATGTTGGCATTTGCATAAAGATTGGATTGATGAAATGTTATATTGTCATTGATGTCAATTAATTGATAATGATATTCTTATAGTGTGGTTATGTAACTAGTAGTTGAGTTTATCGAGTGAATCAGTATTGCTAAGATATGGTGAGTGTTAGGACCCAAAGGCAACTGAGATGCGGGGGGGTGAATCAGTTGTCTATTAATTTCAACCCAAATATAACTTAATCAAACTTGATCCATAATATTGGTAAACCAAACTTAATGTCGGTTGATAGTTTAATAGTTAATAACAATACAAGTAAAGTTTAATGCATAAAACAGAAAGACAAATAACAACCACAACACATAACACAAATATTTGTACGTGGAAACCCTATAAGGGGAAAAACCATAGTGGGAAACCTTACCCACAATCAGATGATACTATTGCAGATAGTATGTGTGTATAAATGAGGTTTGCACATGCAAAAAGGCCAACTGCCTAGAGCTCACTGCTCAATCGCAAAATGAGAGTCACACTAACTACAATTGGATGGTTAAATCCAATAATAATGTACTGCTCAAAGTAGCATCTACATATGCTAGATTTAGTACTGGTTAAGCTTTGATTGTCTTCTTCAAACCTTCCTTGAATCTTCAAATGGTGTCTGCATGAGTAGCTCTTCTTATATTCGCATATACCTTATTCCTCTGCCACTTCTACATAATCTCACAAATGAGATCTTACATATATACCAAAACTTAAGACCAAATGTGTAGGTCGGCTCACTAAGAATATTACAATTAAATCAATTATAAATGAATCAATATGCGATGTATCATGTTGGCTAAATGCAGTTACAATAATAACCAATCAATAAATCATCTCCATAATGTGCCATGTTGATCTAGAATAGATAATGCTTTTTGGTCCATAACCTAGATCAATTTGACTATAACAACAAATATGAAAACTCGAATTAGACCAATAACCAAATCACCAAAACCAAGTGTCCAAACCATGTATTCGATATAACCAAGTGATCTTCAGATGATAACAAGTCATCCTTAGTGCCGGTGAACAATATAACCTATCGGTAAACCAAATACTGGTGATTGTGCATAAGTCACTGAACATGTCGGTGACATAACCAACAATCTCCAGAAAGATAAGTGCTGATAAGTGTTGATAAGTGTTGACATCAATGACAAAAGCAATACAACATATCCATAATACCAACAATCTCCCCCTTTGGCATTGATGGCAACACAAGATGGAAAAACCATCTAAGTGCCAAAGCAAAAAACCAAAAACCAACAATCTCCCAAAGAGATCAATTACCAAAAATCAAAATATAGAATATCTCCCCAAAAGATAATGTGTTTTTCTATAGATATCTCTCCCCCTTTGACATCAAATACCAAAGCAATACAAAAACAAGACACAACCAGTTCATAGAACTAATTACAAATACCAACTTATCCAACTACTCCCCCTAAGAAGTATCTCTCCTTCATCAAAGCTGAAAAAAAAGTTTCTTTGTTAATTTTTGTCGGACTGATGCCAATCTCCAACTATCTAAGTCTCTATTGGTGAGGGTATTATCCCAAGCCGCTCTTTGTGATATTCAAAAGTTTCTTTAGGAAAAGGCTTAGTAAAGATATCTGCAATCTGCTCTTTAGTATTCACATAAACCAATTTCACTTCTTTTGCTTCAACATTTTCTTTCAGAAAATTGAATTTGATAGAAACATGTTTAGTTTTAGAGTGAAATACCAGATTCTTAGATATATCAATTGCTATCATATTATCATAGTAAATAATTATAGGTTCTTTGCATTTTACCTTTATGTCCTTCAACATTTGTTTAATCCATAATACCTGAGTACAATTAGTTGTTGTTGCAACATATTCTAATTTTGCTATTGATAATGATGTACAACTATGTTTCTTGCTCAACCATAAAATCAATCTGCTACCAAGAAAGAATGCTCCGCCGATGGTGCTCTTTCTGTCATCTACATCTCCTGCCTAATTTGCATCAGTGTATGCACATAAATCAAAATTTTCATCTTTAGGATACCATAAACAAAGATTTGTTGTGCCTTGTAGATACTAGAAAATCATTTTTACTATTGATTCATGATTTTCCTTAGGATTACTCTAAAATATTGAAACAATACATATTGCATTCATAATATCAGGTCTTGTTTTTGTTGAATATAGTAAACCTCCAATCATAGATTTATATCTTGTCAGATTAACAAGTGTTGATTCATCCTTCAATGATAGTTTATCAGCTGTAGTCATAGGAGTACTTACTAGTTTAGAGCTTTCCATACCAAATTTCTTTAGTAGTTCCTTCAATTACTTTGATTGACATATGAATATACCTTTATCATTCTATGAAATCTGCAATCCTAAAAAGAATTTTATCTCCCCAATCATAAACATTTCAAATTTTTCCTGCATCTTATTAGAAAAGTCTTTACACAATCCATCTTCTCCTCCAAAAATAATATCATCAACAAAAACTTCAATAACCAAGATGTCATCATTAGTTACTTTGAAATATAAGTTGTTGTCAACATTACCTTTAGTGTAACCAAGCTTCAAAATATATTTGTTCAATCTAGCATACCAAGCTCTAGGAGCTTGCTTCAATCCATATAAATCTTTCCTTAACCTGCAAACCATATCTTTGTCATTTGTCAAAGAAAATCCATCAGATTGCTCAATACAAACTTCCTCTTCAAGATCACCATTCATAAATGCACATTTAACATCCATTTGATATACTTTATAGTTCTTGTGTGCTGCAAATGCTAGAAATAGTCTGACTACCTCAATTCTAGCTACCGATGCAAAGGTTTCATTGTAATCAATTCCCTCTTTCTGTGAATATCCCTTACACACTAATCTTGCTTTGTTTTTTATTACCTTACCATCTTCATTAAATTTATTTCTGAATACCCATTTAGTTCCAATTGCATTTTTGTTTTTAGGTCGGGGAACCAATGTCCAAGTGTTATTCTTTATAATTTGTTCCAATTCATCTTCTATAGCTTTAATCCAATCTTTATCTTCACATGCCTCATTAAGTGATGCTGGTTCAATTTGAGAAATTAATTATACCTCTTCATTTTCCAGTCTTCCTCTTGTCATAACTCATTGATAATTATTCCCAATTATCTGACTTTCAAAACGATTCAGTCTTACATACATGGGTGTATTCACTTGCTGTTGTTCTTCAGTCACTGTGGAATTCTCTGATGATGCCGGTGTGACTAGATCAACATTTTGTACCAGTGTATGCAGTGTAGGTTCATTTGTGATTATCTCAACTACTAGTTCAGAGTCCATAAACATTGAATTACCTCTAAACTATTCATCAATCTTCACATTTGCACTCTCAATGATTTTCTGCAATCTTTTATTAAAACATCTATATACCTTGCTCTTAGATGAATAACCAAGAAATATTCCTTCATCACTTCTAGAATCAAATTTACTAATATACTCATCTCTCCTAATATAACATTTGCTTCCAAATATTCTAAAATATTTAAGAGTATGAGTATTACCAAACCATAGTTCATGAGGGGTCTTACTGGTCTTACTGGCTTCACCTTTGATGTGAACTCTGTTGAATGTGTAAACCACTGTATTCATTGCTTCTCTCCAATACACATGAGGTATGCTTTCTTTTGATATCATGCTTCTAGCTGCATCTAGAATAGTGATGTTCTTCCTTTCCACAACTCCATTCTATTGGGGTGTCTAAGGTGCTGATAGCTATCTTCTAATTCCATTTGCTTCATAGAATGTATTAAATTCCTTAGATGTGAATTCACCTCCTTGATCTAATCTTAAACATTTGATTTTCTTACCGATTTCATTCTCTACCATTACTTTGAATAGTTTGAATTTCTGAAAAGCTTCTCATTTCTACCTAAGAAAAGTAACCCAACACATTCTAGAATAATCATAAATGATTAGCATAAAACATCTATATCCTTGTAAACTTCTAGTTCTTGTCGGACCACATAAATCAGTATGAATTAAATCAAGAATATTATTGGATTTCTCTGGAATACTCTTAAGAGTTGTTCTAACTTGCTTTCCAAATTGACACTCCTTACATATCAGATTGTGAGGTTTTACAATCTTAGGTAAATCCCTTACTGCCTTAGTTGTAATGATCTTCACAATGCAATCAAAATTTACATGACAAAGTCTCTTATGCCATAACCAACTTTCATCAATATCTGCAATTAAGCATGTCTTCTCATTGTTATTCAAATGAAAGATATTACCTCTAGTCTGATTACTAGTTGCAATTTCCAAACCATTTCTATTCATGATTTTGCATTTACTATTCTTGAATTGTAACTGAAATCCCTTTTCAGCTAATTGACCAACACTCAAAATATTATTCTTCGAACCTTCAGTAGAATAAATGTTGTCAGTATTGTGCTTACCATCACAAGATATAGTGCCTTTTCCTCTAATCAAACAAGCTTTATCGTCCCCAAATCTTACTAGACCTCCATTGTATTCTTGAAAGGTTAAGAATTTACTTTTATCACCAGTCATATGATGTGAACATCCAGAATTAATGATCCATTCATCATTTTCTTCAATTTTAGTTGCCAAGGCCTACTCTACCTATTGTACAGTAGGTGTCAGTTGATCTTATATTATTGCAACAAATTGCCCATCCATTGTCTACCGGTTCCTCATTAGAATCATTAGTAACTCCTTCATCAGCATAGTAACATGATTTGTCTCTATTATTCTTAAATTTGTAGCTCTGATATTCAGGGTTAGGCTTATATGTTCTTTTAGCTTCTTCTTTCAATCTTGCATGTCTATTAGGACACCTAGATGTGATATGACCAATTTTATTGTAGTTAAAACATTTAAATGGTGCTTTACCTTCATACTTACTTCCAACTAGACCTTTAGGCTTTTCCCTTGTAAATAGTGCTTCAAGCTCTTCCAATTCTTCATTCTCTCTTTTGATGTTTTCAAGTTCTCTTGCATAAAGTGCTTTCCAATTAGATTTCTTAGATGATGATGATGATGCAGCAGATGATGATGATGCTTTGAAAGCTAAATCTATTTTAATTGTAGCAACATGACCAAATTCCTCAAGCTCAAAAGCTGAAAATTTTCCAACCAAGGTATGTTTAGATACTGATGTATTAGGCACTATTCTCAATTCATTAATAGCAATTACCTTCATTTTTTATTCTAGTGTCAATGCTCTTAAAACTTTAGAAACAATCTTATCTTCACTTAAGGATCCTCCACAACATTTTATACCCAAAATAATTTCATTAACTCTTTCCATAAAAGCAGAAATTCTTTCACCTTCTTCCATTTTCAGATTTTCATACTTGACCCGAAAGCATTCTAGTTTTGCAATTTTGATAGTGCTATCACCTTCATTCAATGTCTCCAATTTATCCCAAATAGCTTTAGAAGTACATTGGTCTGACAATCCCATGATTTGTTGATTTGACAATGCACTCAAAAGTGCTTCTCTTGCTTTTTAATCATTCTCCTGATCTTTAGCCAAGGTAGAAGGATTAGGTTGACTCTATGTAGGACCAACATAGCCATTCTTTGTAACATCCCATATGTCTCTTCCAATGCAATTCAGATGAGTCTCCATTCTGATCTTCCATATACCATAGTTAGTTCCATCAAGCTTCGGACTATCCTTCCTAAAATAGTTAGTTGCCATAGAATCTCCTCAAGCTGTTAAATTTCTACTAAAAGAGGACTTAGCTCTGATAACAATTGTTAGGACTCGGAGGCAACTGAGAGGGGCAGGGGGGGGGGGGGGGGGGGGGGGTAAATCAGTTGTCTATTAATTTCAACCCAAATATAACTTAATCAAACTTGATGCATAATACCGGTAAACCTAACTTAATACCGGTTGACAGTTTAACAGTTAATAACAATACCGGTAAAGTTTAATGCATGAAACAAAAAGACAAATAACATCCATGACACATAACACATATATTTTTACCTCGAAACCCTGTAAGGGGAAAAACCATGATGGGAAACCTTACCCACATTCAGATGATACTACTGCAGATAGTATGTGTGTACATATGGGGTCTACACATGCAGAAAGGCCAACTGCCTAGAGCTCACTACTCAATCACAAAATGAGAGTCACACTAACTACAATTGGATGGTTAAATCCAATGATAATTTACTGCTAAAAGTAGCATCTTCATATGCTAGATTTAGTACCGGTTAAGCTTTGATTGTCTTCTTCAAACCTTCCTTGAATCTTCAAATGATGTCTGCATGAGTAGTTCTTCTTATATTTGCATATACCTTATTCCTCTACCACTTCTACATAATCTCACAAATGAGATCTTACATATATACCAAAACCTAAGACCAAATGTGTAGGTTGGATCACTAAGAATATTATAATTAAATCAATTACAAATGAATCAATATGTGATGCATCATGTTAGCTCAATTCATTTACAATAATAACGAATCAATAAATCATCTCCATAACATGTCATGCTGATCTGGAAAAGGTTAAGCTTGTCGGTCCATAATCTAGATCAATTTGCTAATAACAACAAATATGCAAACTCGATTTAGACCAATAACCAAATACCAAAACTAAGTGTCCAAACCATGTTTTAAACATAACCAAGTGTTCTTCAAATGATAACAAGTCATCCTTAGTGCCACTGAACAATATAACCTGTCGGTAAACCAAATACCGGTGAACATAACCAAAGCTCTCCAAAAAGATAAGTGCTAATAAGTGTTGACAAGTGTTGACATCAATGACAAAACTAATACAACACATCCATAATACCAACAAAGAGTTGAATAGGTAAACCCTACCAATTGATTTGATAAACCCTAACCGATTAAGTTTGGTGAATTGGTTGTATTGGTTTATGGTCTGATAATGAATGGTAATGATTATGACACGTATGCATGTTGTATGAGAACAATTTCGAAGTGTTTTTGGCACGTTGAGATTATGGTTTTTATTTAGGGAATTAGTAAGTATATTGCATGTAATGCAAACCACGTGATGAGTTACTAAGTTTGAGGAAGTGGTGATCAAGGAGCAGTCAAGGCTATCTTGAATGATGTGCAGAGATTATTGTGTAATCCAACAGTCATACTTGAACCAACTTGTTTGTAATCTCTATGAGTCAATTAGGTTTTTGTTGTGTTACTGACATTGATTTGTTTATAACGTCGATGAGTTGTTTTGTTGAAGAGTTGGAAAAAATTGTAGTTGTGTGTGGTTGCCGAACCAGATGATGTATCTGGAGTTTCTGTAAAGGCAGATAGGAGCATGTAAAGGATCTGAACAAGCAAGTGTAGTGCTATTCAAATAAATCAGCAAACTCCTGTTGTTTTCTAACTTGATTACAGCAGTAAAATCCCCTAACCAGGTAAGCTCTAACAAGATTAGTATTATTCAAGTCCTCTAACAAGGTGTTCCATTATCTTGGATTTTAAATCCTCTACTGAGGTTACTCCTCATAGGGTATTGCCTCTAATAGGGCATTATAGTCAATCCCTTAACCGAGTGGTCCCTAATAGGACTTTTGTAAAGCTTTAACATGCTTGGCTCCTAATGGGGTGTTAGTTAACATATTATGCTTCTTTGATTTTTATTCAATTAAACTCCCTGCCCTCACGAAGTCACAATTGTAAACTAACAAATTGGGAAAACAAAGTTGTTATTTTCCCTCTGAATTTTAAAATAGGTACAACTCCCTTATATAATATTCAATGAATTGTTCAATATAAATTTATGCCTACTTTTAACCAGAAAGTAGTAAGGCAAAACATTCATTCATAAACATGCAATGAACATAGCATACGTAAATATTTCCATTGATCATGGAAACACAGTTATCACAGATTTCAGACTTCACATAAACAAGGAATTGGCAAATGAGTATTGGTAGATAATTTTCTTTCTCAGATAAATCATTCACATAAACATATATGATTAAGTGATAATTAAACCCACAAAGAAGAAAATTCTCAAGATTGAACACACAGATTCAAGTCTTTCAGTCAATATCTGTTTTCTTCATTCATTCAAAGATAAATAATGATTCAACATGATTATCTTTCTGAAAGAAGCATACAACAAGTAGTAATAAACCCAAAACCTTCTGGATCTCTCCAAAAATCCAAACCATTCTTCAGTTTCAAACATTCCTTAAATAACATCAATTGTTTCTTTTACACTTACGGAGTAATTTTCTATGGTAAACAATTACCAGCAGAAATAGTTTGAAAACATAACTATAAAATAACAGAAAAAGTCTTTTGAGCGAGACAAAAGAGGACACGTCCTCAGAAATGAAAAAAAATCCTAACTAGGCATTAGGGATCTTTGAGTTGTGCCATCCTTGGCATTCACAATTAGTGTTGCCTTCCATTCCTTGTACACCGTGATGAACTCCTATAAAGATGGAACACTAGGAATTTTAACATATGCCATCCTCTGTTTCCATGCCTCTATCTCTAGCTAGATCTTCTTGATTTTATCCATGTAGTTAGGTAACTGTTCTGTGTAAATATATAATACAGCTTCAACTCTGGCAACTTTTGTGTAATTATCTTTCATGGGTGTTGCATTCTTCTTAACTTCATTCATAGCATCATGGAAAAGTTTTACAACCACATTCATACACTTTTCTACTTGACTATCACCCCAGACATAAGTGGTATGAATGTCTTAATTCAGTTGCCAAATTCTGACATACTCCCTTTAATTATTTCTCCCAATTGATGAATTCAACACATCTTGTCTTCAATATCGCATTCCTCCAATCAATATTGTGCTTACTAGTGAATAGGAGTGATTCATCAACTATTTTAAGTGGTTTTTCAGTCAGAAACTTGGCCACTCCATACCTTTGAATTTCATAAATCTGTAAAGAGATAGAGATCCATTTGGTTTCTTCACTCTCCCACATTTTAACCTATGACTAAATGTCTACTATTAATAGTGAGGTTTCATCAAACACTTTTTTGGATTCTCGAATAAATTTGCAACCATCATTAATGAATCCATTCACCCAATCGTCAAAAATAGTTGCGATGGCCTTTCCCCTTTGGATCTGACTCAATAAATTTCAACTAGTAGGTGATGTAGGATCAAAAGATTGGGAAGCTTGAGCTAACGGCTTAAGATAAGAAGATACACCACTGATCACATCAATGTAATCTGCCAACACTTTGATTGTTTGTTTCAGCTCCTTATGCTTCGCATCCTTTTGCGATCGGGTTAGCATGCGTTTTGCAAAAACTTCAAAGTGATGATTATCGATATCCCTGTCACCAACTCCAAGCTCTACTTTTTCCATGTGGTAACTAACGGCAGAAAGCTCAAATGTTTCTCCATCAACCTTTGGCTTCGCAACCTCTGCCATCCATTTACCTGTTTTATCATCAATCCCTAACCTTGTCATTTTCTTTGCCCTTTTTGGCTGAGGTTTTTTTGACACATACTTACTCACAACATCTCCAATTGGCAAAGTGATGGGAACAATATTTTTCCTTTTGTTTACAGAATACACTAGCCATTGGGGAGAACTAGCAACATAATCCTTTAGGATTAAAGACTTCTCCTGAGTCTGTTCTTTAAAACTAAGAGAAGTGTCAAGGTTTTCAGCAAAATCCAAATCAATATTATCCTCAAAGTGATCCATCTTTGACAAGTTACTTTCTTCTAGGAACTTATCCTTCTCACCTTCTTCACTCAGGTCGAGATCAATAAAGTGTTCTACAACCTACAGTTGGCTCCTACCAGTTTTGGCGCTTGATCTAGTCACACGAACAGAAATAGGTGATCTGATAGCTTCTTTAGCTATAGAGGTGGGTTTCTTATGGTGAGAAGATTTCTTGGTTTTTGTTTCTGTTCCTACAAGATAAATATTTTCAGAAATGTTAGCATCAGGAACCCTAAAACCAACTTGTTTAATCATTTGTGATTCTGAACTCTGAGCATCCAATCGTCTAATTCTAGAAAGCTAATGTACGGTTCTTTGAATCACGGTTATTGACTAACATTGATGTCATCCCTTTCATACTCAAACCAACTTATCTCATCTAAAAGCTTTGATTTGATTCTATCAAATTCAAGATCAAGGACGTCTTCATCATGATCTGTAACCCCCTCAACATTCACCTCCAGCTTCCAATCAATAATCTGTTGGATCCTCAATCTACTATAGTCTCTTAACCGAACTTCAAACTCATCTTTATAGTCCTCCCAAAATTCTTTAAATCAACTCCAACATTGGCTGCATCTACAAATGACTTGCAAGAAAAAGAACCTAATTCAAGGAGAAAAAGGGCTTCACGATCACTTAAATCTGCATACTTTTTAATCACATGGGCCAATTGCCTACAAAGCTCTGCTAGCACAAAACAATCAAAATCATACCGAGGCAATTTCATGGGTTCCTCCTCAAAACCACCCACTCGAAGGTAAGTGAAGTGGGGATACTGAATATAGTAGCTCCCGTATACTCTAATTAATTGTTGAGCCTCTTCAGAAATCCTTCTTTCTAGACTTCCTGTCAATTCTGCAAACACTCTTCTAGTAAAAACATCATGAACCTACCTATAGTTTTCCAAAGCCTTTTCACTCTGAAAATAGGGATAGAATTCAAAAACCCAGATTCCTTCAAATACTAGGGCTCAAGGTACTCCTTTCCATTCTTTTGTGCATGCCAGACAATATATAAGATATGAAGACATGTAGAAATCCTTATCCCCGAACCACGCTTGTTTCAATTGATCCTGGAGCTCTTCTGCAATAACCTCTCACCAATCAATGTAGTAGGCTCCATCTAAGATGACTTGGATGAAATGATACATCCATTCCGTGAATAGATAAGAATCAACCACTTCCTTAACCTTATGCAACAAAACTATCAAAGCCCTAATGTAGGGTTTCACATGATCTCTATTCAAGGATTTTGGTAAGCGAGAACCGCCTCTCTAAGGTTTAATCAACCAACTTCTAGCAATAACATTTCTATGCTTGTTTTCCTTCTCATGAAATCTTGTAACAGAGAGAGAAGGGGTAAATTCAGAGTATGCATCCCTCTTAGGAATTCTAAAAACTGAGATGATTGTTTCTCGGTTCACTTTTAACAAGATCTGACCATCATATTTCCTTATACACTGGTGTCTAATATCAAACCTATTGATGCATTCCCTCACCAATTCTGGGCAAGTGATCGCTAAACGAAAGGCTCAGTTTCCACCAAACCACTATTTGCTATCTCAATCATGAATGGTTATGACATTTGACTCTTTAACCTCTCTAAGAGGTTGCCCATGACAAAATCTCTTAGGGTAGTGTCACTGAATTCAGGATACACACATTCTAGACTAGCAACATTTCCAAATAAATAAAATGCAGACTTCACTTTCACTAACTTAGCCATTAAAATATGATTCCTCAAGCAAGAAAACAAAACCAGAAGTAAAAGCCAATAGAAAAATGGAAGAACTGAACTCACCTTGTGTCAATAAATTCTTGAAATCCCTATGCTTGCAAAAAAAGTTTACCTCTCACCACCTCCAACGCTTTATCAAAAATTGACTGAGCTATTGGTAAAACCATCACTTATAATGGTGCCATATATCAAATTTAAATTCACTAAGAAATAAATCTGCCTCACACATGCCGAAGATTTTGATATGACAAGCATTAAATGCAATATCTTAACTTTCACCACCTCACTCATTCCATTCATTGCAACTGTTTTGACACATGTCATTAACTTAACTTTCCATGATTACAAACATCCAATCATGTGCCTTGGGAAAGTTGGCACTAGCTATTATCTTTGAAAGAAGAGTCCTGGGCATTCAAAATGAATCAAAGCAATCCCTTATTGAACCCCACAAACCCATTGAACACAAAGGTTCAAGTCAGTTCACACATGTTCAAGCATGTTTATGTATTTATCAATAAAGACTCCTGACTATATTGAAAAGAAAGGAGAAATAACTGACTTGAACAAAAACAAAAAGTACAAGGCAGTTCATGCTAGTTCAACTAGGTTCACATAAGTTCAATAAGGTACACATTTTACAAACTTTCAACCTTACATTTAAAGACGAGGATACAAATTGCCATAGAACTAACTTGCCCAAAATGAACTTTGATCATGACATGAACTAGAACACAAAAATTGAAAGATGAGGGCAAATCCTAGGATATAGGCAAACTCTTGCCAACATGGGAAAAACTTTAGAAGAGTTCAGAATACTTGTGGGCATTCATCCCCACCATGGTTTTTCCCATTTGGGTTTCCACGTCAAAAATATTGTGTCAAGTGGTGAATGTTTTTGTGGTTATGTTTTCTATGGTTGATTTTCTTAACTGCTTAATCCACTTTGATAAGTTATGTTAACCGACAACAATATGAAATGAGGTTTTACTTATGTCAAGTAAAGTATTTGGATGTTTGTGAGTTTCAAGTTGTTTACTGTTAAACTGTTATAACAGTCAATCAATTTAACTTGGCAATGATATTACATTTGTAGTTCAGTGGTTTAACTTGTCAATTTGAAGTTTTCTTTGAGTGGTTGATTCTGAGATTGGTGAAAGTTTATTATCAATTTTTCTATCTACCGATTCACCCCCCCTCTTAGTAGTTAACCAGATCCTTATTCTTTCATCATACCATCACAATATTCATGACACAATACTCATAATTTGGTATTGAGTAGGTGATGTCATAGTTAGAACTCTCTTGAGGATAATCTCTCCCAAGCATTCTCCAATTAGCTCTAACAAAGTTAGGATGGGTATTTCACGATTCGCTCTCAAATGACTCATCATCTGACATTTGTCCCTCAAAAAAATGAATTGTATCAACATACACATCTTTGGTACTGCAAGTTCCCTCTAGGTCAATTTCTTCAGATTCAATTGTGGCTTGAAGTTGACATACTTGTGCACTCGGTGTAGAGGATTCCATTACTATTTTCTTTGCTAGCTTTTGCCTTCTCTTGAACTCAGCTTCTTCTGGACTGATAGTCATTCCTACTTGACTTTCTATTAGTTCTTCTAGAGTTATTCCATATCTTGGTGTTTCTTGCTCAATGTTTGATATAAATATGATATTTTGTTGATCTTCCGATGATTGATTAGTGACTATTTGTGTTCCCTGTGTTGTCACTTCTTGATTCTTCTCATTCTATTTTCTTTGTTGTCTTGCATATGCCTCTTTTCTCTGAATCCTAATTTCTTATCTCCTTCTTTCCAACACTCTTCTTTGTTTTATGAAAAGTGTATCTTCACTTGTAACAACAATTTGTTCCTCGTCATCCTCTTTACTTGATGCATCGGATGATGGATCTATACCCCACTCATATTCATTTGAAGCTATCTCTGAATCATTTCCTAGAATCACTCCACTATATCTAATAGGAATGTTGTATGGTGAGAATAGTTCTTTGATTTTTGCCATCTGTTCTTTTACTATTTTTGGAATATCTTGATCAAGTTCCATGCTTTCTTGTATTCTTTGGACTCATTTGTAAGATTATTCTTCTCTTTTGATAGCAAGCTCTTCCTGTTGTCTCTCATATTCTTCTTGTTTCTACTTTCTGTTTACCGTTTCTACTGCTTGATGTAGTCTTTCTTTCCATGGTTCTTCTTTAAGAATTGCTTTCTTTCTCCACTTTGGGTGTTGATAAATGTGTTGCTTTTGTTTTGATTTAGAATACCCAAGTCCCGATTTATCTTTCTTAGATTTTGTGTGAGGGCAAATGGGTTCTAAAATACCTTCCTTACACTTACCAATTGGTCCTTTTCCTTCATATCCCATCTTTTGCATGATTTTGTAACCATTGTCATATTACTCTATGGGAATAATGACTTTTGTAGTTGTTGCTATAGTCTCATTTTCGTCTTTGTGTATAGCGAACTAAGAATGTCCTTGTCTTCAGTTTCCTCTAAAAGTGTTCCAGCTCTAACAAATACTCAATTAAACATTTCAATTTATTTATGTTGGATCTATGGTTGAGCATTTGTATTTTTTCCATATGATTTAGGTGAAAGTGGTAAATTACACAAAGAGTACTTCCCCATTCCTTCATCATTTAGTTTGAGTTTTTTCTCAAATTTTTTTCATAATATTCCTTGAGTTTCCTTGTTGGGATAGATTGCTTCTCTATTATGTGGAACTCTTGCATCTTGTGTTGGTTTTAGATTATTGCAATATTGGTTGGAGTCTACTAATATAGTGATTTCTTGTCCATTATGAGGAAACTTAACACACTAATGGTATGTAGAAGGAACTGCTTTCATGTCATGAATCCATGGTCTTCCCAAAATAATGTTATAAGATAGATTCAAATCTAGAACCTAGCATAGTGTATCTCTTTCTACTGGACCTATTTTGATTGGAAACACCACAGTCCCTTTAGAAGAATGCTCTTCCTCATCATAGGCCTTGATAGTTATTTTCTTCTTTGGATCCACCACACTCTCTAAATATCCCAAAGCCTTTATTAAACTTAATGCACAAATATTCAAGCCAACTCTACCATCTATTAGTACACGTTTGACACGGGTTGTATGAATGGTGACTTTGATATGTAGGGGAGAATTGTGAGGGTGTTGTAAGGATGCATCATCATTTTTAGAAAAAAAGATAAACAATGAGGGGCTATGAGGTGTCCCACCATGTTTTGGAATTGATCTACATCTAGGTCTTTTGAGACTGTTATTTTTGCTAGAGCTCTCTCCAATATTTCCTTATGCATAGGTGCAACTTTTACAAGCTCCAAAATTGATATTTCGGCCGGTAAATTTTATAATTGTTCCACTAAGTTGTATTGTCTTGAAGTGGATGTTGATTCATTTGTTGTACCCAGAAATGTAACCTTTGCTTTTGTTCTAGCAATGGCATTGATCAGTTCTAAAGGTGTTTTATCTTTGACAATGATGACATTCACCACATCATAATATGTGTAAGCATAATTTATCTTGGCTTTTCCCTTGTCATCCTTTGGGTTGGATTTTTCACCTTTTTCATAATTTGGGAGTTGAGTTTTGAATGATAGATGTGATTCATTTGTTTTATGACCATCCACTATGATATCTCAATTATCAATTAAATCTTGAATAAGGTGTTTTAATCTTTGACAATCATTGGTTTGATGTCCTTTGTTTCGATCATAGTTGCAAAAATGATTGTCATTCCACCAATTCGATTTGATTTGAGGCTCATAATTTCTTGCTTCTGGTAAGGTAATCAATTTATTTGCAAGAAGAGTCTTCAAAGCCGACTCCAATGGTTCCCCAAGATTTGTGAATTTTTTGTGGGGATTGGAGAAGAAAGACTTGGGATTACTATTCTCTTAATTGTTATTGTTTGGTGCTTGAATTGATAAGTTAAAGATTGGTTGTTGTTTGGCACTATTGTTATCATCATTTCCTCCATTGGTAATGTTTCTATTCTTTGACTAGAATTTAGTTTTTTTATTGTTATTGTTACCATTGTTGTTGTTATAGGAATTGTTGTAGAGTTTTAACTCTCCTTTCTTTACCATTGCATCCTCTATCTTCAAACCATTTTTAATCATTTTTTAAAAAGTAGGAGGATATTGCAATTTGAGATGATAACTCATTTCACTGGTAAGATTTTCAATGAATATATCCATTTTCTCTTGATCTGGTACATCTCTTGGATACCTATTAAACATTTGTCTCCATCGCTATAGAAAAACCATGTAAGGTTCACTGTTCTTTTGTTTGATATTGCATAGGTCTAGCATTATTATCTCATTTCTTATGTTGTAGGAGTATTGTAAGATGAATATGTTCATAAGTTCTTCAAAAGATCTAATCCTAGATGGAAATCTTTAGAACAATTCCATTGATTTCTCGCTTAAACTTCTAAGAAATAAACACATCAAGTAAGTTTCATTATGTGCAAACTCCATACTCATAGTGCAAAATTCCCTGATATGATCTTGAGGATCAAATTTCCCATCATATTTATAGTATTTCAGGATTTCATAATGTTTTGGGAATGGTATCATGTTTAAATTCTTGTCAAAAGGTTATGGACAGATGTCCTCCAATGAATATTTCTTAAAACTCATTCTATTCTGCATATCCTGTATTTTTTGTTGCAAAGTTTGCATTTGTTGAGTGAGAGTTAATAGAGGATTATCAACACTACTTCTCCTTACATCCTCAGAAGTTCTTCTATCACTTCACTCACTTCTTGTTTCATCTTGGTTCCTTGTATCATCGTGGTCTCTTCTTGTTCTATCTCCTCTTATTTCTTCATGGTTTAATCAATTTACATCATTGTCATTGGGGTCATTATTGTTTTGATTATGACTTGTTTCCATATCTTGTTTCAATATTTCCATGTTAAAACCTTGTGGTATTTTTTCTCCTGAATTTGCCAACATTAAGAGGTACTTCTATTTTTGTTTTTCCAAGAGTTTTTCAATTAGTTTTTCAAATCTAGAATCTTGTTCAAAGTCTCTAATGGTATTATTCACTGCTTCTTCATCAACATCTGTGTATCCAAATGGTTGAAACATTGAATTTTCTTCTTCCACTTTCTTTTGTTGTCTTCTAAATTGCTCATGTTAAGCTCTAGTCCAAACTGACATATGATTGATTTGAAACTTCCCAAGTTTTGATTTTCTAGATGTAGCTCAATAGGTGATCACTGGTTTAGGAAGATAAGCTAAGTTGATTTTACCACCCCTATTAGTGCATTGAGATAAGGTGTCTCTTTGTTGAAAGCATATGCTTGTAAGGTTTCTTCATCAAACTATGTTCTGTAACCACATAGATACTTATGAAAATGGTGTAGGAATGTGCGATGATTTAACAAAATTTTGTGGTTGATGTATAAGAATCTCCTCTTCTTCAAGATAGTCTTCCAACTTGGTTTTCTTTTCTTGAGGTGATATCAAAAAGTCATATAAGCATATAAGGATTTTCAAGTTGTTTGATTCCAAAGTGAGTGCGATTTTGATTTTGATATAACCTAAGTCCAAATAGGAATGATATATCCAAGATTATGAACAAAGATTGATATGATCTAGTTTCATGATAAAGGATTTGATGTATCCTGATAAGAAATTGATGATGATGATGATTTTGCACTTGAGATGGTTGAATCAATAACTTGTTGAATGTTTATTCTTATGAAAACCTTTAGAAATGACCTATTTGATTGACACACCTAATTGTTTGACTAGTTTGAAAATATGTGATAGTTGAAAATGAATCTCCTTAAAAAAGGGTATCTAAAACTAATGTTGAAATTGTTGGCAATTGACACTCATCCAGCAAGGGTTAATGGCATTATGGGTTGTCATTGATGGCAACTCATCATCTTAGAGTAAATGGTTTCACTGTATGGTTAATCGACATTCATTACACTATCTAGTATTGGTATTCACATTGCTTTACATTGGCACTGGCACCGACACTGACATTCACTTCATACCCGGCTAAGTCTTCATCCCAGTAACTTGTCCCGATCTTGATAATATGTATATAAAAACCAATAATGGATAGGACCCAGCTAAGAAAATATTTTGGTCCCGAATACGTCTTCATGGATTTTGGTGGTAACGTGTGATGGACAACATGGTTATTGGATTTATGTTTTATTTTCACTATGTTCCACCAACTGACTTTTTTATATTTCTTGTTGAAGCTGACATGGTTAAGTTAGAAGGATATTTAAGGAGATCACCTCAGCAATAGATCAGATGTATGACATATATTATTGGATGAAATGCAAACTTTTGGTTGCGAATATTTCAATGAGTTTTGGTATGCATTTTGGTCAATGATTGGAAGTGACTGTGTGCAATTACATGTACACAACATAACTGGTAGCAGAACAGAGCATCAAAGAACCAGAATATAGAGGAGGATATCAGAGCATTCACTAGAACTTATCCAGCATGGTTAGATGTTATTTATAAGTTCATTTTCATTTGTAAACACTTGTAAATTTTTTGTAAGTTAGTGAGACTTCCTATTTTGTGTTTGAGCAGTGAGCTCTAGGCAGTTGGCCTTTCTACATGTGCAGACCCTCTTATGTAATATTTGTATACCTTGATCAAATATATAGATATTGTGGGTATCAACCCCACCGTGGTTTTTCCCTTTGTAGGGTTTTCCACGTATAAATCTTGGTGTTATGGTGTTTCCTTTCTTTGTTTTATTTGGTGTATGCATTCTAATTTTACTTATTGTTAATCGGTTAATAAGGAATAAGTTAAAAACTAACTTTACCGATAGAACACTAATTCACCCGCCCCCCTCTCAATGTTCTTGGATTCCAACAATTATTATCAGATCTTGGTTCCTCAGAAGAAGTTTAACCACTTGAGGAAGATCTAGAATTAGGAATCAATGGAAACAGGTCTACAACAACAACTCAGACTTTCTCTTGAAGATCTTGATAATGAGCAGATGGAGAACAATAAATTGAAAAGTGAACTAAATCAAGCTAGAGAACACATCATTTCATTGCAAGGAAAGCTTTTAGCTATCAAGGCTAAGGGGAAGGAACTTTGTGATCAATTGCAAAATTAGAATAGTGATGGGAAAGATTCTATGAAGGATCATTATCAGAATCTTACTCAAGAGAACACTGGCTTGAAGAATAAGATGCAAGCCCTAACCATGAGAATGTGCAAGGAGATTGAGGATAGAAATAAAAATGAAGAAAACCTAGCTCAAGCATTGAAGGATAGATTTGAGGAATGCAACAGATTGACTCATGCGAATGATATGCTAAAACTTGAGTTGGTCCAGTCTCGAAACAATGAACAAGAACTTGAAAGACATGTATAATCATGAGAGATGATTTGGTCATTGCTAATGAGTATAAGGATACATTTCTATCTAGATTTTCCAAAATTGATGAAATGTTTAAGAATTAGAGACATGCTAATGACAAAAGAGATCCTGGTTATGAAGAAGGAGAAAGCTCTGGTACTGCACAACAAGATCAATCTTCTAGACAGAAGTAGAATCATGTCAACCAGAACTAGAAATCACTGGTAAGACAATGTAATGCTCACAAATTCAATGGTACATGCTTTATTTACATTAAATATGGTCATATGACTAATTAGTGCAGACATATAAATAATCAGAACAATGCATCATTCATTGATCTTGGAAATGTAAGATCTCATGCATGTAGTAGATTTGGACATATGGCTAACCAGTGCAGATCAAAAGGAAAACAAGGAAATCAAGGGGTTAACAAGGCAATTCAAAAAAATAATATTATCTGTTATGCATGCAACAAGATTAGGCATATTGCTAAATATTGCAGAAGTAAGAATACACTAGCAAATAATGGAAATGCGAATGGTAAGGGCAAGGAAAAAGTGGAAGCATCCGGAAACAACATGAGATGAGATGGGTAAGAAGATCTAATACACCACTGATAGAACAACTGGTAGAGTAATCTGGTCCTACACTGGTAGCATATACAACTGGTACCTAAGGCATTCAGCCTTAGGGGTATGAAAATCATTGAAGATCATGCGGATACCCCAGATTAGGTCTATAGTTAAAAGATTCTGATTGTGGATGGATATTGAGGACATTTCAGTGGTTTATCAAAATCTACTTACAAATCATGTGAACCAGTCAAGCCTAACCGACAACATTTATTACAATGAAAATTAGGGTTAACAAGGATAAATAGGAAAAGTTAAGTTATTTTCTTCAAATAGTGATCGAGTATTAAAGAAAGGGAATTTCCAGAGCATTTCAGAGTTCTAGAGCAATTTGAGCGAGCACTTTCTTTCAGGTAATTTGATTTGCTGGTAACATTTTCAAGGTATTTTTGTATTTACAGAAACCCTAGCTTTCATGTTTGGTTGCAATGGCTTCATCTTCATCCAGCATTGATATTCCCTTGGTGGTTGAGATCAAGAATTGCCCTCATCCCATTTTCAAAAAGCATCCGTACAAATCCCTTTTGGATGAGTTGTTCTATGCATTTTCACAATTTTATCATGGAGCTCTTCACATTGAGGATATTAGGGCATGCATCCACTGCAACATTGAAGAACTTGGGAATTATGAGTTGTCCTACATTTTCACCGAAAAGATAATCTCCGACAACCAACTGAAACCAAAATTTACACACCTGCAGAGGAAGGGTTTCACATTGTTTATGGATTTCTTGACTTTTGATGAGGCACAATGGGTATGCTATGTTTTGAGCCACATTCATCGAGATTTGATCTGGTTGGACCAGCCTTACAAGATTACTAAGGAAGTTATCAAAAATGTCACATGTCTTCACAAAATTGGAGGTGGTCCTGATACTAGATGTAAGTTATCTAACATTGAACTAAACAAACTTACTGGTGCAACTTTTGATGGAAGATATATGAGGGTAGATGATGTCAAAAACATTGATGTTAAGTTTGCATTAATGATTATCAGTTACAAGGTTTACTAGTCAAACTGGTTAAACTTTGTCTCTAGTAATAACATTTTGGTGGCACATCAGATGGTAAAGGAGGATGCCCATTATGATCTATGCAGTGTAATGCTAAAAGAACTCATGACTAACCTATAGAAGATCAAGCAAGACAAAAAGAATACCTTCTGGTATGGCTCCTTCATAATATGTTTGGTATTTTACTTTTTGGGTAGAATTCCCATTTTTAGTAAGACTTAGTGGACTTTTGACCACCTGATAGAAACCCATATTGTTCAAATTTTGGATACGCAAGGGGATAATTATAAGAAAGGCAATCCATGAGAATTTTTCAAAACATTTCAAGAGGAAATGAAAAATAGGTCACGGATTCCTAAATCTATAGTTGAAAAATATAAGGACACGATTTTCTTTATGGTAGATAAAGATGAATGTATGATGGAGGTTGTACAACCTATAACTATTTGGATAATGCCTATGGCATATGAGGTTGAGGAAGCTACTCTGGATGCCTATGCATAACACCTATTGCAGGCACAAATAGATGAAAAGGAAGAGAAATTTGGCACTGCTAAGGAGAAAGGACTTAAAGTTCATCAGGAACAAGTAGCTTTGGCAATCTAAAAGAAAATGACCCGGCTAGCAATAGAAACATTAATAAGTGAAGGTGTAGATAGATCTAAGGTTGAGCAACATGTTAAATTTTGGAGGAACAAAGGAAGAAAGAATTGAAGCAAGAGAGAAAAGAGGAAAGGGAAGCCTGGAAAGCATCTCAGGCCACACCCAATGTGGTCCCGGTTACATCAGAAACTTCCAAAGAACTGGAAGTTGATCCTTCTAGTCAGACATTGGTAGAGCCAACCAAGAAGAAATCTAAGGCAACCTTGAAATATATGATTGTTTCTTCTGAAATAGAATCAGATACTGAAATAATGGAGGTTCCCAAAAAAAAAGGTGTATTTGCTAGAGTGGTGAGGGAGAAGAAAGAGGAACAAAAGCCAAAACCTATCAAGGTGACTCCCCGTAAGCTAAAGATCACTATTGTGCACAAGAGAAAGCCCAAGTCTGATGAGCAAGGCAAACCTGAACCTAAAAGGAGAACTGGTAAAAAAATGAATGTTCAAGACTTGATTGATCAGATAGTAAATGATGGTAACTTGGATAATATTTGTTCATTCTTTGACAATTTTGAAGAGGAGGACAAGATGCAAATAGAAGAAGCTATTCTTTAATATCTTGATTCATTTAGTAGGGCATTGATAAAATTGGAGATAGTTTTGGCTAAGGATTTATATAATAGATTAGAGGTTAGAAAGCTACACGCTCAGTCTTTGGATAGGCAAATTAAGGAGACCGAATTGGTCAATATTTGTCCTTCAATAACTCCTCTGGAAATGGATGATTTAGTCAATAAAACTGGGTCAACAAATTTCAACCCTAAGTACATAATTAATAGTCTTATGTTGGACAAACTAGAAGAGATTAGAAAGAAGACAATTGATATATGGGTAAGAGTTATTTTGGGTCTCGGCTATGAGTTAAATTCTATTTTTGTGCAATCACAAAATATTTAGTTTCCTAAGGATAAGCAACCGACAGACAAACAAACTATAGATACTGAGAAACTAGAAAGCACTCAACCAGATACCACTATACCAGTTATTGAATCACATTTGGAAATAGAGGACATCCCAACACATAATGTATAGAGGCAAATGTAAATAAGGATACATGTGCAGAGGATACTCAAGTTTTGGATGAGGCACCAAGTGGCAAAGCCACCAGTGCACAAGAGATAAAGGATACAAAGGTTATCTCACCATCTAATAAGGGTAAGGAGACTGTGGTGGATCTCTCCTCTGACTTGGTAATTGACACTTTTTCCATAGCTAAAGGGAATTTACCACAACTTTCTATCAATTTTGACAAGCCCTACCATAAAATTTCACTGGTAGAGAAGATTTTGGCAGTGGTAGCTCTTTAGGCATAGGCTACACAAGAATTAGCACAAGAAGAATCTAAGGACAGGAAATTGATTGAACACAGTTTTGAGGTTTCGAGCCAGTTGGTCCTAAAATTTCATTTTGTCCTGAAATTTCATGCACAGGATGGTGCAAGCTCTTTAGGTAAATTAGAGGAAATCATTGATTTTATCTCGAAGCATTATGATTATTTATTGAAGATCTCACTAACATAAGCTAAAGAAGATTTTGTGGTGGCCCTACTTGTAGTCTATTGATGTAGCTTTGGCTGAAGGTGGTAATGCTTAAAAGACTTGTCTAGATTTTGATAAGATAACCAGCTCCATAGACAAGCAATTGTCTGACTATAGGAAGAATTTAATTCAAATTTCTAACTCCTACAACCTAGAAATTAATTTGACAAATTCATTGGATGGTCCAATTTTGAGGGTTATGGATCAAATTTTGAAACTAGAGAAGGATAGGGATAGGATAATTAGGAGAGAAAATGAGCTCCAAAATATTATTGGTCCTCAGCTTGATAATTTATTGTTTCACAAAATAGAGTATATTTCTAACTTGTAGAAGGAGGATCCGACTACTTCGGAAGAAATAGAATATTATGTCAGTATCTTGAATCGATTCATCTCCATTCTTGAATCTCTTAAGAATGGTTGGGATATCTACTTTTCATTTTTTAAAATGTATGTAGATATTTTGAAGTTTGTATATAACCGGCTCATGTTTATAACTGTACAGATTTCTTTGCGGGCACCCCACTTTGTCATTAATGTCAAAGGGGTAGGAATAAGTGAAAAAAGTATATATTTCTCAAGGGGAGAATCGTATGCATATAGAAAACTCATGTATAGATCAGGAGGTTATGCAGATTCAGTGGCAATTTCATGGATGGTATCATTTTTCACATGTGTGTTGCCATCAATGCTAAAGGCGGATATTATTGGCAATTGACACTCATCTGGGAAGGGTTAATGGCATTATGGGTTGTCATTTATGGCAACTCATCATATTAGGGTAAATGGTTTCACTGTTTGGTTAACCGACATTCATTACACTAGTTGGTATTGGTATTCGCATTGCTTTACATTGGCACCAACATTCACTTCATACCTGGCTAAGTCTTCATCCCGGTAACATGTATATAGAACCCGGTAATGGATGGGACCTAGCTAAGGAAATATTTTGGTCCCAATTATGTCTTCATGGATTTTGGTGGTAACGTGTGATGTTCGACATGGTCATTGGATTTATGTTTGATTTTCATTATGTTCTAGTGGTTGACTTGTTTATATTTCTTGTTGAAGCCGACATGGTTAAGTTAGAATGATATTTAAGGAGATCACCTCAGCGATAGATCAGATGTATGGCATATAGTAATGATGGAATGTAAACTTTTGGTTGTGAATATTTCAGTAAGTTTTGGTATGAATTTTGGTCAGCAATTGGAAGCGTATGTGTGCAGTTACACGTGCCCAAGATAACCGGTAGAAAAGTAGAGCATCAGAGAACCAAAATATAAAGGAGGATATCAAATCATTCACTGAAACTTATCCAGCATGGTCAGATGCTATTTATAAGTTCATTTTCATTTGTAAACACTTGTCTAAGTTCATTTTCCATGTATAAATCTTGGTGTTATGGTGTTGCCTTTCTTTGTGTTATTTGGTGTATGCATTCTAATTTTACTTACTGTTAACTAGTTAATAAGGAATAAGTTCAAAACTAATTTTATTAGTAGAACACTGATTCACCCCCCCTCTCAATGTTCTTGGATTCCAATAGAAATTTTGCTCTGATATGGGGAAATGCTCACTATTATAGATGCAATGAAGCAAATGCACTATCCTATTGAATAAAATTGTTGTCCTGTGTAATAAATGTGTTGTATTGTGATAGTAAAAGCATTTCTTTGTGGTTGTAAAAGCGTGAACCTAGGGTGTAAATGCATTGTTTTTGTTGCAAAAACATTGTCCAGTTTAACAAATGTATGATCCTATGACTCATTGTTGAGTAAAAGTGCTATCCTAATGTGCAAAAGCGTGATTCTGACTATTTTGAGTGAAATTCACAGTTTTCAAGCAAGTTATCATATTTTTGACTTGTTTCAAGTTAATGATTTTTCAAGTTTTTGACCATTTTGAGAACATTTTGCAGACACAAAAGACAGAATGTTTGGAAAATCAAAGTGCACAAGCAAGGCCGAGACAATAATTGTTGAATCTCACATGGGTTTCCCCTAAGGCTATGCTATTCAAAGTAGATATCTAGGTTCTTGACCCCATTGGCTCCACCCTGGGCACTCACTTCTCTGGGGCATCCAAACACCAGTTTCCATGAAAAATACCCATGGCAAACTGCATATCTCTACTAGGAACCATATGTGTGTGAGCCTCTTTAGAGGTTCAACCTCCTGTGCCAACAATTAGAAGTATTTTGGCAACTAGACAAAATGGTTTTTAGTAAGGGCTTTCAATAATGTGGACATACATGTGGCACTTATTACACTCTACAAATACAAAAGGTTCCTAGCTTATAGAGGTTGCACTCTATAAGGTTTATGAGGAAACATAGTGTTGGTATGAACTCATCAGCACATGTTGCCCATGACTTTCATCATAGACACAATTTATTTAAAGTAGATTGGAAGGACTCAGTATTAGCCCATTTCCACTTGGGTCGTTCCCCTCTCACTATCCCCCTCAAGGAAGCTTGGGAAGGCAGGCCCTCTAAAGGTAACACATAAGATAAAAGTAGGTCTAGCTTTCTAATCACCGTATTAGGGTGAGAACATACTCACCTACTACTTTTAAGAAAACACGATAGACAATGTTCTAGTTAATAGATTTTTCCTTTGGATAAAATAATAATGGAAGTTTTGTTAACTCTGGCCCTCTTTAAAGAACTTAATCTGCAACCGATCAATTGGGTAAACTTCATTAAGTTTCCATTTGAATTGTATTAGGTACAACTCCCAACTTGAGTTTCAATGAATTTAAGAAAATGAATTAACAATAAACACTTTTAACCAGAAAGAGTCTAAAGGCATTTTCAACATTTGTACATCACTATGTCACAAATATTGTTGAAATTTTCCCTTTTTTAATATTATAAATCAGCACAAAGCACACAGACTTTGTCTTTTCTTTAGATTAAATTCAACACATGATTTTAAAACCAATGAACCAAATATGCATAAGAAATTTTAAGACTTTCACAGAGCAAACATGAAAAGACAATCCACACAGAGATTGATTTTCAAAGACTCAATACACAAATCATAGCTTGGCAAATAACTCCTTTCATTCACAGATGAAAACAAAGTCTTTTCAAACAGTATGCATCCAAAGTACTAGGTTTGAAAATCAAAATTTCATAGACCTTTTTAGAGTCTTATGAAAATGTTTATATAGCCACAACCTAGCCAATAGTTAAGATGGGAAATATGGAATTTTTAACTTTTCCGCCCCATAGTTTCCAAGTAGTTTTAAAATAGAAAAACTAAAACATAACTTTCCAAACAAAAAAGCCAACTGGCCAAGCCAAGATGCATTTTTATCGGCTTTAGGAAACATGGCAGAAGTTGCATTCTTCCAATCCACATGAGTTACAGAGAAATTCTGGATAAGCGCAAAATATGGGAGGCAGATATGATTCTTTGCTTCCACACTTCTTTCTCTTAGCGGACCTGCTCCACGTGATTAGTGTGATATCCCAAGTGTTCAATGCAGAAGAATAATAGGGATTCAATTTTAACCATAGTTGACAGGTCATTGATAACTAATGCCTTAGCCTCTTCATATAATTTATCTTACCTTCAAAAGACTTTGTTATGACTTCAAGACTTTCAATGGTCTTTCCATCTTCTTTTATGCACTCAATTTTGATACATTTAAGATCATTCTACATTGATGTAATCAATTCAACAAGATGATTCATCAATTTTTCCAATTCACCATATGCTTGTTGTAATATCGAATTTCTCCATTCTATATTATTTTTGCAGACATAAAGAATATTATCATCAAGATTTGTCACAGGTTTCTCATTTAAGAATTTTATTACCCCATATGTCTATACCTCCTGCATCTGCACCACTATTGTTGTTGACATTTGATCATTTGGTCAACTTGTAATGTGATGTATTGCTTGGTGCAACTGGTACTTGTCTATAGATGAAAAGAGGTTAGATTGATGTGTGATGACTATTCTGCATGTTGTCATTGATGGAAACTATGTTTTCTTGTCATCTATATTATACAGTGGAATCAGTAAAGGTTAACTGGTAAAACAAAGACAATTTCATTCGAATCGGTAATTAGGACCTCAATTGGTAAAATGATAGATAGAGTTTCAAACTGAAAACTAGTATGAGAAATCCATGAAGGATGAAGGGATGTGGTTTTACAGGAACATCATAGACTACTAGGTGAAGTTTTATTCATGACCACACAAGCATTTTTAATTGGGTGAAATAATTTTGAATGATAGAAGAGTTATAATGGCAGAGACTTAACCGATAGTGATGTAAATCACTGAGATTGGTAAAATGACACAGATTTGGATTAGTTATGTTGATGGCCGACCTAATTAAAGTATACATTGCAAGATTGTCTAGATTTATTGAACATAGGGAATTGTTCCAAGGTTGTAGCTGACCAAATAACATTTTAAAATGTGTGATGAAGTATGGAGACTATGATGATGAAGAATGAATATGTATGAATGATTTTGTGAGATAACAAGTGAATATTGCATTTCAGAGAGTGCGGTGATCAGATAAATTCAGAGATGATGAGTATGTGTTGATGTAATGTTCTGAAGTGGATCTTATTAGATATTATTGATGTTATACTAAGATCATTTAAACCTATTGTTATCCTAACAGTTGCAGCAGCTGAATCCCTTAACTGGGTAGGTCCTAATGGGCCTTAGATCTCTAAGTCCCCTAACAAGGCAGCTCTCAATAGAGTGTTAAGTCCTCACATGAGGTTGATCTTAAAACGTCATTAAAATCCTCATAGAGTTGATAGGAAAATCCCCTAACCAGGTGACTCTTAACTAGGTCTGCTCCTAACGAGACTTTTATCATTGTGTGAGCTTAACCGGTCAAGATTACTATTCTGCAGATAGTGGATCTTGTGGGT
This sequence comes from Cryptomeria japonica, assembly GCF_030272615.1. Taxonomy (NCBI): domain Eukaryota; kingdom Viridiplantae; phylum Streptophyta; class Pinopsida; order Cupressales; family Cupressaceae; genus Cryptomeria; species Cryptomeria japonica. Next base: position 3,252,510 of record NC_081413.1, read on the forward strand.
ACTAATTCCCACCATGGTTTTTCCCATTTGGGTTTTCCATGGATAATATATTGTGCCATGTGGTTTATGATTAATGTGGCAATTGCATACTTGGTATTATCTCTTCTATGCTTATTGAGTTTTAAGTTAGTAAAGTTGTTAATCAGATTTGCATTATTTTTACTTGCACTGATTCATCCCCCCTCTCAATGCCTTATAAGTTCATCAACTGCTGCCCATTTAGCTTCTTCCTTATTCTAATTGGTGCTTTTTGTTTCTAGTTCATCCATAACTAACTGAGCATTTTCATATACCTTGCTCAGTTTAATGAAATACTCTATTTCTGACTTTCGGATTCGCTCAAGCCAATCCATGAAAACTTTGGTAATCATCCTACATTTCTGAATCTTACCAAGGACTCTCTAATTTTCCAATAACTTAGGATTGAAGGAAGATGGTATTTGGGAAAGATGATGTGGATTTTAACTATTGTTTGCCTCTATGTATTCTTCCATCTCAATGTCTCCTTTAGCTCTTGCTTATCTTTCTCGTCCTTCCAGGTCTGAGTGATATTTCTTTTGGTTGATGCCTCCAGATGGTAGAAATTTTCTGCCCTAGTACCAACACCAGGGTGTTGGAAATTTGGAGGAATTGATTATGTGTTGCATTGATGTTTTATCATTGATGGCAACACCTGCTGTTTTGGTTGTTTATTGGTTTCTGGTAGAGTGGTTGGATTATGATATTGATCTGGTATGCTCCGATATGCTTTGGTTTGAGAAATTGGTTTGGATTTGTAATTCATGCTATTTAGATACATATCACAACCATTTCATTCAGGATTTGATGACTCAGATGCTATCATTTGTTCTAGTAAGGCTTTTGTTCACCAGTAAGGGTTTTACCGGTAGATCTTTGTTGAAGATGTTTTGATGCATGTGATAAGTGATGTTGGTGTGGCTTCAAGATGGCTTTCAGGATGATGTTGGTTATCTTTTTTGTGTTCCTATTGATCAATGTTGTTGGACTTGGTTTATGGCAACCTATTTTGGGTCCGGTCTTATTTTGCTAGGTTATGGGCTGGTTTATGTAACATGTTGGCTGATGATCCCAATGCATTATAAGATGGATTCACTGATTGGATTATGTTGTTTCAGTCTTAAGATGACTTGGTTGATCATCAGATTGTAGGTTTATGTTATGAATTTATTGTATTATCTTTTAGGTGGCTGACCTAATTGTTTAGGTCCTGGGTTGATATAAATATGATGTAATATCTCTTTGTAGATCATGGTTATGGGATAGTTATGCAATTATCTATGTGCGAATAATATTGTAATCATATCTAGAGGTTTTGGTCAATCATAGGTGATCGAATTGGGTTGGTAAGAGAGGTTTACGACCTCTGGTACTGAGCTTAACCAGAACTTTACTCAGGCATAGGAGATGTTATCTTTGCAGTTCACTCTTCTTTTTGGATTGTAGTCTAGATTTCTTTTGTAGTTAGTGAGGCTCCTTTTATGATGAGTAGTATGCTCTACGATGTTGTCCTTCCTACATGTGTAGGCCCCTCATATTGTAATCACATACTTGCTGCATAAGTATTATCTGACTACGGGTAGGCTTCCCACCATGGTTTATCCCTTTACCAAGTTTTCTACATACAAATATTAGTGTCGTGTTATTTATGTTTATGCTTAATTGTAATATCTTCTATTTCGGTATTTGATTTATGTATTTTGGTAATAAGGTTTTGAATGCTTAAAGTTCTAAAATCTATTGACAACTGATTCAACCCCCCCCCTCTCAGTTGTCGTCAAGTTATCTGAGCTATCTAATCATTGGTATCAGAGCTTGGTCCTCTCTACAGAAGCTTAACCACTTGAGGAAGATCCTATGGTATCTAACAGTTAAAGTTCATCATGCACATCTTCAACTATTTTTCGAAGAGAAATTCCTAGGCTTGATGGAACAAATTACAGGGTATGGAAGATTCAGATGGACACTCATCTGAGATGTCTTGGAAAAGAAATTTGGGAGATCACTGAGAAAGGAGTAACACATTTTAATCCGGCATCTAGCAATCCTCCTTTGGTAGGCCTCGATAAGGAGCTTGAGAATGATTGTAGAGCTTGAGAAGCCCTTTTGTGTGCACTTTCTGATCATCAAATAATGGGACTAACTGACAAATCAACTGCAAAGGCTATATGGGACAAATTAGAGACTCTGAATGAAGGTGACCCTACTGTTAAAATTTATAAACTTGATGGTTATCGAGTGAGGTATGAGAACCTAAAGATGGAAGAAGATGAAATTACTACTTTTATGGAGAGATTCAATAAGATTGTCATGGGAATTCAATGTTGTGGTGGATCTCTAAGCGAAGATGAAATAGTTTCTAAAGCACTGAGAGCTTTGCCACCGACTTATAAGATGAAGGCTACTGTAATTAATGAACTAAGAACTATGGAAAATACCTCTGTTAATAGGGATACCTTGGTTGGAAAGTTATCTGCCTTTGAGCTTGAGGAATTTGGACCTTTTGGAGCTATAAAATCTAAACCTGCTTTTCATGCATCTACATCATCTACCGACAAGAGTGATTGGAAAGCTTTATATGCAAAGGAACTAGAGGATATGAAGAAAGAAGATGAAGAGTTTGAGAAAATTGAAGCCTTATTTTCTAGAAAGGTACCTAAAGGACCAATAGGAAGTAAGTATGAAGGAAAATCACCTTTTCAATGTTTTGCATGTAACAAGATAGGTCATTTTGCATCTCAATGTCCTGAAAGGAATTCAAGATTTGAATAAAGAGCTAGAAGATCTTTTAGGCCTAACCATGAATATTAGAATAAGCATAACTATAGGAGGAACAAAGACAAATCATGTTACTTTGCTAATGAGGAAGGTGCAACTGATTCTGATGATGAACCGACAAAAGATTCTACTAGTGGATCCGAAAATAGAAAGGAATGGGTATTCTTGGATATCAAGGAAGATGATCCAGTACCTAAAGAGAAGGCCCTTGCTGCTAAAATTTAAGACAAGGATGAATGAGTGATTGACAGTGGATGTTCATATCATATGACTAGATATAAAAGGAAGTTTCTATCTTTGCAAGAATTTGATGGAGGTCTGGTTAGATTTGGAGATGACAAAGCATGCATGATCAAGGGAAGAGGAACTATATCATTGGATGGTAAGCATAACACTGATAATGTTTATTATGTTGAAGTTTTAAGGCATAATCTTTTGAGTGTAGGATAGTTGGTGGATAAGGGATTTCAATTATAGTTCAAGGATGGAAAATGCAAGATTATCAATGGATCTAGATTGGAGATTGCAACCGGTACACAAACTAAAGGTAATATCTTTCATTTGAATTCTAGTGAGAAGACATGTTTGATTGCACAAATTGAGGAGAGTTGGCTATGGCATAAGAGGTTGTGTCATGTGAATTTTGATTGCATTGTAAAGATCAATTCTACTAAGGCAGTTAGAGATATACCTAAGATTGTGAAGCCCTATAATCTAGTATGTAAGGAATGTCAAATGGGAAAGCAAATTAGAACTTCTTTTAAGAGTATACAAGAAAAATCTAAAGATGTTCTTGATCTTATTCATACTGATTTGTGTGGTCTTGCTATAATCAAAAGTTTTCAGGCTAAAAGATATTTCATGCTAATCATTGATGACTACTCTAGAATGATGTGGGTTACTTTTCTAAGAGAGAAATCTTAAGCATTTGAAAAGTTTAAAATCATTAAAGCTAAAGTTGAGACAAAGATAGGATTGAAGATTAAATTCTTAAGGTCATATTAGGGTGGAGAATTCACATCTGGTGAATTTAACAGCTATTGTGAGAAGAATAGAATAAGAAGACAGTTATCTGCACCCTAGACACCTCAGTAGAATGGAGTTTTGGAAAGGAAGACCTAAACTATCTTGGTTGCAACTAGAACTATGATGATGAAAGATAATATGCCTCATATCTATTGGAGAGAAGCTGTGAGCATGGGAGTATACACATTCAATAGAGTTCATATCAAAGGAGACACCGGTAAGACACCTTACGAGTTATGGTTTGGTCATACACCTACAGTTAATTATTTTAGAATCTTTGGTAGTAAATGTTATATCAAAAGAGATGATTCCATTGGAAAGTTTGATCCTAGATGTGATGAAGGGATATTTCTTGGTTATTCTAATGAAATAAAATCATATAGATGTTATAACAAAATATTGTAGAGAATTGTGGAGAGCACTAATGTCAAAGTGGATGAGCAGAACATAAGTCAAATCAGAACTTATGAGAAGCAATTGGCAGTGAAAATGATCATAACTGAACCGGTAGCACCTACAACAAAATAGAATAATGAACCAATTACCCTGACAGTATCAGGAAATTCAATGATAACTGAAGATCATAGAAAAGAAATAGAAAACCAAAAGACCTCTAGGTATGTAAGGTTGAATCATTCAGAAGATCAAATCATTGGAGACAAGAATAAAGGAGTGATGACAAGAAGAAGGTTGGCAGCTGATGAGGTATGTTTAATTTCTCAAGTTAAACTGACATCAATAATTGAAGCTTGTAAAGATGAATGTTGGATGAAAGATATGGAAGAAGAATTAGATCAGATAGAAAAGAATAGCACATGGACTTTAGTTCCTCGGCCTAAGAATAAGAATGTTATTGGAACTAAATGGGTTTTTAGGAATAAATTGAATAAAGATGGACAATTTGTGAGGAATAAAGATAGATTGGTTTGTAAAGGATATTCTCAGAAGGAAGGAATTGATTATGATGAAACCTTTGCATTGGTAGCTAGGATTGAAGCTGTGAGATTATTTCTTTCTTATGTTGCATATAAGAACTATGAGGTTTATCATATGGATGTCAAGTGTGCATTTCTGAATGGAGATCTTGAAGAGGAAGTTTATATTGAGCAACCTAATGGATTTTCACTTTTAGATAACAAAAACATGGTTCGCAGGTTAAGGAAAGTTTTATATGGATTGAAACAAGCCCCTAGAGCTTGGTATGAAAGATTGGATAAATATCTTTTGAAGCTTGGTTTTACTAAAGGTAATGCTGATAGTAATTTATATTATAAGATCACTGATGATGACATATTGATTGTTGAAGTCTATGTTGATGATATCATTTTTTGAGGTGAAGATAAGTTATGTATGGAATTCTCTAACAATATGAAGAATGAATTTGAGATGTCTATGATTGGGGAGATGAAATTTTTCTTAGGTTTGCATATTACTCAGACTGATAAAGGTATTTTCATTTGTCAAACTAAGTATGCTAGAGAGTTCTTGAAGAAATTTGGTACGGAAATGTAGATCTGGAAATTGAAAATCATCAAAACAATAGCAATTAGGACAAACACAAAACCTAAAGCTGCTATGAAAGAAATCCTAATCCAATCAATGAAGACATAAAGACAAGATATTCAAATCAAATGAAATCAAAGCAAACCAACATAGATATCTCCTTCATGTGGCTCCATTGTTCTTCTTTCACCTTCAAATTTGATATGGATCTCACCTACAAGTGCAAAATGCAAGTGGAAAGCAAGTTGTTGAGAGATGAAATTCGCAGCATAAGGTTACTCGAAAATGTGATTGATTCCCCTTTCATTGAAGAAAATCATCCAATTTATAGACAAATTGGAGAGAGGACAAGATTATCATGAAGAGATTTGAAAGGAAATTCAAATCAAGAATGGCAAAATTATGACAAATGTGTGACACTTTCTATGCAAGGTGTATAACAAATTATGCACAAATTATGACAAGTTTCTATGCAAGATGTATGACAAATTATGAGAAGATTGAAATGCCATTCCCATGACAAAAGGGAAGAGAGAAAATAGCCTCCATGATTGCAACAAATGGAAGCATAAACATAGGAGAAAATGAGGGAATGAAATTAGGGGAAATATTAGAAAAATTAAAGAAAATAGGAGAAATAGAAGTTAGGAATTAGGAGAAATAAGAAAATTAGAAAATTGAGGAAAAAGATGAAATAGAGATTAGGTGAATTAATTAATAGGTTTTCATCCATTAATTAATTCATGAAAGAGACCTAGGAATAAATAAATAGATTTATTTAACCCACAAAGAAGAAGAAAAGGATTAAATGAACAAATCATAAAACCCTAGAAATAAGAGGACAAGGAATTAGGTCAAGACAACAAGAAATTAATGTAGGTTTGATCATGATTCTAATTGACAAAGGACCAATGTTGATAAATGATTGAGATTGCTTGACAAAATTCAATGACAAATTGACCAAGATTGACAAGGATATCAAATTGATAGGCACCAATTGACGAGGAACAATGACTAATTGATCCAAATTGACATGATTGAAAAGGACAAGGATCAATGATGAATCGATCACAAAATGACAAGATTGACAAGGACAAGGATCGATGATGAATCGATCACAAAATGACAAGGCTGAGAAGGACAAGGATCGATGACAAATCGATCGTAAAATTATGAGATTGACAAGTTGATAATCACAAATGATTACTAAGAAGCTAAAGATGATTGAAAGATTGACAAGAGGACAAAAACCTAATTCTATCATCGATTAGGATTGACGATGTCCAAAATGATGATAAATGAGCACGCACCATGATACGATAGGATAAGATCGACCAAAATCATTACTAAAGATTGCTATCAACAAGACCTAATTTGAAAGTGATAAAAATGAGGAATGCAGAAGGACTCGATGCTCACAAATGATAAAGACCAAGTGCGCAACTGTAGCGTCGTAAATTGTACGCACTTGCTAGGGTGGTACAATTTCACACCTAGTTTACCACCCGCCTTAGTGCATTTTACATTTTGCATTGCATTTCCCCTTTAGCACTTAATTAATCAAATTAATTAGGTCTAAGGTTCTATTTTATCATCTCCCACATCATAAAGTTGGGCCCTTTCATTAAAGTGTGCCCCTTTCATTTTGTTCCTCCAATACATCATTTAATCAAAAACCCTAATTAGGTCCTATTTTGAACTTGGGGGCTTGATTTCGGGGGTCAAAACATCTCGAAATCACCTGTAACTTCGGGATTCTCTCTAAAATCATCATATCCGACAGTCCTGAAAATTTGGTGAAAAGTTGTCGGGACCATGGCGCCCGGAGTGCAACATGGTCCCGGACATTTTTCCCGAAATTTTAGGAGCATGATCCAATCATAAAATAAAGCTTAACCCCAAGAAATTGGTGGGATATTCAATCTCTAGGTCGGCCAAAAGTCGAAATTATGACCTAGGGTTTCATATATAAGAGCTCTCTTTCTTCATTTGAAGGGATCCGATTTTTGATTTCAGGACCTCATATGCAGTGAAAGAGAAGATCTTTGAAGACTTCAATAACATTCAACATGCATCCATCAAGCATTTATCAATTTCATTCATCCATTTAGGGCTTGGAAGACATTGAAGAACAATAGGAGATTACCGACTGAAGATTGGCTTGTACCCCTCCCTTGGGGGTTGGGTATGATTTCATGTTGTTTTCATGTCTTTGCATAAGCTTCAATATATCACTTATTCATGCTTTAGATCACTTTGCATCTTGATTTAGAGCATTTACATTATCATTTACAAGCAATTAGGGTTTACTTTCTAGGTTGCTCTAGTTTGCTTTCTTGCATTTAAGGACCTTGCACACACACTAGGTCTGCACACACAATACATTTTACAATACAACTTGGCTATTCGTGGAGGTGGAAATCACCGAAGCGGGGGTTTGACTAAGGCAAAACCCTATATAGCCGCCCATACCCTTTTCAGATATAAGTGTAGGTTTCAGGACTCAGACGACGCTGCAGGTTGCAGATCCGGGAGAAGCATACTGAGACCGACCTTCCCACTAAATTTCAGAGCAAAAGACCAGGACAGGGGTGTGGGGCACCCTGGTCCTGCCAGGACAGGGGCGCTGGGCGCCCTGGTCCCTGGGATAGGGGCGCTGGGCGCCCTGGTCCTCCTGACAGACAGCATTTTCAGCATTTTTGACAGCTTTTCCAGAGTGCAAAATAGTAGTTTTCGGAGCAGTTTCAGGGGCAGATTCAGGACAGTGGCGCCCGCACCCCCGTCCCGAACATTTTCATTCATATTTTAACACTGGGTACGCATTTACATTCTTGTCTTGTCCTTGTGTTTACAGCTTTCCATTGTTTAAGTTCAATTCAGCAATCTTGTTATTAGTTCATACTTGCACTTTGGGGTTAGGGATTGAACTTGCATCATTCTATCTATCATTTACAACAAAGGAATAGAAATCCTAATAGGTAGCCCGTGGCTCTCTCTTCCACAAAAAGAAGTAGCCAATTGTGTGATACCTCTAGGCTCTTTCGTATTCCACGAGTGTGTGGTTGAAAGTGAGATTAGGGCCTGTTTGCTTAGTGTCACTTTTTCTCCCACACACAGCAACATAGAAGAAATGTTAATGCGATGCAAGAACCCTAAAATAAGACAATGCGCAAATGTTAAAGTATGACTCCACAAGTGTTGACCATTTTTAGACATCTACATTTTGCCCCTCTTTGAGACATTGCAATTCTAAGCATTGTTTCAAAGAACAATAATGAAAATGCCCCAGACAATAACAATGACATATGCATGCCCCCTTGAGGAATTGGCCGAAAAAATCCAAAAAAATGAGGCCAAGTGATCGATAAGAATGACAGAAGATGATAGGTTCGAATGGATAAAAAATCGAAGGTCAGATGCACAAAGGACAAGCAGTGGAAGGTGCAAAAGACCGTGACCATCATAAGATGGAGAGAATGCATGTCCATCTAGGTACTGACAAAGATCTATATAGGAGACAAGGAGAAGGAAAAGAGTTCATTTGCACTGGCCAAAGTGGAGGAGTTGTTGCTTGGGAAAAAGGACCCTTGCAAAGAGATGGTGAACATTCCAATGGAAGATCACCTTGGGGAATGTGTACACATCTACAGATGACCAGATGATGCGGGAGCAGCGGTATGTAGCTCAAAAACCCATATGTTCAATTTCATGAATTTTGCTTGATTGCAGGACATTGTGGGGATGAGGAGGACAGAGGGAGCACCCAGTGATAGAGGCATGTGCTCCTTATGATGGAGACATATATAGTTTGACATTATGTACTTAGCCTGTGGGCCATACGTAGGATAGACAGTCCAATTTTGTACTCTGATATATTTTTTTTTTATTTTTATATATGTTATGATATGCAGCTATATGATGGGATGCAATATGTTATGGCTTATGTTTACTTTCCATGTATGGATGTCTTATACACTGTCTATGTACTATCTTTGGAACATGTATGAATGTTGTTTATGTTTTTTATGCATTTATAAGATGAAATGGATAAAATTCTTTGTATGGGCTTGATATAATGCAAATGTACTAACCAATGAATGCAGGATGCAGCTTATTTTTATTTTTATTTTTTAGAGATCGGAGAACTAGACCGAACGGACTGCCAAGACTGATGGAAGAAATGTTAGTAAGAAGAAATTAGACAGAGGACAGTTAGAGATGAAGGAAAACTTGCTTTCACAAATGCACATAAGTAGGTGAGAACCTTTATTTATTGTAGCAAAGCAGATGCAGAGCATCATGGCATTGAAGGCCAGTGCTGGAACGCAACCCCTTTTGCAAAAGATAGACACATCGCACACAAGGAATGAGTGAAGCATCCTAGGGTGCATACATCAAGGGTCAAGGTATGTGTGGTGTTCACAAAGTGAACGTACTTATCACAGACACCCAATGATATAGTTGCCCCAGTTTGTGACAAACATTCCACAAACAACAAACACAACAAAAAAAGGAAAGGGACCATGAACCATCCTGGTCACTCTAAATCACTCAATGACATCATCGAGCAACATAGGAACATGATCGAAGCCAAAGATAAATCAATAAAAAGATAAGATGCACAAATTCAACCAAGTCAAACAAACAGTCTGATCGTCATTATCAAAAGTGGAAAACAAGAATGATCATGTTGTCTCGTTTCAAGGAATGCGGTACCCCGTCGAAGACAGGACACAGTCTGGTTTCGGGTATACCACACCCTGTATAAGACCCATGATAATGTTGACAAGGACCAATGGTAATGTTGATGCTATTCTGATTGATGTGACAACTATGATCAGGTTGAATGCTTGCTTGGTCGAACAGTTTATCTGTTAATGTGTGATTTCATTAAAGCACAATGTTTGATTGATTGTCATTGGATGTATGCTCAACGATCTATCTATGCACAAAGGGGACCATTTATTGACAAAATACAAAATGCCAAAGAAATTGTTTTTGGATTTTGATGTTTTTCACTTTGTAGGAATTTTGAGTTTTTTACAATTTTTTTGTTCATTTTTTAGGACTTTATTTGACTTTTTAGGGATTTTTTCAGGACATTATTTAATTTTTAGGGATTTTTTCAGGACATTATATGATAAGAAAGCTCCAATCCGCACGTAGCAATAACTCCAGTAATTGATCATGACAAGGGGCGCGCACCCAATGAAAATTTGAAAGACTTATATAGCAACCAAGACCAAAACATATGCACAAGGACTGGAAACCTGAGTATGCAAGACAATGATGTTGACCAATCATAGGCCTAGAACAAAACATTGGGTCAGGGCAAGGATAATCGTGATAAACCTGTGGGGGGGAAAGTATAGCTAGGAGTCATGATAGATAATGGAGTAGTAGTCTTTTACACATGGTGCCTGTTTGCCAGGTTTTCACCATGGTACTTGCCCAAAGCACCTATTTGCCAGGTTTTCACTAGAGGGAGAATTGTTTTTCTTTACTTACTTTTTTTTTTTCTTTACAATTTTTCACTTTTTTGATTTTTGTGTATTTTTGAGCTTTTGATTTTTTTATTTTTTTGTTTGACTTTTTTATTTTTTTGTATTTTTGAGCTTTTGATTTTTTTATTTTTTTTTCAGGATCATATTGAAGAACTACTGACAGAAAAACTATGCCCAACACTTTCGAAGGTGCATGCTATTTATAGGATCTGATAGAGGTTCACCATCTAGAGTTGCAAGCTGATATGCCCCTGAACCATAGGTTGCAGTAACTATCAAAGGCCCAACCCAATTAGGCTCAAATTTTCCTTTGATGATGTCAATAGATTGTGTATTCTTCAAGTTCGCCTTTAGGACCAAATCTCCCACTTTGAAGTGTCACCCTTTGACCTTCTTATTATAAGAGCAACGGAGACGGTTTTGATATGCTTGCAAATGTGTCAGGGTTGTCTGACGTTTCTCATCTAACATCTCAAGCTGATGCAACCTAGAGACTCTATGCATCTCATCATCAATCAAATGTTGTAGGGAAACACGCAAAGAGGGAATTTCCACTTCCAAGGGTAAAATGGCTTCCGCACCATACACCAAGGAATAAGGTGTTGAGCCAGTAGGTGTGCAGATGGAAGTGTGATAAGCCCATAGTGTTGGATTCAACTGTACATGCCAATCTCGACTAGTGTCATTGACAACCTTTTTCAAGATCTTAATGATGGTTTATTTGATGCTTTGGCTTGACCATTACTTTGTGGATAGTAAGGACTAGAGAAACGGTGTTGGATGCGAAACTTTTTAAAGTTCCTTGACATCTTTATTTTTGAATGGATGACCATTATCTGTGACTATTGCAAGGGGAACCCCATATCTGCATATGATATAATTGAGTAGAAACTTTGAAATTTAAACACCAGTGATATAGGTCATAGGGATAGCCTCGATCCATTTTGTAAAGTATTCTATGGCTGTGATGATGAATTTGTGTCCATTTGCAGATGTCGGGTGAATCTTGTCAATAAGATCCAATCCCCATTGAGAAAAGGGCCACAGAGATATGATAGAGTGAAGTTCTTAAGCTAGCGCATGAATGTAATTTTTGTGTATTTGACATTTGTAGCATTTCTTGACAAAATCATGAGCATCCTTTTCCATGGTGGGCCAATAATATCCAGCACGAACCAACTTTTTAGCTAGACTCAGACCATTGAAATGGCCCCCACATATACCATCATGAACCTCGCGTAAAGCCATTTGTGCCTTGTCAGAATCCAAACACTTGAGGAGGGTGTGGTCAAAGGAACGACGATAAAGGGTTCCTGCGATGATGACATATTTGGTAGTTTGGCATATGAAGGGTCGGCATTGGTTAGAGGAAAGGTTAGGTGGTAAGGTTTGGGATTTCAAATACTGATAGATGTCATTGTACCACGGGGAATTAGGACCAACAAGAACACACATCACATCTGCTATCAAAATTTCAAAAGAAGGCACCAGCAACTGTTCAACCAAAAATTCACATCTGTCCATATTGTGGGGCATATTTAACATGGAAGCAATAGTTGCCATAGCATCTGCTGACTTGTTTTGAATTCTTGGAACTTGACTGAAATGGATATCAGTAAATTTTGTCTTGAAGAAATCCACCATATGCTTGTAGGGAAGAAGCTTTTCATCTTTTGTTTCATAGTCATCATTCACTTGACGGATGACTAACTGGGAATCTCCATAGACTTGCAAATGTGTAATGTTCCATTGGATTGCTATTCTAAGTCTTGTGACCAAAGCTTTGTATTCTGCAATATTATTGGTGCAATGGAAAGTGATCCTATATGACTTTGGGATAGCATCTCTTTGAGGGGTGACAAACAATATACCTGCTCTTGAGCCATACTTTGTGTGAGATCCATCAAAGTATAATTGCCATTCCTTAGAAGAAGTAAGAGAAAATACTGATTCATCAGGGAAATCTGTCAACATCGGATGATCATCATGAATAGGTGCCTCTGCAAGTTGATCTTCTATGATTTGTCCTTTTATTGCCTTTCTCTCAATGTACCCAATATCAAACTCACTTAGGATCATAACCCACTTTGCCAAGTGACCTGTCAAAGCTGCCCTGCTAAGCAAGTATTTCAAGGGATCAATTTTTGCAACTAGCAATGTCTGATGATTTAACATATAGTGTCAAAGCTTGTGTGTTGCAAATACCACTGCTAAACATGCCTATTCAATAGTTGAATAATTCAGTTCATAGCCCACTAGTGTTCGACTGATATAATAAATAGCTCGTTCTTTGCCTTTCTCATCTTGTTGGGCTAAGAGAGCTCCCAGTGCCATTTCAGTTGCAGAGATATACAATATGAATGGCTTCCCTGCTATAGAAGGCATTAGAATAGGTGGCAACATCAGATAATCCTTGAGAGTTTGAAATGCTAATTGACATTGCTCAGTCCATTTAAAAGTGACACCTTTATGCAATAAATGTCGGAAGGGATGAAATTTGTCTGCCAAGTGAGCTATACACCGATAGATTGACTGTAACTTCCCTTGCAAAATTCTTAGTTGACGGAGATTGGAAGGAGGAGGCATATCCATTATTGCTTTAACTTTTTCTGGGTATACTTCTATGCCTCTGTGAGAAACAATGTACCCTAATAATTTGCCGACTGTGACACCAAAGACACATTTCTTTGGGTTGAGTCTGAGCTTGTAGGTTTCCTTTCGATCAAAGATTGGGCCAAGGATGGCTAGATGACTATCTCTTGTGACGGATTTGCATAATAGGTCATCAACATAGTCTTCCATCAAAGTATGCATAAAATCATGAAAAATTGTTGTCATAGCTCTTTGATATGTTGCTCCAACATTTTTAAGGCCAAAGGGCATCACATTCCAGTAGTAGGTACCCCAAGCACATGTGAATGCAGTCTTATGTTGATCTTCAGGAGCAATGTGAATTTGATTATATCTAGAAAAACCATCCATCAATGATAGCATCTCATATCCGGCAGTCATGTCAACTATGATGTCTATATTCGGCAATGGAAAGTCATCTTCAGGGCATGCTTTATTAAGATCCCTAAAATCTATACAGATTCCGATGCCCCTAGTTACTTTGCTAACTAGTACCAAATTTGAAATCCAATCTGCATAATCAATTGGTCTAATAAAGCCCACATCTAATAATTTTTTGAGTTCTACTTTGACTAAGAGAGCCACCTGGGGATGCATCTTTCTGAGTTTTTGTTTGACGGGCTTGGCATCTGGTTTTAATGGCAAGTGATGAAGGACTAATTCTGGATCAAGGTTGGGCATATCTACATAAGACCATGCAAAACTGATCTTCTTCTCGAGAAAGAAATTGACAAAATCTATCTTTTCTTATTTTGATAGAGAAGCAGCGAAATGAATGACCTTAGGGTTGTCAGGTGTACCCAAATTTATCTCTTCGGTCATTTCCACAAGCAATGTTGATTTATCCTGACTTGATGAGGGCATGTCCAATCTTCCACCTTTGGGCACCTTAGAGAGGTTTTCACCCACAGGCACATCTTTTATTTTTACTTTTCCATGATCAGAGAGTGCCTTACGGTTTTCACTCAAAGACCCATTCTTTTGATTTTTTACTTTTTCTTTTTCTTTTTCATTTTTATGACTAGAAGATGGAGTTGACTCCCCAAAATATGTTGTGGAATCTAAAACAATAGCAAACTCTACCTTATGATCACCTTGTGGTATGCCTTCCCATAGTCCAAGGAATTCTACAATTGCTTCATCATTTTGAAAACAATCCAATTTGAGTGGTTCTTGTTGGTCATGTTGGATAAGCTGTGGATAGACAATGGGCATGTCATCATCAGTTTCAAGGAGAGTTAGGGCCGAGATGGTCAGGATAAAAATGTTTGTGGTATCACTGTCTAAACTCCTTGTATTTGATTCAGAGCTTGGGTCCCAGAATGACTCTATCCAAGCATTAGGACATGTTTTGGGAGGGGGAGTTATTTCATGTTTGTCTTCCATGGGCAAATCATCAAGGTCAAGGAAAATTTTTTCAAGGGCATAGGAGCTAGAAGAAAAGGAACTCCACTCCCATTCATTGGAATTAGTTTTAGGTTGGATATCCTCAGGTGTTGTTTCATTATCAGAGTCACGCCCCTTTCCACACGTGGTTACTTTGGTAGATGAGGTTCCAATTTGCAATGGTACAAAACCTAACCCTAAAGTTGGATGTCGCATCTTAGGTATAATAGGTTCTAGTCTTCCTTTCTTGTCAGGGCCCAAACCACTATAGCCATCATATCCCTTTTTCTGCATTATAGTAAACCCTTTTCCATACCGCTCCACTGGCAATTCGACAGGTGGTGTATCAGTTTGATCCTTATAAAGCCAATCTGTTACATCATCATCCAAAGTTTCCTTGTTAAGTTCACCCCATTTAGTAAATGTAGTGGGGGGCCGATATTGAATGACTATCTTAGGTTCCTTTTGCAACAAATGTGGTTTTCCATGTGATTTTGGAGATATTGGTAAATTCCCAATGAGGAATGTTTGAGCCATTGAATACTCTCCACATCCTTGGTCATGTATCTTCAATTTTCCTTTGACAGCATCTAACAACTTATTAGGATCCACATAATTATGTGAGTGGGCCTCTCTTTTGACTAGGACTTGTTGCTGTGGGGAATTCTTTAGATTAGCACAAAATTGAAATGGATTACGATCTCCTAGAATTGTTATCTCAGTCCCATTGTAAGGATATTTTAAACACTGATGATAAGTAGATGGAACTGCTTTCATTGTGTGGATCCACGGATGGCCAAGAATCATATTGTAAGGGAGATCAAGGTCTAGGACCTGTAGGAAAGTGTTTTCTATCACTGGACGTACTCTGATAGGCAATGAAATTACCCCTTTAGATGGGCGCTCAACATCCTCATATGCTTTGATTGTTATTCTTCTAGAAGAATCAATGTCATTTTCTGTATAACCAAGACCAATGACTACTCTCAAGGTATAGATGTTAAGACCTGCTCCACCATCTATCAAGACTCATCGGATCTTGCAATTATGGACAAAGACTTCAAGATGTAAAGGATCATTATGAGGGAGCTTATCAGGGAAGATATCGTTATCAGAAAAGGCAACGTGTTGGGAAATAGTGAGATGTCCAATTCGGGCTTGAAACTGGTCAACATCAATGTCTGTCAGGATGGTGGACTCAGTTAAATCTTTATCTAGGACTATATGATGCATAGGGGACATTTTCAACAACTCAAGAATTGATATTTGTGCAGGTGTCTTTCCCAGATAATCTAGGAGATTATACTGACTCGTAGGAGTTGATTTGGGAGGAATTGCAGGAGCTCCTTTCAGGACTATTTTGGATCGACGAGTGGTGACTGTGCAAGAAGGACCTTGTCCCTTTATTCTTATGGTGGAAACATACTCATTTGACACTCGAAAACAATTGATGACATTGCTATAACCAGTATTTGCATAATTAAGGTTTGTTGTTTGGGTAGAGTTTGAAGAAGATGCTTTGCCCTTGTCATGATCAAGCAAAGGAGTTTTGAAAATTGTATGATCAGTATTAGAGGTTGCATTGGGTGGGTCTACCTCAATTACTCCTTGATCTAATAAGTCTTGAATCATATGTTTCAATTGAAAATACGATGCGGTTTTATGTCCTTTTGACCGATGGTATTCATAATATGCATTATCATTCCACCAATGCGGCTTTACCAATGGTTCTTCCTTGACATCTGGTAACTTAATAAAATATGCTTGTATCAATTGTTTCATTACTGATTCAATAGGCTCTCCCAATGGCGTAAACTGTCGAGGAGGCCCATCCCTTGATCTGAAAGGTTTTCATTGCTGGTTTTGCTGCTGACCTTGTTGATTATATTGTTGGTATTGCGGCTATTGAATAACATTGCTTGCTTGTGTCTGATTTTGTTGCATAGCTGACATATTAGGAGAACTCAATTTCTTTATCATGAACTTGGGTTGATTTGCATTCACTGCTCTTGTGTCGACAACTCCATCATTAGTGACATTCTTGTTTTTGTACCAAAATCTATTTTTATCCCCTGAATTGTTTGTGTTGTCACTATCTTTGTTGAGCTTAATGAGTCCCTAAGCTACAAGAGCATTTTCAATGTTCATCCCTTTCTTAATGAGCTTCTCAATGGTACTAGGACTTTTCAGTTTGAGCTCATACATCATTTCTAGGACCAAATTTTGAATAAATAAGTTCACTTGTTGTTCTTCAAGTATATCTAGGGAAGAACGACTATACAAGCTTCGCCATCTTTGTAAGAAAGTCACTAATGGTTCACCTTGCTTTTGCTTTGTGTTGCATAAATCTGACATGGTCACTTCATTGTCAATGTTGAATGCGAAGTGGGATATAAACTTTTGAGCCAATTCTGGACATGTCTTTATGTTCCTTGGCAAATGCGAATACCAATCCATGGCTTGTCCTGTGAGACTTCATGCGAATAAGTGCATCAAATATGTTTCCTCATAGCTCACTTCAGTACATGCTATGAAAAATGCTCGAATATGGTTTTTTTGATTGCCTTTCCCTTTATATTTCTCAAAATTAGGTGCCTCAAAATGCTTAGGAAAGGGAGGCATGTACAAGCTCTTGTCAAATGGATTAGGACATAAATCTTGATCTGTGTATAATTTCTTTGTCCCTTTGGTTTGCAATGCTTCTATTTGTCATTGAAACTTCTCAAGTTGTTGTGTAATTGTGTCAAATAGCGAAGATTTTGGAAGTTCATCATTCATTTTTGGGTGTACTCTTTGTCGATACATCGTGCTCTCCATTGGCTGTTGATGCTCTAAAATTTATGTCTTTGTTGTCTCTAGCATATAAAGTTCTTGATATAGCTCTTGTTGTTGTGGTTGTGCCATGCCTTGACATTGACTCTTTTGCTGTGCTTCTTGTGATGGGATCATCATTTGTAGCCTTGGTTGATATTGCAATTGAGGGTGTTGTTGATATTGCATGGACATCAGTTGTGGTTGAGATGTATGATAACTTGTTTTTCCTGGCACATATTGAGGTACATGTTGCTATTGATGCTAATGAATCAGAATTTGTTGACTTTGTGCCAATTGTTGTTGTCTTGATGTAAATCCCATCATTTGCAAAAAACTTTGTTTGGGAGGTTTTTGTTGTTTCTCCTTTAGATGGGGTATGACACTTGCATTGACTTGTTGTGTTGTTTTTCCAATCCATTGTGGTGGTTGCAAGTTTGAATTGACTTGTAATGGTGTAGAAGACACTGCAACTTGTTGTTGAATGCGATATTGTTGTTGTTGTGCATTGCTTGTTTGCGCATTCAATTGTACCTTTTGTGCATTCATCAATTGTTGCAACACTTGTTGTTGGTGCACACCACTATTTGTGGTTCTTGGTGTTGCCACTATTGAAGGATCTATCACAATATTTTACATAATGGGTACTTGAGTATTTGGCAAATGTATTGAACTTGATGGGACATATGAACTTTGTTACATTGTAGAATTGTTTTGAACATTTGTAAGATCAGGCATTCTAGTCGTAAAGCTTTCTTGCATCTTAGATTTGGATCCACTTTTAGGTATTCGAGGAATCACTTCTTGTTGAGGGACACCTGTCAGCATTTGTGTGGCCACCATTTGATCTTGTGTTAAAGGTGTTGCATTAAACAATGGATTGTTTATTGTTTCAAATGTTGACTTTTGTGGAATAGTCACTGTCAAAGTTTTTGAAGCACGCTTACTCAACAACGTGTGTTGAGGTTCTTGTTGCACATTTTCTTCATTTGGATGTGGAGAGAAACTTAACAGATGACTGCCTTGTTGTTTTTGCACATTAGTTTGTTCATTTGAGGAGGTCACATTACTCATCATATCAGGATATTTTTGTGGAAACATCTTAAAGACCTTGTTCAAGAATTTATCCATCCTTTTTGTCAACTTCGAATCTTTAAGGAGCATATCAACATCATCGGAAGCATCAGAATCTGATGAAGAATCTGGTAAAACATTTGGATTTATTTCTTGTTGAATGCCTTGATCTAAACCAAATCCTTGTGAAAGAGTTTGTTCCTCATGTAATGTTTGAGTTTGAATTTCATGTTGCAGGTTCAATTGATTCTAGTCAAAAGGTGCATTTTCCCTTGGCGTTGGTGGAACACTCCCATATCCCAGTTTCATGGGTACAAACACTGGCTCATATAATGGAGGTGGTCCAAGTTGAACCATTCCATATTGTGGTAATGATGTGTTTGACGAACCTTCAATTTGTAATGTTTGACTAGGTTGAAACTATGAGTTTGATACGTTGTCAATGGGTTGATATGTTGGTTCGGCCATCTTCTTAGATTTTGACCTTGTTTCAACACGCATGTCACTATGCAAATGCAATATTTTTAGGATTTTTTTTATTTTAAAAGGATGATGTATGATATGCAACTAAATGTAACCTAAATAGATGAAAATACAATCTATGGCAAGAATGCAACCTATGTTTTTGTTGTTTATCAAGATTTGGACAAACTTTTTGGAATGCAAACCTAAAGACTCAACCTTGGAAAGTTGAAATGAAGCCAAGACCTTAAAGGACAAAGGACCAAATGACAATAGGACAAATTGACAATGTCTCACCTATATGCTTGGATACTAAGCTAGGTTTGACAAAAATGATATTAATGAAAGGACAAATTCTAGACAAGGTCAAGACTCCCTAACAACAACTTAGGGTATCATCCAAAGTTTTGATTTTTCAAGTTTGACAAACCAAATTTTTGAGACTAAATGCAAGAAGGCAATGATTATGACAATGACTTAGGATATGACATGAAAATGATCTAAGGATATGATATGACAAGATGAAGCCAAAACAAGATGACAATACAATGATAAGGATATGCGAAGACCAATGACTTGGAATATGCAAAATGCAACCTAGGCAAGACCTAATTTTAGCATGACAAGGATAATGCACGAATGTCACCTAAATGGAAATCTAGCTTGGATATGACAATGAAATGCAAACTTAGGGAAATGATTTTGAACCCAAGTGCAAAATGAAGACACTTGCAATGAAAAGGACTAAAATGAAGGGAGATGACAATATGCCCTAGGACCTAAGTTGGACTATGCAAAACCTAGCCTAAAGTGACATGAATTTTGAAACAAAGATATTCAATGTTTTGACAAGCCATGTTCAAATGTTGGATGAATACTTGGACAAATTTGGACTTTTGTTTAGATTTTGTTTTGAATTGAAGGTTATTGATTTTGAAAACCCAAGCTGATTATGAGCACTTTTGAAAGTTTGTTTTTGATTTAACCTTTGACAATCACGGAAGACAAAATGTTTGTTTGACTAACTCAAGACTATCAAGAACACTCACAAAAAATCCTATGGCTGGCAAGGGCAATATCTATTGAATCCTCTAACCATAAAATACAACACTCAGTCGGATAGCTAGATGCTTGGTAGCACTGGCTCCCGCTTACAGTGCACTCACTTCTCGGGCATACCAAGCTTTGAGTTCAAGGGGCATCACTTCCCAAGAACTTTCTATCTCTAACTAAGGAGTACATGAGAGGTGTCTTCGGCATGCATGTATCACAATGCCTAAGCTAATAGATAGAAGGATTTTGGCATCTAAAAATAAGAGATTCTAGTAAGGGCATCCATTCGGGTGGGTATTGATCCGACGAATAAATCATTGCAGTACCATTCCAGCACCCGTTGTCTACAACTTTCATTGCATCCACATTTATGTAAAGTGGTTTGGAAGAGCTTGGCTTTATCCCATCACCACTTTGGGTCATTCCCTCTCACCAATGCCTGTGTGAAGTGCCAGGAAAATCGGGAGGCAGGCCCAGTTCTAAGGGTTAAAACATGCAATCAAATTAAAAATAGACAAAGCATGCATGGTGTTCATTAACCTTTAAGAAATGAAATGTGCAACTACTTTAAAAATCACAAGCAAGATTTTTTAATGAGAGCCTTTGACCGTGTCCGGCATAAGATTCGTTAGTAGTTGCATTCTTAGTCTTTGTCACACATAACGCCAAGATGCTACACAGAGAATTAGTACCAAAGAAAAACCAGAATGCAAGAAATAAAATGAAAACAAACAAATTTGTAAGTAAAAACAATTCATTTCACCTCTGTTTCTGACCTTGCACAGGTGCAGAATGCCTCAGCACAGGCGCAAAACCAATCAACATAGGCACATAAAACTTCAACACAGGTGTAGAATTTGTTGAAATGTGGCGACTGATCAGCAAAGTACTGTACACTCAGCACGTATCCTCGCCGGGGTCTGGGGCCGGGCCGGGCCTCGGGCAGGGGTTCGGGGGCGGTAGCCCCCGAGAAAATTTTTTTTTGCCGTTTTTGTTGATGAAAACCGACATTGTAATAAAACCCTAAAAAGGCCGACTTTGTTTGTTGCCCTAAAAATGCATGTTATAAGTGGCTGGGATGCTTAAGGCATTGTAAGGTTGATGTACTATTTTTGCTGGATAATAAGAAAGATTGGACGGCTGTGTATGGTGGACGTAACCCATTCTGGGTGAACCACGTTAAATCTCTGTGTTATCTGTGTCCTGTTTTATTTCTTTATCTTTTGTATTTAAATCTGCATATAATTGTTAGTTCATATTTGCTTCAGATCTGCTTGAAACCCTAACAATTGGTATCAGAGCGAGGTTTTCTGTAAATTGGCAGGACTTTCAGATTTGAGTGGGAGCAATGGAGGATTCCAAATTCAAGGTCGAAAAGTTTAACGGCCAGAATTATCAGTTATGGAAAATGCAGATGGAGGATTACCTGTATCAAAAGGATTTGTGGCGGCCATTGGAAGGAAAAGCAAAGAAACCGACCACAATATCAGATGAAGAGTGGGACATTTTAGATAGAAAGGCACTGGGATCCATTCGATTGTGCCTTGCAGCGTCTGTAGCATTCAATATAACAGAAGCAAAAACGACTGTAGATTTGATGGCAACATTGGCTAAGCTGTATGAGAAACCCTCGGCTTCAAATAAGGTATTTCTTATGAAGCGTTTGTTTAATTTGAAAATGAGTGAGGGAGGATCTGTAGCGGAGCACTTAAATGAATTTAATACAATTACCAGTCAATTGTCTTCGGTAAAAATTACCTTTGCAGAAGAGGTTAGGGCTCTCTTGATTTTATGTTCTTTGCCAGAAAGCTGGAATAGCTTGGTTATGGCTGTAAGTAACTCTGTCTCTGGTAAAAATACTTTGGTATTTGATGATATTGTTGGTGTTATCCTAAGCGAGGAAATGCGAAGGAAAAGCACAGGTGAGACTCCAACATCATCGGGTAGTGTTTTGAATGTGGAGAACAGAGGAAGATCAAAGGAAAGAGGAAAAGGCCCTGGAAATGAGAAGTCACGAGGGAAGTCAAAGAAAGGACGCTCTCAATCTAGAGGAAAGAAAGATTGCTGGTACTGCGGAAAGCCTGGTCATCTAAAGAAAGACTGTTGGTCTCGGAAAAACAAAGAAGGAGACAAAAATGAAAATGACAGTAAGGAAGCTAATATTGCAAGTAATACTCTACAAGATGCTTTAATCTTATGTTTGGATAATGTTAATGATTCCTGGGTAATAGATTTTGGGGCTTCATTTCATGCTACACCCCATAGAAAATATTTTCTAGATTATGTTCAAGGTGATTTTGGACAGGTATATTTGGGTGATGATGAGCCCTGTCAAATTGTTGGAAAAGGAAAGATAAAGATCAAGTTGCAGAATGGTAATGACTGGTTTCTGCAGGAGGTAAGACATGTTCCTAATTTAAGAAGAAATTTAATTTCTGCAGGGCAACTAGGTAGTGAAGGTTGCATAGTTACCTTCTCAGATAGTATGTGGAAGGTCACTAAAGGATCGTTAGTAGTAGCTAAAGGTGCGAAGGTAGGCACATTATATCTGTGTACTGGTAACACTTACTCTACCTTAGCTGCTACAGATAAAGTTACTGCAGGGACAACAACAATAAATGTTGCAAGAACAGATTCGATAATGTGGCACCATAGGCTTGGGCACATGAGTGAGAAAGGGATGAAAATCCTTCACTCCAAAAATCTATTGCCAGGACTAAAGAAGATTGATTTAGAGTTCTGTGAAAACTGTGTTTATGGTAAACAGAAAAGAGTCAGATTTCTCAAGGTTGGGAAAGAGAAGAAGAGTGAGAAGTTAGAGCTTGTACATTCAGATGTATGGGGACCAGCTCAAGTATCATCTCTTGGTGGCTCTTGTTATTATGTTATTTTCATTGATGACTCAACTAGAAAAACATGGGTATATTTCCTAAAACAAAAATCAGATGTTTTTGAAACTTTTAAGAAATGGAAAGCTCTGGTTGAGAATGAGACAGGAAAAAAGTTGAAGTGTCTCAGATCGGATAATGGAGGTGAGTATTGCAGCAAAGCATTTGAAGATTACTGTTCCTTAAATGGGATTCGAAAGCAGAAGACAGTTCCAGGAACTCCACAGGAAAATGGTGTGTCAGAGAGAATGAATAGGACCATCATGGAACGTGCGAGGAGCATGAGATTGCATGTTGGATTGCCCTTACATTTTTGGGCAGATGCTGTACATATTGCTGTCTATTTGATAAATAGAGGACCTTCAACCCCTTTGGATGGTGGTTTTCCAGAGGAGGCATGGACTGGTAAAAAGGTAAATTATTCTTTTCTAAAAACTTTTGGTTGCGAAGTTTTTGTCCATGTTGATAAAGAAAACAGAACCAAGCTTGATGCTAAATCTCAGAAATGTACCTTCATTGGATATGGGATAGATGAATATGGCTATCGGTTATGGGATTTTGAAAATAAGAAAATAATTAGAAGTAGAGATGTTATATTCAATGAGAAGGTTATGTATAAAGAACAGATGCAGGAAAAGAAGCATGAACAGGACAAACAAGAATATGTGGTGTTGGATGAGATTCCTGAAAATAAAATGCCACAGGTACCTGATGCTCAGCAACAACAGATTGTCCCACAAACTCCTGCAAGTGTTAGACGTTCTACGAGGACAAGTAGACCCCCTGAAAGATTTTCTCCTTCTTTGTATTCTATTTTATTAACAGATTCTGGTGAACCAGAAGAATATGAAGAAGCAATGCAGGTGGATGCCAAACAACAATGGCAACTAGGCATGAAAGAGGAGATGGACTCCTTGATGAAAAATAAGACTTGGGACTCAGTCCCTTTACCTGCAGAAAAAAGAGCCTTGCCTAACAAATGGGTTTATCGGCTGAAGGAGGAGGAAGGAGGTCAGAAAAGATATAAGGCCAGACTTGTGGTAAAAGGTTTTGCATAGAAAAAGGGTATAGATTATGATGAAATATTTTCTCCAGTTGTAAAAATGACTTCAATTAGAACTGTACTTAGTCTTGTGGCTGCAGATGATTTACATCTTGAACAATTAGATGTCAAAACAGCTTTTCTCCATGGAGATTTGGAGGAGGAAATTTACATGTTGCAACCACAGGGATATGAGGTCAAAGGTAAGGAGAACTTGGTGTGCAGGTTGAAGAAAAGTCTGTATGGCCTAAAGCAAGCACCCCGACAATGGTATTTAAAATTTGATAGTTTCATGGCTGAACACGGTTATCATAGATGTCATTCTTATCATTGTGTATATTTTAAGAGATTTGATAATGGCAGTTATATTATCCTGTTGCTTTATGTTGATGACATGCTTGTTGCTGGGTCTAACATGCAACATATAAATGATCTTAAACAAAAATTAGCCAGGTCATTTGCTATGAAGGATTTGGGTGCAGCTAAGCAAATTCTCGGTATGAGGATTACACGGGACAGGAAAAATAGAACCTTGAATTTGTCCCAAAGTGAGTATATAAAGAAGGTGTTGAAAAGATTTAACATGCAGGATGCAAAAGCAGTTAGTACACCTTTGGCTAGTCATTTCAAATTGACTAAGGAGATGTGTCCAAAGGCACAGGAAGAGGTTAATAAAATGTCTAACATCCCGTATTCATCAGCTGTTGGCAGTCTGATGTATGCGATGGTATGCACAAGGCCAGATATTGCACATGCAGTGGGAGTTGTGAGCAGGTTTATGAGTAATCCGGGTATGGAACATTGGAATGCTGTGAAATGGATTCTTCGGTATTTGAAAGGAACTACTATGAAGGCATTATGTTTCAAAGGATCTAATGCTGCTCTAAGTGGATTTGTTGACTCTGATCTGGCAGGTGATATTGATTCACGGAGGAGTACTACAGGGTATGTTTTTACTATAGGGGGAACTGCAGTCAGTTGGATTTCTAGGCTGCAAAAGGTTGTTGCACTTTCAACCACTGAAGCTGAGTATGTTGCTGCTACAGAAGCCAGCAAAGAGATGATTTGGTTGCAATGTTTTCTGAAGGAATTGGGTCAGACACAAGAGGATAGCCCATTGTATACTGATAGCCAGAGTGCCATTCATCTTGCGAAGAACTCTGCTTTTCATTCAAGGACAAAGCACATTCAGCTCAGGTACCACTTCATCCGGACTATTTTGGAGGAGGGTCAGTTACGGCTTGAGAAGATTCACACAAGTGAGAATCCTGCCGATATGTTCACAAAGGCAGTTCCACAGGAGAAGCTGATTTCTTCATCAGTTTCTGTTGGTCTTCTTGATTAATAATTGTGGAATTTATACCAGTCAAGTCCTAGTGTTTTATCCAGCGGATGTTGCATGTACAGTGGTGTCATGTAGTATCAGTCTCCAAGTGGGAGATTGTTCGGTGTGGAGCCTGATCAGTCTCCAAGTGGGAGATTGTTGAAATGTGGCGACTGATCAGCAAAGTACTGTACACTCAGCACGTATCCTCGCCGGGGTCCGGGGCCGGGCCGGGCCCCGGGCAGGGGTTCGGGGGCGGCAGCCCCCAAGAAAGCGGGGGTTCGGGGGCGGTAGCCCCCGAGAAAATTTTTTTTTGCCGTTTTTGTTGATGAAAACCGACATTGTAATAAAACCCTAAAAAGGCCGACTTTGTTTGTTGCCCTAAAAATGCATGTTATAAGTGGCTGGGATGCTTAAGGCATTGTAAGGTTGATGTACTATTTTTGCTGGATAATAAGAAAGATTGGACGGCTGTGTATGGTGGACGTAACCCATTCTGGGTGAACCACGTTAAATCTCTGTGTTATCTGTGTCCTGTTTTATTTCTTTATCTTTTGTATTTAAATCTGCATATAATTGTTAGTTCATATTTGCTTCAGATCTACTTGAAACCCTAACAGAATTATTAACACAGGCGCAGAAAACTTCAACACCAGTGCATAAAACTCAAACACAGGCATAGAAAACTTCAACACAGGCACAGAAGTGTCTAGAGAGCTCCGAGTCGCCCTGTTTCTTGAGTTTTTCACCTACAAATAGCTCAAAAGCACTCAAAACATGGTTAAGGGGTTAGTTCACGACGGGTTCACAAGAAAATGTAGATCTGGAAATTGAAAATCATCAAAACAATAGCAATTAGGACAAACACAAAACCTAAAGCTACTATGAAAGCAATCCTAATCCAATCAATGAAGACACAAAGACAAGATATTCAAATCAAATGAAATCAAAGCAAACCAACACAAATATCTCCTTCATGTGGCTCCATTGTTCTTCTTTCACCTTCAAATTTGATGTGGATCTCACCTACAAGTGCAAAATGCAAGTGGAAAGCAAGTTGTTGAGAGATGAAATTTGCAGCATAAGGTTACTCAAAAATGTGATTGATTCCCCTTTCATTGAAGAAAATCATCCAATTTATAGACAAATTGGAGAGAGGAAAATATTAGCATGAAGAGATTTGAAAGGAAATTCAAATCAAGAATGGCAAAATTATGACAAATGTGTGACACTTTCTATGCAAGGTGTATGACAAATTATGCATAAATTATGACAAGTTGCTATGCAAGATCTATGACAAATTATGACAAGATTGAAATGCCATAACCATGACAAAAGGGAAGAGAGAAAATAGCCTCCATGATTGCAACAAATGGAAGCATAAACATAGGAGAAAATGAGGGAATGAAATTAGGGGAAATATTAGAAAAATTAAAGAAAATAGGAGAAATAGAAATTAGGAATTAGGAGAAATTAGCAAATTAGAAAATTGAGGAAAAAGATGAAATAGAAATTAGGTGAATTAATTAATAGGTTTTCATCCATTAATTAATTCATGAAAGAGACCTAGGACTAAATAAATAGATTTATTTAACCCACAAAGAAGAAGAAAAGGATTAAATGAACAAATCATAAAACCCTAAAAATAAGAGGACAAGGAATTAGGTCAAGACAACAAGAAATTAATGTAGGTTCGATCATGATTCTAATTGACAATGGACCAATGTTGATAAATGATTGAGATTGGGTGACAAAAATCAATGAAAAATTGACCAAGATTGACAAGGAGATCAAATTGATAGGTGCCAATTGACAAGGAACAATGACTAATCGATCCAAATTGACATGATTGAAAAGGACAAGGATCGATGATGAATTGATCACAAAATGACAAGATTGACAAGGACAAGGATCAATGACTAATCGATTGCAAAATGACAAGGCTGACAAGGACAAGGATTGATGATGAATCAATCGCAAAATGACGAGATTGACAAGTTGATAATCGCAAATGATTACTAAGAAGCTAAAGATGATTGAAAGATTGACAAGAGGACAAAACCCTAATTCTATCATTGATTAGGATTGATGATGTCCAAAATGATGATAAATGATCATGCACCATGATGCAACAGGATAAGATCGACCAAAATCATGACTGAAGATTGCTATCGACAAGACCTAATTCGAAAGCGATAAAAATGAGGAATGCAAAAGAAGGACTCGATGCTCACAAATGATAAAGACCAAGTGCACAACATAGAAGAAATGTTAATACGACACAAGAACCCTAAAATAGGACAATGCGCAAGTGTTAAAGTATGACTCCACAAGTGTTGACCATTTTTAGACGTCTACAGGAAAATTCTAAACCAGTTGGTACTCCTATGGTTACAGGTGAGAAATTTACAAAGAAAGATGCATATGTACAAATAAATCCTACAAGGTACAACTCTATGATTGGAGATTGTTATATCTAACTCAGACTAGACCAGATATAATGAATGAAATTTGTATTGTATCAAGATATCAGCGTGATCCTATAGAGAATCATGAGAGTGCAGTGAAAAGGATTTTTAGATATTTGCAGGGAACAACTAAATATGGTTTGTGGTATCCTAAAAAATGATGATTTCACATTATGTGCATATACAAATGTAGATTGGGCTGGAGATGTTGATGACCAGAAGAGCAGATCTGATAGAGCTTTCTTTCTTAGAAGAAACTTGTTTCATGGATCAACAAGAAGCAGTGATGTGCCTCTTTATCTACTACTAAAGTTGAGTGTGTTGCTACTGCTACTAACTGTACACAAATTCTATGGATGAAGAAATTATTGAGGGATATAAAGGTGGATTGTAATGAACCAGTAGTTATTCACTATGATAACTCTACTACTATTGACATATCAAAAACTCCAGTATTTCATTCTAAGACAAAGCACATATCAATCAAGTACAATTTATTGAAGGAAAAGGTAGAAGCAAATGAAGTCAGATTGGTTTATGTGAATAATAATGAGAAGATTGTAGAGATCTTCACTAAACCTTTACCTAAGGAATCATTTGATTACTTCAGAGACAGGTTGGGGGTTTCTGCCCCTCTGGTAGAGACCTGAGTGATGCTGATTGGAATCAGTCTGCTATGCATTATTAGAGCTATTATTCATTCCAGATTGATGTAGTGGTGCTACTACTGAGGGGGAGTAGTCAGTTGTAAGATTCAGTGCATTTATGACTTTTCTTTGATATTTATGTCATATCTTTGGTAATGATGTCAAAGGGGGAGAGATATATTCAATAGAGGGAGTTTAGTTTAGAGCTTCATTGCTATATCATTTTGTGGGAGATTGTTGGTTGTCCTCCATAAGGGGAGACTTGTTTGCCATTTCTTGGCACTTGGATGTTTTTCACATCGAGTGTTGCCATCAATGCCAAAGGGGGTGATTGTTGGAAATTTGGAGGAATTGATTATGTGTTTCACTAATGTTTTGTCAGTGATGGAAACACCGGCTATTTTGGTTGTTTATTTATTTCCGGTAGGTTCTAGTAGAGTGGTTGGATTATAATATTGATCCGGTATGATTTGGTTTGAGGAATTGGTTTGGATCTATCATTCATGATATTCAGATATGTATAATGATTGGTTGGTTTGGGATTTGATGACTCAGATGCTATCATTTGTTCTAGTAAGGCTTTTGTTCACTGGTAATGGTTTTACCGGCATAGCTTTGTTGAAGATCTTTTGATGCATGTGATAAGTGGTGTTGGCGCGACTTCTAGATAGCTTTTGGGATGTTTTTGGTTATCTTGTTCATGTTCCTATTGATCGGTATTATTGGACTTGGTTTATGGTGACCTATTTTGGTTCTCATCTTATTCTGCTAGGTTATGGAGCGGTTTATGTAACATGTTGGTAGATGATCCTGATGTATTACCAGATGGATTCATTGTTGGATTATGTTGTTTCGGTCTTCAGATGAATTGTTTGATCATTGGATTGTGGGTTTATATTATGAATTTATTGTATTATCTTTTAGGTGGTTGACCTAATTGTTTAGGTCCTGGGTTGATATAAATATGATGTAAGATCTCTTTGCAGATCATGGTTATGGGATGGTTATGCGATTATCTATGTGCAAATAATGTTGTAATTATATCCAGAGGTTTTGGTTGATCATAGGTGATCGAATTGGGTTGGTAAGTGAGTTTTAAGACCTCTGATACTGATCTTAACCAGAACTATACTCAGGCATAGGAGATGCTATCTTTGCAGTTCACTCTTCTTTCTGGACTATAGTCTAGATTTCTTTTGTAGTTAGTGAGGCTCCTTTTGTGATGAGCAATGCGCTCTAGGTTATTTCCCTTCCTGCATGTGCAAGCTCCTCATATTATAATCACATACTTACTACATAAGTATTATCTGATTGTGGGTAGGCTTCTCACCATGGTTTTTCCCTTTACCAAGTTTTCCATATACAAATCTTGGTGTCATGTGTTATTTATGTTTATGCTTAATTGTAATATCTACTATTCTGGTATTTGGTTTATATATTCCGCTAACAAGGTTTTGAATGCTTAAAGTTGTGTAATCTATTGACAGTTGATTCACCCCCCTCTCAGTTGTCATCTAGTTATCTAAGTTGTCTAGCATAAGGTTCACTTTTTTAATCGAAAATTCCTTTGATGAAGGACTTCCCGTAGTTGTATCTACATTAGGACAAGCAATTTTTGTTGTCCAAATATTATTATTTTCATCAAAGTCTATTTTAGACATGGTCTTTAGCCTCTTAGACTTTGGAGTCTTCACTAGAATCCTACTGACCATATCATCTATTGGTACTGAAACAAGAACTATGTTTCTCTTTTTGTTGGTCAAGGTAGTGTCCAACCAATGAGGATGTTCACTACTGGCTTCTTTTTCACTCTAATCTTTCATTGGGTCAAAAGTAGGTATCATCATGTAGCTAGACATATCAATCTCCTCTCCCCCCAGGCCCTCATTATTACCTATTTCCCTGTCAGTTATTTTGGGCTCCTTCTCTACCATTATGTTCTCAAGTTCAGGAGACGATTCCAAATCCACAATCACCTTAGGCTCCTTCTTGCTTTTTCCCCTAGTTCTGGATCTTGTAACCCTTGGTGACAGTTGCTCTTCCAATGAGACCTTGGCACTACCAACTTCTAGCTTAACCTATGAGCCACCTGCAAGATAAAGCCTAGTATGCTGGTTAGATGAAACTTTTCAGGTTGGAACAGGGTTTCCTTTGATGGTTAATTTCTCAAGCCTCTGTTGTCTTAACCATTGTTCAGTCTTGTGTATAATTGGGAATGACTTGACCCTTATCTAATCTTGTCCATCTTGATTCTAATCAATTTCTAGAATCGGGGTCCTTTGTACAGTCTGCGTATACTGAGGGTCTACCAAATCTTCTTCTTTGTCTTTAATTTCTGAGGTGTTCATCTGCAACCCAAAAAAAATTATTTGATGAACAGTGAACTGCAAGAACATTCTTTTACGCACTTCATATTCATCAGCACAATCTTCCTAGAAGTCCTCTAGTTCAGGTACATGACTAAACCCATCTCTAAGAACCAAATGCTCTTGAGCATATCCTTTACTATCAAAGTTTTTTCGGAGGACATAGTATTTGAGATTCAATTTTTTTAAATCAACTTCCAAATTCAGTGCATCTGACATAGATTTGCAAACGTAATGGCCTAGCTCCACTGGGAATGCAACTCCAAAATTCTTCTTTCCCATAGTCATTTTGTCAATATGGGCTAATTGGCGACAGATTTCTATCAACACAAACCAGTCCAATGCATACCTATGAAGTCTCATAGGTTCACCTTCAAAGCTTCCGACCCTAATATATGTGACCTGAGGGAATTGAATGAAATAACTCCCATAGGAACTAACCAATTTGTTTGCTTCCTCAGACATTTGCTATTTCACATTCCCCTGTAACTCAATAATGAGTCTACCAACAAAAACATCATGAACTCATTTATAATTTTCATGGTATTTCTTTGCTTGTAAGTGAGGGTGATAATCATAAATCATCATACTATCAACAAAAGTCTCATGATATAGTCCATACCATGGCCTAATGCAGTCTAAGTAGTAAACCAGATATGAAGACATGTAAAAGTTCTTGCTTCCCAGAATATTGCTCAAACCTTCATGTAACCCATTTGCAATCCTTCTTTCCCAATAAATGTACCTATTTTGATCTAAAATTACTTGGATAAAGAAATACATCTAATCTTCCCAAAAGAAAGCTTGTTGGCTACCTTTAACCCTATATGAAAAAATTGCAATATCCCTAACTTCCTTTATCAAATGTTCTCAGGTTAAAGGTTTCAAAAGCCTTGAACCACCCTTTTGAAATTTTAGCAACCAATTCCTAGCTATAACACTTATGTATTGGGGTTTCTTTTCATTAAAATAGCCATAGAAAGAGTTGATGGTCCAGTTTTCATAGGCTTCATAGGTAGGAATTTTAAATACAACCATAATGGTTTCTATGTCCACATTTAATAAAACTCCACCATTTGCATCCCTGATACACCTGTGCTTTGTGTCATACTGATTCATACACTCCATAACCAATTATGGGCATTGCAAGGTAGGTGGGAAGACAACGACTTGTATGAGACCACTATCCACAATTCTCTACATCATGGGAGAATTAATAGGATTTCTCGTTGTTTCCATAAATTCTTTGAGGTCAGCATGAGCCAGAGATGTATCTCTGAACTCTGGAAGAGAACTAATTAGACCATTCTTGGCAACCATTTTGGGAGGTGCCAGCCTCATTCTGACAATTCTATGACTTCAACACTATACTAATGCAAGCAAATAAACCTAGAACCACCACAATGAGAAAATGAATAAATCCTCTTTCCTATGCATGAAATGAAAGAAATGGCCAAGACTGAACTCACATATCATACATTGTACCCTTTCCGAGCTCAAGAAGTAGAAAATTACCATTCTTTCACTATGCAGTTTGTTTACTAATTTGGCTTCTCAAACAAGATTTAAAGTACTTCGATATAATTAGCATAAAATTCAGTGACACAAATTCCATACTTACTCATGTGTGCAAGATAACCTTGAAAAGGAAATCCTTGATGCATGCATTAATTACACATCACCTTCATAGTATTTCCTGTCAAAGTAATGATTACTTTCCATTTTCAAAAGTTATAGCTTGCTTGGAAAAGAACCTCAATCCCTCATAATATTCCTTTGCTGATCAATTATGTCTACCTCCATACATCATGCCTTCCTTGACCTTTTGAGCAGATCCACATAAAACATCAAACCATGGAACCGTTGAATCATACAGGTTTACTAGTTCAAGGTTCAACTGGGCAACACAAAGGACCAAGACACTCCAACTTAAAACAAACTTGACCAACTAATGAGCTCATTGAACCAATGTACCCATGAACCTTTGAACTTAATAGATTGGTTTGATGAAGGAAAGGTTCAATATTTGTCAATTTTCGCGACTTACAGAATAGGGTTGGAAGACTAGGGTGATTAAGACCATGACCACAGGAGAATTTAGAGCAACATAAAGCCCATACAAATAACATTTATAAAAAGGAATCAAACGTAAAATTCGAGGATTACAATTGGCTCTGATTGGGGACTAGGACCATGTGGGATTGGGCTATGAACCTAGAATCTCTAGTTTCACACAAACCACAAACATGGAAAGTAACTGAACCTACATGACCAAGAGACCAGACCAATATGACTAAACTAAACTATGTACAAAGATAGGGGACTCCTATTTTAAAATTCATAGAGTTTTAGATCCTGCCCATTATAGAACAAAGGCAAAATAGTTCCATCCAGATATGCCAACTTAAAAGACTTAGGACCCAGTACCTGATGGATGTGGAATGGTCCTTTGCAAAGTGAATCAAACTTTCCATGAGCTCCCTTTGGTTCTCTTCTCTTATCCCATAGAAAAACTTGATCACCTTGAATGAATTTCCTGGGTCTAGCCTCCTGATCAAATATTCTTTTAACTCTAGATTGATGATTTGTAATACGATCAACCAACTCATTCCTTTCTTATTCTTTTCTCCAATGAGTTTTGAAAATATTGGTCCTCAATCACTATTTGCAATTTAGCAGTTGCCAACTCCAATGGAAGTGATAATTGTGCCCCCATTCCATATACCAATTCAAAAGGTGCCATCCCTATTGCTTGCTTAGGTGAGGTTTGATCAGCCCACAATGCTTCATATAATCTTTTATGCCAATCTTTGGGGTTCTCATTCACCAGCTTTCTCATAATCGCAATCAGATTTTTATTGTTGGACTCTGCCTGTCTATTTCCTTGTGGGTAATAATCTAATGAATGAGAAAGTGAGATACTATGATCATAGAAAAATATAACCAATTTAGTTGAGGATAAATTGGGAGCATTATCAGTCATAATTTTTTGGGGTACACCAAAGTGCACTAGTATGTTCTCCTTTAGAAAATTACACACAACCTCTAAAGTAGTTTTTCTAATAGGGATTTCCTCTACCCATTTGGTAAAATAATCAATTGTTGTTAAGATATGTGTATGCCATGCACTAGAAGGAGGAGAAAGAGGACCAATGAAATCTAAACCCCACTTCTTAAATGGTTCATCAATGACAATAGGCCTCAATGGGAGTGCGGCTAACTATGGTTTTCCAGAAAACAACTTACATTTTTTACAATTGGCTACCCACTTATATGCATCCTTAAACATTTTGGGCCAATATTAACAATTCCTAAGGAATTTGAAAGATGTTATAGTAGATGAGAAGTGACCGCCACATGCTTCATCATGAAAAGCCCTTAAAAGTTTCTCTTGTTGATCAACATCTACACACCTTAAAAATGTTCCATCCAAGCCTTTTCAATATAAAACATCATAAAAATTAACATACTTTGCCGCCTTCAACCTCAAATTTCTCCTCTCTTTAGGGGATAAGTGTTCTAGGAATTCTCCATATGTCAAATAATAAGCTACATCGATGAACCATGGATCTTGTAACCCAACAAACAAAACTGTAGGAAATTTTTCCTCCTTGTTCTCTTTATTTTCAGTAATCAAATGACACAAGCCTTGTCCCCAAACAAAATTGGTTGGTTTAATATCTAAATGAAACTCTTAAATTTTAGAGACCCAAGTAGCATGATTATTTAGACTTACCTCTTGTTGAGTTAGGATATCCTTCACAACAAAATGAGGTACAAACATAGTGGCATGAGAGTGCAAGATATAATACCTGAAATGCTTAACAACTTTAACCACTACAAATGCCTGTTTTTCAATTAAAGAATATTTGAGTTCATGTTTCTTAAGTGGCATGCTCATAAAGGCTATAGGAACTTCTTCATTCTACTCATTCTTTTGTAACAAGATGTCAGACATAGTATGTTCAGAGGCATAATAGTAAATGATAAACTCCTTTTGAAAATCCGGATTTACTAAAGTAGGTGCTTGAGCAATAGCCTCTTTTACCTTTTTAAAAGTTTTTTTGGCTTCTTCATTCCACTTGAATGCCAACTTTTCTTGCATCATTCTTACAATATGTTTAGTGAACTCTACAAAATCCCGTACAAATCTCCTGAGAAAGTTTACCTGTCCGAAGAAAGATTTAACACCACTTCTATTGGAAGGAAGAGTCAGTTGTTGAATGGCTATGACCCTGTCTAGGTCAATCTTTATACCTTCCTTCGAGATGATATGTCCCAATAGCTTTTCTTCTATAACATAGAAGACAAACTTTTTGGTGTTTAAAGAAACACCATGATCTCTGCACCTTTGTATAACAATCCGTAAATCCCTTAAATGATTCTTTCTCCACCTGGAAAAGACAGTGAGGTCATCCAAATAGATAACAATTATCTTATTAGTCAAGTGACCAAAAGAAAGGTTCATTGCCCTTTAAAAGGTTTCCCTAGCATTTATCAAACCAAAGGGCATGCAATTAATTATATGCAAAGGTTCCCCATGGGGTTGTGAAGGCAGTCTTGTGCGGATATGCTTCTGCAACACTTGTCTGATTATAGCTAGAGAACCTGTCTAACATTGACATCATTTTAGAACTAGCAACCATCTGAAGGATATGATCCATAGCTGGTAAAGGATAATTATCTTTGAGGCTAGCCTAATTTATATTTCTGAAGTCTACACAAATTATAATTTCCCCATTTTTCTTGCGCATTGGAACAATGTTGGCAACCCAAGTCGAATGATGAATTTGGTATATGATCCTAGATTTTAACATTTTATCCAGCTCTCTGATAATGGCATCAACAACCTTAGGATTAAAGTTTCTCAACTTTTGTCTGAATGGTGTTGCACTTGTTCTCAAGGGAATATGATGCTAAAATTGGCCATCCCTGAAATTCTTTAAATCATCATAGGACTAGGAAAAAGCATATTTATAGCCTAACAAAATATTAATAAATCTACGCTTCTCCTCAGGTGTGCAACACTTTCCCAAATTAATAAATTTGGGATTAGCTTCATTTCCCATGTTCACCTTTTCATAATCCCCTAATTCATTAGATCTGGATATATTTATACTTCCTTTATATCCTTCATGCCTATCAAATTATTTTTCAAGAGAGACTAACCCTTTAGGAATTTTGTTCCCTTTGAGCTGAATTACATTTTCATCCAAATTATCTCTAGGATCAGGACAAAATTCTTTACATTTAGAGCCAAAACCTTCAAAGAAAGTCGTCACAAACATACCTGCACTCTATAGAAAATTATCAATCTACTTGTCACTCTCAAACACCTGCCAAGATTCTGCATTATCGAGCACATTAGGATAATAAACTATTTCAATTCTATATGTCTCCTCTTTAAAATCAGGATGAGGGAGCTTAAGAGAAGAAGACATGGCAAGGGAATTAGATTGGGTATTTTGTTCCCTAGGAATAGCCTCAATTGAAAATGCATCAAAACCTTCAATTTGGTACTAGACCCTGTTTCTATAATGTTTCAACATTTCATTCTTCACAGTGAAGATACTCCTCACATGTTTAACAATCAACTTAGTATCTCCTTTGACCCAAAGCATATTTACTCCTTTCCTTTTAGCCTCCTCTAAATCTAGTTATAAAGCCTCACACTCTGCTGTATTATTTGTATTTTTGAACTCCAAATTGGAAGTAAAGGGGAATTTATCATCATTAGGAGAGATCAGAACAACTCCTTCTTCTGAGCCAATAGTAGAATAGCTGTCATCAAATTGCATGACCCAAATATCATCAGAACATTCTGGTGGTAGTGTAGGATTTTTATCTTGACTATCAAAGAAAATCATATAATTTCCAAAATCACATTCTTGGTACAATATTTGAGATTTAAGATCATTAGAAGGGAAGACAGTGAATTTTGCCTTTATTTCAGGCTGTAACATCACATTTTGTTTTCCTATCAGAATAGTTGCCTATGACCAATCTAGTTTAATCTCCCCACCTAAATCTTTACAAAAAGTTCTTCTCAATAGCATGCCATAACTAGCAGGAATATTAGAAACAAGAATAGTTAATTTTACTCTCTTACTAAGATGAGCCACTAGAGATACCTGTGCATCTTTAATCTGCTTGAGTAGGGGAATTTACTTTGAATCCATGGAATAAGACCTACCAAATGTCTTCATGAGGGATAAACCTAAAGCCTTGGGTACTACAGACGACATGATATTATCTAATGCGCCAAAGTCTATGATACAGTTCCTTAGCTTATGACCATTGATAAACAAAGACACATAAAAAGGATCAATCTTTGGGTCAAATGAAGGAGATGAGTCACTAGGTTCACTTGCAATCAGGTCAACATCAGAGGATTCAACATTAATAGAAAACTGACTAATAGGCTCATACAGTAAATCTTCTCCTTTGACATACTTTATTGAATTTTCAATCTCCTTAGGATTTAATCTAAGGTATTCAGCAGGGGAAATTTGAATTTTTGAGGATTTACAAAACTCAACATTATCAAATGAAGATTCTGTTAGGATTCCCAAAGATACTGAGAGGGGGGGTGAATCAGTATTTAACCAGTTATTAAATTTACTTTATTTAAAACATGTAAAACATATCAATACTGTATACCGATAAAACCAAGAATAATGCAGTAAACAAGAATAACAACAACCACATGAAAAGCACACCATAACACAGTAGTTTAATGAGGAAAACCAATGTGGGAAAAACCTCGGTGGGATTTGTGACCCACAATATTCGCTTACTACCCAATAAGTGAATATTACTCTTATAATAGGGGCCTGCACATGCAGGAAGGCCAAGTGCCTAGACCTCACTACTCAATTACAAAATAAGAAGTCACACTGACTTACAAAATGGATTATACAAATCCAATGTCTTGTACTGCTTCAAATAGGCATCTGCTATGCCAAATCCAGTACCGGTTTTAGCTCTACTTCATACATAAACCCTTAACCTATAATTCACATATTAGGTTTGCCTTATTTTGCCTATCATATTATTACAAAATGTTCTACAATGATCTCATACATATATGAGTCATATTACAACTCGCCATGTTGGCTTACAATGATTTTATAATTAATTACAAAATACATTATAAACAAAATTCATGTCGGCCAGGGTGTCGGTATCCTTCCTTTGCCAGTGTTCTGTGTGCCCGTGTAGAGTTTGTCATTGTCGATTCTGGTATATTGTCTTGCTAGTATCATATGATTGCAAGGTTGCCATCAATAACAAAATCTTCAATCACCTACAATTTCTCATTGGAGTGTGCATTTGCCAACAATCTCCCCCTTTGGCATTGATGGCAACACTCATGAGAAAAATCCAAAAAGTGTCATCCAAAAATGAGTCTACCAGAATTGTCTTACCAAAAAAATATGAGCTCTCCCTAAGTTGATGATCCATTTGCTGATCATTTTTCTCATAGCCTCTACTCCCCCTTTGACATCAATGACAAAGGTTGTCATTCACTGTCAATGGAGTCCTACCTAGTTTCTTGTAACTGGTGGGTTACACTTTGAAAAATATCTATCAAAATTAAATTTATGTCGTTGCTGAATGTTTTACTATCTTTTATAGCCTCATGGGTTCTCTGCACTGTACCGGTGAGTATGTGCATTTTCTCTTCTAGTGTCTTTAGTCTGGGAACCAGAGCCTCAAATATTTCTTTTCTCAAAGAAATAAGATACTCTAGTCTTGGACCAAGTCTGCATTTTAAGTCCTTTTCTTTGTCCTTTATTCTTTGTTTTTCATTTTCCAGTTTCTTGATTTTCTCTTCCTGCTTTGCAATTTTCTTCTCTAATTCCAAAAATGAATCTAATGTTCCAATTAGATTGTTAGCAATATTGTTAATCTTATCCTATGTCTTTCTGATTTCATTGTCAAGATCTTCTGTTAATACATCCGTTTTGCATGTATCCCTGTACAATTTCTTGAAGTAAAAAATGATTTCATTGAGTTCTAGTAAAAGATTATCGATCTCCTCTTTGTTCTTATTCACAATTTCCATAAACAATTTCTCTTTTTCTTTTATAATCCTTTCCTTAAAACTATCCTCATTTATTTGATCAACAATGATTAGGTTACCGCTGATGAATTTAGACAATGTGTCTAATTGTTCTAAAGAATCTTTATTCTCTATTTTACACTTGGGTGCAATCATCTTCAAAATTGGTATGGTGTCATCAATAGCCTTATATGCTAGTGCATTATAATCTGTTATTTTCTTAATTGAATCTAGTAATACCTCTATCACATTTGTTGGTCTAAATTCAAACATGGAGGTTCTGGATGTCTATCCAACTGTCTTCACAATTTGTAATCCGTCGGTGGTGATAATAGCATTGCTTTCCTCTTTCACTAGAGGATCAGTTTGTGGCTACATTTCAGCTACCAAAGGTTTAGGTCTTTTAGTTGTAGCTGGTGGCACTGTCTCTGAATGTACTTGTGAATGAACCTATTGTTCTACCTGTTTCTTTGTACTCTCTACTGATGGTTTCTCTGATGGTGTCTCTGATGATTTTTCAGTGGTATCCACTGCCAGTTTTTCTGTTTGTGACTTTGTATGTTCTACCGGTTTCTTTGTGCTTGCTCCTAAAATGTCTACAGTCGGTATCTCAACAAATTTTTCATTGTTATCAATTGTCGGTTGCTCAATAGGTACATTATGTACACCAGTGCTATCAACTTTTCCTGTATCTATTGTCTATTCAGTTTGTTGCTCACTCCCAATTTTAATGTCTCCAATTGTATCTTCAACATTTGTCTCAACTGTTGTGTTTTCTACCG
The DNA here is from genome assembly GCF_030272615.1 of Cryptomeria japonica. Taxonomy (NCBI): domain Eukaryota; kingdom Viridiplantae; phylum Streptophyta; class Pinopsida; order Cupressales; family Cupressaceae; genus Cryptomeria; species Cryptomeria japonica. The sequence goes on from NC_081413.1 coordinate 3,292,338, forward strand.
GTGGCTCAATTGCCACATCTCTTTTCTCACTTGTTTCCTTATCAACCACAATGTTGACTTCCTAAGTATCAATATTCATTGTGTACAACACCTCAGAATTAGGATTTGTGTCCTCATGTGTTGTCTTCATACTCTCTATTGCTAGTTGATTTTCATTAGTGTCTACCGATGGAGTATCTAAAGGTGGTGGGGGTAAGTTTTATGTTATCTTTATACTGGGAGGTCCACCAACCTTTCCTTTTCCTTTGTCCCTATCCTTTTGATATACCTTGAAGGTTTTAGGTTTTTGATAATCTTCCCGTTTCTCCTTTTCTACCAGGAATATATCCCATGCATCTGTTGTTTCCTCTGTTATTTGATTCACTCTTCCTGCCATTAGTGTTACATGTCGGTGAGTAGTTGAGAATATTGACTGGTTAGCTTTAGAGTTTAATTGATCTATTTCATCAAGTGAGTTAACAGGGTGCACTGCAAGTAGTTTTTCAATCTTTATTTTCTTATCTAGCTCAATAATAGCTACTCTTCTAGCTTCTAGTCTGTTATATAGATCTGTCGGTATTTCATCAACAACTTGCATCAAAAATTTCTTGAAAATATCTAAGTGTAATATTACACTATTCTCTACTCTTTCTTTGTCATCAACGGATAGTGTGTTATATAGTTTGCTGATATTCTTCAACTTGCCATCCTCAGTAATTTCATTTAGTAATTTATCAATAGGAGCTATAGTTTGTTTTGAATTCTTCTTAGGGGTCAACTTCTTTCTCTTTGGAGTTAATTTCTTTTCTAGGGGCCTTATTACCTATTGCTTTTATCTTTTTGGTGTAGGAGAAGGTGTCGATGAAGGTTTTCTATTCCTCTCAACTCTCTTGAATACTGAAGGTATATCACTTTCTAAAGAAGTTCCAATCGGTGAAAGGTGTGTTTCTGGTTGGAGTGCTTCCAACTTACTTTCAATTATACCAGTTTGCTTTAGCACATCTTCGTTAATAGCTTTTTCCTACCGGGTTCCTTTTCTAATAGATGCGTCAACCCTTTTAACTCTTTTCCTTCATTGAATTTGACTTTCTATAGTTTCAGCATTACCAAATACTTCTTCTTCAGGTTCCTTAGGAGCTTCTAGGAGGGCTTTTGCATAGGTTTCTATTATGTTGTCATCAGTCTCATATCCCATTTCAGTAACCCAGATGGTTCTGGGAACAACTGCCTCCATCTAAATTTCATCTTTCTTTATTACAAAATAGATTTCCTTTTGGTACTTATCCACAATAGCTTGTGATAACCTTACTCTTGTTTTCATTTGATCTTTTAGTGCTTGAAAGTACTCATTTATGGTTTTCTCCCTATTCTCTCCCATATTGTTTAGCAATTCTGATAGTTGTTTTCCTACTAGTATATCAAATCCAAAATCTTTGGTGCCAATACCGGGTACTTGTTTGGTTATATATAGCATTAGACAAACAAGTAGATTTTTAAATCTGAATGTTCCTTTCTTTTCCCTTTTGATCTTTACTAAATTGTCTATTAGATCATCTTTAAGCCATTCACATATGTCTATTCTTACATTATCATTTACAATATCATAGGCACTCTTAATACATAGGCCAGAAACTAAGTTTAACCTATTTGCATATCTAGTCTTGTAACCCAAGATCATACTGATAAATCTGATGTTTGTATCCTTTACATCATTTACCCTTAGTGATCTCTTATCAAATGTTGCATCAGTTAGGTTTGTCACTAGATCATTTGAGACCTTCTTAGTTTTGTCAGGTCTGTTGCCAGTGGAGGGTAACCCTATCACAGCTTTTACTGCTTCTTTTGTGATTTTATGAATTGAGTCCAACCAGAAAAATTAACCATGTACTCTACTTAATACTATCCTTATGATATCCTTGGGGAAGTCCAGGATATTGAGAATTTCAGTAAAACCTAGGGTTTCTATTATCTTATGGTCAGGTTTGACATTTCCCGATTCATCACAAATCACAGATTCATACATATTCTTAATTTCCTCATCACCTAGTTCATCAATATGATAGTGTATATACATCATAGGTCTTTAGCATATACTACCCCTTTAGGTATTTGAGAAAATGCACCTAAGCTATCATCTTTCTTCACAATTTTGGGAACTAGCTTGAATATGGGTCTAGGGCGTTTAATAACTTCAACAACAGTAGGGTTTGCAATAAATTCAGGAGTAGATGAAGATGCCATAGCTATAAATACCTTAATCTACCTTAGTGATGAAGGATTTGATAGATTGCTTCACTTCTTTGCTTGGAATGCCTTTGCTCAAGATTTTCATGCTCTCGAAGATTTGAATGCTCAGTGAAATGAAAATGGAGCCCAAACACTTGTTTTATAATGTTATTTTCTTCACCTACCACATTTAATGCTTGTTGGTTAAGTCACAACTTAACTTATCTGTCAGTAAACAAGTAATCTCAACTTCTCACCATCAATCAAGGGAATAATAGCATGCTTTTCATTTAGTTTCTAAACCCCCAAAGGAATTTTCTTCAGTTAGATGAAAAGTCTCCTGCCGGTGGAGTGTTACTCTATTCTGCTAGTGGAGGAGTATTCCCATCAAAATTCTGTTCTGACTTTCTGATCCATTGTTTTGAGAATTTTTGTTTTACCTCTTCAACCTTTTCTTTACCTTTCAAACTAGCACCATTATTATTTGCCGGTGGTGCCATACTTCTATAGAATTTTGCAATATGTCCAATCTTGTTACAAGCATAACAAGACACATTTTTTTTCTGAACAACTTTCCCATATCTTATGCCGGTTTGTGTTCTGCATTGATTAGATAAGTGCCCAAATCTCCCACAAACATAACATCTTACATTCATTCTGCAATTCTCTAAATTATGACCAACTATTGCATTTAGAACATTGACCGGTGGGTATATTGGTATCCTGATAATTTCTAGATCTACATTGATTTTCTCTATGACCATACTTGTTACAGTTAAAGCATTTGCCATTAAATTTATAAGCATTTGGTTGCCTTACCAGTTTGCTATGATCATGTGTGTTTACAGTACCCGAGCTTTCACCAACTTCAAAGCCAAGGCCATTAGTGTCACCATTAGGTTTCTGATTCTTCAGCTTGTCACCAAGTTCTTCTAAGCTTTTCTTGAATTTTTCTTTGTATTGATTTGTAGTAGCCAGTTCTCTTTCCAAGATTCCTTTTTGTCTCATAAGTTCATTTGAGTCATTTTGTGTATGCATCAGATCTGTCTTCAACATATCATTTTCATAACTAAGTCTTGTGTTTTTATTTGCAGCATCATTGAGTCTTCTAGTCAGATCTTCTTCATTTTTCTTTCTATCTTCAATTTCTTTGCAAAATCTCATAGTCATATCCTGCATTTCATTCTTTGTAGTAATGCTTTCTTGTCTCAGTTTGTTTACCAGATCATTAAGAGTTTCCTTTTCATCATTCTCATTCTGCATCTTTTCACAAAGTTCTCTTCTCTTATTTCTTACAATGGTAAGATTTTCTTGAAGTGCTTGAATAATATCCTAAGTAGCTTTTAGATCATTTTCAAGTTTGATATTTTTCAATTTTTCTGCATCATAGTCTGAAAGAGTTGTTTCCAATTGTTTCTTCAAGTTAGCCATCTCTACCAATTTCAAGATCTTCCTCAAGCTATTAGGCTTCTGAAAATAGAGGACCGGGCTCTGATACCAATTGTTAGGATTCCCAAAGATATTGAGACGGGGTGTGAATCAGTATCTAACCGGTTATTGAATTTACTTGATTTAAAACATGTAAAGCATATCAATACTATATATCAATAAACTAAGAATAATGTAGTAAACAAGATTAACAAAAACTACATGAAAAGAACACCATAACACAATAGTTTAACAAGGAAACCTGGTGTGGGAAAAACCTCGATGGGATTTGTGACCCAAAATATTCGCTTACTAGCCAATAAGTGAATATTACTCTTACAATGGGGCTTGCACATGCAGGAAGGCCAAGTGCCTAGAGCTCATTGCTCAATTACAAAATAAGAAGTCACACTGACTTAAAAAATGGATTATACAAATCTAATGTCTTGTACTGCTTCAAATTAGCATCTGCTATGCCAGATCCAGTACCGGTTTTAGTTCTGCTTCATACATAAACCCTTAACCTATAATTCACATATTAGGTCTGCCTTATTTCACCTATCACATTATTACAAAATGTTCTACAATGATCTCATGCATATATGAGTCATATTACAACTCACCATGTTGGCTTACAATGATTTTACAATTAATTACAAAATACATTATAAACAAAATTCTTGTCGGCTAGGGTGTCGGTATCCTTCCTTTGCCGGTGTTTTGTGTGCCAATGTAGAGTTTGTCATTTCTGGTGCCAGTATATTATCTTGCCGGTATCATATGATTGCAAGGTTGCCATCAATGACAAAATCTTCAATCACCTACAATTTGTCATTGGAGTGTGCATTTCCCAACAGATTCGATATTGGGTCTCTTCAATAATTGAACCTCTTGAACCTTTGAACTACTAGTATGGGTTTGGGCTTGGAGTTCTTTACCTTTGGTCGATGTTTGTAGAGAGGCCACTTCATTTGTAGATCTAGAAGAATGCTAGTTCCTTGTTAGTACTACACATGAAGGATCTTTTAGAGTAACCGATATATCACCTCCTCTTTTTGAATCTAATTCATATTTTAGGAAGTGAATCCCAGAGTCGCCAGGCTGCTCATAATTCCTTCTTGCATCTACAACTTCTTCCATAGTTTCCCTCATATTAGTCATTTGCATATAACGTACCATTTTTGGGAAAGAACCTCCATAATTTTCATCTATCAAATGGAAGATACACATATTACTCTTGTTGGGAGGCGCTTCAATAGCAAGCCTTTGTTGTGTAGGTGGAAGTTGTAATGTTTTATTACAGGCATTTGCTAGCTGATTATAATTTCTCCTAGGAATATTTTGATAAGGCTATTGACGAGAAGTAATAGCTTTAGGCAACTATCTCTTTAATGCAATAACAGCATTAACCAATCTTTGTATCATTGGATTGGAAGAGGTTGAAGGCTAGGCATTTGGTGTTTGAACTTCCTTTTTTTTCTATTTACTAGCAATGACTAAATCATCCTCTCACCCAATAGCTAATTATCAGGGTTGCTATCTGATCAGCTACCCTTTCTCTCCTAAGGTGGAAGCATATATTAGGGGGCATTGAATTAAGAAAGAAACATTTTTTTATTATCAACAGAAGGCCTTTTATTTGCAAGAATTTTATTCACAATATTGTTAAATTTAGCTACAAACTCTCTCATAGGTTCATGAATTTCCTTCTTCAATTGCATCAGCTAAGCAAGAAGAGAATGCTCATCCTCTATGCTTTTGAATCTAGCTTTGAACCTTTTTTTCATATTATCCCAAGTAGTGATCGAGCTATTGGGCAAATGATTAAACCATTTAGCCGCAACACCAATTAAAGTTTGTACAAAAAGTCTTATAGCCACATCTTCATGATGAAATACTAATACACCACATGCTACATTAAAATAATTCAAATGTTCATCAATTGTTGTTTTTCCATCTCCATTGAACTTGGGAAAATTATCTTTTGCTCCTTTAGGAAAGACATTTAAATTTACTCCTAGGTTCAAAGGGCCTATAATGGCTCCCCATGGTTGAGCCATTAGAATAGTGAAAGGTACAAGATTAATGACAATAGGAAAGGTAGTCCCATGTAAGATGAGGACTTGTCAGGTAGGAGATGAGGAAGAAGTAGGAAGAGGAGGAGAAGGGGGTCTACTTCTTGCCTATCTTGCATGAGTAAGACTACAAGAAAAATTGGTATCTAGTAAATCTTGGAAAATAGGATCTATCACTCCTTCTCTTCTCAAAGATCTGGTATAATGCCTTGACTCCAACCTACTCTCAATTAATAATACAAAATGTTCTTGTGCTACATCACATACAGAAAACAAAACAAATCACACAAGAATATGAATCTCATAGGTCAACCCTATTTACCCTATGACCAGACAACTAATCTTAACTCATCTTTCCCAGCAGAGTCACCAAAAATTTGTTGGTTAACATATTTGTCCTTTGGATAAATCTACAACTAATCAGTTGGGTAAACTTCATTAAGTTTCCTTCTAAATTGTATCAGATACAACTCCCCACTTGGTTTTCAATGAATTTAAGAAAATGAATTAACAATAAACACTTTTAACCAGAAAGAGTCTAAAGGCATTTTCAACATTTGTATATCACTATGTCACAAATATTGTTGAAATTTTCCCTTTTTTAATATTATAAATCAACACAAAGCACACAGACTTTGTCTTTGCTTTAGATTAAATTCAACACATGATTTTTAAACTAATAAACCAAAGATTCATAAGAAATTTTAAGACTTTCATAGAGAAAACATGAAAAGACAATCCACATAGAGATTGATTTTCAAAGACTCAATACACAAATTATAGTCTGGCAAATAACTCCTTTCATTCACAGATGAAAACAAATTCTTTTCAAACAATATGTATCCAAAGTACTAGGTTCAAAAATCAAAATTTCATAGACCTTTTTAGAGTCTTATGAAAATGTATATATAGCCACAACTTGGCCAATAGTTAAGATGGGAAACACTGAATTTTCAACTTTTCAGCCCCATTGTTTCAGAGTAGTTTTAAAACAGAAAAAGTAAAACATAAATTTCCAAATTAAAAAGACAAGAACTAATATTAAGGAGACCTCTGGCTGAGCTAAGATGCATTTTTATCAGCTTTAGGAAACATGGCAGCAGTTGCATTCTTCCAATCCACGTGAGTTGCGGAGAAATTATGGATAAGCACAAAATGTGGGAGGTTGATATGAACAATTCTTTGCTTCCACACTTCTTTCTCTCTATAGACCTGCTCCACCTGATTAGCATGATTTCCCAAGTGTTCGATGTAGATGAATAATAGGGATTCAATTATATCCGTAGTTGATAGGTCATTGATAACTAATGCCTTAGCCTTTTTTATATAATTTATCTTACCTTCAAATGACTCTATTATGACTTCAAGGCTTTCAATGGTTTTTCCATCTTCTTTTATGCACTTAAGTCCTATGCATTTAAGATCATTCTGCATTGATGTAATCAATTCAACAAGATGATTCATCAATTTTTCCTATTCATCATATGCTTGTTGAAATATCGAATTTATCCATTCTATATTCTTTTTGTAGACATAAATAATATTCTCATCAAGATTTGGTATAGGTTTCTCATTTAAGAATTTCATTACCCCATATGTTTGTACCTCCTGCATCTGCACTACTACTATTGCCCATTTAGATTCTTCCTTCTTCCAATTGGTGATTTATGTTTCTAGTTCATCCATAACTAACTAAGCATTTTCATATACCTTGCTTAGGTTAATGAAATACTCTATTCCTGACTTTTGGATTCCCTCAAGCCAATCCATGAAAACTTTGGTAATCATCCTGCATTTTTGAATCTTCCTAAGGACTCTTTGGTTTTCTAGTGACTTACGATCAAATGAAGATGGTATTTGGGAAAGTGGCTATGGATTTGAACTATTGATTGCCTCTATGGATTCCACCATATGTCTCAATGTCTCCTTTATCATCCTTCTAGGTCCGAGTGACAATTCTTTTGGTTGATGCCTCTAGATGGTAGACATCTGTTGCCATCATACCAGCACCAAGGTTCACTTTTTTAATCAAAAATTCCTTTGATGAAGGACTTCCCGTAGCTGTATCTACATTAGGATGAGCAATTTTTGTTGTCCAAATCTTATTATTTTCATTGAAGTCTATTGTAGACATGGTGTTTAGCCTCTTAGCCTTTGGAGTCTTCACTAGAATCTTGTTGACCATATCATCTATTGTTACTATAACAAGAACCATGTTTCTCTTTTTGTTGGTCAAGGTAGTGTCCAACCAATGAGGATGTTCACTACTGGCTTCTTTTTCACTCTAATCTTTCATTGGGTCAGAAGTAGGTATCATCATGTAGCCAGACATATCAATCTCCTCTATCCCCAGGCCCTCATTATTACCTATTTCCCTATTAGTTATTTTAGGCTCCTTCTCTGCCATTATGTTCTCAAGTTCAAGAGATGAGTCCAAATCCATAATAACCTTAGGCTCCTTCTTTCTTTTTCCCCTGGTTCTAGATCTTGTAACCCTTGGTGATGGTTTCTCTTCCAATGAAACCTTGGCACTACCAACTTCTAGCTTAACCTATGAGCCACCTACAAGACAAAGACCATTACACTTGTTAGATGAAACTTTTCAGGCTTGAATAGGGTTTCCTTTGATGGTTAATGTCCCAAGTCTCTCTTGCCTTAACCATTGTCCAGTCCTGTGTATAACTGGGAAGGACTTGACTCTTATCTGATCTTGTTCATCTTGACTCCAATTAATATCTAGAACTGGGGTCCCCTATACAGTCTGCGTATACTAAGGGTCTACCAAATCTTTTTCTCTATCTTAAACTTCTAAGGTGTTCATCTATAACCCAAAAGAACTTATCAGATGAACAGTGAACTAACAGGACATTCTTTTACATACTTCAAATTCATCAGCACAATCTGCACAAAAATCCTCTAGTTTAGGTACATGATTGAACCCATCCCTATGAACAAAATGCTCCTATGCATATCCATTACTATCAAAGTTTTGTCAGAGGACATAGTATTTGAGATTCAAATTTTTAAAATCAACTTCCAAATTCAATGCATCTGACATAGGTTTGCAAATGTAATGGCCTAGCTCCACTAGGAATGCAACTCCAGAATTCTTCTCTCCCACAATATTTTTGTCAATATGGGCTAATTACCGACATATTTCTATCAATACAAACTGGTCCAATACATACCTAGGAAGTTTCATAGGTTCACCTTCAAAGCCTCCGACCCTAATATGTGAATCGAGGAAATTGAATGAAATAACTCCCATAGGAACAAACCAATTGCTTTGCATCCTTAGACATTCACTGGTTCGCATTCTCCTGCAACTCAAGAATTAGTCTGCCAACAAAAACATCATGAACTCATCTATAATTTTCATGGCATCTCTTTGCCTATAAGTGAGGGTGATAATCATAAATCATCATAAAATCAACAAAAGGTTCATGATATAGCCCAGGATATGGCCTAATGCAGGCTAAGAAGTAAAACAGATGTGAAGACATGTAAAAATTCTTGCTTCCCAGAATATTTCTCAAACCTTCATGTAACCCATCTACAATCATACTTGCCCAATTAGTGTACCTGTTTTGATCTAAAACTACCTGGATAAAGAAATACATCCAATCTTCCCAAAAGAAATCATGTTGGCTACCTTTAACCCTATGTAACAAAATTACAATATCCCTAACCTCCTTTATCAAATATTCTCGGGTTAAAGGTTTCAAAAGCCTCGAACCACCCTTTTGAAATTTTGGCAACCAATTCCTAGCTATAACACTTCTGTACTAGGGTTTCTTTTCATTAAAATAGTCATAGGAAGAGGTGATGGTCCATTTTGCATAGGATTTTTGGGTAAAAATTTTAAATACAACCATAATGGTTTCTCTGTCCACATTTAATAAAACTCCACCATTCTCATCCTTGGTGCATTTGTGCTTTGTGTCATACTGATTCATACACTCTAGAACCAGTTCCGGGCATTGTAAGGTAGGTGGGAAGATAGCGGCTTCTATGAGACCACTATCCATAATTCTCTACATCATGGGAGAATTAATAGGATTTATCACTCTCTCTATGAATTCTTCGAGGCCAACATGAGCCAGAGATGTATCTCCAAACTCCAGAAGAGAGCTAATTAGACCATTCTCGATAACCATTTTTGGAGGTGTCGGCCTCATTCTAACAATACTATGACTTCAACACTATACTAATGCAATCAAATAGACCTAGAACCACCACAACAAGAAATTGAATAAATCCTCTTTCCTTTGCATTAAATGAAAGAAATGGCCAAGATTGAACTCACCTATCATACACTGCATTGTTTCCGAACTCGAGAAGCAGAAAATTACCTTTCTTTCACTAAGCAGTTTGTTTACTAATTTGGCTTCTCAAACAAGATTTAAAGTAATTCGATATGATTAGCATAAAATTCGATGACACAACTTCCATACTTACTCATGCATACAAGATAACCTGGAAAAGATAATCCCTGACACATGCATTGTTTACACATCACCTTCATGGGATTTCCTATCAAAGTAATGATTACTTTCCATTTTTAAAATTTATAGCTTGCTCGGAAAAGCGCCTCAATTGCTCAGAATATTTTTTTGCTAACCAATTATGCCTGCCTCCATACATGATGCCTTCCTTTACCTTTTGAGCTTATCGATAGAAAACATCGAACCATGGAACCATTGAATCGTTGTACCATATAGGTTCACTAGTTCAAGGTTCAACTAGGAAACACAAAGGACCAAGACACTCAGACTCAAAACAAACTTGACCGACTAATGAGATCATTGAACCAATATACCCATGAACCTTTGAACTTAATAGATTGGTTCGATGAAGGAAAGGTTCAACTATCAATTTTCATGACTTACAGAATAGGATCGAAAGAGTAAGGTGATTATGACCATGACCGCGGGAGAATTTAGAGCGACATAAATCCCATACAAATAACATTTACAAAAAAGGAACTGAATGTAAAATTTGAGGATAACACAATGATTCTTTTTAACCTTTAAATCTTCTATGTGCAACTAACTTACTGAAAACACATAATGCAAGTTTGCATGCTATTCATTAACCCCTTAGTTAAGCTAGATGAAAGATGTATGATCTTTTACTTTCCAAAAGAACTCCTAGTTAGACTAACTGAGAAAATGCATAAAAATTTCTCAAAATAAACCCTGCATGCACACAAGTTAGTAGTTTGCAAAAATTGAGTCTTGGAAAGTTGAACCTGCAAAGTTTTGTTAGATGACAGATTGTAAAATTTTAAAATTTGTAGATAATCAAAATGAAAGTGCTAAAACAATGAATGCACTATCCTACAACACAGAAGTGCTACCCTGCAAAACATAAGAATTAACTTGAGTCAAAGGTATTTTCCTGCAAAGCATATGCATGATTTCATAAAGAGAAGTGCTAATCTGTGTAATAAATGCGTTAACCTATGAAATAGAAGAACTAACCTATTGAGTAAATGCGCTAACCTATGTAATAGAAGCGATAACATATTGAGTAAATGCATTACCAAATTACACACAAGTGTGAAACTAGCCTACAAATGCATGAATTCATTTATTTATTATAAGAATTAGATAGGATATTAGAAGGAGATGTGCGAGGCCTTAGCCCCATGGTGGGCACCAAAAAATGTATCGACTTAAGTTTTCACCTCAAAAATTGACCTGCAACTTGTTAGTCCATTATGAAAAATAAAAGTTACAAGAACTCAAACTCCAACCAATGAAACAACATGAAATAAATTAAATAAAACAAACTATACCTTCATGGATTATGTCTCATTATTTCATAACCCCATTGTTCTTGGCTACAGATTGATATTGCTCCCAGACAAGCACTGGTAGCTTCCAAAATGGCAAGTGTGGAATGGACTGATAGATGATATGCAAAAACTATGTGATAATATAATAAAATGCTTATGAAAATGATTTATGCTAATTTTCTCAAAAAATCTAAAATGCTTAGACAAATGAACTCATAGATCCAAAGATTAAGACTCCTAGTTAACTTAGACTATTGGACATTGGGCTCAAAATGCACTAGAACTCCTCTATTTATAGATTTTTGAGTGCATAAGCATAGGTGGCAGAGATTAGCGATCATGATTAAATCTTGATTTTTGGATGGCTATGAGCAAGAGGCTAAAGGTTGAGAGAAAGGGAGAAGGAGAAGACAAGTGTCACTCATCTCACCTTGGCTGAGTGGAAGACTAAGAGAATCTAGGATTGGTTAGAGAATATTTACGGATAGGGGGACAAGTGGAGATGGACTAGGATTAGGTGGACAAAAACCTCCTCCAAGAATATAGGAGTGTTGGAGCAAAAATAGGGAGGTTTCAAATATTATGTGCATGTACACATTTTATTCATGAATATGGGAGTTGGAGATAAGTGGCTCATAAATGATTAATTTTTATTTGATTTTATTGATTTAAATTAGCCACATGATGAATAAGTTGGCAAAGGTGGAGATGAAGGGCAAGTTGGAAAGTGGTAATTAAATAATTATGAAATTATTTAATAATGGAACTATAGGATCATGAATAGTGCACAAATATGATAAGGGATGATAGTTAAATATTAAATATTTAATTATTTGGCTTAGAAGAAAGGGGATAATGAATTAATTAATTAAATGTTCCAACTCAATTGATTAATAGAAGAATATTAAATATTAATAAATTAAATAAATTAATCTTTTCAAATTAATTATTTAGTAGAATAATAATCATTAAATAAATATTAAATATTTATTTAATTGCTCATAGCCAATTTTATGTGTATACAATTGGTATTGAAAGACAACCCTGATTCTTCGTGTAGGGCACAAGTTCTTATTTCATCATTAGCATCAAAATCATTGCTATGACCATGGATATAATCATGATATCGATTCAAGAAGATCCTATGTTTGAGCAAGAGTTTCCAATTGGTGTACCAAAACTTCCAACGTCTAATGATTTGGGCTAGGGTGAGCTTCTTCTTCTTGATTGGATGGTGGATAGAATTCTTGGGATGTTTGTACAACTGAGGCTTATATAACATGAGGTGGAAATGAGGTGAAATATATTTGGACCTTGTTTATGCAAGTGTGGAATTGGGTTCTGGAACGTTTGTGAAATGTGGAAAGTGAAGAAGTTGTTTGTCAATCTACTCTTGGCAAGAAAACATCATGCATAGCAAACACATTGGCCAAGTGTACCATTTAATGATTAGTGTGAAAGTGATGTGGGGCCTAGATGATGCAGAGTGATATAGTCTTCACACAATTATCAACTGATTTTGAACTTTAATCCACATGATTACCAACTTACCCTTCAACACTAAGCCCTCTCAAGGGACCAAAACATGACTTCAACCTTCCCAACTTGGTTTTCCACTTCTTGGGGTCTTCTCATACCCCAAAAAACATGATTCAATAGAATTAAAACTCCCAAATGACTGGTTTATACCCAAACCCCAAACTAGGTACCAACTAGGCTTATTTCCCCAATTAGGTCTCCAAACCCTATTTTTTTGACTTAACTTACAAAATTCCCAAAACACTTGGAAAAAAAATCACATATTAAGATACCCTTTTCAGAGTTACACAACTTATAAAAAATACTCACACTACTCCTTTGGACCAACTATACGTAATGATTACTTATACCCCAAAACTAGGCCTAATTAAGCCACTTTTACAAAGAAAGTACCCACAAAAATTACAAAAAAGAATCAAAACCAAAAAAAAGTATTGAATTAGGGTTCAAATAAAAATATTTTCAAGGTTTCATGGGGTTCCATGCTTGTTCAGTCACTCAACCATTTAACCCTTCTTTTTAGGTGCATAAAACAAGGGCTTCCTAGATCTAGGCCTTCCAATCACATCTACAACCAACCAGGGGTCCTAAAACTATGTATTCAACATATCTACACACTTTCCATCATAAAAAGTTGCACTCCTTAAGGTAGATCTCTCAGACCTTCACCTGGGCACCATTCTTGCACCATTTTCTCAAGCAAAACTCCACCATAGGGTATCAACCACCCCCTTACCGATCTCTCCTACATTCAAACCTATTATTAGACATTAATATACATCATTAATGACCCATTACACAAGAAACAAAAACCACATAAAGTGGAATGGTTCACATTTGCTTTGTGACTCTCAAAACTACCTTAAAACAGTCACCTACAACAGATTTTAGGACAGTCAATAGAAGTGTATCAAATTTGAATTTAAAACCTTCAAAATGACTTTAAATTATTCTCATAACATCCACCAAACACTTTCCAATGGGTTTAGATCAATAGGAAGAAATAAAACCACAATATGCTTCAGATTTCACTCATGAAATGCAAGGAAAACGTTGAATTTTTATTGTAGTAGTTTGTTTTCACATAGATCAACCTTCAAATCAACATCAGAAACCTCTCCACATGTCAGAATGAGGTTTTTAAACACATATTGACCCACCAAACTGAAAAAAACTCCCATAACTACCTAAGAACCAATTAGCCATTGGAATCCACCATTTGAATGTGTGAAATTGATAATACTTGACATTGTGTCCTTATATCATCAAGAAACTCAATCTAATGATTTGAACACTCTTAAAACATCATATGGACCCCATTTTGACACTTACCATTCCTTATTAACATTTATTACATAGATTTTCTCATTTGACAACATTGACACAATTTTGACACAACTAGACAACTTGACTCAACTTGACCCAACGATGACAAATATTGTCTTTACATGACTTATTACATTGTTTTAGGTCTCAATTGACCCTCATTACATCCATCCATGGATTATAGACATGTTAGAACTTATAGGCCCCTTAGGTGCTCCTGTACCATACTGTCCCCCTACAAAGTAACTCTTGTCCCAAGAGAAAAATTTACTCCTCTGTCTTCTTTGCTCTCCTCTGATCAAACCTACATTATTCCATTTTCTACCTACTCTCCATGAGCCTCCTAGTTCATTGGTTACTTTGAAAAACCATTGGGGTCCCATTAGATTCATTCCCCAACACTTGCTCCTATTTTATCCTTGGCCACACCTTGGCATTTGCATCAACCTTTGACATGCTTGTGTGGTGTTCAAACCTCCATAACCTGCATAAAACATATCAGCATAAAAAACATAACATATTACATCTCTCCCATTATATGTCATGGGTGAAAATTCCTTGAATTTTTTACCATAATCCCTATTATCAACCCACTTGTTCTCTTGGGAACACACCACCTTCTCCATCTCCTTGGGTACCTCAGATGTACCTTCAACCTGCATCAGCAAATTAGGATCCATCAGTTGATCCATACAACCAACATTCTTCATCTCCTCTTCCCTATGCATCAACTCATCCTTATGCTTATCCTTCTTCTTGGTGTCATCACCCTAAACAACTCCTAAAATCACATCCACATCAGCATCATCACCATCACACTATGTTGCATCAAAACAAAACATACCTTTCTCACATCAAATTTCTTTCTAAGGGAATGCATCCATGTTCCCTTCATCCAATCTCTCTCACTCGCTTGCTCCTTCACTCTTGGAGTCTTCAAAACCTTGTTGCCAATGCATGGCTTCCTACTCACTTCTCTGAAACTCTTTTTAGGACATAACATTGTCCCCTTTATCTTCTACTCCATCTTCCTGCGAGGCTTCTCAAGCTTCTTATCTACTTCCCTTATCATGTTCTTGGACTTTTCTCCTTGTTGCTTCCTCATAGCATGGTTTCTTCTACCATCTCCTTGTCCCACAAATGGACACACAATCTCTCTAATCAAAACTCCTAATCCTTCACCCTCTTACCCCTTCATGGAACATAGTATTGTTCCCACCATCATCTGACACTCATCACCTCTCTACCCAACCTTCACTTGGTTGCTTCTCATCATACCTCTACCTCTTTCAACTTATTTCCCTGTAACTAGGGACTACCTATATGCTTCTTCTTTCTTCAATGGACTCTCATTTCTCCTCTTCACCATCTCATCACAATCTTCAATTGGTAGTTTGGGTGATAAGGTCTAATTGACATGTTGGTGCTCTACCTTCTTCATTCCATAATCCAGATACTCCTTCCTTGCTCTAACTTACCTTTGCATTTGCACCTGGTTCTTAATATGGCTTGCCTATGATTCATCTCTCTTATGATGGTAGGCATATCTTTCACTTTCTCGGTCTCTTCTTGAATCTTAAAGGATCTAATCACTACTATGATACCACTATGATGCAGAGTGATATGGTCTTCACACAATTATCAACTGATTTTGAACTTTAACCCATAGGATTACCAACTTACCCTTCAACACTAAGCCCTCTCAAGGGACAAAAACATGACTTCAACCTTCCCAACTTGGTTTATGACTTTCTAGGGTCTTCTCATACCCCCCAAAATATTATTCAATAGACTTCAAACTCCCAAATGACTGGTTTATACCCAAACCCCAAACTAGGTACCTACTAGGCTTATTTCCCCAATTAGGTCTCCAAACCCTATTTTTGGACTTAACTTCCAAAATTCCTAGAACACTTGGAAAAAAAATCACATATTAAGATACCCTTTTCTGAGTTACATAACATTTAAAAAATACTCACACCAATCCTTTGGACCAACTATACAGAATGATTACTTTTACCCCAAAACTAGGCCTAATTAGACCACTTTTACAAAGCAAGTACCCACAAAAATTACAACCAGGACTCCAAACCCAAAAAAAGTCTTTATGGTTCAAATCAAAATATTTTCAAGGTTTCATGGGGTTATATTCTTTTTTATTCACTCAACCATTTAACCCTCCTTTTTAGGTGGATAAAACTAGGGCTTCCTAGATCTAGGCCTTCCAATCATGTCCACAACCAACCAGGGGTCCTAAAACCATGTATTAGACATATCAACACACTTTCCATCATAAAAAGTGGCACTCCTTAAGGTAGATCTCTCAGACCTTCACCATGGCACCATTCTTGAACCCTTTTTTCAATCAAAACTCCACCCTAGGGTATCAACCACCCCCTTACGAATCTCTCCTACACTCAAAATTGTTAGTATACATTTATATACATCATTAATTACCCATTCCATAGGAAATAGAAACCACATAAAGTGGAATGGGTCACATTTTCTTTGTGACTCTCAAAACTTCCTTAAAACAATCACCTACAATAGATTTTAGGATAGTCAATAGAAGTGTATAAAATTTGAATTTAAAACCTTAAAAATGAATTTAAATTATTCTCAAAACATCCAAAAAACACTTTCCAATGGGTTCAAATCAATAGGAAGAAATAAAACCACAATATGCTTCAGATTTCACTCATGAAATGCAAGGAAAACATTGAATTTTTATTGCAGCAGTTTGTTTTCACATAGATCAACCTTCAAATCAACATCAACAACCTTTCCACATGTGAGAATGATTTTTTTAAACAAATTTTGGCCCCTCAAACTAAAAACAACTCCCATAACTACCTAAGAACCAACCAGCCATTGGAATCCACCATTTGAATGTGTGAAATTGACAATTCTTGACATTTTGTCCTTATATCATTAAGAAACTCAATCTAATGATTTTAACAGTCTTAAACCATCATATGGATCCCATTTTGACACTTACCATTCCTTATTAACATTTATTATATAAATTTGTTCATTTGACAACATTGACACAATTTTGACAATTTTGACACAACTTGACTCAACTTGACCCAACCATGACAAATATTGGCTTTAGATGACTTATTGCATTGTTTTAGGTCTCAATTGATCCTAATTAAATCCACCCATGCCTTATAGACATGTTAGACCTTATAGGCCGCTCAAGTGCTCCTGCACCACTAGATTAGCCCAAATTGATTTTACAAGTATAGCACAAATGAAGACACTTGAAGACAACACAACTTAGGTTGGAAAGTGGAAACAACTTGATAGGCCCCTCATATAATCAATACCTCACTCAGGTGGACAAATAGAGATTCTGGTAGCACTAGTTCCCCTCCAGGGAACTCACTTCTCAGGCATACCAATGCTCTTACCCTAAAGATCCAAGGATCTATTATATGGGGAATTTACGTCTCATCTAGAGTGGATACATTAGGAGTAACTTTGGGGTATGATCTGCATCACCTACACTATCAAATGTAGGATTTTGGCTAATAAAACTGGTCTCTACTATAATTTCTAAGGGATCACCAATCTGACAATGGATTATCAAAGCAAGAAATTTAAGGGTCTAACTGATCTTATCGATGTAGGGAAGGCCTCCACATATGTCAGATTCACTCAACACTCCAACTGCCCAACCAACTTATTTATATAGCGGCTCAAAAAACCTGCTTGAGATCGCATTGGGAGAGTCGATATCCCTGACGTGTCCCAATCCAAGATACCCTTGATGAAATCCCCAATCAAGAAATACCCCTCAACTACTAAAAATAAAAAGAGAGTGTTGCTGATCACTTGTTCTCTTAAACCATAGATCCACGAAGGCGAGGGGAGAGGATACTAGAGTGCAAGGGTGGGTCCACTCAAAATAAAGTGTGCAAGCGCACAAGACACAAGAAAATGGTTTATTTTAGTCCCACATGAATAAGATTTTCTATCTAAAAAGCATAAAAGGAGACTAAACTAGTGGAAAAATGACTCTTTAGCATGCGTGATGCAAGAAAATAGGATTAGTAGTCTGATTTTTGACCT
Source organism: Cryptomeria japonica (assembly GCF_030272615.1). Lineage (NCBI taxonomy): Eukaryota > Viridiplantae > Streptophyta > Pinopsida > Cupressales > Cupressaceae > Cryptomeria > Cryptomeria japonica. Next base: position 3,310,788 of record NC_081413.1, read on the forward strand.
TGGACAATCAAAAAAGTGCCTGCAAAACTGAAAAATTGATTAGTAACCAAAAATCCTAATGATATAGTGCAAGTGTTGATCCACAGGTGATTGCGCTACAACACCTACAAAAGCATTGAAGTAAGTCTACAACCCTAAATAGAGAATAACGGGAAAAACTGAAAAAAAAAAAAAAATCAAAAAATTGAATAACTTATACCTGAGCGGACATGCTGAAGTTAGAACATGGGAATTAATGTGTGTGCGCAGGTGCCAAAAGATAGAAACCTGACACTAATAGTTAGGTAAATTTTGAAAATTTGAAATTTAAAAAATGGCAGGCTTTAGGGTTCAACATAGGCTCTGATTCGCCTATGCAGGTGCTGATTTTCCTATAAGCCCAAAAATGTTTATTAACTACTTAAATTAACAAATACAAAATAAAAAACCTATTCTACTATTGTTTTTTATTATTTTTAGGTATTTTTAAATGTTTTTGTGATTTTTTAGTTAATAGAAAACAAAAAAAACTTAAAATCTAGCTCTAGAAATAAGTGTCAAAAGACACTATGGCACACATGTTGATGCAGGGGTGGTCACGCTGAACTGTAGAACCTACAAAAATAGCGGTTAAAATTTCAAATTTTAAAAATGGATGCGCTGAACCACATCAGACATTCTGAAGTAGTCAGGCTGACGCACCAAAGTGCAAGCGAATGCACTAAAGAAACAACTTGCGAGCGTAAAACACTAAAATTCATAAAAAGAGTTAGAAAATGAGATGTGGGTTCCATCAGGCATGCCAAAATGAATCAAGGGAAAATCAAAGCGAGGTTTAATGGTTAGTTAAATCCATAAAATATTCAAGTAACATAAAAAATGAGATAAAACACCATTATACCTTCACAAACCTTCTCTTGTTCCTCGGATTGAGCCTTTGATGAAGTGGAATGCACCCAAATGCTCCACTTGATTGGATTGGCTCCTAGATGGGATGTGGATTGCTCTCCAATGTTGCACAACACTAGTGGCTATGGGAGATGGATAGATGCTCAAGTGATGGATGAATTAGCTAAGTGAATATGGATTTGATTTGAGTGTTGATGTTTTGGATGACTTCTAAGCTCAAACTAACAACATAAGATTACCTGGATTGGAGATGGAAAATGAAGGGGAGGAGACCCCAATTTATAGATTTGAGGGAGGATGAATGGATGGTTGAAATTGAAGATGAATGAAGGGTGGAGATTGAAGGAAAGGGGAGCACATGGATTGAGAGGACATGAGGTGACAAGTGTGGAGACCAAGAGATTTTCCATAAAGGCATTTCTTGTCTCCACACTCCACAATGTACATGGGGAAGAGATCCCTAAGTACATAGGGAAGACAAAAAGGAATTAAAAATTCCTTAGGGGATGAAGAGGGAATTAAAACTTTCTAAAATATTGGATGCATGGGGGATGAGACAAGAAAAGGAATTTAAAATTCCTTGAGAAGGTGAAAGATATGGGAGAATGTGAGATTTTGAAATCCTTGAGTTGACCCAATTGGGTTCATTTTAGGTGGAAGGTGAGGAGGGGACAAGTGGATTTTAGCTATAAATGGCTATGAGTTGACTTGGTGGCTAATCATGGGGATTAACCACTGGCAAATGATTAAGAAGGAGGATTAGGTGATATAATGAAAGATTATGAGACAAGTGGGATTTGTAGGAGGATTTAACAAGAGGAGAGAGAATGAATAGGGGAATTTAAAATTGGAGAATAATGTTAAGCATGATTATGAGGGATTCTAGAAGAATTAATTAAGGTAATGGAGGATTTACAAAACCAATTTGTAGGAATCACTTAATTTAGTTATTTAATTTAGATTATTTAACTAAAAGGATTTTAGAAGAAATAAATAATTAGATAACTTTAGAAGAATAGCGAATGATTGATTCATTAAATAATTCAATAATCTAGACTATAGCGATAGGATTAAATTAAATTAATGATAAGAAGAATATGGACTAACATAATTAAATTAATTAATTATGTAGAAAGGATAAAATTAATTAAATATTTAATTTAATTAATTTTGGATGTCTACATTTTGCCCCTATTTTATGCAATGACAAAATTGGCGATGGGTAAAAGACAAAAGAAAAGGATGCCCCAACGTGAAAACGTGGGTGGTATATGCCCCCTCGAGAATTTAACAAGGAATTTTAAAAAATTTTTGAGAAAATTATCAAAAGGAAGAACCAATGACAGATGAGAGAAGAAAAATGAAAAAGATGATGAAGTGAAGAAAGCAGTAGAAAGATAAGAAAAGGTGAGAAAGGGGGCCATAGGGGGCCCTATATAAAGCCCATGGGGTCCAAGGAAGGGTCATTGTCACATACACCTATTGGAGAATAGAGAGTATAGAGCCCTTAGAAAGAGAGATGGCATGCATTCCCATTCATGAGCACCATGTGAAGAGGGTCTAACAACATGAGAGACCAACTCACTATGGCCCACCAATATGTACCCTAGACCCATTCAGTGTTTTGGTATATTAGAGAAAATTTTAGGGCTAAAAATAAGGTTTTGAAGGGTAGTGCAGCGGAGGTGCTAATCGCCATTTCAGTGCCACCACCCTAGGTTAGTGTGTGCGCTTGCATGCAACATGAGCACACATGAGGCAGGGGTGAAGAAATTAGATATGCGTAAGCACACGTGGCTAGCACGTTCACTCATGCTAGTCGATGTGAGGGAGGGATCAATAGGGTCAAAGGGGCAGAGGTTTGTAGATTAGCACCTCCATCTATGGTGCAACTCATGCACCATGATTTTAGTGTGGGCATATGACTGATTCAGTATGTACAAAAGGTGAAATAGGGATTAAAAGGGATCAACAGGGCACTGGGATGCCCTAGGGGTAGGTTATAGGTTAGAATTATCTAGAATAAAAGAGGATTAGGCTAATGAAGTGGATTAACTGGGTGTAGGAGGATCTAGGACCACTCTCATCATGTGAGCATTGGTCGGTGACCATGAGGCTATATAGGTTGTTGCGAGCGGATGAGCAGGAGATATTGAGTGCAGTTGGCTTAGGTTTCATCAGCCGATGGTTGAGGATCAAGGTACATTCATCTATGATGACTGCATTAGTGGAGTGATAGGATAGCAAGACTTGTACCTTTCACTTGGCTATAGGAGAGGCTACCATCACACTATTAGACATCTGGAGGATCTTGAAGATCCCCATTTGTGGTGTTATTTCTGAGTACCAACTAGATGCAACATAGTACTACCTTCATCAGGTGTGTGAGTATGATAGATTACCGATAGATGGGACATGATTACATCTTGGGCAAGTGATGCAGATTAGGCACATTCCACGCCTAGTGCTCATGATTTGTGGATTGATCAATGGGCAAGTGATGCTAGATTTTGGTGGACATGGTTTCTCAATAGGGTGGAGTAGGTGTGTGTACTACATGGTACACAACTGTATGGAGTATGCGTGGGGAGTGGCTATGTTGGGGTAGTTGTACCACATCATGCATTTAGTTTTGTATCGAGAGTATCAGAGTCTTTTTGTAGGAGTGACTCTTTTGCATATATGGGTGTGGGAGCATATCACAGTGACATGACTAGTGGGGGTTCAGAACAGATGGTGATGGTTCCCATATGTGGATTGATACAGGGGACTATTCCATTATACTAGGCTTGGGGCGATATGGTTTTGGAGGAGAGTCTTTGATGAGCTAGTGTTGTTCACCTAGAGGCCCTTTTTAGGTTGCGAGAGATGGAGAGGGGACTAGCAACTACACTGGGCACAGTCCGAGATGTGGCTATTTAGCCATTTAGTACATGTCTTTGAGAACTATGTGCCACATTGGGTGGCCCAATAGTTTGGGGGTATCCAGGATACAATGGAGGTAGAGTAGTTATATCTGAGGATCACTCATGAGACCAAGACATGGGGGTAGGCTATTAGCCCTCTAGAGGTTCGAGTGAGTTGGGAGGGTGCAGATAACAAGGTATGGGATGAGTGGGGGGAGGAAGGGGATGACATAGCTATGATTGATGGATATTGGGGCTGGTGGGAGGCTCACTTTCCAATCTGAGTCACTATTCCCAGAGTTCTAGAGGAGGATGAGCTACGCCCATCTATTGATGAGGTCATAAATGGGGAGGATGAGGGTCTTTTAGATAGGGTAGGAGCAGTAGGGGAGGGTATGGAGGACAAGGTCAAAGGAGAGGAGGGGTGATGAGAGGAGGGGTGAGGAGAGGAGGGGGTCAGTAGAGTAAGCAAGGGGGATAGTAGGCACAAATCTAGTCATCGGTTGCACAGGTTAGGCCGATTAGGGAGAGGGAGAGGAAGGGGATGGAGGACAGCTGATGGACATTCTAGACATATAGGTGCAAGGTGAGGGAGTACCAATACATGTACATGTACAAGGAGTAGTAGAGGAGATGGTACCGAGGGATGAGTATGATAGAGTTGTACAAGAGATGGATGGTGCTCGGGCTAAGGCTAAGAGCCTGGATGATCAGTTACAGGGACTAGATGCTGCCATGGAGAGGTACATGAGGGAAGAGGATAATATACAAGTGGAGAGGGAGAGCATAGATAGCCTACAATCAGAGGTCACATGGTTGTGGCAGGAGGTAGATGACCTAGTAGGGAGATTGGAGGAAAATCGGGCAGAGGTGGCAGCCTTGAGGGAGGAGAGGGATGATACAGACCATCTTCTAGAGGAGATGAGGACTGGTGGAGCCATCAGGAAACTGAGGATAAAGATAGAGAGAGTGGATGGGGAGATGGATGCACTCTAGGTGTGGCTTAGTAGAGTAGGGGTAGATGCAGGGAGGTTGCGGGCATAGCGAGATGCAGCCCATCGAATTTTGGAGCTTGTCGGTTTTGCACAGGTGTATGTAGACCTCACTAGCCAGTAGCAACGAGTGGAGAGTTTGGGTCAGGAGGTAGAATATTATAGGGGTATGTATCATGGGGTAGTTCCAGTAGATTAGATAGTTGCATCTTACACTGAGAGGAGGTGATCTCAGGGGACTCAGAGTCAACACTCGACCCAAATTTAGTAGATAGGAGGCTCAATGGCTATGAGGCCACCAAGAGGGGGTGTGGGACCATCTGGAGGCACAATTGGGAAAGGGGACAAAGATGAGGAGATAGAGAGTGTGGGCTAGCCTTATTATACGTGACATTGTATTTTGACCCTTCGGGGATTTATATCATTATACCATGATTGACACATTCACTAATTTTTGAGATATATATGAGATGATTTTGGCAGCGTGTATGCATGTATGGAATTTATTATGGACATTGATGGCCTTTGATTATTATTTTATTATTATATGATGATGCCATGATTATTGATGCATGTGATGGATATTGTTTGACAATTTGTGATGTAGGATGGATGCATATGCATATGTTATATGATGTGTAATGTTGTTGAGATGTTTGTGGATATAGGATGCATGTGGATTATTTTATATGTATTCATATGTTGTCTAACATGTTTGTGGATTCAGGATTTATGGGGATGATATGATGTGCATGTTTTTGGATTTTAATGTTAAGAGATCTGAAGAAGATATCCCTGAGGCTGCACCTTTTGGAACCAAATTCATAATCTGTAGTGAAAAAACAAATCCTAACCCAAAATGTCTAATCATCTCATTGCAAATTAATATGGAATAATAGTATTTTCTACATTTAATTTGACACATTGATCCAATATTTGCTTAACAATTTGATCTAGACTTGTTCATTTTTTTATTATATTTGATTGTCTTTGCTCATAGATTAGGGATTTGACAGCGGATGTGACCTGGTATTGCTGTTGTGAACTTTACTTTTTTAGGCTGTCAAATTTCTTGTCATTTGTAAAGTGTCGCAAAATGAATGACTATGGGATTTTGATGCATGATGTGTTGAATGTGGTTATTTTCAAATGTTTTATATTGAATGATGTGATCATTAATGCTATATGAGATTCTAATGTTTGAATGGGCTTTAATTAGCCTTACATTATTATGAACCTATGATGTGTGATTGTGAACATGCATGACAGATACATTTCGATAGATAGTGAAGATTGTATGTACTATTCACATGTTTGTAATGAATAATGCAACTAAATGCTACTAAATGAATAAAATGAGTATGCTAATAAAGTGATAATGCAACTAATGATTATGCAACTTAAATGGACAATGCAATTGATGTTGAATGATAATGCATAATGATGTGACTTTTTTAGAATATGCCAACCATAGTACAACAATATAGGATTAGAAGAAATTAAGAAAATGAATAAATTGAGGTCTCCAAAATATGTAATGATAGGATGAAATATAGATGACTGGATAGAAGGGATTTGTTGTGCAAAATGTGGAGAGTAAACCTATTTTGATTTTTCCAAGGATAGTCTACATCAGTGATTATAGGAATCAGGATGTTATGAAAAAATCCAAAGCATGGACTGACTCTCAGACAAACAGGAATCTCTAGTATACAACTATGTAAACACCATATAGATGTAGGTACAGGGTTGTAGGTTCATACGAAAGAGACCTTCAAACACACCATACCACAAAACATGCCTCAGTATGCCCCTTTCCATAACATACCAAGATATAGATTGATCCTGGAAGCTATGGGTAGGAATAGTCATAGTGATGAATACTAAGAGGGGGGGGTGAATTAGTATACCAAAAAATACTGTAATCAATCTTTTAAATAGTTTAGCAGATAACCGGTGCAACAAATTCACTAATAAACTGGTTAAGATAAGTGCAAACCAAATAGAAAACAAAGCATTCACCCACAAAAGCACAATCACCATAACACAAGATATTTGACATGGAAACCCAAATGGGAAAAACCATGGTGAGTAGAAACTCACAAGTAACTATCTGCAAAATAGTAACCAAACTGGTTAAGGTTATACAATGTTGTTCACCAGAGTAGATCCTGTTAGGAATATAGATCTTTGTTAGGAGATAAGTCTTGTTAAAGACTACTCGTAATAGGATTTAAGATCCACAGTTGTGAACCACCTTGTTAGAGGATTTACAAAGGCTTTGCTAGGCCTACCTGGTTAAGGGTTTCAGACTTGTCGAAGATATTAGTATTCAATAAGTGAATGATCTAGATAATAGCACAATATGCTTAATTAGATCCTTGACAGCTCATAGTTAATACATTTCATCATTACTTTAGTCTTCAATATCTCCACACTCTACCTCTTCACACAAACCTAATCTTCTATTCAATGATCACACATAACCTTTTCTATTCTATATTTCATATATACAAACCCTAGACATGATGTCCTTATAAAGGAATCTGATTTCATGTCAGTCCAATAGAATTAGACTACAAGTTCCTAGGTACAGTGCATCTAGATACATTTGGTAACATGACACAAACACACTGCCAAAGTGTCGGTGGATGATAACTCATCACACATTACAATAATACCGGTTAGTAACTCATCACAGATATATACTAGTTAATACAATATATCGATTACCGGTTGTCAAAAATGAAAATTGGAAGATCGTAGTGTTCCGATCAAAAGTTAACTACCACTTGGGTCCTTCGTACTGCTTGAGATCCTTGAACTGCTTGGGGTCTTCATACCACTTGGGATCTTCGGTCAATCTATGACCAGTAAACCATCTTCTGCAAAATACCGATAGTCTAAAGACTATTCATTCAATAATACACAATACTAGTTGGAACAATTACTAGTTGAGAATAACTCATACATAAAGAAAGTGTGTGTCCATCAATGACAATAAAAGCATCATCAAAATGCCAACACATAGGACAAAGTGATCCAAATCAAAACAAATAGACCAAATCATGCAAACAAAATGCATAAGGCCAACTGACATCTCTTGCCAAGAGTAGGACTTAGGATTTGTGAATATACTATCGGATAGGGGTGTTGGCAAATGCACACTCCAATGAGAAATTGTAGGTGATTGAAGGTATTGTCATTAATGGAAACCTTACAATCATATGATATGGGTAGGAACCGGCATTGGTAGACTGTACACCGACATAAAGTTCACCGGCACCAAAAAGAAAGATTACCGACACCTTGGCTGATAGGAATTTTGTTTAATTATATTTTGTATTTAATTGTAAAATCCTTTTGTAAGCCGATATGGCGGATTATAATAAGACTCATATAAGTATGAGATCTTGTACATCTTTCAGGAGATGTATGTATGGTTAGATTATTGTAGACCTAATGTACAAATTGTAAGGCAGATTTTGGATAAGGGTTTATGATTATTACAAGAGCTTAAACCTGTACTGAACCTGGCATAGCAGATGCTGATCTAAAGCAGTAAATGACATTGGATTTGTATAATCCAATTTTGTAAGTCAGTGAAACTTCTTCTGTAACTGAGCAGTGAGCTCGAGGCACTTGGCCTTCTGCATGTGCAGGCCCCTATTGTAATAGTAATATTCTTTTATTGGCCAGTAAGCGAATATTGTGGGTCATAAATCCCACTGAGGTTTTTCCCACACTGGGTTTCCTCATTAAAAATATTGTGTTATGGTGTGTCTTTCATGTTGTTCTTATTGTTCTTATTTACTGCATTAATTTTGGTTAACTGGTACACTGTTTTGGAATGCTTTTCATATATTAAATTCAGAAAATTCATTAACCGGTCAGATGTTGATTCAGCCCCCCTCTCAGTATCTTTGGGAATCCTAACAATTGGTATCAGAGCCTAGTCCTCTATTTTCAAAAGCCTAATAGCTTGAGGAAGATTCTGACACCGGTAGAGATGGAAAAATTGAGAAAGCAATTGGAAACAACTCTTTCAAAGTATGATACAGAAAAAGTGAAGAATATTAAACTTGAAGATGATCTGAAGGCTACATAGGATATCATTCAAGGACTTCAAGAGAATCTCACTATTGCAAGGAAAAAAATAAGAGAACTTTGTGAAAAGATGCAGAATGATGATGATGAAAAAGAAACTCTTAATGATCTGGTGAACAAACTGAGACAAGAAAATAGTACAATGAAGAATAAGATGCAGGATATGACTATGAGATTTTATAAAGAGACTGAAAATTAGAAGAAGAATGAAGATGACTTGACTAGAAGAATCAATGATGCTACAAATGAAAATCTAAGACTCAGTCATGAGAATAATATGCTTAAAATAGATCTAATTCACTTAGAACATTACAAAACTGAACTCATGAGATAGAAAGATTTCTTGGAAAATGATTTGGCTACTGCAAATCAACATAAGGAGAAATTCAAGAAAATTTTAGAGGAACTTGGTGACATGCTAAAGAATCAAAAACCTAATGGTGATACAAATGGCCTTGGCTTTGAAGTTGGTGAAAGCTCTGGTACTGCAAATAATCATGATCATAGCAAACCGGTAAGACAACCTAATGCTTACAAATTTAATGGGAAATGCTTTAACTATAACAAGTATAGTCATATAGAAAATCAGTGTAGATCTAAAAATTATCAAAACACTAATACATCCACCGGTCAATGTTCTAAATGCAACAAAGTTGGTCGTAATTCAGAAAATTGCAGAATGAATGTAAGATGTTATGTTTGTGGAAAATTTGGACACTTATCTAATCAATGAAGAACACATACCGGCATATGATATGGAAAATCTATTCAGAAAAACAATGTGACTTGTTATGCTTGCAACAAGATTGGGCATATTGTAAAATTTTGTAGAAGTGAGACTTCACCGACAAATAACAAAGGACCCAGCTTGAAAGGTAAAGAAAAAGTTGAAGAGGTAAAGCAAGAATTCTCAAAGCAATGGATTAGAAAGTCAGATAAGAATGTTGATGGGAATACTCCTCCACCGGCAGAACAGAGTATCACTCCACTAGAAGGAGACTCTTCATCTAACTAAGAAATAATCCTTTGGGGGTATGGCAACAAATTGAAAACATGCTAATTGACCCTCAGTTGATGGTGAGAAGTTGGATTACTTCTTTACTAGCAAATGCGTTAAGTTTTTGACTTAACCAATAGGCATTAAATGTCGTAGTTGAAAGAAATAACATTATAAAGAAAGTGTTTTGGCTCCTTTTTCATTCACTGAGCATTCAAATCTCTAAGAGCGCAAAAATACCAAGCGAAGACATCCTTAGCGAAAAAGTAAAGTAGTTCTTTCAAGCACTCATCCTAAAGGAAGATTAAGGTATTTATAGCTATGGCTTCTTCATCTACACCTGAATTTATTGCAAACCCTATTGTGATTGAAGTTATCAAGTGCCCTAGACCCGTATTCAAACTTATTCCCAAAATTGAGAAGAAAGATGATACCCTAGGAGCATTTTCAAAAATACCTAAGGGAGTAGTTTATGCAGAGGATCCTAGAATGTATATACATTGTCATATTGAGGAACTAGGAGATGATGAAATTAAGAACATGTATAGAATTGTAATCTATGATGTAAATGGTAATATCAAACCGGAACACAAGGTAGTGGAAACCCTAGGTTTTGTGGATATTCTTAACATCCCCGATTTTCCTAAAGATCTGATAAGAATAGTCCTAAGAAGAGTCCATGGCAAACTATTTTGGTTGGATTCCATCCATAAGATCACTAAAGAGGTAGTTAGGGCAGTAATAGGCTTACCCTCCACTGGTAGCAGGCCTGACAGAACTAAAAAAGTTTCTAATGACACTATGATGAACTTAACCAATGCAACATTTGACAAAAGATCCCTAAGAGTCAATGATGTGAAGGACATAAATGTTAGATTTGTCAGTATGATTCTTGGCTATAAGGCTACACATGTAAATAGGTTAAACTCAGTATCTAGCCTATGTATTAAAAGTGCATATGACATGGTGAATGACAATACAAGAATAGATGTGTGTGAATGGCTTAAAGATGAATTGATAGACAGTTTGAAGAAAATAAAAGGTGATAAGAAGGGAACTTTCAGATTTGGTAACTTAATTGTATGCTTAATGTTATACATCACAAAGGATGTACTCGGTATTGGTAGGAAAGACTTTGGTTTTGATATAGCAGTAGGAAAACAACTTCTTGATAGACTGACCAACATGGGAGATAACAGGGACAAAAACATAAATGAATATTTTCAAACCCTGAAAGCAAGAATGAAGACAAGAATAAGGCTATCTCAAGCAATTGTTGATAAATATCAAAAAGAGATATGCTTTGTGATCAAGAAAGATGAAATCTAGATGGAGGCAGTTATCCCTAGGACTATTTGGGTAACCAAGATGGGATATGAGACAGATGATAACATAATTGAGACTTATGCAAAAGTCCTCCTTGAAGCACTAAAGGAACCATCTAAGAAAGTTTTTGGCAATGCAGAAATAATTGAGAGTGGTATCCAATCTCAGAAAAGAGTCAAGAAAACTAAACAGATAGTTAGGAGAGGTTCAAAATAGGAAAAAGCAATAAAGGAAGATGTTTTGAATAAAATAGGTATTAAGGAGAGTGAATTGGAAGGACTACAACCAGAGACACATCTCTCACCGGTTATTACTTCTTCAGACAATGAGATACCCATTGTATTCAAAAGAGTAGAAAGGAAAAGAAAACCCTCACCGGCACCCTCTCCTACACCCAGAAAGACAAGACAAAAGAAATAGGCAGTTAGGCCTCCAACTAAGAAGTTAACCCCAAAGAAAAAGAAGAAAAAATAGGCTATTGCTCCACTAGACAAACTTCTAAATGAAATAACTGAGGATGGAAAATTAAAAAATATTAGCAAGTTGTATAACACACTTTCCAATGATGATAAAGAGAGCATAGAGAATAGTGTAATTTTACACTTAGACATATACAAGAAATTTTTGATGGAGATTGTTGATGATATACCCAATGATTTATACAGAAGACTAGAAGCTAGAAGGGTAACTATTGTTGATTTAGATAAAAAGATGAAAAAAGAAAAATTACTTGCAGTTCATCTAGTGAACTCCACTAAAGAGATAGATGAATTAATCAATGAGGCCAACCGGATAGTATTTTCAACCGGTCACCAACATGTAGCACTAATGGCAGGCAGAGTGAATGAAATCTCTGAAGAAACTGCAAATCAATGGGATATATTTTTTGTTGAAAAGGAGAAACAAGAAGAACTTGAAAGACCTAAGACCATTAGAGTCTACCAAAAGGATAGGGATAAGAGGAAAGGTAAGGTAGGTGGACCTTCGAGCCTTAAGATGACTGATAACTTGCCCCCACCTCTCTCTAATACTCCACCAGTAGAAACTGTTGACAAACAACCGACAACAAAGAGTATGGAGACTCCTCATGAAGATACAAATCTTGAGTCTGAATTTTTGTACACTATGAACATAGACACCCAAGAGGTAAATATTATGGTTGATAAAGAGACCACTAAAGATAAGAAGAAAGATGTGCCTATTGAACCACCAACTGTAGATGTTGAGATTGGGATTGAGACACAAACTAAACAATTAGTTGATCCCCTATCTACTAGATTGTTGACTGATACAAACATTGCTAAACCCATTGAGCTAAAACAAGTGGCTGACAACAAAGTGAAAATAGTTGAGATATTGGCAATGGATAGTACAAAGGTGCATACTGAGAAACCAACAGTGAATACTGATACTTCATCAGAGAAACCGACAGTAGAGAGCATAGTGAAACCCACTAAGGCACATGTTGTGAAACAGGAACAGAAAACGGTTGAGGTATAGGCTCATGCAGAGACAATGCCACCAGCTTAATCTAAAAATCCCAAGCCTTTGGTAGTGGAAATGCAAACACAAACTGACCCTCTGTAAAAAGAGGAAAGCAAAGCAATCACAACCACTAACAGATTACAAATTGTGAAAATAGTTGGACAGTCATCCAGTACATCTATGACTAAATTCAGGCCTACAAATGTAACAGAGGTACTCTTGGATTCAATAAAGAAAATAACAAAGTGTAATGCATAGGCATATAAAGCCATAGATGACACCTTACCAATTTTGAAAATGATAGCTCCAAAGTGTATCATAAATAATAAAGATTCTTTGAGCCAGTTAGACACATTGTCTAAGTATATAACTGGTAACCTAATAACACTGGTCCAGATAAATGAAGATACATTCAAAGAGAAAATGAATAAAGAGAAAGAAAAATTCTTTGAGGAAATTGTTAAGAAGAATAAGGAACAAATGGAAACCTTATTACCGGCATTAGGAGAAAAAATTTTGGATTTCAAGAAACTGTATAGAGATACTTGCAAAACTGATATTTTGATAGAGGACATAGATTTGGAGATCAACAAAGCACAAAAAGAAATCAACAATATTGCTGACAACTTAATAGGAACATCAGATTCATTTTTGGAAGTTGAAAAGGATATTGCAGTTTTTGAGGTGAAAATTGAAAAGTTAGAAAAAGATAAAGTTTAAGGCAAAAGATTTAAAATGCAAACTAGGCCCTAAACTAGATTACCTCATTTCTTTGAGAAAATAAATTTATGAGGCTCTAGTTCCAAGACTTAAGACATCAAAAGAGAAAATGCACATACTCACCAGTACAATTCAAAGAATAGAAGAGGTATTAAAGGACAACAAAAGGTTCAGCGACAGTCAAAATCTTGCATTGGCAGACATCTATTAGATTGTAACTCACCGATTACAAGGATCTAGGTAGGAACCACACTCCACTGACAATGAATAACAACCTTTGTCATTGATGCCATAGGGGGAGTAGTGGAGATGATAAAAATGATCAGAAGAAAGACATCATCAACTCAGGGGGAGCACACATTTTGGTAACATAGTTTTGACAAGTTTTGGCAGATTCTTTTTGGACACTTTTTGGATTTTTCTCATGAGTGTTGCCATCAATGCCAAAGGGGGAGATTGTTGGAAAATGCACACTCCAATGAGAAATTGTAGGTGATTGAAGGTATTGTCATTGATGGCAACCTTACAATCATATGATACCAACAGGCACCAACACCGATAGACTCTACACCAGCATACAGTTCACCGGCACCGAAAAGAACGATTACTGACACCCTGGCCGATAGGAATTTTGTTTAATTATATTTTGTATTTAATTATAAAATCCTTTTGTAAGCTGACATGGTGGATTGTAATAAGAATCATATAAGTATGAGATCTTGTAGATCTTTCAGGAGATGTATGTATGGTTAGATTAATGTAGACCTAATGTGTGAATTGTAAGGCAGATTTTGGATAAGGGTTTATGGTTATTACAAGAGCTTAAACTGGTACTGAACCTGGTATAGAAGATGCTGATCTGAAGCAGTACAGGACATTGGATTTGTATAATCCAATTTTCTAAGTCAGTGAGACTTCTTCTATAACTGAGCAGTGAGCTCTAGGCACTTGGCCTTCCTGCATGTGCAGGCCCCTATTGTGATAGTAATATTCTCTTATTGGCCAATAAGCGAATATTGTGGGTAAAAAATCCCATCGAGGTTTTTCCCACACTAGGTTTCCTCATTAAAAATATTTTGTTGTGTTGTGTCTTTCATGTTGTGCTTATTGCTCTTATTTACTACATTAATTTTGGTTAATTGGTACACTATTTTGGAATGCTTTTCATATAATAAGTTCAGAAAATTCATTAACCAGCCAGATACTGGTTCACCCCCCCCTCTCAGTATCTTTGGGAATCCTAACAAGGGAAAGGATGCATCTTGATGGTAGGAGTGACTGATGGATCTAAATAGGCAACAGAGTAGATTACATCGACACATGAGTGCAAATGTGATACTTGACTACTAAGACTTGATGGAGTACATGTGGATGAACATTTGAATAACATGCAAGTCAAGAAGAATTCTAAGCTCAGGATTAGAAATTAAGCTCAATTTATTGGGATGAAAGATCAGATTGATGGGATGGAAGCTCAGTTGGATGGGATGAAAGCTCATTTGGATGGGATGATCCTTATTCATGATTTAGGAAAAGACTCATCATCATATGTTGGGGGAGAATGGGACAAGTGGGTAGGGTTGTTGCAGAGGATACTAAAATAGATCGTGACATCTATGGAGATGGTCAGGAGCACCTTGTTCCTTTTCCTTTTGTTGGGGGGGGGGTATGGCAGGGTCATCAGATCAATTTTCTTGATAGAATGAAGGAGACATTTAGCAATAGATAAGGTGATGGATGCCATGGGAGAAGATTTAAAAAATGATGTGGATTAAAGAATGAAGGAGATAAGAAGCTACAAGTAAGCAAAGTGGGATGTTGAAAAGTCTGACCTAATAGAGTATGACCTGATAGATGATGGATCTAGATTATTTACCTTGATGCCTATAAACAATTTTTCACCAAGGTACTTGTCCATAGAACCACAAAGTGGTTTTCACTGATGGACGAATTGATTTTTGTTTACTTTTTTTCTTTTTGTATTTTGTTTTCTTCATTTTTTTAATTTTTTGACAATTGGTGACCTTCTAAGGACTTAGACATAGAATCTCTTCAGGTGCATGATGTTCATAGGCTCATCCAAGGGATCTCCTTTAGAAGTAGCCAACTTCTATGCCCTTGATCCATATTTTGTTGTGATCACATAGGGTCCAAGAAAATTAGGCTCGAAGTTGCCTTTCTTTTTTGTTTCTTGCAGATTTCTCTGATTTTCCATAAGGACAAGATCACCAACTTCAAATTCCTAGGTTCTAACCTTCTTATTGTAGCTCAAGTGTAGGCAATTTTGATATACTCGAAGAGGATTTAAGGCCTTGAGGTGCTTTTGATCCAGCAATTCTAGCTCTTGCAGCCTGGCAACTTTGTATTCCTCATCAAGGAGGATATTCTGCAGGGATACCCTTAGGGAGGGGATCTGAATCTCAAGAGGGAGGACAGCTCTAGAGCTAAAGACAAGGGAATATAGAGTGGTACCTATGGGTGTGCAGATGGAGGTGCGCTAAGCCCACAAAGTGGGATGGAGTTGGAGGTGCCAATCATGACCAACTTTATTGACTGTCTTTTTAAGGATCTTGATTAAGGTTTTATTAGAAGCCTCAGCTTGATCATTTCCTTGCAGGTAATAGGGGGTGGAGAAGTGGTACTGGATGTCAAAACTTTGACAAAGATCTTTAACATCTTGATGCTTGAAGGGTATGCCATTATCCATGATGATAACTTTGGGGATTCCATATCGGCATATTAAATGGTTCAGAATGAATTTAGAGATCTTCTTCCTAGTGGTGAAGGTAAGAGGGATGGACTCCACCCACTTGGTGAAGTATTCAGTGGTGGTGATGATGAATTTGTGACCGTTGGAGGATGCAGGGTGGATTTTCCCAATGAGATCAAGCTCCCACTATGAGAAGGGCCAAGGTGTGATAAAAGGTTGTAGATCTTATGATGGATAATGAATCTTGTCACCATGCTTCTAACAAGGGATACATTTTTTCACATAATTATATGCATCTTCTTCCATTGTAGGCCAGTAATATCCCATTCACAAGAGATTTTTAGGCAAAGTGAGACCTCTTGACTGTGCCCCACAAATACCCTCATGCACTTCTTATTTGTCTAAACACCTTGTTTGTCTAGCCATTTGTTTGTTTAGACACCTTGTTTGTCTAGGCATCTTGTTTGTGAGACTTCCTTTTTGTCTAGACACCTTAGGAGGGAACCATCGAAATGCCTTTTGAACAAGGTGTCTCCAAGGATGGTGTAATGGGTGCAATGACAAATGAAGGTTTGTTGTTGGGTTTTGGGGAGGTGTGGAGGGACAATGTTGTCTCTTAGGTAGGTGAAGGTCTCTTGATACTAAGGGGATTCTGGACCAATTAGTACACACACCATTTTGGACTCAGGTAGTTCGTAAGCTGGTATGAAGAGTTGCTCGACTAGAAACTCACATTACTGACTATGTGTTGACATTTGAAGGAGAGAACTAATGTTGGCCATTGCATCTGTAGCTCTATTGTTAGTGCATGGGATGTGATCAAACTTGATTGATGTAAAGTGTTGCTTGAGATCCTCAACCATACTATGATAAGGAAGAAGCTTGTTATCTTTTTTTTGATACTCATCATTGACTTGTTTGATGACAAGTTGGGAATCACCATAGACATGTAATTCCAATATCTTCCATTGGATAGCCAAGCAGAGTCTAGTGATTAGTGCTTTGTATTATGTAATGTTGTTGGTGCATGCAAATGATATCTTGTCTAATTTAGGGATGAAATCCCCTTGAGGTGTGACCAACAATATGCCTACCCCGATCCGTTCTGCATGCAAGAAAAATAAAAATATAACTACCATGTGGAAGACATACTGACAATCATTATGGATTCATCTCAGAATTCTACGAGGATAGGGTGATCACCTTAAAGTGGAGCATTTGTTAATTGATCTACTTGTCCTTTGATTTCTTTTCTATCTACATACTCAATGTCGAACTCACTTAGTTTCATGACCCATTTAGTAGTTCTCCTTGTGAGAGAAACCTTTGATAAGAGATACTCAAGAGGGTCAATCTTAGAAATCAATTTTGTTGTATTGTTAAGCATGTAGTGTCAGAGTTTCTGTGTGTTGAAGACAAGTTCTAAGCATGCTCTTTAAATAGGGGTATTATTGAGCTCATATCCTACTAATGTGTGATTGATATAGTATATGGCATGATCTTTTCTTTGATCATCTGTTTGTGCCAATAATGCCCCCATTGTCATTATGGTTGTTGATATGTATAGAAGGAGTGGTTGCCCTAGAATAAGAGGCATAAGTATGGGAGGTGACGTGAGGTATTCTTTGATTTTTTTAAAAGCCTTCTGACACAGGTAGTCCCATTTGAATTTGGTGTCCTTGCATAATAAGTGTGCAAATAGGTGACATTTATCTATGAGCTATGAGATAAAGCATCTAATGGATTGGATCTTTCCTTGAAGGTTGTGTACTTGTCTAAGAGTCTTTAAGGGTGACATTTCCATGATATCTTTCACCTTTGTAGGATAAACCTCTATGCCTCTATAGGAAACAATAAACCCTAACAATTTCCTAGATGTAACAACAAAAATGCACTTCTTAGGATTTAGGAACAACTTATATTTTTCCAATCTCTCAAATATCAACCTTATGATAGGGATATGTTCATCTCTTGTCTTTGATTTTCCTAGGAGATCATCTAAATAATCTTCCATGGTTTTATGCAAGAGGTCATGAAAGATGGTTGTCATTGCTCATTGATATGTTGCTCCAGCATTCTTGAGACCAAAAGGTGTGACTTGATAACAAAAAGTGCCCCATGGCATGGTGAATGTTGTTTTGCGTTGGTCTTCTTTTGCTATTTTGATTTGATTGTATCCAAAAAATCCATCCATGAGCAACAATATTTCATGTCCTACTGTGAGATCTACGATCATGTCTATGTTGGGGAGTAGGAAGTCACCTTTAGGGCATGCTTTATTCAAATCTCATAAATCTATGCAAATGTGGATGCCCCTAGTAGATTTATTGACAAGGATAATGTTAGACATCCAACATCCAACATCCTCTGAAGTTCCTCTTTGACAAGGAGTGTTATATGTGGATGCATCTTGTGTAATTTCTACTTTACAGGTTTAACATCTAGACGGACAACAAGGCTATGGACTACTAAGTTTGGATCAAGGCCAAGCATTTCAGCATATGACTGGGCAAAATTGAACTTTTTTTTTAAGAGAAAATTGATAAAGTCGTATTTTTCTTGATCCAACAAAGACTTAGCATTGAGCATGTTCTTTGTGGTGTCTGTAGTGCCTACATTGATAGCATTTTTTTCTTCAATAAGTAGGGTTGACCTGTCTTCTTGCAGAGGAAAAATGGTAGGGAGGTCAAGTTCCTAATCCTCAAGTGCCTAATCCAGGTTTTCACTTGTGGATACACCCTTTATTTTTACTTTTTCTTCATCTAAAGGTTCCTCAGGGAGGTTTTCACCCAAGGAATCATGATTTTTCTTTTTATTGTCTTTTTTGTGACTAAGGGCATTGACCTGACTACCAAAGTATCCATTCTCATGTAGTTGGATCCATGAAATTTGTTGTAGTCTTCCAAATTGCACATAGTTAGGAGAGTCATGAGAGCATTATCATCAGCACATATGTCCAAAGCAGGCTTGTCTTGTTGGTCCCAGTCTATAATCTCAGGTTGGACAAGTTGTAGCTCATATGGAGTGGAAGGGATTACGAGGGTGATGGAATTGATATTGGTGTCAAAGAAGATGTCATCTTCATATTCAAAAGGCATTTCATGAAATTCCTCTTCATCAAAGTCTTTGAAATCCAAAAGGGAATCTATAGGGGTATTGACGACAATGATCTTAGGTACTAGAGTGTAACCCAAGCCCCTATTATACTTGTATGAGATGGGATTTATTGGTTCTTTGATTCCTTTTTCTTCTAGCCCCATACCACATCCTTTATAATCCATCTTATCTACGATGGTTGATGATTTTGCATACATCTTCTTGGGGATCTTTGTTGGTTCGTCATCCTCTTCACAACACAACCAAGAGGAAAAGTCTATCTTGTTGTTATATGGAGCCTAATCAGACTTGGAGGTTAAATTTTCCCTACTTCTATCTGTTGTCACTATTTTGACTATTGGGTGATTTTGTTCTCTAATCCGTTATAATCTTCAAAAAATTATGCTTTGTACTTCATTTTTTTCCTCTGAGGGTTTTGGTCTAAGGGTTTAAGGTTCTGCAATTTACCCTTTTTTATTTGAAGTCCATGCATTATATTTCTGTGTTACTTTTTCCATTTAAGTGGAAAGGTCGCTCCACCATAAAAAGAGGTCCCCCCTTTTACATTTATCCTAGGTAGGACCTTAAGTATGTTTTATTTCTATGCCTTCCCCTAAGTCTTATTTCCTTGTGGGGCTTCCTAAAGATTGTGCAAGTTCTTGTTGATCTAACAGTGCACATTGATTCACGGAAGGAAGATGTGTAGAACTTACCCTTCACGAAATAGTGAAAAGGTGGCAGGCCCAGGTAAAGTGGTCGCAAGGAAGGCTAATGGATGATCATCTCCCTGAAGATCTAACAGACCGTGTTGTTTCACAGCCCAAACATGCATGAGATTTATCCTTCATAGAGCAGCGAAGGGATGGTGGACCCGGGCAGGTGGGCTAAAGAATCAAGTTTAAAATCAGGCATGTTTCTCAAGATCTGGCAATCCGCGTTGATTCACGAAGTAAAGTTGCTAGAGATTTATCTTTCACAAAGTAGCAAAATCCTGGTGGGCCCCAAGAGGTAAGTGAATCCTCTGGTTTAAAATCAGTCATATCC
The DNA here is from genome assembly GCF_030272615.1 of Cryptomeria japonica. Taxonomy (NCBI): domain Eukaryota; kingdom Viridiplantae; phylum Streptophyta; class Pinopsida; order Cupressales; family Cupressaceae; genus Cryptomeria; species Cryptomeria japonica. Next base: position 3,331,059 of record NC_081413.1, read on the forward strand.
AAGAAGATCTGGTGATCAACACTTTTTCACTTGGCAAGATGTCTGAAGTTTACCTTTCACGAAGTGGCAAAAAGGTAGTGGGCCTAGTGAAAGGGTTGCTTGTAAGGTAAAAAGGGTGCATCTTAAGATAGATCCAATGGTCCGCATTATTTCGCTGGGTGAAATAGCATGCAATTTATCCTTCACGAAGTAGTGAAAGGATGTTGGGCCTGGGGGGTAGACTGTTCTTGGTTTTTAAAGACTGATCAACTTGGAGTTGATTGGACAGCTCACGTTGATTCGCAGCTAGAAGCAACACAAAATTTACCTTCCATGAAGTGGCAAAATGAGTTGGCGGTTACATGGTGGATGATGTGGTAGAATAGTTGGATGCCTGGCTGAGGTGAAAGGGAATTTGTCAGATAGACATGTGGCTCCAAAGGATCATAAAGGGCCCACTTGTTAGTTAGATGAGAGGGGGGGTGAATCAAATAAACTCACAATGCAATGTTCTAATCAGATTCAACCTCGGTAGAACTTACTTGATATGCAACTATGACTGTAAAATCATTCAAACTCATAAACAGATAAACTCAAAATATCAAAACACATTTAACACCAGATTTAATGTGGAAACCCTAATAGGGAAAAATAACTATGGGATTTCAGACCCATAAGAAAATATACTCTTCTAGAGTATGCTTGGTTAAAAGCCAATCTTGTTAAAGATTACATAAACACATTGCTAGATGTGACTCGGTAAAGGGATTTCCCTTAGATCTATCTGAATCTTGCACTTTGTTAGAAGTGACCTTGTCAAAGGATTTCAAACACTCAACTAGAATGTTACCTTCCTAGAGGATTTACAAATAAGACTGTTAGGTCCACTCGGTTAAGAGATTTCCTATCACTTACAAAAATAAATAATAGTAATAAAATATATTTGTAACTTCACATATGAAATGTTATAGTAGATTCTATGTGCTCAAGATAATCTTGTCATAAGACTTATCTTTCTCCTTGCTGGGCTTCTCACTCTGTTCTTCAATCAAATCTTCAATCTTCTGTATTTGGTAATCACTTCTGTAGCATCACTATGCTTCTATTTGCCTGCATACTTTGTTCATCAACATTTCTTTATTTATAAGAAATTCCTAACCACTTAATCTCCTTAATCACATTTCCCATGATTAATCTTAGCCATCAGATCTTCAAACTTGACTAGGTTCATTGAATCCTTCGATCTGAAAAACATTTTATCTTGCCTTGAAACTTGTATTCCTTCCTTGGTACTTGTGCTTGGTTATGACTGTTCAATATGTGCTGTATATCTAACTCTTGAATTTTCATTGATGTTGATCCTTAAGAAACTTCTTGCATGTCATTCCAATCTTCTATAAATCTCCATCTCATTGGCATCCTTCATTTAATAATGTATTCACTCACTCAATGCATTCTGTTACTGCTTGGTTGATACTCGTTTAATTATGAACTTTACTCAGTAGACATTCTCTTCTCAGTTGCTTCTTCCTGGCGACGCTCAGTGACTGATAATCTTGGAGTTTACCGATTAGCTCCTTCCTCGGTAAAATAGAATAGTATCAAACCTTTACCCATTCTATTGCATGAAATATTTTCTCCTTCTTGTTCAGTCTTCGAATACACATATATAGGATATCAAAACAATCAAAATATCATAATCTCATCACTATCTAACTCAGTAATAGTTTCCCATTGAATAACTTATTACTCCCCTTCATTTTCACATTCTTTCAGTGTCACTTACCGACATCTTTATACTCATCAAAACATACTCTTTAAGATATGGCAACATCATACTGAATCAAATAATCAATTGCTTGACATCAATGACAAAATAATAATATTAAGACAGTAATCATCCTTTATCAATTATATCATCAACCAACAAACTTATTGTAATGCTAACACCACTTTGATTGAGCGGCGATGGTGATGAAATTCATGGCTAGGTAAAGCACATGGTAGTTTATATGTGGAGCCCGATGGAGTTCTTGAATGAATGAATGGCTAACACGTAAGAGTTATTTATTGGAAATAAATAAGGCAGGTAAAATTCCATGCAGAGGGCCCACTTCAAAGGATAAAGGATGTTAAAGGTTACACATCTCGAAAGGGATCCAACGACAAGCGTTGTTTCACAGCCCGAAGATGCAAGGTTTTTAAACTTCATGAAACATTGAAAACCATTAGCAGTGACAACTTCATGTGGTTAGTTAAAAGGACTAATGATCACCGTGGATAGTAAAGATCAAGCAGATGGTAGAAGATCTAACGGCCAGTGTTGTTTCACATAAAAGAGATGCGTGAGATTTATGCTTTGCGAAATAGAGAAAGGAAGGTGAGACCCATTTTTAAGCAGGATGACCTAGGTAAGGTAAGAAACGTGCATGTTCTTCAGGATCTGATAGATGGTGTTGTTTTGCATGGCAAAGATGTGAGGTTTTTAATTTTTGTGATACAGCGAAAAGCCAGGACACTGAGAATTTCTTTGTGGTCCGTTGGAGCTTTTTTTCAAATTCAATTGTGAATTGATTGTTGAAGCAGGTGGATTAATGTCTCAATTCAATCCTCTGTTGTCATATTAAGCCTCACATCAACTAAATTTTAGTGTCATTTCAAAGAGTTTTGCAAAGGAACCATTGCATAGAGTGAATTTCTTTAGGCAACAAGTAAGTTCTCCAAATTGTTTAACAGTTACAGTCTGAATTGATATCATTGGGCGCTTCATTTCTCATAGGTTTGTTTGAGTTTAAATTGAAATAGTTGTAATTCAAAGATGGCACCTTGAAGAGACTTCATAGGGAAGGTAAATTATCAGGATAGAGCTATATGTGCTGATTTACTAGAACAATTAACCATGTCAACAAATGTCACTGCTAAAATAAAAGAATTAGTGCCCAAGGCCCCCTGTCTAAGAATTGGAGACAGTTTATATGACAAAGAGAACTGGTTAAGGGATTCGTGGATAGGGATATCAAGTTTGGGACTCTTCAAAGTGGGATTTGGCCAAAGACATTCCCTGGCTCCAATGAATAGTATATGGGAGTTAGATGTGGGAAATCTCATAGTCCCTGGGGTTTTCATGGATGTGGACTTGATAACTCAGATTGCTAATAATTATGACCCTGTTGCCAGATGTGTGAGAAATATGAATGGGGGAGCTTTAATTAAGATAAATGATGATGAATTTAGGAATGTGTTTAAGCTCAGTGAGGTATCAAATTATTTAGAGCCAATCAATTTTGATACACTTGTACAGGTTTATAATGTGCAGAGAGATCACCTCAGGAGTGGCCCTTTGAAAGAATTTTTTGTCAAAATAGGAGCATTAACTATTGTAGGCCCTAGTACCATGGAACCCTTCTCTCTAAATATTTTTACTCTGAGGGCTAAAGGGATGTATTGGTCACTATGTCAGATTTTTGGGGAAGATGTTGAAACCACCATGCTAACTCCCTATATGTTAATGATAGCACAAATTTTGAACCCCTTTCTGGCAGTAACTTTTGATTTTGCACCTTATCTCACTAATGCAATCCATGCAAGGCTGATAGGGATTAAAAATGGTAAGGTAGACAAACCTTTTGGGTGCTACTCTCTTCTTATGCACATGTTCTTGTTCAAAGGTGCTGATTATTTTGTTGAGGAAATGGACCTAGTTAAGGAAAAGGATGGTGAAGAGATGTCTGTGCATTTATGGAGCACAATTTTATCTTGGGATGGAGAGGATGCTAGTTACTTGTAGTTTGATAGATGTTTTGCATCTAGGCTTAGGATCCTCTTGTGCCCACAAAACCCTAGGATCCCTAAGGCTCTTTTAGAATTTGCCGAAGGTATCAAGATTGTTCACAATTGGGGTGATATATATTTATACCCTGTCTCTACTATGTTCAGAGTTTTTGGTTTCAGAGGCACCCCTTACTTGCTCCCCTATCAAGTCCCATTGAAGATAGGAATTACAAAGGTCCTGAAGCAAGTTGGGGGTGTGCAAGAGGCAGAATTAACAAATAGGGGAAAAGGGACCATTTTCCCAACTGTCACCATGGCTCATCAATTTGTAATCACCTAGGGTGGTTGGAAACACTTTGATGATTTCTTTCAACCATATAGGTTTTCTATTGTAGTATCAAGGTTTGTTGATCCTAAAGATTTCTTCAATGGCATGTTCAGAAAGAGAGCAGTATGTAAAGGTAGAGCTTACTAGTTCTATTTTCCTGAGGATCTGATCAGAAATGAATTCAATTTAGATGAGAAGGAATTGAGAAAATAAAATTGGATAGCATACAAAAAGGCTCTTGATTTTATCCACCAATTTGATAGTGGTTATGATCCTCTGTCTAATTTTACTCCCTTTGAGGAGAAAATTAAATTCTTAATTCTTTATTTTGAAGACCTAATGCAAACATCAAAGGAGAAGAGGGAAGCTATAATGAGAAATGATCATGAAAAGGCTAAGTTGGTTCTAGCCAAGCCTGCCTTTTCTAAGGCCATCCCTACAAGTGATTATGTGATGCATAAGAAGCCAAGGTACAATGTACTTGTACCAGTAACTAGTGAGCCCTCTATTTCAAAAGGGAAAAGAGCAATAGAAGATGTCATTGACATCCAAGACTCCCCTAAAAGGAAAAGGGTGGGCAAAGAGGTGCAAATAGGTGAACCTTTATACTCTGCATCCCAATCCCCTATCCATGTGGGAGATGAACAGGCAGTGGCTGGGCAATTGTTGTAGTTAGGGAGTCTCATGGAGATTGCCTACACATATGAGGAAACACAAGAGGGGATGCCTAAAGAACCACCTAGTGCTGAGATGAACTTGAATGCAAATGAGTTCAAAGGAAAGGAGTTATACCCTACTATCAAATGAACCAGTGAGGAGTTCCTGGCTGATAATAATTTTGTTACAACAAGGTCCTTTATGCAATTTGTTTGGAAACAAAACATTGAGAAATTTAAGGCAAGATGTGAGAAGAAAAAGAATGAGCAACCCCACAAAGATGCAACTGCAATGGAGGAAGAGGAGAAGCAAGAAATGATGGCAGATTTCAAGCCCATTACTCCTGAAAAGGGGAGAGAAATGGTATCAAAGGCTGGTGTGCTAATTCTTCCTGAATGGGATATAGCAGATGCCTTAGTGCATGAAGCAGTCAGGAAGGAAACTAAGCCCATGGAAGGAGTGACATTTAGCAAGGACAATGCTGCTTTGGTCATGTGGTCCCTAAAGAGGGATGGGAGTAGAAGAAGGAAGGATACTTCAGATTCCAATTACCTTGGAGGGATGATTGTTAAAAGAGTGAAGGATACAGGGGTGGTAGAAGCTTCCATCATAGTTCTAGAAACTGCAAAATTCAGTGTGGAAGTGGCTGAGAAGGAAGCTAAGGAGAGGGCTGATCTCTAGGTAAAACTAGAAACAATTTTAAAGGCTTATAATGAGGCCAAAGGAGAGATAGCCAACCAAGATAGCATCATTGCTAAATTACAGAGTCAATTGGTAGGGTAGTACCAGAAAGGTGAGCCCTCTACTTTAATGATTGCATCTTCTCCAAAAAGACCCTCACCCACCAGTCCTATCATCAAATTTCCCCCTTCTCCTATGTCTTCTAGTTTTCAACCAACTAAGACCATTCAAAATGAATTGGAAAAGATGAAGTAGGCTTAGGCCCTATTTGCAAGTAAATATGAGGAAAAGGTTAGGGCCACAATTTTGAGTTGTGCTGACACAGTAGGAGCCTCCATTGTGCACACTAACATGAAAAGAATTTTGGATATTTTGATTGAGCTGAATGGAGACAAGGCTAGTTTGGAGCCAATTTTGAATAAGTGGATGCCTAGAGAAGTGGATTTGGAACTTATGTGTGTATCCTATGATGAGTCAGGGTCTGATGCCAATATTACATCCACTTGTGAGTTAGTAAAAGAGATGACCAAGTTAGCAGAAGGAAGAGTTGGTGTAGAGAGGAAGGCTAACTTATATAGGAAGGAATACACTGAACATAAGTTTGAATTGTTTCTTGGTAATTTTGTTAGTCCAAATTAGTTGAAGGATAAACAAGTGTGGCTTGATGAGTTAGGAGCTAACTTGTCTCAGAGGGTGAATGAAGTCATCAATATAGATGACACATATTTGTTTGTCAAGACAATTGAAGAAATAGAGAAGACAAAGTCACATTATAGTTTTTTGGAATCAGTGGTTAAGAAAATTAGGAATACTGTTAGGATTCCCAAAGATACTGAGACAATGGGGGTGAATCAGTATCTAACCAATTTATAAATTTTCTTGACTTAAAACATGAAAAGCATATTAAAACTGTGTACCAGCAAACCAGAAATAATGCAACAAATAAGAACAACAACAACAACATGAGAAGCACACCATAACATAGTATTTTAATGAGGAAACTCAGTGTGGGAAAAACCTTAGTGGGATTTGTGACCCACAATATTTACTTACTGGCCAATAAGGGAATATTACTCTTACAATAGGGGCCTACACATGTAGGAAGGCCAAGTGCCTAGAGCTCACTGCTCAATTACAAAAGAAGTCACACTGACTTACAAAATTGGATTAAGAAAATCCAATGTCTTGTACTACTTCAAATTAGCATCTTCTATGCCAGATTCAGTACCTATTTAAGCTCTGCTACATACATAAACCCTTAACCAATAATTCGAATATTAGGTTTGCTACCTTCTATTCATATTTGACATCCTATCTCATCTACAAAATGATCTACAATGATCTCATACATATATGAGTCATATTACAATCTGCCATGTCGTCTTACAAAAGATTTTACAATTAATTACAAAATACATTAATACAAAATTGTTGTCGGCTAGGGTGTCGGTAGTCTTCCTTTTCACTGCCGATGTTTTGTGTGCCGATGTAGAGTCTGTCGGTGCCAGTGTCTGCCACTATCATATGATTGTGAGGTTGCCATCAATGAAAAAACCTTCAATCACATACAATTTCCCATTGGAGTGTGCATTTTCCAACAATCTCCCCCTTTGGCATTGATGGCAACACTCATGAGAAAAATCCAAGAATGTATCCAAAAATTTGAAGTCCAAAAATCTTTGCCAAAAAGTTGTATGTCCAAAAATGTATGCTCCCCTTGTGTAGATAATCTCTACTTCCTTCTGACCATTTTTCTCATCACACTACTCCCCCTTTGACATAAATGACAAAGGTTGTCATTCACTATCAGTGGAGTCTGGCCTAGATTCTTGTAACCGGTGGGTTACAATCTGAAAAATATCTATCAAAATCAAATTTATACCATTAGTGAAAGTTTTACTGTCTTTTATTGCCTCTTGTGTTCTCTGCATTGTACTGGTGAGAATGTGCATTTTCTCTTCCGGTGTCTTCAGTCTGGGAACCAGAGCCTCAGATATTTCTTTTCTCAAAGAAATGAGGTATTCTAGTCTTGGACCAAGTCTACATTTCAAGTCCTTTGCTTTATCCTTTATTCCCTATTTGTCATTCTCTAATTTCTTGATTTTCTCTTCTTGATTTGCAATCTTCTTCTCTATCTCCAAAAAATAATCTGATGTACCTATCAGATTGTCAGCAATATTGTTTATCTTATCTTGTGCTTTTCTAATTTCCTTGTCAAGATCCTCTGTTAGAATATTTGTTTTACAAGTGTCCCTGTATAGTTTCTTGAAGTCAAAAATTATCTCTCCAAGTTCCAGTAATAGGGTATACATTTTCTCCTTGTTTTTCTTCACAATATCCTCAAGAAATTTCTCTTTTTCTTTAATCATTCTTTCTTTAAATGTATCCTCATTTATTTGATCAACGGTCAATATGTTGCCAGTGATGAACTTAGACATTGTGTCTAGTTGACCTAAAGAATCCTTATTGTCAACAATGCATTTTGGTGCTATCAATTTAAGAATTGGAATTGTATCATCAATAGCCTTATAGGCTTGTGAATTATATTCTGTGATCTTCTTTATTGAATCCAACAAGACCTCTGTTACATTTGTAGGTCTGAATTCTGCTATAGAAGTACCAGATGTTTGTCCAATAGTCCTTACAATAGCCATGCTATCGGTTGTGGTAATTACCTTGCTTGATATGACCTCTGGTAGGTCAGTCTATGTTTGCATTTCTATAAGGGTTTGGGCTTTTCAGTTTGTGCCAGTGGCATTGTTTCTATTTGAACTTGTGCCTCAACATGTACCTATTTTGTTTTCTCCATTTTTATCTCAGAAGGTTTTTCTGAGCTTTCAACTACCACTTTCTCGGCTGTAGTCTCAGTCTGTACCTCCAAAATCTCTTTTGCTAGTTCTTCAGATGGTTTTTCAGTTGTTTCTACCAGTTTCTCAGTGGTATCCTCAACCGGTTGCCCGTCCTGTGTAGGTTTTTCTATGCTTATCTCAACCTCTACAGTCAGTGACTCAGTAGTCACATTTTTCTCTTTATCTTTAGTGGTTTCTCTGTCAACCACAATATTTACTTCCCATGTGTCTACATTTACCGTATACAAAATTTCAGACTCTAGATTTGTATCCTCTAGTGGAGTCTCCATACTCTCTGTGGTCGGTTGACTGTCAGTAGTATCTACCGGTTGAGTATCTGAAAGAGGTGGGGGCACATTATCAGTTATTTTAAGGCTTGGTGGTCCACCTACCTTACCTTTCCCCTTATCCCTGACCTTTTGATATACTTTAATAGTCTTTGGCCTAAGTAATTCTTCCTATTTTTCTTTTTCCACAAAGAATATATCCCATGCATCTGTTGTTTCCTCAGAGACTTCCTTTACTCTACCTGCCATTAGTGCTACATGTCGGTGAGCAGTGGAAAATATTGTCTGGATTGCTTCAATGATCAGTTTATCTATTTCATCAGTTGAGTTGACTAGATGTACTACAAGTAATTTTTCAATCTTTGTTTTCTTGTCCAGCTCAATGATGGCTAACCTTCTAGCTTCAATTCTCCTATACAAATCATTTGGAATTTCATCAACAACTTCCATCAAAAATTTCTTGTATATATCTAAGTGTAAAATTACACTATTCTCTATGCTTTCCTTGTCATGTGCAGATAGTGTGTTATATATTTTGTTGATGTTCTTTAGCTTACCATCCTCTGTAATTTCACTAAAAAGTTTTTCTATTGGAGCAATATCTTGTTTTATCTTCTTCTTCTTAGGAGTCATTTTCTTTGCTGGAGGCCTTACTGCTTGTTGTTTTTGTCTGGTTCTTTTAGGTGTAGGAGAGGGTGTCAGTGTGGGTTTTCTTTTTCTTTCTACCCTTTTAAATACTACCAGTATATCACTCTTAGAAGAAGTTCCAACCGGTGAAAGTTGAGTTTTCGGTTGAAATGCTTCCAACTCACTTTCACTTATACCATTTTTTCTTAAAACATCTTCCTTAATTGCCTTTGCCTACCGAGATCCTTTCCTTACTTTTTCTTCAACTCTTTTAACCCTTTTCCTAGATTTAATTCCACTTTCTATTGTTTTAGCATTTCCAAAAACTTCCTCAGTAGGTTCCTTGGGTGCTTCAAGGAGGGCTTTTTCATAAGTTTCAATGATATTTTCATTTGTTTCATAGCCCATTTTAGTTACCCAGATAGTTCTAGGGATAACTGCCTCCATCCAGATTTCATCTTTCTTGATCACAAAATAAATTTCATTATGATATTTATCCACAATACCTTGTGACAATCTTACTCTAGTTTTCATTTGAGCCTTCAATGCTTGAAAATGTTCGTTTAGGTTTTTCTCCTGGTTCTCTCCCATATTGTTCAATAGATCTAATAGTTGTTTTCCTACTGGAATATCAAAGCCAAAATCTCTAGCACCAATACTGGGTACTTGTTTTGCTATGTATAGCATCAGACAAACAAACAAATTTCCAAATCTGAATGTTCCTTTCTTATCTCTTTTAATCTTCCCCAGATTGTCTATCAACTCATCTTTAACCCATTCACATACATCTATTCTTGCATTATCATTAATCATATCATAGGCACTTTTGATACATAGGCTAGAAACTAAATTCAACCTATTTGCATGTGTAGCCTTATAACCTAGGATCATACTGATAAATCTAACATTGATATCTTTTACATCGTTTACCCTTAGAGATCTTTTATCAAATGTTGCACCGGTTAGGTTGGCCACTGTGTCATTTGAGACCTTCTTTGTTTTGTCAGGTATGTTACCAATGGAAGGTAACCCTGTTACAACTTTTACCGCTTCTTTGTGATTTTATGAATTGAATCCAACCAGAAAAATTCACCATGTACTCTACTTAACACAATCCTTATGATATCCTTGGGAAAATCTGAGACACTAAGGATTTCAGTAAAACCTAGGGTTTCCACTATCTTATGTTCAGGTTTGACATTTCTAGACTCATCACAAATCATAATCCTATACATATTCTTGATCTCATCATCACCTAATTCCTCAATATGACAATGTATATACATCTTAGGGTCTTTAGCATATACTACTCCCTTACGGATTTGAGAAAATGCACCTATGCTATCATCTTTTTTTGCAATTTCGGGAACCAGTTGGAATATGGGTCTAGGGTGCTTAACAACCTCAACAATAGTAGGGTTTGCAATAAATTCGGGAGTGGATGGAGATGCCATAGCTATAAATACTTCAATCTACCTTAAGGATGAATGATTTGATGGATTGCTTCACTTGTTCGTTTGGAATGCCTTCGCTCGAGAATTTTCGCGCTCTTGAAGATTTGAACACCTAGTGAATGAAAAAGGAGCAAAAACACCTGCTTTATAATGTTATTTTCTCCAACTACCACATTTAATGCTTGTCGATTAAGTCACAACTTAACTTGTTTGCCGGTATAGAAGTAATTTCAACTTCTCACCATCAACAGAGGGAATAATAGCATGTTTTTCATTTTGTTGCTAAACCCCCAAAAGAATTTCCTTTAGTTAGATGAAGAGTCTCCTACCGGTGGAGTGTTACTCTATTCTGCTGGTGGAGGAGTATTCCCATCAACATTCTGATCTAACTTTCTAATCCATTGTTTTGAGAATTCTTGCTTTACCTCTTCAACCTTTTCTTTACCTTTCAAACTAGGATGTTTGTTATTTGCCGATGATGCCTTACTTCTACAAAATTTAGCAATATGTCCAATTTTGTTACAAGCATAACAAGTTACATTGTTCTTCTGAATAGCTCTCCCATATCCTATGTCGGTATGTGTTCTGCATTGATTAGATAAGTGTCCAAATCTTCCATAAATATAACATCTTACATTCATTCTGCAATTCTCTGAATTATGACCAACTTTGTTGCATTTAGAATATTCACCAGTGGGTGTATTAGTGTTCTGATAATTTCTAGATCTACACTGATTTTCTCTATGACCATACTTGTTACAGTTAAAGCATTTGCCATTAAATTTGTAAGTAGTAGGCTACCTTACTGGTTTGCTATGATCATGATTGTTTGTAGTAATGGAGCTTTCACCAATTTCAAAGCCAAGGCTATTCGTATCACCATTAGGTTTCTGATTCTTCAGCATGTCATCAAGTTCCTCCAAACTTTTCTTGAATTTATCCTTGTGTTGGTTTGTAGTAGCCAATTCATTTTCCAAGAAGTCTTTCTGTCTCATGAGTTCAGTTTTATCATGATCTAAGTGAATTAGATCTATCTTTAGTATATCATTCTCATGACTGAGTCTAAGATTTTCATTAGCAGCATCATTCAGTCTTCTAGTCAATTCATCTCCATTTTTCTTTCTATCTTCAATTTCTTTACAAAATCTCATAGTCATATCCTGCATCTCATTCTTTATTGTACTGCTTTCTTCTCTTAGCTTGTTTACTAGATCATTAAGAGTTTCCTTTTCATCATTCTCATTCTGCATGTTTTCACAAAGTTCTCTTCTCTTGTTCCTTGCAATAGTAAAATTTTCTTGAAGTGCTTCAATAATATCCTGAGCAGCCTTCAAATCATCTTCAAGTTTGATATTCTTCACCTTTTCTGCATCATAGTCTGAAAGAGTTGTTTCCAATTGCTTTCTCAAGTTTTCCATCTCTACCGGTAACAAGATCTTCCTCAAGTTGTTAGGATTTTGAAAATAGAGGACCAGGCTCTGATACCAATTGTTAGGATTCCCAAAGATACTGAAAGGGGGGGGGGAATTAGTATCTAACTGGTTTATAAATTTTCTTGACTTAAAACATGAAAAGAATATTAAAACTATGTAATGGTAAACCAGAAATAATGCAGCAAATAAGAATAATAACAACAACATGAGAAGCACACCATAGCACAGTATTTTAACGAGGAAACCCAGTGTGGGAAAAACCTCGGTGGGATTTGTGACCCACAATATTCACTTACTAGCAAATAAGGGAATATTACTCTTACAATAGGGGCCTGGACATGTAGGAAGGCCAAGTGCCTAAAGCTCACTGCTCAATTACAAAAGAAGTCACACTGACTTACAAAACTAGATTAAGTAAATCTAATGTCTTGTACTGCTTCAGATCAACATCTACTATGCCAGATTCAATACCGGTTTAAGCTCTGCTACATACATAAACCCTTAACCAATAATTTGCATATTAGGTCTACTACCTTCTATTCATATTTCACATCCTATCTCATCTAAAAAATGATCTACAATGATCTCATACATATATGAGTCATATTACAATCCGCCATGTCGGCTTACAAAAGATTTTACAATTAATTACAAAATATATTAATACAAAATTGTTGTCAGCCAGGGTGTCGGTATTCTTCCTTTTCACTGTCGATGTTCTGTGTGCCAATGTAGAGTCTGCCAATGCCGGTGCCTGCTGGTATCATATGATTGCAAGGTTGCCATCAATGACAAAACCTTCAATCTTCTACAATTTCTCATTGGAGTGTGCATTTTCCAACAAATACTCTGAAAAGGTTGGACAAATTGAAAAAGAAAATTGTTAGCTTCTCCTGGCCTACTGACTACGTGTTCCAAGAGTGGACAAGCAAATATGCGGTGCAAGAAGCAGAGGTTCAAGAAGATGTTACAACAGAATAACAAACTAAAAGGCCACTAGGATTGAAAATGACTTGTAACTTCTTTTTGAAGAAAAATTGTGGTTGTAACAAACTATTCTTAGGAAAGTCCAAAGCTTGTGTTGCATCCATATTATTATAAATGGATACTAGGACTTAAGGATAGGAGATCATAAGAATTTGTAAAGAAACTCTGCTAAAATATATCTAGGGTTTTCTAGTTATTTCAAGACTACCTTGAGTTATGTAAGATTTTTTCAAAAATGAATATTAATATACAGATCAAAGCTTTTAGGCCTAAATCTTCCTTGTCTTCTAGTGTGCATTCATTAGTTTTCTAGTTTCATTTGAATAGTCTAGGGTTATTCGATTGAACATGGATTGTAAGGCAATCTTATAGATAAGTTTCTAGCTTTTCACTTTAGGAGAGGAATTAAATATGGATGAAATATTTATGTCAGTAAATCAATTGTTTGCTTACTTTGAATTTGATAAACGGTTTTAGTTTAAAGGGAAAAACTCATATATATGTCAAGCATATATAGGGTTAATGAAAGCCGAATTGATGAAATGTATGAGAATGTTCAGATTTGGAACTCTTGTATAATTTGGGTGACTCTATAGCATAGATAAGGCACTGGTACTAATTGTGGAATTATTTCTATCTTTCTTGGGATCAAAATTGAAGATGAGTATAAGTTTTCTTTAATGTTTCAGCTTTATTGAGGTGACAAAGTCCATAGGTTCTTAGCATTGGTTTACTATGGATTTCAGTTTAAAAGTGTGAAAGTATTCACAAAAGGGTATACACACCTAAGCTTTGGATAGGTTCAAAGTGTAGAAGGTTTTGTTGAAACCTTGTTATATGTTATTTTTGAATTCTATTTTCTTCGTGTCCTCTTCATATGCGAACAGAGTTATCAAATTTTCTTACAGGGAGGATAGGAGGGAATTAGAATTTGAGAACAACACTATCAGCGCGGGCTGCCCCTATATTTTTTGACGGGGGTTTGGGGGAAGTGCCCCCAAGGTGGGGTGAAGGGGCATCACTAATTTTGTAACTGACAAAAGTCTTGATAAAAAGGTTAAGGGTTAGGGGGTTTTCTATAGAGAATTTTATAACATTTTATAGCAGTATTGAGTTGTGAGGGATTGTTGGTTGTAATTAGTTTTGATTTACTAGATAATAATATTGGACTCTTTGTTTGGTGGATGTAGCCCAAGATTGGGTGAACAAGTTAAATATTGTCTCTTTACTATTATTATTTATGTGTTTTTCATTCCTGTATTAATATTATCTGCATATAATTGATATTTTTTGCATGCAATTCCTAACATGTCTCGAGACTCTCTTCATCAAGTGGGCCCCATTTCTTGAAGGTGGTATCTTTGCATTGTATAGTGGGGTTTCTAATCTTTTTTTATTTCTTTAGGCTTGCCAGATGACTTGGGAGATAAGGGGAGTTTTCCCACAAGTAGGACATCCTCAAGTTTGTACTCTCCACATCCATTATCTACGATCTTGACCTTAGGTTCTTCTTGAGATGAGGTGGAGGTGACTTTAGATGGATCAGATGGAGGAGGTGGAGTGGGTCTGTTTAATGGGAAATGGTATCAACGTTTCTTCTCTAAGAGCTTGCAATATTGAAAAGGTTGTGGATCAACTATGATGGTGATCTCTCTACCATTGAAGGGAAATTTAAGGAATTAGTGGTAAGTGGAGGGAATAGCTTGAAGGAAATGAATCCATGGATGATCGAGAAGGATATTATAAGGAAGGTCAAGATCTAAAACTTGGCAAGGGATTTCAACCATAACGAGGCCCACTTGAAGAGGTAAAGTGATCATGCCTTTAGAAACCCTTTCTGCACCATCATATGCTTTGATTGTGATTTTTCTTGAAGGGTTGACAAAGTCCTCAAAAAGTCCCAATTGTTTTATTAACTTGTATGTGCAAAGATTGAGTCTAGATCCACCATCTATCAAGACGCATTTAACCTTTTGTTTTTGGATAAGAGCTTCAATATGCAATGGTTTATTATGATCAACATCATTGGGAGCATCATTGGAGGTGAAAACAAGATGGTGATGGGCAGCAAAGTTTTTAGTGAGGGCTTGGAATTGAGAAGCATTGATGTTGTCAAGGACATGTGATTCAAGGAGGGCTTGTTCTAAAATATCCTTGTGAACGGGGGAGGTCTTGAGGATCTCTGGGATAGAAATCTACGTAGGAGTCTTCCCAAGATTATCAAGGAGGTCATATTGGTGGGTTGATGATGTGGGGGGAAGGATTGGGTGGAGGAGGATATCCTTGGACAATTACTCTCTCGCGGTGAGTGGTTGCATTGTAGTCATTCTGAGAATGAGACATGGAAGGTGCCGTGCCTTCAATGACTATCTTAGCAAGGGTGGGCCTTCTTTCTAGTTGTGGGGGGGGAGGACCACCCTGAATAGTGACCCTAGGAGGGTTAGCTCCCTGGATAGTGATGACATTGACATGGTTATCTGCAGGCTCTATACGACCCAACAAGGAGTCAAAGCCAGTTATATGATTGGTATAATCATAGTTAATAACATTAGATGATAAGGAATTTCCTTTATCATTCTTCAAGAAATGTTCTTGGTACATCTTTATTTTATCATTATTATTACCAAGTTTTACTATTGCTACCTCAATATCACCCTTATCAATGAGATCTTGGATGTAATTCTTCAATTTAATACACTTTCGTGTATCATGCCCACTAATGCGGTAATAGTCATAGTACTCATTCTCATTATATCACCTAGGTTTGGGTTGGTTAGGATTAAATAGGTGAGTTATCAGAAAGATAACCAGACCA
The DNA here is from genome assembly GCF_030272615.1 of Cryptomeria japonica. NCBI lineage: Eukaryota > Viridiplantae > Streptophyta > Pinopsida > Cupressales > Cupressaceae > Cryptomeria > Cryptomeria japonica. The sequence goes on from NC_081413.1 coordinate 3,346,927, forward strand.
GCCTAGACAAGGTTTTGGAACACAACCTCAATGGGCTTAGCAAGGGGAGTATACTCTCTTGGAGCTTGATTGTTAGATTGGGGTGGTCACCCCTGGATTGAGACATTGTTAGGGGTTCTTTGAGATTGATTTTTATTGTTGTGCTAATTGTTGAATCAATTTAATGGTGGCAGGTTTTGGAGGAGCGACCATAGTTTGGACCTGCTTTGCATTAGTGATACCATTGTTGACTATGTTCTTGTTTTTAGCCCAAAATTTTGGTTAATCATTATTATAAGAGGAAGTGTTTTGATTTGATTTCTAATAATTCTTTAGAGTGCCTTCCTCTAACAAGACATGTTCAAGTGCCAAGCCTTTATTAGTCAACTTTTGGAAAGATTTTATACACTGAGTTGTCAAGGGTTTTGATAGTTTGGGTACTAGATTCTTTAGAAATAATTCAATTTGGTGTTCCTCTGGCATATCCCATTGAAACTTTTTAATAAGATGTCACCACCTTTGCAAGAAGTTGGTGAAGGTTTCTCTAGGCCTTTGTTTTTTGTTACAAAGGTCTATCATGGAAATGTCATTGACGATATTGTAAGCATAGTGGACCACACAATTTTTTGTTAAGTCCAAGAAGGAGATTATAGAACCTTGAGGCAAGGAAGAAAACCACCCGAGAGCATCTCCTATAAGGCTCTTAGGAAAGAGTCTATGAAGATATAAATCACTATAGGAGACCTCTTGACACAGGATGTGGAACTCATGGATGTGGTCTCGGAGGTCACCCTAGCCCTCATACTTCGTAAACTTAGGCATCTCAAACCCTAGCAGGTAAGGTGAGATCGATATTAACAGATCATAAGGACAAAGACAAAATTCCTCAAATGAATAAGGTTTTCGTTTTTTAGTTCCTTCATGTTTTTGATGATGTTTTTCATGCCTTGAGTTTCCTTGATTATATCATGTTGTGGGTCTTGGACATGATGGTTCGTATTTTCCCCAAGTATCTGGTGAGTTGTGGATGACATACCACCACCACTAATATATTGGTAAGATGAAGAAGCAGGAATATGAGATGTGATGACTAATGTGATGGGGGCTTGAGAGGTGGTGATTGGTCATGACCTGTGGATTGTGGTAGCATGAGAGAGAGAATCATTGATTAGGTTAGTGGTATTATTGAAGGGAATATAAGATTGAGGAATAGAGACATGTGGGTGAGTAGAAGAGGATGAGATAGAAGCATGTTGAAGGATAGATGTGATCGGGTTGGATAATGGTATAGATGCTAGAAAGTAAGAAGAAGGTTGGATGGAAACCGCAGGGATGGATACCATGGGTGGTATGGATTGAGGATGAATAATAGGAGCAACGATTTGAATAGTAGCAAATTCTCCTTGTGGTTGTTGATCAAGAATGGATTTATCAAAATCAGGCGGAAGGCAAGCTCCATTTTCAATGAGGGTCTTTAAGAGACCACTAGGATTATGTCAGATAAATTTCTCCATCATTTATTGATTCTATGAATCCTCTAGGAATGTTCGCACTTCCAGGGAGGGGTCATCTTGATTGACCATGTTAGGGTCCACTTGTGATTGCGGATCTTGAATATCGGGTTGTAAATTTTGCCCTTGTGTGGGATCTTGCATAGGATCTTGATATAGGACACTAATGTCTGACATACCATATTGCTCGACCATTTTCTTATTTTGAGATCAATTTGTGACCATACAAGAATAATATTAGGGAAGATTGATTGGAAGAATGAGCTTGATGAAAGGACTTAGCAAAAATTTGGATTTTGATTTGATTTGGATTGGATGATGTTGGATTGAATGATTGATTGGGTCCTTATATTAGGACAAAGTTTGATTAATATTGCACCTAAGTCCTTGGATGAGGATTTTAGGTGGGGGATGTTGATGATGAAAACCACAAACAAGGTTACAACCAAGTTGGGTGAAATTTAGACCTTAGGGTAATGATCAAAGTATCTTTCTACTAAGGATTGACTAATTATCCTAACCAAAAAGATGAGACGTAGGATTGGTGGTCTTGATCAACCCAAAAGGTGAGGCAAAGGTACTTGGAGGAGATTCTTTCTCAAGAAAAAAATCCAAATGATTAATTGATTAAAGACGAGGTCTAAATAAAACTTCACAAGGTACAAAACCTTAGAGTGAGGTTGATTTGATTTGGATGGCTGATTGAGTGATTGGATGATTGATTGATTTCGTTAAGGTTGGATTGATTGATGTGATAAGTCCTTAGGAAAGGTGGATGATGCAATATCAAAGGGAAATGATAGTGATGACTAGAAGAAGATGATGATTAGATTATTTTTTACAAGGAAATGACTCAATAAGTGATAGGTTAGGACGACAAATTATATGAAGGGACGTGAACACCCTAATTTTGATGATAGTTGGTATTGAAAGACAATACTAATCCTTGGTGTAGGGAGTGAGTTCTTGTTTTATCACTAGAATCAAAAAAAAATTTCTATGACCATGGATATAGTCATGATATCGGTGCAAGAAGGTCCTATGTTTGAGCAAGAGTTTACAGTTGGTGTACCAAAACTTTTGATGTCTAATGAGTTGGGCTTGGGTGAGGTTATTCTTCTTGATTGGATGATAGATAAACTTCTTAGGATTTTTATATAACTCAGGCTTATGGAATATAAGGTGGAAATGAGGTGGACTAGATTTGGACATTGTTTATGCAATTGTAGAATTGGGATCTAGAATGTTTGTCAAATGTGAAAAGTGAGGAATTTGTTTGTCAATCTACTCTTGTCAAGAAAACATAAAACATAGAAAACACATTGGCCAAGTTTACCATTCAATGATGAGTGTGCAAGTGATGTGCGGCCTAGATTAGCCTAAATTTATTTTATGGTTATAACACAAATGAAGACACTTGAAGACAACACAACTTAGGTTGGAAAGTGGAAACCACTTGATAGGCCCCTCGAATAAGATATACCTCACTCAGGTGGACAAATAGAGATTCTAGTAACACTGGCTCCCCTCCACAACACTCACTTCTTGAGCATACCAGATTCTCTTACCCCAAAGATCTAAGGATCTATTAAATGGGGAATTTATTGGCAATTGACACTCATCCAGTTTAGTAGTGTTGTCATTAATGGCAACACACATCATTTTGGGTTGGACACTTAACCAGTACTCATCAGTATTAAATTGTTTGGCAACTGGCATTCAAGTCATCTGGTATACAAAGGAACCAACAACCGGAAGACAAGGGAAACCGGTAAACTAGGAACTGGTATATGAGGCCGACATAGGAGATTGATCCAACAGGTTTACACTGCAATGATCAGCAGCATCAGTCACGAAGTTTAATGCATTTATTTTTTGTCTAGGCTGACATGTAAATAACTTGTAATATCATTGTAAGCTAACATAAGGTATTTATGTTTATGATTGGGAAGGGTATTTAAGTTAGTCTGGTTAGGTTATTTTGAACATGTATGGAATATATAGTTGTAGTCACATAAATCTGTCCACTTAATTAAATGAATACTTAGTATTTATTTGATTATTTAACCATCAATTAATGAATTAATTAAATTAATATTTAATTAATTCATCTTAACCCTCTTCTCCTATTAATTAAATAAATTATTCAATTTATTTGATTTAATTCACTTAATCAAATTCAGACCATTAATTAAATAAATAAACCATATTTGTTTAATTAAATCTTCTCTCACATTTAAATAAATTAATATTTATTTAAATCCCCCAAAATCCCACCTCTCACATTTAAATAAATTAACATTTATTTAAATCACCTTTATCCTCTACCCACTTGTATTTTCCTACAAAAGCAAGTTGCACAATTATTTTAAATAAATAATTTATTTAAATCACCTTTATCCTCCACCCACTTGTATTTTCCTACAAAATCAAGTTGCACAACTATTTTAAATAAATTATTTATTTAAAATCCTATTTATCCTCAACTTGAAACCTTTAATGGTTTCCCTTAAAGTATTCAAACTTGATGGCTTCCTTCTATAGTCTTCTTAAGACTTTAATGGTTTTCCTTAAAGTCTTCAAGCCTTTAATGGTTTCCCTCAAAGTCTTAGCATTTTAATGCTTTATTTTCTCATTTAAATAAATTAATATTTATTTGAATATTTATCCAAATGCAAATTACACCATTTAATTGAAATAAATGATTTTATTTTAATTGAAAATACCAAAATTTCTCCCACTTGCATTTTCCTACAAAATCCACTTGCATGCCTAAACCCCTTCTAGAATTTTCTAATCACTTCTAAATAACCTAACCCCTTCTCTAAACTTTGTCACATTCCTAAGCAAAAGGGAAGTCACTTCTCAAACGCTCAAAGTCTTTGATAACCATTAAAGGCTTTCAACCTTCAACCACTAAATGGCTCAAAGTCTTTGATAACCATTGAAGGCTTTCAACCTTCAACCACTTAATCCCCAAAGTCTCCAATAACCATTAATGGTTACCTCAAACCCTCCCACATGGTTAAAACATTTGTTTTGACTCAACCTCTACCCAACCCAAAGGTCTCATCAGGCCATTAATGCTTTGACCATGATTATCTCTTAAACATTTGCACAAAGGTTTATCCTTGGATTAACTCTTAATCCAGTGGGTAATCTTAATTTGGACTTGACCCTTAGCCTCTAGATAACCATGAGGTCTTCTCAGGCCTTTAATGCCTCCAACCTCTTCTCTCAACCCAATCCTATGTTGACACTTGTCACCATTTTATTGGTGCCAATTGTGCACATGGATCCCCAACTTTCAAACTTGGCCCTTGATTAAACCATTCAATCTTAACCCTTCATTTCCCCATTTCTTCTATAAATAGAACCCTTCTCCTCAAGCAAAAAAAAGGAAGCATTAGAGTATTGTTGTTATACAGGTATTAGCATAGAGCTTTCTTATAGCATCACTATCTACACTTGCATAGCATTTGCTTATCATATTCAACTATCTTGAATCTCCATATGGCATCCATGGCTAGTGCTAAAAGCTGAGAGCTACACTCATTTGGGACTTGGAGAGGAGAGGAACAAGGGAGGAGCAACTATGAGCATCTTGATTAGCTATTTTATTCTATGTTTATATGCTTTCTATTTCATGCTTAATATCTCTCTTGATATGCCTGTTTAGGATAATCTTTTGTTGCTAACACTAACGTTTGTTTCTTGTGCTCTTGTGTGTGTTGCCATCAAACAGATTTTCTAATCCTTTTTGTAGAGCATCATTTGGTGAACCCAACGTGAATCCAAACACCACAAAGATCAACTTTTTTTTTTTAACCAATAACATGTTTGAATGTTGAAAATGTCACACAGGTTGCACTTTTGACATTGTTTTGGCGCGTTTGACATTGTTTTGGTGCTATTCACCTTGTTTCAACGCTTTTCCCTTCTCTGTCTTTCCCTTTTTTTTAGTGTGTTTGTGTTAAATAGCGCCTCTGTTCAAACACAGACTAGCGCTATTGTAACAGAACGTTGTACAAATCACCTTGTAACCAAAAAAAATAAAAATTAGGCTTGTAGAAGCCCACCAAAACATGCGGATTTTTCTAACTAATTGTCTTTTATGCAGGTTCTAATCTTTTTGTGCAGGGGAAGGAGTTAGTTTAAATGCTTTAAAAGTTTCTTTTTTACTTTCTTTCAACAAAAGTTGGTTAAAAAGAATCCATTTTTCCTTCTTGCACAAGTTAAAATAAACCTCACATTTTATTTTAGAGTGCATAAAATGAACCTCAAACTTATTTTTGGTGCTTAAAAAGAAAATTCATCTTTCTTTATTGCAAAGTTAAAAAAACAACAAACTTCAAAATTTTGCTTTCATTGCAAGTTAGGGATACAATTTGTTTTGGTGCTTAAAATCAACAAAACAAATTTTCTTTCTTACATCAAACTTAAAAATCACAAGCCACACTTCAATTTTTGGGCAAATAAAAAGAACAATCCACTTGTTTTGATTTTTGCAAAAAACAAATTTTACTTCAAGCAAACGTGTTTTTCTTTAAGTTGACCAGGATTTCCGAATTCTAGGTTACAAAACACATTGCCTTTGAAGTTAAAAAGAACACCATAGCTGTTGGAGCAACATCTCCAAATAGTTAGATCACATTTGTAATGGTGGATTAAAAAGAACAAGTGTCTTTCGTACTTGGCACACTTGTGCAAAAAGTCAGTCGAGTGGTCCTACCTCTAACACACACTATCCTCTCCCTTGGCTTTCATGGTCCTAGGTGCCAGAGAAAAGTGTTAGTAACACTCAAAATTTTATCTTTTTAAGAGAGGCCTGCCAAGGGATCGATACTCTTGGGAACAACCTCGAGCAGTAAATCCTTCGAGCCGCTATAGAAATTAGGTGAGAGCAAAAGCTGTAGCCTTGGGTATAGTTGTTCCTACAGTGTAACTGGCCGAAAGGACAAATGGGCCCCACCACCAGTTACAAGGCTCTTAAGTGAGTCACTGCAGAATGAACTTATGTCCAAAAACATCGAACATGACTAAACACCTTTAAGTAGTAGCCCACCCATTTTATTGATTGAGAATATTTGCGATATAATTTAGTGCAAGAGCATAGATGGTTTTGCTCCCAAGATACTCACCATACATATTTCCTTGCGTAGAAACATAGCTTTTTGAAAATTCACTTGTGGCTTGATAAAAGTGGTGACTCCCCCATCATAGGGATCATCTATTTGTTATGCTCGTGCAAGACTTAGTATATCACATCCTTACCTGCCATGGCGGGATTCATAAGGTATGTAGTACCAAAGTCAAAGAAATATCAAGATGTGGGCTAAATTTATCACAACTGGCCATTTGACCTTAGGGATAAAAAGTGTTTGAAGTGTGTTCATTTTAGTCAAGACCAAGTGCAAATTGAGCCAACTTCAGGCTTTGGAAATACACCTTAAAATACATCTAAAGGAAGGGTTATATAAAAGTCCAAGGATTGGGTTGATCTAGACCCATACTCATTTGTGCCTTTGAGGCAACATTCTTGTGTTTGTGTGCTTGCTTTGTTTTCTTGTCAAAGAAAAATTAGAAAATCACTTCCCAAAAACAAAGTATTCATCCAACCAAACATCTGTCAAAACAACCAAAAACATCAAAAACAAGGTACAAACAACAAAGAGTCAAATTTTATGACCATTCTTCACATCTTGCGAAAGAAGAAGCGTCATCAGAATATCAACTTGAAAAAAAGACCATTGAGCTCAAAGGCTTTGATCAAAAGGAGGAAATTCTTCTATATAAATAGACAAATCTTTGTCTCACATAGAGTCTTTCTGCATCACATGCGTCTCTACCTTCAAGGAAAAACAAACGAATTTGATTCCGAATCATTGAACCGCAGAGCTTTTATGCAATATAGAGCTCTGAGTTATCACAAAAAAACCAAGGAGGAAAGATTAATCCCAACTTCTTCCCAAACTTCTGTATCACATACAACATAGCTCGAGAAATACCACCAACACCCGAAAGGGAAGAGGTAGAGTTTGTCCCATTTGTAACACAAAGTTTTTATTGAAGTTGAAAACATTTCATCCATTATCTCACTCATACATCATCACTTCATCATCAATCCATTCCAACTCTCAAAACATTAAGAGGTTCTTGCTCCAAGTTCTCTTTTTAGATATTTCTTGAATCAAACGCATCACATCACTTTTTAGATTGTTTCTACATCTAGGATAAGCTCATCCTAAGGGACACATCTACGCAGGTTAAAACTAGTTCATGAGTGAATCCTCTCATTACTAGCTAGTTAAATCTGTAACACATCTCAGATTTCTCTGCACCTTATCACATCAAATCGTATCAAACAAGAAAGCAATTCAAAGAAGGAATTTCAGTAACATCTACCTTAAAAGTGTTAGAGATCCACGTGCAACACAATTCACCAAATCATCAATCTCTCATTTCATCAAACACTCATCATTTTCATGCAATTTCAAAGACTCATAAACAAAATGGCTCAAACCCGATCACAGTCGAGACAACGAGAAATAGAAAGAGAAGAAGAAGAGGAGGAAAATCTCAATGAATTTCAAGATGCACTTGGAGGAAATGCAGATGACAAAAACCCAAGTACTCCCCCTCCTGCAATAATAGAAAGGGCTCAGCATAACCCTCTCTTTAACAGATTGTTTGACGAAATACTCAGGAGCAATACGGATGCTCTCTTCTTAAGACTCGCTCAAGAAGGAGCAAAACTCCCCTCTGACTTTGATCTTGCCCAATTAAGACAAGCATCAGAAAGACAAAGTTGCCATGAAGAGGAAAGAGGTAGAGATCCCATCAGATATAACATTCCTCGAGGTAACCCACCACCTCCTCCTCCAAATGAAATGGAGATGTTGCGGCAACAAGTCGAGAATCTCGCCCAACAACTTCATAGTGGTGTCAAGACTAACCAATTCTCACTCAATGACATCTGTCCCTATCCTTTTGATAGGGATCTTTACATGCCACCATTTCCACGAGGATTCGAAACACCCAAATTTGAAAAATATAGAGGAAAGGGAGATCCTCGTGATCATGTCAGAGAATTTCATTCTGCTTGTCTTGAAGTGGCATATGAAGACACCTACCTAATGTGCCTTTTTCCCCAAAGCTTGGGAGGAACAACCACATCATGGTTTTCCCGACTACCAAGTGGCATTAGAACATTTGAGGAACTCATCTAGAAGTTCCTAGCTCATTACTCTCATAACATTGAACGCGATGTCACCATGGCTGATCTATGCAACACCAAATAAAAACCAGGTGAGCAATTCTCAGTATTCCTGCAATGATGGCATCAAATGTCTAGCAGACGTTCTCTTCAGTTACCTGAACGAGAACTAGTGGAAATATTCATTTCCAACTTAAACAAAGAAATGGAATTTCACTTGGATGTCAAAGACACAGACTCTTTTAATGATATGATCACCAAGGGTTTGAAGTGTGAAAGGGCACTTATCAAGAAGGGACTCATCAAAATCTTTAATGAACCAAAAGATGGTCCTCGCCCACGCTTCAACAGTGATAAACCAAACTTCTGGAATAAAAATAAGAATATCGTCAATGATGGGGTTGTGGATGCCAGGACTATGCAAAACGCACAACCTGTGGTTTGGTTTGCAGGACAAAATCCTCCACCTCAAAACAACACAAATGTTCCTTCTAATCAAGGTCGCATCACATCTCATGATGAACCTAGACCTCGTCAACAAAAACAGAAATGCACATACACTCCCTTAGGGGAACCCATTGAAATAGTGTTGCGACAACTCATTTCTCAAAATTTGGTCACTCTACCTAAGCTATCAAACTATGAGCCTCAAGTCAAACTAGCATGGTGGAGAGATACTGAACACTGTGAATTCCATCAAGGAAGAGGACACAAGACAAATAATTGTCACCAATTGAAAGATCTCATTCAGGATCTTATTGATCGAGGAGAAATTGAAATTGAAGGACATGACCCAAAAACAACCAATAATGATCATCTGATGTTCAAAAATCCACTTCCATCACAAGATCAAAGGGGTCCTTCCACTTCTAGGCGAGGCGCTGATACCACTGATTATACATAGGCTGTGTATAATTACACTGTAAATCATCTGTATGATGCCAATGAACAAGTTGCAACTATAACCTTCAAAAATCCCAACTCAAATTGCAATGTTGTTATGCGTCACGGCAAAGTTACCATAAAGGCAGCTCCACAAGGCACCACCTCCATCCCAAAGAAGTACAATCTTGTGGAACAATTAGACAAAACCCCTGTGCTTATATCCATTTTAGAGCTTTTGCGTCTATCGCCATCTCATAAAACTATCTTGGATCAAGCACTCCAAGAGGCGTCAGTCCCTACAAATCTGAATACAGACCAATTTCAAGCCATGGTTGGAAATCTAAAGTCCTCACCTTGTCTCACTTTTTCCAAAAGTGACAACTCTTCCTTCCAGCAACCTCATAATGCCTCACTCCACATCGAAGGATTTATTAACCAGCATAGGATCAAGCAAGTCTTGATAGATAATGGAGCAGGCCTGAACATTTGTACTCTGCAGTTGGTCACTGCATTGGGATATGTAGTCGAATCAGTGGATCCTCATCAGAAGAAAGCCTATGAAGATGCAGAGCATTCATCCAAAGGAGCTGTGGTACTACCAATCCGAGTGGGCCCCATGGTAAAGCACATCATTTGTCAGGTTCTGGACTTTCCTCTGCCATACAATCTATTGTTAGGAAGACCTTGGATACATGCCATGCAAGCCGTTCTATCTACCTACCATCAATGTATCAAGGTCCCACATAACGGTGTAGAGATCACAATTCTGGGTGACACAAATCCCTTTGCATATTGCCATAATATCAACCATCAACCAGAGATTACCATTCCTAATAATAGAGAAGCCATTTCCTCCACATCATATATAAGTCCCACCTCTCTTGCCCACTCAAACACCACTATACCCAAGCAAGAAAAGCTTAAGATGAAGATCGCAGAGGAAGGTCCCGGGGAATACAACTTGAGTCAACTCTTTTGTGTGGGACAAATGCCCACTTCTCCTCGAACACATGGTAAACCACAATAGTTACTCCAACAACCCATAGTCACGCCAGCATGTGCTTTGACGCCTTTCATCCTTGGAAAGAGTCAAGAAGAAGAAACCCAAGATGAGGACTTGGCGGAATGGATCTATAAAGATCCCATCACCACTGATCTACCACAAGTTAAACTTTCTACGGATCAGTATGGCAAAGGCCTCCTCATTATGCAAAGAATGGGGTATGATGGTCAGAGTGCTTTAGGATATTGCAAACAAGGACGACATGAACCTCTGCTACCGGAATTAAAGCCCAAAGGTAACACAGGCCTAGGCTTTGAAAAAGAGATCTTTCCTAAGCTCAGATTCAAAGGAAAACCCAACAAACCATTTTGTCCACCTACTGCAAAGAGGACACCTTTTATAATCAAGGCACCATCAAGCACCATTCCAATTGCCCCATCGAGGCTCAAAACCCCAACACAAATATCACCAATACCAATCATCCCACCAAGCGAACCAGTAATCCCATTAATAGTACCATTAGCAGCAGCAACTGTGTCAGAACCCGCAACAACATCTATAGCACCAGCAGTTCTAGCAGAAGCAACTGAGTCAATATTACCGATACTCCCCGTATCCGATTCTTTAATCTCCATCAACCGCCCTGCAGCACTGATCATTACAAAGGTACATAAACCGATCACACCTGTAGTATTTATTTCAAAGGACATCCCAGTATGGTATAGTAATCGGATACTAGAAAGTGATTCAGAGACCGACTAACATAAGTGGGAATTTGATTCAGTATAGCTTAACACTTCAGATGAGGAAGACACATCACTACCTCCACCATGCAAAGACATCCCTGTTTATGGAGAAGCATAGATATAGACCACTTGGGTTCCTAAGCTGGAAACATCTTCCACAGACCCTACGTCTCATCCTACGCCTGATTCTGACAGGGAGAGTACCATTAATGACCTTCACCATAATGTCTTAACCCTCACTGATACATCTAACGCACTTAACCTAATCGATGAAGTAATGCCCATTATCCACCCTGAACTCATCGAATGGAACCAACCAAATCCCCCATGTCTTGACTTCTTCCAAAATGATGAGGCCATCATTGACTTTTTGGAATTAAGGGATAACCTACCAAGCGGGGATCACAAAGCTGGATTTGCCATAGAACTAAATAGCGCAACATACTTTGGGGTGGATGCCAAACCTTTCAGCTGCAAAAATATAACACTAAAACATGGATCTTCCAGTGAAAACCACACTGTGGCACTATTTGATCCGACAAAAGTAAAAAGAAAGAGTGCATCCAACCGTGAAAACCTCTCTGAGGTGCCTGAGGATGAAGGGTTTGACATTCTCCCTGATAATACACAACAGGAATGATCAACAATTCTCATCGAGGAAACCAAAGAGTACAATGTGGGGACTCCTGAAAATCCTCATATCATACATCTGGCATCTCTTCTCACTCTAGAGGAACATCCTAAATTTATAGAGTTCTTCTAGAAGCGTCAGATCAACTTCGCATGGTCATATGCAGACATGCCTGGGCTTGATCCTGATTTAGTCATGCATCACCTCACCGTCGCAGAAGGAGCCAAACCTGTCAAGCAGAAGCTTCGTAAGATGCATCCCCAGATTACAGGGCTAGTCAAAATAGAACTCAAGAAACTCCTAGATGTTGGTTTCATTAGACCAATTGATTATGCAGAATGGATCTCCAATATTGTGCTAGTTGGCAAACCAAAAGGGGGCATCTGCATTTGTACTGACTTCAGAGATCTAAATAAGGCATGTCCTAAGGATGACTTCCCCCTACCAAATATCAACATCATAGTGGATCTAATAGCGGGACATGCCATGCTTTCACTCATGGATGGCTTTTTAGGATACAATTAGATAAAGATCGCACCAGAAGATCAACATAAGACAGCCTTCACATGTCCATGGGGCACATATTGCTGGAATGTAATGCCCTTCGGTCTAAAGAATGTAGGAGCCACCTATCAAAGAGCAATGACCACCATCTTCCATGACATGATGCATACCATGATGGAAGATTATGTTGATGACTTACTAGCAAAATCACTCACCAGAGAAGGGCATCTCCACATCTTAGATAAAATCTTTGATAGACTGGAACAATACCATGTTCGACTCAACCCAAAGAAATGTGTCTTTGGAGTGACCTCTGGGAAGCTTCTAGGATACATTATCTCAACCAAAGGTATTGAGGTCAACCCAGCAAAGGTAAAAGCAATCATGGACATGCCACCACCAAAGAATATCAGTCAGCTAAGGACATTACAAGGGCGACTTCAATCCATCCGAAGATTCATTGCACAATTGGCCGATAAGTGTCACCCATTTACACATCTGCTACACAAGAACATCCGCTTTCAGTGGGATGCCCGATGCCAGCAAGCATTTCAGACACTTAAAAACTATCTCATGAATCCACCATTGTTGATGCCACCAAATCCAAGTAGACCATTGCTACTCTATATCTCGGCAACAAGTACAGCATTAGGTGTATTATTGGCACAACATAATGTAGAAGGAAAAGAGTGTGCTGTTTACTACATCTCTTGCACACTGGTAGGCTATGAACTCAATTACACCCCTATTGAGCGAGCTTGCCTAGCAGTAATCTTAGTAGCCACAAAATTGAGACACTATCTGTTAACACACAAGGTACAACTCATTGCAAAGATTGATCCACTCAAGTATTTACTTAACAAAGTAGCATTGACAGGCCGCTTGGCCAAATGGGTGATGATTCTAAGTGAATTTAACATTGAGTATGTAGACCGTAAAGCTATCAAAGGTCAGGTTATTGTAGATCAGTTGGCCGATGCACCACTCACAGGCGACCATCCTCTTATTTCCAATTTTCTAGATGAGGAGATATTCATGATCACAACAGCACAACCATGGAAACTATATTTTGATGGTTCATACACTAGGCATGGCTCGGGGGCAGGCATTCTGTTTATCACACCTCAGGGTGATAGCATCCCAAACTCTTACAGGCTCACATTCCCATGCACAAACAACATAGCAGAATATGAGGCCTTGATCACAGGACTCAGGTTAGCCATACAATGAAAATTACAAGAACTACAAGTATATGGCGATTCCCAACTAGTCATTCGACAAGCAACTGATGAATATCAGACCAAAGATGATAAACTCATGCCATATAAGCAAATGGTCGACACTCTAAAGACATCATTTACTACTATCACTTTTGAGTAGATACCAAGAGATCAGAATCGAGCTGCTGACGCCATGGCTACCATCTCATCTCTACTAGATCTTCCACAGAATTCAACACGCTACGAGTTCTTGGTAGAATAGCTTTGGATCCCCGCTTATGATATCCCTGAATCCGAGATGATATGTCACCTTGTCGGTTCTGAATCCCCATGGTATGGTGAATTCTACACCTACCTCCGTGATCACACCCTTCCTCTCAACCAATCGAATAACCAACGTAAAACCTTCATTCGCCAAACTGCTCGATATACCATTATTGCCGAAACCCTATACCGACGCGGTCTTGATGGTACTCTCCTTCGATGTCTGGAACAAGGTGAGATAACAAAGGCCTTGGAAGAGGTACATGAAGGAATTTGTGGAACCCATGCAAGTGGTCCATCACTAGCCAAGAAACTCCTGCGCAATGGATACTATTGGCCATCTATGGAAAAAGACTCCTACTACTTTGTCAGGAAGTGCAAGAAATGCCAAGTTCATGGCGACCTGATACATGCACCAGCCCAGGAACTACAACCAATCACAACACCATGGCCTTTCTGTCAATGGGGCCTTGACCTTGTGGGTAAGATTCATCCATCTTCATCCAATGGCCATAAATTCATTATTACCGCCACCGAATATTTCACAAAGTGGATCGAAGCTGTTCCACTTACCCAAGTCACCGGCAAGCAGATCGCCTCATTCATCCTCAATTACATCATCTGCCGGTATGGTGTGCCCATGTCCATCATCACAGATAATGGTCTTCCTTTCAAAAATCAGGATGCCCGTGAACTTTGTGAGAAATTTCATATCCAACACCGCTTTTCCACTCCCTATTACCCACAAGGCAATGGTCAGGCCGAAGCATCCAATAAAAACATATTAAGAATCCTCAAAAGTCAATGATGCCGGTCGTGATTGGCATGTTCAACTAAATCCAGCGCTATGGGCATATCGAACTAGCATTCGAACCCCTATAGGTGCAACTCCTTATTCATTGGTCTATGGTGTAGAAGCTATCTTGCCTATTGAGGTCGAGATACCATCATTATGGGTTTCCTTGCACAATCTCATCAATGATGAAGCCTACAGAGTATCCTGTCTTTAGGACTTAGAGTTACTTGATGAGAAACGACAAGCTCCATACAATCACCTCAAAGCCTATCAGCAGCACATGAGCAGAAGCTACAATCACCGAGTTAGACCTCGTACATTTGAGGTAGGTGATCTTGTTCTTTGAGAGAATCCTCGCAACCAACCAAACAGAGAACATCAGGGCAAGTTTGAATCAAACTGGCTGGGCCCATATGTTGTCACTGTTGTATTCGGATCCGGGGCATATCAGTTGGCTACTTCAGAAGGAGAACCGCTCGCAGATCCAATTAATAGCATGCACCTCAAATGGTTTTATACCTAAGCTGTATAGAGCATCAGGATCCCCTGCATATCAGAAAATACCAAAAACATTCAGAAAAATGTCCTGAAGAAAATACAAAAACATTAAAAAAAGTAAAGAAAAATCATGCATCCAAACGGTGAACAACCACTCCGGTGGCACCATGGGTAAGTACGGTGGTGAAAACCTGGCAAATAGGCGCCACTCATAAAGGCTATGGCTCCATTGTCTTTCAGACTTGTTGTGATCACATCTACTTCATACATACATCCATCCATCCAAAAAACATGGCTTGTTATTCCTCTACAATTATGATAGTACTCCATACATCTTGCATCCCTCTTTTTCATAGTCATGTCTAAAACTGGGGGCAATACCTTTAACCTATTGATGGAAGTGGATTCTACATTGTCTTATGATTCATTAAGTTCTTCATTCAAGCAATCATCAAAAATCCAAAAACATTCAAAAATATCTCACAAAAATACCAAAAACATTCAAAACAATTCAAAATCCAAAAACATCGACAAAACCATTGAAAAATCACACAAAAACATGGCAACACCTTGTACATACCCATCCATGTAGATACCAAAATAAACATTGACAAACTACTCACACAATGACCATTTACCAATCAACCACACAATCAACATCAACAATCAAACTATCTTCAACAAGGATGCATCCTTCCTTACCAAAACAAAGACAAAAGTGACGTTTTCTTTGACAAGAAAATTATGTTAAGCTATCAAATACTTGGTTGATTTGTGAGTACAGTCGTTCATTTATCTGTATCAGGATCTTGCAGCATTGTTTTGTATCATTTGCGCATTATTTCCAATGAAGTTCTGGGGCATGTACTAATGGTGTCTATGTGGGAAGTTCACTAAGCTATGTGATCATAGGCAAAAATACAGTCATAGATCACTACGGCTTGCTGACTACAGCGTATACCTCGACCATATGAGCATGAACCATTACCAAGGATCCATATTCTTTATTCTTTATGTATAGATTGTTTGTTTGCAGGTACAATTCTCTTTCTTTGGTTCCTCCTACCTCATCCAAACTGGATAAAGTTTTTATCTCTTAGTACGGTATGCACTTGTCTCAGGATATGATCAGCCTAAGATCAAGGAGGACGATCCAAGTCATGCATGAAAGGAGATAATCCTTGTCTGTTCTGCAAGCAATACTCAGGTCAACTTGATCCATTATATCAAGTTGTTTGTATTAACTTGCTATATAAAATCCATGTAAGAAATACTCTGGTCATCTTGAATCTATATGTCAAGTTGCTTGTATTTTCTTACAACATTTTAAAGCTCAATGATGAAAAATAAAGCACCATGGATCGTCATTCCATTTCATCTATATATATTGCATTTCGTTGCATTCCGCCCATCCCTACATTCATAATAGCTGCATATCATGCATACATAGTCATAATAATGCATACTCTATTTTACTCATCTTCTTCCATAGGACTCGGTCCTAGTCCTCCATATCTTCTATCTAACACCAAATCCCCCCTCACCCTCCCTATCTTGATCATCAACATCATCATAATCCCTTCATCATTTCCCATCCTCACTCATCCACAAAATTAAGCTAGTTACTCTGTCTACACAGATACATCGACTCTCACACACCTAGACTATCAACAGATACTCTGATCAAGTATCTTCGGGTCTCAACAGGTAATCGATTATGGTAATCCTAGACTAAATTAGGCATCTATCACAATGACCTAGTCTCAACAGGGCTGCCATGATTCCCCACAACCATCCATCACACGCACATACTATCAATTGATCAACCAATCAAACACAATCCAATGGATAATTACATCAATTGTCTACATCTCAACGAGTATTTTGCTTTATATACCTTGACTTCATCGGGCAATTACATCAATTGTCTAAGTCACATCAGGTCACTTTGATTCACTTACTTAGACTTTATCATGTCCAAGCGACCAACTGACATCAACTGTCATGCTTTGACTTGACTGGGGCAATTAAACTGATTGCACCAGATTGTCCAACCAATTTTGATCAATTGTATAGCATCAATCCAAACCCCACACTACATCTGCTATGTATCTCTTGCATGACCTCAGGGTACTCGTTGGCTTGTTGTTTCTTCATATTCACTCCATTTTCTCCCATTCTTTCATCATTAGTTCTAAATTCTTCTATTCTACCTCCCCTCCACTTTTCATTCTTTTTCGAGAGATCGCCCGATTTTTCAAAAAAAAAAAAAAAAAAATTCGGCCCATCTCTCGAGGGGGCATACCACCCATTAAATTTACATTTTATGGGGCATTTCTTCACACTTATTTTTCTTTCTTTGAAACGATGCGATAAACCGCACCGTCTCAAAGAGGGGCAAATGTAGTCACATAAATCTGTCCACTTAATTAAATGAATACTTAGTATTTATTTGATTATTTAACCATCAATTAATGAATTAATTAAATTAATATTTAATTAATTCATCTTAACCCTCTTCTCCTATTAATTAAATAAATTATTCAATTTATTTGATTTAATTCACTTAATCAAATTCAGACCATTAATTAAATAAATAAACCATATTTGTTTAATTAAATCTTCTCTCACATTTAAATAAATTAATATTTATTTAAATCCCCCAAAATCCCACCTCTCACATTTAAATAAATTAACATTTATTTAAATCACCTTTATCCTCTACCCACTTGTATTTTCCTACAAAAGCAAGTTGCACAATTATTTTAAATAAATAATTTATTTAAATCACCTTTATCCTCCACCCACTTGTATTTTCCTACAAAAGCAAGTTGCACAACTATTTTAAATAAATTATTTATTTAAAATCCTATTTATCCTCACCCACTTGAAACCTTTAATGGTTTCCCTTAAAGTATTCAAACTTGATGGCTTCCTTCTATAGTCTTCTTAAGACTTTAATGGTTTTCCTTAAAGTCTTCAAGCCTTTAATGGTTTCCCTCAAAGTCTTCAAGCATTTTAATGCTTTATCTTCATTTTTCTCATTTAAATAAATTAATATTTATTTGAATATTTATCCAAATGCAAATTACACCATTTAATTGAAATAAATGATTTTATTTTAATTGAAAATACCAAAATTTCTCCCACTTGCATTTTCCTACAAAATCCACTTGCATGCCTAAATACAAAATCCACTTGCATGCCTAAACCCCTTTTAGAATTTTCTAATCACTTCTAAATAACCTAACCCCTTCTCTAAACTTTGTCACATTCCTAAGCAAAAGGGAAGTCACTTCTCAAACGCTCAAAGTCTTTGATAACCATTAAAGGCTTTCAACCTTCAACCACTAAATGGCTCAAAGTCTTTGATAACCATTGAAGGCTTTCAACCTTCAACCACTTAATCCCCAAAGTCTCCAATAACCATTAATGGTTACCTCAAACCCTCCCACATGGTTAAAATATTTGTTTTGACTCAACCTCTACCCAACCCAAAGGTCTCATCAGGCCATTAATGCTTTGACCATGATTATCTCTTAAACATTTGCACAAAGGTTTATCCTTGGATTAACTCTTAATCCAGTGGGTAATCTTAATTTGGACTTGACCCTTAGCCTCTAGATAACCATGAGGTCTTCTCAGGCCTTTAATGCCTCCAACCTCTTCTCTCAACCCAATCCTATGTTGACACTTGTCACCATTTTATTGGTGCCAACTGTGCACATGGATCCCCAACTTTCAAACTTGGCCCTTGATTAAACCATTCAATCTTAACCCTTCATTTCCCCATTTCTTCTATAAATAGAACCCTTCTCCTCAAGCAAAAAAAAGGAAGCATTAGAGTATTGTTGTTATACAGGTATTAGCATAGAGCTTTCTCATAGCATCACTATCTACACTTGCATAGCATTTGCTTATCATATTCAACTATCTTGAATCTCCATATGGCATCCATGGCTAGTGCTAAAAGCTGAGAGCTACACTCATTTGGGACTTGGAGAGGAGAGGAACAAGGGAGGAGCAACTATGAGCATCTTGATTAGCTATTTTATTCTATGTTTATATGCTTTCTATTTCATGCTTAATATCTCTCTTGATATGCCTGTTTAGGATAATCTTTTGTTGCTAACACTAACGTTTGTTTCTTGTGCTCTTGTGTGTGTTGCCATCAAACAGATTTTCTAATCCTTTTTGCAGAGCATCAATAGTGATGTGATATTAAGTGAGCGATGTTCATCGACTGAATGAGAATATAATATTTTGTAGTCGGTCTTGGTTATTGGTTTAGAGGTTTGGGAATCTAAGTAAGTTACTGGTAAGGGAGGACACAATGAAAATCGGTACAGACAGTGCTTAAAGTGGAACTCCATCTTTTGTGTTTGTAGTTAGTGAGGCTCCTTTTGTGATGAGCAGTGCACTCTAAGATATTGGTCTTCCCGCATGTGCAGGCCGCTCATGTAATATTTATTCATTTGGCGAGTGGATAGATATTATGGGTCACCAATCTCAACGTGGTTTTTCCTCTTTGAGGTTTTCAACGTATAAATTCCTATGTTATGGCGTATTTTCTTGTGGTTCCATCATTTCTACTTGTTGTTATATTCTTTTATGTTTATGGGTTACTAAAATACTTTGTTAATAAGGTTAAAATTTCTCCCACCAGTAGAACACTAATTCAACCCCCCTCTCAGTGTTCTTGGATTCCAACAATTGGTATCAGATCCTAGTGCCATGGAGTAAGTCTAACAGGCTGAGGAAGATCTCGAATCCGGAATCCATGGAGATGAGTATGGAGAAACAAATTGAAGTAGCACTTGAAGACTATGATGTTGAAAGGATGAAGAACTTGAAGTTACAAGATTAATTGAACTTTGCAAAGGATTGCATTCTTATCCTATAGGAGAGGCTGTAATCTATTCAAGATAGAAGGAAGGAAATTTTACAAAATCAGGATGATGAAGAGAAGAATGCCCTTAAGGAACAATATCAGAAGCTGAGTCAGGAGTGTTGGTATTTTGGATATGTTCATATGGTTTTGTCATTGATGTCAACACCTGTCATCACTTGTCAACACTTATCAGCACTTGGAGATATTTGTTTTGTTCACCAGAAAATCAGAGACTTATGCACAGTCACTGGTATTTGGTTTACCGACAGGTTATATTGTTCACCGGTACTTGGAATGACTTGGAGACTACTTGGTTATGTCACAGACATGAATTGATCATTCAGTTTTGGCGATTTGGTTATTGGTTTATTCAGGTTTGCATATTTGTTGTTACCGGAAAATAGGTCCATGTTATGCACTGACAAGCATATCTATTCTAGATTGGCATGGTACATTATGGAGATGATTTTATGATTATTGTAAATGCATTGAGCCGACATGATGCATCAGATATCGATTTATTTGTAATTAATTTTATTATAATATTCTTTGTAAGCCAACCTACACATTTGGTCTTAGCTTTTGGTATAAATGTAAGATCTCATTTGTGAGATTGTAATGTGAAAAGGGATAAGGAAGTGCGAATAATGTATATGCAAAAATAAGCAGAGCTATACACACAGACATCATCTGAAGATTGAAGGAAGGTATTTGATGAAGACATATTAGAACTTAACCGGTACTGAATCTAGCATATGAAGACGCTATTTTGTGCAGTACATTATCATTGGATTTAATCATCCAGTTGTAGTCAGTGTGACTCCCATTTTGTGATTGAGCAGTGAGCTCTAGGCAGTTGGCCTTTCTGCATGTGCAGACTCCATATTGTATACACATACTATCTACAATAGTATCATTTTATTGTGGGTAAGGATTCCCACCATGGTTTTTCCCCTTACAAGGTTTCCATGTACAAATATTTGTGTTATGTGTTGTCGATGTTGTTTTCTTTCTGTTTCATGCATTAATCTTTACCGGTACTGTAATTAACTGATAAAACTGTCTACCGGCATAAAGTTTGGTTTACCGGCATTAAGCACTAAGTTTTGGTTAATTTAATTTTGGTTTGAATTTATTGGACAACTAATTCACCCCCCCCTCTCAGTTATGTCTAGGACCTAACAATTGGTATCAAAGCCTAGTCCTCTTTTTGTAGAAGTTTAACAGCTTGAGGAGATCCAATGTCTACTAACTATTTCAGAAAGAATAGTCTGAAACTTGATGGAACCAACTATGGCATATGGAATATTAGGATGGAGATAAATTTGAATTGCATTGGAAAGGACATCTGGGATGTTACAAAGAATGGTTATACTGCTCCTACTCAAGGTCAACCTAATCCACCAACCTTGGCTAAAGATGAGGAAAATGATTGCAAAGCAAGAGAAACACTTTTGAGCACATTGTCAGATCACCAAATCATGAGATTATCAGATAGATCTACTGCTAAAGCTATTTGGGACAAGTTGGAAACATTGAATGAAGGTGATACCATAGTAAAAATTGCAAAACTTGAATGCTTCTGGGTCAGGTATGAAAATCTGAAAATGGAAGAAGATGAAAGGATTTCTGGTTTTATGGAAAGAGTAAATGAAATTATTTTGGGTATATAATGTTGTGGAGGAACCCTAAGTGAAGATGAAATTGTTTCTAAAGTTTTAAGAGCTTTTCCACTAGAATATAAAATGAAAGTTACTGCTATAAATGAATTGAGAACAATGCCTAATGCATCAGTATCTAGAGACACTCTGGTTGGAAAACTTTCATCTTTTCAACTTGAGGAATTTGGTCATGTTGCAACTATTAAAACTAATTTAGCTTTCAAGGCACCATCATCTGCAACATCATCATCATCTAAGAAATCTAATTGGAAAGCCTTCTATGGAAGAGAACTTGAGGAAATTAGAAAGGAGAATGAAGAACTAGAAGAGCTTGAAGCATTATATGCAAGGAAAATGCCTAAAGGTCTAGTTGGAAGTAAGTATGAAGGTAAAGCACCCTTTAAATGTTTTAACTGCAATAAAATTAGTCATATGGCTTCTAGGTATCCTGATAGACATGCAAGATTAAGAGAAGAAGCTACAAGAACATATAAACCTAACCCTGATTATCAGAGATACAAATTTAAGAGGAATAGAGACAAATCTTGTTATTATGTTGATGAAGGAGTTAATGATGATTCTGATGAGCATCTGATAGACAATGGATGGGCTTTTGTTGTTATAACAGAAGATCAATCGACACCTACTATTCAATTGGTAGAACAGGCCCTGATAGCTAAAATTAAAGATAAGGATGAATGGATTATTGATTCAGGATGTTCACATCACATGACTAGTGATAGGAGTAAATTCTTGACTTTTCAAGATTACAATGGAGGTCTAGTGAGATTTGGAGATGATAAAGCTTGTTTAATCAAAGGAAAAGGAACTATATCTTTTGATGGTAAGCACAATACTGATAATGTTTACTATGTTGAAGGTTTGAAGAATAATCTTTTGAGTGTTGGTCAATTAGTTGAGAAAGGATTTTAGTTACCATTCAAGAACGGTAAATGGAAAATCTTAAACAGAACTAGTTTGGAAATTGCAACCGGTAATCAGACTAGAGGTAATATCTTTTATTTGAACAACAATGAGAAAACATGTTTGATTGCACATATTGATGAAAGCTAGTTATGGCATTGTAGTGTCCTAAAATTGTGACACTTGCAATTTTGACTACATTTGGGTCTTCACGATGGCGGCACAATGTTGAACCTGAATGGAGACCCCAAAACCTATTTACGACACCAAAAACTGCATTTTTCTGCACCTTGGCATGATCCCTCCTTGCACCCTGCTATCCCGGGAGGTGGGACTATGGCGCCCAGCGCCCTGGTCCTTCAGGACTAGGGCACCCAGCACCCTAGTCCCCCAAGACCATGGCGCCTAGTGCCCTGGTCCCTGGCCCTATTTTGGGCCCGGTCTCCTTTTGGGCATCGGGTCTTGAAGTTTGCAAATTGGAAAATATTGTTTCTAGGTCGGCCTAAGGTCAGGAAAATTAGTCTCTCAACCCTAATTGACAAGTATATAAACTACTTTTCCTCTCCTAGAAAGGGAGGAAGGAAATAAGCAAGAGCAAGAGGTGAAAGCGATATTCAAACATTCAAACATTCAAGCATTCAAGTATTCCTTCAAGCAATTGAGCATTCTAAGTCTCCATTCAAGGCTAGGTGTTGCATTCAAGACAAGAATTCAACCATTGAAGAGGAGATCACATACAACATACAACATACTACATACATTACACCTTCGCATGTAAGAATACAAACATTCTTACAACAAGGTATCAGTACTTGTTTACATTACAAACATTTACATTTACAGCATTCTCATTTCTTGGTTAATTCCAAAACTGGGGTTTGACCTAAAGGCAAACCCCTAATCCCTAACCCCCCAATTGTCCTCTCTTTTCTATGTGTAGGTTGCAGGTACGCGGCTATAATTGAAGATCTGGAATCCTTGTGCAGAGACGAATAGGTCCCCCTTCGTTTCGCGGATTTTTCGGAGGACCGTGTACACGCCGGGTGCCATCGTCCCGTCAACTTTCGCTCAAACTTGCAGAACAGCACCATCTCAACATTTTACTACTAATTCCAGGTCCGTAGCTTCATCCTGTATCCCTATCTCTGTTTATAAGCGAATCTTTCTTACTTTACATGCATTCCTAGTTCAATCATTCTATCTATATTCTTTACAAAAGAGGGTATCCTTGATGTCTTAACCCTTGAAACTCATTTAGAATCCAATCCTGCATTGTGTGGGATTGGATCTTGTGGGTTTCAACCCTCTTTTGAATGTAAAGTCTTTCCTAAGTGAAAACCATCAACCCTAGTGACCTCCCTTCTCTCTCCTTGGAGTTGGGGAGGGGAGAACAACTAGGGTTTGATTTTTCCGCTTTACATTTTGGTGAACCCAACGTGATTATCCACATTCTGATTATTCATGGTTAGATCTAAAAATTTTGTTTCCTTAATTACATTTCCATGTTTGATCTTTTGCAAATTTTAGAGGTTAATTGCATAAAAACCCTAAAATTTTCTTTTTAGTAATTAAGCTTGTGGAATGTTTAATTGTTAATGCTTGTTCAGATTTACCCTTCTATTGCAAATTGTCAATTCATATTTGTGCTTTAATTCTGAAAATTAAGTGGTTACATGTCAAAACCCTAATTTTTAAGACCTTCTTGATTCAACCTTTGACTGGTAATTTCACTAATCAAAACACTTCCAAATCGGCTATAACTTTGGATTCCGCAATAACATCACAATATCTCTCATCCCTGAAAATTTGGAAAAAAGTTGCGAGGACCGTGTGCACCCCAAGCGCCATCGTCCCCGACATTTTTTCCAAAATTTTGGGAGCTAGATCTTACTATATTTTTCTGCTAAAATCCAGAATTTTGGCTGATTTTATCAATTTTAACACTTTCAAAATTAAAGTCAAAGTTGGTCTAGCGATTGCTTGGATTGAGGCTTCTAATCATTCAAAAATCATTGAAATTGAAATTCATCTCAAAATTGTGTTTCTTACAGTCCTAAATCTAAAAAGTGAGTTGGCATTCATTCGAAATTTCAGTGCTTCATTCAAATTTTTGCAGTTTGTGACTTTTGAAATTAAGTGATTAATTGCAACAACCTTGATTTCCATTTTCAAAATTGAATTTTGCGTGAAATTGAGTCAATTCTTAAAATTTGAAAACTTGCATTGCTTTTAGTATTCCCTCTAAAATCATAAAATTCAAAATTTCAATTTCCCCCTCTTTTTCAAAATTCAAATTTTACATTTTTCAACAATCTTGGTAGGGTTCAATTTTGAGATTGTCCTGATTGCATTTAATAGCTTAAATCTAGGAGATTGGCTGATTTTATTGAAATTTGCTACCTCTAAAATTCAAAATCTTCTCTCTCTCTTTAGTGCATGAGTTTTACAACAATAAGCCCTACTTACACTATTCCCGTTAGACGAAGCCTTAGAATTAAGTCCTTCCAAGGTGTAATTACTGAGGAGATGGAACCTAATTTGAATGGCCTTTTTAACGAAGACAGGGGTAATTCCTCTAATCCTCTTAATAATGAAGAAGCTCTCCATGAGGTTTCTGTAGAACAACTTTCAAAATTGGATAACCAATTTGATGATTTTCGACAATGGATGTCTCAAGAATACCCCGATAGTCAAGCTCTTTCATTAATTGAGGGTCTAAAACGTATGGTTCAAAGTGATAAGAATGGAATTGATATTTTGCATGGTATTGCACACATTGTGGATTCGAATGTGATGCCTATGAAGAGTTGTGCCGAAACTTTAGGTTATACACAACCTCCTACTCAAGTTAATCATTCTATTCCTTTGACAACTCCTATTGCTAGTATGCCTACTTTTACATCAAACATAATGACTACTTCAATACAAGACATTCCGCCTATGATCACCAGTCATGGGGGCAATCCCTCTTCTTCAATCAACCCTCTTCCTTCATTCAATCTGACTTCTTCATTCATTCCTTCAATGAGTGTCCCTATTACATCTCCACAAATGAACATGACGCAAGGGGGCAATTCATTTAACCATTCCATTCCTCCTTGTAGTGTTCCTCCTTTCCAATCATCTCCTATGACTAACTATCATAGTGTCCCACCACCTTACTCTCAATCAATACCTTCTTTCAATAACATAATACCTCCATCACAATCTAACACATCTAATATGAACTCTTTGACTGAAGCGACCATTAACAATCTTGCACAAACTATCTCTTCTTTGCAGCAACAAATTGCCTCTATGAATCAATCTAAGTTTAGTGTGCCCACATTTGATGTTGCGAGCCCACTTTCTCTTGACATTGTTCGAGCTATTCCCCCTAAACATGTTGAAATTCCGCATTTGGAGCTTTATAATGGTAAGGGTGACCCTCTAACACATGTTAAGACCTTTCAAACAATATGTACTGATTTTGCTTATGACCAAAGGTTGCTTGCAAAATTGTTTACTAGAACATTAAGAGATAAAGCCCTATAATGGTATTGCTCGTTGGCTTCCTATTCTATTACTTCTTTCGAACAACTTGCAAATGCTTTTATTCAACAATTTCAAAACAATATAATTCCTAAAGTTACTTTGATTGATTTAATGCATTGTAAACAAGGTGTTAAAGAAAAAGTGATTGATTTCATTGGTAGATATAAGCATTTGTATGCTCAAATTTCTTTTCCAGTACCTGACAATGATATTCAAAGAATCTTTATTTCTAATTTACAAAAAGATATTAGAGAAAAACTTCTATTTTTTGAGTTTACCTCTTTCCAACAGTTGTGCGCAACTCTTCACAATTATCAACTGACTGTGAGTCAAATGGAACAAGCAAATCCTATGGCTCCGAGTGATAAGGGTGATAGTAGTCAACAACCATTTGGGAAGTTCAAAATGAACAGAGAGTCCATAAAATTCTATGAAAACATCATCAACAACAATGTGAATGCAGCATCAGGTGTGCCTACTATTTCTAAGTTTTTCAAGAAAGAAAGAAAGTTTACTCCTTTGAATGAATCATTGCATAGTATTATGAGTAAGTTATTGGAACAAAATGTGCTTACTCTTCCTCCTATAAGGCAAATAGATCCTGCAAAGATTAATTCACCCTATTTTGATAACAAATCTTTTTGTCAATTTCATTGTCATCCTGGGCATGATACTGAAAAATGTTTTGCTTTAAAGGGTAAAATTCAAGATTTGATTGATAATAATACTATCTCTATTTCTGGAGTGAATGATAAAGGCAACACATCTGTAGCTCCTCCTAACCAAAATCTTAAGATTTTTACTGATCCATTGCCTTCTCATACCTCTAATGTGATTGATACTAATGATTCCTCTATCTCACCTAATGATCTTGTGTCTATGACTCCGAATGTGATTAACTTTGTAGAGCAGCAAAAAATCCCTAAAGAACCTTCCATCACCTTTGATTCCAATGAAACTATCAGGGCACCTGATGGTCCTTTATATATAGTTGCAAAAGTCAAGAATACACCTTGCCATGGAGTGCTTATTGATCCTTCTTGTATGGTTAATATCATTACTGAAGAATTTCTTTTTACTTTGCAATTGAATCAAGTGATCTATGATGAAACAAATGTGGTTGTGAAATTATTTGATGCATTTTCTTCTCCTGCAATTGGTTCTATTACATTACCTATTGAGGTCCATAACAAATCCCTTGATATGAGCTTTGCTATTATTCCATCATCCAAACAATTTCGTGTGAAGCTAGGCTATCCTTGGCTATCTTCCATGAAAGCTATTGCTTCTCCTATTCACAAGTGTTTGAAATTTCCCCATAATGGTGAAATTGTTACTATCAATCATAGCCTCTTTAAACCAGCTGAAAGAACTTCTAGTGTTCCTATTGATTATTTTTGGCCTAAACAATTCCAATCCCTTCCACCGTGGAGTGATCATCTTTTCAAATCTTATCAAAAGTGGAAAAAAGATATGATCCTATCTCTAAGTGAACCTAAACACCCAAGTGATAAGGATGAGAACATTCCTCCTCCTCAATCTTCTCAACTTCCTACTAAGACTAGACGAAATCGTTCTGCACGTGAACGTCGATGAAAGCATTGTCTTAGAGCTCAGGCAGCTGCTTCTCAAACTTTGCAATCCCCAAAAACACCTTCAGCCAGTATTATTCCATTTTCTCCTCAGCCGAAGATTGAGCCGAAATCTCCTAAACATAAGATGCATGATGGTCTTGATCCTGTGCGAGTTAAAGATCCTATTTTTATAAATCTTGATGATGATATAGATGAAAATGTTATTCATGATGGAAATGTTACTCCTCTTCATTCTGATAGTGAATATGAATATGTTGATGTTGATAACCATTTATCTAACGAATTTTCTAAAGCACTTATCCTAGCTCCTAGACAAGAACAACGTGGCTTGGAACATGAACATAGCTCTTGTTTGGATCTTGTGATAGCTCCATTTGCTGTGTTGGATGTTCCTCCTCTAGCATGTTTCCTGCCTTCCCGAAATATTGATCAGCAAGATCGGGGGGTAGATGACGTGCTAGACTAGTTTCATTAGCATAGCAGACTCTCTCCTCCTCTCTTGATATCTTTTGTTACTTCTTCTAGGTGTTATTCTCATTCTTCTATTTTTTGTCCTTAGTTTTGTCTACTTGAGGACGATGCAAAGCATTGAGATCTTTTTTGGTCTCTCTCATGTTGACTCAAAAGACACATGTGTTCCCTTCTTCTAGGTGACCTTCCTTGATTGGGGAATGAAGAACAATTATGCATACATACATATGATATACATGAATTATCATACAGCATACTGACCCCAAGGAAAGTGAAGTCACCTTGTGCTTTGTGTTTTGTGTCTATTATCCTTGGGCTTATCTCACACTTGGGGGCTAAATCCTTGTGATAACGTGCTCCTTTCTCATTTCTTATATGTATCACTACCTTAAAGAAATCACCCCCGATGAGGCATGTGCGATCACTTTAACGTAGGGGGGCATACATCCCGTTCATATCTTTTCAAGATACTTGAAAATTTCTTGACAAATTTAGCTTTGCCTTGAAAACTTTTGATATCTTTTCTTGCATGACTCATAGTGAGGGAAGCTTACTACTGATAGTCATGGTTCTCCCTCGTGATATTCCCTTTTACTTTGTCAATTGAAGTCGTAAGATCCTTAGTCCACTGGGGGCTTGGTGTATCTTGCCTCCTTGACGTGGTGAAAGTTTTTCAATGTTGTTTCCTTGTACTTTACCGGAAGTATGAGTGTACGCTTATACTCCCGCTAAAGTGGGGGCTAAATGTAGCATCCTAAAATTGTGACACTTGCAATTTTGACTGTATTTGGGCCTTCACGATGGCGGCGCAATGTTGAACCTGAATGGAGACCCCGAAACCTGTTTACGACACCAAAAACTGCATTTTTTTGCACCTTGGCATGATCCCTCCTTGCACCCTGCTGTCCCGGGAGGTGGGACTATGGTGCCCAGCGCCCTGGTCCTTCAGGACTAGGGTGCCCTGGTCCCCCAGGACCATGGTGCCCAGCGTCCTGGTCCTTCAGGACTAGGGCGCCCTGGTCCCTTGCCCTATTTTGGGCCCGGTCTCCTTTTGGGCATTGGGTCTTGAAGTTTGCAAATTGGAAAATATTGTTTCTAGGTCGACCTAAGGTTAGGAAAATCAGTCTCTCAACCCTAATTGACAAGTATATAAACTACTTTTCCTCTCCTAGAAAGGGAGGAAGGAAATAAGCAAGAGCAAGAGGCGAAAACGATATTCAAACATTCAAACATTCAAGCATTCAAGTATTCCTTCAAGCAATTGAGCATTCTAAGTCTCCATTCAAGGCTAGGTGTTGCATTCAAGACAAGGATTCAACCATTGAAGAGGAGATCACATACAACATACAACATACTACATACATTACACCTTTGCATGTAAGAATACAAACATTCTTACAACAAGGTATCAGTACTTGTTTACATTACAAACATTTACATTTACAGCATTCTCATTTCTTGGTTAATTCCAAAACCGAGGTTTGACCTAAAGGCAAACCCCTAATCCCTAACCCCCCAATCATCCTCTCTTTTCTACGTGTAGGTTGCAGGTACGTGGCTGTAATTGAAGATCTAGAATCCTTGTGCAGAGATGAACAGGTCCCCCTTCGTTTCGCAGATTTTTCGGAGGCCCGTGTGCACGCTGGGCGCCATCGTCCCATCAACTTTCCCTCAAACTTGCAGAATAGCACCGTCTCGATATTTTACTACTAATTCCAGGTCCGCAACTTCATGCTGTATCCCTATCTCTATTTATAAGCGAATCTTTCTTACTTTACATGCATTCCTAGTTCAATCATTCTGTCTATATTCTTTACAAAAGAGGGTATCCTTGATGTCTTAACCCTTAAAACTCATTTAGAATCCAATCCTGCATTGTGTGGGATTGGATCTTGTGGGTTTCAACCCCTCTTTTGAATGTAAAGTCTCTCCTAAGTGAATACCATCAACCCTAGTGACCTCCCTTCTCTCT
Source organism: Cryptomeria japonica (assembly GCF_030272615.1). Taxonomy (NCBI): domain Eukaryota; kingdom Viridiplantae; phylum Streptophyta; class Pinopsida; order Cupressales; family Cupressaceae; genus Cryptomeria; species Cryptomeria japonica. Next base: position 3,377,228 of record NC_081413.1, read on the forward strand.
CCTTGGAGTTGGGGAGGGGAGAACAACTAGGGTTCGATTTTTCCACTTTACAGGAATAAGAGACTTTTTCATATAAATTTTGATTGCATTGTAAAAATCAGTACAACTAAGGCAGTTAGAAATTTACCTAATATTGTTAAACCACGCAATCCGATATGTAAGGAATGTCAATTGGGAAAGCAAGTTAGAGAAACTTTCAAGAGTATTCCAAAGAAATCTAACAATGTTCTTGATTTAATTCATACTGATTTATGTGGTCCAGCAAGAACTAGAAGTATACAAGGAGATAGGTATTTTATGCTAATCATTGATGACTATTCTAGAAGGTGTTTGGTTACTTTTGTCAAGGAGAAATCTAAAGCATTTGAGAAGTACAAACTATTCAAGGTGATGGTAGAGAATGAAACCAGCAAGAAAATTAAATGTTTGAGATCAGATCAAGGAGGTAAATTTACATCTAAGGAATTTAATACATTTTGTGGAGTGAATGGGATCAGAAGACAGTTATCAGCACCCCAGACACCCGAGCAGAATGGAGTTGTGGAAAGGAAGAACATAACTCTCTTGGATGCAGCTAGAAGTATGATATCTAAATCAAATCTATCTCTTATATATTGGAGAGAAGCAGTCAATACAATAGTTTATATATTCAACAGAGTACACATCAGAGGTGAAATTGGTAAGACCCCTCATGAATTATGGTTTGGTAATACTCCTACTCTTAAATATTTCAGAATATTTGGAAGTAAATGCCACATTAGAAGAGATGAGTATATTGGCAAATTTGATCCTAGAAGTGAGGAAGGACTATTTCTTGGTTATTCATCTAAGAGCAAGGCATATAGATGTTTTAACAAAAGATTGCAGAAAATTGTTGAGAGTGCAAATGTGAAGATTGATGAACATTTTAGAGGAAATTCAAGGTACATAGACTTTGAACCGGCAATAGAGATAATCACAAATGAGCCTATTATAATTACACCAGTATAGAATGTTGATCCAGTGACACCGGCATCATCTGAGGATTCAACAGTTACTCAAGAACAACAACAAGTAAAAACACCCAGGTATGTAAGATTGAATCATTCTAAAGATCAGATAATTGGAAATAAATTTCAAGGAGTTATGACTAGAGGAAGATTGACAAATGAAGAGGTATGTCTTATTTCTCAAATTGAACCTACATCAGTTATTGATGCATGTGAAGATAAATATTGGATTAAAGCTATGGAAGATGAATTGGAACAAATTGAAAGGAATAACACTTGGTCATTAGTTCCCCAGCCTAAAGATAAAAATGTAATTGGAACTAAATGGGTTTTTAGAAATAAACTTAATGAAGATGGTAAGGTAATCAGAAATAAAGAAAGATTAGTTTGTAAGGGATATTCTCAGAAAGAAGGAATTGATTACAATGAAACCTTTGCACCTGTACCTAGGATTGAGGTCATCAGACTTTTATTAGCTTTTGCAGCTCACAAGAACTATAAAGTATATCAAAATTTCTGAATGGAGATCTTGAAGAAGAAGTTTACACTGAACAACTTGATGGATTTTCTTTGACAGATGACAAGGATATGGTTTCAAGGTTAAGGAAAGCTTTATATGGACTAAACCAAGCTCCAAGAGCTTGGTATGCTAGATTGGACAAATATCTTTTGAAGCTTGGTTACACTAAAGGTAATGTTGACAACAATCTATACTATAAAGTGACTAATGATGACATCTTGGTTATTGAAGTTTTTGTTGATGATATAATCTTTGGAGGAGAAGATGGATTGTGTAAAGACTTTTCTAACAAAATGCAATTTGGCATGGAAAACTATAAACTGGTAGGCACACCTACGACTACAACTGATAAGCTATCTTTGAAGGATGAATCAGTACCTGTTAATCTGACTAGATACAAATCTATGATAGGAGGTTTACTGTATTTGACACAAACAAGACCTGATATTATGAATGAAGTACATATTGTTTCAAGATTTCAGAGTAATCCTAAAGAAAATCATGAATCAGCAGTAAAAAGGATTTTTTCGGTATCTACAAGGCACTACAAATCTTGGTTTATGGTATCCTAGAGATAAAAATTTTGATTTATGTGCATACATAGATGCTAATTGGGCAAGAGATATAGATGACTAAAAAATCACCACCAGTGGAGAATTTTTTCTTGGTAGCAGACTAATTTCATGGTTGAGCAAGAAACAGAGTTGTACAAGTCTATCAACAATAGAATCAGGATATGTTGCAACAACAACCAATTGTACACAGGTATTATGGATCAAGCAAATGTTGAAGGGCATAAAGGTAAATTGAAAGGAACCTATTATCATTTACTATGATAATATAACAATAATTGATATAGCTAAGAATTTTGTACTTCACTGTAAAACTAAACATGTTTCTATCAAACTAAATTTTCTAAAAGAGAATGTTGAAGCAAAAGAAGTGAAACTAGTTTATGTGAATACTAAAGAGCAAATTGCAGATATTTTTACTAAGTCTTTGCCTGAGGAGACTTTTGAATATCTCAGAGAGTAGCTTGGAGTCCTACCCCCACTGGTAGAGACTTAGACAATTGATGTTTGTCATCAACTGGAAGAATTAACAAAACAAAAATTATTCCTGCTTTGATGAGGAGAGCTACTTCTCAAGGGGAGTAGTTAGTATTTTGCAATGAGTTGGAATTTTGTATTTGAATTTGGTTTTTGTATTGCTTTGGCATTTGATGTCAAAGGGGGAGAGATATTTATGGAAAAACACATTATCTTTTGGAGAGACTATTCCTAGGAGGAGAGATATTATGTATTTTGATTTTTGGTTAATGATCTTTTTGGGAGATTGTTGGTTTTTGGTTTTTGGCATTTCTACTTTGGCACTTTGATGGTTTTTCCATCTTGTGTTGCCATCAATGCCAATGGGGGAGATTGTTGGTATTTTGGATATGTTCATATGGTTTTGTCATTGATGTCAACACCTGTCATCACTTGTCAACACTTATTAGCACTTGGAGATCTTTGTTTTGTTCACCAACAAATCAAAGACATATGCACAGTCACCAGTATTTGATTCACTGGTAGGTTATATTGTTCATCGTTACTTGGAATGACTTGGAGACTACTTGGTTATGTCGAAGACATGATTTGATCATTTAGTTTTGGCGATTTGGTTATTGGTTTATTCGGGTTTGCATATTTGCTATTACCGGCAAATAGGTCCATGTTATGCACCGGCAAGCATATCTATTCCAGATCAGCATGACATGTTATGGAGATGATTTTATTGTTATTGTAAATGCATTGAGCCAACCTGATGCATCGGATATCGATTTATTTGTAATTGATTTTACTATAATATTCTTTGTAAGTCGACCTACACATTTGGTCTTAGCTTTAGGTATAAATGTAAGATCTCATTTGTGAGATTGTAATGCGAAAAGGGATAAGGAAGTGCGAATAAGGTATATACGAAAATAAGCAGAGCTATATGCATAGACATCATTTGAAGATTGAAGGAAGGTATTTGATGAAGACATATCATAACTTAATCAGTACTGAATCCATCATATGAAGATGCTATTTTGTGCAGTACATTATCATTGGATTTAATCATCCAATTGCAGTCAGTGTGACTCCCATTCTGTGATTGAGTAGTGAGCTCTATGCAGCTGGCCTTTCCACATGTGTAGACTCCATATTGTATACACATACTATCTGCAGTAGTATCATTTGATTATGGGTAAGGCTTCCCACCATGGTTTTCCCCTTACAGGGTTTCCATGTACAAATATTTGTGTTATGTGTTGTGGATGTTGATGTCTTTCTGTTTCATGCATTAATCTTTACCGATACTGTAATTAATTGATAAAACTATCTACTTGCATAAATTTTGGTTTACCAGTGATGCTCTACAAAATGCACAAGGTTAGCAAATGACAAACAACACAAGACATAAGAAATCGTTAGTGTTAATTTAACCAAAAGCTAATCTAAACAGGCATATCAAAAGAGATACTAAGAACATGAAAGAATATTTAACTAAATAAGCAAATATGATGAGGCATCTCCAAATACCTCCTAACATGCTCTTGGCTCCTTCTCCTTTGTTCCTCTCCTCTCCAAGTTCCAAAATAGTGTAGTTCTCAGCAGCTTTTTGCACTATGGATGCTTATGGAGGATTGAGATTTGAGTATTTTGCTCCAAATGTAAAATGAAAAGCTAAAATACTAGAGTCTATTAAAATGATTGATTTTAACCAAAATAACAAGATATTAGTTTGGTATGCTAAATCCTCTCTAAAATGCCTATAGGTTAAATGCATACAAGTTTTCAGGATCTGGTGTTATGAAGAAATGGGCTCTATTTATAGGAAAAATGGAGCAATAGACGATTGAGATTGAGCAATCTCAATAAGGGTCAGGATTGAATGATTTTCAATCCATGTGAGGCCTTTCAACCCAATCCCAAGATGACAAGTGTCAATGTGAGATAGGTTGAGACGAGAGGGAATAAGCATTAAATGCTTGACATGACCTTGGGAGTTAAGGTCAAGGTTAGTTGAATGAATAAATCCTTTATTCAAAAAATAGAGCTTTTATCCAATGGATAAATTCTTGTGCGAAGGCAAAAGGGATAACCATGGTCAAAGCAATAAATGCTTGAGGAGACACATGAGTGCAAGTTGAAATAACCATAAATGGTTATGTAAGAGCCATAAATGGTCATGTAAGAGCCATTAGTGGTCTTGGAAGACTTTAGAGGTTAAATTGTTGAACACACAAAGCATTAAATGCTTTTCAAAGACTTTTGAAGTCTTTGAGAAGTGACTCCATTTTGCTTAGGAATGTGACAATAATTAGGGGATGGATTAGGCTAATTAGGAAGGGGTTAGAAGAATCTAGAAGGGGATTTAGGAATGCAAGTGGATTTGGTGGGTGAGGGAAAATAGGATTTTATTAAAATAAAAATTCATTTATTTCAATAAATGTGTGCAAGTTGCATTTGTAGGAAAATGCAAGTGGTGGGGGAATAAATGATTTAAATAAATGTTTAATTTAATTTATTTAAAAGAGGAAAAGGAGGATTTAATTAAATAAATAGATTTTATTTATTTAATTGATTTTTGAACTTGGTTTTGTTGGTGTAAATAAATATTCATTTTGGATATTATTACACTTATTTAAGTTAACTTAGGATAATGCATCTCTTCATAGTTTGGATTTGAGACACTTAGGGAAGTGTGCGCATAGGGATAAAGCTTGTAGGAGAAATTCCACCTTTTGTGGTCTTATTTTGCTATTACACTCCACATTCGGTGGGTCATCCACCTCTTGTGGAATATTATATTATTTCTCCTACCTACCCTTAGTATTTCTTACCTACCCTTGTTTCTCATTGAGCCACATGTCATATTTGTGTGCTCATACATTCATATGGTCTTGCCTATATAAGTAGGCCTCTATTCATTGTATTGGTTAATCCAGTTGATCATTTTGCATATTGATGAGAATACAGTTTGTTCTTGTCATTCTATTGTCTCTTTTATGCTTTTCATTGTGCCCTTTATCTTGGCAAAATCCTACATGGTATCAGAGCTATTGGGGCTTCATTGATCGGTTTTTGGAAACATTGTGGAAGGCTTCTATTTTCGGATTTGGGGATCTTCATTTTTGGGGGGTGTCATACAGCGATTTGGACATCACCATTGAATCCGGGAGGCCGTTTCCATAAATTTCGACTATAAAGTCGACCAATTTTGGTGTGAAATTTTTTTTCCCCATCTTTGCTATTATCTTACGGATTTCAAAAAAAAATTTTAAAAAATTTATTTTTCAAAATTTTTTTTCGAAAAATCAAAAAAATCAATTTTTTTGGGGGTCTGCAGACCCCCAACCCGTGCCTTCTGTACTCTGTCTTTGTTCTGCAGATTTTTACGGGCTACGCTGCTCGTACCTGCGCCCACTTTGGCCGTGGTACTCTTGCCACCGTGACCCGTGCCACTGCCACACACTGCTGAGCTCCATGCTATCGGTCTTCGCCCTCCGTGCTAGCCGCTACCTCTTCGTCGACGACTGCAGCCCCGTCCTGCTGGCAGAGACCTCTGGCGACCGTCCAGTCACCTTCGGTCGCCACGTAGGAGCCCAATTGGCTTCCAGGACCCCGCCATGTGGCTCTCACACAGTCGTCTGTATGACACATCACCCACCACGTAGAGCCACTAGGTCATCGTGCATGTCAGAAAATCCGTACGGTACAGTCTGCACAGTCACATGCCCAGTCAGTAGTCCGTACAGTACGGACGCCCAGTCAGTAGAGAGGCAAAGTTTTTGCAATGGTCATACGGTCGTCAAATTTAAAAAAGTGACTTGCTTATGTCAGTGCCACATCAGCACTTTTTGGAAATTTTTTGACCCCTCTCCATTGGGCTTTTCAGTTTTGCAGTCCAACTTTGAAAGGCCATATCTTGCTCATTTTTGCTCCTTTTTTGGTGCAATTTTTTTTGAAATGGGCTAAAATTTCATGATCTTCACAGTAGTGTGGTTATTTTCTGATTTTGATGCACAAGTTTTTTGGAATTTTCAGATTCTCTCAGCTGTACTTGTCCAATCCTCAATTCTGCAACTTTAAAGGCCTTGTTTGAGCTCATATAACCTCCTTTTTAGGTGCCATTTTTTTTTAAAGTGCTTATTTTTTCATCTACTTTCATAATCTATTATCAGATTTCAGAGATTTTGAGTGAAAATTGTACTTTTAGATATTGGTCTTATTTGGCCTATTAGGTACTTGTAAATTGCTTGGATCTTAGTTAGATCTCTTGCATTATCAGTTTGAGTGTCTTTTGGCCTTATTGAGGCAGTTGTAAAATTGTAAATCAGAAGTCCACTTTGCCATTTTTTGCAAGTGGCCCATTGTATACGAACTACTTATAAAGTGCCAAATCATCACATTTGGGGGGGGGGTTTCTTTGATTGAGTGAATTTGGGGGGGTGTCTTGTGTGATTGTGCCTCTCTTTGTGCTCTTTCCATTTTTGTTGCAATGAGTCCTAATAAATTTCCACCTTTAACTCCACATAACTATGCATCATGGAAAATTAAAGTATGGAGTAAATTAATGGAAAAGGGTCTCACACACTACATAGATGGAACAATAACAGCACCACCTAATCCTAAGGCTGATCCAATTGCTCAATTAGAATGGCTCACAAAGAATTGCATGGCTCTTGGAACCTTACGCAAGTATGTATCAGATGACCTCATTTTTCACATTGAGAAGTGTAAAACAATCAAAGAGGCTTGGGATATGTTTTAGAAATTGTATGGACAAGTTGATGAAATCAGAGGCTATCAGATTGAATAATTTATTTAATTAATAGAAGAATAAATAGCAAATATTTATTTAATTAAGTTGGATAGATTTGTGTGACTACATTTGCCCCTCTTTGAGACGGTGCAGTTTATCACGTCGTTTCAAAGAAAAAAAACTGGTGTGAAGAAATGCCCCATAAAATATTAATTTAATGGGTGGTATGCCCCTTCGAGAGATGGGCCAAAATTTTTTGAAAAATCCGACGATCTCTCGAAAAAGAATGAAAATTGGCAAGGTGGTAGAAGAGAAGAAGTTAGTAACACGGGTGAAAAATAGAAGAAATCAGGGGTAAAATGGAGAAATGCGAGGTGTGGGAGGTTTACAGGGACCACGGCGGTGAGCGGGGGGAAAGTTATGGTGACAGTGAAGGGTTTAAATGGGGTGAAAGGGGTGAAAATAGGATCATTTGTGACCATGACCAGTGTGAAACTAGAGCTCTGATAGTGACATTTTGGAGGAGTGAGCAGTAGTCAGGATGCCGATACCTATTATAGAGCACCGATTTGAGCGAGTCCGTTGGTTCTAGCAGCCAGATGACTACGGACTAGCGGTACACAAATTTGAAATTTGAATTTTTATACATTTTTAATATGCTTTTTGCTGAGTCTAAGTTGAGTTGGAGTAATAGCGCTGAAACTATGTTTTGGCGCTATTGCCCGATTAACTAGCGCTACTGTGCCGTAATGGTGCTATTGTCCTATTGTTTGAGCACTGTTGAAATGTTTTAGCGCTATTGCATGCATGTTTAGGTGCTATTGATGAATAAGTGCTATTGAGTGCTTAATTGAGCGCTATTGTTCTGAATTAGCACTATTGTGAGGTTGTTCTAGCGCATTTGGAGTTTGAGCGCTGTTGGATAGCTTATTGAGCACTTTTGTTAGGGGTTTAGTGCTATTGTTGATAAACTAGCACTTTTGTTGGTAAAATAGCACTTTTATTTTTTGGATAAATATATGCCCCAGTTTGTATGAATAAAATCTCCCGATGCCAATGATGGATGGATGGTGATGTGAATTGGGAGTTGTTTTGAACCATAGTAGCCTGATGAGACTTAGGTCATTTCTAGGATAAATGTCTATTTGAAGTCTAGGTTGCCATGATTGCTTACCTATTGAGACCCGAAGATACTTGATCAAAGTATCTATTGATAGTCTAGGTTTAAACTTTAAGAAAGTTTGAAACAAAACAACTGATGATGATTGATAGATGCCCATGTGCAGGAGGATCTAGGTGTATTGCAGTTACACGAGAGACATCTGGCAACACAGAGGTTGCGAGATTGGTTGACAGAGGTGGAGATCGATTGTATTGTCATGACTAGATTATATGAGGTGATGCACATGCCTGTGATTCGGATGAATCATGAATTGATTATGGCATTAGCAGAGCGGAGGCACAGTGAGACGTGCACCTTTCATCTGGCATAGGGGGAGATGACAGTGACCCTGGAGGATGTGTGGCGCATCTTACATATTCTGATTTGGGGGGAGCTGGTGACATATGACAGATCCTGGGGGACTCTTGCAGCATAGAGGTTCTTCGATGCAGTTACACGAGAGACATCTGGCAACACAGAGGTTGCGAGATTGGTTGACAGAGGTGGAGATCGATTGTATTGTCGTGACTAGATTATATGAGGTGATGCACATGCCTGTGATTCGGATGAATCATGAATTGATTATGGCATTAGCAGAGCGGAGGCACAGTGAGACGTGCACCTTTCATCTGGCATAGGGGGAGATGACAGTGACCCTGGAGGATGTGTGGCGCATCTTACATATTCTGATTTGGGGGGAGCTGGTGACATATGACAGATCCTGGGGGACTCTTGCAGCATAGAGGTTCTTCGATGAGGATGTGTTCATTGATGATGGCTCCATTGCTTGGGAGGAGATAGCTGCTTTATATGAGCCTTTACCAATAGTCATGTTTGACATTGTGGGAGGACTACTGTGTCTTGATAGGTGATCACATGGTCTAGCCATGGGGTGGGGGCAGGTGATTGAGATGATGATTACAGAGGGAACCCAATTTGCTTGGGGGCCATGCGTGCTAGCACACCTGTATCAGGAGCTTCATGAGGTGGTTTATCAGGGGAGGGGTTCCCTAGCAGTGGGAGTGATGCTGCTTCATATTTGGGCCTGGGAGCACCTACTAGTGACTCAACCAGTGAGTATTAGGTTTCGCGCAGTGGATCAGCCGTATATGTTTATGTATAGCGGTATGATGAGTCATCCCCACCTAGGGAAGTTAGAGTGGTGGCAGTGGGAATTAGATGATCTAGATGTAGTCATATGGTGACCATACCTAGAGTGCGAGCCTTGGGATGATGATACAGAGGTACTGCCCTCTGTATTCATGACTCGATTCTTCATTGGGAGGACCTCATACCATGTAGAGAGATAGGTGCTGGGGAGAGTGATGAGGCAGTTTGGATGGTAGCAGGGATTGCCTAGTGGATCAAGAGAGTATGCACGGGTGATTTGGGAGAGATATGCATAGTGGCCAGTGCTATCGTATGACCAGGCATTGGCAAAGTTTTAGACACTACAGGTGAGACCGTGGGACATACGACGGAGGGTCGTGGATGTAGGGGCATCAGACGAGTACACACAGTACCAGGCAGCACATCTGATTCTATGGATATCCGATCCAATAGAGTCGGTGCTCGATTTTGAGGATGAGAGGGGACGAAGACGGAGGAGGGTAGGTGGAGGAGGGAGAGGAGATGGTGGAGATGAAGGAGGAGGTGGTGGAGGAGGTGGTGGTGGAGGAGTTGGTGGTGGAGGTGGTGGGTTGGGGATTCGGATTCAGTAGAGAGGGAGAGGTGGACTGCAACTACGAATATCACAGGGATCGCTGATACAGGGAGGAGTTAGACTGGGTGGTAGAGGTATGGAGAGGGAGATCCCGATGGATAGAGGGGAGAGACCTACTAGAGAGGGTGGTACAAGTGAGGCTATTATGGATACTGGGGAGGGAGCCACTAGAGATCTTAGGGATCATATGATAGCACATTTGCAGACTTGGGTAGAGGATTTGGAAGTGGAGGTGGCGGCTAGAGATGTGTAGCTATTTGCATGGGAGTCAGAGCTGGTTGTAGTGCTGCAAGAGAGGGATAGTGTGGTGGAGAGATTAGCAGAGCTATAGGAGAGAGTCCGGGTTGGAGTAGGAGCACAGGGGCCTATGGGGGAGGTGATGAGGGAGATGCGGCGAGCATAGGCTGAGATAGACTATTGGCAGGGTTTATATGAGTAGGTGGTGCCAGCTAGTAAGTGAGCACTTAGCTATTCACAGATATGGTAGGCCAGATCAGAGCGATCACAGAGGGTGCAGAGCAGTGGGGGTGTGATGGGTCCTCTATGAAGGGAGAGATCAGGGTATGCAGGAGTGAGTGGGGGTTTGATGGGGCCTCCACGGAGAGATAGATCAGATGATGCAGGTACCAGTGGTGGAATAGGTGGCGATGGTGGTATAGCATCTGGCCAGAGTGGCATCTAAGAGAGCATTTTCGCATCTATGTATTGTATCATTGTTTATTTTTGGATTGTATCTTGGATGGCTCTTGGTAGCTGATTTTGTAGACTTCATTGTACTCTGATATATGAGATGATATATATGAGGAGATCTCATATTTTGATGATATACATTTGATATGTATGGATGGTTATGTAGGATGATGAGTTATTGCTTAGATGGATATGTGTACATGTATGCATTTGATGAGATGTTTCTTATATGCATGTTTTTATGATGAGGTATGATGTTGGATACTGACATATGAATGCAGGTTTATACATGTGTGCATGTTTTATTTTGATGTAATGCTTTATGTATGTAATGCCATGATGATGATGTATGTTTATGATGATTTAGGAACAGGATTTTGGTGTTTCCTATTTTGATAAAAGGATGAGATAATTTATGCGATGATGTTAATGCAATGTTTGAATGAATGATGTTATGTATGGATATGTATCTATATTTTTTTAAATGAATGTAATATGGATAAACAAATGTAAAGTACAAATGTTTATATGATAATGTCTAAATGAATGCATATGTATAATGGATATATAAATAACATGAACCAATGTGTTTTGGAAACAAATGGTTTTATGATTCTAAATGCTTAAATATGATTTAGTAAAAATGATAATGTGATGATAATGCAACTCATGGTTTTAATAACTGCACCTTAATGCAATTAAAAAAAGGATAATGAATGCAATGTGAATGAATCCTAAATATGAACATAATAAGATACTAAATAATGGATAAATGAATGCACCTTTTCACTAATGAATAGATAAATGAATGTATACAATGATAAATGATACGGGAAAATGAAATGATGATGGATAAATGATACTAAATGAATGCATAGTAAATGGTTTAATATAAGCAAGGATAATTTGATCCCACAAATGAATCTAATTATTTATGATTATGCAATGATGCAAATGTTTAATGAAAACTAATGTCAATAAACCAAATGAACTATATGCAATGTTAATTTTAAAGAAATGACATGAATGTACTTAATGCAAAATGCAACTAAATGTGACGATGATATGATTATGAGGAATGCAAGGTTTTTGAGACTTTGCATGATGCATTGATGATGTATCAGAGTACTCGATTGTGATTGTATCTAAGACTAGCTTAATGGTCACATTGGCATATAAATCCTACATATGAATGAGTGAATGGATGGGTGATATGCAATGGAATGCAATATATAAACAGATGAGATGAAATGATGATCCATAGTGCTCTATTTTCATCATTGAGCTTTAAAATGTTGGAAGAATACAAGCATCTTGACATAATGATTCAAGATGACCTGAGTATTTCTTACATGGATTTTATATAGCAAGTTAGTACAAATGACTTGATATAAGGGTCAAGTCAACCAGAGTATTGCTTGTGGAATAGACAAGGATTATCTCCGTTCATGCATGACTTGGATCGTCCTCCTTGATCTTAGGTTGATCATATCCTGAGACAAGTGCATACTGTAATAAGAGATAAAAACCTTTACCCAAATTGGATGAGGAGGAACCAAAGAAGGAGCATTGTTCGTGCAAACAACAGTATATACATAAAGAATAAAGAATAGGGATCCTTGGTAATGGTTCATGCTCATATGGTTGAGGTATACGCTGTAGTCAGCAAGCCATAATGATCTGTGACTGCATTTTGAATAAGATCACGTAGCTTGGTGAAATTCCCACATAGACACCATTAGTACATGCCCCAGTACTTCATAGGAAATAATGTGCAGATGATACAAAATTATGCTGAAAGATCTTGATATAGATAAACGAATGAACTACTCACAAATCAACCAAGTATTTGATAGCTTAACATAATTTTCTTGTCAAAGAAAACACCATTTTTGTCTTTGTTTTGGCAAGGAAGGATGCATCCTTGTTGAAGACAGTTTGATTGTTGATGTTGATTGTGTTGGTCAATTTTTTATAAGTGATCATCGTGCGAGGATTTTTCAATGTTTGTTTTGGTGTCTTCTTGGATGAGTATGTACAAGGTGTTGCCATGTTTTTGTGTGATTTCTGATGTTTTCCATTGTTTTTGGATTTTGTGAGACATTTTTAAATTTTTTTGGATTTTGTGAAACAGTTTTGAATGTTTTTGGATTTTTGTGAGACATTTTTTAATGTTTTTGGATTTTGTGAGACATTTTTGAATGTTTTTGGATTTTGAATTGTTTTGAATGTTTTTGGATTTTGTGAGATAGTTTTGAATGTTTTACCCAATGAATCACCAGTAATGTAGAATCCACTTTCATCAACTAGATTTAAGGGCATTGCCCCCAAGTTTAGACATGACTATGAAAAAATGGGATGCAAGATGCATGAAGTACTTTCTTTGATTACAGATCAAATAACAAGACATTGTTTAGATGGATGGATGTGTGTATGCATGAATGTGATCGCAATGAGCCTGAAAGATACTGGAGCCATAGTCTTTTACGAGTGGTGCCTGTTTGCTAGGTTTTCACCATCGCACTTACCCAAGGTGCCTTTGGAGTGTTTGTTCACCATTTGGATGCATGATTTTTCTTTACTATTTTGATGTTTTTATATTTTCTTTAGGACATTTATTTGGATGTTTTTGGTATTTTCGTCAGTATACAAGGGAGCCTAATGTACAGCTTAGGTATAAAACCATTTGAGGTGCATGCTATTGATTGGATCTGCGAGCGGTTCTCCTTCTAATGTAGCCAACTGATATGCCCCAGACCCAAATATAGTAGTGACAACATATGGACCCAACCAATTTGATTCAAACTTTCCTTAATGTTCTCGATTTGGTTGGTTATGAGGATTTTCTCGAAGAACAAGATCACCCACCTCGAAGGTACGAGGCTTAACTCGATGATTGTAGCTTTGGCTCATGCATTGTTGATAGGCTTTGAGGTGGTTGTATGCAGCTTGTTGCTTCTCATCAAGTAGCTCTAAGTCCTGAAGGCGTGAGACTCTGTATGCTTCATCATCTATCAGATTATGCAAGGAAACCCATAGTGATGGTATCTCAACCTTAATAGGTAGAATAGCTTCGACACCATAGACCAATGAGTAGGGAGTTGCGCCTGTAGGGGTTCGGATGCTAGTTCGATATGCCCATAGTGTTGGATTCAATTGAACGTGCCAATCACGATCGACGTCATTGACTATCTTCTTTAGAATCCTCAATATGTTTTTAGTCGATGCTTTGGCTTGACCATTGCCTTATGGTTAATAGGGAGTGGAAAAGCGGTGTTGGATATGAAATTTCTCACAAAGTTCACGGACATCCTGATTTTTGAAAGGAAGACCATTATCTGTGATGATGGACATGGGTACACCATACTGGCAGATGATGTAATTGAGGATGAATGAGGCGATCTGCTTGCCAGTGACTTGGGTAAGTGGAACAGCTTCGATCCACTTTGTGAAATATTTGGTGGCGATAATAATGAATTTGTGGCTGTTGGATGAAGATGGGTGGATTTTACCCACAAGGTCAAGGCCCCATTGACAAAAAGGCCATGGTGTCATGATTGGTTGTAGTTCTTGTGCTGGTGCATGTATTAGGTCGCCATGAACTTGACATTTCTTGTATTTTCTAACAAAGTAGTAGGAATCTTTTTCCATAGATGGCCAATAGTATCCATTGTGTAGGAGTTTCTTGGCTAGTGACGGACCACTTGAGTGAGTCCCACAAATTCCTTCATGTATCTCTTCCAAGGCCTTTGTTATCTCATCTTGTTCCAGACATCGAAGGAGAGTACCATCAAGACTGCGTTAGTATAGGGTTTCAGCAATAATGGTATATCGAGCAGTTTGGCGAATGAAGGTTTTACGTTGGTTATTCGATTGGTTGGGAGGAAGGGTGTGATTGTGGAGATAGGTGTAGAATTCACCATACCATGGGGATTCAAAACCAACAAGGTGACATATCATTTCAGATTCGAGGATATCATAAGTGGGAATCCAAAGCTGTTCTACCAAGAACTCATAGCATGTTGAATTATGTGGAAGATCTAGGAGAGATGCGATGGTAGCCATAGCGTCAGCAGCTCGATTCTGATCTCTTGGTATTTGCTCTAAGGTAATTGTAGTAAATGATGCTTTTAGTTTGTCCACCATTTGCTTATATGGCATGAGTTTATCATCCTTGGTCTGATATTCATCAGTTGCTTGTCGAATGACTAGTTGTGAGTCGCCATATACTTGCAGTTCTTGTAATTTCCATTGTACGGCTAGCCTGAGTCCTGTGATCAAGGCCTCATACTCTGCTATGTTGTTGGTGCATGGAAATGTGATCCTGTAAGACTTCGGGATGCTATCACTTTGAGGTGTGATAAACAGAATGCCTACCCCCGAGCCATGCCTAGTGTATGAATCATCAAAGTATAGTTTCCATGGTTGTGTTGTTGTGATCATGAATATCTCTTCATCTAGAAAATTGGAAATGAGAGGATGATCACCTATGAGGGGTGCATCGGCCAACTGATCTACAATAACTTGTCCTTTGATAGCTTTACGGTCCATGTACTCGATGTCAAATTCACTCAGAATCATCACCCATTTGGCCAAGCGGTTTGTCAATGCTGCTTTGCTGAGTAAATACTTGAGTAGATCAATCTTTGCAATGAGTTGTACCTTGTGTGTTAATAGATAATGTCTCAGTTTAGTGGCTGCTAAGATTACTGCTAGGCAAGCTCGCTTAATAGGTGTGTAATTGAGTTCATAGCCAACCAGTGTTCGAGAGATGTAGTAAACAACACACTCTTTTCCTTCTGCATTATGTTGTGCCAGTAGTACACCCAATGCTGTACTTGTTACTGAGATATAGAGTAATAATGGTCTACTTGGATCTAGTGGGATTAGCAACGGTGTATTCATGAGATAGTCTTTGAGCATTTAGAATGCTTGCTGGCATTTGGCATCCCATTGAAAGCGGATTTTCTTGTGTAGCAGGTGTGTGAATGGGTGACACTTATCAGCCAATTGTACAATGAATCTTCGGATGGATTGAAGCCACCCTTGTAATGTCCTTAGCTAACTGATATTCTTTGGTGGTGGCATGTCCATGATTGCTTTTACCTTTGTGGGGTCAACCTCAATACCTTTGCTTGAGACAATGTATCCTAGAAGCTTCTCGGAGGTTACTCCAAAGACACATTTCTTTCGGTTGAGTCGAACATGATATTGTTCCAGTCTATCAAAGATTTATCTAATAGGTCAAGATGACCTTCTCTAGTGAGTGATTTTGCTAATAATTCATCAACATAATCTTCCATCATAGTATGCATCATGTCATGGAAGATGGTGGTCATTGCTCATTGATAGGTTGCTCCTGCATTCTTGAGACCGAAAGGCATTACATTCTAGCAATATGTGCCCCATGGACATGTGAAGGTTGTCTTATGTTGGTCCTCTGGTGCGATCTTTATTTGATTATATCCTGAAAAGCCATCCATGAGTGAAAGCATGGCATGTCCTGCTGTTAGGTCTACCATGATGTCGATATTTGGTAGGGGGAAGTCATCCTTAGGACATGCCTTATTTAGATCTCTGAAGTCGGTACAAATGCGGATGCCCTCTTTTGGTTTGCCGATAGGCACAATGTTGGAGATCCAATTTGCATAATCAATTGGTCTAATGAAACCAACATCTAGGAGTTTCTTGAGTTCTGTTTTGACTAGCACTACAATCTGAGGATGCATCTTACGAAGCTTCTGCTTGACAGGTTTGGCTCCTTCTACTACGATGAGGTGATGCATGACTAAATCAGGATCAAGTCCAGGCATGTCTGCATATGACCATGCAAAGTTGATTTGACGCTGTTGAAAGAACTCTATAAATTTAGGTTGTTCCTCTAGAGTGAGAAGAGATGCCAGATGTATGAGGTGAGGATTTTTAGGAGTCCCCACATTGTATTCTTTGGTTTCCTCGATGAGAATCATTGATCATTCTTGTTGTGTACTAGCAGGGAGAATGTCAAACCCTTCATCCTCAGGCGCCTCAAAGAGGTTTTCACCATTGGATACACTCTTTCTTTTTACTTTTGTTGAATCAAACAGTGCCACGGTGTAGTTTTCACTAGAAGATCCATGTTTTATTGTTATATTTTTGCAGCTAAAAGGTTTGGCATCTACCCCGAAGTATGATGCGCTATTTAGTTCTATGGCAAATCTAGCTTTGTGATCCCCACTTGGTAGGTTATCCCTTAATTCCAAAAAGTCAATGATGGCCTCATCATTTTGGAAAAGGTCAAGACATGGAGGATTTGATTGG
The DNA here is from genome assembly GCF_030272615.1 of Cryptomeria japonica. Lineage (NCBI taxonomy): Eukaryota > Viridiplantae > Streptophyta > Pinopsida > Cupressales > Cupressaceae > Cryptomeria > Cryptomeria japonica. The sequence goes on from NC_081413.1 coordinate 3,394,405, forward strand.
TTCCATTCAATGAGTTCAGGATGGATAATGGGCATTACTTCATCGATTAGGTTAAGTTCGTTAGAGGTATCAGTGAGGGTTAAGATGTTATGGTGAAGGTCATTGATGGTACTCTCCCTGTCAAAATCAAATGTAGGGTTTATGGAAGATGTTTCCAGCTTAGGAACCCAAGAAGTCTTTATCTGTGCTTCTCCATAAACAAGAATGTCTTTGCGGGGTGGAGGTATTGATGTGTCTTCCTCATCTAAAGTGTTAAGCTGAATGGAATCAAATTCCCATTCATGTGAGTCGGTCTTTGAATCACTTTCCAGCATCCGATTACTATACCATATTGGGATGTCCTTTGAGTTAAATATTGTAGGTGTGATTGGTTGATGTACCTTTGTAGATGAAATGATCGGTGCTACAGGAAGGTCGATGGGGATTAAGGAATCCAATACAGGGAGTATCGGTAGTGTTGACTCAATGGCTTCTGCTGGAACTGCTAGTGCCATAGATGCTACTGCAGGTTCTGATACAGTTGCTGCTACTAATGGTACTATTGATGTGATAGCTACTGCAGATGGGATTACTGGTTTGATTGGTGGGATGATTGGTATTGTAGATGGTGGTGTTGGGATTTTGAGCCTCGGTGGGGTAGTTGTGATGGTGCTTGATGCTACTTTGATATTGAAAGGTGTCCTTTTTTCAGTAGACTGACATAATGGTTTGTTGGGTTTTCCTTTGAATCTGAGTTTAGGAAAGATCTCTTTTTCAAAGCCTAGGCCTATATTACCTTTGGGCTTGAATTCTGGCAGTAGAGGTTCATGTCATCCTTGTTTGCAATATCCCAATGCACTCTGACCATCATACCCCATTCTTTGCATAATGAGGAGACCTTTGCCATATTGATCCATAGGAAGCTTGACTTGCGGTATATCAATGGTGATGGGATCTTTATAGATCCATTCCGCTAAGTCCTCATCTTGGGTTTCTTCTTCTTGACTCTTTCCAAGGATGAAAGGCATCAAAGCATATGCTAGCGTGATCAGTGGTTGCTGGAGTAACTGTTGTGGTTTACCATGTGTTCTAGGAGAAGTGGGCATTTGTCCCACACAAAAGAGTTGACTTAAGTTTTATTCCCCAAGACCTTCCTCTGCTATTTTCATTTTAAGCTTTTCTTGCTTTGGTATAGTGGTGTTCATACTAGCAAGAGAGATGGGACTTATATATGATGTGGAGGAAATGGCTTCTCTATTATTAGGAATGGTAATCTCTGGTTGATGGCTGATATTATGACAGTATGCAAAGGGATTTGCATCGCCCAAGATTGTGATCTCTACACCGTTATGTGGGAACTTGTTACATTGATGATAGGTAGATGGAATGGCTTGCATGGCATGTATCTAAGGTCTTCCTAACAATAGATTGTATGGCAGAGGAAGGTCCAGAACTTGATAGATGATGTACTTTACCACAGGGCCCACTCGGATTGGTAGTACCACAGCTCCTTTGGATGAATGCTCTACATCATCATAGGCTTTGATTGTGGTCTTCTTATGAGGATCTACTGATTCTATGGCATATCCCAGTGCTGTGACCAATTGTAGTGTACAAATATTCAGGCCTGCTCCATTATCGATCAAGACTCGCTTGATCCTATGCTGGTTGATAAAGCCTTCAATGTGTAGCGAAGCGTTATGAGGTTGCTGGAAGGAAGAGTTGTCACTTTTAGAAAAAGTGAGACAAGGTGATGACTTTAGACTTTCAACCATGGCTTGAAATTGGTCTGTATTCAGGTTTGTAGGGACTGATGCCTCTTGGAGTGCTTGATCCAAGATTGTTTTATGAGATGGTGATAGGTGCAATAGCTCTAAAATGGATATAAACGCAGGCATTTTGTCTAATTGTTCCACAAGATTGTACTGCTTTGGGATGGAGGTGGTGCCTTGTGGAGCAGCTTTTATGGTAACCTTGCCATGTCATGTAACAACATTGCAATTGGAGTTGGGATTTTTGATGGTTATAGTTGCAACTTGTTCACTGGCATCATACATATTATTTACAGTGTAATTATATGCAGCCTGCGTATAATCTGTGGTATTAGTGCCTCACTTAGAAGTGGATGGACCCCTTTGATCTTGTGATGGAAGTGGATTTTTGAACATCAGATGATCATTATTTGTTGTTTTTGAGTCATGTCCTTCAATTTCAATTTCTCCTCGGTCAATAAGATCCTGAATAAGATCTTTCAATCGGTGACATTTACTTATCTTGTGTCCTCTCCCTTGGTGGAAATCACAGTGCTCAGTATCTCTCCACCATGCAGGTTTGACCTGAGGCTCATAGTTTGATGTTTTAGGTAGAGTGACCAAGTTTTGAGAAATGAGTTATTGCAATACTATTTCAATGGGTTCCCCTAAGGGAGTGTATGTTCATTTTTATTTTTGCTGACGAGGTCTAGGTTCATCATGAGATGTGATACGACCTTGATTTGAAGGAACATTTGTGTTATTCTGAGGTGGAGGATTCTATCTTGCAAACTGAACCACAGGTTATGCAGTTTTGATAGTCCTGGCATCCACAACCCCATCATTGACAATATTCTTGTTTTTGTTCTAGATGCTTGGTTTATCACTATTGAAGCGTGGGTGAGGAACATCCTTTGGTTTGTTATAGATTTTGATAAGTCCTTTCTTGATGAGGGCCCGCTCACATTTCAAACCCTTGGTGATCATATCATTAAAAGAGTCAGTGTCTTTGACATCCAGGTGAAATTCTATTTCTTCGTTTAAGTTGGAAACACTAGTTCTCATTTAGGTAACTGAAGAGAATGTCTGCTAGACATTTGATGCCATCTTTGCAAGAATACTGAGAATAGTTCACCTAGTTTTTGTTTAGTGTTGCACAGATCAACCATGGTGATGTCGTGTTTAATGTTATGAGAGTAATGAGCGAGGAATTTCTGGATGAGTTCCTCAAATGTTCTAATGCCACCTGATAGTTGGGAAAACCATGATGTGGTTGTTCCTCCCAAGCTTTGGGGAAAAAGGTGCATTAGGTATGTGTCTTCATATGCCACTTTGAGGTAAGCGGAATGAAATTCTCTGACATGATCGCGAGGGTCTCCCTTTCCTCTATATTTTTTGAATTTGGGTGTTTCAAATCCTTGTGGAAAGGGTGGCATATAAAGATTCCTATCAAAAGGATAGGGACATATGTCATTGAGTGAGAATTGGTTAGTCTTGACACCATTATGAAGTTGTTGGGTGAGATTCTCAACTTGTTGCTGCAACATCTCCATTTCATTTGGAGGAGGAGGTGGTGGGTTACCTCGAGGAATGTTATATCTGATGGGATCTCTACCTCTTTCCTCTTCATGGCGACTTTGTCAATCTGATGCTTGTCTTAATTGGGCAAGATCAAAGTTAGAGGGGAGCTTTGCTCCTTCTTGAGCAAACTTTAAAAAGTGAGCATCCGCATTGCTCCTAAGTATTTCATCAAAAAGTCTGTTAAAGAGAGGGTTATGTTGGGCCCTTTCTATTGTTGCAGGAGTAGGAGTACTTGGGTTTTCATCATTTGCATTTCCTCCAAGTGCTTCTTGAAATTCATTGAGATTTTCCTCCTCTTCTTCCTCAATTTCTATTTATCATTGTCTTGACCGTGATCGGGTTTGAGCCATTTTGTTTACAAGCTTTTGTTGATGAAATGAAAGATTGATGGTTGGTGATTTGTGTTGCATGTGGATCTCTAGCACTTTTAAGGTAGATGTAACCGAAATTCCTTCTTTGAATTGTTTGCTTGTTTTCGATAAGGTTTGATGTGATAAGGTGTAGAGAAATCTGAGATGTGTTATAGATTTAACTACCTAGTAATGAGAGGATTCACTCATGAACTAGTTTTAACCTATGTAGATGTGTCTCTTAGGATGAGCTTATCCTAGATGTAGAAACAATCTAAAAAGTGATGTGATGTGTTTGATTCAAGCAATATCTAAAAAGAGAACTTGGGACAAGAACCTCTTAATGTTTTGAGAGTTGGAACGGATTGATGATGAAGTGATGATGTATGAGTGAGATAATGGATGAAATATTTTTAACTTCAATAAAAGCTTTGTGTCACAAATGGGACAAACTCTACCTCTTCCCTTTCAGGTGTTGGTGGTATTTCTTGAGCTCCATTGTATGTGATATAGACGTTTGGAAAAAAGATGGGATTAATCTTACCTCCTTGGTTTTTGTGATAACTCAGAGCTCTATATTGCATTTAAGCTCTGCGGTTCAATGATTCTGAATCAAATTCATTTGTTCTGCCTTGAAGGTAGAGACGCATGTGATGCAGAAAAACTCTACGGGAGACAAAGATTTGTCTATTTATATAGAAGAATTTCCTCCTTTTGATCAAAGCCTTTGAGCTCAATGGTCTTCTTTTCAAGTTGATATTCTGATGATGCTTCTTCTTTCGCAAGATGTGAAGAATGGTCATAAAGTTTGATTTTTTTGTTGTTTACACTTTGTTTTTGATATGTTTGGTTGTGTTCAAAGACGTTTGGTTGGATGAATACTTTGTTTTTGGAAGTGATTTTTCTTTTGATGTTTCTTTGACAAGAAAACAAAGCAAGCACACAAACACAAGAATGTTGCCTAAAGGCACAAATGAGTATGGGTCTAGATCAACCCAATCCTTGGACTTTTATATGACCCTTCCTTTAGATGTATTTTAAGGTGTATTTCCAAAGCCTAAAGTCGGCTCAATTTGCACTTGGTCTTGACTAAAATGAACACACTTCAAACACTTTTTATCCCTAAGGTCAAATGGCCAGTTGTGATAAATTTAGCCCACATCTTGATATTCCTTCGACTTTGGTACTACATACCTTATGAATCCCGCCATGGCAGGTAAGGATGTGATATGCTAAGTCTTGCATGAGCATAACAAATAGATGATCCCTATGATGGGGGAGTCACCACTTTTATCAAGCCACAAGTTACTTTTCAAAAAGCTATGTTTCTACTCAAGGAAATATGTATGGTGAGTATGTTGGGAGCAAAACCATCTATGCTCTTGCACTGAATTATATCGCAAATATCCTCAATCAATAGAATGGGTGGGCTACTACTTAAAGGTGTTTAGTCATGTTCGATGTTTTTGGACATAAGTTCATTCTGCAGTGACTCACTTAAGAGCCTTGTAACTAGTGGTGGGGCCCATTTGTTCTTTCGGCCAGTTACACTATAGGAACAGCTATACCCAAGGCTACAGCTTTTGCTCTCACCTAATTTTTATAGCGACTCGAAGGATTTACCGCATGAGGTCATTCCCAAAAGTGATGTGTCTCTTGGCAGGCCTCTCTTAAAAAGATAAAATTTTTTTGAGTGTTACTAACACTTTTCTCTTGCACCTAGGACCACGAAAGCCAAGGGAGAGGATAGTGTGTGTTAGAGGTGGGACCACTCGACCAACGTTTTGCACAAGTGTGCCAAGCATGTAAAACACTTTTTCTTTTTAATTTGCCATTGCAATGTGATCTAACTATTTGGAGATGTTGCTCCAACATTCATGGTGTTCTTTTTAACTTCAAATACAAAGGTTTTGAGTAAACTAGAATTTTGGAAATCCTGGTCAACTGAAACTGAAGCACGTATGCATGAAGAAAAAAAATCGCTTTGCAAAAAGTTTTAAACAAGTTGATTGTGTATTTTATTTGCACCAAAAATTGAAGTGTGGATTGTAAATTATTTAGTTTGATGCAAGAAAATGGAATTGTTGATTTTAAGCACCAAATAAAGTGTGTTTCCTAACTTGCAAGAAAACAAATGTTGTTTTGTTCAGTTTTAATGCACCAAAGAAACAAGTGATCCTAACTAGAAAGCAAGGGAAAGTTTGTTTGTTCAAGTTTTAAAACACCAAAATAAAGTTTTTGATTTTAAAAGGTGAGTTTTTAAACCTGCACAAACAACAACTAGTTAGTAAAATCCATATCTAAGGGGGGCTTCCACAAGCCTAAACATTTTCACTTTTTCAGTTACAAGGTCTTTTTTACAACATTCTGTTACAATAGCACTAGTCTGTGTTTGACCAAAAGTGCTATTTAACACAAATGCGCTAAAAGAAAAAGAAAGACAGAGAAGGCAAAAGCGCTTAAATAGGGTCAATAGTGCTAAAATAGGGTCAAAAGTGCTCAAACCATGTCAATAGCACAAAACTTGATACAATAGTGCTATTGTAAGAACAATAGCGCCAGAACAACAAGTATCAATAGTGCTATAATGTGATCAATAGCGCTAAAGCGCAACCTGTGTGACAATTTCAACATTCAAACATGTTATTGGTTAAAAAGAAAAATGATCTCTTGGGTGTTTGGATTCACGTTAGGTTCACCAAATGATGCTCTGCAAAATGGACAAGGTTAACAAATGAGAAACAACACAAGACATAAGAAATCGTTAGTGTTAATTAACCAAAAGCTAATCTAAACAGGCATATCAAAAGAGATACTAAGAACATGAAAGAATATTTAACTAAATAAGCAAATATGATGAGGAATCTCCAAATGCCTCATAACATGCTCTTGGCTCCTTCTCCTTTGTTCCTCTCCTCTCCAAGTTACAAAATAGTGTAGCTCTCAGGAGCTTTTTGCACTATGGATGCTTATGGAGGATTGAGATTTGAGTATTTTGCTCCAAATGTAAAATGAAAAGCTAAAATACTAGATGCTATTAAAATGATTGATTTTAACCAAAATAACAAGATATTAGTTTGGTATGCTAAATGCTCTCTAAAATGCCTATAGGTTAAATGCATACAAGTTTTCAGGATCTGGTGTTATGAAGAAATGGACTCTATTTATAGGAAAAATGGAGCAATGGATGGTTGAGATTGAGCAATCTCAACAAGGGTCAGGATTGAATGATTTTCAATCCATGTGAGGGCTTTCAACCCAATCCTAAGATGACAAGTGTCAATGTGAGATAGGTTGAGATGAGAGGGAATAAGCATTAAATGCTTGACATGACCTTGGGAGTTAAGGTCAAGGTTAGTTGAATGAATAAACTCTTTATTCAAAGAATAAAGCTTTTATCCAATGGATAAATTCTTGTACAAAGGCAAAAGGGATAACCATGGTCAAAGCAATAAATGCTTGAGAAGACATATGAGTGCAAGTTGAAATAACCATAAATGGTTATGTAAGAGCCATAAATGGTCATGTAAGAGCCATTAGTGGTCTTGGAAAACTTTAGAGGTTAAATTGTTGAACACACAAAGCATTAAATACTTTTCAAAGACTTTTGAAATCTTTGAGAAGTGACTCCATTTTTCTTAGGAATGTGGGATGGATTAGGCTAATTAGGAAGGGGTTAGAAGAATCTAGAAGGGAATTTAGGAATGCAAGTGGATTTGGTGGGTGAGGGAAAATAGGATTTTATTAAAATAAAAATTCATTTATTTCAATAAATGTGTGTAAGTTGCATTTGTAGGAAAATGCAAGTGGGGGGGAATAAATGATTTAAATAAATGTTTAATTTAATTTATTTAAAAGAGGAAAAGGGGGATTTAATTAAATAAATAGATTTTATTTATTTAATTGATTTGTGAACTTGGTTTAATGAATTAATTAAAATAAATTGAATAATTTATTTAATTAATAGAAGAATGTTTGGAGATGAATTAATTAAATATTAATTTAATTAACTGATGGCTAATGGTTTTTTAATCAAATAAATAGAAAATATTTATTTAATTAAGCTGGACAGATTTGTGTGACTACAACCGACATTAAGCATTAAGTTTTGGTTAAGTTAATTTTTGTTTGAATTTATTGGACAACTGATTCACCCCCCCCTCTTAGTTGTCTCTGAGACCTAACAAGGAGAATGGTGTCATGAAGAATGAAATGCAAGCCCTAACTATGAGGATGTCCAAGGAGATTGAAGACCGAAAGAAGATTGAAGAAAAATCTTGGTAAATCTCTAAAAGATAGATCTGAGGAATGCATTAGGCCGACACATGAGAATGATATGTTGAGAATTGAATTGGTGCAATCCCAAAATAATGAGTAGGAGTTGGAAATATTGATAATAGTCCTAAGAGGAGATCTAGATACTGCTAATGAATACAATATAAGTTTAAAGCCAGTTCTACAAAGCTTGATGAGCTATTAAAGGATCAAAGGTGCAAGGGAGACACTAAAGGTCTTGGAATTGAGCATGGAGAAAGCTCTGGTACTACAAATGAAGTTGAAGCAACCAGTCAGAAGGAGAATCTACCTATCAACCAGAACTAGAAATCACTAGTAAGGCAACCCAATGCACATAAATTCAATGGTAGATGTTTTGTTTGCAATAAATTTGGTCATATGGCAAGACATTGCAAAAATAGAGCAAATCAGGATAATAATGTAGTTCTTGGTCAATGTTCCAATTGTAAGAAGTATGGTCATAGGATAGAAGATTGTAGAATAAATGTGAGATGTCATACATGTGGACAGTTTTGACGTATGGCTAATCAATGGAGGCCAAGGAATGATCAAGTATACATCAAAGCAATTCAAAAAAATAATGTCACTTGCTATGTATGCAACAAAATAGGACATATTACTAAATTCTGCAGAAGCAAGAACAATCCGGTAGGAAATGATGAGAAAGGAAAATAGAAGGTTGAGGATATCAGAAAGGAGCATGAGAAGAAATGGGTTAGGAGATTTGAAGATCAACTGGCAGAGACAAACAACCTGGTTACTCAACCAATAAAGTAGAATATTCCTGCACCAATAGGAAACTCATCTAGTAACTAAGGCATTAGCCTTAGGGGGAGGCAAATTAATGATAGATCTTGCATTACCCCTAGTTGTAGTCTAAAATCTTGTTTCAAATCTTGGAGAAGTCAGTCTGAAGGTTTTCTAGTACTGAGATTATGGATTTTGAATCCGATATGATCTACCGGCAAGCATTTATGTCAATGTGAAACTAGGGTTTTCACAGAATAAAAAGGAAATGTAGGTTTATTTTTTATCTCACAGCATTCAGAGAAAAGAAGTGCGAGTTTAATAAAATTCAAGGTGATCAAAAGCATTTTCAAGTGAATTCTAGTGCATTTAGAGCAGATTTTCAAGAGCTTTCATCAGAGGTTGTGAGGTATTTTATCAGTTTTTGAGCTTTCTTTTGATTGAAATGGCTTATGGATCAATTCCTACTCTAGTAGGTGTGGCTACCCCTGTTGTTGTTGACATCAAGGATTGTCCACACCCGGTTTTCAAGCAATCTCCTCAAATTGTGAAAGTTGATGATTGAATTGATGCATTTTCTATGGTTCTAGACGAAGTTTTGTATGTTGAGGATGTCTGTGCATATATTCACTACACTTTGGAGGATTTAGGTTCTGCTGAAATCAAAATAATGTACATGACAAATCTGTTGGACAAGAATGGGTCGATGAAACTGGAATTCCAAATTCTGAAGGATCAAGGTTTCACAGACATTTTGGAGATGGCAGAATTCGAAGATGAAATGATCCGGTATGTGTTGAACAGTATCCACGGGGAACTTGTGTGGCTAGATCGGCCTTACAAAATCACTAGGGAGGCTATTCGTGCAATCACCAATTTGCCCCAAACTAGTCAGACTCCTAGAAAGAAGAAGATATCAAACAATGAGGTGGAGAAGTTAACCGGTGCCACTTTTGATAGCCAATCAATTAAGATAAGCGCTATCAAAGAGAAAGGTATTCAATTTGCAAGCAAGATAATTGATTACAAGGTAACCCAATCAAACTGGTTGAACTCTGTTTCCAGTTCATGCATTTACTGTGTTCATAAGATGGTCAAAGAAAATGATAAGTATGATCTCTGTCAATGGATGTGTGATGAGCAAATTTTAAACCTAGGGAAGATTAAGGGTGAGAAGAACGATGTTTTCCAATATGGCAACCTTGTTGTTTGCTTGATGCTCTTCTTTTTGAATGAGTTACCAGGATCTGGTAAAACATAATAGGCATTTGATATACCAGTAGGGAAACAAATCAAAGATTCTATAAGAGGTTTGGGATAGGACAAGGAGAGAGACTCATTTTATGAGGTTATTTCAAATCATTTCTGAAGGCAATGATGTTAATCTTAGAGGATGCGGTTAATACTGAGAGGGGGGTGAATGAGTATTAACAAAAAATTCAAATCTAAAATTAAACCGTATAAAACTTTCACCAAATCAAACATAAATCAACAATAAGATCATTTACCAATATCGGTATCTGCTAATAAACTTCTATTAAACTGATTTAACAATGATGCTCATTAAGTGTTCATTGACCATGCATAAACTAAAAGTAAATGAAATCAACACATCAAAAACATTCACCATATGAACACCTTGTTTTTCATGTGGAAACCCAAATAGGGAAAAACCACAGTGGGAATTGGTACTCACAAAAATTTTGCACTCTTTTGGAATGCATCCTGTTAGGAGCCTAGCCTGGTTAGGAGCTTACAAAGATTCCCTATTAGGAGCAGACCCTGTTAGGAGTCACCCAGTTAAGGGATTTACCTCAGCCCTATTAGGATCAAGCTCACAAGAGGATTTAGAACTCATATAACTAGTCACCTTGCTAGGACCTACCTGGTTAAGGGATTTTGTATGTTGCAACTATTAGGGAACAATAGTGAATGATCTAGATTTTACACTAAACTTCTTGCTTGATCAGATCCAATTATACTCCAAATCTACAACACTCTCTGGCAGATCTCACACACTCTGGTTTAGTTTCACACTCTTCTCAAAAACCACTGACATAACAAACATCAACTATACCAACATAAATAACTCTTACAACTAACTCAGAAACTAAACCCTAGATACATCAAGATTTTACAATATAGATCATCAAAGATCTTATAAGATCATCATACAAATTATTACAACCTTTTACAAGATAATATCAACCATTGAGTGATCATAACTCATCACAACAACTTGATCTGATACAAAGTCAAACCCTTAGAACACTCTTCTAAGCACTTCGTTGTTTCCCAAGAAATTCCATCTTCAAACGTGCCAAAACAACAATTCAAATTTCCACACGGGTTGTGCCACATCACTTCCAACATTTGAAATTGACGTAGATCACCGGCAAACCAAAAATCATTACCAATTAAGAGAATTATTTACTAGTCCTTAAACCCTTCTTAAACCCTAGCAAAAACTCAACATAAATCATAAACATGACTTTCGGTTGTTAAAACATGGTGCGGTTCTAGTTAGACACATGTTACAATGATATAAACTCACATTACGAACTGCAATACTTCAATTATCACCAATTGCTAGATCCAATCAAAACATTTCCTTGTTTACTAGTTAAGGTCCTAATTCCTAATTTCTTGTTTCATTAATAGTAAGCAATTTCTGGTAGACCAAAAAGACTTAGACAACACAAATAATTGATCAATGTCATCCAATCATGCAATATCAATCTCTTCATCACAACTCAACTCTATCATCATAAACAATCCTTGACCAGTTCATTCAACATTCTTCATCTATATCAGTTATGCCAATCATGCCAACATACTCCCCCTTTGGAATTGATGACAACACCAACATAAAAACCAACATTCTCAACTCATACTGCTCTACTTTTTTATGGAACTTTCTTCTCTACTGCACCTCATCTGTTGGTTTCGATTCATCTCCATTTTTTCTCAATCACAATTCTTCTCCCATGTTTGATCATATTCTTCTCCCCCTTTCTAATAGTTTTCTTTTCTTCCTCATGCTATTATATTTCTTCTCCCCCTTTGACAACAATGCCAAAGGTGCATTTGAATCACTGGTCTTCAAATTTGTTGCTATTGGTTTCAACATTTCTGCAAATCACATCTAAGTTGCTCCCCCTATGGAGTAGCCTACATCCTATCAATCGATAGTGAAGAATAATCATTAAGTCCATCAGATTGATGCATCACATGCATCCTAGTTCTTCTTTTGTAGGGGTCTAGCCCCTGATTTACCTCTGAGGTACTCAAAGGTAGTCTTTGGCAATGGTTTAGTGAAAATGTCTACTAGCTGCTCTTTGCTTGTCACATACTACATTCTGACTTGTTTTTCATGTACTCTCTCCCTCACAAAGTGACATTTTAATTCTATGTGCTTAGTTCTTGCATGTAACACAAGATTTTTTGAGATATTAATTGAACTAGTATTGTCACAATAAATAGTTACTAGTTCAGACATATCAAATTTAAATCCTTCTAGCACATGTCTCATCCAGATTGCATGTATGCAATTCATTGATGTTGCAACATACTCTACCTTTGTTGTTGATTGAGAAACACAAGTTTGCTTCTTGCTTTTCCAAGCAGCCAATCTACCTCCAAGAAGAAAATCTCCACCGGTAGTGCTTTTTCGGTCATCAACATTGCTTTCCCAATCTGCATCATTAAACACATTGAAAGAAAAATCTCCTTTATAAGGATACCATAAACCATAATCTACTGTGCCTTTTAGGTACCAGAATATCCTTTTCACTACTACCAAGAGAGTCTCCTTGGGATCCTTCCGAAATCTAGCAATCAATCTGACAACATGTGCAATATCAGGCCTACTATGACCAACATAATGCAATTTACCAATCATTGACCTACATTCCTTCTCATCAATAGATGGTGAATCATCTTGTTTAGATATTTTGCAGCTTGTCACCATCGGAGTACCAACTAGTTTACAATCCTCCATGCCAAATGTTTTCAATACCTCTTTAACATACTTACTCTAACAGATAAATATTCCACCATCTAGTTGCTGGACCTGCAACCCAATGAAAAACTTAATCTCACCAATAAGAGAGATCTTAAATTATTTCTTCATCTCCTTACCAAAAGCCATACATAAATCATCTTCACCACCAAAGATTATATCATCCACAAAAAATTTATCTATCAACATTTTGTCTCCATCAGGCTTAAGATATATGTTATTGTCCTATTTTGTATGCTGGAATCCTATATTGATTAGGTGTGCATGTAATCTTTCATACAATGCTCTCAGTGCCTTCTTTAACCCATATAGTACCTTATGAAACATTCAAACCATATCTTTATCTTTAGACAAAGCAAATCCATCTGATTTTTCTATGTAAAATTCTTCCTCAAGGATGCCATTAAGAAAAGCCGATTTAACATCTATTTGGTAGACTTTAAATCCTTTAAATGCAGCATATGCTAGTAGCATTCTTACACCTTCTCATCTGGCTATCGGTACAAAGGTTTCACGATAATCTTCTCCTTCTTCTTGTGCATAGCCTTTGTGGTGCAGAAGCACCTAAGGGTTGAAATTCCCTTAACCAATTTTGGCTTGTGAGTCCTTCCAGTGGTCATGTAAATACATAAGGTTTGGCTCTAGTCCATTTGTATGGTTGTTTAATTGCAGTTTTTGAAATTTTTCTTATCAGCAAGAACTACCCCGATCAGAAAGTCTTACCTCGATGAGGTTGCCAGAGTATGGAGTGGTTGTATCAGGTATTGGTAGGAGTGGTTAACACTTACCCCGATGACCTGATAAGTCGTCAGTGCTTGAAGTATTGTTATCGAGTATCGAGGGGAGTAGTTTCAAGTTACCCCGACGACCCAATGAGAAATCATAGGCATAGAGTGGAGCCATTGGGTATTGGGAGGAGCTATTTCATGTTACCCCAATGACCTGATGAGTAATCATTGGAATTGGAACACACTTGATGGGTGGTGTTATCATAGATCAGTAAGAGGTGTTTTGCACTACACCGATGACCCGACGGGACCGCCTCACTTGCTAAGTTGCCATCGGCCATCAGAAGTTGGGTTTTGAAGTCTTCCCAATGCCTTGATGGAAAATGTGAAGCGATGTGTGTTGTCATCAACCATCAGAATCTCCATTTTGATATTACATCGATGACCCAATAAGAAGTGTGGAGCATGAAAAGTTATCATTGGCCATCGAAAGTTAGGATTTGTTGTTACATCGATGACCTGATGGAACCTATGAAACAGTTGCAAATGGAAACCATTGGTAATAAGATCTATCTCATCCAATAGGAGGAGTTCACAACAGAGGATGAAATGTATAAAAAGACCCAACAGGCATTTGTAAGAGGTTGATCGTTGATTGTTGATTGCCTCGGAGAACACATTTATTTTTCTGAATAGCAATAGAGAAGTCCATTTTCTGGTTTCCAATCAAAGTCTAAATTCTATTTGTGAACTGCAATAATGTGTTAGAAACTTTAAGTTCATGTGTGTTGTTAATGTAAATGCTTCTTTTCTCTATTTTGTGAGTTTCTGGTTTGAACCCATGTATAAGCTCAGGATCTATAAATAAAGCTTTCCAGTTCTATTTTTGTTCCCTGTTCGCAATAATCATATGGCTCTAACTTGAAACTCCACATGATCATTGGAGATTGTCAAGCAGACCCAAATATGTACAGTAGGTTTTTATTTGTAAGAGTCCAGGAGATGGCATTAGCTATTCCTACAAACTGACCCTAGGTGAGCTTGGTGATAGTTCGGCTAGGTGTTAGTAACTTGAAGGAGATAACTTGCAAGGGGAGGAATCTGCTAAGAACTAGAAGAAGATCCAAAAGGCTAAAAGCCTGAAACCAAGACATTGTGTATCCAAAAGGAGAAAGTTTGCTAAACCAAACAAGATGGGTGATTTTGCAAAGAGAGAATGAACGTGCATGTCCTACACCCCTGCAAGGATATAGTGAGCAAGCTTACTTTGTCAGCTTGAGGAAGGTAAGATAAGCTAAAAAATGGTAGGGGAGTACATAGAAAAGACTATGGGCCCTAAGAGAGAATAGGATTATACCACCAAATATTTCCAGTTGGTGGGAAATTAGGACTCTCCCTATCACTTTGCATACCAACTTTTCTTTATTCCTCACAACCTTTCCTTCTTCATTTAACTTGTTTCTAAAGACCCATTTAGTGCCAATCACATTCTTGTCTTCCAATCTAAGAACAAGTGTCCATGTTTTGTTTTTCTCTATCTGATCCAATTCCTCATTCATAGTATTAATCCAATCATCATCCTTTAATGCCTCTCTCATTGTTTTAGGCTCAATAGTTGAAATCAGATAGGAGTTTCCTCTAATTTTCCTCCTTGTTTGTACACTAGCATTTTTATCTCCAATTATTTGGTCTACTAAATGATTCAGTCTGACATACCTTGGAATAACTAGTTTTGGTGTTGTGCCTTCTGCTTCATGTTCTTCATCTTGTTCATCCCCTTCTTCATTTACTGATTGAGCACCTATTTCAATATTTACCTGCTCAACATTCTTTTGCATTTCTGATTCAATAAACACAAGTCTTTCTTCATCTTTCTTAGGCTCAAATTTGCTAGTCTCATCAGATTCTCAAAGAGTTCATCCACCTTCACATTTGCACTCTCAATGATCTTCTTATTTCTCTTGTTATAACATTTGAGAGCCTTACTCTTTGTAGGATAGACAAGAAAAATACCTTCATCACACTTAGCATCAAACTTTTCAGTGTAATCATCTCTCTTAATGAAATATTTACTCCCAATTTTTTTGAAATAACTTACATTAGGAGTCTTTCCATGCCATAATTCATAGTGTGTTTTGTTGTTACCTTTCTTGACAAGTGCCCGGTTCAAAGTATAAACAACAATACTAACTACTTCTCTCCAAAACATTTTTGGTACTTCACCTTGAATCAATACGGTTCTAATGGCTTCAACAATTGTTCTATTCATTCTCTCTACTAACCCATTCTATTGTGGAGTTCTAGGGGTTGACATATGCCGCTTGATTCCCTGTTCATCATAGAACTTCACAAATTCATCAAAAGTAAATTCTCCTCCCCAGTCAGATCTCAAACATTTCAAATTCTTCCTGGTTTCTTTCTCAACTAAATCTTTAAATGCTTTGAATTTAATAAAAGCCTCAGACTTTTCTCTTAGAAAAGTTACCCACATCATCTTGGAAAAATTATCAGTGAAAATCATGAAATATCTATCACCAAAATAGCTCTTAGTTCTCATAGGACCACAAAGATCAGTGTGAACCAAATCTAGGATATTCTCTAAAGAGAAATATTTACTCTTAAAAGATATAGAATTCATCTGACCCATCTGACAATCCTTGCATAACACATTGTCTAGTTTCACAAGCTGGGGAAAATCTCTTACAATACTTGATTTACTAACCTTTATCAAATTGTCAAAATTCACATGACAATATATCTTCTGCCACAACTAGCTATCTTCAATCTTTGCCACCAAATAATTATTCACATTAGTATTTAGATGAAAAAGATTACCTCTTGTCTACTTTCCAGTAGCAATCAATTCTCCTTTGTTTCCAAGAATCTTTCACACTCCACTTTTGAATTCAAGTAGATATCCCTTATCATTAAGCTATCCAAACTCAAAAGTTTATGTTTTAGTCCATTAACCCAAAATACATCATTTGCATTACTCTTTCCATTTAATGAAATAGATCCTTTACCTTCAACCATGCAGGGAGAGTTATTACCAAACCTTACAACACCTCCATCAAATTCTTCAAGGGATATGAACTTACTTTTTTCACCGGTCATGTGGTGTGAGAAACCACTATATATTATCTATTCCTCACTACTATCCAAGTGAAACACTAATGCCTTTTCATCAGTCAGATCTTCCTTCATAGAAACAAACACTATCTCCTCATTGTCATATTCTTTTGATTCTTCATCATTTACCCCTTCATCAACTGCAACATAACATTTCTTTTTGCCTTTTCTTTTGAATTTCTTAAATTTCTCTTTCTTATCTGTATTAGGGCAATTAGCAACAATGTGACCAATTTTATTACAAGAGAAACACTTCAAAGGTAACTTACCTTTATACTTACTGATTCCTCTAGGCAATATTTTAGCCAATAATGCCTCAAGTTTCATCAGATGATCTTCATCATCACCATCTCCTCTGCTACCACCATGACTAGACCTATAGTCATGATTGTGACAAATATCCTTTCCTTTTCTTATAGATATACCAGTTATAGAAGCCTTAAAAGAAGATTCATATGACTTAGAAACACTATTATCAAATCTATTTAATTCAAATGCAATCAAATTTCCAATAAGAGAATCAATAGTGATATTATCTTTAGAAATAGATCTCAATTCTTGAATTGTAGAAACTCTGATAGAATATTGTGGTAAGAGAGTTCTGAGCATCTTACTAACAATAGTATCTTCATCCATTTTACCTCCAACACTCTTAATACCACCTACAACTTACTTAATCCTTTGTCCATATTGTGCTATGTTCTCACCATCAACCATCATCATGTTATCAAATTTACCTCTTAGAATTTCTTCCTTTTCCCTTTGTACATGTACATCTCCTCCATAAATTAATTTAAATTTCTCCCATACTTCATTTGCAGTCTCTAATCCATGAACATCAATATATTCTGAGTCAGACAAAGTACTTGCAATTGCTTCAAATTCTTGGATATTTTCTTGTTGTTCTTTAAGTTCATCTGGTGTCAACAGGCTGGTAGTAGGAGCAACATACTTGGTTACTACATGATTCTAATACTGTGCACCCATTCCTTTAATGTAGATCTTCATCTGATCACTCCATATCTAGTAGTTGTCCTTGGTAAACTTGGGACCCTCCTTCTTCATCATCTTTCTTCAGGATCTTTCCCTCAAGTTGTTAGGCTTTCTACACACAGAGGACCAAAGCTCTGATACCAATTGTTAATCTTAGAGGATCCGGTTAATACTGGGAGGGGGGGGTGAATCAGTATTAACAACAAATTCAAATCTTAAATTCAACCTTATAAAAATTTCACCAAATCAAACAAAAATCAACAATAAGATCATTTACCAGTACCAGTATCTACTAATAAACATTTGTTAAACTGATTTAACAATGCTACTCATTAAGTGTTCATTAACCATGCATAAACTGAAAGTAAATTAAATCAACACATCAAAAACATTCACCATATGAACACCTTATTTTTCACATGGAAACCCAAATAGGGAAAAAACACGGTGGGAATTGGTACCCACAAGAATTTTTCACTCTTTTGGAATGCCCCCTATTAGGAGCGTAGCCCGGTTAGGAGCTTACAAAGATGCCTTGTTAGGAGTAGACCTTGTTAGGAGTCACCCAGTTAAGGGATTTACCTCAGCCCTATTAGGAGATTTGACCTATTAGGATCAACCTCGCAAGAGGATTTAGAACTCAGATATTGAGTCACCCTATTAGGACCTACCCGGTTAAGGGATTTTATCTACTACAATTGTTAGGGAAAAATAGTGAATGATCTAGATTTTGTACTAAACTACTTGCTTGATGAGATCCAATTATACTCCAAATCTGCAACACTCTTTGGCAGATCTCACACACTCTAGTTCGGCTTTACACTCTTCTAAAAAACTACCAACACAACAAACATCAACTATACTAACATAAATAACTTTTACAACTAGGTCAACAACTAAACCCTAGATACATTAAGATTTTACAATATAGAGCATCAAAGATCTTATTACATCATCATACAAATCATTACAACCTTTTACAAGACAATATCAACCATTGAGTGAAAATAACTCATCACAACAACTCGATCTAATACAAAGTCAAACCCTTAGAACACTCTTCTCAGTGCTTCGCTATTTCCCAAGAAATTCCATCATCAAACATGTCAAAAAAGAAATTCAAATTTCCACACGAGTTGTGCCACATCACGTCCAACATTTGAATGTGATATATATCACTACCAAACCAAAAATCATTACCGGTTAAGAGAATTCTTTATCAGTCCTTAAACCCTAGCAAAAACTCAATAGAAATCATAAACATGACTTTTGGTTGTCAAAACATGATGTAGTTCTAGTCAGATACATGTTACAAGGATACAAACTTACATTCCAAACTACAATACTTTAATCATCACCAATCACCAAATCCAATCAAAACATTTCCTTGTTTACTAGTTAAGGTCCTAATTCCCAATTTCCTGTTTCATTAACGGTAAGTAATTTTTTGTAGACCAAAATATTGGCCATTTGGACGAATTGATTATGTTTTGTCATTGATGACAACACCAGCTATTTTGTTTTCTTTACTAGTACCCTTGTGGTCCCGGTAGGTTGTTTGGTTTCTGGTTGGATTAGATCCGGTATGATCCAGTATGCTCTGGTATGTTTGGGTTATGGAATTGGCTTATTCATGCTATTGAGATTCAAGTTCAATTAGTTGGTCTTGTTCTGGTGACTAGATACTATCCTGTTTGCTAGAAAGCTTGGTTTGTGGTTTTGGCGAGGGTTTCACCTGCAGAGCTTTGATGAAGATCCCTGATGAATTACATAAGTGGTGTTGATGTGGCTTCTGGTATGGATTTGGGATACTGATGATGATCATTTTTTGAGATTTGGTTGATTGGGATCACTTCCTAAGCATGTATGGACCTAATTTGGGTCCCAGTTTATCTAGGTTATGGACCAGAATTATATAACTTGTGGATTGGACTTCTCGATGTGTTTCTGGGATGTATTATGAGTTGGATATTATTTGTTTGGTCTCAGGCTGACATTTTTTGTAATTATGTAATTGTTTTATTGTTTAGTGGCTGACCTTATTGTTTGTGGTCGAGGGTTTGTATATATATGATGTAAGATCTCATTGTAGATCATATGGGAGAGATGTGTGAGAATGTCTATGGGTGAATAATGTAATAATCATTCAGGCAGAGGATTTGATCGATCATTGGTGATCGAGTTGGGTTTATCTAAGAGGATTTAGTCCTCTAGTATTGAGCTTAACCAGAACTATACTCGGGCATAGGAGATGCTATCTTTGTAGTTCATTCTTTCTTTTGAATTGTAGTCTGGATTTCTATGTAGTTAGTGAGACTCCTTTTATGATGACCAGTGCGCTCTAGGTTGTTGGCATTTCTGCAAGTGTAGGCCCCTCAATTGTAATTCACATACTTACTACAAAAGTATTATCTAACTATGGGTAAGCTTCCCACCATGGTTTTTCCCTTTACTGGGTTTTCCATGTACAAATCTTTGTGTCATTTGGATGGTATTTACTCTCTGATTGTTGTTTATGCTTAATTGGTTTATCTGCTATTTAGATATTTGGATGCATTCTAGTATTGATCATTTGGGTTCTAGTATTGAATTTTTAAATTGCTAAATATTCCGATAATCTGAGACAACTGATTCATCCCCCCCCCCCTCTTAGTTGTCTTTCAATTATTTGAATTATCTAACAATTGGTACCAGATCTCTAGTCCTCTCTGTAGAAGATTAACCACTTGAGGGAGATCCTATGGCAACTAACAGTTCAAGTTCATCTGGTTCATCTGCTGCTATCTTTCAGAGAGAAATTCCTAGTCTTGATGGAGCAAATTATAGAGTATGGGAGATTCAGATGGAGACTCATCTAAGATGTCTCATCAAGGAAATTTGGGAGATCACACTGAAAAGTGTTACACCTTATAATCTAGCACCTGGCAATCCTCCTCTAGCAAACCTAGATAAGGAGCTTGATAATGACTGTAGAGCAAGAGAAGCCCTCTTGTGTGCACTTTCTGATCAACAAATAATGGGATTAACTAAGAAATCAACTGCAAAGGCTATATGGGACAAGTTGGAGACTCTTAATGAAGGTGACCCTACTTTTAAGATTTCTAAACTTGATGGTTACTAGGTGAGATATGAGAACCTGAAGATGGAAGAAGATGAAAGGATTACTACATTCATGGAAAGGGTAAATGAGATTGTTATGGGAATTCAATGTTGTGGTGGAACTCTGAGTGAAGATGAAATTGTTTCTATAGTTCTAAGAGCTTTTCCACCGGCTTACAAGATGAAGGCTACTACAATTAATGAGTTGAGAACAATGGCTAATACTTATATCAATAGAGATACCTTGGTTGGGAAATTATCTTCTTTTGAGCTTGAATAATTTGGACCTTCTGGAGTGGTGAAGTTAGAACCTTCTTTTCATGCATCATCAACTGGCAAGCAAGATTAGAAAGCTTTATATGCAAAGGAATTGGATGATATGAAGAGAGAAGATGAATAATTTGAGTAACTTGAAGTCCTATTTGCTAGAAGAGTGCCTAAAGGACTGGTAGGAAGTAAGTATGAAGGAAAAGCACCTTTTAAATGTTTTGCATGTAATAAGATAGGTCATTTTGCATCTAGATGTCCTGAAAGGAATTCAAGATTTGAAAAGAGAGCTAGAAGATCTTTTAATCCTAACCCTAAATATCAGAACATGCATAAGTATAGGAAAAATAGAGACAAATCATGCTACATAGCAGATAAGGAAGGTGTGACTGATTCTGATAATGAACCAATGCCTGACTCTGCTAGTGGTTCTGACAATGGAAAGGAATGGGTGTTCTTGGCTATCAAGGAAGATGTTTCAGCACTAGATGAGAGTGTATCGGAAGAGAAGGCACTTGCTGCTAAAATTGAAGATAAGGATGAATGGGTAATTGACACTGGATGTTCACACCATATGACTGGAGATAAAAATAAGTTTTTATCTTTGCAAGAATGGCGGTCTAGTTAGATTTGGAGATGACAAGGCATGTATGATCAAAGGAAAAGGAAATATATCTTTGGATGGTAAGCACAATACTAATAATTTTTATTATGTTGAAGGTTTAAGGCATAATCTTTTGAGTGTAGGACAATTGGTGGAAAGGGATTTCAGTTACAATTCAAGGATGGAAAATGCAAAATCATTAACAGATCTGGATTGAAGATTGCAACTAGTACTCAGACAAAAGGTAATATATTTCATTTGAATTCTAGTGAGAAGACATGTTTGATTACACAAATTGATGAAATTTGGTTATGGCATTGTTGCCCCCATATTGGTATACCTAAAATTTGAACTTCAAATTGGTCCCAATTTTGAATGAAGGCCCAAATATGTGTCTATGTGTAATAAGTGAGCACATGATCCAAGATCATTGCCAATCAAAATATGAGAAATGGATGAATTTTGAAAATTACCAATAATTGAGGGAAATAATTTGATAGACATATCCTTAGCATCATTTTGTGTCATGTGGCCAATTTTCGCCTGAACCCAGTTCATATTTTACTATATAATAAACCTTCAAATTTTGGTGTCCATTGCCCAAAACTGATTAAAATCTCTCATTTTAGGATTCTTCATGAGGAGTAAATAATTTTTTTGGCTCGTTTCCCTACCATCAACATGTGTTTCAAATTTTATAACCTAACTCTCTACCATTTGGAAGATATGGTCACTTTTTCTCAAGCCTGAGAATTAAATTTAAAATATTTATATTATTTTTTTAAAATAAATAATTTAATATTTTAAATTATTTTAATATTTGAGGTCATATAAGGAGGTATAGGTTGTCTAAAAATGTATTCTCCATTTCTCCTCTATTTCGCCTCCATGGTCGATGGTTTTTGAGGTCGAGGTCATTGTATTTTTAAGAAATGGTTAAAGATGCTCCATTTTCGAGCATTTTTAACCCATATTCATAACCTCAAAAAGAAAAAAGGTTAAGAATGCTCCCAAATGGAGCATCTCTAACCTTATTTCCTAACCTTTTGTGGACCCACTTTGTCGAGAAGGCTAGAAATGTTTCATTCTAGAGCATTCTTAACCTCCTCCATAAGAGTTATTTTAAAAAAAACAAATGCTTCAAATAACAATATGGACATTCATCAAGGCATTAAATAATGGAGGGAGTTAATTGCAGTTGCCTAGGAGACATGCATGCTAAGAGTGGAAACAAGACTACATCACAATTCTGCACTGGTAGACATAACTGCACTGCACATTATGGAAGCATAGACATGTCGTGAGTTGTTAAAACGTATACAAAGTGTGGAAGGTGTAGCCAAGTCAAGTGGACTAGCTGACAGAACGTTTCAAAGATATGATTGTATTTTTATAAAGACTTTAAAAACTCCCAAGCAACAACAAATTTCCAGATTGAAGCAAATGTACATGCAAAGTGTGGAACCATACTCAAGGCACGCGAATCATTTGTAGAATGACTTAAAGGGATTTCATTAGAAAGAATGAAAGGAAATGACTGCAAAATGTGTGTAATATGTGTTTTGTTAGGAAGATGTCAAAATTTTGATTAATGAAGCACTCTACAATATATCCTAACAATGTAAGCTACCGATTCAATCACCTTTGTTGTGCATGGGGAGAGATGTGTATCCATTATTTGTTGAGAGAAGTTTGTGTCAAATTTAATAATTTGAGATGCCTTTGTTCATATGTATACAAAGTGTAAGAATGTAGAGGACATATCGTATATGTCATCGAGTTGCATGTGATGACCTTAGAGGGCCATGTTTACAACTATATGTGGCCAAGTCTTTAATTCAGCTTCTTTGTTGTGTCACAGAGTTTGAATGGAAATTGAAGAGTTGATAATGGTTTACCGAAAATGGTAACAAAGATTATGAATTATGAAGAACTTTCTAAATGTTGATGAAAGGAAAATCATGAAGCACTATCTCGAAGGAGTTGTAAATGACACCTAAAGTGCCAATCAAAATATAATGGCTATGGTTTTAGACAATTAATAATCTATGTTAGTCAACAAATGACTCACAAATTAATGTGCAAAGGATGAGGAGTTTTTGTAATTCAAATCTTGAAAAAGGGAATGATTATCAGTTTTCATGGAGGAAAAGATTTGCTAAGAAAATGTAGTCAAAATGCATGATTTATGGATTGAAAGAAGGCATAATAGTCATTCTAATAGAACAATTATTTTATCTTTCCTTTAGAGTCATGGGTTTTCAATTACCTTTGTGTAAAAGTGACCTGTGTTATTTATTAGTAATAAAGTTAGGAAATAAGCTTTATTTGTGCAAAAGTCGAGAAAAGTCAAAAGTAAAATAAAGTTTATTTCATATTCTCATATTTGCAAAGGTGGTTATTAAGTGATAAGAAAGTAGTTACAAATTAGTTATCAAGGAAATGCCTTTAAATACATGGCTATTTGTAATAACAGGGAGACTCTTACAGAGGGGGAAAACTCTATAGAATTTTGTAGAGGAACTAAGCGAGAACTTTTGATGTTCATACCTTTGTACTAAGGGGTTTTTGAACTTGTATATTTTCAAAAATAATAATGAAGAATGTATTGAGTTCGTGTGTCTTAAATGTATTCATGAGTTATTGTTACTAATTTCTCGTATGTTGAATTAGTAATCCCTTTATGTATTGGCAAAATCTATTGATGAAACACATCATTTCATGGTATCTTGACTTGCATGTGCTAGTACAACCTATCTCTTCATGTGTTGAGGTTTATACCCCCTTTTTGTAATTGTTATGATTTATGGAATCCTACTTGGTATTTGTATGTCTTCTAGTAGGGTTTCTATTGTTAATCTTGGTTTAAGTTCTATGTTTTCTCCCTTGTGTACTTTCAGGTTAAAAGTACACAAAAATCCTAAATATCCCTATCATATGAGGGAACTACCCCTCTCAAACGTAGAGGAAGATTGTGGTTTCACTCCAATCTCTCCAAATGTTGGAACATTTGTCACTGCTCATCAGGAAAATAGGGTCAGTTTCAAATAAATGATCGCAGTGACAAATCGGTTTACCAACAGGCTTAAAAGGTTGTGTCATGTAAATTTTGATTGCATTGTGAAGGTCAGTTCAACTAAGGCAATGAGAGATATACCTAAGATTGTGAAGCCCTATAATCCGGTATGTAGGGAATGTCAAATGGGAAAATAGGTCAAAACCTCTTTTAAGAGTATACAAGATAAATCCAATGATGTTCTTGATCTTATTCATATTGATTTGTGTGGCTCTTTTAGAGTTAAAAGTTTTCAAGGTGATAGATATTTTATGCTAATCATTGAAGATTATTCTAGAATGATGTGGGTTACTTTTCTAAGGGAGGAATCTGAGGGTTTTGAAAAGTTTAAAATCTTTAAAGATAAAGTTGAGATAGAGACATGATTGAAGATTAAATGCTTAAGGTTAGATCATGGTGGAGAATTCACATCCGATGAGTTGAACAACTTTTTTGAGAGGCATGGTATAAGAAGACAATTTTCTGATCCTCAGACACCTCAATAGAATGGAGTTGTGGAAAGGAAGATCAAAACTATCTTGGATGTTGCTAGAACTATGATTATGGAAGCTAATCTACCTCATATCTACTAGAGAGAATCAGTGAGTACAATGGTCTATACATTCAACAGAGTACATATCAAAGGAGAAACTAGTAAGACACCTTATGATCTATGGTTTGGAAATACACCTACAGTTAAGTATTTCAGAATCTTTGGTAGTAAATGTTATATCAGAAGAGATGATATCATTGGTAAATTTGATCCTAGATGTGATGAAGGAATATTTCTTGGTTATTCTAATGAAAGAAAATCATATAGATGTTATATCAAGAGATTGCAGAGAATTATGGAGAGCACTAATGTCAAGGTGGATGACCTGAATAGAAGTCAAATCAGAGTTTATGAGCAAGAACCGGTAGTGGAAATGATCATAACTGAATAGGTAACACCTTTAATGGAATAGGATGTTGAACTAGTTATTCTGACAATATCAGAAAATTCAACAGTAACTAAAGAATAGGAAAGAGGAACAGAGAATCAGAAGACTCCTAGGTATGTGAGGCTGAATCATTTAGAAGATCAGATCATTGGAGATAAGAACAATGGAGTGATGACAAGAAAGAGATTGGAATTTGTAGTTTCATAAAATTGTGACCCTCACAATTTTAGAACACATTAGGGTCCTCACGCACGTGACATCAAATCCCTAGCTTGATCGGAGACCGGAGGCTACTCAAAACCCTAAAAACTGCATTTTCCTTGCTCCCCACATCACCCTGTTGATGTTTGTCTTGCACAAAAGGGTAGGCTAAGGGCGTGGCGCCCTTGTCCCTACCCCATTTTGGGGAAAGACCCTTCCTAGTCCTACATTGGAGGCTACACTATGAGTGGGAAATCTCTCCCGATGTTGGCCCGTGATGAAAATCAGTTTCAAAACCCTAATTGACAAGTATAAATGTTGCATTTACCCTCTCATTTTCATAAGTTGGGATACATGAGATTACACATTCAAGATCAAGCATTCAAGTACATTCCTTTCAAGCATTGAGCATTTCAAGTCTCCCTTCAAGGCTAGGTGTTGCACTCAAGTCAAGGATTCAACCATTGAAGAGGAGATCATTTCCAACATTCAACTTCATACAAGCAATTCTATCAACATTTCTATCACAACCTCCCTTGAGGTGATTTATACTTTAGTCTTTAATTTATATTTACTTGCAAGTACTTTCTTTCATTACTTGGTTAATTCCAAAACTAGGGTTTGACCTAAAGGAAAACCCCCAATCCCAACCCCTTTTCCTCTCTTTTTTGTGTATAGGTTGTAGGTGTGCAGTTGTACTTTCATATTTGGACTCCATTTGTAGAGGTGGGAAAACCCTTTTCATTTCACAGATTTTTTGGAGGACCGTGTACATTCCCGCCATGGTCCAGGCAACTTTCTCTCAAATTCGCAGGGTGACTTCGTCTTGACATTTCATTGATAGATCCAGGTGCACAACTTCATCCCATATCCTGATCTTGAGTTATAATCACTTCTTTCTCACTTTTGTACTTAGTTTCAATACACAATTTAATCAATTCATTTTCATCCAAAGAAGAGGGGATCAATTCATCATTCTCACTTCATTCATAATTCAATCTTTTTCCTTGGAGGTTGAATCTAGTGAATTCTTCCTCCCCTCTTCTAATGTAATGGGTGAAAAGTGTTTGAAAGGAAATCTGTAGTGAAACTCTCATCTCTCTTTGGAGGGAAAGGGTGGCTTTCCTCTTGATCTCTCTTTCACATAACCTTTTTCCACCATTACATTTTGGTGAACCCAACTTCTTGCATGCTTTCCTTCAAACAAAATTGCATATTTTCATTTACAAGTTTAATTTTTCTACAAACTTAGTGGTTAAATCATTCAAAACCCTAGTTTTTAAAATTGAAATTGAACTTGTGGTTTGTAAAAAAAATTCTTGTTATCTTAGATCTGAAAATTGCTTTACTCTTAAATTCAATTTCCTTTTTGTCTTGTTCAATTTGCAAAATCAAATTTACAAAATTAAGTGGTTAATTGTTAAAACCCTAATTTTCAAAAATCATCTTGAACTTGTGCAAAAATTGGATTTTCATTTTCATATTTGTGACTATTTTTAGACTTGTCTTCATTCCTACAATTCAAATTTTCAATTTCCCTCCTTTTCGCAAAATTCAAATTTCAAAAATTAAGTGGTTAGGTCATAAAACCCTAGTTTTCAAATTTAATTGGATTTTGTGCAAAATTTCAATCAATTTCATTCAAATTCAGATTTCTAAACATTTGCTAAGGTGTCCCTATCCATTAGGTTTGACCTTTTTCAAATTTGCAATTCAATTCCTTTTTTTCTTCAAAACCCTAATAGGGTCCTATTTTCACATTTGAACCTTCATTTTATCTGTCTATGGATCGTAAAATTAATCAATTTTGGGGGGTTAGCTTTTAAGTCATTGTAATATTTGTCCCTGAAAATTTCAAAAAAGTTGGTTGGACCATGTGCATTCCCGCCATGGTCCTCGACTTTTTTCTTGAAATTTTAGGAGACTATTATGACTGTATTTAATAGCCTAAATCTAGAAGATTGGTCAATTTTGTCAATTTTTGATCCCTCTAGAATTGAAAATACTTCTAAAATTCAACATTTCAAATTTGAAGACAATTTTTAAAATTTAAGAGGTTAATTTTAATTTGCCCTAATTTTAAAAATTATGTTAATTTTAAAATTAAGTGGTATCCCCTTGGCCCTAATTTTGAAATTCCAATTTCCTTTACTTTATTACAAAAATTATTTTTGGGAATTGTGTCTTTTTTCTTTCTCAAACAAAGTTCAAATTGTTTAATCATTATTTGCTTAAATTATACATTACTCAATTTTGTAAGCTTTGTTCATATCATTCAAATTTCAAAATTCAAAATTTCCCTCTAGTGCATGAGTTTTACCACTATTAGTCCTACCTACACTATCCCCATTAGATGAAGCATTATAATTAAGGCCTTCAAAGGTTTAATTACCAAGGAGATGGAGCCTAATTTGGGTGACTTATTTAATGAGGATCATGTTAATTCTTCCCATCCTAATCATGTGCCTATTTATCCCATTGATGAATCCTATGATGAAGAAGAATCTCTGACTAGAGTCTCTATAGATCAACTTTCAAAATTGGACAATCCATTTGGTAACTTTCAACAATGGATGTCTCAAGAGTATCCTAATAGTGAGGCTCTTCCATTAATTGAAGGCCTTAAACGCATGATTCAAAGTGATAAGAATGGGATTGATATATTGTGTGGCATTGCACATATTGTTGATTCTAATGTCATGCCTATCAAGAGTTGTGCCGAAACCCTAGGTTATTCACATCCTTCAACGCAAGTCAACCCTTCTATTCCTTTGACTACTCCTATGACTAGTGTTCCTACTTTCACTTCCAACATCATGGCTACTTCAACTCAAAATATCATTCCTACAACAATTAGTCATGGGGGAATTCCCTCTTCTTCATTCAATCCTCCATCTTTACCTATGTCTTCAATAAGTATTCCTATCAATCCTCAACCAATTAATGTGACACAAGGGGGAAATTCCTTCAATATCTTTGTTCCTCCTTTAAGTGTCCCATTTCCCACCCAATCATCTCATATGCCTACTTATCATAATGTTACACCACCTTATTCTCAATCAATGCCTTCCTTCAATAACATCACACCACCTTCTCAATCAACAATGTCTAACATCCACTCTTCTACTGAAGTGACAATTAGCAATCTTGCTCAAACCGTGTCTTCCTTACAACAACAAATTTCTTCCATGAGTCAATCCAAGTTTGGTGTGCCCACCTTTGATGTTGCGAGCCCACTTTCTCTTGATATTTTTAAAGTCATGCCACCTAAGCATGTGGAGGTTCCTCAATTAGAACTCTATAATGGAAAAGGTGATCCTCTTACACATGTTAAAACATTCCAAACCTTGTGTACTGATTTTTCTTATGATCAAAGATTGCTTGCAAAATTGTTTACAATAACACTAAGAGATAAGGCTTTACAATGGTATTTCTCTTTGCCTTCTTATTCTATCACTTATTTTCAACAACTAGAAAATGCTTTCATTCAACAATTTCAAAATAACATTGGTCTTAAAATCACTTTGACTGATTTAATTCATTGTAAATAAGGTGTTAAAGAAAACATGACTGATTTCATTGGTAGATATAACCATTTATGTGCTCAAATTACTTTTCATGTACCTGATAATGATATTCAAATAATTTTCATTTCTAATTTACAAAAAGATATTAAGGAAAAGCTTCTTTTGTCTGAGTTTACTTCCTTTCTGCAATTGTACGCAACACTCCACAATTATCAATTGGTTGTGAGTAAAATGGAGCAATCCACTCCTATGGCTTCAAGTGATAAGGGGGGGAGTGTTCAACAACTATTTGAGAAGTTCAAACAAACAAAAAGCTTCATCAAGTTAAATGATACAATAAACAACAACAATGGGAATACTACAACATGTGTACCTCCTATTTCTAAATTTTTTAGAAGAGAAAGACAATTTACTCCTTTGAATGAATCTTTACATAGTATTATGTCTTAGTTGTTGCAAAGAAATATTATAAAACTTCCTCCTATCAAACAAGTTGATCCTTCTAAACTAGCATCCCCTTATTTTGATAACAAGTCCTTTTGTCAATTTCATCGTCAGCTTGGTCATGTACTGAGAAATGTTTTGCATTAAAAAGTAAGATTCAATATTTGATTGATAATAATATTATATCTGTGGCAAGTGTGAATAATAAGGGAAACAAATCAATAGCTCCTCCTAATCAAAATCTTAATATTTTCACCGATCCCTTGCCTTCTCACACCTCTAATGTGATTGAGCCTGTACATACTTCTTTCTCTCCTGGGGAATTTACTTCTATGGCTTCACAATTAGTGAGTATGGTAGAGAAAAATGATAAACCTAAAGATCCTTGTATTACATTTGACCCTAGTGAGACCATTAAAATATCCGATGGCCCTTTATATATAGTTGCGAAGGCTAAGGATATACCTTGTCATGGTGCCCTTATTGATCCCTCTTGCATGGTTAATGTCATAACTGAGGAGTATCTTTTCACTTTACTATTGCATAAACCCATCTACGATGACTCTAATGTAGTTGTGTAGTTATTTGATGGATTCTCTTGTCCTACCATTGGTTCTATCATCCTTCCTTTTGAAGTTCATACTAAGCCTATGGATGTTGACTTTGTTATCATTCCCTCTTTTGAGAAATTCTATGTGAAGTTAGGCTATCCTTGGCTATCTTCCATGAAGGCTATTTCTTCTCCAATCCATAAGTGTTTGGAATTCCCTCACAATGGCAAAATCATAGCTGTGAACCATAGCTTATTTTGACCACCTAAAAGAAGCCTTGGTGTTCCTATTGATTTATTTTGGCCTAAGAAATTTCAATCTCTTCCATCAAGGAGCGATGCTCTTTTTCAATATTATCAAAAATGGAACAAAGATACGATATTATCCTTGAGTCAACCTAGATCCCCAACACTTGACATTCCTATCATTCTTGAAGATGAAGTTCTTCCCCTCACAGATAGAACTAATCTTCCTCCTAAGGAAGATCCTCAACCTATTCCTATGGATGTGTCTATACCTTCTCCTAAGAAATAAAACAATGTTCCTCCTAAGGTTAGACCCATACCTCCTCCTCATGATGGACCTAGTCTCCTTCCTAGACCTAATATTCCTCCTTTATATGACACAATTCCACCTCCTTCCTCTTATAGAGAGAAAAGGCCTTCTTCTCCTCTTGTTCAACCTAAAAGACCTCAACATAAACCTTCAACTATCAAAGATGAGAATATTCCTCCTTCAATGAATGTTCCTCTTCCTTCTCATCCTTCCACTAAGACTTGAAAAAATTATTGTGCAAGATAACATCGACAAAGACATGATTTTTGAGCTCATGAAACTGTCCCTCAAACTATTTAATCTCCTAAAACTCTAGGAGTTGACATGATTCCCTTCTCTCCTAAACACAATGTTGAACCTACATATCCTAAACATAAGTTGCAAAAAACATGTGATAGTTTTACTTCTATTCATGTGCGAGCTCCTCTTTCTATAAATCTTGATGAGAAAATAGATAAAAATAATATTCATGATGGAAATAAAACTCCTAATGCTTTTGATAGTGATTATGAATATGTTGATATTGACAAGCATTTATCAACTGAATTCTCAAAAGCCCTATTCCTAGCTCCTAGAGATGAACAATGTGACATACCACATGAGCATAGTCCTCTTTTGGATCTTATGATAGCTCCATCTACTATGCTCGATGTCACTCCTCTTGCATGTTTCTCACCTTCCCAAAATGATGATCAACAAGATCGGGAGGTGGATGTCATACTAGATTAGCAACATTAGTATCATAGATCCTCTCTCCCTCTCCTTTCTTACTCTTTTTGTAATAATTCTTCTATGTGTATCCTTGTTCTTCTATTGTTCCCTTAATGTCTATTTGGGGATGATGCAAAGCATTGAGATACTTTCTTGGTCTCTTTCATGTTGACTCAAAAGACTCCTTTCTTCCCTTTCTTCTAAGGAAGTTTCCTTTCTTTGGGGAATGATGATTATTATATGCACATATACATATGGTATATATGAGTTATCATACAACATACTGACCCCAAGGAAAGTGAAACTACCTTGTGTTTTATGTTCATTATCCTTGGGTTTATCCTTCGACTAGGGGCTAAATCCTTGCGATAACGTGCTCCCTCTCTTCTCTCTTTCTTGGGTGTATCCTACCTTAAATCAATCACTCCTAATAAGGTGTGCTTGATCTCTTTAATGTGGGGGCATACACTCTGCTCATATTTTCCTTCTTGATGCTTAGAGTTACTTAGTGAACTTGGCTTTGCTTTGTAATTTTGGTATCTTTTCTTTCATGACTCATAGTGAGGGGAACCTTTCTACTAGTAGTCATGGTTCTCCCCTTCTCAATCTTCCCTTTTACTTTGTCAATCGAAGTCATAAGATTCTAAGTCCACTAGGGGCATGGTGCATCTTGCCTCCTTGATGTGGTAGAAGTATTTCAATCTTGCTTCATTGTACTTTATCAATAGTATTAGCATACACTCATACTCTCGCTAAAGTGGGGGCTAAATGTAGTGTCATAAAATCATGACCCTCACAATTTTAGACCATATTAGGGTCCTCATGCATACAACATTGAATCCCTAGCCTAATTAGAGACCGGAGACTACTCAAAACCCTAAAAAACTATATTTTCCTTGCTCCCTACATCACCCTATTGATGTTTGTCTTGTACAAAAGGGCAGGATAGGGGCATGGTGCCCCTATTACCTATGGGATAGAGGAGTGGTGCCCTTTTCCCCCTAGGAAAGGCATGTGGTGCCCTTGTCCCTACCCCATTTTGGGGCAAGACCCTTCCTAGTCCTACATTAGAGACTGCACTATGAGTGGGAAATCTCTCCTGATGTTGACCCAAGATAAAAAATCAGTTTAAAAAACCCTAATTGATAAGTATTAATGTTGCACTTACCCTCTCATTTTTGTAAGTTGGGATACATGAGATTACGCATTCAAGATCAAGCATTCAAGCCTTCCCTTTCAAGCATTGAGCATTTCAAGTCTCCCTTCAAGGCTAGGTGTTGCATTCAAGTCAAGGATTCAACCATTAAAGAGGAGATCATTTCCAACATTCAACTTCATCCAATAAATTATATCAACATCTCTATCACAACCTCCCTTGAGGTGATTTACATTTTAGTCTTTTATTTACATTTACTTGCAAGTACTTTCTTTCATTATTTGGTTAATTCCAAAACTGGGGTTTGACCTGAAGGCAAACCCCCAATCCCAACCCCTTTTTCTCTCTTTTCTGTGTCTATATTGTAGGTGTGCAACTGTACTTTTAGATTTGGACTCTATTTGCAGAGGTAGAAAAACCCTTTTGATTTCATAGATTTTTTGGAGGACGGTGTACATTCCCACCACGGTTTGGTCAAATTTCTCTCAAATTCGTAGGGTGACTTCATCTCAACATTTCATTGATAGATCCAGGTGCACAGCTTCATCCCATATCCCAATCTTGAGTTATAATCACTTCTTTGTCACTTTTGTACTTAGTTTCAATACACAATTTAATCATTTCATTTTCATCCAAAGAAGAGGGGATCAATTCATCATTCTCACTTCATTCAAAATTCAATATTTTTCCTTGGAGGTTGAATCTAGTGAATTCTTCCTCCCCTCTTCCAATGTAATGGGTGAAAAGTGTTTGAAAGGAAATCCGTAGTGAAACTCTCAACTCTCTTTGGAGGGAAAGGGCCACTTTCCTCTCGATCTCTCTTTCACATCACCTTTTTCCACCATTACAACATCTAATGAGGTATGTTTAATTTCTCAAGTTTAACTGGTATCAATAATTGAAGCATGTAAAGATGAATGTTGGATGAAATCTATGGAAGAAGAATTAGATTAGATTGAGAAGAATAACACATGGACTTTAGTTCCCCGACCTAAAAATAAGAATATTATTGGACCTAAATGGTTTTTTAGGAATAAATTGAATGAGGATGGATAAGTTGTAAGCAATAAAGCTAGATTGGTTTGTAAAGGATATTCTCAAAAGGAAGGAATTGATTATGGTGAAACTTTTGCACCAATAGCTAGGATTGAAGTTGTAAGACTATTTCTTGCCTATGCTGCTCATAAGAACTACAAGGTTTATCAGATGGATGTTAAGTGTGCATTTCTGAATGGGGATCTTGATAAGGAAGTTTATATTGAACAACCTAGTGGTTTTTCACTTTTAGATGACAATAACATGGTTTGCAAGTTAAGG
Source organism: Cryptomeria japonica (assembly GCF_030272615.1). Lineage (NCBI taxonomy): Eukaryota > Viridiplantae > Streptophyta > Pinopsida > Cupressales > Cupressaceae > Cryptomeria > Cryptomeria japonica. The sequence continues at coordinate 3,428,408 of NC_081413.1, forward strand.
GAAGCTTTATATGGACTGAAACAAGCACCTAGAGCTTGGTATGCAAGGTTGGATAAATATCTTTTGAATCTTGGTTTCACTAAAGGTAATGTTGATAGTAGTTTGTATTATAAAGTCACTGATGATGATATACTGATTATTGAGGTCTTTGTTGATGACATCATTTTTGGAGGAGAAGATAAGTTGTGTATGGAATTTTCTAAAAATGTGGAGGAAGAATTTGAAATGTCTATGATTGGGGAAATGATTTTTTTTTTTAGGTTTGTAGATTACTCAGACTGATAAAAGTATTTTCATCTATCAAACTAAGTATTATAGGGAATTGTTGAAGAAATTTGGTATGGAAGACTCTAAATTGGGAAGTACTCCTATGGTTACCAGTGAAAAATTGTCACGGAAAGATGTATTTGCACCGATAAATCCTACAAGATACAAGTCTATGATTGGAGGTCTGCTATATTTGACTCAAACTAGGCCTAACATAGTGCATGTTGTTTGTATTGCATCAAGATATCAAAGTGATCCTAGAGAGAATCATGAGTGTGTTGTGAAAAGAATTTTTAGATACTTACAAGGTACATCTGAATATGGTTTGTGGTACCCTACGAATGATGACTTTACTTTATGTGCATATACATATGTTGATTGGGCTAGTGATGTTGATGATGGGAAAAGAACTTCCGGTGGAGCTTTCTTTCTTGGAAAGAAGTTGGTTTCATGGATCAAAAAGAAACAATCATGTACTTCTTTATCTACTATTGAAGCTAAGTATGTTGTTATTGCTACTAATTGTACAAAGGTTCTATGGATGAAGCAAATGTTGAAGGATATTAAAGTGCATTGCATTGGACAAATAGTAATTCATTGTGATAACTCTGCTACTATTGACATATCAAAGAATTTGGTATTTCACTCTAAAATAAAACACATATCTATCAAGTATAACTTTTTGAAGGAGAAGGTAGAAGAGAATAAGGTCACACTAGTTTATGTGAACATTAAAGAGCCAATTGCAGATATTTTCACTAAACCTTTTCCTAAAGAGTCATTTGAGTACCTTAGAGATAGATTAGGGATTTTTGTCCCTCCGACAGAAAACTAATTGATGCTTTTTGGCATCGGTTCGATATGCATTATCAAAGATATCATTCATTTCGTCACTAATGTGGGGATGCTACTGCTCAAGGGGAGTAGTTAGCCTTGTGATTCAGTGGTTTTTGGTTTTTTCTTTGATATTTTTGTCAAATTTTTGGAATTGATGTCAAAGGGGGAGAGATATATGTGAAAAATAGAGCTTTACAAAGATCATTCAAGGGGGAGTTTGGTCTTTGTTTCTAAACTTCATTGCTATATCTTTGAGTGGGAGATTGTTGGTTGTCTTCCATTGGGGGAGACTTGTTTAGCATTTCTTGGCACTTGGATGTTTTTCACATCTAGTGTTGTCATTGTATGCGGGGAAAGTGGGTCAATGAAACTTAAAATATGAAAAATTAAGCTCAAAGAGGCTTTCTCACACACCCACAGGACTTATTGGTGAAAGTTATCGAGTCATGAAGAATGACTCAACTTCCCAAGGTTGGTTCCATGGTTCTCTATCTCACAATGTCCCTCAAGCCAATGCCTTTGCTCTCATATCATTGAGCAAAGTAGCTTAGGGATGACAAATGCAAGAACGAGGGATGCTTTTGATTGATTTTAACATAAATGCATCCTATTTATGCATGATTCTACAAATGCGTTTAAACTAGATTATAAGATGATAAGGTTAGTATAAATACTATCCTAACATGATATACTAGTTAATGATTTAAGGTAATGATAAAGGAAATAGTCTAAAAATGCTTATTAGATTAATTTCTATTGTAAAGAGAGACTAGATGTATTGATAAAATGAGCTTAAAATGAGATAATAAAAGCTTGCATGGATCCTTAAAATGAAGGAAGGAGAGCTCTATTTATAGTGAAAATAGGGAAATGGATGGTCAAGATTGAAAGAGTTAATCAAGGGTCAAGATTGAAAGTTGTCAATCCATGTTTTCAATTTTCACCAATGAAATGGTGACAATTGTCAACATAAGACTGGTTGAGAGGAGAGGTAGGAAGCATTAAATGCTTGAGAAGATCTCATGGTTACCCTAAGAGGTAAGGGTTAAGGTTAGGTTAGGGTTATCCAATGGATAAAGCTTTTACCCAAGGGGTAAACTCTTGTGCAAAGGTTAAAGGGATAACCATGGTCAAAACAATAAATGCTTGATGAGACCCTTGGTCTAGATGGAGGTTAAGTTAGTCAAAAATTCTCTAACCATGCCACTAAGGGTTAGTTAACCATTAATGGTTTGAAGACTTTGGGGACAAATTTGTAAGAGTCCTTCCAAATTTGGGGGCATTCAACAAGTTAGCTTGTTGAATGGATAAAGGCTTTAATGCATTATGAAGAATTTACTCCAATTTTGAGAAGTGACCTCCTCAAATTTAGGGAAAGGGGATAATGAATAGGTTTGGGATAATTGATTAGGATTAGATAGGTTCTAGAAGAATCTAGGAAGGGGATTTAGGAGGCAAGTGGGAGATGTAGGAAAATGCAAGTGGGTGAGGGAAAATAGAATTAATTAAAATAAATTACTTTATTTCAATTTGGTTGCAATTTGGGAAATTGAATAAATTAGATTTATTCAATTTGGGGTGGACTATTAATTAAATGTAAGTTTAATTAAAAGTAGATAGAAAGGGGTTTAATTAAATAAAATGCTTTATTCAATTAAATGATGCAAAAGGTTCTAGTGAATTTAATTAAATAAATTGAATAATTTACTTAATTAAATAGAGGAATGTAGGTGATTTAGTTAAATTAGATTTAACTAATATAGAGGAATGAACATAAAATATTCATTTAGGAATACGGTCATTTTTATACGTCTACATTTTGCCCCTCTTTGAAGTGACGTGTGTGCACATGTTGATTCAAAGAAAATGATGTGTTGTTTTAATTTTTTCATGTCATGCCCCAGATTTGATAAATGATGTTGATGATGCCCCCTTAGGAGATGAATCAAAATTTTGAAAATTTGATTTGATTTGGATAAATTTAATGGAATTTTAAATTTTGGTCTATGTTGAATGCAATAAATTGATTCATCTCCCGATAATGATGTTTGGTATAGTTGTATGAGACACCACGAGCAATTTTGGTGTTCTACCACGTAACCCTAATTTTGATTTACCCTATAAAAGGGAAAAAGTGATTCCTTTTTGTCTCATTTGTGCTTGTTGACTTTGGAGAAAGTGACATGTGGAGAGAAGTCAATATGTCAATTCCATATTCTTCTCATCAATTCGAGCGCGTGCAGACATATCAGAGGCCTGCCGCATATGGAGCACCAGTAAGTCAACCCTTTTGACCCCTTTTTGATTTTTGATTTTGTCATTTTTTATCATGTTTTTTATTTTGTCATGCAGATTTTACGTTTTAGCACGTTGGGGTCAAAGCGTAGTGCATATGATAAATTTTGTAGCATGTAGGGTTTAATGAATTTAGGTAGCATCCGAAAGATTTAGGGTAGCACATAGGTAGCCTAGGTTAGTGGATAGGATTAGGTTAGCGCATCAGGTGCACAGGGTAGCACGACAGGTAAAATGGGTAGCGCATAGGAGATACCTAGCACATAGGGTGTCTAGGAGGTCGCATGAGTAGGTCCAGATAGCGTATAGGCATGACCTAGCGCATAGGGTTAGATAGGTAGCACAAAAGTGGGATAGGTTAGTGCATGGGGTAGTTTTAGTGCTTAGGGTAGATTGGATGGTGCGTTGGAAGAAAAGGGTAGCACGTAGGTGCTAGCTAGCACATAGGGTAGATTGGGTAGCGCATGGAGAGGACAGGTTAGCGCATGGTATGCAATTTAGTGTGTAGAAAAAAAAATAGAGCATAGGGAAATTTTTTTGGTATAGTGTGATTTTGTGAATGAAGAAATGTAGTAGGTTGATGCTGGTTTTGCCGAGATAAGTGCAATTTGTCAGTCTGCATGTTTGCTGTCATTTTTTTGATAAGTTGTCCAGTATGAGTTCTGATATAACTTGATTTGATTTGCGATGTTTCAAGTTGATATAGATTTGATACTGATTTGATATGATGTGTTTGATATGAATTGCAGAGCTTGATTTGTTTTACAAGCTGCATTGATTGTGGAACTTGAGTTGTTTTACAAGTTGATATGGATGTGAAACTTGAGTTGTATTACAAGTTGATATGATTGTGAAACTTGAGTTGTGTTACAAGTTGATATGATTTGATGGATTGATATGATGTGGAACTTGATTTAAATTGTTCAAATTTTTTAGGTTTTTAAGATGAATTTGATTTTGATATCCATGTTTTGATGAGGAAACTGATATGGGACTTTCTTTGCTTTTTGACAGGAGTGTCTTGGAGTGGTTCAGTCACGTGAACAATTTTTTAGACCATGGTCCTTGATACCATGATTAACACAGGCAAATAGAGACATTATTGAGAGGTGTGGCTTGACCATGTTGTTAGATATGCCTCGGTTTATTATAAACCAGGGTTTATTGACAACATTGGCTGAGAGGTGGCATAGTGATACGAACACCTTCCATTTGGCGATAGGCAAGATGATAGTGACACCTAAGGATTGTTATTAGATTCTACAGATTCCTGTGGTAGGTGCATTGCTACCTTATGAGCAGACCAAGGAGGAGGGGACTAAGGCACTTCACCAGATTTTGCAAGATGATACTGTTTGCGGGTATGAGATCCCTTAGTAGGAGTTCTTGGATTTAAATTACGCTTCTCTACCATTAGTTTTGCCAGGTTTCATAGGTGGGTTCTTATGTCCTGACCATAGGTCGAAGGGACTAGCAATGGGGTGGGGATTGGTTTTGAAGGATATGGTGATGCAGGGTAATCAATTTGCATGCGGGTCGGCTATGTTGGCCCACTTATACAGGGATTTACATTAGGTGGTATATTTGGGTTATGACAATTTGTCAATGGGAGTGACACTGCTAGAGGTATGGGCGTGGGAGCATATTCCCATAGCTAGGCCATTGGTGGATAGAGATAGGCCTGTTGGGTGTGCGTATACATACGGATATAGAGGGATAGTTGTCTAGCGTAAGCTGGGCAAACTAGAGCACTGGAGGATAGTGTTGGATGACATTGATATGGTCGTTTGGCGACCATATATAGGTTGTGAGGTATGGGCAGAGGATGGGATGGAGATGCCCTATGTTTATATGACTAGACAATTGATAGGGCAGACGCCCTTTGTGATTCAAAGGTTTCTGCATAGCCAAGTGTTGCGATAGTATGGTCGTCAGTAGGGGATTCCACAAGGAGCATGTTTTTATGCTCGATGGAGATAGGACATTCCAGATTGGGGACCTACAATTAATAGCACGATGGTAGTGGAGGAGTTCTTTCATTTAGCTGGCTAGATTTAGGATTATGCTCTTGAGATAGTGGATGCAGGGATGACTGACGAGTTTGTAGCATTCTTTGCAGCATGTGTAGTGGCTCAAATATTAGATCTAGCAGAGATGATTCCTTCTTTTGATGATGATGAAGATGATCAGTGAGGAGAGGCTGGTGAGGAGATAGAGGATGGAGGTGGTGGTGGAGGGGGTGATGATGGAGGAGGTGGTCAAGGTCGGTGAGGAGAGAGGAGGATATTGGATCGAGGGAGACTTGATCAGGGGAGGAGAGGAGAGAGAGGTGGAGATGGTGGTAATAAGGGGATACAGATGGAGAGACCTGTGCAGTGAGTTGTGATGGATAGAGGGAGAGGAGGTTTGGCTATCAGAGCTGGGGGTGAGGAGAGGGTTGGGGAGGTGATAGCGATAGTGGGAGGGCATGATGATTTTAGACGACCAGCCCAAAGGAGGAGGTCTAATGTTTTACCCCCACCAACACTGAGGATAGGTAGAGGGACAGGGGGTACTCCGTCACAGGTACCCCTATAGATGCAGATTCTGACGCATATGGAGGATGCCCAGACTAGATCGCTGTAGTTGTCAGTGCATCATTTGTAGACATAGTTGTTAGTGCATCAGCGTCAGATTACTCAGCTGACCTCAGAGCGTGATACAGAGATAGAATGGTGGGGTTGAGTGGAGGAGCTTGCGATGAGTGTGTAGAGAGTGGTAGCAGGTGGTCTGATGAGAGATACCTTGAGAGAGCTAGCTTGGAGAGCCAAGGTGGCAGAGTATTACCGGTGCCATTATGAGGATACAGTTCCTAGGGAACACCGAGTACAAAGTTTTACACAGTCGAGATCTAGTCGATCTCGAGAGACTGGGTCGAGGACAGAGAGAAGAGGTGTGATAGGGCCTCCTAGACATGATCCACCTAGAGATCTAGGTGCTAGGACATCTGCAGTGAGACCGTCTCCTTCAAGAGATAGTCATACCTAAGAGAGGTTGTCTCTATTGTATTTTGATCATTTTGTTGTATTTGGCATAGACATGACATATTTTGTACATTGATCATTTTTTGAGATCTATATATATATATATATGACACCATTTTCTTTGATCCTCATGTGATGTGTTATGGATTATGCTTTCTATATACTTTTGATTATTCTATGATGATGTAATGCTTAGATAAATGTATGTGAAATTTGATGAATATGATGTGAGGATGCATGATGTTGTGAGATGTATCTTGGAAATGTGATATATGATATGATATGCTATGAGATGTATCTTGAAAATGAGATGTATGATATGATATGCTGTGAGATGTATCTTGAAAATGAGATGTATGATAATGATATGCAACTAATTGTAAAATGATATGCAACTAATTGTTTTTGAGCATCCTCATTTTGTAGTTGTCATCCTTGTATAGCCATATGTTGTTTGTTTTCTTTGTATGTATCATCATTGAGCATTGATTTGTTTTGGGATATGTTCAAAATTTATACAAGCATAATGGTATAATTGAATCATAATGACCTGAGAAAAAATTTCATGATTTTTTAGTTTGCAAGATAGCACAAGCATCAAGGTATAATTGAACCAAGATGACTTGAGTGCAGATTGCATAGAAATAGACAAGATTAAACTATTTGTATGCATAAAGTGGAATCATGTCTTCAGTGATGTGTTGTGAATCACATCTCGAGACAAGTATTTACATAGTACAGATGATCGCCTCATAGACAGAAAACTACAAAAATATTGGAGTCCCCACGACGTTCTCTAGCTTTGAAGCATTGTTGAGAAGATATAGAGGATCCAATAATTCAAAAAGTTTAAGTGCAAACATAGTTAAAACTTTATGCAAGATGCAACATTTGATACTTCATAAAATCATCCATCATGTTTTGTGAATCCTGTTTAAGCGATCAATGTTTTGTTTTTGCGATTGTGTTGTTTTTGCTAGATATGACGTTCTGAGTTTGTGACTAGTTTTGACAACATGAATGTGCTACAAGTTTTGATTACTACCCCTAGCCAAGTGTACTTCTGGATGTGGATATGTAAAGTGATTATCAAACCATGGTGAGATGCGGTGAAAGGATATGCAGATAAACCAGGATAGTGTGATAAAAATGTCGGGCGATGGCTGATAGTGCTTGACTGTGGATATAGTGGTATGGATATAGATACAGGAGTTGTCCTCTCACAAATAGTGCATGTTGCTAGGTTTTTACTAGTTTCTTTTATCGTACCTTTTTATTTGATTTTTCTTGATTTTTTGATACTTTTGATTTTTTTACTTTTCCATGCATTTAGACTACTCAAGTGTAGTATTTCTTTAGATGGATGTTGTTAGTTGGTTCATCAAGCACATCTCCTTCTGAAGTTGTTAGCTGATAGGCACCTAATCCATAGGCCGATATGATGACATAGGGACCTAACCAGTTAGGTTCAAATTTCCCTTTCTTTTCCCGATCTTGCTAATTTCTAGGATATTCTTTGAGTACTATGTCTCCAATTTTAAAAATTTGGGAATGACCTTGTGGTTGTAGCTCCTACACATGCGTTGCTGATATGCTTTGAGATGAGTGTAGGCACGTTGGCATCATTCATCTAGAAGTTCAAGCTCTTGTAGTCAGTTAACTCGATATTCTTCATCTAGGATTAAGCCTTTTAAAGAGACTCTGAGAGATGGAATTTCTACCTCCAAGGGTAAAATTGCTTTTGATCCATATACCAATGATTATGGTGTAGCTCCTGTAGGTGTGTGTTTGCTAGTTCTGTATGCCCAAAGTGCTGGATTGAGTTGTATATGCCAATCTTTGCCTGCATCATTCACTATTTTCATTAAGATTTTCAATATTGTTTTGTTGGATGCTTCTGCCTGACCATTCCCCTGTGGGTAGTAAGGTGTAGAAAAATGATGTTGCATTTTGAAATTTTCACATAGTTCTCATACATCTTGGTTTTTGAAAGGTTGTCCATTATCTGTGATGATGGAACTTGGAATGCCATATCTATAGTTTAGATAATTAAGGATAAATAAGGCAATTTGTTTTCCCAGACACTGTGGTCATGGGGACTGCTTCAATCCATTTGGCAAAGTATTCCATTGTAGTTATAATGAACTTGTGTCCATTTGAAGATGATGGATAAATTTTGCCGACTAAGTCTAGTCCCCATAGACAAAAGGGCCAGGAGGTTGTGAATGGCTGCAGTTCCTGTGCTAGTGCATGTATAAGATTGCCATGGATTTGGCATTTAGGAGACTTCTTTGCAAAGTGCTAAGAGTCTTTTTCCATTGTCGGCCAATAATATCCCATTCTTAGAATCTTTTTAGCAATAGTAGTACCACTTGAATGTGTGCCACAAATACCTTCGTGAATCTCATGTAAAGCGGAGTCAGATTCATTACGATCAAGGCAACAAATAAGAGTACCATCTAGACCTTGATGGTACAAAGTATCAGCAATAAGAGTATAATGGGTGACTTTGTTGAATAAAGTTGCATTTTTGGTTTCGGGATAGGTCAATGGGTAGGATGTTGTTCTTAAGATAGTCGTATATTAGTCCATATACCAGAGAGTCAGAACTAGTCAAGGCATAGATAACATGGGATTCAGAGTGGTCATAGGCTGGGGAGAATAGTTGCTCTACCAGAAAATCGTAATGACTCTGTTGCTCTGGGATTTGCAGTAGTGAAGCCATAGTATCCATTGCATCGAATGCTTTGTTATCCAACCTTGGTATTTGTTCGAAAGTGATGTGTACAAAATATTTCTTGAAATCATCCACCATTCACTTGTATGGTAGCAGCTTGTCATCCTTTGTCTGATAGTCATTGTTGATTTGATTGATGACTAGTTGCGAATCGCCATAGACTTTTAACTTAGTGATTCTTGATTCGACGGCCATTTTGATTCCTATAACCAGTGCCTCATATTTAGCAATGTTATTTGTGCATAGAAACATAAGCCTATAAGATCTTGGTATAGTGTTTCCTTCAGGGGTGATGAATAGAATGCCAGCACCTGAGCCATGTTGTGTGTAGGATCAATCAAAATATAAGGTCCATTGTTGTGTGGAAATAGTAAGAACATCTCTGTCTAGAAATTTGATCTCCATTGATTGTTTTCCTGGTAGTGGTGCTTTTGCCAGTTGATCTACAATTGCTTGTCCTTTGATAGCTCATCGTTCTATGTAGTGGATATCAAATTCACTAAGGATCATGACCCATTTAACCAATCTGCCTGTAAGAGCTTCTTTGCTGAGTAAATATTTGAGAGGATCAATTTTTGCGACCAGCTTTATTGTGTGAGCTAGCATGTAGTGCCAAATTTGTGAGAGGCAAATACCACTATTAGACAAGCTTTATCAATGAATGTATAGTTGAGTTCATATCCGTTCAATGTCCTGCTGATGTAATATATAGCTTGTTCCTTGCCTTGTTGATCTTCTTGTGCTAACAATGCCCCCAGTGATATGTCTATTGTTGAAATGTAGAGAATGAGTGACTTCCTTGCTATTGGTGGTACTAGAACTGGTGGGTTCATCAGGTATTGCTTGATTTGATAAAATGATTCTACACATTTGGCTTCCCATCTGAATGGTACATTTTTATGTAGAAAATGATTGAATGGGAGAATTTTATCTGCTAATTGAGTGATGAATCACCTGGTTGATTGGAGTCATTCTTGTAGAGATCTAAGCTGGCTAATATTCTTTGGTGGTGGCATCTCCATAATGGCTTGTACCTTTGCTAGATCCACTTCAATACCTTTATCTGAAACTATGTAGCCTAGTAATTTGCTTGATGCAACCCCAAAGACACACTTCTTAGGGTTGAGACTGACTTGGAATTTCTCCAATCTATCAAAAATCTTTTCTAAGATGCTCAGATGTTCTGCTCTGGTGAAGGATTTAGCTAGTAAATCATCCACATAGTCTTCCATGAAGGTATGCATCATGTCATGAAAAATTGTCATCATTGCTTATTGATAAGTTGCTCTTGCATTCTTTAAGCCAAAAGGCATGACATTCCAACAGTATGTTCCCCATGGATAGGTAAACATTGTTATATCTTGATCTTCTGGGGCTATCTTGATTTGATTATAGCCTAAAAAACCATCCATTAGTGATAGCATGGCATGGCCTGCTATGAGGTCTACAATTATGTCGATATTGGGCAAAGGAAAGTCATCTTTTGGACAGGCTTTGTTGACATCTCTAAAATCAGTGCATATTCTAATACTGCCATCTATTTTTGAGACTGGTACAATGTTGGAGATCCATTCAGCATAGTCAATGGGTTGGATAAATCCGACATCTAATAGTTTCTTTAGTTCAGCTTTGACCATGAGTGCTACCTGTGGATTCATCTTTCTTAGTTTTTGCTCTACTAGTTTATCTCCTTGAGTAATGGATAAATGATGCATGATTAATTGTGGATCAATCCCAGGCATATCTGCATATGACCAAGCAAAGTTGATTTTCTTTTCTTCAAAGAATTTAATAAATTCTGATCTTTCTTCCTCTGTTATAGATCTTGCAAGGTGTATAGTTTTGGCTGCTTCTGTAGTACCAATGTTGATTGATTGAGTGGGCTCAATCAATATGGGTGATTGCTCATGATAATGCTCAGGAAGAGTGTCAAGTCTCCCATCTTCAGGTGCCTTTAAAAGGTTTTCACCCTCAGATGCGCCCTTTATTTTTACTTTTATGTGATCTATTGCTACCATTGACTAGTTTTCAGTAGTAGATCCTTTATTTTGTTCTTTTTTGCAACTGAGAGACTTGGCACTCCCTTGATTGTAGACATCATTACTTTATTCACTGGTAGAGTTTGTTTCTGGGTTAACAGTACATAAGTAATGGATAATGGATTCACCATTTGGGAAAATTGGTATATCATGAGTTTCAGGTTCATCCTAGTCTATTAGGTCTGGAAAGACAAGTGGTAAGGAGTCATTAGGTGGATCAAGTTTGACTGTTGTAAGTGTCAGGATGGAGGTTTCATTATAATTGGTCTGGGTGTTAAAGAAGTTACGGATTTCATCGAGGTCTTCGATGGTATCTTTTTCTCTATAGACTTGTTCATAATGTCGCTACTCATTTTCCTTGGCGTCATAGATATTTTGTGGACCAAATTCAAGCGGTCTAGATTCTGTATTGCATGCTTCTTGAGAGATGGATGTATGACTGTCCTTTGCACAAATTTCTTCATTAATGTTATAATAGTTGCCCCATTCATATTCATTGGAATCAGTCTCAGAGGTATCATCCCAAATTTTACCAATGTTGTGAGCTGGTAGGTTGTAGGGTGAGAATAGGTCTTTGATGATTGATACCAGTTTGATATTTTTCTCTGATTCTGTATCAGATCCTGCTTCTACTTTTTGCATTTGTTCATATACCGTCTCTACTGAAGGAGGAATAATACAATCAGGAAGTGATTTCTCCTTGCTGGATATTAGTTCTTGAATATGATGTACTTCTGTAGATGTTGCCTTCTTTGGAATGATGGGCTTCTCTTGATGTTGCTTCCTTTCTTGATATTCATGTTCCTTATGTATTGTCTCTCCTGACTCAAATAGTGCCTCCTACCAGGAGTCTTCCTTGTATTTCTTCTTTGCTTTCCACTGAGGTTTTTGATATTTGTTTGGTGCTCTTTTTGGTAGTAGAGTGAGTTCAAAGACCAATCCCTTTTTGTCTTTACTGAATTGTGAAAGAGGATCCAATGGTTCTATGATGCCTTCCTGACGCTTACCAATAGGTCCTTTGCCATTGTATCCCATTTGCTGCATGATTAAATAGCCTTTTCCATACAAGTGTGTTGGTATAACTACTTCCACAGTAGCTGCTATGTCTTCTTTCTCATCTTTGTATAACCAACTAAGGATGTCTTTTTCCTCGGATTCATGTGCTAGAGTGTCGAGTTGGATAAATGTGCCATCAAACTTGGTGATGGGCTGAGTTTCTTGATGTGTTGATGCTATAGGTAATCCACGAGATCTATGTGATGTTGGCAAGTTGGCCAAACACATGGGTTCCAAAGAGTATTCCCCCATGCCTTGTTCTTTGATTTTCATTTTCTGCTTGAAATCCATAGACAGTGATGTAGACTTTTCTTGTTGAAGATTTGGTGCTGAGGAATTTTGTTTCTCTCTATTATGTGGAACCAAGTTGTCTTGGGCTGCCCCCATAGTATTACAATGTTGAAATAGATTATGATCAGCTGAGATAGAAACCTCCTACCCATTGATGGGGAATTTAACACACTGGTGATAAGTGGAGGGTACTACTTGCATTTCATGTATCTAGGGTCAACCCAATAAGATATTGTATGTGAGGTCTATGTCTAAGACTTGGCACATAGTATCCTTTTGCATCAGTCCAACCTAAATTGGTAACACCACTGTTCCTTTAGATGATCTTTCCTAATCATCATATGCCTTTATGGTGATCTTTTTGCATGGATCTATAGACTCCTCAAAGAAGCCTAATGCATGGATAAGTTTTAAGGTACAAATATTAAGTCCATCTCCTCCATCTATTAATACTCACTTAACTCAGTGTTTATATACCATGACTTCAATATGGAGTGGAGTATTGTGTGGATGGCTCAATGAGATATTATCATGCTCAGAAAAGGTAAGGTTATGAGGCCCTGTCATATGAGCCACCATGGTCTGGAATTTGTCAGCATCTAGATCTTGAGGTACATTTGTTTCTAGTAATGCTTGTTCCAATATGTCTTTGTGTTTTGGCAAAAGTTTTAGAAGCTCAAGTATAGATATTTGAGCAGGAGTTTTGCGCAGTTGACTAACTAGATCATATTGAATTTTGGGTATGATGTTTGTTGTTGACATATGTCCCTTCAAGACATATTTTTGAGCTCTGGTTGTTACATTGATGGATTCATGTTCATGCCTATCTTTGATTGTGATAACATTGACTTGATTGTCCTCAGCTGATATGTGATTGATGGTGTCATTATAGATGTGATTGATACGAGCTCCACATGTATCATTTGAGGTTGAAGCTCCATGTTTGTTATAGTTTGGAAGAGGATTTTTTAAAGCTTCATGGTCACCATTTGTATTGAGACCATCGACCATTAAATCACCTCTATCGATCATGTCCTGAACAATGTTTTTCAATCTCATGCAATTATTTGTTTGATGAACTTTGTTGCAATGAAAATCACAAAAGTGTGAGTCATTCCAACAGGGTGGTTTGATTTGTGGTTCATAGTTGTTGATTGTGGGTAAAGAGATAATTTTGTTTGCCAGAAGTTCTCTGAATGCTGACTCCAATGAATACCCCAATGGTGTGTAAATGCATTTTAGAAAGTTGTTTTTGTTACCCCATGAGTTTGGATTAGGTCCTCAATTAGTGTTATTGTTTTGGGTATTGATGGTGTTGTTGGTGTTGGGTTGATCTTGATTGGTATAAGTGTTATTGCCTAGGTTAGCACTTTTGGGATTCTTTGTAGTTTGAGGATTACCTGATAATGCAAGCATGGGCTGCTTTGATTTTGGATCATTTGATTCATTTCCTCCTTCATTTCCATTGTTTTTGTTTCTAGTCTAGAATCTGGATTTGTCCAAGTTGTTGTTGTTTTGGTTGTTGTAATTGGATGAACTTGTTCCTTCTTTGAAAAATTTCAATGTTCCTTTCTTGACACATTCTTCTTCTACTTGGATGCCATTCTCAATCAATTTAGAAAAAGATGGTATGCATTGGAGTTTGAGTCTGTAACTCATCTCACTGTTTAAGTTATCGATGAAAATTTCCATCTTTTCCTTTTTAGGCACATCTTGAGGATATCTTGAAACCATACGTCGCCAACATTGAAGGAATACCATGAATGTTTCATTGTTTTTCTGTTTGGTGTTACAGATGTCTAACATGGTGATAGCATGTTGAATGTAATAGGAATATTGAGTTATGAATTTGTTGACTAGTTCACTGAACGATCTGACGGGAGGTGGGATTTTGGATAACCATTCCATTGTTTGTCCTCCCAAGCTTCTTGGGAATAAGTTCATCAAATAGGTATCATCATGAGCAAATTCAAGACTCATTGTATAGAATTCTTGAACATGATCACGAGGATCACTTTTTCCATCATACTTGTCAAATTTGGGAACGTCTGAGTTTGGAGGAAAAGGCAACATGTTCAATCTTCTGTCAAACGGATAAGGACAAATTTCATTTAATGAACTATTGTACCTTGTTGCATATCTTACATTTGTCTTTGTAACATTTGCATTTGTTGAGTAAGAGCAACCAAAGGTGAATTATTTTGCCAAGGGAATAATTCTTCCCTTGCATTAGTTCTAGGTTGAAATGGTGTGTGGAATGGTATGTTTTGTTTGGGGATATTTTTCTCAGGGATGTCTTGCTCCTGCAAGTTCTGTTCTGGTATATTTTGTTCAGGTATGTTTTGTTTAGGGTCATGGGCTTCTTCTTCTCTTTGTCGTTCTTGATATTCATAATGTCGAGATCCGGTTCTAAAAATGTTTGTTTCTAAGTCCTTCTGAAGTTTAACTCCTTTGCTTGTGAGCATGAGTAAGTATTTTTCCTTGTCATTTTCCATGAGTCTTTCCACAAGTTTTTGAAACGAAGCGCTCTCTTGACATTCTTGAAGAAGTTCTTTAGAAATTTCGGTGTCCTCTAGATTTGGACGCTCGAAAGGATTCGATAATCTCCAATTCATGCTAGATTCTGATTGCATTTCACTTTGTTTCTTTCGCTGAGAGCGAGTGATAGTGGGCATCTAGTAGAAGCTCTCTGTGATAAAAGGAATGAACTCTTCTTCAATGTTTTGTTTAGGGGGTATGTTGTAAGTGATGCACTCATCTGGAAAGAATGCCAAATTGATATTTCCTCCGTGATTTATTTGTTGGCTGAATGCGGACTTCTGACAGAAGGCTCTACTCCTTAATGGTTCCTTGTCAAATTCATTTGTTTTGTTTTGAAGATATAATCATATATGATGAAGGAATGTTCGATGGGATTTGAAGAGTTGACGATTGACGTATAAAAATTTATTTCTTTTGGCAAGTTTCGAAGAACTCGGTTGTTGTTTCTTCAACTTAGTGTTATGATAAATATTCTTTCTTCTCAGAATATGAGGATTAGTCATGCACAAGTGATCAATGGTTTCCTTTGATTTGTTTTGGATTTAGTTTAGCTTGTTTTGGAAACTCAAGTTCTACATTTATCAAAGTGAAGGTTTAGATGCCCCCTCATGACAAAGTGTGTCAAATGATATGGAATATGAGATTTCCCGATATGGAAACTCAATTTGACAACTTGGAGTTATAAACAAGTGTGTTTTGGGATAGAAATCTGTTTGATTTAAAGGACCTATTTTCTACTTGTGATGATGTTTCCTGATTTTGATAGGAGAGATATGTTTATCTTGTGACTAGTTTCAGATTTGAGACAACCTTGCTTGATGGAAATTTTCTTGTAGAAATAGCTTTTGATACTCTATTCTTGGTTTTTCTATTTGATGAAGTTCAGGCTGATAAAGGAAAGTTTCTGAAATTGTTCTCAAAATTTTCAATATTTACCTCTGTTTTGCCCCTTGTTTTTCTGGTTTTGGCTATGCGCTAAAATAGAGACTCTATGCACTATAGAACATTCTCAAAGCGCTAATGAAAAGACCCCACGCGCTAAGCTGATGCTTCAACACGCTAACTGTTTAACTTTGTTTCAGCTTTTGTTCAAAAGGTCATGCGCTAATATGGGCCTTCTATGTGCTAACACTTAAACCCTACGCGCTACAGTTTGGCTTCCATGTGCTAAGTTGTTGTGTTTACGCGCTAAACTATTTGCAAGATGTGCTAACTGCCACTGCTTGTTTTTATGTTTTGGTGAAGTGCTACTGTTAAGACTTGATGTGCTAAAGAGAATGTTTAATGTGCTAAAAGATGGTTCCTACGTGCTAAGAAATTGCTCTTATGCGCTAAACTACTCTGACTTGGTTGTTTTCCTGCAATTTTGGAATTTTGCCTTGAGTTTTTTTTTTTTTTAAAATGTTGATAGATGATTTTCTAAAGTAACAAATGAAAGCATGGTACCAAAGAGACAACCATTTTGCTTAATCTAAACAATAAGTGTATGTTCTACGAGGATGTGTTCAAATCTCTAATGTTTCAACAGGTTTAGATACAACATGCATTCCAATCAGCCTCTTTATTCAAGGGTCATAAGCAATATCATAGCTCACTAGTCTCGATACTCTGTTAGCTCAAACAACCATGTCACCTCCTAGGAGGCACCCATTTTTTTGCCTTTTTCCAAAAATTAACCCAAAGTGAATTGCTTCACAATTGAGTAGTTATCTTGGGAGATATATGGTGAGCAATCTTGGGGGCGGATTCTTCCCCACCCTTGCACTATGATATTACAAATGTCTGGTTACTGACTCGGCTCAAAGTTTCTATGCTAAGGTTCGTAATCAAGCTTCTTGTTCGGCCGTTAGTGATAAAATCCCTCAGGAGGCTTCCCAACCTTTAGAACAATGGCTTTATGTATTGTAAAGATATTGGGGGAAGGCTAATCGCTACGTGCAACCATTGAAAAGGACTTTCGTCACTTTCCACTTTTGATTATAGTGGGTTGGAACACTTGGCATCAAAGTCGTTCCCCACTTAGGTCGTTCCCTTCACACTGGCCAAAGAATGGCTTTAAGAGTTTTTCAACCCCTCAGGAAGGCAGGCCTGCTAAAGGTTTTAAAATGCTTGAAATGAAGAAAGCATTAAGAGTGGTTTGGCTTTTTGGTCACCTAGTTAAGAAGAGAGCATATACCTTCCACTTTCGAGACAAAGCACACAAGTTCTTTTTATCCTTTCAAAGCAGTGATTTGCTAACTCTATATGGAGATGTTTCTCCATGAAAACATGGTGTTTATTTTATTCCTTCAAGGCAATGATTTTTTGATCTATTGAAAAGGAACCTGGTCAACAAAATAAATGCGATGCTTGGTTAACAAAAGAAATCGATTGAAAGGGGAAGATCTTCCCTCTTTAGTTGTAAATGACTTTTGGACATGTGTGATTCTTTTCTTTGCAAAAAAAATGGATCCTTTTATGCACCAAAGGATGGTGGAATTATTTTTAAGCCCTTTTTGGTTGCAAAAATAGAAAATTGACTTGTTCTTTTTAAAACCCAATTGAAGATTTTGTTTTCCTAGGAAAAGCCAAAAAGGATTGTTTTTGTGGTTCCTTTTATAGCCCAAACAAGGTGAGTTCAATTTTACCCCATAAGAATTAAACGACCTTAAATTTTAACTAACTTAACTAAGTTAGTAAAAACCTAAATTATTGTAACTCTAAAAGTAAAACTATGCTCCTCCCTACAAGAAAAATGTTAAAGACCCTGTAAAATACCAACCAAAACAGTTAGAAAAATACAGGCTCTTGTGGACTTCAACAAGTCTATTTTTAGGCTCAGTTACAATTTTAGTTTTTGCCTTTGTCTATGATGCACTATAGAATAGACTGTACATGCTACAAGATGACTGTGATGCGCTATTGGATAGACCCAATGTACTGAACTATTTTCTAAATGCACTAACCTGTTATTCTCCCGTGCTGAGACCTACAAGAAAATGTTAGAAATATGATGCGCTAAGATATGGTCCATACATGCTAGGGAATGAGTCCCACGCACTAAACAATGAGATAGATGAGCTAGAAGATTAACCAAATGCGCTAAGGGATGTCCCCTACGCACTGATTCCTATTTCCCGCGTACCTGCAAAAGTGATTATTTTTAAAAATTGATTTGATTCATGGGTTCAAGCCCCACGATGGGCGCCAGAAATGTATGCGGGGAAAGCAAGTCAATGAAACTTAAAATGTGAAAAATGAAGCTCAAAGAGGCTTGCTCACACACCCACAGGACTTCTTGGTGCAAGTTATGGAGTCATGAAGAATGACTCAACTTCCCAAGGTTGGTTCCATGGTTCTCTATCTCACAAGGTCCCTCAAGACAATGCCTTTTCTCTCAGATCATTGAGCAAAGTGGCTTAGGGATGACAAATACAAGAACGAGGGATGCTTTTGATTGATTTTAACATGAATGCATCCTATTTATGCATGATTCTACAAACGAGTTTAAACTAGATTATAAGATGACAAGGTTAGTATAAATACTATCCTAACATGATATACTAGTTAATGATTTAAGCTAATGATAAAAGAAATAGTCTAAAAATGCTTATTAGATTAATTCCTATTGCAAAGAGAGACTAGATGTATTGATAAAATGAGCATAAAATGAGATAATAAAAGCTTGCATGGATCCTTAAAATGAAGGAAGGAGAGCTCTATTTATAGTGAAAATAGAGAAATGGATGGTTGGGATTGAAAGAGTTAATCAAGGGTCAAGATTGAAAGTTTTCAATCCATGTTTCCAATTTTCACCAATGAAATGGTGACAATTGTCAACATAAGGCTGGTTGAGAGGAGAGGAAGGAAGCATTAAATGCTTGAGAAGACCTCATGGTTACCCTAGGAGGTAAGGGTTAATGTTAGGTTAGGGTTATCCAATGGATAAATCTTTTACCCAAGGGGTAAACTCTTGTGCAAAGGTTAAAGGGATAACCATGGTCAAAGCAATAAATTCTTGATGAGACCCTTGGGCTAGATGGAGGTTAAGTTAGTCAAAAAGTCTCTAACCATGCCACTAAGGGTTAGTTAACCATTAATGGTTTGAAGACTTTGGGGACAAATTTATAAGAGTCCTTCCAAATTTTGGGGCATTCAACAAGTTAGATTTAATGCCTTTTGAAGACTTTACTCCAATTTTGAGAAGTGACCTCCTCAAATTTAGGGAAAGGGGATAATGAATAGGTTTGGGTGAATTGATTAGAATTAGATAGGTTCTAGAAGAATTTAGGAAGGGGATTTAGGAGGCAAGTGGGAGATGTAGGAAAATGCAAGTGGGTGAAGGAAAATAGAATTAATTAAAATAAATTACTTTATTTCAATTTGGTTGCAATTTGGGAAATTGAATAAATTAGATTTATTCAAGTTGGGGTGGACTATTAATTAAATGTAAATTTAATTAAAAGTAGATAGAAAGGGGTTTAATTAAATAAAATAATTTATTCAATTAAATGATGCAAAAGGTTCTAGTGAATTTAATTAAATAAATTGAATAATTTACTTAATTAAATAGAGGAATGCGGGTGATTTAGTTAAATTAGATTTAACTAAAATAGAGGAATAAACATAAAATATTCATTTAGGAATATGGTCATTTTTATATGTCTACAGTCATCAATGCCAAAGGGGGAGATTCTTGGCCATTTGGAGGAATTGATTATGTGTTGCATTGATGTTTTGTCATTGATGGCAACACCAGTGGTTTTGGTTGCTTTACTGGCACCCTTCTGGTCCCGGTAGGTTGTTTAGTTTCTAGTTGGATTAGATCTAGTATGATCCAGTAAGCTCTGGTATGTTTGGGTTATGGAATTGGCTTATTCATGCTACTGAGATTCAAGTTCAGTTAGTTGGTCTTGTTCTAGTGATTGGATACTATCCTGTTTGCTAGAAATGTTGGTTTGTGGTTTCAATGAGGGTTTCACCGATAGAGCTTTGATGAAGATCCTTGATGAATTGCATAAGTGGTGTTGATGTGGCTTCTGATATGGATTTAGGATATTGATGGTGATTGTGTTTGAGATTTGGTTGATTGGGATCACTATCTTAGCGTGTATGGACCTAATTTGGGTCCCAATTTATCTAGGTTATGGGCTGGCATTATGTAATGTGTGGATTGGACTTCTCGATGTGTTTCTGAGATATATTATGAGTTGGATATTATTTGTTTGGTCTCAGTCCAGCATGTTTTGTAATTATGTAGTTTTTTTTTTGTCTGTTGGCTGACCTTATTGTTTGTGGTCGAGAGTTTGTATATATATGATGCAAGATCTCATTGTAGATCATATGGGAGAGATGTGTGAGGATGTGTATGGGTGAATAATGTAATAATCATTTAGGCAGAGGATTTGGTTGATCATTGGTGATCGAGATGGGTTTATGTAAGAGGATTTAGTCCTACAATATTGAGCTTAACCGGAACTGTACTCAAGCATAGGAGATGCTATCTTTGTAGTTCATTCTTTCTTCCAAATTGTAGTCTGGATTTCTATGTAGTCAGTGAGACTCCTTTTGTGATGAGCAGTGTGCTCTAGGTTGTTGGCCTTCTTGCCAATGCAGGCCCCTTAATTGTAATTCACATACTTACTGTAGAAGTATTATCTGACTGTAGGTAGGCTTCCCACTATGGTTTTTCCCTTTACCAGGTTTTCCACGTACAAATCTTCGTGTCATGTGGATGGCATTTATTCTCTGATTGTTGTTTATGCTTAATTGGTTTATCTGCTATTTAGGTATTTGGTTTATACATTTTGGTATTGATCATTTAGGTTCTGATACTGAATTTTTAAATTGCTAAATATTTCGATAATCTGAGACAACTGATTCCCCCCCCCTCTCAGTTGTCTTCGGGTTATTTGAACTATCTAACACAAAAAGACTTAGATGACAAAATACAACATAGTAAACATCAGTTGCCATCAATGACAACACAAATAATTGATCAATGTCATCAAATTATGAAATCTCAATCTCTTCCTCACAACTCAACTCTGTCATCACAAACAGTCCTTTACCGGTTGAGTCAACATTCTTCATCTGCACCAATTATGCCAATCAATCAATTTAGCATAACTTTATCAACAAATATCGATACTGGTAAATGATCTTATTGTTGATTTATATTTGATTTGGTGAAATTTTTATAAGGTTGTTAATATTGATTCACCTCCCCTCTTAGTATTAACTAGATCCTCTAAGATTAACATCATTGCCTTCTGAAATGATTTGAAATAACCCCATAAAATGGAGTCTCTCTCCTTGTCTTGTCCCAAACCTCTTATAGCATCTTTGATTTGTTTCCCTACTAGTATATCAAATGCCCACCAATTCATGTATTTAATGTGCTCATAAGATGGTTAAATAAAATGATAAGTATGATCTCTGTCAATTGATGTGTGATGAGCTAATGTTAAACCTAGGGAAGATTAAGGGTGAGAAGAAAGGTGTTTTCTGATATGGCAATCTTATTGTTTGCTTGATGCTCTTCTTTTTGAATGAGTTACCAAGATCTAGTAAAGCACAATGGGAATTTGATATACCAGTAGAGAAACAAATCAAAGATGCTATGAGGTTTGAGACAGGACAAGGAGAGAGACTCCATTTTATCGAGTTATTTCAAATCATTTCAGAAGGCAATGAAGCAAAGAGAAAGAGTGCCTAAACATATTGTTGATAAATACTCTATTGAGATCTGCTTTATGGTTAAGAAAGATGAAAAATTGATGGAGGTAGTGCAACCACAAAAGATATGGATCACTGAGATGGGCTATGAGGTTGATGCTAAGAACTTGGACTTATATGCCAAGACTCTTATTGATGCCTTGGTTGATGAAGATGAGAAAAATTTTGGGACAGAAAAGCAAAAGGAACTTGAAGTAGAAATTGGATTTAGCAGGAAGAAGAGGGAAGGAAAGTTAAATAAAGTTGGGTAGGCTATGGAGAAAGTGTCCTCAAAGATAAAACAAATCATTGGACTAGCAAAAGGGTCATCTTTGGTAGCAGTTCAGACTCCACCGGCAACAACAACCAACAAGGGTGTATTGAAAAGGAAGAAACTAGAAACATTTATTGCACCTATTGCTTCTGGATCTGATACAAAAGAAGAACCCTCTAAGATCCCCAAATCGTATATCAGGAAGGGAAACAACAAAAAGAAAAGGTCACTCCTTTGGTAGCAGGAAAGAAACCTTTGAAGGAGAGAAACCAACTAAGAAGAAGAAACCAGTAAAAGGAACCACTCCCACTCCCAAGAAGAATAAATTTGATATAGATGTGGCCTTGGAATCTGATAAAGGTATTAAGGTTATTCCTCCTCTTTTTGTTGCTAAATTGGTTGATCAAATCACTAAAGATGGAATTTTGAGTAATATCTAGCATTACTATGTACATATGGATGATAAAGAGCAAGAAGAGATTGAGGAATCAGTTTTGTTATACATAGATATATATAAGAAAGCTTTAATTGAGATAGATAAACAAATTCTGGCAGACTTGTATAATAAGCTAGATGCTAGGAGATTGTTTGCGGTAGAAGAAGATAAACATATAAAGATGCAAGAGTTATTAACTATTTATGGTGCTATAACTAATTAGGAGATGCAACAGTGTCTAGAGTTTGCTAACAAGACAATTTTCTATAGTAGACATCAGCATGTGAGTCTTATGGTTGGTAGAGTTAATGAAATTGTTAGAGAGACACACAAGGCATGGGTAAAATTCTTTGTTGACAACCCTAAATTCTTTACATCACCAGAAGTCCTTACAAAGTCTGACACTCCAGACATCCTAGTAGATGATAAAGGGAAAGGTATATTAGGTATGGATACACCAGTTTTGGAACATAAAATAACAAAGGATATTCCTCTGGCAGAACCACGTATACATAATGTAGAGAAACTGGTAGATAACATTGAAACTGTACAGGATAAGTAGGATACACCAGAACAAAACATTCTGGATGTACAGGATGAGGATAGTGAACCTTCAGCAACAAATGTACATATAGAAGAGGCTAAAGTTGAGCAGATTACTACACTAAGTGGCAAAGCCACCGATGCCAATCAGTGGGTTGGAGAGTCTAATCAATCATTGTTGGCACTTGGCTCATTTGGTCAAGTTGATTTTGTATAGAAGAATATTGAGAAATTGAGCAGTTTTTAATTGATGTTTGTTGTAGTTCAAAACTTAAGGAAGGAAGGATCTGAAGACAACCAAGTCATTGAGCAAGCTATTCCTGTTTTGTAGTAGCTTGCACTAGAGTATAAGGTAAATCAGATTGGAAGCCCATCCAAAAAATTGAAAGGTTTGACAAAGCACATTTCCAAAGAGTTTAAAACCCTTCAACAGATATCAAACTGACAGTTAATAGAGAGGTACAATGCAACCAGATTGGTAACTTGTAATAATATGATTGCATCTAATAAGACTAATCTGACTGAAGAATTAAAAAGGATTGATGAGGCTTTCATTCAAATAGTCATATATACCGGTCTTGCTCTAACACATCACATTTAACAACAAACCTAGATAGTAAAATAAAGTTGGATAAGGAAAGAATTGAATGACTCCTAATCAGTTTTGATGGTACCGAGTCATTGACCAGCTTCGTTGATGGTCAAATTTTTCTTTTAGAATATGAGATTTTAGCCCTAAACAAGGATAAGGAACGAATCATCCAGCTGGGGCACTTACTTGGCATATTTGAAGGGTGCTTATTCGGACATTTTCAATCACATATAGATCTGGTAATCACAGTTTTGCTTTCATTCTTTCATTCCTTATTTACCCCAACTTTGTCATTGATGTCAAAGGGGGAGAGTTTGGATGTGAAAAATGTTAAGGGACATAAGAAGTAATGTACAGCTCAGGGGGAGTAGGGTCAGTTTTGGTCATCAATTTTGGGAGGAACCAGAATAGCACTTCAGCGATCCATTTGTCATGAGTGTTTCCATCAATGCCAAAGGGGGAGATTGTTGGCAAATGACACTCATCCAGTTTAGTAGTGTTGTCATTGATGGTTACACACATCATTTTGGGTTGGACACTTAACCGATACTCACTGGTATTCATCATTTGGCAACTGACATTCAAGTCATCTAGAATACAAAGGAACCGACAACCGATAGACAAGGAAAACCGACAAACTAGGAACCGATATATGAGGCTGACATAGTAGATTGATCCGGCAAGTTTATACGGTAGCGATCAGTGACATCGGTCATGAAGTTTAATGCATTTATTTTTGTCTAGGCCAACATGTAAATAACTTGTAATATCATTGTAAGCCGACATAAGACATTTATATTTATGATTGGGAAGGGTATTTAAGTCAGTCTGGTTAGGTTATTTTGAACTTGTATGGAATATATAATGATGTGATATTAAGCAAGCAATGTTGATCACCTAAAAATGAATATAATATTCTATAGTTGGTCTTGGTTATTGGTTTAGAGGTTTGGTAAGTGAAGTAAGTTACCGGTAAGGGAGGACATAGTGAAAATTGATACAAATAGTGCTTAAACTGGAACTCATCCAACATAGCAGATGCACTTCATGAGTTCATAATTTTGTTTGTAACTCCATATTTGGTGTTTGTAGTCAGTGAGGCTCCTTTTGTGATGAGTAGTGTGCTCTAGGTTGTTGGTCTTCTTGCATGTGCAGCCCCTCGCGCAATATTTATTCATTTGACAAGTGGATAGATATTGTGGGTCACCAATCCCACCATGGTTTTTCCTCTTTGAGGTTTTCCACATATAAATTCCTGTGTTATGGTTTATGTTCTTGTGGTTGCATCATTTCTACTTGTTGCTATACTATTTTATGGTTACCGGTTACTGAAATACTTTGTTAATAAGGTTAAAATTGATCCATTGGTAGAACACTGATTCACCCCGCTCTTAGTGTTCTTGGATTCCAGTAGAATTTATGTCTCATCTTGAGTGGATACATGAGAAGTAACTTTGAGGTGTGATCCGCATCCCTTGCACTATCAAATGTAGGATTTTGGCTACTTAAAAAGGTGTCTAGTGTAATTTTTGAGGGATCACCAATCCAACGATGGATTGTTGAAGAAAGTCACTTAAGGATCTAACTGAGCTTATCAGTGCAAGAAAGGCCCCCACATACATCAAATTCAATCAAAACTCTAGCCGTCTGACCAGTTTATTTATATAGCGGCTCAAAAAACCCACTCGAGATTGCATAAGGAGAGTCAATATTCCCGATGTGTCCCAATTCAAGATACCCTTGTGGGGTGATGAAATCCCCAATCAAGAAATACACCTCAACTACTAAAAATAAAAAGAGAGTTTTGTTGATCACTCATTCTCTTACACCCAAGATCCACAAAGACGAGGGGAGAGGATACTAGAGTGCAATGGTGGGTCCACTCAGCATAAAGTGTACAAGTGCACAAGACACAAAAGTTAATAGTTTACTTTAGTTCCACATGAATAATATTTTCTATCTAAAATGCATAAAATGACTAAACTAGTGGAAAATGATTCTTTGGCATGCGTGCTGCAAGAAAATAAATTAGTAGTCTGATTTTTGACCTTGAACAATCAAAAAAGTGTCTACAAAACTAAAAAATTGATTAGCAATCAAAACTCCTAAGGATACAACATAGGTGTTGATCCACAGGTGGATGCACTGCAATGCTTGTGCAGACATTGAAGTAAGTCCATAGCCCTAAAATAGAGAATAGTGGGAAAATTGAAATTTTAAATTTTTTCAAAAATTTGAATAACTTACACCTGAGCAGATGCACTGAAGTTAGAACGTAGGCACCGAAAGATAGAAAACTAACACTAATAGCTAGGTAAATTTTTAAATTTGAAATTTAAAAATTGGAAGGCTTTCGGGTTCAACGTAGGCGCTAATCTGCTTGTAAGCTCAAAAATATTAATTGACTGCTTAAATTGACAAAAATAGAATAAAAAAGCCTATTCTACTATTGTTTTTTATTCTTTTTAGGTATTTTAAAATGTTTTTGTGAGTTTTTAGTTAATAGAAAGCAAAAAAAAACTTAAAATCTAGCTCTAGAAATAAGTGTCAAAAGACACTTTAGCACACACATTGATGCAAGGGCGATCATGTTGATCTGCAAAACCTGCAAAATAGGTGGTTAAAATTTCAAATTTTAAAAATGGATGTGTTGAACCACTTCAGACACGCTGAAGCAGGGGGCAGACACACTGAAGTGTAGGCAGATGCGTTGAAGTGACAACCTGCAAGCTTAAAACACTAAAATTCACAAAAAGAGTTAGAAAACGGGATGTGGATCCCATTGGGTGTGCCAAAATAAACCAATGGAAAATCAAAGAGAGGGTTAATGGTTAGTTTAATCCATAAAACATTCAAATAACATCAAAAACAAGATAAAACACCATTATACCTTCACAAAACTTCTCTTGTTACTCGGATTGAGCCTTTAATGAAGTGGAATGTGCCCAAATTCTCCACTTGATTAGATTGCCTCCTGGATGGGATGTGGATTTCTCTCCAATGTTGCACAACACAAGTGGATATGGGAGATGGATAGATGCTCAAGTGATGGATGAAATGGCTAAGCAAATATGGATTTGACTATAATGGTGATTCTTTGGATGACTTCTAAGCTCAAACTAGTTCAACATAAGATTACTCGGATTGGATATGGAAATTGAAGGGGAGGTGACCCCAATTTATAGTTTTGAGGGAGCATGAATGGACGGTTCAGATTTAAGATGAATCAAGGGTGGAGATTGAAGGAAAGGGGAGCACATGGATTGAGAGGACATGAGGTGACAAGTGTGGAGACTAGGAGAGTTGCCATAAAGGCATTTCTTGTCTCCACATTCTATAATGTATATAAGGAAGAGATCCCCAAGTACATAGGGAAGACAAAAAGGAATTAAAAATTCCTTACGGGATGAAGACAAAATTAAAATTTCCTAGAATATTAGATGCATAGGGGGATGAGACAAGAAAAGGAACTTAAAATTCCTTGGGATGTGAAAGATATGGGAGAATGTGAGATTTTGAAATCCTTAAGATGACCCAATTTGGTGCATTTAAGGTGGAAGATAAGGAGGGGACAAGTGGATTTTAGCCATAAATGGCTATGAGTTGACTTGGTGGCTAATCATGGGGATTACCCACTAGCAAATGACTAAGAAGGAGGATTAGGTGATATAATGAAAGAGTAGGAGACAAGTGGGATTTGTAGGAGGATTTGACAAGAGGAGAAATAATGAGTGGGGGAATTTAAGATTGGAGAATAATGTTAAGCATGATTATGAGGGATTATAGAAGAATTAATTAAGGTAATGGAGGATTTAGAAAAGTGATTTGTAGGAATCACTTAATTTAGATTAGTTAACTAAAGGGATTTTAGAAGAAATAGATAATTAGATAACTTTAGAAGAATAGGGAATAATTGATTTATTGAATAAATCAATTATCTAGACTATAGTGATAGGATTAAATTAAATCAAATTTAATTAATGCTAAGAAGAATAAGGACTAACATAATTAAATTAATTAATTATGTAGAAAGGATAAAATTAATTAAATATTTAATTTAATTAATTTTGGACGTCTACATCACTATCTGAGTTGCTCATGTTAGATTCAATGCTTAGATTCCAAAATGATTCTATCCAATCTTTAGGACATGTTTTGATGGGAGGAGGAATTTCATGTTTGTTTTCTATAGGCAAATCGTCAGGGTCAATGAAGACATTATCTAGGGCAAAAGAACTAGAGGAGTAAGAATCCCACTCCCATTCATTAGAGTCAGTTTTAGGTTTGGTGTCCTTAGGTGTCATTTTATCATTAGAATCATGCCCTTTTTCACACAATTGATTTGGTAGATGAGGTCTCAATTTGCAATGGTACAAAACTTAAACCCAAATTTCTATGTTGCATCTCATGTGTGATTGGCTCTAATCTTCCTTTTTTGTCAAGTCCCAGACCACTGGTAATTTGATAGTTGGAGTGAATGTTGTGTTAGCTTCATCTTTATAGAGCCATCCTGATATGTCATCATCCAAAGTTTCTTTATTTTGTTCACCCTACTTTGTGAATGTGGTGAGGGGTTGATATTGGATGGTTTTCTTAGATTCCTTTTTCAACAAATGTGGCTTTTCATGTGATTTTGGTGACATAAGAATCTTTCCAATAAGAAATGTTTGGGACATCAAATATTCTCCACAACCTTGATCTTGTATTTTTATCTCACCCTTGACAGGTTTTAACAATGTATTGGGATCCACATAAGTAGGTGAAGATGCCTCTCTATTTGCTGACACTTGTTGTTGCAGAGTATCCTTCAGGTTAGCACAAAATTGAAACAGATTAGGATCTCCAAGAATTGTTATCTCAGTTCCATTGTATGAATATTTTAGACACTAGTGATAGGTCAAAGGAATCACTTTCATTGCATGAATCCATGGATGACCTAGAATCATATTGTAGGGGAGATCCAGATCTAGCACTTGCAACAAAGTGTTCTTTGTTGCTGGACCTACTCTGATAGGTAAGACAATCACTCCTTTAGATGGGCATTCAACATCATCATAGGATTTTATTGTTATCTTCCTTGAAGGATCTATGTCATTTTTAGAGTAACTAAGGCCAATTATGACCCTCATAGTGCATATATTTAGGCCCATTCCACTGTCTATCAAAACTCGTCTGATTTTGCAATTATGGAGAAACACTTCAAGATGGAGGGGATCATTATGATGGGTTATATTGCAAGTTATATCTTTTTCTGGAAAGGAAACATGCTAGGAAGTAGCAAGGTGTCCTATCCTAGCTTGAAATTGGTCAACATCAATATCAGTAGGTACCAATAACTCGGTCAGGGATTTGTCTAGGACAACGCAATGCATGGGAGACATTTTTAACAACTCAAGGAATGCAATTTGTGCAGGTGTTTTCTAAAATGGTCAAGGAGATTGTACTAGCTCACTGAGATTGGTTTAGGAGGATCGAAAGGTGTTCCTTTTAAGACTATTTTAGATCAGCAAGTGGTCACTGCACATGAGGGATCTTGTTCTTTTATCCTTATAGTTGATACATACTCATCTAACACATGAAAGAAATTAATGACATTGTTGTGATTCGCACTAGTATAATTCAGATTGCCTTTTTTATTTGAATTTGAAGAGGAGGATTTTCCCTTGTCATTATCAAGTAAAGGATTCTTGAAAATTCTATGATCAATGTTAGAAGTTTCGGTGGATGGATCTACCTCAATCACACCCTGATCAAGCAAATCTTGAATAAGGTGTTTTAGTTGAAAACATAATGTAGTTTTAACTCCCTTAGATTAATGATATTCACAATATCCATTATCATTCCACCAATGTGGTTTTACTAGTGACTCCTCTTTGATATCTGGCAACTTAATGAAATTAGCCTGAATCAACTGTTTCATGACTGATTCAATTGGCTCTCCCAATGGTGTAAACTGTTGGGGAGGCCCATCTCTTGATCTGAAAGGTCTACGTTGTTGACCTTGTTGACTTTTCTATTTTTGATTTCACTATTGATTTTGTTGTTGTTGAATAACATTACTTGTTTGATTCATCATCTATTGAGTCTATTGGAAAGTCAAAGCATTCAAATCACTTGGTCCTCTTATAACAAACTTAAGCTTACTAGAGCTTACGATTCTTGCATCAACCACACCATCATTAGTGACATTCTTGTTTTTGGACCAAAACTTATTCCTATCACCTGAGTTGATCAAATTTTTGTTGTCTTTGTTCACTTTAATAACCCCCTTAGAAATGAGATCATCCTTGATTTCCATTCCTTTTTTTAATGAGCTTCACAATAGTACTAGGACCTTTCAATTTAAACTCATACATCATCTCTAGTATCAAGTTTTGAATAAATAAATTGACTTGTTGTTCCTCCAACATTTCAAGGGAACATCAACTAGCTAGGCCTCACCATATTTGTAAGAAAGTCATTAATGGTTCTCCTAAATTTTGCTTTGTTTTGCATAAATCCGACATGGTTATCTCATTGTCGATTTTAAATGCAAAATGACAAATTAATTTCTTGGCCAATTCATTCCAAGATTTTACATTCCCCAGTAAATGTGCATACCAATCCATAGCTTGTCCTATGAGACTACACAGGAAAAGAAGCATCAAATATGTCTCATCATAAGTCACCTTAGTGCATGCTGCATAGAAATCTCGGATATGATCTTTTGGATTACCCTTTCCATTTTATTTCTCAAAATTTGGTGCTTCAAAGTGCTTAGGGAAGGGAGGCATGTACAAACTTTTATCAAGTGGATTAGGACATAAGTCCTGCTCTGTATATAAATTCTTTGTACTTTTGGTTTGTAATGCCTCTAATTATCATTGCATATTTTTAATTTGTTGCACCAATACATCTAATTTTGAAGGATTTTGAGGTTCATCATTCATCCCTGGATGTCCTTGTTTTTGATATATAGTATTTCCAAATGGTTGTTGATGTTTAGAAATCACTATCTTTGGCGTCTCTGGCATATATTCATTTTGATATTGCTCATGTTGTTAAGGCACTATCATGCTTTGGTACTAAGTATTTTATTGTGCTAATTGAGATGGAATTGACATCTGCATCTATGGTTGATATTGCACTTTGGGTTGTTGAAATTGCATTTGTGGTTGGTAATGCGCTTTTGCATGTTGTTATTTTTGTTGGGGCATATAATAGCTTGTGTTCCCTTGTTGCGCATATTGAGGTACATACTGTTATTGATACTAATGTTGTTGACTTTGGATCGAAATTTGTTGATTTTTTGCCATTTATTGTTGTCCTGATATAAACCCCATTAATTTTAAAAATCTTTTCTTATGCGCTTTAGGTTGTTTCACTTTTACATGCGAAATGGCACTTGCATTTACTTGTTGTGAAGTTTTTCCAAATGATTGTTGTTTTTGTAAGTTTTTATTTACTTGTAGTGGTATAGAAGGAACTATTAGTTTTAGTTGAGTATAATATTGTCATTGTGCATTACGTGTTTGCACATTGAATGGTACATGTTGTGCATTTTTCAATTGTTGTAATATTTATTGTGGTTGTGTGCCACTATTTATTCGTTTTGTTGCCATAATTCAAGGTCATGTTGATAAATTTTGTGTCATCTGTGAATGTGTATTTGTCACATGTACTAAGCTTGATTGCACATAATCCTTTTGTTACATCATTGAATTGGTTTAAACACTAGTTGTAGCATAGGAAATTAGGAAATCATCACAAATAATATAAAAACTAATCTAACCCAATCACGAAAGCTTAAACGTAATGATCTATCCTAAACACATTCAATAGAGACATGAAAATTGAAGCATTCAAAAGTAAATACTATGCAAACCATATGCAGATCTGAATGCTTCCTTCATGCGGCTCCATTGTTCTTCTTTCCTCTTCAAATAGTTTGGTTGTGGATCTCACCTACAAGTGCACACACATGATTGAAAGCAAGTAGGTAAGAAAATTGCTCAAAAGTGCTCGAAGCGTGATTGATTAGAAATTCGATAATCTGATTAGGGGATTCAAAAATGTGATCAATTGGGGCCCTTGATTGAAGAAACTCATCCAATTTATAGACAAATTGGAGAAATGACAAGATTAGCATGAAAGATTCAAATGGCAATTTGCAAATCAATATGACAAATTATGACAAATTATGCACTTTCTATGCAAAATTGATTGATTGATGATTATGACAAAATTATGACAAATTGCTATGCAAGGATTTATGACAAGATTTTGAAATAGAAATAGACATTTAGGAATTTAGGAGAAATTAGAAAATTAAGTTGGAAATAATGACTTGGAAATTAGGAAATTGATGAAAAATAGGTAAATTAATTAATAATTTTTCATTCATTAATTAATTTACAAAAATAGGAGGAAATTAATTAGCCAATTAAATAAACATTTAATTGTGACAAGAAGACTTAGGATAAATAAATAAATTATTTAACCTAGAGGGAAAATGCCAAACAAGATTAAATGAATAAATCATAAAACCTTGGAAGATGAATTAAAAATGCAAGGATGACAATTAGGTCTTGACAAAGGATATTTGATATCGATTTAATCATGATTTTGAATTGATAAATGACCAGTGTTGATAAATGATTTGATTGATAAATGCGTCGAGGAACAATGACAAATTGATCCAAATTGACATGATTGAGAAGGATGACGATCGATGACAAATCGATAACAAAATGACAAGATTGACAAGTTGATAAGGATCAACCAAAATCATGATTGAAAATTGGTTATCAACATGACCTAATTCAGAAGTGAGACAACTGAAGAATGCAAAAGAAGGACTCGATGCTCACAAATGATAAAAACCAAGTGCATGACATAGGAGAAATGTTAATGTGACGCAAAAACCTAAAATAAGGCAATCCGCAAATGTTAAAGTATGACTCTGCAAGCGTTGACCATTTTTAGGTGTCTACATTTTGCCCCTCTTTAAGACAATGCAATTTTAAGCATTGTTTCAAAGAATAGTAATGAAAATGCCCCAGACAATAATAATGACATATGCATGCCCCCTCGAGGAATTGGCCGGAAACAGCCAGAAAAGAGGCCAATTGATCAATAAAAATGATAGGATCGAACGGACTGATAATCAGAGATCGGATGCATGAAGGACAAGCAATTAACGACACAAAAGACCATGACCAACATAAGATGGAGAGGGTGCACGTCCATCTATGCACTGACAAAGATCTATAAATGAGGCAAAGAGAGTGAAAATTGCTCATTTGCACTAGCCCAAGAGGAGAATTTGTTGCTCTGGAAAAAGGACACTTACAGATAGATGGTGAACATTCCAATGGAAGATCACCTCGGAGAATGTGTATGCACATTCAGAAGATTGGATGACACAGGAGCAGCGGTATGTATCTCAAAAACCCATATTTTCATTTTCATGAATTTTGATTGCTTGCGGGACATTGCGAGGCCCACAGAAACTGCAAAAATTGACTTTTGCGCCTGTGTAGGGTGCATCTTGCACTTGTGTTAGGTCTTTTGTGCTTGTGCAGGGTCTTCTACACTTGTGTATGGTACATAGGCATAGGTTACATGACATAGGCACAGGTTACATGACACAGGCGCAGGTTCCTTGACACAGGCGTAGTTGTGCATTGGGAACTCAATTTTGGTCCAAAACGACATGCGAATGATCCGAAAAGGGGGGATAAGGGTAGGATAGGTTAGAATAGATGACAAACACCCTGATGTGGACATGAAAATGAGGAAATGCAACCCATAGGAACAAACCCTAAAACTGACAAAATGTGCCCCAATTGTGATGCAGAGTCGACAGTATCCATTGATCACATGGGAGAACCGACCTGACTGCTTCATGTTATGACATAGACTTAGAAGCACGGACATAGATACATTAGCAGGACTTGGGATAGGAGGGAAATCATCCTTGAGACATGGCAGGGATGAGGAGGATAGAGGGAGCACCCAGTGACAGAGGCACATGCTCCTTATGACAGACAGTGGACATTATGTAGTGTGATATTATATAGTCAGCCTGCGGGCCATACTTAGGACAAACAGTCCAATTTTGTACTCCGATATTATGTTGACATATGATATGATATGCATTGATATGATGGGATCCAATGTGTTATGACATATGTTATTTTCCATGTATGGATGACTTATGCAATATTGATGTACCATTGTGGAACATGTATGAATGTATATTTTTTTTTAATGTGTTTTTTTGATGCATTGATAATAGGAAATGGATAAAATGCATGATGTAATGCATGATGTAAAGCAAATATACTAACCAAATGGATGTAGGATGTAGCATATGTATGTGTTGGAGATCGGAGCACTAGACCAGACCGACTATCCGAACTGACAGAAGAAATGTTAGTAAGAAGAAATGAGACAGACGACAATTAGAGACAAAGAAAAACTTGCTTTCAGTAATGCACTTTGTAGGTGAGAACCTTTATTTTAATATAGCAAAATGGATGCGTAGCATCGTGGCATTGAAGGCCAGAGCTGAAATGCAACCCTTTTTGCAAAAGACAGACACATCACAGACAAACAACAATCACAACAAAAAAGAAAAGAACCATGAACCATCCCGGTCACTCTAAATCACTCAATGACATCATCGATCAACATAGGAACATGATCAAAGATAAATCAATAAAAAGATAATATGCACAAATTCCAACAAGTCAAACAAACATCTTGATCTTCATTGTCAAAAGTTGAAAGTGCTGAGAGGACAATCATGCTGTCTAGTTTCAGGACATGCGGTACCTCGTCTAAGATAGGACACAGTCTGGTTTCGAGTTTACCACACCCTATATAAGACCCATGATAATGTGCCAAGGACAAATAAATTTTGCGGTTGATTGATATGACAATGTTGATCAGTTTGAATGTCTGGTTTGAGTGAAAAGTTCATCTGTTTAAGCGTGATTTCATTAAAGCACAATGTTGGATTGCGTGTCGTTGGATGTATACTCAGTGATCTGTCTTATGCACCAAGAGGATATTTATTGCAAAATGCTTGTTTTTGGATTTTAATGTTTTGAAATGTTTTTGTGTTCATTTTTTTCAGGACTTTATTTGACTTTTTAAAGATTTTTTTCAGGACATTATTTGATTTTTAGAGATTTTTTCAAGACATTTTTCAATTTTTATGATTTTATCATGACATTTTTCAACTTTTTTTTGAATTATTTCAAGACATTATTCAATTTTTTATGATCTTTTCAGGACATTTTTTCAATTTTTATGATTTTTTCAGGACATTTTTGAATTTTTATGATTTTTGCCCCCAGTGTCTAGCAATGCAAGGAATATGACAGGTGAATAAATAGGCTTTCTAAAATGTTGGTGGATAGAGGGAAGACAAAGGCCTTTTAGTATGGAGACAATACAGATGCAATTTCCAAGGGCTATTGCATGATGGGATAAGAGACTAGATATGACAATGTAAAGCAGTGACATGGCATGAGGGACATGTCAAGAGGTTTTTGAAACCATGTTTAAATTTTGTGTCCTTATGTCAGATCAAGGTCAAGGGACAGAAAAAGAGTGTATGGATAGTGATAAGATATGGATAGGATAAGAAAGACCAAGAATGGATAAGGGACATGGACTGAAGGTCGGGATTGGCTAAGGGATAGTGGCAAAAAGTTGCAATAAGACAGGGAATATGGATGAAAAGTTATAATAAGCAAATGGATAAATGACCAAAAGCTATGATAGACTGAAAGCTATAAACAAGATGCATGATGCTCATGATGATCCTTAGCCTTGTCAAGATCAAATGTGGAAAAGGGAAACGGACAATGAGGGACAATAGGATATGAAGGGTAATGACAGGGGTTCAATAGGATAGTGAAGGGCAATAAGATATGAAGGATGAAACCTGCCCCCAAGTGTGGTGTGCAAGAAGTTCATAAATTACGCATGATGCCTGTTTGCCAAGTTTTCATCATGGTACTTGCCCAAGGTACCTGTTTGCCAGGTTTTCACCAGTGGACGAATTATTTTTGCTTTACTTTTTTTTTTTGTCTTTTTTTCTTCTTACTTTTTTTTTTTTGATTTTTTGATTTTTTTCAATAGAAGATGGACACATGATAGGGGATGGAAGAAGGACTCAAGAATCTTTTTGTTTGGATAGTAGCCTTGAAAAAAAAAAAATGGACCATGACCTTTAAAAGTATGCTCAAAGACATTGGTAGGATAAGGACATGGAAAATAAGATGAAACTAAGGCAAGGATTTATGCAAAGGATCGGATCAAAAGGTTTGAAGGATGGAAAATATGCATTGGATAATGGATAGGGTATTGGAAGAATTAGGCTTCAGTGGATGGAAATGAAGGCAAGATCGACATTGGCACACACCTTGAGGGGTGATGGACTGATGGAGGAAAAATGTATTTTGGATATTGAGATTTGGATGGAGGAATAGCTTGGGATTTTGGAACATAAGGGCCCAAAGTGGATGAAGAAGGTGATGAAGGAATAGACTTGGAAGGTTTGGATGGAGGAATAGCAATTTTGGATGCCAAGTTGGATGTTTCTTTTTGTGCTTCAAGAAGCTGCTTAGGAACCCACATTGTTTTGGATTTTTCATGCTTTTGTGGCTCCTTGGAGTGCATTGCTTGCACAAGGGATTTAGGAACCCATATATATTTTGACCTTGCTTGATTTTTCTCAGTGGGCCTTTGTGGCCTTTTGGATATATTTTTTTCTTTATAGATCATATTGTTCTTTGTTTTGACATGTCGATTATATTAGACATGTTGATCCTTGAATACATGTGGATTTTTAGACTTATGACTTTTATACTTGGCATCCAAATTGCTTGGAGGGGGAAAGGAATGCATGGCTAGATAGGAATGAAGTGGACTTCTTTTGGATTGATGAAATTTACTCAAGGATGTGTGCCTTTACTGACCTTGCAAAGAGAATGAAGGGATATAAGGACCTAAGATGGATGGAAGGTATGATGGGGAAGGTGTATGTTTGGATTTTGATGGAGGGATACCAACATCTTGAGGAATTTCACTGAGGCCAGGACCCTTAATATTTTGTTTAACATGAAGGGATTCTTGCTTATGAAGATCTACTCCTTTGCTTTTATGAATATCTTGACTTGTAGGATACTCTTTTCTTTGGGAAGAAGATGCGAGTCCATTATGAGGTGGATATGATATGAGAGAAATAATGAGATCTTGAAGTGGATATTGCACCAAAGTGGAAGAACCCACTGTTAATGTTAGGGGTTCATGAACATCTTGCACTGACATGTTAGAATCATGAAGGGGATTAGGATTATGAGAGGGACTAGGATTTTGTAGTGGACATGGTTCAATGACAGGCTCCTCAAGAGATGGAATGGGAGAAATAATGGGATCATCAAAAGAAATGCAATCTTGGAGTGTATATGGAGCATTAAGACAAGGAGATGGAGGAACAAAAGGA
Organism: Cryptomeria japonica; assembly: GCF_030272615.1. Taxonomy (NCBI): domain Eukaryota; kingdom Viridiplantae; phylum Streptophyta; class Pinopsida; order Cupressales; family Cupressaceae; genus Cryptomeria; species Cryptomeria japonica. The sequence goes on from NC_081413.1 coordinate 3,465,536, forward strand.
TCTTGTGGAGGATTTAAAGGAATAATTTGATCTTGACAAGGAGGAAGATCATTGGAATCCTCTTTAAAGGTGCTTTGCTCTTGACTTTTAATGGGATCATCCGAAAAGATGGAAGGGATATCTTGATCTTTCTCAGGAAGTGGAATGCCAATGGGATTTGAAAGGACATTTTTTTCATGAAATGGAATGGGATCGTTTGGGATTGGATGGAATGGGATATCTTGATCTTGCTTAGGAAGTGGAATGTCAATGGGATTTGAAAGGATATTGTGTTCTTGGATAGAATGGACAAGAATAGGGGAATCATCATGAGTTTTTGGGAAGATGGGGTCCTGGTCAACAATTGGATAGGATGATAAGGTTTCAAGATCTTGATCTTGATCTATTTCAAGACATGTTTCTTCATGCTCTAAATTATCCTCTTGACATGGGGTTGGACTTTGGATATGCATGGAGGATTCTGACAAGGGCTCAGTGTTTTGGGATGAAGGAAATGCACTTTGAACATTTGTGATGGATTCTGGCAAGGAATCAATGCTTGAATATGAGGAAGAGGGACTTCGAATGGGGTCCTCTAAAATAGGTAATGGCAATAAAGTGCATGGTGGCATTGGGTCTTGTATTTCTGAAACATGACAAGGATGTGCATCATGAATTGAATTATCTTGACAATCAATTATGGATAGCCCTTGGATAATTTCATCCTTGGATGTATTGTTTGATGAGGACAATATGGAAGGTTCTTGTGAAACTTCTAAAGGTGTAGGGATAGATGCCACTGGAGAGTCAATTTGTTTGTGGGGGGATGAGGCATTGCTAGACATAAGTGTATTATCTTGATCTTCCTCAAAGAACTCACTTGGTAATTTCCTTAAGACCATTGCAATAAAGCCACCTTTCTTTCGAGGTTTTGACATGGTTGTATCTGGAATTTGAACTTGTTTGGCAAGAATTTGGTTCTGATCTAATGTCATGTTTTGATTTTGAACTAGATGTTGCTCAAATTGGTTTGACATGTTCAAAATTTGGCTTGGTGCATGTTGCAAGTTTTGTTTTTGAATTTGTGATTGTGGTTGTTGACATTGATATTCCACCATTGGTTGAACCATTTGTTGACATTGTATAGTTGGTTGGACATATTGTTGAAATTGGACCATTGGTTGTGTTGGTTGAATATGTTGAACAATTGGTTGAGCCATTGGTTGTATTGGTTGAAAATCTGATTGATAGTAAACACCTTCTTGTTCTTGTTGTGGAGGCACATAATGTTGAAATTGATGTTGTCTCTTTTCTTGAAATTGTTTCATCATCTCTATTTGGGAGAAGAGAGCGGGTATGTCTGATCGTTCAAGAAGAGATCTTACATCAATTGGCTCAATCTTTGGATTTCGACCTGGCAATTTTTGAAACATTTTGGACATTTGTGATCTATTCTTCTCAATGTTTTTCACTCTTTGTTCCAATATCTCATTTTCTTGAGCTAGTTTCTCCTCTAGTTTTTGTATTTGGACATTTACATCATCATGATAAGTTTGATCGATATTGCCTTATTGTTGGGTTGGATATAATTGTGATTGCATTGTCGGTTGATATGTCAAACTTTGTTGCATCATTGGTGCTTGGAACCTTGTTTCAATAGACATGTCACTATGCAAATGCAATATATTTTTGGAATTTTTCAAGGATAATGTATGATATGCAACTAAATGCAAACTAAATAGATGAAAATGCAATCTATGACAAGAGTGCAACCTATGTTTTTGGTTGTTTTTCAAGATTTTGACAAACTTTTTGGAATGCAGATCCAAAAGAGACCCTTAGGAAATTGAAATGATGTCTAGACCTCAAAGGACAAAATGACAATGTCTCCCCTATATGCTTGGATACTAAGCTAGGTTTGACCAAATGACATTGATGACAAAAAGAGAAAAGGTTTAATAAGGTCTAGACTTCTTAACAATGACTTAGGGTTGTATCAAAGATTTGCATTACTCAAGTATGACAAAGCCTAGTTTTTGAGACTATATGCAAAGGGACAATTACTAATGCAAATGACCTTAATATGATATGATAATGACTTAAACTTAATGAAGAGACCTAGGGTATGCAATGCATGACAATGGTATGACTTTAATGCAAGAGGACATATGCAAATGGATGACCCTTATTGATATGCAAAGGAGTATGACTTAGGTGAAACCTAACTTTGGTACTTGACAATGAACTTTGCAAAATGCAACCTAGGATGAACCTAAATGTAAGTGACATGAATGTTGAGACAAGATTTTGAACAATGTTTGATAACCATGTTTGAAAGTGTTTTGAACTTTGTTGGATGGAATGTTCTTATGTTTAACCTTGTTTTGAATCAATTTTTGCCTTGTTTTTGAAATGATAAGCAATTCAACTTTTGACAAGTAAAGAAGACAAGATATTTTAACATAGACTCAAGACAATCATGCTCGTTCCCACATTTCTTATGGTAGGCAAGGACATTAGGTACTTGAGAGGTAGACTTGTTATGGGATTCAAGGAGAATACATAGATGCTTGACCCCACAGGCTCCCCTCCACAACACTCACTTCTCAGGGCAGCCAAGCATCAGTCCCCATGGAAATCTCCCCATGGCGAACTTAGTATCTCTTCCAAGTATCCAAACTTGTCCTTCTCAAGCAACTAGAAGGGTTTTTGGCGTCTAAAAACAAGGTGCTTAGTAAGGATTTCTGTTAACCATTACTCCTTGATGTCACGCAAGCGTGATTGAGACATTAAGCCCATCAAGATACCAAAAAAATGTAGTCACGCAAGCATGATTTAGACCGTGAAGTCCTACTTAGATGTTGATATGAGAAAGAGTTCAAGGGTCATCACTTCCCAAGTAACTACAATTTCCACATAACCCTTCCTTCAAAGCTTTCGCTCATCAGGTATTTGTTTATAGTGAGTTAGAATGCCAAGGTATTCTAGCCGTACTCACTTTGGGTCATTCCCTTCTCACGATTATCACTTGCTTGCAAAAGCAAAGTGGTCGGGAAGGCAGGCCCTCTAAAGGTGACAAACAATCAAAGACACGAGCATGGTATCGAAGATCTGGATTTCTGATCACCCTAAAAAGGATGAGAGCATACTCTCCTACTCCAATGTCACACTCAAAAATCAAAGAAAAAACATATTCATTCCAACCTATTTAGAAATCACTAGGTGCCTAAAACATTAATGACAAACACCAAGTTTAGTTGTTTCTCCAAGGCAACCTGCAAAACCCAAGTTAGAAGTTTGAGATGTTTATTCTTTGACTATCGATTTTGCATAAAAAATGTTAGTAGTTTAATTTGTTGTCTTTGCCATGCATATGCCAAGATGCTGCACAGATAATTAGTACCAAAAACCAAAACACAGAAAACAAAATGCAAAAACAAGACAATTTTCAAGTAAAACACTGCATTTTTACCTCTATTCTGGACTTTACACAGGCGCAAAAGTCATGACACAAGTGCAGAAGTCATCACACAGGCACAAAATGTCTTCAACACAGGTGCAAGTTGCTTGACACAGGCACAGGTTGTCTTACACAGGTGCAGAAGTCTCCAGAAAGTCCTGCACTGCCCTGTTTTTGGGTTTTTGGCCTGCAAATCAACTCAAAAGCACTCAAAAACACAGTTAAGGGGTTAGATGGTTAGTGTTCATGTTGGGTTCACCAATTAATGTAGCATAGGAAATTAGGAAATCATCACAAATAATATAAAAACTAATATAACCCAATCACGAAAGCTTAAATGTAATGATCTATCCTAAACACATTCAATAGAGACATGAGAATTGAAACATTCAAAAGTAAATACTATAAGAACCATATGCAGATCTGAATGCTTCCTTCATGCGGCTCCATTGTTCTTCTTTCCTCTTCAAATAGTTTGGTTTTGGATCTCACCTACAAGTGCACACACATGATTGAAAGCAAGTAGGTAAGAAAATTGCTCAAAAGTACTCGAAGCGTGATTGATTAGAAATTCGATAATCTGATTAGGGGATTCAAAAATGTGATCAATTGGGGCCCTTGATTGAAGAAACTCATCCAATTTATAGACAAATTGGAGAAATTACAAGATTAGCATGAAAGATTCAAATGGCAATTTGCAAATCAATATGACAAATTATGACAAATTATGCACTTTCTATGCAAAATTGATTGATTGATGATTATGACAAAATTATGACAAATTGCTATGCAAGGATTTATGACAAGATTTTCAAATAGAAATAGACATTTAGGAATTTAGGAGAAATTAGAAAATTAAGTTGGAAATAATGACTTGGAAATTAGGAAATTGATGAAAAATAGGTAAATTAATTAATAATTTTTCATTCATTAATTAATTTACAAAAATAGGAGGAAATTAATTAGCCAATTAAATAAACATTTAATTGTGACAAGAAGACTTAGGATAAATAAATAAATTATTTAACCTAGAGGGAAAATGCCAAACAAGATTAAATGAATAAATCATAAAACCTTGGAAGATGAATTAGAAATGCAAGGATGACAATTAGGTCTTGACAAAGGATATTTGATATCGATTTAATCATGATTTTGAATTGATAAATGACCAGTGTTGATAAATGATTTGATTGATAAATGCACCGAGGAACAATGACAAATTGATCCAAATTGACATGATTGAGAAGGATGACGATCGATGACAAATCGATAGCAAAATGACAAGATTGACAAGTTGATAAGGATCGACCAAAATCATGATTGAAAATTGGTTATCAACAAGACCTAATTCGGAAGCAAGACAACTGAAGAATGCAGAAGAAGGACTCGATGCTCGCAAATGATAAAAACCAAGTGTGTGACATAGGAGAAATGTTAATGCAACGCAAAAACCTAAAATAAGGCAATGCACAAATGTTAAAGTATGACTCCGCAAGCGTTGACCATTTTTAGGTGTCTACACTAGTAATGTTTGGCATTCCATTCGTAAAATGTTCTTGCGTTTGTGATTGTGATCCTCTTTGAAAAACTTGTGATGTCTTTGGATACGTTGTGTTTGTCAATGATTTTGTCATCACCATTTGATCTTGTGAAAATGGTGTAGTGTCATGTAATGGATTATTAACCACCTCAAATGTTGATTTCAGTGGAACACTCACACTCAAGGATCTAGAGACACCCTTCACAAGTAGTGTGGTTGGTACGTCTTGTTGTGCATTTATTTCATTTGGATGAGGTTCAAAGCTCAAAATATTATCAACCTCATGTTGCATTTGTAGATTAGTTTGTTCATTTGAGGTCATAGTAGCATCGATCATATTTCTATACTTGTTAGGAAATATTTAAAACACTTTGTTCAAGAACTTGTTCATTTTCTTTTCCATCTCAAGATTGTTGACAAAAATTTCAACATCATCTAAGGCATCAGATTTTGATGAGGAATCTATTGGATCATTTGGATCCATTTTTTGTTGAAGGTCTTGGTTTGACCGAAATCCTTGGAAAAGGTTTTATTTATCATATGACATTGGAGGTTGCATGTCATGTTGCGGGTTTAATTGATTGAAATCAAATGGTGCACTCTCTAGTGGTGTTGGTGGAAAACTTCCACATTTTGATTTTATTGGCACAAATATGGATTCATAATATGGAGGTGGTCCCAATTCTACTATCTCATATTGTGGTGTTGTGTTACTTGATGAAGCCACATTTGGATCAAGTTATTGAGTCTAATATTGTTGCATTTGCATGTTTTGTGTGTTATCCATTGGAAAGGACATGGCTTGATACATTGATTCATGTGATTTCTTAGACTTAGACATTATTTCAACAGGCATGTCACTATGCAATATTTTTGGGATTTTTTATTTTAAGGATGATGTATGCAGCTAATGTAACCTAGGTGATTGACAATGCAACTAAATGTTTTTGGACCTTTTGAAATTTTAGAGTCACTAGGGTATGCAACTAAATGCAACCTAGATGATTGATCATGCAACTTATGTTTTTGGTCTTTTTAGATTTCTAGAATGATGATGGTGTGCAAATAATTGCAATTTTGAGGAATGCAAATGTGACCTTACTTTGAAATTTTGAATCTTTGGGGTTTGATAATGTTATGAAACTAAATGCAAGTTTGGGATATTATTAATGCAAACTATGTTTTTGTTGGACTTTTCAAGATTTGGACAAACTTTTGGAACACAAACCTAAAGATTCAACCTTGGGAAATTGAAATGAAGTCAAGACCTTAGAAGGACAAAGGACCAAATGATGATAGGACAAATGACAATGTCTGACCTATGTGCTTGGATACTAAGATAGGTTTGATAAGATGATGTTGATCAATTTCAAGACTCCCTAACAACAACCTAGGGTTTTACCTAAAGTTTTAATTTTTCAAGTTTGACAAACCTAATTTTGAGACTAAATGCAAAGGGTACAATGATTAATGACCAATCCCTAAGGTATGAACCCAAGATATGAAATGATCTTCAAGTTATATGCTCTGATCTAGGGATATGAAATGACCCAAAGATATGAAATGACTCAAAGCTATTATGCAATGATATGAGCTAGGGTTATGATATGACCTAATTCTATGATATGAACTTAGGGTATGAATGAAAATGCTGATGAAACTTGGAATATGATATGACCTAATGATATGATATGAATGCAAGTATATGGAAATGTTAACTTAAAAGAAGACCTCGGGTTTGTACTATGCAATAATATGACCTAATGTAAGAAAGGCATATGCAAGGCAATGACCTAAGTGAAAACTAGTTTTTGGTATATGATATGACCTAATGATATGATATGAATGCAAGTGTATGGAGGAATACCTAAGGTTTGTACTATACAATAATATGATCTAATGCAAGAAGGGAATATGCAAGGCAATGACCTAAGTGAAAACCCAGTTTTTGGTATGTTAATGAAAATGGATGACAGTGACCTATAAAAATGACCTTAAATCTAAGTACAAAATGAGGATGCTTTCAATGAAATGGACTAAAATGAAGTGTAATAACTATATGTCCTAAGACCTAAATTTGAACTATGCAAAACCTAGCCCTAAGTGACATGAATTTTGAAACAAGGACAACCAATGTCTTGAAAAGCCATGTTTGTAAAATATTTGCAAATTGTTGGATGGATACTTTGAAAATCTTTGGACCAAGTTTGACTTTTCCTCAAAATTTTTTTGGACAATTATTTGGGTTTGATGACCAAAGTTGATTATGATTTCTCATTAAAAATTGTTTTTGCCAATGTTTGTTTCGTATGTTGATTATCTCCTTTGTTTATGATTCACTTTTGACAAGCACAAAAGATAATATGTTTGTTTGAATTTGAAATAAGACACTCATGCACCTTCAACAACAAATCCAAGGCTAGCAAGTACAATATATGTTGGATTTCCACTTGAGATTACTCTTAGCTGTGCCTACTCATAACAGATAGCCTAGGAACTTGGTGGCACCAACTCCCCTCCATGACACTCACTTCTTTGAGCATACCAAGTTCTAAATTCCTTAGGTCATCACTTCCCAAGGAACTTCTCTCTCTACCATGAGCCATGAAAGTATGGGATGAATTCGGAGGTCCGACCTCCTATGTCAGCAAATAGAAGGTTTTTGGTCTCTAAAAACAAAGGGTTGTAGTCAAGGCATCTGTTTGAGTGGTCATAATCAGTAGTATTTTCTACTCCGTTAAAGAAGGCCTCACAACCTACAAAGGTTAACTACGCTCTACAACTTTTTACATGTCATACGGATACTAAGGGAGACATGACATTGTTATGATAGCATGTAACACTCGTTGCTTTCAACTTTTATCCAAACACATTTATTTATAGTGAGTCAAAAGGGCTTGGCTTTATACCATTGCCACTTGGGTCGTTCCCTCTCACCCGGTCTTATGGGGTTTTTCAGGAGGCAAGCCCTCTAAAGGTTAAAGAATGCATATCATGAAAAATAAAACATACAAAATATTGGTTCTTTAACCTTTATAAATTGAAATGTGATCTAAGCTACAAAATACAAACAAGTGTTTCAAATGTAATCGTTTGACCATGTCCTGCACCAAATGAATTAGTAGTTTATGAATTGAATCTTCATCCCACAAATGCTACAATGTTGCAAGAAACTGATAAGTAACCTAAAACAAATTATGTTAGTAGAGAAAAAAAAAGCAACATGCAATAAAAAAGCTACATGCAACTAAAAATCTAGCATGCAACAAAAAACTAAAAAACTAACATGCAACTAAAAAGGCAGATATACAACTAAGCTAAAATGCTAACATGCAAAAAGCTAAGGAAGCTGACATGTAAAAAAGCTAAGGAAGCTGACATGTAAAAAAGCTAAAAAAAACTAACATGCAACTTTAAAAAAAAATGACATGCAATTTTTTTTTAAAAAGCACTAATATGCAACAACAAAAAAGCTATTGGGTTCATTTTAACTAATTTGTAAAATAAAATTGAATATTGTGGTTAATTTGATCCCCTATTTAATCTAAGATTGATTGAAATTTAAACTAAACAACTGAAATTGAAAATGCAGATTGTGGGTTCTTTTTAAATCAAATGAGTGAAAATACAGATTGTGTTCAATTTCAACCCATGTAATGAAAGTAGATGCAATTTGTTGTTAATTTTAACCAAAATGAAAAACAAATTTATATTAATTTTAGTCCCAAATAAATAGAATTAGTCCAGACTAGTGAATTAAACCTCCTAATTACACTAAATTAAGATACAGATTTGGGCTCAAAACTATGATCATAGATGCAAAACACTTCAAAATCTTTACAAAACAATGTCAAAATCTACCTCCTAGTTCATGCATACAATCAAGAACTCATAGAAAAAAATATCAAAAATGTTAGCACTATTGTTAGTTCAGGTCGGGTTCACCACAAAATGTAACTAGGAAATTTAGAATAAACATCAAAAGCACATAATTAGGCAACCACAAACCTAAAATGCTAATGAAAATATCCTAATACATTCAATAGAGCTATGAAGATAAGACAATCAAACCATCACAGCGTAAGGATACTCAAAACGTGGCTGTTAAAAATGAGCAATAAGAGCTCAATTTATAGAAAAATTGGGATTGATTGGATGGCTACGATTGAAAAGATTTTTGGTTAGATGGACGGACCCAATTGAGAGTACGACAAAGTTGCCATTCGTGGAAGGATGAAAATAGAAGAAAATAAATGGGAAAATATTATGAGAATAAATAATAAAATCTTTAATTATCTTTTCAGAAATACCAAATTAGCAAGTTGAAAATATCAGGAAGATTTTAATAATTAAAAATTATTAAATATCTTCATTTGAAAAGATAAAATAGAAGAATTAAAAATAAATAAAATATCCTCTTTGGGAAAATTAATAAATAAGATTTATTAATTACCTTCTCACAAAAAAAGAAGACTTTGAATATTCATACCTCATTTTGGAATTTAAGATTAAGATTAATGAGATATTGTCAAAAAGATAGATTTTTTAAAATCAAGGAAAGATATTAGTTTTCAAATTCAAAAAATAGGAGGATTTTGTGAGAATATTTAATAATTAAAAATATCTGCATAAAAGAGAATAAAATAGAAAAATTAAAAAATTAAAAAAGCAGGAAATATCCTTACATGAGAGGATAAATAGAGATAATTAATAAATAAGATTTATTAATTATCTCCTCACAAAAAGTAGATGAATTAATAAAAAATAGTTCAGACATGGGTGTTGACCATTTTTTGTTGTCTAGAGTTTCATTTATTGATGATTTTAGTAGAAGGGAATGGGTATACTTTCTAAAGAGTAAATGTGAAGTTTTTAGTCGATTTAAAGAGTTTAAAGCAATGGTTGAGTTGCTAGAAAGAAATTTAAATATTTGAGGACTGATAATGGTGGTGAGTTTTACTCTAATGATTTTGATAGATTCTATTAAGACCGTGGGATTAATAGACAAAAGACAATTTTGTATTCTCCATAGTAGATTGGAGCTACAAAAAGAATAAATAGTACATTGATGGAGAAGGCTAGGAGTATGTTGAGTGATGCTAGTCTAGAACAAAAGTTTTGTGTTGAATTTGTTTACACTGCTTGCTACCTGATTAACAGGTCTCCTACATTAGCTCTTGTTTATAAAACACCTACAAAAGTATGGTTAGGTCACAAGCTTTCATTAAGACATTTTAGAGTTTTTTGTTACGAAGCATATGTACATGTGCTAAAAGAGAAGCAAACAAACTTGGAGAACAAGGTTGTGAAATGTATCTTCATCGGATACAGTTATGGTGTGAAAGAATACAAGCTTTGGGACCCTGTTGCATAAAAGGTAATACATAGTAGAAGTGTTATTTTTAGATAAATTAAGTCTCATTCTATTATATTGCAACTAGAACAAACTAAACAAGAAGAAGTGATTAAATTCCCTTCTACACCTAAAAGAGTTGAATCGAGACCCCTAGATAGGCAAGAAGTTGAGGAGATCTCATTTAGCTCCGAATCTTCAAAAGAAGAGGAAGGACTCCCAACTCAGCTTGTTCAAAGGTCTACAAGACATAGACAACCACTTGAAAGGTACTCACCTGATGATTGGAGATGTATTTTTTCTCTGAATACTAATGTGGATGAACCTAGATTTGTAGAAGAGGCATAAGGTATAAATGATGTAGAATCTTGGAAGATTGTTATGGAAGAAGAAATGGAAGCTTTGAAAAATAATGATACATGAGATCTTGTACCATTGCCTAAAGGATGGAAACCTATTGGTTCTAAATGGGTATTCAAAAAAATTATTGGTTCAGATGGAGGCATTGAGAATTATAAAGCAAAGTTGGTTACAAAAGGCTACTCTTAGGTTCAGGGTATTGATTATGGTGAGATATTTTCTCTTGTTGTACAAATGACATCCATTAAATTTTTTCTTTCTACTACTATTGTTTATGATTTAGAGGTTGAGCAAAGGGGTGTGAAAACTACTTTCCTTCATGGTAATTTGGAGGAGCATATTTATATGACACAACCAGAGCATTATGTGGTGAAAGGTAAAAGTAATTTGGTTTGTAATTAAATTCTGTGTATGGCCTCAAACAGAGTCCTAGGATGTGGTACCAAAAATTTGATACATATGTGTTGAGTTTCAGATTTGAATGTTCTAAATTATATTATTGTGTTTATTATAAATCTGATGGTGATCATTTCCTATACACTGCATTATATGATGATATGTTATTAATTGGTAAAGGGAAAGGTATGATTTGAGAACTAAAGTCTCAGTTTGTTGTTAAATTTGAAATGAAAGATCTTGGTGCAGTGAAACACATTCTTAGGATGGAAATTAGAAGAGATAGAATCAACAAAAATCTATGTCTAGGCTAGAGTAATTATGTGAATTTAGTTTTACAAAGGTTCAACATGTAGGGTTGTAGATTGTTGTGTGTTCATTTTACAGTTGGAACAAAATTATCTATTTCAGACTATCCTACATCCCCATCAGAGATGGAAGACATGAGAAAAGTGCCTTACTAGAGTGTAGTTGGAAGTTTGATGTATGTTATGATCTGTACTAGACCAGACATTGCCCAAGTAATGGGATTTATTTCTAGATATATGTCTAATCCTAATAGAATTCATTGGGATGCAGACAAAAGAATCTTCAGATATTTGAAGGGTACCTCAGAGTATTATTTGTGTTATCATAGTAATTTGGTAGGAGACATGATTTCACTTGATATTCATGGTTGTGTGGATTCAGACTGGGCAGGTGATATTGATAGAAAAAGATCCACCAATGCTTATGTGTTTACTTTATTTGGTGGTACAATTAGTTGGATGAGTAAGCGATAGGCTGTAGTTGCTTTGTCCACTACAGAAGCAAAGGGTTGTGGTTGCTTTGTCCACTACAAAATAAAACTATATGGAAGCTACTCATTGTTGTAAAGAAGCCATTTGGCTTGAAAGACTATGTTCAAATATTTAAATAAAATAAGGTGCACTAATAGTTTATTGTGACAGTCAGAGTATGATCTGCCTAGCTAAAAACCCAACATTTCATGCTCAGACCAAAGACATTGATGTTCAGTATCATTTTGTCAAAGATATGATCGAAGATGGCAAGGTGAAGTTAGTTAAGGTAGAAACTTTGATGAATGTTGCAAATTCTTAAACTAAGGCTATGAGCACAAAGAAGTCTAGATGGTGTTCGGAGTCTATGGGCCTCACAGCCCCTAGAAATTAATTTATTGTATTGATACTCCCTTTTCTCTTGCAAGGTGTTCAACAAGTGGGAGAATGTTGGAAAAATGGTGTCTCAACCTTGCATTTACATGAGGTTACTATTTATAGTAATTTTTCATTTGAGCTCGAAATGGTATGAAATTTGTTATACATTGGTCGATATGTTGTCATTGATGTCAAAATATGGGGAGATTGTTGGATAGAGGAATATGTTAAAAATTGTTCTTTGTGTTTCAGTGTTGCAAGCAAATTAAATGAGTTGGTTTAGCCTGTATGTTGTTGAGGAGATGATGCAAATTAATGGGTTTTGAGATACTTATCTCTAGTTGATTCAACAAAAGTTTCAGAGATCCAAATGATGATTTGATTGAGTTATGTGATATGGTATTGCAGTTGATATTTTAGTTATTTGGTGATAATAGGTTTTGGTAAATCCATGTGTATTGCTCTAAAATCATAATATATCTAGTTGTAGATGTGTGATATGTGTTATGAACGTTGATGTGTGTCCTTAGTTTGATTGGTTCATGATTTGGAAATCCACAAGTGAATCCTTCAGTTCGATAGTTAATTTTGTGAATGTTCTTGCGGTTTGGTATGATGATGGTGATGATTCTATTAGTCTAGGTTATTGCAGTTGTTATAATGTAATTCATGTTTCTTGTGAATATTTCTAGATCATGTGCTATATATGTGTATTGGTGGTTCTTATTGATTGTTGTGCATGTTATTGAAGATTTTTCATCTCTAGTGATGTTCTTCATGTTATGTGACATTCATGTTGATGTAGCATGTTGTGGATGATTGAGGCATAATTCTTGGAGGTGGTTCATATTTGTGGTAGTTTTTTAGATCCATACTATGTCTTAGCTGGCATTGTTTTGGTCTGCATGCATTATTATAGCGCGTGTCATTATATTATTGTAATATATAGCGTGTGGTGAGCCAACCTTAAAATAGAGGTTGATGACTCATATAAATGTATGTAATAATCATTGAGAGATATCATTATATGTGCGAACAATGTATTAATCATCTAGTAACATTGAAGTTGTGCGAGGTTGTGCAAACAAGTGTGTAGCAGTGAAGATCAGAAAGTGAGCTTAACTAGAATTGTACTTAGGTATGGGAAGATGCTATTTCATCAGTTCATGACTCTCCAGATGTAATCTGAATGTTTTTGTAAGTTAGTGAGACTTCTTGTAAGGTAGTGAGCCTTTCCTAAAGGTTGTAGCCTTTTTGGGTTTCTTATTTTGAGCAGTGAGCTCTAGGCAGTGTGCCTGAATGCATGTGAATTCCCCATTGTAATATTTCACTTACTCCTAACAGGGTATTATCTCATTGTGGGTAGGTTCTTACTATGTTTTTTCCCTTAACCCGGTTTTGAATGTCAAAAATATTTGTTTTATGTGTGTTATTGGTGTGGCGTTGTTTCAAGATTTAATGGCTAATTATAAGATCTAATGTGTGGTTTAAGTTGCAATAAGTTTTTGAAAAAAATAATTCAACCTCCCCTCTCGGTTTGCTATATTGTTGCCAACAATTGGTATCAGAGAAAGATCCTCTAGAAGAATCTTGATTGCCTAAGGAGATATGGGATGGCAACCTTTGCTTTCAAGAAATATAGTCCAAGATTTGATGGAACAAACTACACTCTCTGGAAAAGTCGAATGCAATGTCATTTGAGATGCATTGGAGAAGAATAGTGGAAGATTACTTGGAATGTATATAATGTGTCTTAGAATGGTCCTAATACTCTAAATGAGGTAAAGGAACAAGGATACAATATTAGAGCTAAGGAAACATTGTTGAGTGTCTTGACTAACTCTGAAATGACTAATGTGATGAATTTAGAGACTTCTCATGAAATCTGGATAAAGTTGGAAACCTTGCATGAAGGTGATAGTCATGTGAAGATCACTAAGTTGCAGAGCTCGAAGGGTAAATATGAGAACTTAAAAATGAGTGAAGATGAGAACATTACTTATTTTATGTAGAAAGTGAATGAGCTCATGTGTGGAATCAGACGTGATGGTGGAGTATTAGAAGAATCTAAGATTGTTGCTAAAGTGTTTATATACTTACCTCCTACTTACAAACACAAGCTTATTTCTATAGATGAGATGTAGACTGTGAAAAATGTGACAAGAGAAATGTTGATTGGTAAACTTGTTTCTTTTGAGTTGAGTTTGTTTGGTGACTCTCTTCCTAAGACTGAATTTTCATTCAAAGCTACTATTTCTAGGAAACAGAGATATGATTTGGGAGAAAGTTCTACAAGAGTATCTAGATATGATAAAGAGATGAAATATAAAGAAAGAGAGCTTGAGGAGCTTGAAGCACTTATTTCCAGAAGATTTCCTAAAGGTGCCAATAAGTATAAAGGAAAGTTACCTCTTAAATATTTTTCATGCAATAAGATAGGACAAATTTCATCAAGGTGCTTAGAAAGAGATAGAAATCCTAAGAAGCCATTTAAGCCTTATAAGTCTAAATATCATAAGAAGTGTTATTATGTTGCTAATAAAGGTGTGATAGATGATGAGTTTGATAAGGGAAATTTAGGAGATAAATTTGTATTCATTTCTATCAAGGAAGGTGATCTAGTAACTACAGATTATACAAGCTTCATTAATGAGGAGAAAGCCCTATCATTGATGAGGAGAAAGCCCTAGATGCTAAAGTTGAGGAAAAGATGAATGGGTAATTGATAGTGGTTGCTCTCATCATATGACAAGTGATAAGAGTAAGTTTGTGAATATGGAAAATTATTATTGTGGTGTGGTAAGATTTGGTGATAATAAAGCTTGTCTGATCCATTGTAGAGGTTCTATTTCTCTTGATGATAAGCATAATATTGATGGTGTTTTGTATGTTGAAGGCTTAAAGAATAATCTTTTGAGTGTTGGTTAGATGATTGATAAGGAATATCTTGCAATTCAAGAATGGAAAATGTAAGATCTTGAGTAGCTCTAGAACTAAGATTGCATTAGGTACAAAGGCTAAAGGTAATATCTTTCATTTGAATGTTGGTATTAACAGTTGTTTGATTTCTCAAATTGATGAAAGTTGGTTATGGCATAGAAGAATCTATCATGTGAACTTTGATTGCATGGTTAAGATAAGTTCTACTCAAGTAGTAAGAGATCTACCTAAGTTGAAGAAACCTCCTAATCTAGTATGTAAGGAATGTGAATTAGGGAAGCAGACAAAAGTTATTTATAAAAGTAAACAGTACAATTCTAATTGATTGTTGGATCTTGTCCATACTGATTTGTGTGGTCCTTCTAGAGTGAGAAGCTTGCAGGGTGACAGGTATTTCATGTTGTTGATTAATGACTATTAAAGAATGATGTGGGTTACTTTCTTAAGAGAAATATGAAGCACTTGAGAAGTTCAATATTTTCAAAGTTATGGTTGAGACTGAGACTAGATTAAAGATAGAGTTTCTGAGATCTAACAGAGGTGGAGAATTCACTTCTAGTGAGTTTAATGCATACTTTGAAGAGCATGGAGTTAAGAGACAATTATCTTCTCCTTAGACACCATAGAAAAATTGTATTGTGTAGAGGAATAATAGAACAATTCAAGAAGCTCCTAGAACCATGATGATTCAAGGAAACATTTTGCATGTGTATTGGAGAGAAGCTATGAATATTGTAGTATACAATCTTAATCGAGTAAATATCAAAGATGATACTGGTAAGACTCCTTATGATTTATGGTTTGTTCATGATCCTACTGTTAGATATTTTAGAATTTCTAGAAGTAAATGCTACATTAAAAGAGATGAAGATCTAGGGAAGTTTGATGCTAGATGTGATGAAGGAATCTTTCTTGGTTATTCTACTAGAAGTAAGGGCTACTAGTGTTATAACAAAAGACTGAGAAAAATTGTTGAAAGTGCTTATGTGAAGGTTGATGAAAGAAATGTGAAATAGATCAGATCTTGTAGATATGATTCTTGTGAGATTTTTCCAAGATCAAGAGCTCAATGAAAAGTACAAAATAGAGAGACAAAATATAGGACAAAAATAAATTGTATTCTCATCAATAGATAAATGATCAATTGTTGTTACATACAATGAATATGAGCCTGCTTATATAGGCAAGGCTATATGGATATGTGAGCACACAAACATGACTTGTGGCTCAATAAGAAACAAGGGTCGGTAGGGATAAGTAGGGGTAGGTAGGAGAAACATTATAATATTCCACATGAGGTGGATCACCCATTGAATGTGGAATATAACAACAAGGTAAGACCACAAAAGGTGGAAATTCTCCTACACATAGTATCCCAATGTGGTACAAACACCCAAGTGTCTCATACCCAAACTACTATGAAATGCATTATCCTAAGTAAACTTAAGTAAGGTGTAATAATATCCAACAATAAATAATTAATTACACCAACACCCCCCTTAAGTGAAACTTAGGGGAAGGCACTTAAGTCTATAATGAAACTAAATAATGCAAGATGGGTCTTGGCTACAAGGCCTTATTAGGTACCATTGTACAAATGAAAATCCAAAGCAAACCAATGCAATGAAATTGCTCATAAAGTTGAGAAAGAGAGAAAAAACCAATGGGAAAAAACCCTCCCCCAAAAAAGAGATGAAAACTATACAAGAGAACTCTCATATAAGTATGTAAGGAACAAGTCCCCATGTGAGGAAAAAGTCCCCCCCATATGAGAGAAGAAGAGAAGCTAGGTAGCCCCCCCTCAATGTAGAATCTGCACCAATGGTAGAAGCTCAAGAATGAATGAAGAAATTGCTTCATGAATGTCAAACAATATTCCTCCCCTTAGGAAGAAACAAAAAAATGGTGTATTCATGAAGTCTCCCCAATCATGAAGGGAAGATGTAGGAAAAAAATCAATGATAAATCAAATCTCTGAAAACTGCTCAAGTGTCCCCATGTCGATGATGAAAGATACCCCCTCCAAAGGTGGTAAACTGCTCCACACTACTGAAAAAGGCACTCCAAGATCTAGTGGAGATGAATGTAGAACAAGTCCCAAATACTCACATGTCTCCTCTAAGGATAAAGAGATCTCCTCCAACTATTGTACATAAGAATCTACAATCATGTCAACCTCGAAAGAATGATCATGTAGAAAATGAACAAGAGGGTCAGAGTGTTCCCTTACAACAATCAAAGAAGGATCATCTTCATCAAAGAGAAGATGAATATCATCAATGATGTCTCCCAAATCTGCAATTTAGGACTCCACAAACAAACGTACAATGTCTGTCAAGTAGTCATCCCAATGAACTAAAGCTGGAAGACAAGATAAATCCTGCTGCACTAAATCACAAGAAGGAAAAATTGTCGCACTATCTGCATCATCAGGTGCAATAGGTGACATGATATCAATAGGAGGAGATGAAATACAAGGCTCAAGAATGGGGTCACATGTGAGAATCCCCAAGTTCAAGTACCCAAAGTTCTCAAAACCCAGATCATCACAAGAAGTGTGATCATCATGTGAAGAATCATCATATGTAAAATCATCATATGTGAAATCATCCTCATCAACAAAATCTAAAAAGGAGTATAACCAAGATGCATGATCAACCACCCCAGTCGCAATGATAGCTCTACTCTCCAAGGCTCTAATGAAAACTGACTTAGGTGTGAACTCAACAATTCTCTTTGTTGCCCCATGTGTGATTTTATAGATGGAAAGGAGATTGTTTGTCAAATGGGGTACACACAACACATCATTGACTTATCCCCAATGGAAACAGTTCCTTTCCCAATCACATCTATGTATGTATGATTTCCCATCAAAATCTACAGTATGGTGCAAGGCTCAAATGTAAAAAAATTAGACTGTGAAGATTCCATATGATGAGAAACCCCTGAATCATGACTTGTAGTAGCACAAAGAGATTTTCATTTTCTTGTCCCAAAAGAGTGAGTCTTCCCACTTGTAGAAGCCATGAATGCTTGCCCTTTCCCTTTTGAATGTGAAGAAGTGGAAGTTGATGAATCCTCCTTCTTGTAGGAATTAGGCAAATCAATATTGTGCTTTTTGAGGATATGTGTGAGGTCATCAATCTTCTTAGAATGAGAATGACGCTTCTCATGACCAACCTTTTTACAATAGGCACAAGTAGGTCTCTCTCTCTTTGGTGAATTGTTCCTCTTGGAAGAGGATGAATCTCCTTGTTGTGGAGAAGGTGATGCTTTGTCCTTAGGCTTTGATTACCATTTCTTCTTGTTTGAGTTGTCCTTTCCTTGATTTCCTTTGTTCCCTTGATTTTCCGCTAATGCTTGAGACTTGGAATTCTTAAGAATTCCCATGCTTATCAACTTAGTTTGTTCCATCAACAACATTTCAGAGAAAGCATCAAATGTAGGCATTGTGTAGCTTGAACCCATTGTCATCCTATGTGTTTGGAAACTAGAAACAAATGCTACATATTCTTGTGGAAGCTTGCCCATCAAATTGAAGATCAATTTAGTATCCTTCTTATCAATGCCACAATCCTTGAGTTGTGCCCTCAACTCTTTTTCCTTAGTGACATAATCTTGTATAGTATCAAATTTCTTGGGATCTAACATGGTGAGATCACTATCAATTTGATACCCTTTAATCTCATCAACTTGACCATACAAGTCTTGACACTTTTGCCAAGTATCCTTAATTAGAGTACATTTTTCAATATGAAAAATGAGATCCTTTGATACATACTTTCTTAAGGTACCAATAGCCATAATATTCTTTGTGAGCCAATCCAAGTGAGCAACAAGATCACTCATAGGATTAGCGAGAGAAACAATAGTTCCATCAATGTAATGACTTAGTCCCTTTTCCGTAAGTTTACTCCATGTATCAATTTTTCAAGTAGAATAATTATGAGGAGTTAAGAGAGGAAACTTAGGAGAAACCATAGCAACAAAATGGAAAGAACACAAGAGCACAAAATGGAAAGAACACAAGAGCATAAAAACACAAAAGACAAACCCCCAAATTCACTCAATCAAAGTACCCCTCCAAAATGATGATTTTGGCACTTTATATGTAGTGTGTGTACAATAGGCCAATTGCAAACAATGGTAAGGTGGACTTCTGATTTTGTTTTACAACTATCCCAATAGGCTAAGAACTACAATGCAAAAAACAAGAAAGATAGATCTATGCAATACAAGTGCCAAATTGGCCAAAAAAGACTATATGCCAAAAGTACAATTTCTACTCAAAACCACTACAAACTGATAGCATATTATGAAATTAGACAAAAAATTATGCACTTTAAAAAAAAATGGCACCTGAAAAGGAGTTTGTATGAGCCCAAACGGAGTCCCAGAAGTTGTAGAAATGGGGATTGGACAGGTATAGTCACCAAAAACTGATATTTCTGAAAAAATATGTCCATCAAAATCAGAAAATAATGTCCACGAGAAAGTACATGAAAAATTAGCCCATTTGAAAAATAAATGCACCAAAAAAGGAGCAAAAATGAGCAAGATACGACCTTCCAAAGTTGAACTACAAAACTGAAAAGCTCAACGAAAGGGGGTTGATAAAAAATGATGACATCAACAATATGTGAACCTAAATTTGATGGTTATATGGTCGTCACTAAAACTTTGCCTCCTTGTCTGTGCAAACATCTGTATTGTATGGATATGACACGTGGCATAAAATGATTGGTTTTCCCTGATGACGTGGTTGTATGGTCTGTACAGAATTACTGATGTGGTAGCCACGTGGACTGCTAATGTGGCCAATGACTCAGTTGGTGACTTAGTGTATGGCCTGCTAACACTTGTGTGTCGTGGCACTGACTATGTGAAAAATGGTAGCCTATGTGGTGGTGAGTTGTTGCTCACGTGGCGCTTGGAAAGTGAATGTCAGGAGCCCAAAGATAGGTCATCGATGGGAAGCGAGGGCCAGTAGCCAGAGTAGGATGGAGGATGCCAATCAGTCGGGCTATCAGTGGTCGGGGTTTGCAAGATCGCTGACCAAGGGGGAGATGGACATTGCTGAAGCTACCACGAGTGGTTGCCAGAGAAGGTCGGCATTGGCGGGCCCACGGGTGGCAGGAGTGTAGTCAGCATCGAAGTGGGAGAAACAAGTGGTCAGTGGAGGATTCACGACTGTCGGTGGATGTTTTCGGTGGCATCGGAGGTTAGGTGAAGTGCAAGGGTTGGTGGGGAGTATGAGAGCACGATGCCCAAGGAGAACTCGATTGGGAAAGAAGAGTATGGTCCCTGCGGAGAATGAATGTTGTAGAGTACGGGATGGGGGGTTGTCACGGGACCCCCCCAAAAATTAAAAAAAATTGATTTTTAAAAAACAACTTTTTCATATAAAAAATGAAAACTGTGATTTTTTGTTTTAATAATCATAGCGCAATGAAAAGTACAAAATAGAGAGACAAAATATTGGACAAGAATAAACTATATTCTCATCAATAGATAAATGATCAATTGTTGTTACATACAATGAATATGAGCCTACTTATATAGGCAAGGCTATATGGATATGTGAGCACACAAACATGACATATGGCTCAATAAGAAACAAGGGTAGGTAGGGATAAGTAGGGGTAGGTAGGATAGACAATATAATATTCTACATGAGGTGGATCACCTACCAAATGTGGAATGTAACAACAAGATAAGACCACAAAAGGTGGAAATTCTCCTACACACACTACCCCAATGTGGCACAAACACCCAAGTGTCTCATACCCAAACTACTATGAAATGCATTATCTTAAGTAAACTTAAGTAAGGTGTAATAAGATCCAACATGAATAATTAATTACACCAAGAATTCTGATGATCAAGATGTTAGTTTAGGTAAAGGAAAGCAAGTGCAGACTATGAGTCAAGTTTAGATTGATCCAAAAAAGTCAGAGAATCGATGAGAAGGTGTAGAAGCTAGAGGAGAAGAAAGAGTTCAAGAATTGAAAATTCAAGAAATTCCTAAGACTCTGAGGTATGTGAGATTGAATCATTCAAAGAATCATATTATTAGTGATAAGAATAAAGGTGTGATGACAAGGAGAAGACTTGTTGAATAAATTTGTTTGATTTCTAAGATTGAACCTAAAAATGTTGATGAAGCATGTAAATATGAAAATTGGGTTAAAGCAATGTAAAAGGAACTGAATCGTATTGAAAAGAATAAAACATGGGAACTTGTTCCTAGACCTAAGGATAAAATATAATTGGAACTAAATGGGTCTTTCAGAATAAGTTCAATGAACAAGGTGAAGTGGTTAGAAATAAAGCTAGACTTGTGTGTAAGGGATATTCTCAAGAAGAAGGAATTGATTATGAGGAGACTTTTGCTCTGGTAGCTAGAATTGAAGCTATTAGATTATTTCTTGCTTATGTTGCTCACAAATATTTCAAGGTTTATCAGATGGATGTCGAATCAACCTTTCTTAATGGTGAGTTAGAAGAAGAAGTCTACATTGAGTAATTAGATGGATTTTAGTTGATAGATGAAAAGGACATGGTTTGTTGGTTGAAGAAAGCACTGTATGGATTGAAGCAAGCCCCTAGAGTCTGGTATGCCAAATTGGATAAGTATTTGATGAAGTTTAAATTTAATAAAGGTACTACTCATAGTAATTTGTATTTCAATATTGATCAGGATAAAATTTTCATTGTTGAAGTTTTTGTTGATGATATTATTTTTGGAGGAAATGATTGCTTGTGTAAGAAATTCACTAAAGAGATGCAGAATGAATTTGAAATGTCTATGATTGGTGAAATGAAATTCTTTTTGGGATTGCAAATTACTCAGTTGGATAAAGATATTTTCATATCTTAGAGAAAGTATGCGAAGGAACTATTGAATAAATTTGATTTGGATGACTCAAACTAGTTGGTACACCTATGGCGATCGGATGTAAATTGACAAAGGACGATGATTCTCTGAAAGCTAATCAGACCAGATATAGATCTATGATTTGTTGGGAAAATAGTGTCTCAACCTTGCATTTACATGAGGTTACTATTTATAGTAATTTTTTATTTGAGCACTAAATGATGTCAAATTCTCCCCAAAGCTTTTGGTTGGCTAGATAAGCACTCCTGTAAAGTTACATCGCAAGATCACAACTAGTTTTGAAGATATTAAATTTTCCTTTTTGGAGGGATCCAATGAAAGATTTAAATTTGATTTTGAGGACTTTAGAGGCCTCTAAATGCCCTAAAAATGGGCATAAATGACATAGACATTTACAAGGTAATAGATAACTTCGCGATCTTTCTGGTGCTTCAAACGATTCATCAATAGGACACACGGTTCTCAAGTTATGGCCTCCAAAAGTTTGTACTCCTGAAATAGGAAATATAAACTACATCAGACACATAAATGAGCTATAAAAAGGGAGGGACACATCATAGGGAATCTAGAAGGGAGATAAGGTCGGCTACACCTTATTGGATGGTTTTAACCAATGGTTTTGTAATATCATTTGATGGTTTCTTGTATTATATCTCCTATATATGAGGTGTGTGAGATAGAGGTTGTGTGTAAGAGTGTTATAGCTATTCAGTTACCTCTTAATCTCAGATTAGTGGTACTCTTACAAAGAGCTTTCTCTGCAAGTATATTGTAAAATATTTTGATTGCGGAATAATATATTGGGCACTTTTGGAGTGTGGGGTTTTTCTCTCGAAAGGGTTTTCCCCACGTAAATCACTATGTTATGGTTTGAATGTTATTATATCTATTTCTATTTTTGTAACTGTTGTGATGATCTGTAAAAAAATTTGCATTACCCTTCTCTCAAGGTTAGAGTAGGAATTTGTTCCGCTACTTGACATCCTTACAAGTGGTATCAGAGCTTGATCACCTTTGGTTTCAATTGTGGGTGGTTGGGTCTTTTGAACTAATCCAAATTTCAATGGGAGCTTGTGCAGAAGAAAATTTTGATCTTGTTGTGGGAATTTTCAAATGGCAAGTTCGTTAGGGAAAATAGAGGTAGAGAAATTTAATGGAATAGATTTTGAGATGTGGAAGCTAAAGATGGAAGATCTGCTAATAGATCTAGATCTATGGGATGTTGTTGATGTGAATGTCCAAAGACCCTCAAATCCTACTATGACAATTTAATATGATGTAATGGACCAAAAATCCAAGGGTCTAATCAAACTATGTCTGGCAGACTCTATTCTTATCAATGTCCATGAAGTAAACACTACAAAGAAACTATGGGATAAGCTTGGTGAAATGTATCAAGCAAAATCTTTATTAAATAAGATTTTCTTGAGGAATAAATTGTATTCCTTGAAGATGGAAGAGGGTGGACAAGTTGCAGACCACCTGGAAGCATTCAATATGTTATTGGCTCAATTAGTATCTATTAGTGTTAAGATGAATGAAGAGGAGAAATTCTAGATCTTTCTTTAATCTTTGTCTGATTGGTGGGAATCTCTTGTTATGGCTATTGGTAGTACTTTTGTTGTTTTGAAGTTTGAAGATGTGGTGGGTGCCCTACTTGGTGAAGAGATGTGAAGGAAAGTATCCCACAGTTCAAAGGAAGCCCTAACTATTCGTGGAAGACCTATGGAGAAAGGCAAGAAGAATGAGCAGTGAAATAAGTCCAAATTGAAAGGGATATTGAAATCTCCTAGAAAGTCCAAAGTCATTTGTTGGAATTGTGGTAAACCAGGTCATATCTATAAGGATTGCAAAGAAGAAAAGAAGAAGAAAAAGAAGAACATTGATTCTAATTATG
The DNA here is from genome assembly GCF_030272615.1 of Cryptomeria japonica. Lineage (NCBI taxonomy): Eukaryota > Viridiplantae > Streptophyta > Pinopsida > Cupressales > Cupressaceae > Cryptomeria > Cryptomeria japonica. The sequence continues at coordinate 3,489,516 of NC_081413.1, forward strand.
AGTCTGAGTAGGAAAATGGTGATGCATTCATTGCATCTTTGGTGACTCATGCGGGTAATGATCCTTGGTTATTTGAATTAGGTGCATATTTCATATGACTACCAATAGAGATTGGTTTTCTAAATATGAAGAATTTAGTGGAAGTAAGGTGTACTTGGGTGATAATTCACATTTAGACATTGTTGGTCGAGGTAAAGTAAGAATCAGGTTTTTTGATGGTAGAATAAAAAGGATTAATGGTGTGTTGCATATCCCTGGTTTAAAATGAAATTTGTTATCTGTGAGCAAACTGATAGATGTGGGTGTGTAGGTAGTCTTTTCTGAATTAGGATGTAAGATGATTAAGGGTGCTATGGTAATTGCTAGAGGTGTTAGGGCTGGCACTTTATATAAGCTAGATGCATACACTGTTGAGTGTAATAGCACTTCTGTAAAAATTAAATCTGTGGAAGATTTGAGGGTTTCACCTTTAGTATATGGAAATAGATTTTGGGTACCTAAGGGTGATCTTTCTTCTAAAGCAAAGTTACCTGCAGAGAAGACTATGTTATGGCACCAGAGGCTTGGCCACATTGGAGAAAAGGGTCTAAGGACCTTGAAAAATAAAAACCTTGTTGAAGGTTTGAATGATTGAAATCTTGAATTTGATTTTTGTGAGCATAACATTTATGAAAAACAAAACCATGTTCAGTTTTACTCGAGTTCTCATAAAACTTGTGGTGTTTTGGATCTTATTCATTTTGATGTGTTTGGTCTTGTAGATGTTCCTTCGATTGGAAAATCTACATATTATGTCTCATTTATTGATGATTTTAGTAGAAGGACATGGGTATATTTTTTAAAGACTAAATCTGAAGTTTTTAGTTGATTTAAATAATTTAAAGCAACGGTTGAGTTGTAGACTGGAAAGAAAATTAAAAGTTTGAGGAGTGATAATGGTGGTGAATTTTTCTCTAATGATTTTGATAGATTATATAAAGATTGTGACATTAATATATAGAAGACAAATTTGTATTCTCCACAACAAAATGGAGTTGTAGAAAGAATGAACAGGACACTGGTGGAGAAGGCTAGGAGTATGCTGAGTGGTGCTAGTCTATAACAAAAGTTTTGGGCTAAATCTATTGCCACTGCTTGCTACCTGATTAGAACGTCTCCTATATTAGCTCTTGTTGATAAAACACCTACGGAAGCATGGTCGGGTCACAAGCCTTCATTGAGACATCATAGAGTTTTTGGTTGTGAGGCATATGCACATGTGCCAAAGGAGAAGCAGACAAAGTTGGAGAACAAGGTTGTGAAATGTATCTTCATCGGGTAAAGTTATGGTGTGAAAGGATACAAGCTTTAGAACCTTATTGTACAAAAGGTAATGCATGTTAGAAGTGTTATTTTTAGAGAAATTAAGTCTCCTTCTATTACATTGCAGCAAGAACAAACTAAAAAGGAAGATGTGGTTCAATTCCCTTCTACACCTAAAAGAGTTGAATTGAGACTCCTAGATAAGCAAGAAGTTGATGAGAGCTCATCTAGCTCTGAACCTTCAAAAGAGGAGGAAGAACCTCCAACTCATCTTGTTCAAAGATCTACAAGACATAGACAACCACCTGAAAGGTATTCACAAAATTATTGGAGATGTATTTTTTCTTTGAATACTAATGTGGATGAACCAAAATCAGTAGAAGAGGCATTAGGTATGAATGATGTAAAATCCTTGAAAATTGCAATGGAAGAAGAAATGGCATCTTTGAAAAATAATGATACATGGGATCTTGTACCATTGCCTAAAGGATAGAAGCCAGTTGGATGCAAATGGGTGTCCAAGAAAAATATTGGTTCAAATGCGAGCATTGAGAAGTATAAAGTGAGGTTGGTTGCAAAAGGCTACTCTCAGGTTGAGGGGGTTGATTATGGTGAGATATTTTCTCCTATTGCAAAAATGACATCCATTATATTTTTGTTTTCTATTGTTATTGCTTATGATTTAGAGGTTGAGAAAATAGATGTGAAAACTGATTTTCTTCATACTGATTTGGAAAAGGATACCTATATGACACAACCGGAGCACTATGTGGTGAAAGGTAAAAGTAATTTGGTCTGCAAATTAAAGAAATCTTTGTATGGCCTCAAATAGAGTCCTAGGATGTGGTACTAGAAATTTGATGCATATGTGTGGATTCTGGGATTTGAGCATTCTAAATTAGATCACTATGTTTATTATAAATCTAATGGTGATCATTTCCTATACATTTCATTGTATGTTGATGATATGTTATTCATTGGTAAAGGGAAAGGTATGATTTCAAAACTAAAGTCTCAACTTCCTGCTAAATTTGAAATGAAAGATCTTGGTGCAACAAAACACATTCTTGGGATGGAAATTATGAGAGATAGAGTAAAAAAAAAGCTATGGCTAGGCTAGAGTAAGTATGTGATTTTAGTGTTATAGAGGTTCAATGTGTAGGATTGTAGACCATTGCATGTTCCTTTTGCTGTTGGAATGAAATTATCTGATGCAGATTGTCTTAAATCCCCATTGGAGATGGAAGAAATGAGCAGAGTGCCTTACCAAACTAAAATTGGAAGTTTGATGTATGCTATGGTTTATACTAGACCAGACATTGCCCAAGCAGTGGGAGTTTTGTCCATATATATGTCTAATCCTAGTAGAGTTCATTGGGATGCAGTCAAAAGAGTCTTCAGATATTTGAAGGCTACCTCAAAGTATTCTTTGTGTTATCATGGTAATTCTATTGGAGATGTGAATTCCCTTGATATTCATGGTTATGTGGATTCAAAGTGGGCAGGTGATATTGATAGTAGAAGATCCACTAGTGCTTATGTGTTTACTTTATTTGGTGGTGCAATTAGTTGGATGAGTAAGCGACAGGCTTTGGTTGCTTTGTCCACTAATAAAGCATAGTATATGGAAATCACTCATGCTTGTAAAGAGGCCATTTGGCTTAAGAGACTATGTTCAGAAATTGGAATAAAATAAGGAGTCGTGACAATTTATTGTGACAGTCAGAGTGCAATCTGCCTAGCTAAGAAACCAACATTTCATGTCCGGACCAAGCACATTAATATTCAGTATCATTTTGTCAGAGATATGGTCGAAGATGGTAGGGTGAAGTTGGTTAAGAAATAAATTTTAATGAATGTTGTAGATTCTTTAACTAAGGCTATGAGCACAGAGAAGTTCAGATGGTGCTTGAAGTATATGGGCCTCATGGTCCCTAGCAATTGATTCACTGTGTTGATACTCCCTTTTCTCTTGCAAGGTATTCGACAAGTGGGAGATTTGTTGGGAAAATAGTGTCTCAACCTTACATTTACATGAGGTTACCATTTATAGTAATTTTTTATTTAAGCATGAAATGATGTGAAATTATTCCCAAAGCTTCTAGTTGGCTAGTTAAGACTCCAGTAAAGTTATGTCGTAAGATCACAACTAGTTTTGAAGATATTAAATTTTCCATTTTGGAGGGTCCAATGAAAGGTTTAAATTTGATTTTGAGGACTTTAGAGGCCCCGAAACACCATAAAAAGTGGGCATAAATGGAATATCCATTTACGAGGCAATAGAGAACTTTGCGAGCTTTCTGGCACTCCAAACAGTTCATCAATAGGACACACAGTTCTCAAGTTATGGCCTTTGGAAGTTTGTACTCTTGAAATAGGAAATATAAAATACATCAAACACATAAATGAGCTGTAAAAAGGGAGGGACACATCATAGGGCATCTAGAATGGAGATAAGGTCAGCTACACCTTATTAGGTGGTTTTATCCCATGGTTTTGTAATACCGTTTGACGGTCTCTTGTAGTGTATCTCCTACATATGAGGTGTGTGAGATAGAGGTTGTGTGTAAGAGTCTTATAGCTATTTAGTTACCTTTTAATCTCTGATTAGTGGTACTCCTACGAAGAGCTTTCTCTGCAAGTATATTTTAATCTATTTTTATTGTGGAATAATATATTGGGCGGCTTTTAGAGTGTGGGTTTTTTCTCCTGAAAGGATTTTCCCCATGTAAATCATTATGTTATGGTTTGAATATTATTATATCTATTTCTATTTTTTGTAACTGTTGTGATGATCTGTAAAATTTTTTGCATTACCCTCCTCTCAAGGTTAGTGTAAGAAGTTGTTCCTCTACTTGAATTTCTTACATGGTTGGTGGATTGTTGTATTTAACTTAGACTAGACCTGATATCATGAATGTTGCATGTCTTGTTGCTAGATTTCAAGATTATCCTAAGGAATCTCATGTTACTACTATAAAAAGGATATTTAGATATTTGAAAGGGATAGTTGACTTTGGTTTGTGGTATCCTAAGCATGATGACTTTACCTTGGGTTCTTTTTCAAATGTTGATTGGACAGGTGATGTTTATGATTGAAAGAGTACAAGTAAGAAGTAGAATGCTATCTCTTTATCTACTATAGAGGATAAATACATTGTTGTTGCTAGCAATTGTACTCAAATAATTTGGATGAAGCAGATATTGAAGGATATAGGAGTTATTTATGATGAGCCTATTTCTATATACTATGATAGTTCAAGTGCTATCAATATTTCTAAGAATCTGGTGTTGCATTCTAAGACTAAGCATATATCAATCAAGTTTCATTTCTTGAGAGAGAAGGTAAATGAGAGATAAGTTAGATTGGAGTATGTATCTATAAAGGAACAGATTGCAAACATCTTTACAAAGCCTTTGCCTAAAGATACTTTTGAGTATCTCAGAGAGAAGTTAGGTGTGATTTCCCCTCCTAAAGAGAACTAAGATGCATGGATTTACATCAGTTTGGTGAAATTCACAAAAATATCTTGTGATCCGGATTGATGTAGAGGCTACTACTTGGGGGGAGTAGTAAGTAGTATTTAAATGTTCAGATTTGTAAGCTAACTCAAGTGGGAGAGAAATTTGAAATCTATACCTTTGTCATTGATGTCAAAGGGAGAGAGAAGCATGTGAAAAAACCTGAAGCATTTTGGGGAAGAGAATCAAAGACTTGTGATTTGAGTTGTCTGTCTAAAGGAGAGTGATGTAGCCATGATCTAGTGGGTCCTCATAGAAAACTAACCAGATCATGCAGTAAGAGTAACACAATGGAAGAAACACCAAAACATAGATAAAGTGAAAAATCAGACATCTGCATCATCATATTATCATCATAGAACATTTGGTAGTCAATTGATTACATGCAGGATAACATGCCAGATTACAATCCATTTGGAACTCTTAGAGTTATCTAGGTCTATAATCATGAATCTAGAATCTCATTCCCATCGATATCCTCCTAATGACTACAAAAAATAATATATATATCCTCGAAAACACATCTGAGTTGGCCACAAAAGATTACATTAACCAAGGAAGGAAAATGAAATGTGTAAGACAAGTCGGCTCCAAGAGGTGAATATCTCATCCACCAAGGACAATCCAGAAGTAAAAACCACAAAGGAAGGTTGGCCAAGGGCCTAAGAACATCAGGTGTAGTGCCAAACTAATTCGCAAACTAAGAAATCACTCTAGAAAAGAAGAAATCTCCAACTTTATATGATAAGCTCAAGACTGCTTTGGAACCTAGAAACAATTACTCCAAAAGGAACAATTCTCCAAAAAAGAACCCAAATGAACTGGAAATATGGAATAATGCACAATAACACACCTAAAACCTGAAAAATCTAATCTACAATGAAAGATAAATAGCTACCAGAATTCATTGAAAGAAACACAAGAAACTGCTACATGAACTGAACAAGAACAAAACTAAGGAAATATTTTTGGTTTATGCAAGATTGCTCATTGACCGGGGATGCTCCTGCATTAGACACCCCAAGTAGAAAGAGATGTTCCATGAGTGGCAACTCATGAACATCAAAAAGGATTTGGAATATAAACCCCATGCTCATTTCTGATCCAAACATTTTCCTTGTCTGCAAACTGCTTCCTTTCCTCTTTCGGAACCTTAGCCATATCCTCCAACTTTCAGTTCTCTTAATTCTTCTTTCCTTTCTTCTTACCTACACAGTGTCTCTTCTTACTGCTTCTCTCTTTACTCTATAACTTGGATTTATTTCTTCCACAAGACTTCATCCAATTACATCCTTCTATCAAACTTATCTACTAGATCCTTATGCAAATCCATGCCACCAATCGATGTAGCCTTTCTTATTATTGCAATTCTTCCCAAGACTCAAATTTCTCACTTCTTCCTCCTTCTCCCTCAAGGAAGTCAATGTGAAGCTATTCCCATCCTTCTCAATAGTGATTAGGTTTCTTCTATAATCATAAATAGCTCTTCTATCAAACTACCAAGGTCTACCCAACAAGACATGCATAGACACAATATCCCATAAGACCTCATCTCTAAAAGGTTCAATATTAAAATGCACTAAACACTGCTTCTTTACTTCTATATTTTTATCATCTTGTAACCAACCCACCTTGTAAAGACAAGGATACTCAAGCCTCTGTAATCCAAGCTTCTCCACCATCTCCTTAGATACCAAATTATTAGTACTCCGACTGTCCACAATAACCTTACAACACTTACCACCTTATTTGCATACAATCCAGAAAAGACACCTTCTCATAGTAGGTTTGGTATCTTCTCTACTCTGCTCCATCAAGTGTCTCCTAAACATAAGATATTGTCCCTTTTCTGGTGCACTTCAGATTAAATGACTATCTTTTTGATCCTCATTTGTCACACAGTTTCTTGTTGCTCCTTTCTTGCACTCATAAGATCTATGTCTGGTCTCTCCACACTTGAAACATCTGCCCAAAAATCTTTTGTTGCTACTGTATATGATGATAATGGATAACAACAATGTTGAAAGACTAAATAGATTCAACCACAAAACCATAACCTAACAACAACAAAGATCCACCATAACATATGAAGATTACCTAAGACAATGCAAATCAAATGAAATCACAAAGATTATACCATTACATGTCCAATAGGGTTTGAATCTCCATTCTTCCTATCTCCATTGATCTTGCTTGATATATTTGCTCTTAGATTTTATGTGCACAAGAGCTCAACAAAGGACATAAATGTGGTTGCAAGTAGGATCGCATATGAAAATTCGAACGCTAGGATGCTTGATTAGAATGTATATGTCTAGAGGGGTTGATAATGAAGGAAGCATCTCTTTATATAGAAGACACTATAAGAAATGGTGGGATAAGATAGAGAGGTGTAAAAGATAAATGGTCGACTAAGATTAGAGGGTAGGTAGAGAAAACAAGAAAATAATGAGGGTAGGCAGTGTAGGAATTAAGAGATGAATGACATGTGTCATAGGTAGAAAAGGATAATGAATTGATTAAATAAATAAAGATTTATTTAATTAATGGAGGAAGTGGGATCAATTAAATAAATAAGATATTTATTTAAATTTAGGAAAAAGGGTTATTTAAAAAAATAAATGTATTTATTTAAATGAAAAATTAGGCTAGAAGAGGATAAATGAATTAAGTAAATAAATAAAGATTTATTTAATTAATAGAAGAATTAGGCTAAAGATAATTAAATAAATAAAATATTTATTTAATTAGACAAGACAATTTTAGGTGTCTACATTTTACCCCTCTTTGAGACAATGTAGCTTCTGGCATTGTTTCAAAGAAGATAATATGAACTGATACAAAGTTGCCCCAAGATGGGAATGATATACCCCCTCTAGAGATTGGATGAAAATATTTGGAAAGATTGCAGAAAATCTCTCAATAAGAAATAAAGGGTAAAATGGACTGACCGGATAGAGTGATAGAGTCACGGGATAAAGAAGACTGACTCGGGAGACTAGGGCTAGGGCTAGGGTAGTCTATAAAATAGACCACGAGGGAATACATGCTCATTGTCATCAATACATCCAAGAGATCAGAGTGCAGAGAGAGAATAGAGCAGCAGCAGTCAGAAACGATGGCATTGGTTCATAGATTCAATCACGTTCACCGATTTCAGAGGCTAGCAGATGCAGGAGAGCCGGTAAGTACCACAAAACCTCCTTTTAATTTGTCATATTAAATGTTGTTGTAAATAAATTCTAGGTAGAGCAATAAATGCGTGTTTAGGCATGTCAAACAAGGTCAAAAAATGCCAAGGCATGTCTATGTTGGTGCCAAGTGCATCTGGGTTGGCTAGGCACACTTGTGTTTGTGCCAGGCGCGTCTATGAATGAAAAGGCATCTATGTCAAATGCAAGCATGTCTGTGTTGTGTAGGCATGTTTGTGCTATGTGGGCACGTTTGTGCAGAGCAGGTGCATATGTGTAGAGCATAGGCACGTCTATGTATTTTAGGCATGTCTGTGCAGAGCAGGTGCGTTTGTGCAATATGTAAGCGCATTTATGTCATGAAGGTGTGTTTGTGTCTTCTAGGTCAAATCAGCAGTTTTGTGATGAACATACATTGTCGATTGGATAAGCTGCTAAGAGGATACACTCAAGCAGGTCCTCTAGGGAAGACTAGAATAGAAAATAGGGCTGGGATTGACAATTCTGTGGTAGAACATACGTTGCCAATCAGGAAACTACTTAAGAGGATACACTCAAGCAGAGGCCCTAAGATAGGATAGATCGAGACACTTTGTGATGAACAGGGAGTACCAAGACATAGTACTTTGTGATGAATAGGGAGTACTAAAAAAAAGTAGCACTTTGTGATGAACAGTGAGTGCAAATATGAGTAGCACTTTGTGATAAACAGGGAGTACTAAAAAAAGCAGCACTTTGTGATGAGCAGTGAGTGTAAATATGAGCAGCACCTTGTGATGAACAGGGAGTGCTAAAACATGTAGTAATTTGTGATGAACAGTGAGTACCACTAGGATAAAAAACAACACTTTGTGATTAACAGTGAGTGTCACTAGGATAGAGTATCATAAGCACTAGGATAATAAGCAGCATTTTGTGATGAACATTGAATGCCACTTTGACTGACATAGTTGATTTGCTTGACTGCACGAGTACCTATCTATGCTAGAGTCACGTGAGAGATTCTCATCAACTCAGAGTTTACGACTAGAGCTGACATTTGAGGACAGAGCATCTATTGAGGTTCTGGGATTGTGATTTATTTTGTATGTGCCTAAGTTTCGGGTGAACATGGGGTTGTTGACTGCGCTAGCTGAGAGATGGCACTCGGAGACTTGCACTTTTCATTTGCCAATGGGTGAGATGACAGTCACCTTAGAGGATGTGTACCGGATATAGCGGATATCGATTGATGGGGAGTTGATTCCCTATGATTGAGATGGAGATAGGGATGCCCTGAGATGAGTGTTTCAGGATCTGGGATTGGAGATGAGGGCAGAACATGTGGCTTGGGATACCATGACACGAACAGGACTAGCACTACCAACAATACTGGTAGGAGTGATCAGTGGGTTCCTGTGTCTAGATAGGGCTACATGAGGACTGGTTGTGGGTTGGGGGAGCACATTGGAGATACTGGTGACATAGCATACCAGATATGCCTGGGGACTGTGCGTGCTGGCACATTTGTACTATGAGCTTCATCAGTTTGTATACCATGGATCCATAAGATTGGGCTACAAAGTGACATTATTGCAAGTATGGGCTTATGAGCATATGCTGGTTACCCGACTGATTCATTTCAGAGGCTGGGGCCATGGGCACAGTTTTGTCCATTTATATGATATGATTACATCTCAGCCATAGATCGGGAGATTTGAGTACTGGCCCTAGGTCATCGATGAGATTGACACTATGGTATGAAGACCATACCAAGAGTGCAAGGAGTAGGAGGATGACACCATGGAGCTGCCATACACATTCAGGAGTAGGTATTTGATTGGGTGGATGCCCTATATACTAGAGAGGCAGTTGGTGGACAGGGTTTGTAGGCAATTTGACAGGATTCAATGGATGCCACGGGGTTCTGGGATGTATGCTTGGATAGTGAGGGATCAGGTACACTTTGGGCCATTATTATCGTATGATCAGGCAGTGATGTAGCTGACAGAGATAGAGGATGTAGGGATGGATGCAGAGTATACTGCATATTAGGCTGAGCTTTCATTTCTACGATTGATAGACCCAGGGGAGCAGGAGGGGGTGATGAGGATGATGATGGAGATGGCGGAGGTAGAGGCTGACGGAGGAGGCGATGTGTGATAGGAGAGAGGAGAGTGGCTCCATGGAGAGAGGGTGGAGAAAAGAGAGGCTCAGGTGGTGAGAGGCAGAGGTGGATTGCCTTAACAAGTGCCAGTAGCACAAGGTCCCAAATAGGTATAGGGATAGGGATAGGGACAGGGATAGGGTCAGCCACAGGAGCAGCCACAGGTACAACCACAAGTACAGGGGGGAGAGGAGGAGGATGAGCTATTGGAGTTGAGGGAGATCTACTAGGGATAGGTAGATGAGATCTGGGATCTCAAGCAAGAGAGGGATAGGCTTAGGAGACAGCTGAGGGACACGAAGCAGGAGAGAATTCAGGCTATCCAATGTTATATAGAGATTGAGTCAACACTAAAGGAAAGGAGGTAGGCGGCAGAGGACACAGGAGCTAGATATGCTTATGTTCTGCAAGTCAGGGAGGAGAGAGACTACTAGAGAGACCTATACTATGGGGTTGTGCCACCAGAACAGCAGGCTAGGAGCTTTCGTAGAACATCGTGGACTGCGATGACCACTGGAGGGAGGGACAGGAGACAAGCATCGAGTGGTGGGGTCATGAGTCCTCCACCACCACTAGATAGAAGGGAGGGGAGAGATGATCCTAGGGTGGGTCCTTCTAGGGCTCAGACTCCATCGAGGACAAGCAGCTCTGAGGGAGGGAGTTCATCATAGCCTTGAGGGCTCCCTATGTATCAGTTTTGTACCATTTTGTATGATGACACCTTCAGGTGATTGTAGCCATATAATTTTTACATCATTGTATCATGACACTTATGATTTTGATATATATATATGAGATGATTCATCCTAGTGGTAGCTATATGCATGTGTACCTCTATGATGTATGCTTCTATGTCTTATGATGTATGTTTCTATGTGATGCTTATGATATTTTTTATGATGATGATTATGTTATGGATGCCAATATGTACATGATGAAATGCAATATTTTTTTTCTTTTATGTTTTTAAATGTTATGCAAATGTGAATGTATGAAATGCATATGAATATGATAGTGCAAATAAATATTTACATAATGAGAATGTAAAATGTGCTGACATGTATTGTGTACAGGATGCGATACATTTGTGATATCTATATGTATGTATGAAATTCTTATATGTGGTAATGTAGGTGCAACTACATGAAATGCAAATATTTTTGGTGTGCCATTATATTCAGTTGTGTGATAGCAGGCTACACGAACTCAAGGAGGACAATGGAAGTCAATCAAGAAAGGGGGATGGAAGATAGAAGATATGAAAGTGAAAGAGCTTCTTGTGTGTTATCATCATTGAGCTTTATTATGGCAAGTAGGTTATGACAATCGAGGCATATGTTCGACCCAAAAAGTCATTGTACCTGTTTGCATGAAGATAAGACAATCTCAAACATGGAATGCCCCAGTTCATACTAGACTCATTGTGTCCTCATATCCTTGGACAAGTCATAGCATTACTAAGAGACAATCCACAGACAACAAAGAAAAAATAGGTGATGATACCCCATCCTCGCCTTTCTAGTCAAAGACATCTTGGAGATAGAATCTATAGTTAGAAACATCCTATAAAAGCTAAAAGACATGTCACCAAAAGATAAAATCAAAAGAAAACCAAGACTTGACACCAACATCCACTGTAGTCCTCAAGTTTAGTGTCTCTTGTCACTTGTATAAGTCTATTTGATTGTGGTCATAATGTTTACTTTCACAAAGGATAGATAGCATTGAACCATAATGTTGTCTGAGTTTATTGAAAGATTTGATTTGTTGAAGCCCATTGTTGTTGTTGTGTCTCCTCTAAAAGTGATACTTTATTGCGGAGAAGATGAAACTTTATTGCGGATTGGCGATGCAAATGTTGTTTTATTGTGGATTGTGCGTGGATAGATTGAAGAAAATTGGAAGAAGTTGTACTGCTTAGAACATGTGATGCTCTTAGTTCCACACCCATCACTAGACATAGGATTTTCCTTAGCCAAAGATAGGAGCTGATTTATTATGAATGGAAAGGGGTGAAAAGGGAGGTTTATTATGGATGGATAAACAATCTTGGGTAGATCAATAACAAGCCATGATGGGAATGTGTAAAGTTTATTATGAATGAAGAGGTTGTGAGTGTGTACAAAGTGAAGGATGAAATAGAATCCTGAAGGAGGGAGGAGAAATGTCTCTACACATGGTGCTGGTGACTCGGTTTTCACCATGGTACTTTCCCAAGGCACCACTGAAGTGGTTTTCACCATTGGACAAAAAAAAATAATTTATTTTTATGATTTTTTTTGTATTTTTGAATTTTTTTGATTTTTTTGTATTTTTGAATTAGGATACTCTAAAGAGCTATGTGTAAAACTTGTGAAGGTGCATGCTATTTATAGGATCCTCCAAAGGTTCACCTTCTGTGGTTGAGAGCTGATATGCACCAGATCCATATGCTACTGTGATGATGTAAGGACCAAGCCAGTTTGGTTCGAACTTGCCCTTCTTCTCTCTATCTTGTTGATTTTTAGGATTTTCTCTGAGAACCAAGTCACCTACCTCAAATGTGCAAGGCTTGATTTTATGATTGTAGTTTCGACTCATTCATTGTTGATAAGTCGTGAGATGATTAAAAGCAATTTGTCTTCATTCATCCAATAGTTCAAGTTCTTGTAAGTGAGCAACCCTATAGTTTTCATCACTGATAATGTTTTGCAAAGAGATTTGTAAAGAGGGTAAATTGACCTCAATAGGAAAGATAGATTCAGTGCCGTATACAAGTGAATAAGGTGTAGCTCCTTTAGGTGTACAGACGCTTGTGCGGTAAGCCCAAAGTGCAGGATTAAGTTGGATATGCCAATTGCGGCCAGCGTCATCAACCATCTTTTTTAGGATTTTAAGGATGGTTTTATTAGACTCCTCAGCTTGACCATTACCTTGGGGGTAATAAGGTGTGGAGAAATGATGGGTAATATGGAAGTGATCATAGAGTTCAGGAACATCCTGATTTTTTAAGGGATGCTTGTTGTCGGTGATGATGGAAATAGGAATACTGTATCAACAAATGACATAGTTGAGAATTAATGTAGCAATTTGTTTTCCAATGACTTGTGTAAGAGGCATGACTTTGATCCATTTTGTGAAATACTCTGTGGTAGTGATGATGAATTTATGACCATTGGAGAAAGGAGGGTGAATCTTGCCTATGAGATTGAGTCCCCACTGACAAAAGGGCCAAGGAGTCACAATTGGCTGAAGTTCTTGTGCAGGCACATGAATGAGGTTTCCATGAATTTGACACTACTTACATTTATTGACAAACTGATATGAGTCTTTTTCCATATTCGGCCAGTAATATCTAGTCCTAATGAGCTTTTTGGCTAAGGTAGGACCACTAGAATGTGGACCACATATCCCTTCATGAACTTCATGTAATGCAATCTAAGCTTCATCCCTTTCTAAACATCTAAGAAGAGTACCATCTAGATCTCGATGTTATAGGATATCAGCTAAAATGACGTATCGAGAAGATTGGTGAATGAAAGTGCAATGTTGGTTACTGGCTAAGTCAGGGGGAAGGGTATTGTCATGAAGGTATGTGAAAATGGAACCATATAATGGGGAATCAAGACCGACTACACATATCATCTTAGTAGGAGTGATCTCATATGAGGGAACCAAAAGGTTATCAACCAAGAACTCATAGGGGGTTTCATTATGTGGTAGATCGATTAGTGAAGTAATTGTAGCCATGGCATCTATGGCTTGCTTCTACTCTCTTGGTATCTGCTCAAAGTCTAACTTTGTGAAATGTTATTTCAGGTCATCCACCATTCTTTTGTAAGGCATTAATGTCTCATCTTTTGTTTGGTAGTCATCAATTGCTTGATGAATTACAAGTTGAGAGTCCCCGAAAACATGAAGTTCCTGGATCTTCCACTGAAGTACAATTCATAGTCCAATTGTTAATGCCTCATATTCTGATATGTTATTAGTGCAGGGAAAAGATAATCGATATGATTTTGGTATGGAATCCCCTTGAGGAGTTATGAAGAGGATGCCAACTCCTGCACCATGCTATGTGTATGAGCCATCAAAGTATAGCTGCCAAGGCTTTGCGTGTGAGACTTTTAAGATGGATTCATCTAGAAATTATAAAGTTAGAGGAACATCACCTATCATGGGAGCATCTACTAACTGATCTCTGATAGCTTGTCTTTTTATTGCTTTTCTGTCCACATATTCAATGTCGAACTCACTCAGGAGCATCACCCATTTGGCTAGTTGCCTAGTAAGCATTGCTTTATTGAGAAGGTATTTCAATGGATTGATCCTTGTGACCAACTTAGTTTAATGAGTTAGCATGTAATGTCACAATTTCTACAAAGCACCATAGCAAGACATGCATGCTCAATTGGTGTGTAATTTAGCTCATATCCCACCAATGTGTGACTGATGTAGTAGATTGCCTTTTCTTTGCCCTTAGCAACCTATTGTGCTAAGAGTGCCCCCAGTGATGTTGAAGTAGTTGATATGTATAGTAACATAGGCTATTCTAGAACTGGTGGCATCAATACTGGCAGATTCAGAAGGTAATCTTTGAGTATCTGGAAAGCCTGTTGATAGTTATCATCCCATTTGAATTTAATGTTTTTGTGTAGCAAGTGCTGAAAAGGATTACATTCATTCACAAGTTGTGCTATGAATCTTCATATGGACTGGAGTCTTCGTTGCAAAGATCAAAGGTGACTAATATTTCTTGGTGGTTGCATCTCTAGGATGGCCTTGACTTTTGCTGGATCAGCTTCAACTCCTCTTTTTGAGACAATGAATCCCAGGAGCTTCCCGGAGGTTACTCCAAAGACACATTTCTTGGAGTTTTATCTTACTTTATATTTTTCCAACCAATCAAAACTGACTGAAAGTATGTCCAAATGTGTATCTCTGTCTATTGATTTTCCCAAGAGGTTGTCAACATAATCTTCCATAGTAACTTGTATGAGATCATGAAAGATAGTAGTCATGGCTCTTTGATATATAGCGCCTGCATTCTTTAGCCCAAAGGGCATGACATTCTAGCAGAAAGTTCCCCAAGGACAAGTAAATGTTGTTTTGTGCTGATCCTTGGATGTGATTTTTATTTGATTATAACCAAAGAATTCATCCATCAAAGATAACATCGCATGACCTATTGTGAGATCTATAATCAATTCAATATTTGGTAATGGAAAGTCATCCTTAGGACAAGCTTTGTTGATGTCTTTGAAATCTGTACATATTTTGATGCTACGATCCGGTTTATTGACAGGCACTAAGTTGGAGATCCATTTAGGATAATCAATTGGGTGTATGAATCCGACATCCAACCAATAATTTTTCAAGCTCTGCTTTGACTAATAATGCCACTTATGGATGCATCTTTCTTAATTTCTGTTTCATTGGTTTTGCCCCCAGTTTAACTGTCAAATGATGCATTACCAAATCTAGATCCAATCTAGGCATATCAGCGTATGACCATGCAAAATTGATTTGTCATTCTGTGAAGAAACTTATGAACTTTGATCTTTCTGTCTCTGTCAAAGATTGAGCTAGGAATATGTTATGTGGTATTTATTCTGTACTAATGTTTGTTTTGATGGTCTCCTCTACCAATATGGATGATTTTTCTTCATATGATGCTAGGAGAATGTCGAGTCTTCCATCCTTGGGTGCCTTAGAGAGATTTTCACCCTCAGATATGTCCTTTCTTTTTACTTTTTTGGGATCAGACAGCACCATAACATGGTTTTCACCATAAGACCCTTGATTTGTTTTTATTCTTATGTTTTTGTGACTAGAAGGCCCAACACCCTCACCAAAATATGCCATGCTATTGAGTTCTATAGTGTATCCTGCCTTATGGTCCCCAGGGGGAAGATCATCTCGTATGCCTAGATAATCAATAAAGGCTTCATCATTTTGGAATGTGTCAAACTATGCAGGTCCTTCATGGTCCCAGTCAATAAGTTGGTGGTGAACAAGGGGAAGGCTTTTGATGTCTTCAAAGTTAGTAGGGCTAAGGGTGAAGATGCAGTTATATTCAAGTATGTTAAGGTAGTTATCATGGTCATCATTGGCACTCTCCTCATCTATCTCAATCATAAATGAATCCAAATTGTCATCACTAGCAACGCATTCTGGGATAGGTGTTCTCATTCTTCATGATTTCAACCTAGAACCTAGAGGCAAGGACTATGTGGGATCCTCAAGGGTTGCTTCTTGATCAACTTTAAATTTTCTATAAAATTCCTCTTCTTTTGTGGGTTCACCTGGTTCTCTAGATGTCTCGGTGAGTTCATAGTCACTAGAGGATTTGTCTGAATCCCATTCCCATTCATTGGAGTCTATAGAATAGTGATTCTCTTGTTGAATTTTGGCAGCTTTGATTTGTAATGCTTCTCCTGTCTTTTGAGTATTTACCTTGGAAGACATGAAACCAAGTCCTTTCGAGCATTCCTTTTTTATTGTCAATTTAGGTTGTAAAGGTTCAATGATGCCTTCCTTTCTTAAGCCAAGAGGACTTTTGCCATCATACCCAAATTTTTGTAGGATCTTGAACCCTTTGTCATATTTTTCACATGGTATGCTAATTTGATCTTGTGTATCATTTTTAGGGTCTTTGTAAAGCATTTTGTATAAGTCTTCTTCTTCCATTTCACCTCACTTTTGGAAGATTGTAGGATCCCATTTGAGTGTAATGATAGAGACCTGCTTAGTAGGATATGGTCATCCATATTCTTTTGGTGAACTCATAACTTGTTGTAAACACATGGTTTGATTCAAAGTGTATTCACCCATGCCCTTATCCTGGGATTTCCCTTTAAGCTCACCTTGTTTTGACATTGAAGGTTTTAATGATTCAGGATCAATGTATGCAGAAGAAGGAACAACTTCCCTATTACTTGGAATGATCATCTCAGTTTTTGGTCTCAAGTTATTGCAGTATATGAATGGATTAGGATCACCATTAACTGTTATTTCAACTCCATTGTGAGGAAACTTAATGTATTGGTGATATGTAGA
The DNA here is from genome assembly GCF_030272615.1 of Cryptomeria japonica. Classification (NCBI taxonomy): domain Eukaryota; kingdom Viridiplantae; phylum Streptophyta; class Pinopsida; order Cupressales; family Cupressaceae; genus Cryptomeria; species Cryptomeria japonica. The sequence continues at coordinate 3,506,715 of NC_081413.1, forward strand.
TGGGACTGCCCTCATTTCATGAATCCAAGGATGTCCTACTAATATATTGTATGTGAGATCCAGGTCTAGGAATTGACAAACCACATCCTTTGTAGCTGGCCCAACTCTGAGAGGCAAGGTAAAGGTTTAGACAAACCACATCCTTTGTGCTCAATGTGCAAATGTTTAGACCTGCTCCTCCATCTATCAGGACTCATTTTATTTGATGTTTGTGTATGAAGGATTTAACGTGTAAAGGTGCATTATGTGGCTGACTTACGGAGGTGTCATCATCTTCTGTGAATGTAAGGGAGTGTGTCACGGAAAGGTATCCCACCATGGCTTGAAACTGTTCCATGTTTAGATCAGTAGGGACATAAGTGTCTCTCAAGATTTTATCAAGAATAGCTTTGTGAGGGGGATATGCGTAAAATATCAAGGATGGAGATAAACGCGAGTGTCTTCCCTAACTATTCTATAAGGTCATACTTAGGTTTGGTTGATGAGGAAGTGGTGTTTTTAGCTGGAGCACCTTGCAAGGTGAATTTACCTTGACAAGTTGTGACATTACATTCAAAGGTAGGTTCGGAAGAAGATCCAATTCCTTTCAGGACAATCTTGGGTCTTTGGGTAGAATTCTCAGGCATTTTGTCCTTGATGATAATGGTAGAGACATAATTGTCCATCGAAATGTAATTGATAGTTGAATCATAGTTATAAGGTGCTCTAGTATAGTTGGTTTGGTCATCTGTGGCTTTATCTTTTCCCTTGACATGCTTTGGGAATGGTTCCTTAAACATCTCATGTTCTTGATTGGATGAATGCCCTTCAATCTCAATGTCACCTCTATCAATAAGATCTTATATGATGTTCTTCAGTCGATGACAATTTCCTATTTTATGACCTTTTCTCTTATGAAATTCACAATATTCATCATCATTCCACCAATTTGGTTTAACCTTTGGCTCATATGGAAGTAGATCTGGAATTGTTATTATTTTGTTTACCATTAGCTTTTTGAAAACTGATTCTAGTGGTTCTCCCAATGGAGTGTACTTCCTTCATTATTTGGAAGTTGTTTGAGTATTCACCTGATTGTTTGTAGAGCTTGATCCCAAAAAAATGATTTTGGGTCATACTGTATTGGCATCAACAACACCATCATTAACTGTGTTCTTGTTTTTATTCCAAAATCTTGGCTTGTCTTTTCCTTTAAAATCCTTTTTGTTTTCTTTGAATATTTTGATGATGCCTTGCTCAATTAGGACCTTCTTTGTTGCTAAGTCTTTCTCAATGACATCCTTGAAGGTGGACAAACAAGCTTTTCTTAGGTCATAACCGATGTCTTTGTTAACATTTTGGGTGAACATCTCTACCATTTGTTTTTGTGGAATTTCACAAGAGCATCTGCTGGCTAGATCTCTCCATCTTTGTAAAAATGATGAAAAAGATTATCCATCCCTTTGTTTGGTGTTGCACAAGGTAGTGACTGATATGTCTATCCCCATGTTGTATGAGAAATGTTGGATAAATGCCTCTGCTAAGTCACCCCATGACTTAATTCCAGGTGGAAGCTGGGAGAACCATTCCATAGCTTGATCGCCTAAGCTTTGTGGGAATAATCTCATCAACTATGTCTCTTCTTCTTCTACCTCAATGCAAGCTATGAAAAACTGTCTTATGTGTGCCTTAGGATCCCCTTTTCCTCTGTACTTATCAAACTTAGGTGTCACAAAGTATGTAGGAAATGGAGGCATTGGAATGTTTTTGTCAAATGGATAGGGACATATGTCTCTCATTGTGTAAGTTGGATTTGGTGTATTTATGTCCTCCATTTTCTTTTGTAAGTCCTTGATTTGCTGTTCCAAATCGTTCTTAGGTGGAGACCAACTTCTTGGACCATACCCCATGCTTGACCCACCAGGTGGGGGAGAAGCATGTTGCATATATGGATGATATTGATCATACACATGTTCATATGGAGGAGGTCTATAATGATGTTGCGTATATGGACCACTTGGTATAGAGTCATGGTGAGGAATGGAATATTTGCTTTGTCCATGTATACCATACTCTACAGGAATGTCATGAGTTTGTTCTAGTGTGTTGCCCCCAACTTTGACATGGGTTTCCTTGTGTCCAAATTTTGATCATGCCTTTGGATATCCAATTGCTTTGGTGGTTGTTCCTTAGCATTGGTATGTGATTGAGTATATTTTTCTGCATTAGACTTCCATAATGGTTTGCAAAGGTGAGTATCATATGCTTGACCATGTGTATGTGGAACCTCTAGTTTTTGAAACAAAGATGATGGTGATTCAGGCACATGATGTGGTCCTCTATTGCCTCCATTATTAGGCCTCCTTTGATCCATGTTGAGGTGAGGTTGTTGTAATGGTTGATTTTCCATTATTTGAGATATGTCAAAATCATGAGGGATCTTGGCTCCACTTTGTACCATCACTTGTAAGAAATATTGTCTATCTCTCCTCATTATTTTCTCAACCAATTGATTGAAATGGGGATCCATAATGGAGTCTTCCACTTCTACCGAATGTACTGAAATGTTGTCCATAATGTCATTGTGTGTATCATTGTTGTTTGTAGTGTTGTCCATGTTCTCAACATTTGGAATGTTTCTATAGGCATCCATGTCAGGTAATGTAGTATGATCATAATTGAAAAAGACATCATTGTCATACTCATAGGCACTCATGTTTGCAGACTCTTGAGCCTCTTTAGCTTCTCTCCTAGATTTTTGGGAACAGGTTTCAACCATGAACTAGGTATTGACCAAGATGTGTGAGACTAGATGAAAATGGAAAGAGTATGGAAGACCAAGAGTTGCATGAAATGTAAATGAATCTAAGGTGTGCTTGCAATGTCCAAAGTGTAAGACCAAGTATGTATGTAGTAGAGTAGGTGTAACTTTCAAAGAGATGATAGTTTCTCTTGATGAGGTAAGTTGACCTTGAGTCTAAGTAAGACCAAATGAGACCCAAAGGTGATAGACCTTGATGAGGGACCACTTAGCAAAATGTTGTTGTATGTAATGTGTTGAAAAAGTATGATGAGGACAAGCAAGTGACCTTTTGACTCAAGTTTAGACAAATGTGAATGTAATGTAAGGTGTAAAGCAATGATGGACTTTGTGAGACCCAAAGACAGGTTGAATTCTAGATGAACACCTGAAGAGATAGCTTAGGAAGCTCAAGAATTCTAAAACTGACTATTCTTATTTGTTGGACTGTAAAATTTTTTCAATTCTGAATACAGATGTGCTTGTATACTTCACAAATGCGCTTAAATGACACAGACGTGGTTCTGTCAGACACAAACACGTTTCTGAGATATTGTAAATGGATGTTGCTCAAGAGAACACAAACACATTTCTTCCCTTCATAGAAATGATTAGATGACACGGACGCTATTTTGTCAGGCACAGACGTGTTTCTGAAAATTGAGTGCAATTTTTCAATCTATGAAGTTGTTTTGTTGTGACCAAATCTGAATGTTTGACTATTTTCCGTGATAAGAGGACACAATGTTGATGATGACTCAATGTTTGTAAGTGTTTAGCCACAAAATGACTCAAAGAAAAGTGTGTTGTTTGATATAAAATTATTTTGCATACACTTGAAGACACAAAAGACACAATGTTTTGATGTTTGGTCTTTGAATGTTTGATTGTTCAAAATAAGACAAGCACAATTCTTATGGCTGGCCAGGACAATAGTTGTTCATCCCACATGGGGTTTCCCCCAAGTCTATGCTATTCAGAGTAGATACTTAGATGCTTGACCCCACTAGCTCCACCCTTGGCACTCACTTCTTATGGTAGAAAAGTATCAGTCCCCACGGAAACTCCTCGTGGCGAAATTTGTATCTCTACTAAGAATTGTATGTGTGTGGGTCACTCTAGAGGTCTGACCTCCTGACCCAACAACTAGAAGGATTTTGGCTTCTAAAACAAAAAGGTTCTAGTAAGGGCATTTGCTTGTGTTGCCATACATGCGACACTTTCAGCTCTGTAAATACAGAAGGCTCCCAGCCGGTAGGGGTTACACCCTACAACTGATCAAATAAATTTGATCAAATGGGTTTATGGGGAGACATAGTGTCAGTATGAACTAATTAGCACAAGTTATCCATAGTTTTCACCATGGATACAGTTATTTATAGTGGTTCAAAAGAGGTGGGTTTTCCTTGCTACCACTTGGGTTGTTCTCTCCTCACTAGTAGTCCTAATGACCACACGGGAAGATAGGCCCTCTAAAGATGAAACAAAAAAGAGCCTATTGCTCAAGACACAAAAGACACTGGTTCAATTTTAGTGCACCAATTGAAGTGTTTGCTAGTCTATGAAAATAAGGCACACAATAAAGATCCAAACCCTTTCCAAGATCTTGCAACAAAGATCTATTAGTAGGTTGGATTGTTTCAAATGACCACCCCTTCCTGTGAGCACACAAGTTAGGTAAATTTTAGATCCAAAAGACTTTTTAAAATAGGGGCCTTCGACAAAATGATTTTCTTTCAAGACAAGATGCACCAATTTTGTTAGATAGATCTGAAAATGTTAGCTCAATATAAACTAGATCTGAAATATGAATAATGAAAAACTAAATCAAAGAAACCAACATCTAAAAAACTGAACACAGACGCAGTTATCAGTAACACAAACACTATATAAATATGCAAACGTGGCTAGATCTAACACAGATGTGGTTCCTGAACACAGATATGGCTCATGAACATAGATGCGTCTAGAGGTCTCGCAGACGCGATTGGGGAACACAGACACGATTCCTGCAATCTGCAAAAAAAAATAATGTCGAAGATGCATATGCGATTCCAGATGTCATAAACGCGGCAGAAAATCAAAAACACGATCTGAAGGTACACAGACATGAAAATGTCAAAATGTTATTGGAAATGTCAGATCTGCAACTTCAAAAACACAAAATATGCACAAAAGATGTTAAATGCAAAAGGGACAAGAGTCCCATTGGGCATGCCAAAATATATAGGGTGAAAATGGATAACAACAATGTTGAAAGAATAAATAGATTCAATGACAAAACCCTAGCCTAACAACAACAAAGATCCACCATAACATATGAAGATTACCTCAGACAATGCAAATCAAATGAAATCACAAATATTATACCATCACATGTCCACTAGGGTTTGAATCTCCATTCTTCCTATCTCCATTGATCTTTCTTGATATATTTGCTCTTAGATTTTATGTGCACAAGAGCTCAACAAAGAATGGAAACATGGTTGCAAGTAGGATCGCATATGAAAATTCGAATGCTAGGATGCTTGATTAGAATGTATATGTCCAGGGGGGTTGATAATGAAGGAAGCATCTCCTTATATAGAAGACACTATAAGAAATTGAGGAATAAGATTGATAGGTGTAAAAGATAAATGGTCGGCTAAGATTAGAGGGTAGGTAGAGAAAATAAGAAAATAATGAGAGGGTAGGTAGTGTAGGAATTAAGAGTGAATGACATGTGTCATAGGTAGAAAAGGCTAATGAATTAATTAAATAAATAAAGATTTATTTAATTAATAGAGGAAGTGGGATCAATTAAATAAATAAACGTATTTATTTAAATGAGAAATCAAGCTAGAAGAGGATAAATGAATTAATTAAATAAATAAAGATTTATTTAATTAATAGAAGAATTAGGCTAAAGATAATTAAATAAATAAAATATTTATTTAATTAGACAAGACAATTTCACATGTCTACAGCTACTATTACTGCCTTTTCTCTCTTTCTTTTGATCTGGTTCTTTATTCCACTTAGGTTTTGGTTCTTCATCCACTCTCTACTTCTCTAAACTCTCACTCATCTATGCTTATATCTCTCTTTTGCTCTAGGGTTATTCAGTTGTCTTTTTTCACTTTCTCCTCAGCTTTCAAAGCATATTGGTAAGCCTCCTCAACTGTAGAAATATTTAGCATTCTCATCTCATCCTAAATGTTCAATACAAGTCCATTTATGTACCTATCCACCTTCTCCCTATCCATCTCTCTATGTCCAGATCTGATCATCACCTTGTAGAATTCCTTAGTATACTCTTCCACACCCATGTTTCTCTACTTCAGGTTCTACAACTTCTTGAACAATTCCAACTCATAGTCTCGTGGAATGAACTTAGCCTTCAAGCTTGCAACCATCTATCTCCACCAGGTGATCTTCATTTCACCATTCTTTACTTTGTCTCTTTTCCACTTTTTCCACCATAAGGCAACATGCCCTTTCAATTTAGTTTGTGCCAAACCCTCTACGGGTCCTTAATATCCTCAAATTCAAAGTAGTCCTCCAACTCTCCAATCCGATCAATCAAATCCTCTAGATTTAGCATCCCGAAAAAGTTTGCAATCTCCACTTTATGTATTTTAGTTGCTTGTGCCACTGCTCTCAGAAATCTTTCCTTTCTTTCACCTTTCACTCCTTCGGCATCTTCTACCTCAAGCTCTTCTCTAGCTTCTTCATATTCATCCTCAGACTCCGGATTCCACCGCAAACCAACCAATGTGTTTCAGATCTTGTTCCTCATCTCATTCTTGAAGTCCTCCATTATTTTCTCTACCCTCTGGGGGTTCATCCTTCTAGGTGGCATCTCCTCCATTTCTTCAGTGCAACTACCTCAACTCATTGCAAGTTTCAATTGCCTCACACTCGGTGATCTATTGAACACACTCGCAACCTACTTCCACTTGGTGATCTTCTCACCCAAAGGAATGCCTAAAGGTTCACAACTAGCTCTAATACCACTTGATACAACTATTGGCATTATGTGAGCCGGCATGAAGATATAATGATATTGTATGTTGTCATTGATGTCAATATAAGACATGGTGTGAACTGGCACATGTGATAGGTGAAGAGAGAGGAACCGGCATATGTATGAACCAGTTTATATGCCAAAGTGAAGCGGCATATTTGTTCAAGGTGAACCGGCATGTAGTTATGGGAATCGACACATGGAAGCATTGTATGACTACCGGTTGGTAGGTAGCTTCCACTTTGGGGTTTCCGGTTGGAGTACCTCAAGTCTGTGTGACTCAATCAGTGATTTTTGTGTGATGAGTTAGCAGTATGATGGAGGACAGATCGTGTTGCCACGTAAGCTCTGTGTGCGTGAAGGATCTTGCATGAAGATGACTATTCCTATCTACCTCAGGAATGTGCGAAGTCTGTCAAATGGTGATAACGCGTTATGGGTTATCAACCACCATGAAAATGGTGGATAATGGATGATGGAGAATGTCTCAAGATCGATTCAAGATTGTTGCATTTAATGCAACATGATTCAACAGTCAGGATCGAACCATTTGAATTGCTTAACCTAACAGGTTTAGGGTTTAGGGTTTTTGCTACCAACCTATATGTTTCCTATAAGGTCAATGTTGGGTTTCTTTCTAAAGTTGTTGGCAAAAGTTGTGAGTGTGTATCCAAGGAAAGTGATATGTGTTTCTTGCCAAACCAAAGGAGAGAAGAGATACCTACAAAGTGAATGTGCAGAAGGAAAAGAGGAGCCTAAACAGATCTACATTAGCATTGAGTGCTATTAATAGATCATTGTAATACCTATTGATCTCTAACCACTTCAACAGTTGTAAAATCCCCTAATAGGGTAGCCTTAACTGGCTTGATTCAAAATCCCTTAAATCGGGTGGTCTTAACTAGATTGATTCAAATCCCTTAATCGGGTAACTTGAGGCTGATGAGTTCTGAGAAGCTAGAGAAGCTTAGGAGATCCTTTCAGCTATTGAGTTCTTGAAATCCTCTAACAAGGTGACCCTACCGGGTTTAACCCTTAACCGGATATCCCTTAACTGGGTGATCCCTAACAGGATTGGTTCCTACCAAAACCTATTGTAATGTCCTTAACCAGACAAGGCTGCTAACAGAGCGGACTTCTAAAGAGTTCAAAAAGTAGCTTGTGGGTATTCATCCCCACTGTGGTTTTTCCCAGTTGGGTTTCCACGTGAAAAATATGTGTGTCATGTGAAATGCTTTTGTCTTGTGATGCTTTGTTTTACTTGTTAAGCACATGAAGGCTCTATGTTTTATGCCTATCTATAAAACATATTGAACTCACTATTGTGAAGATCTGATGGTTAAGTTTACTTGTTTATGCATGAGAATATAATGATACTATAGTATTGAGCTAAGAGGAAATCTTATTGAGTGACCGGTTCATGACTGATTGAGCTATATTGAATGTTACCAGTTGCACTCTATTTTACCGGTATCCCTGTTTGTCAGTCTTTTTGAGTATTTGCAGTCAAACTAGTTCTGGACTGTATTTGTGTTTGTACTGATTCCCCCCCCCTCTTAGTACTGGTTTGGTACTAGTGGTTCATCATTGAGTTATCAATTGGTATCAAAGCCCTCCAGGTCCTTTGTGTTGTAAGCTTAACCGCTTGAGGAAAAGATCCTAGTCAAATGATGAAGAGGGAAGGTCCAAAGTTTAACAGGGAAAATTTTGTTATATGGAAAGATAGGATGAAGATATTCATCAAAAGCATGGGTGTTCAACACTAGAGTTATGTTGAAAATGTATATGTTGTTCCTACCGGTACTCTCATCGATGACCAAAAGAGAGAGATTCAAGAAAATGGGCAAGTCATGGAAGCCCTCATCAGTAGTCTATCTGACATTGAGTTCATCGATGTTCAGGACAAGGCAAATCCCAAAGAGGTATGGGATGCTCTTGAAAATATCTATGGTGGTGATGAGCATGTAAAACAGGCTAAGGAAGAGAGCTTGAGAGGAAAGTTTGAAGACATGCAGATGGTTGAAGGAGAGACCATTCAGCAGTATGGAATAAGAATCAAAATAGTTGTTGGAGAAATAAAGAGTGTAGGTGGCAAAATAGAAGATTCCATTGTGGTAAGCAAAGTCCTGAGATCCCTATTGCCGGTCTATGCAATAAGGGTTGCTGCTATTCAAGAACTGAGATCAATAAACAAGTCTAAGTCATCCTTGGACTCTATCATAGCCAAGTTGATAGCCTATGAGCTGAATAGTTTTGATGGTAGTGTTCGAAAGACAGAATTAGCTTTTAGAGCCTCTGCTATACCTTCGAGAAAAGGAAAAGAGGCTAGCACTAGTGGGGAACCTAATCAGAGTAGAGAAATGAAGTATGAAGAGTTTCTGATGGAATTTGAAGCACTTCTTGCCCAAAAATTCTCAAAAGGAACTGGTAAATACAAAGGTAAGCTACCTTTGAAATGTTTCTCCTGTAACTAGATAGGACATATTGCTATGAACTATCCTAATAGTGACAACAAGGATAAACTAAAAAGGTTCAAGAAATTCAAAGGGGGAAACTGGAGAAATTGTTTTGTGGTAGTTGATGAAGGTGTCACAGATGAGGAATCAGAAGATGAAGAGAATGAAGACATTGTGTTTGTTGCTGTAAAGGAAGATGTCGCAAACTAGAAGGCTCTTGTCTCCCGGTTTGATGATTCCAATGAGTGGATCATTGACACTAGCTGTTCTCATCATATGACTGGTGACCGGAGCAAGTTTCTATCCTTAGAGGAGTATGATGGTGGTGTGGTTCGCTTTGGCAAGTGCACCATGCATGGTCAAAGGCAGAGGGTCCATCACTTTGAATAGAAAGAGTAGTGTTGACAATGTGTACTGGGTTGATGGTCTCAGACACAACCTTCTAAGTGTTGCCCAGCTAAATGATAGTGGTTTCACTCTGCAATTCAAGAATGGAGTTTGCAGAATCAAAGGTAAAGATGGTAAATTGGTAGCCACCAGCATGCAAACTAAAGGTAACCTATTTCATCTAAATGTAAATATAAGTAAATGTCTTATGGCTAAGCTTGATGATAGTTGGATATGGCATAGGAGATTCTGCCATGTGAACTTTGATAACATTATGAAGGCTAGTAAGATCAAAGCAGTTAGAGGGTTGCCAGTATTGAGAAAACTGGATAATACCTTGTGTAGAGAATGTCAATTGGGAAAAATGTCTTCCTCAACCTTTAAAGGTAAATCTTTCACTGCTGACAACTTGCTTGATCTTGTGCATACTAATTTATGTGGTCCTATGAAAACTAGAAGTGTGTATGGTGATAGGTACTTCATGATTCTCACTGATGACTACTCAAGAATGATGTGGGTCACATTCTTGAAAGACAAGTCTGAAGCTTTTGGAAATTCAAAGCCTTCAGAGCATTAGTGGAGAAGGAAAGTGGTAAAAGGATCAAATGTCTCAGAACTGATCAAGGAGGGGAATTCACTTCCATTGAATTCAACAAGTATTGTAAAGAATTTGGCATCAAGAGATAGCTGTCTGCCCACCGGATTCCACAGTAGAATGGCCTAGCAGAGAGGAATAACCGAACTATGGTTGAAGTAGCTAGAACCATGTCGATCCAAGGAAAGGTTGCTCCCACCTTTTGGAGAGAAGCGGTGAGCACTGCAGTCTACACTATGAACCAGGTACTCATGAAAAAGGGTAAGGATAAAACTCCTTATGAGTATTGGACTGGTAAGACTCCTGTGGTTAACTACTTTAAGGTATTTGGTAGAAAATGTTACTTCAAGAGGAGTGAACATCAGGGTAAATTTGAAGCTAAATGTGATGAGGGAATATTTCTAGGATATTCCACCAAGAGTAAAGCTTTCAAGTGCTACAACAATAGGACTCAGAGAATTATGGAAAGTATCAATGTAAGAGTTGATGAATCCTCTGAAAAGACTGAGGAAATTGACAGTGAGCAATCTGTAAATGAACTGGTTGCAACCTTCTAGGAACCAATTTTTAGTCAACCAAGTACCAGTAACAGTGTTCCTGAACCGGTGAATGCCGATACTGATGAAGATGAGGATAAAGAAGAAAAGAAAGAAGAACTAGTTAAGACCGTTCCTTGGTATGTCAAATTAAATCATGATCCCAAGAAGATCATAGGTGATAAGGATGCAGGAATCCTTACTAGAAGAAAGATCAGAGAAAACTCATGTATGATCTCTGAATTTGAGCCTAAGTCATTCAAAGAGGCTCATAAAGATGAAGACTGGATCAAGGCAATGGAAGAAGAACTTGACCAGATAGAGAAAAATGGTACATGGTCCTTGGTACCCAGACCAGAGCATAAAAATGTCATTGGCACCAAATGGGTGTTCAGAAATAAGTTGAATGAGGATGGCACAGTGATTAGGAATAGAGCCAGACTGGTATGCAAAGGATATGCTCAAAGGTGAAGACTATGGGGAAACCTTTGCTCCTATAGCTAGATTGGAAGGAGTTCGTATGCTTCTTGCATATGCAGCTTTTAAGAGGTTTAAGGTATATCAAATGGATGTAAAATCTGCATTCCTAAATGGTGTACTTGAAGAGGAGGTGTATATTGAGCAACTGGATGGGTTTGCCCTATCTGAAGACAGTGACATGGTATGTAGGCTACATAAAGCATTATATGGTCTAAAGAAAGCACCTAGGGCATGGTATGAGCACCTACATTCCCATCTTGTGAAGATTGGATTTGAGAGAACAAGTGAAGATAGCAATATCTACTTGAAGTCTAAAGAAGATCAGATCCTGATTTGTGAAGTTTTTGTTGATGATATCATCTTTGGTGGAGATGACAAGATGAGTCATGAGTTTGTTGATGAGATGAAGAAAGAGTTTGAGATGTCACTCATAGGGGAGATTAAGTTCCTCATTGGACTACAGATCCAATAGATGGAAGATGGAATCTTCATCACTTAGTCCAAATATGTGAAAGAGGTGTTGAAGACTTTTGGCATGGAAGATAGCAAACTGGTTGGTACACCAATGGTGACCAGTTGCAATTTGACAAAGGAGGATGATTTTGCACTGGTTGATGAGAAGGAATACCAGTCAATAATTGGTAAGTTGCATTATGTAGTGCATAGCAGACTGGATATTGCACATGCAGTTGGCATCACTACAAGGTTCTAGAAGAGTCCAAGAGAATCTCACTTGATTGCAGTCAAGTGGATTCTTAGGTATCTGAAGGGAATAGTTGACTACGGATTGTGGTACCCATACAACAATAATTTCAATTTGAAAGTATTCATAGATGCTGATTGGGCTGGTAATGTGGATTATCGGAAGAGCACAACCTATGGTGCATTCTTTCTCAGTGGTAGACTAATGTCATGGATGAGTAAAAAGAAAAGTTGTATCTCTCAGTCTATAGCGGAAGCGGAGTATGTTGCAACTTTCATGAATTGCACTCAGACAATCTGGATGAAGCATGTACTGGAAGGCTTCAAGATCCTTGTATTTGAACCAGTAAGTATATTCTGTGATAACACAAGTACTATCAATATATCAAAGAATCTAGTTTTACATTCTAGAACCAAGCATTTTGAGCTTAAGTATCATTTCTTGAGGGAAAAGGTTCAAAATAAAGAGATTGCATTGGAGCATGTGTCCAGTAAGGAGCAGTTAGTAGACATATTCACCAAGCCTCTCCCAAGGACAACATTTGTGCATTTGAGAGGTGAATTAGGGGTATTGCCCCTTCAGGAGGTGAACTAAAAGTGATTGTTCCACATCAGTCAGGTACTGGAAAGACAAAGTTTTGGTTGATTGGTGTGTTGAAGGATGCTACTCCTTAGGGGGAGTAGCATGATGAAATAGAGTTGTTTGTACCTCCACTTTGGCATTGTTGTCAAAGGGGGAGGAGGAGTGAAGTGAAAAGATATCTGCAGCAAATGGGGAGAAGATGTGAAGTAGAGAAGATATCTTTTATATATTGCCATCAATGCCAAAGGGGGAGATTGTTGGCATTATGTGAACCGACATGAAGACATAATGATATTGTATGTTGTCATTGATGTCAATATGAGACATGGTGTGAACCGTCACATGTGATAGGTGAAGAGAGAGGAACCAACATATGTATGAACCGGTTTATATGCCAAAGTGAAGTGACATATTTGTTCAAGGTGAACTAGCATGTAGTTATGGGAACCGGCACATGGAAGCATTGTATGACTACCAGTTGGTAGGTAGCTTCCACTTCGGGGGGTCTGATTAGAGTACCTCAAGTCTGTGTGACTCAATCAGTGATTTTTGTGTGATGAGTTAGCAGTATGATGGAGGATAGATTGTGTTGCCACGTAAGCTCTGTATGCATGAAGGATCTTGCATGAAGATGACTATTCCTATCTACCTCAGGAATGTACAAAGTCTATCAAATGGTGATAATGCATGATGGGTTATCAGCCACCATGAAAATAGTGGATAATGGACGATGGAGAATGTCTCGACATCGATTCAAGATTGTTGCATTTAATGCAGAATGATTCAACAGTCAGGATCGAACCATTTGAATTGCTTAACCTAATAGGTTTAGGGTTTAGGGTTTTTTCTACCGACCTGTATGTTTCCTATAAGGTCGATGTTGGGTTTCTTTTTGAAGTTGTTGGCAAAAGTTGTGAGTGTGTATCTAAGGAAAGTGATATGTGATTCTTGCCAGACCAAAGGAGAGAAGAGATACCTGCAAAGTGAATGTGCAGAAGGAAAAGAGGAGCCTAAATGGATCTGCATTAGCATTGAGTGTTGTTAATAGTTCATTGTAATACCTATTGATCTCTAACCACTTTAACAGTTGTAAAATCCCCTAACAGGGTAGCCTTAAATGGCTTGATTCAAAATCCCTTAAATTGGGTGGTCTTAACTGGCTTGATTTAAATCCCTTAACCGAGTAACTTGAGGCTAATGAGTTCTGAGAAGCTAGAGAAGCTTAGGAGATCCTTTCAGCTATTGAGTTCTTGAAATCCTCTAACAAGGTGACCCTACTGGGTTTAACCCTTAACCGGGTGATCCCTAACAGGATTGGTTCCTACTAGAACCTATTGTAATGTCCTTAACCAGACAAGGTTCCTAACAGAGTGGACTTCTAAAGAGTTCAAAAAGTAGCTTGTGGGTATTCATCCCCACCGTGGTTTTTCCCAGTTGGGTTTCCACGTGAAAAATATGTGTGTCATGTGAAATGCTTTTGTCTTGTGATGCTTTGTTTTACCTGTTAAGCATATGAAGGTTCTATGTTTTATGCCTATCTATAAAACATATTGAACTCACTATTTTGAAGATCTGATGGTTAAGTTTACTTGTTTATGCATGAGAATATAATGATACTGTAGTATTGAGCTAAGAGGAAAGCTTATTGAGTGACCGGCTCATGACTGATTGAGCTATACTGGATGTTACCGATTGCACTCTGTTTTACTGGTATCCCCGTTTGTCAATCTTTTTGAGTATTTGAAGTCAGACTAGTTTTGGATTGTATTTGTGTTTGTACTGATTCACCCCCCTCTCAGTATCAGTTTGGTACTAGTGGTTCATCATTGAGTTATCAATAGCCATGATCTAGTGGGTCTTCAAAGAGAACTAACTAGATCATGTAGAAAGAGTAACACAATGGAAGCAACAACAAAACATAGATAAAGTGAAAAATCAGACATCCTCATCATCATATTACCATCATAGAACATCTGGTAATCAACTGGTTACATGTAGGCTAACATGCCAGATTACAATCCATCTAGAACTCTCAGAGTTATCTAGGTCTCTAATCATGACTCTAGAATCTCATTCCCATTAATATCCTCCTAATGACTATAGAAAACAATTTATATATCCTCCATAACACATCTAGGTCAGCCACAAAAGATTACATTAGCTAAGGAAGGAAAATGAAATGTGTAAGATAGGTCGGCCCCAAGAGGTGAAGATCTCATCCGCCAAGAACAATCCGGAAGTGCAGACCACAAAGGAAGGTCAGCCAAGGGCCTAAGAACATCATGTGTGGTACCAAACTAATCCACAATCCAAGAAATCTCCAACTTTAGATGATAAGCTCAAGATTGCTCCAGAATCCAGAAACAGTTACTCCGGAAGGACCAACTCATCAAAAAAGAACCCAAATGAACTAGAAATCTAGTATAATGCACAATAACACACCTAGAACCGAAAAATATGATCTGTAATGACAGATAAATAGCTACTGAAATTCACTAAAAGAAACACAGGAAACTGCTAGATGAACTAAATAAGAACAAAACTAAGGAAATATTTTTGGTTGATGCAAGATTGCTCATTGACCAGGGATGCTCCTACATCAGAGAGATAATCTATTACATTGATTTTTTTTCACATTCATATGTTGCCATCAATGCCAAAGGGGGAGACTCTTAGACATTGGTCGATATGTTGTCATTAATGTCAACATATGGGCAGATTGTTGGATAGAGTAATATGTTGAATATGTTCTTTGTGTGTTTCAGTGTTGCAGTCAGATTAAATGAGTTGGTTTAGCCTGTATGTTGCAGATGAGCCAATGTGGATCAATGGGTTTTGAGATACTTATCTCTAGTTGATTTAGCAAAATTTTAGAGGTTTGCATAGTGATTTGATCGAGTTGTGTGATCTAGTATTGCGGTTGATATTTCAGTTATTCAATGATGATATATTCTGGTAAATCCATGTGTATTGCTCTGGAATCATAATATCTTTAGTTGTGGATGTGTGAGATGTGTTCTGAACATTGATTTGTGTCCTTAGTTTAATTGGTTCATGATTTGGAAATCCACAAGAAAATCCTTCAGTTTGACAGTTAGTTTTGTGAGTGTTCTTGAGGTCTGGTATGATGATGGTGATGATTCTAGTAATTCAAGTTACTGTGGTTGTTGTGATATAATTCACATTTCTTGTGAATGTTTCTAAATTGTGTGATATGTGTATTGGTGGTCCATATTGATTTTTGTGCACGTTATTGAATATTTTTTGTGTCTAATAATGCTCTTTGTTATACAACATTCATATTGATGTAGCATGTTGTGGATGATTAAGGCATATTTCTTGGAGGTGGTTCATATTTGCAGTGATTGTTTAGGTCCATACTATATCTTATCCAACATTATTTTGGTCTACATGCATTATTGTAGTGCATGTGATTATATTTTTTTAATCTATAGCTTGTGGTGTGTCGACCTTAAAATAGAGGATGATGACTTTTATAAATGTACGTAATGATAATTGAGAGATATCATTCTATGTGCAAACAATGTATTAATCATCTAGTAGCAATGAAGTTGTGGGAGGTTGTATGAAGAATTGTGTAGCAGAGAAGATCAAACAATGAGCTTAACTGGAACTGTACTTAGGCATGGGAAGATGCTATTTCATTAGTTCATGATTCTCTATATGTAATCCGAATGTTTTTGTAAATCAGTGAGACTTCTTATTGTTGGCAACAAGAATGAGGGAAAATTGAGAGGGGGAGTGAATCAGTTTTCACCAGATCTACAAACTTAATCACAAAAATAGATCTAATAAACTACAACAATAACATAGATATGCAAGATGATAACACAACACCAAGATTTTGATGTAGAAAACCTGAGTAAGGAAAAAACCATGGTGATAACCTACCCACAATAAGATGACTCTGCAATAGTATGTAAGAATATTATAATAAGGAATGCACATACATTCAGGCGCACTACCTAGAGTTCACTACTTAAAAGATAATGACCTAGAAGGCTACAACCCTTAGGGAAGTCACACTAACTTACAATTGTTGGCAATATAAAGGAGTTGATTATGTGTTGCATTGATGTTTTGTCATTGATGTCAACACTAGCTGTTATGGTTGTTTACCGTTTTCTAGTAGAAGGATTGGATTGGGAAGGTTATCAGTTGATTGTCACCAGTATGATATGGATGATGGAATAACTTTGTTTGGATGGTTCATATGCTTTTGAAGTGTGTTTCAGTTAATTGGTATTGACCTGATGATTTGATGCTATCTTATATTCTAGTAAGCTTGCTTTCTTGATCCAGTAAGGGTTTCACCAGCAAAGCTTTATTGAAGATTTTTTATATTATGCATAAATGGTGTTGGTGTGGCTTCTAGAAGGGATTCAGGATGCTGATGGTGATTGTGTTCATGCCTCGACTAGTTGGAATCATTGTTTTAGCATGTGTGGATCTATTTAGGTCCAACACTATCTAGGTTATGGACCGGTTTCATGAAACATGTTATTAGATCTTTTGATGCGCTTCCAGAATGTTTTATTGGTTGGAAAATATTTGTTTGGCCTCAGGCCGACATGATTTATGATTTTATTTTGGGATTATGTAATGAATTTATTGTATTATCATTTAGGTGGCTGACCTAATTGTTTAGGTCTCAATTTTGTATAAATATATGTAAGATCTCATTGTAGATCATATGAAAGGAGATACTAATGTATTGATCATATGAGCAGAGGATTTGGTCAATCATAGGTGATTGAGTTGGGTTTATGCAAGAGGTTTTACACCTTCGATATTGAGCTTGACCAAAACTATAATCTGGCATGTTTGATGCTATCGCTGGCAGTTCATCTTTCCAGATTGTTGTCTGATTGTTTTGAGGTGGCTAACCTCTTTTGTAGTTAGTGAGACTCCATTGTGATGAGAAGTGTTCTCTAGGCAATGTGCCTTCCTACATGTCTGGGCCCCTATTGTAATCACATACTTATTGTAGAAGTATCATATGACTGTGGGTAGCATTTCCCATTTTGGTTTTTCCCTTTAATGGGTTTTCCATGTACAAATCATGGTGTTATGTGGCATGGTTGCATGGTATTAATTCTTTGGTTTATTGTTATGCTTTAATGCTTAATCTTCTATTCCGTTATATGTTTTCTACTATTTAGGTAAAAGGTTTTTAAGTGCTTTAATTTCACATAATCTATTGACAACTAATTCAACCCCCCTCTCTTAGTTGTCCAACAATTATCCTAACAATTGGTATCAAAGTCTAGTCCTCTTTTGCAGAAGTTTAACCACTTGAGGAAGATCCTATGGAAGCTAGTAGTTCACTTGCTATTTTCTAGAGGGATACCCCTAGGCTTGATGGAAAAAACTATGGAGTATGGAAAGTTCTAAGGAGACTCATTTAAGATGCATTGGGAAGGAAATTTGGGAAATTACATAGAAAGGTTACACTCCTTATGATCCAGCAGCTAGCAATCTTGCACTAGCAGACTTGGAAAAGAACATTGAAAATTAATGCAGAGATAGAGAAGCCCTCTTAAGTGCCTTATCAGACCAGCAGATCATGGGATTATAAGATAAATCATCAGTTAAAGCTATATGGGACAAGTTGGAGACTCTGAATGAAGGTGATTCCACTGTTAAGATTCCAAAACTTGAATGTTATTGGGTAAGACATGAAAGCTTGAATATGGAGGAAGATGAAAGAATTTTTGCATTCATGGAAAGAGTAAATGAAATTGTATTGGGAATTCAGTGCTATTGTGGATCTCTGACCGAGGAAGAAATTGTTTCAAAAGTATTAAGGGTTTTTCCACCGACATATAAGATGAAGGCAACTGCAGTTAATGAGCTTAGAACCATGACTAATATTTTTGTCAATAGAGATACTCTTGTTGCGAAGATATCTCTTTTGAGCTTGAAGAATTTGGTCCTCTCGGAACTGCAAAGACTGATAGTGCATTCAAGGCATCTACATCATCAAATGGCAAGAAAGAGTTGAAAGTTTTATATGCAAAGGAATTTGAGGAGACGAGGAAAGAAGATGAAGAGCTTGAGTAACTTGAAGCCGTATTTTCTAGAAGAATGCCTAAAGGTCCAGTAGGAAGTAAGTATGAAGGAAAATCTCCTTTCAAATGTTTTGCATGTAATAAGATAGGTCATTTTGCATCTAGATGTCCTAAAAGAAATTCAAAATTGGAGGAAAGAGAAAGAAGATCTTGTAAGCCTAACCTAGACTATCAAATCAAGCATAACTAGTACAGGAGAAACAAGGACAAATCATGCTACTATGTTGATGAGGAAGGAGTGACTGATGACTCAGAGGATGAATCAATAGGAGAATCAACAAGTGGATTTGGCAATGGAAGAGATTGTGTATTCTATGCTATAAGGAAGATGACCCAGAACCTGTTATCAAAAATGAGGAAAAGGTCCTTGCAGAAAAAGTTGAAGACAAAGATGAATGGGTAATAGACAGTGGATGTTCTCATCATATGATAGGAGACAAAAGGAAGTTTATATCCCAACAAGAATTTGATGGTGTTCAAGTCAGATTTGGTAATGACAAAGCATGCATGATCAAAGGAAGAGGAATCATTTCATTGGATGGTAAGAATAATATTGAAAATGTCTACTATGTTCAAGGTCTAAAGAATAATCTTTTGAGTGTAGGATAGTTGGTAGACAGAGGTTTTCAATTACAATTAAAGGATGGAAAATGCAAAATCATTAACAAATCAGGATTGAAGATTGCAACTGGTACACAGACAAAAGGTAACATCATTCACTTGAACTTCGGTGAAAAGAAATGTTCGATTGCACACATTGATGAAAGTTGGCTATGGCATAAGATGTTGTGTCATATAAATATTGATTACATTATAAAGGTCAATTCAACTAAGGTAGTTAGAGAATTACCTAAGATTGTGAAGCCTCATAATCCAATATGTAAGGAATGTCAAATGGGTAAACAAGTCAAAACTTATTTTAAGAGCATACCTAATAAATGTAATGATATTCTTGATTTGATTCATACTGACCTATGTGGTCCTGGTAGTACAAGAATCTTTCAAGGAGATAGATATTTCATGCTAATCATTGATGACTATTCTAGAATGATGTGGGTTGTTTTTCTAAGGGAAAAATCTAAAGCCTTTGAAAAATTCAAGATCTTCAAAGCTATAGTTGAGACAGAGACAAGGATGAAAATCAAGTGTCTTAGATTAGATCAAGGTAGTGAAGTCATGACCAATGAGTTCAAAAACTATTGTGAGAAAAATGGCATTAGGAGATAGTTATCTGCACCTCAGACACCTCAATAGAATGGCATTGTGGAAAGAAAGAATAGAACCATCTTGGATGCAGCTAGAAGCATGATGATGGAAGCTAATTTGCCTCATATCTACTGGAGAGAAGTAGTAAGTACATCAGTTTATACATTCAATAGAGTTCATATCAAAGGAGATACTGATAAGACACCTTATGAATTATGGTTTGCTCATTCCCCTACTCTAAAGTATTTCAGAATTTTTGGAAGTAAGTGTTATATCAAAAGAGATGACTCAATTGGAAAGTTTGATCCTAGATGTGATGAAGGAATATTTCTTGGTTACTCAACTAAAAGAAAAGAATATTCATGTTATAATAAAAGATTGCAAAGAATTGTGGAGAGAACTAATGTCAAGGTGGATGAGAAGCATAAAGACCAAGCTAAATCTTATGACAAAGAACTGACAGTGGAAACGATCATAATTGATCTAGTAATGCCTGCACCGGAATAGAATATTGAACCAATTAAACTAGCATCATCAGAAAATTCAACTGTAACTGAAGAGCAACATAGAGAACCTAAAAATCATAAAACACCAAGCTATGTAAGGATAAATCATTCTGAAGATCAGATCATTGGAGACAAAAACAAGGGAGTTATGAAAAGAAGAAGATTTGAAAATGAAGAGGTATGTCTTATTTCTTAGATTGAACTGGCACCAGTAATTGAAGATTGTAAAGATGAATATTGGATGAAAGTTATGGAAGAAGAATTAGATCAGATAGAAAAGAATAATACTTGGACTTTGGTTCCCCGACCTGAAAATAAAAATGTCATTGGAACTAAATGGGTTTTTAGAAACAAACTAAACGAGGATAGAAAATTTATAAGAAATAAGGCTAGATTGGTTTGTAAAGGATATTCTTGGAAGGAAGGAATTGATTACGGCAAAACGTTTGCACTGGTAGATAGAATTGAAGTTGTTAGACTATTTCTTGCCTATGCAGCCTATAAGAACTACAAGGTCTATCAAATGGATGTTAAATGTGCATTTCTGTATGGAGAACTTGAAGAGGAAGTCTTTATTGAACAACCTGATGGATTTTTATTGATAGATGATAAAAACATGGTTTGTAGATTAAGGAAAGCCCTATATGGATTAAAATAGGCTCCTAGAGCTTGGTATGTAAGGTTGGATAAGTATCTTTTGAAGCTTAATTTTACAAAAGGTAATGCTAATAGTAATCTATATTATATGATCACTAATGATGATATCCTATTATTGAAGTATTTGTTGATGATATCATTTTTGGAGGTGAAGATAAATTGTTCATGGAATTATCTAACTATATGAAAAACAAGTTTGAAATGTCTATGATTGGTGAAATAAGATTTTTTCTAGGTTTGTAGATTAATCAGACTAACAAAGGCATCTTTATCTATCAAACTAAATATATAAGGGAATTATTGAAGAAATTTGGTATGGAAAACTCAAAACCGGTTAGTACTCCTATGGTTACAAGTGAAAAGTTGTCAATTAAAGATATATCCCCATCGGTAAATCCCACAAGATATAAATCCATGATTGGTTGTTTTCTATATTTAACTTAGACTAGACCAAATATAATGAATGCCATTAGTATTCTATCAATAGATCAAAGTAATCCAAGAGAAAATCATGAAAGTGTAGTAAAAAGGATATTCCGATATTTGCAAGGAACAACTGAATATGGTTTATGGTACCCTAAAGAAGATGACTTCACTTTATGTGCATATACAAATGCAGATTCGACGGGAGATGTTGATGACCGGAAGAGAACTTTCGGTGGAAAATTATTTCTTAGGAAGAAGTTGGTTTCATGGATCAACAAGAAGTAGTCATGCATTTCTTTATCTACTGGTGAAGTTGAATATGTTGTAGCACCAACCAATTGCACTCAAGTTCTATGGATGAAGAAGATGTTGAAGGATATAAAAGTAAGTTTTGATGATCTTGTTGTTATTCATTGTGATAATTATATAGCTATTGACATATAAAAAAATACGGTATTTCACTCCAAGACCAATCACATATCAATCAAGTATAACTTTTTGAAGGAGAAGGTAGAAGCAAAAGAAGTCAAATTGGTTTATGTGAACACTAAAGAATAGATAGCAGATATCTTCACTAAACCTTTGTCTCGAGAATCATTTGAGCAATTGAGAGATAGATTGGGGGTTTCAACCCCTCTGATAGAGACTTAATTGATGTAGATGTGGATTAGTTTGGTATGCATTAACAGAGCTATCTTTTGCTCCAGATTGATGAAATTATGCTACTACTCAGGGGGAGTAGTTAGCCTTGTGATTTGGAGTTTTCATATTCTATTTTATATCTATGTCATATCTTTGGCATTGATGTCAAAGGAGGAGAGATTTATGTGAAAAATAGAAAATTGACAAGGGAGAGATACATAATGCTATTGATTGTACTCCTCAGGGGGAGTTTTGTGGCATTTTTTGGTGATATTTGGTTTCCTAATTCTGAATTGGTTTAGAGGCTTTATTGCTATATCCTTTAGAAGTGATAGTTGGCATTTCTTGTCACTTGGATGTTTTTCACATCTAGTGTTGCCATCAATGCCAAAGGGGGAGATTGTTGGCAATATGAAGGAATTGATTATGTGTTGCATTGATTTTTTGTCATTGATGTCAACACTAGCTGTTATGGTTGTTTACTGGCTTCTGATAGAAGGATTGGATTGGGAAGGTTATTAGTTGATTATCATCGATATGATCTAGATGATGGAATAAGTTTGTTTGGATGGTTCATATGCTTTTGAAGTGTGTTTCAGTCAGTTGGTATTGACCAGATGATCAAATGCTATCTTATATTGTAGTAAGCTTTCTTTCTTGATCTGGTAAGGGTTTCATCGATAGAGCTTTATTGAAGATTTTTTATATTATGCATAAGTGGTGTTGGTGTGGCTTCTAGAAGAGATTCAGGATGCTGATAGTGATTGTGTTTGTGCCTCAGCTAGTTGGAATCATTACTTTAGCATGTGTGGATCTATTTAGGTCTGGTGTTATCTAGGTTATGGACCGGTTTCATGAAATGTGTTATTGGATCTTTTTTATGCACTTTCAAAATGTTTAATTGGTTGGATAATATTTGTTTGGCCTCAGGCCAACATGATTATGATTTTATTTCAGGATTATGTAACAAATTTATTGTATTATCATTTGGGTGGCTGACCTAATTGTTCAGGTCCCAGTTTTGTATAAATATATGTAAGATCTCATTGTAGATCACATGCAAGGAGCGAATAATGTACTGATCATATGAGAAAAGGATTTGGTTGATCATAGGTGATCAAGTTGGGTTTATGCAAGAGGTTTTAGACCTTCATTATTGAGCTTGACCAGAACTATAATCTGGCATGTTTGATGCTATCTCTAGTAGTTCATCTGTCTAGATTATTGTCTGATTGTTTTGAGGTGGCTAACCTCTTTTGTAGCTAGTGAGACTCCATTGTGATGAGAAGTGTGCTCAAGGCAGTGTGCCTTCCTGCATGTGCAGGCCCCTATTGTAATCACACACTTACTGCAAAAGTATCATCTGACTATGCGTAGGGTTTCCCATCATGGTTTTTCCCTTTACCCGGCTTTTCACATACAAATCATGGTGTTATGTGGTATGGTTGCATGGTATTGATTTTCTAGTTTACTATTATGCTTTAATGCTTAATCTGCTATTCTGGTATATGTTTTCTACTATTTCGATAAAAGGTCTTTAAGTGCTTTAATTTCACATAATCTATTGACAACTGATTCACCTCCCCCCTCTCTCAGTTTTCCACCGGTTATGCTAACAACAACAAGATTCAGACTATAATCCAAAAGGAATGAAATGCAATAGCAGCATCTCGAAATGCCTGATAATAGTTCTAGTTAAGCATAATGTCTTCTTTGCAACACCAAAATCTGGTCCATCACAATGCCAAAGGATGGATCACACAATTACACATACACCACTCTCCGATAATGAAGACACAACCACGACACCTAAATTATATGACAATAGCACCTATTTATACAATTCATCAACCTTGATAACAAGGTCGGCTAAACCCTCAACTCACAATTACACAATTACATCACACAATACAAATATCAACCACCAAACTAATCTAATGATTTACATTATATAACATGGACCTAATTCAAATACCCAAAAATTCATCACCATCGAAAATCATGCCAAGATCAACTACAACAAGCTACACACTAGGAATACCACATAACACAGAGAACATCACTAGTTCACCAAAAATCACCAAAAAGTCACACAACGATCAATATGGATCATCAAGACAAATAGGACATAATTAGGAAACACCAGCAAGCATGTTAGAATCATCAATAAAAGCTATACCAACACCACTTATCAAATCTTCATCGATCAACATTTGAATCTCAAGAACACTCAAACAACAACAACTATCACGAAGAAAAGATAACTTGTGGAGCACCAAATTATGAACCATCTGAGATAAAGATACACAAGACCATCCCAAATAATATCCCAAAATCTCAGATCAAGACCTGATCATACCGGAATATAACGGATGAAATATTTAACTCTACAAAGCACTAATTAGATAAACAAATTGCAAAACTGAATCATATGATATGATCAATTAAGCTTTCTAGATCACCAACACCAGTATGGAAGAATATAATTATGCTAAAGATACTCCATACACCAAACCATAATCACAATGAACCAATTTGCAATCACCAAAGTAGGAATATGTTGACATCAATAACAACAACATATCCTAGCAGTAGCAATGTCCAACAATCTCCTCCTTCGGCATTGATGGCAACATATGAATGTGAAAAATAACCAATGCAAAGAAATAAATTGACTCCAACAAACTCCCCCTAAGATCAAGAAGATTAAATAGTTTTTCACATTCTTTTCTCTCTTTGATAGCAATGCCAAAGATAAGAAAACCAAATTCTCCCCCTTAAACACATAACCAGACTACTCCACCAAAGGAGAAGCACCCACTTGTCAATCCAAATAAAGAGATAAGACTGTAAATTCCACCAAATTGATGCAACTCAATGTTTATAGTTCTCATGAGGAGGGGTGAGGTAAGTGCACAAAGATGGTGTGTAAAAAAGTGGACACACACCTAAAAAAACTTGAAAAAACAGGCACTGCGTTCGCAGTACTTAAAATTCAAATCCCCCCGTGCGCGCTAAGGTTTGTTGTCTCTGGGCCTAAAGGGACAAAAGCACATACGAGGTTTCTTTATAAAAAAGACTATGTACGTGATTCTTTAGGACTTAGAACCCCATACATGGTTTTCAATCCTAAAGCACCGCATACATGGTACATGTCAATAAAAAAAAAAATTGGCCGACTCTGTCTTATTTTTCACATGGTCGTGAGTTGAGAATTGGGGTTTTTTCTCACTAAACCACACATGGGCTCCCTCTTTTCTCACCCAAACACCATGGATCAAGGTTGGTTTTGCTTGATTTTTTGTTTTTCTTTTGCATTTGTTCAATTCTTTTTATGTTTTGAATTTAAATTTGTTTATTTTGATTAGGTTTTTTTGTTTTGTTGCACAAACCAGATTTGGAAAATCTACAACAACAACAAGAAGATGCACCTCCTCAAAAAACCCATAGAATACACCTCCAACTCCTCCTTTTGACCATACACTTGATACAAAGGAGCAATTTCTTAATAAGTTAGGGAAAAACATAGCTAAAATAAATAGATTGATTAATAAATTAAAAACATCTAATCTTGAGCATCATAAATCCCTCACCACTAGCCTAGAAACATTAGCTAGTGGTGCCACTGTAGTTTCCACTCAAATTAAAAAATGGGGAAACTATAGGGATAGGTGTCATCAATATTATACTAGTTGGTTATCATATGAGGAAGTGAAAAACAAAAACATTAGTAAACAAAAAATATGTGCCCTTTTTGTTGATCCTAGAGCTGGTGAGTCGTTACCTCTTAATGCAAAGAGATTTCCCATACATTGGTGTACCAATGTGTAGATGAAGAATCTTTTTTGGCAGAGGTGGTAGATGGTCTTTGATGAACCACCTTGTAATTATTTTGAGGCGCCATTGTATTTTTTGAGGAAAGTATATTGTGAGTTTGTCCTCAATGTGTTGCCTAATTATTTTGACATGAGAAAGTTTCATGGTAGAGGTGGCGACTCTGTTGGCTTGATGATGATGATTTTGTTGTAATAGGCTGAGTGATGACTTTATTTGTGTTTTTATTGATGGAAACCATGTTTTTTTAGCCCTATAAGTCATTTAGACCAACTGGTAGAGCCTAACCGGTAGTGGAAGCAGTTAGACAACAAACTGGTAAGTTACTTGCAACTGGTAAACAAGAACAAAGAATTGATCATTAGACCGGTATGAATGATTGGTGAAGAGTTAAGTGTTACAGTTTGGAACAAATGTTTATGACATCGATATAAATCTATGATTGAAACCACATCAGTAGATTTAGAGTATTGAGTTAGTTATGATTAGAAGAACAGTCACAGTCTAGAAGAACACAGAACCGGTAAAGTTGAGATAGTTTGATCAGTCATCGGTAGAGTTTATGTTATATTTTTGAGCTATGTGATGTTTTTCCGACATAAGGGAAGCATGTTGTGTAAGTTGACCAGGTTAAATAAACCTAGGGAATTGTTCCAAAGTTCTTAGTCGACCTAACAATGTTTTTATAAGGAGATGAAACTTGTATGATTTATAGTGATCTAGAATGAGAATTTGATTGTGTGGTGGAAGGAGTTAGGTTTTGATGTTTAGTCGATGTTAGAAGAAGAACTGAAGTGCATCTAATCAGGCACAGAGGTGATAACTGTTGGCATTATAATAGACAAAGGAAGATTGTTGGCATTCCAATTACAATAAGAGATTGTTGGCATTTCAATGAGGATATTGAGAAGGTTGTTGATGATTATGGATATAACTGATTAAGGATGTTTAATTTCTTAATATTATTATTTTGTCATTGATGTCAAGAAATTGATTTTCTAATTCAGTATGATATTGCCATATCTTAAGAAGTATGTTTTGAAGAGAATTAAGATTTCGGTAAAAAACACAGAAAGAATATGATGAATAAGGGGAGGAATAAGATATTCACTGGGCAACTATTACCGAGTCAGACAATGATGAGATCATGATGTTTAGATTGTTTTGATATCCTACAAATGTTGTTGATTATAAGGTTAATACTATTCTATGTTACCGAGCAAAGAACCTAGTCGATAAACCCTAAGGAACCTAGTCAGTAAATCCTAAGGTTATTGCTATTGGTTAATGAAGGTGGAATGTCTACCAAGTAAAGTTTAGTAGTCACCGAGTTGCAACCGAGTAATAACAAGATGCATTGAATGAATACATACATTATTTAATGATGGAAGCTAATGAGCTGGTTATGATTAAATGATTGATACAACGTGTATGAAGTTTGTTAAAGAATCAATGGCAATGAAAGATTGGCAGGAAGATCTACAGCTCAGATTGAACCGCAATACCTTAGCACAAGTTCCAAGAAATATATGCAAGTTCCAAGGTGAGGTAAAACATTTTCAGATCGAAGGATACATTGCACCTAGTCAAGTTTGAAGATCTGATGGCTAGATTGATCATGGGAAATGTGATCAAGGAGATTAAGCGGTTAGAAAATTGTTTATAAATAAGGAATTGTTGATAAACAATGAATGCGGACAAATGTAAGCACAGGAATGCTACATAGTGATTACCGAGCACATAAGCTTGAAGAATTGTTTGATTAACAGAGTATAGATCCCAGCAAATGGACAAGATAAGTCCTATGAATAGATTGTATTGAGCAAATAAGAATCTTCTTTAGCATTTTTAGATGTGAAGTTGCAGATATATTTTTACTATTGTTATTTTGTGAAGTAATAGAAAATATCTTAACCGAGTGGACTTAACAGTATTATTTGTAAAACCCTCTAGCAAGGTGACATTCTGATCGAGTGTTTGAAATCCTCTAACAAGGTCACTTCTAACAAAGTGAAGATCCTAACAGATCTGAGGGAAAACCCTTAACCAGGTCACATCTAGCAATGTGTTTGTAATCTTTAACAGGATTTTCTTTTAACCGAGCATACTCTAGAAGAGTATATTTCTTAGTGGGTCCGAAATCCCACAGTGGTTTTTCCCTATTTGGGTTTCCACGTTAAATCTGGTGTTATATTTTTGTGATCTTATCTGTTTATGAGTTTGCATGCTTTACTATTTTTTTGATAAGGTTACCGAGTTTGAATCTATTGTTTTTATGGAAGATTAAGTGTGTATGATTCACCCCCCCCCTCTCATCTTGTTAGCTTGGCATCTATACTAAACATTTAGTATTAGAACTATCAATTGGTATCAGAGCTTTGGACTCCAGAAAGAAAAGTTTAAAGGCGCTTGAGGAAAAGATCCAAAGATGTATAAGAGGATTGCACCAAAGCTGAACAAGTCAAGTTTCTCTACATGGCAGAAAAGGATGAAGCTACACTTATTAGGATTTGGAGAATATGTTGTATATTATTTGGAGAATGATTTCATTACACCAAGCACTTATCCATTGACAATGGAAGAGATAAAGGCAAAGCAAGAACATATTCAAGCAATGATTGAAATAACATCTGCATTGACTGACTAAGAGTTTAATGATCTAGAAGGCTGCAATGATGCCAAGGCAATGTGGGACAAGCTCATATCTGTGTATGGTGGTGATGAACATCTTTAAAGAGAAAAAGTGGATAGTCTAAGAGGACAACTTTAATCTATGAGGATGAATGAAGGTAAAAACATAACCAAGTACAGTACAAGACTAAAGGAGATTGTCAATCAAATAAAAGGAGCAGGTGGAACTATTGAAGAAAAGGATATAACAAGTAAGTTATTAAGAACCCTTCTACCAACTTATGCAATCCAAGTATCTACAATCAATGAATTGAGGTCTGTACCCAATATGCTATTTTCTTTAGATGCTACTACCAGTAAGCTGCATGCATTTGAGTTAAGTAATTTTGATAATAGTGAGTCTTCGGTAAATAAAGTTGAATCTACATTCAGTTCTTTTCATATTGATGAATCTGATGACTACAATGATAGAATGAGTAAATACATTGAAGGGGATCATAGTGGAGCAAGTGAAAGATTTCATAAGAATATGGAAAAAGTGCACAAACTGTATGAGGAAATCAGAAAGCAAGAAGAGTTTGAAGCATTATTAGCCAGAAGGCTACCGAGAGGAAAAGGTAAGTACAAAGGAAAACTACCTTTGAAATGTTTTAACTATGATAGAATTGGACATATGGCTTCTAACTTTCCTGACAAAGAATCTAGTGAAAAGAGAGAGTACCAAGATGACAGATAGAAAGAGAATCATTACAGAGGACACTGAGACTTCAGGAGAAGAGATAAAAAGACATGCCTAATAGCTGATGAGGAATCTAATGATGATAAATCAGATGAAACTGATACAGAGGAAGTTGTTTATGTGGCTATTAAAGATGGATCAGATGAAGAAAGGTATGAAGAAAAAGATTTAATATCTCATATAAATACTAATGATTCTTGGATCATAGATAGTGGATGCTCACATCACATGACAAGTGATAAACACAAGTTTGTTATATTAGAAGATTATGATGGAGG
This sequence comes from Cryptomeria japonica, assembly GCF_030272615.1. Classification (NCBI taxonomy): domain Eukaryota; kingdom Viridiplantae; phylum Streptophyta; class Pinopsida; order Cupressales; family Cupressaceae; genus Cryptomeria; species Cryptomeria japonica. The sequence goes on from NC_081413.1 coordinate 3,536,250, forward strand.
ATATGTAAGATTTGGTAATGATGCACCATGTCCAGTAAAAGGTAAAGGATCCATAACACTTCTTGACAATGCAAAATGCAACGATGTTTATTGGGTTGAAGGTTTGAAATATAATTTGTTGAGTGTAGCATAGCTAAACAACACAGGTTACCGAATAGAGTTTTAGAATGGAATTGTCAAAGTTCATGACAAGCATGGAAAGTTAGCTGCTACGGGGACACAAGCAAAAGGTAACACATTTCACCTTGACTCAACTTAGAAGAATTGTCTTTATGCAGAGATAGATGATACCTGGTTATGGAATAAAAGGTTTTGTCATGTAAATTTTGATAATCTGATCAAAATAAGTAAGAAGAACTAAGTAAGAGGTCTACCGAGTCTTGAGAAACCTAAGAATACTATGTGCTGAGGATGCCAGATGGGTAAGATGGCAAGATCAAGCTTTACAAGTAAGTCCTACACTTCTAAGGGAATTTTAGATCTTGTGCATACTGATCTTTGTGGTCCTATGAAAATTCAAAGTTATTATGGTGACAAGTATTTCATATTATTTGTGGATGATTATTCAAGGATGATGTCAGTCATGTTTTTAAAAGAAAAATCAGAAGCTTTTCAAATTTTTAAATGGTACAAGGCAAGAGTTGAAAATGAAACAAGAAGGCAACTGAAATGTCTTAGATTAGATAGAGGAGGAGAGTTCACATCTGATGAGTTCAACTTATACTACAATGATCATGGTATTAAAAGACAAGTCTCTGCACTGAGAACTCCACAAAAAAATGGAATAGCTGAGAGAAGAAATAGATCTATTGTGGATTGTGCCAAAACCCTAATGATTGAAAAGAGGGTGCCACAAACATTTTAGAGAGAAGCAATAAGAATAGCAGTTTACACCCTGAACCAAGTACAACTGAAGAAAGGAACTTTGAAGACACCTTATGAAATCTGGTATGATAAGAAACCTAATGTAAGTTATTTTAAAATGTTTGGAAGTAGATGTTATGTTCACAAAGATGATAGAAATGGTAAGTTTGATCAGAAAAGTGAAGAAGGAACATTCTAGGTTATTCTTCTAGAAGCAAAGCATTTAAATGTCTGATCAAATCATCTAACAAAATAGTAGAAAGTGCAAATGTGAAAATTGATGAATTTGCAAAAAGAAATGATGAAGGAAATTCCAAGGAACCAGAAGATTATGAAGGATTTGTATATGTTCAACCAAGAAGTTCTACCAAGAAGACTGCTGAAGGAAATGAAGAGAATATCCAGTTACCGAGTGATGAAGAAGATCATACAGAGCCTATGGACCCTATATTAGCCAATTATGTCAGAAGGAATCATGCATCAAGTCAGATTATAGAAGATAAGGATGATCCAGTGATGACAAGGAATAAATTGAGATAGAACACATGTCTGATATCTGAATTTGAACCGAGAATAGTGAAAGAGGCATTCAACAGTAAAGATTGGATAAATTCTATGACAAAAGAGATTGAGCAAATCAAGAAGAATGACACATGGACATTGGTCCCAAGACCAAAGGACAAAAATGTAATTGGTACAAAGTGGATTTTCAGAAATAAGTTGAATGAAAAAGGTGAGGTCATTCGAAATAAAGCAAGACTAGTTTGAAAAGGTTATGCTCAAGAAGAAGGAATTGATTATGGTGAGACTTTTGCACCTGTGGCAAGACTTGAAGGAGTAATAACATTGTTGGCATATGCTACTTACAAGAATTTCAAGGTATATCAAATGGATGTCAAATCTGCATTTCTGAATGGTATATTAGAAGAAGAAGTTTTTATTGAACAACCTGAAGGATTTGTTGAAGACAAGAATAAAGATCAGGTATGTAAATTGAACAAAGAATTATATGGTTTGAAACAAGCACCTAGAGCATGGTATGAGAGATTGCACTCTTATTTAATTAGAATTGGTTTTATAAGAACAAGTGAAAATAGTAATATGTACACGAAGAATGATGAAAATGGAATATTGATCTCAGCCATATTTGTTGATGACATTATATTTTGTGTAAATGACTCTTTATGCAAGAACTTTGGAAATGAAATGAGAAAAGAATTTGAGATGTCACTAATCGATGAAATAAAGTATTTTATAGGTTTACAGATACTGCAAATGAAAGATGACATCTTCATTACCCAATCCAAGTACATAAAGGAAATCTTGAAGAAATTTGGAATGGAGGATTCAAAGACTATAAGCACTCCTATGACTACCAACTATAAACTATCAAAGAATGATGAATCTGCATCTGTTGATGAGACACTTTACTGATCTATGATTGGAAAGTTGCAATATGTTGTTCACAGCAGGCTGGATATAGCACATGCAGTAGGTATAGTTGCAAGATTTTCTGCAAATCCCAAGGAAACACACGTGACAACAATCAAAAGAATTTTCAGATACCTAAGAGGCACTGAAGATTATGGCTTAGTATATCACAAGAGAAATGATTTTGATTTAAAAGTCTATATTGATGTTGATTGGGTAGGCAACATTGATGATAGGAAAAGCACAAGTGGAGGAGCTTTCTTTTTAGGAGAAAGACTAGTAAGTTGGCTTAGCAAGAAACAAGGATGTGTTTCACAGTCAACAACAAAAGCTGAATATGTTGTTGTAGCATTGAATTGTACTAATATAGCATGGATCAAACAAATATTGGAAGGTATAAATGAGAAAGTTACCAAGCCAGTAACTATATTCTGTGACAATACTAGTGCCATTAACATTTCAAATAATCCTGTTATGCACTCTAAGACAAAGCACATCTCTATCAAATATCATTATCTTAGAGAAGAAGTTCAAGACAAGAAAGTAGTGTTGGAGTATGTTAGCACAAAGGAACAAATAGCAGATATCTTCACCAAGCCACTACCAAGGGACACTTTTGAGTATCTCAAAAGCAAGTTAGGGGTCCTACCCCTATCTTCCACTCACTGACCGAGTTCGGTGAAAGCATCAATTTGATGACTCTACAGAATATATTTTAGGAGTTGATGTTGATTTACACACTTTAGGAAGTTTTCTAAAGGTGTATAGGAAATATGATAGGGAATAGGAATTGAAGACAAAATGCTCTGATCAAGATTGAATAGATACATAATAGCAAGGAATTCACTTCTCAGTGGAATAAATCATGTTTTAGTTCTTTACTTTTTGGCATTGTTGTCAAAGGGGGAGAAGACTACTATATGGGGGAGAAGACTGATGAACAAAAAGGAGGAGAAATCTCATAAAAGGGAGAGCATTTCAGCATTTCACAACAATCTGAATCCGAATCAATTAGGTCAAATCAATTGGTTTTGCCATCAATGCCAAAGGGGGAGATTGTTGGCATTATAATAGAAAAAGGAAGATTGTTGGAATTCCAATTACAATAAGAGATTGTTGGCATTTCAATGAGGATATTGAGAAGGTTGTTGATGATTATGGATATAACTGATTAAGGATGTTTACAGTCTTAATATTATTATTTTGTCATTGATGTCAAGAAATTGATTTTCTAATTCAGTATGATGTTGCCATGTCTTAAGAAGTATGTTTTGAAGAGAATTAAGATGTCAGTAAAAGACACGGAAAGAATATGATGAATAAGGGGAGGAATAAGATATTCACTAGGCAACTATTACCGAGTCAGACAATGATGAGATCATGATGTTTAGATTGTTTTGATATCCTACATATGTTGTTGATTATAAGGTTAATACTATTCTATGTTATCCAGCAAAGAACCTAGTCAGTAAACCCTAAGGTTATCGCTATCGGTTAATGAAGGCGGAATGTCTACCGAGTAAAGTTTAGTATTCACCAAGTTGCAACCAAGTAATAACAAAATGCATTGAATGAATACATACGTTATTTAATGATGGAAGCTGATGAGCTGGTTATGATTAAATTATTGATACAATGTGTATGAAGTTTGTTAAAGAATCTATGGCAATGAAAGATCAACAGGAAGATCTACAACTTAGATTGAACCGCAATACCTTAGCACAAGTTCCAAGAAATATATGCAAGTTCCAAGGCGAGGTAAAATGTTTTCAAATCAAGGGATACATTGAACCTGGTCAAGTTTGAAGATCTGATGGCTATGATTTATCATGGGAAATGTGATCAACGAGATTAAGTGGTGTAGCGTCCTAAAATTGCAACACTTGCAATTTCGACTGCATTTTGGTCTTCACGATGGCGACGCAACACGCAACCTGAATGGAGACCCCAAAACTTGCTCACGACACCAAAAACTGCATTTTTCAAGCACCTTGGCCTAAACCTCCTTGCATCCCACTATCCTGGAGGTGGGACCAGAGTGCCCAGCACCTTGGTCCCTCAGGACCAGAGCACCCAGCGCCCTGGTCCCTCAGGACCAGGGCGCCCAGCGCCCTAGTCCTCCAGGACCATGGCGCCCAGTGCCCTGGTCCTCCAGGACCATGGCGCCCAGCGCCCTGGTCCCTGGGTCCTATTTTGGGCCCGGTCTCCTAAGTGATATCGGGTCTTTTTGATTGCAATTTGGAAATATACTTCCCTGGTCGGCCTAAGGTCGGGAAAATCAGTCTATCAGCCCTAATTGACAAGTATATAAACTACATTTTTCTCTCTCATTTGGCATGAAGAGGATATGTGTACAAAGCGTGGAAACTATACTCAAGCATTCAAGCAATCAATCATTTCAAGTCTCCATTCAAGGCTAAGTGTTGCATTCAAGACAAGGATTCAACCATTGAAGAGGAGATCACTTACTACATGCTACATACAACATACTACATACTACAACATACAAAATCTAAACCTTCACACATAAGGATACCAACATCCTTAGAACAAGGTATTAGTACTTGTTTACATTACAGTCATTTACATTTACAGCTCTTGCTCATTTCTTGGTTAATTCCAAAACCGGGGTTTGACCTAAAGGCAAACCCCTAATCCCTAACCCCCCAATCGTCTTCACTTTTCTGTGTGTAGGTTGCAGGTATGCGGCTGAAATTGAAGATCTGGAATCCTTGTGCAGAGACGAACCGATCCCCCTTCGTTTCACGGATTTTTCGGAGGACTGTGGCGCCGGGCGCCATCATCCCGACAACTTTTTCTCAAATTTGCAGGACAGCGCCGTATCGACATTTTACTGCTAATTCCAGGTCCGCAGCTTCATCCTATAACCTAAACTCAATTTATAAGCGAATCTTTGTCACTTTCTATGCATGCTTAGCTTAATTCTTCTATGCACATTCTTTACAAAAGAGGGTAGCCTTGCTTTCCTAACCCTTGAAATTCATTTAGCATCCAATCTTACATTATGTGGGATTGGATCTTATGAGTTTCAACCCCTCTTTTGAATGTAAAGTCTTCCCCCTAAGTGAAAACCCATCGAATCCTAGCGAACCTCCCTTCTCTCTCCTCAGAGTCGGAAGAGGGGAGAACAACTAGGGTTCGACCGCGATTTTTCGCTTTACATTTTGGTGAACCCAACGTGAACATCCTTTCTGATTTTTTTCATGCTTAGATCTGAAAAGTTGATTACATTTCCATGTTTGATCTTTTGCAAAATTTTAGAGGTGATTGCATAAAAACCCTAAATTTTCTTTTTGAACATTGAACTTGCGAAATGTTTAATTGTTAATGCTTGCTTCAGATCTGCTTTTCTATTACAAATTATCAATTCATGTCTGTACTTTAATTTTGAAAATTAAGTGGTTAAAAGTCAAAACCCTAATTTTTGAAACCCTCTTAATTCAACCTTTGTCCGACAATTTGACCAATCAAAACATCTCCAAATCAGCTGTAACTTTGGATTCCGCAATAAAATCACATTATCCTTCATCCCTGAAAATTTGGAAAAAAGTTGCGAGGACCGTGTTGCACTCCAAGCGCCATCATCCCCGACATTTTTTCCAAAATTTCGGGAGCGACATCTTACTGTGTTTTTCCGCTAAAATCCAGAATTTTGGCTGATTTTATCAATTATAACACCTTCAAAATTACAGTCAAAGTTGGTCTTACGATGGCTTGGTCTAAGGCTCCTAATCATTCAAAAATTGTCAAAATTAAAATTTTGTGTCAAAATTGTGTTCTTACTGTCCTAAATCTGAAAAGTGTGTCTACATTCATTTGAAATTTCAGTGCTTTATTCAAAATCTTGCAATTTATGACTTTTGAAATTAAGTGCTTAATTACAACAACTTTGATTTCCGCTTTCAAAATTGAATTTTGTGTGAAATTGAGTCAATTTTTAATTTTCAAAATTTGCATTACTTTTGACATTCCCTCTAAAATCATAAAATTCAAAATTTTAGTTTCCCTCTCTTTTTCAAAAATTCAAATTTTGCATTTTTCGACAATCTTGATAGGGTTCAATTTTGAATTTGCAACTTTAATTTGGCCTATCTACAGATCGTAAAATCCCTCAATTTTTTCAGATTAGCTCTAAAATCATCATACCTTTCATCCCTGCAAATTTTGAAAAAAGTTGCAAGGACCGTGTTGCACTCCGAGCGCCACGGTCCCAGACATTTTTTCCGAAATTTCGGGAGACTGTTGTGATTGTATTTAACAGCTTAAATCTGGAAGATTGGCTGGTTTTACTGAAAATTGATACCTCTAAGATCAAAATCTTTTCTCTCTCTCTAGTGCATGAGTTTTACAACAATAAGCCCTACTTACACTATTTCCGTTAGACGAAGCCGTAGAATTAAGTCCTTCCGAGGTTTAACTACCGAAGAGATGGAACCTAATTTGAGTAGCCTTTTTAATGAGGATATGGGTAATTCCTCTAATCCTCCTAATGATGAAGAAGCTCCCCATGAAGTTTCTGTTGAACAACTTTCCAAATTGGATAACCAATTTGACGATTTTCACCAATGGATGTCTCATGAGTATCCCAATAGTCAAGCTCTTCCTTTAATTGAGGGTCTAAAATGCATGCTTCAAAGTGATAAGAATGGAATTGATATTTTGCGTGGTATTTCACACATTGTGAATTCGAATATGATGCCTATGAAGAGTTGTGCTGAATCTTTAGGTTATACACAACCTCCTACACAAGTCAATCATTCTATTCCTTTGACCACTCCTATTGTTAGTATACCTACCTTTACATCAAACATCATGGCTACCTCTATACAAGGCATTCCTCCTGTGATCACTAGTCATGGGGGCAATCCTCCCCCTTCTTCAATTAATCCTCTTCCTTCATTCAATCCAACTTCTTCGTACATTCCTTCAATGAATGTTCCTATTACATCTTCACAAATAAACATGACGCAAGGGGGCAATTCATTTAACCATTCCATTCCTCCTTGTAGTGTTCCTCTTATCCAATCATCCCCTATGGTTGACTATCATAGGGTCCCACCACCTTACTCTTTACCTTCTTTCAATAACATAACACCTCCATCTCAATCTAACACATCTAATATGAACTCTTCGACTGAAGCGACCATTAATAATCTTGCACAAACTGTCTCTTCTTTACAGCAACAAATTGCCTCTATGAATCAATCTAAGTTTAGTGTGCCCACATTTGATGTTGCGAGCCCACTTTCTCTTGATATTGTTCGAGCTATCCCTCCTAAACATGTTGAAATTCCGCATTTGGAGCTTTATAATGGTAAAGGAGATCCTCTAACACATGTTAAGACTTTTCAAACAATTTGTACTGATTTTGCTTATGACTCAAGGTTGCTTGCAAAACTATTCACTAGAACATTAAGAGACAAAGCCCTACAATGGTATTGCTCGTTGCCTTCTTATTCTATTAATTCTTTCGAACAACTTGCAAATGCTTTCATTCAACAATTTCAAAACAATATAAGTCCTAAAGTTACTTTGATTGATTTAAAGCATTGTAAACAAGGTGTTAAAGAAAAAGTGACTGATTTCATTGGTAGATATAAGCATTTGTATGCTCAAATTTCTTTTCCAGTGCCTGATAATGATATTCAAAGAATCTTTATTTCTAATTTACAAAAAGATATTCGAGACAAACTTCTGTTTTCTGAGTTTACTTCTTTCCAACAGTTGTGTGCCACTCTTCACAATTATCAACTGACTGTGAGTCAAATGGAACAATCACATCCTATGGCTCCGAGTGATAAGGGTGATAGCAGTCAACAACCATTTCGGAAGATTAAACCGAATAGAGATTCCATCAAATTCAATGAAAACATCATCAACAACAATGTGAATGCAGCATCAGGTGTGCCTCCTATTTCTAAATTTTTCAAGAAAGAAAGAAAGTATACTCCTTTGAATGAATCATTGCATGATATTATGAATAAGTTATTGGGACAAAATGTGCTTACTCTTCCTCCTGTACGACAAATTGATCCTGCAAAGATTACTTCACCTTATTTTGATCACAAAGCTTTTTGTCATTTTCACCGTCAGCCTGGTCATGATACTGAAAAATGTTTTTCTTTAAAGGGTAAAATTCAGGATTTGATTGATAATAATACTATTTCTGTTTCTAGAGTGAATGATAAAGGCAACACATCTGTAGCTCCTCCTAACCAAAATCTTCAGATTTTCACTGATCCATTGCCTTCTCATACCTCTAATGCAATTGAGGCTAATGATTCCTCTCTTTCATCTGATGGTCTTGTGTCTATGACTCCGAATGTGATTAACTTTGTAGAGCAGCAAGAACTCCCTAAAGAGCCTTCCATCACATTTGATTCTAGTGAAACCATTAGAGCACCTGATGGTCCTTTATACATAGTTGCAAAAGTCAAGAATACACCTTGCCGTGGAGTGCTTATTGATCCTTCGTGCATGATTAATGTTATTACTAAAGAATTTCTTTTTACTTTGCAATTGAATCAAGTGATCTATGACAAAACAGATGTGATTGTGAAACTATTTGATGCATTTTCTTCTCCTGCAGTTGGTTCTATTACATTGCCTATTGAGGTCCATAATAAATCTCTTGATGTGAACTTTGCTATTATTCCTTCTTCCAAACAATTTCGTGTGAAGCTTGGCTATCCTTGGCTATCTTCCATGAAGGCTATTGCTTCTCCTAACATAAGTGTTTGAAATTTCCCCATAATGGTGAAGTTGTTACTGTCAATCATAGTCTCTTTAAACTAGCTGAAAGAACCTCTAGTGTTCCTATTGATTACTTTTGGCCTAAACAATTCCAATCTCTTCCCCCGCGAAGTGATCATCTTTTCAAATCTTATCAAAAGTGGAAAACAGATATGATCCTATCTTTAAGTGAACCTAGAACACCTAAACTTGACATTCCTATCATTCTTGAGAAGGAAATTCTTCCTTTGAAAGATAAAACTAATGTCTTTCCTCAAGAAGATTCCCAACCCGTCCCCATGGATGTGACTATGTCTATGCCTGATAAATCTTCTAAGAGTAGATCTATACCTCCTCGTCATGATGGACTTGGTCTTCTCCCTAAACCAAAAATTCCTCCTTTATATGGAGCAGTTCCTCCTCCTGCCTTTTATAGAGAAAAGAGACCTTCTTCTTCTCCTATTATCCAGCCTAAGAGACCACAACCTAAACACCCACGTACTAAGGATGAGAAGATTCCTCCTCCTCAATCTTCTACACTTCCTACTAAGACTAGATGTAATCGTTCTGCACGCGAACGCCGATGAAAACGTCGTCTTAGGGCTCAAGCAGCCGCTTCTCAAAATTTACAATCTCCAAAAACACCTTCAACAAGCATTATTCCATTTTCTCCTCAGCCGGATATTGAGCCTAAATCTCCTAAACATAAGATGCATGATGGTCTTGATCCTGTGCGAGTTAAAGATCCTATTTTTATAAATCTTGATGATGATATAGATGAAAATGTTATGCATGATGAAAATGTTACTCCTCTTGCTTCTGATAGTGAATATGAACTTGTTGATGTTGATAACCATTTATCTAATGAATTTTCTAAAGCACTTATCCTAGCTCCTAGACAAGAACAATGTGGCTCGGAACATGAACATAGCCCTTGTTTGGATCTTGTGATAGCTCCATCTGCTGTGTTGGATGTTCCTCCTCTAGCGTGTTCCCTGCCTTCCCGAAACATTGATCAACAAGATCGGGGGGTAGATGACGTGCTAGACTAGTTACATTAGCATGGCAGATTCTCTCCTCCTCCCTTTTGTTACTTCTTCTATATGTTATTCTCATTCTTCTATTTGTCGTCCTTAGTGTTGTCTACTTGAGGACGATGCAAAGCATTGAGGTCTCTTTGGTCTCTCTCATGTTGACTCAAAAGACACATGTGTTCCCTTCTTCTAGGTGACCTTCCTTGATTGGGGAATGAAGAACAATTATGCATACATACATATGATATATACATGACTTATCATACAGCATACTGACCCCGAGGAAAGCGAAGTCACCTTGTGCTTTGTGTTTTGTGTCTATTATCCTTGGGTTTATCTCACACTTGGGGGCTAAATCCTTGCGATAACGTGCTCCTTTCCTTTCTCATTTCTTATGTGTATCACTACGTTAAAACAATCACCCCCGTTGAGGCACGTGCGATCGCTTTAACGTAGGGGGGCATACACCCTGACTATCCCTTCACGATACTTGAAAATTTCTTGGAGAACTTAGCTTTGCCTTGAAAATTTTCGGTATTTCTCTTACATGACTCATAGTGAGGGAACCTTACTACTGACAGTCATGGTTCTCCCTCGTGATCTTCCCTTTTACTTTGTCAATCGAAGTCGTAAGATCCTTAGTCCACTAGGGGCTTGGTGTATCTTGCCTCCTTGACGTGGTGAAAGTCTTTTAATGTTGTTTCGTTGTACTTTACCGGAAGTATGAGCATACATACTCCCGCTAAAGTGGGGGCTAAATGTAGCGTCCTAAAATTGCGACACTTGCAATTTCGACTGCATTTTGGTCTTCACGATGGCGACGCAACACACAACCTGAATGGAGACCCCAAAACTTGCTCACGACACCAAAAACTGCATTTTTCAAGCACCTTGGCCTGAACCTCCTTGCACCCCGCTGTCTCGGAGGTGGGACCAGAGCACCCAGCACCCTGGTCCCTCAGGACCAGAGCGCCCAGCGCCCTGGTCCCTCAGGACTAGGGCGCCCAGCGCCCTGGTCCTCCAGGACCATGGCGCCCAGCGCCCTGGTCCCTGGGTCCTATTTTGGGCCCGGTCTCCTAAGTGATATCGGGTCTTTTTGATTGCAACTTGGAAATATACTTCCCTGGTCGGCCTAAGGTCGGGAAAATCAGTCTATCAGCCCTAATTGACAAGTATATAAACTACATTTTTCTCTCTCATTTGGCATGAAGAGGATATGTGTACAAAGCGTGGAAACTATACTCAAGCATTCAAGCAATCAATCATTTCAAGTCTCCATTCAAGGCTAAGTGTTGCATTCAAGACAAGGATTCAACCATTGAAGAGGAGATCACTTACTACATGCTACATACAACATACTACATACTACAACATACAACATCTAAACCTTCGCACATAACGATACCAACATCCTTAGAACAAGGTATTAGTACTTGTTTACATTACAGTCATTTACATTTACAGCTCTTGCTCATTTCTTGGTTAATTCCAAAACTGGGGTTTGACCTAAAGGCAAACCCCTAATCCCTAACCCCCTAATCGTCTTCACTTTTCTATGTGTAGGTTGCAGGTACGCGGTTGAAATTGAAGATCTGGAATCCTTGTGCAAAGACGAACTGATCCCCCTTCGTTTCGCAGATTTTTCGGAGGACCGTGGCGCCGGGCGCCATTGTCCCGACAACTTTTTCTCAAATTTGCAGGACAGCGCCGTATCGACATTTTACTGCTAATTCCAGGTCCGCAGCTTCATCCTATAACCTAAACTTAGTTTATAAGTGAATCTTTGTCACTTTCTATGCATGCTTAGCTTAATTCTTCTATGCACGTTCTTTACAAAAGAGGGTAGCCTTGCTTTCCTAACCCTTGAAATTCATTTAGCATCCAATCTTACATTATGTGGGATTGGATCTTATGAGTTTCAACCCCTCTTTTGAATGTAAAGTCTTCCCCCTAAGTGAAAACCCATCGAATCCTAGAGAACCTCCCTTCTCTCTCCTCGGAGTCGGAAGAGGGGAGAACAACTAGGGTTCGACCGCGATTTTCCGCTTTACAAGTGGTTAGCAAATTGTTTATAAATAAGGAATTGTTGATAAACAATGAATGCAGGCAAATGTAAGCACAGGGATGCTACATAGTGATTACCGAGCATAGAATCTTGAAGAACTGTTTGATTAACAGAGTATAGAGCCCAGCAAATGGACAAGATAAGTCCTATGAATAGAGTGCATTGAGCAAATAAGAATTTGCTTTAGCATTTTTAGATGTGAAGTTGCAGATATATTTTTACTACTATTATTTTGTGAAGTAACAGAAAATCTCTTAACCAAGTGGACTTAACAGTCTTATTTGTAAAACCCTCTAGCACGGTGACATTCTGATTGAGTGTTTGAAATCCTCTAACAAGGTCACTTCTAACAAAATGAAGATCCTAATAGATCTGAGGGAAATCCCTTAACCGGGTCACATCTAGCAATGTGTTTGTAATATTTAACATAATTTTCTTTTAACTGAGCATACTCTAGAAGAGTATATTTCTTAGTGGGTCTGAAATCCCACAGTGGTTTTTCCCTATTTGGGTTTCCATGTTAAATCTAGTGTTATATTTTTGTGATCTTATCTTTTTATGAGTTTGCATGCTTTACTATTTTTTTGATAAGGCTACTGAGGTTGAATCTATTGTTTTTATGGATGATTAAGTGTGTATGATTCACCCCCCCCCCTCTCATCTTGTTAGCTTGGCATCTGTACTAAACATTTAGTATCAGAACTATCAATAACAACAGATCAGTCAAACTTATTGCTCCCTAACAGTTGCAGCAAGAAAATCCTCTCACAAGGTCACTCTTAACAAGGTGCAGTAGGATCCTAATAGGTCCAAAGATTAAAATCCTCTAACCAGGTGACACATTAGCTTGTGTTTGCAAATCTTTTAGCAAGGTAGCTCCTAATAGGGTTGGTCCTAACAGGCTTTATTGTAATATCTCTTAACTAGGCTAAGACACTCTTAACCGAGTATGCCCGTAATAGGGAATTATATGACCTTAATTAGGTAGATCTCTATACTCCAGTTAGTTGATCTTTCTGGGTACTAATTCCCACCATGTTTTTTCCCATTTGGGTTTCCACATGAAAATCATTATGTTATGGTTTGCATGTTTTCTTATGTGGTTATATTTCTTGCATGCCTATTTATTTTCAAGTTGGTAAAAGTGGTGATTAGATTTATAAGGTTTTTGCTTGCACTGATTCACCCCCCCCCCCTCTCAATGCCTTATAAGTTTATCAATTGGTATCAAAGACTAATTCCCTTAAGGATTAACTGCTTGGGAACAATCCCTAAGGCTATCATGGGGGATATGAGTTATAGAGAGATTTCAAATAGGCTTGCAGAATCAGAAGAAGCCCTAGGTGAGTTAAGGGTCAAGTATAAAGCTTCATTGGCTAAGAGGAGAGAGCTACTTGAGTAGTTGATGGAACTTAGTGAAAACAATTCATCTGAGGAAGCAAATATTGATGCATTGGCTAATGAGGTAGAAAAGCTAAATGATGAGAAGTCAAATCTAAGGGGATAGTTGGAAGCCCGTACCATTAGGATGAGTCAAGAGCTGGAAGCTAGGAGGACTGCTAAAGACAAAATCAGAGAAAAGGATCATGAGATATTTAAACTGAATCAGGAGATTGGTACCCTAAATGCACATCTTCATGAGGAAAAAGAAGAAAAAGAAGAAATATAGGTTGATCTAGACATGGCTATGTCTCTTAGAAAAAGTCTTCCAAAGAAGAATGAGGAGCTTACTAAGGAGTTGGTTGATGTTAATGAGATACTATCTAAATTCAATAAAATTATTGCTATTCTTGATGAGCAGATCCAATCACAAAGGCAAAAAGGAGAAACATATGGCTTGGGATACTCAACCTTTGAATAAGGAGAGCCATCCAATACCAAGGACACTTTGCATGAAGACAAATATGCACCTAAGACCAAGAAGAACACTAGTAAGAAACCCTACAAACCAGTATGCTTTAATTGTCATAAGGTAGGTCATACTGCTAATGTTTGTAGAAGTAGATCCAGTACTTTTGATGGATACAAACCTAATGCATATGAAGGATATAAGCCCAGAACTTTTGCTGGATATTTCTTCAATTGCAACAAGTATGGCCATAGAGATATTGAGTGTAGGTCTAGAGTAAACAATCAGAGATCATACATGAATCAGAGGTCTAATGGTGAATGGCAAAGATCTTACAATAACTGGAGAAACCCTACTTGGCAGAGACCTTATGTAAACCAGTCTAGTCTTTATGAAATGGATAATAGATAGAATGTGACTTGTTCAATCTATCACAACTATGGTCATGTAGCTTTGAATTGTAGGAGAAGAACTAGTAGAGGCAATGTTGGACCCTAGAGAGCATCTAGAATGGCATGTTTTCATCATCACAAATTGGGACACCCTGCAAAGTTTTGCAGAGCAAGAATGAACCAGCCATCAATCTATTGACTAGAAAGGTAAGAAGAAGGTTGATGTAGAAGAAGTCAAGAGCAAGATGAATAAGATCTAGAGGAAGAAAAGTGAGGAGAAACCATTGGAAGATTCCAATTATTCACCTAGTGTGGAGAATCCCTCACCGGTAAAATAAATTGTGTAAGAAGCTTAGGGGGAGCTTATTGTCAAATCTATTTTCGGACCCCTTGAATGGTGTGCGATAATTTAAATCTGCATATTTTGATGCTTTATATTGTTATGAAGTAATTTTTTGATCAAACTGGTATATTGAATGTGTTGTGAGAACTGGTAACAAGTTTTAGGGTTGAACGGTGATTAGGGTATGCTCAACCGGTATAGCACTTAATGCAATTTGTAAAAGGTAAATAAAAGTGTTTTACAAGTTTCATTTGTTACCTTTGCATTATTGAGATAATTTGGAGAGCAGCTAAAGTAGAGAAGAGCTTTTGATTGCTGCATTGGTGAAATTGACAATGGATTGAGGAGATTTGTGGTGAAGTGAATCAGTGAAAGTGCATTCAATTTAGAAACCCTAGTTGTGAAAGAGTTGAAAGGTATTCTTATGTGATCTAATTCCATGTTTGATATTTTGCAATGGATACACCACACATTGTTGATGTTACTGTAAGGCCTTGATGATAATTTAAGAGACACCCACATAAGTCGACCAAAATTGATCCAGTTGGAGCCCTATCAAGCATTCCCTATGGTGTATTGCATGTCAAAGATATTAGATCTTATATTCATTGTAAACTTGAAAATCTAGGTATATTTACTATCTTTGATTAGTATTGGACTTTGTGTGATAAGCAAGTTGTATTAAATTATCAATTCAGATAGATATCCGATAAAGGTTTTCATCATGCTTTAAACTTTCTAGACGATTTTGAAGAGGAGCATGTTAGATATGTTTTGAGAAAAGTTCATGACCAGTTTACGTGGTTAGATCAGCTGCATAAAATCACAAAGGAAGCTATTCATGTTGTCACTGGATTGTGGGCAAGTAGTGAAGTCCCTTCTCTTAGATCAATCTCTAAGGATGAAGTGATCCGGTTAAAAAAATCTAAGTGGGATGGACGAGCTATGACTGTAAATGAAATTGAATACCCTAAGGTTAAATTTGCATCTATGGTCATCGGTTACAAGGTTTATCACTCAAGTCGGATGAACAACATTCCATGTGCTTCTATACATTTTGCCTATCAGATGATAAAAGAAAATATTGATTATGATCTTGTTGAAGCCCTAAGATCTCAATTGATGTCAAACCTAGAATCAATCAAGAAGGATAAGAGGCAGAAATTCAAATTTGGTCAGTTGATCATTGGTCTGTTTTTCTACTTCCAAAACTTCTTTCCTAGTATCATTGATATTTAGTTTTCAGAAGATACATCGGCATCCCTACAAATCAAGCATAGTATCAAAATGTTTGGTAATGATTTCACAAAGACAATCTGGGGTTATTTCAAAGACTTTTAGAAAAGAATGCATAACAGAGAGAATACCGAAGCATATTGTGAAGAAGTATGAAGACACTATTTGTTTTATGGTGGATACAAAGGCATGTTAGATGGAGGCAGCAGATCCTAGAGCTTCATGGGTGATTCTTATGGGGTATGAAATTGAAGAAGATATTTTGACTATGTATATTGATCATCTCCTATCTCAACCGATAGACCCTAATGCAACTAGGTTTGGTACCTTTAAGGAGAAATCTTCACAAGTTCATGCTAAGATGGCCAAATCAGTTATAGCAAAGAAAGTTAGAAAAGAGGTTGAAGAATTTGTTGTATCACAAGGCTTCACAAAATAAACGATTAATGAAGCAAGATCTAAGTTTGAAGCTAAACAGGAAGGAACCTCTAGTGCTCCAGCCAGTAGAGAAACAAGGAGCACAAACATAAAGAAGAAGAATCCCCCTCCTCCTAAGATTCAAATTAGAAGGAAAGGTAAAGAAATCAAGCCACCAGCACTGATAGCCATCGGAAAAAGGAAGAAGGAACAAGCAAAAAGAGTTGTTGCTGAAGAAGAAGAAGGAGACAAAACAAAATCAAAAGGTGAAAAGAGAGAACTAAGAGCTAGTGGCAAGAAATCAAAAGTGGTTGGAGAATCCATAGTGAAATCTATTAAGCCACTAGTAAGTAAACTTACTTCACTTGAGAAATTGTTGGAGAAAATAAGGAAGTATGGAATATTAGTTGGTGTAAAAAGGAATTATGACAATTTTGGATAAGAAGAACAAAAACATATTGAAGATGTAGTTGTTTGGTCAATGAATAAGTATAGTAAAGCTCTGATTGAATTGCAACGCCAAATACCTAATTCATTGTATAGTAAATTAGATGCAAGATGGTAGGAAGAAATAAAACAAGATAAGGAGATTATTGATTTTTCTCTTGTTAGTTTGCAACCGGAAAACTTCTAAGGAGGATATATAGAATATTCTTTATAATTCAAAGTCATTGTTTAGTGTTGTCAATTGACACTCTATTGGTTGGTTTCACTATGTTGTCATTGATGGCAACATGGAAACATGATTTTGGGTTCCAACTTCATATGGTGTACCGGCAGGCACTTCACAGATTCTACACTGGCACCGACATTGGCACCGGTGGGATAGGAGGATTTCTTTGGTCATCGACAATATAGGCCGACATGGTATAGAAAGGTTATCAGTATTCGAGGCCAACTTATCTTGGATCCGACATCAGCAACTTGTTTTAATGTTTATACATTTATGTTATATGGACGACATATAATCTGATATTGTATATATCCTTGTAAGCTGACATAAGGCATAAATTTGTATATAGGGCAGATTGATTAGATCATTTTGATATGATATTATAATGATAATAATGATAAGGATAGGGATATGTAAATGTAATATGATGTGAAATATATCAGAGAGGATATGTATGTGAGGAATTTATTGTAAGGTTTATTCTAGTAAACGGGTTTAGGGTTTCAACTGGAACAGACATAGCTTAAACCGAAACTATATTCTGGCATAGAAGATACTATCTTAGCAGTTCAACACTTCTCTGGATTGTTGTCTGGAATTTTATGTAGTTAGTGAGGCTCCTATTGTGATTGAGTAGTGTTCTCTAGGCTATAAGCCTTCCTAAAAGTGCAGGCCCATCATATATTGTAATATCTTTTCATATGGCCAATGAATTGATATTGTGGATCACAAATCCCACCGTGGTTTTTTCTCATTGAGGTTTTCCATGTATAAATCTATGTGTTATGGTTCCATTTATGTGTTTGGCTTATTGGTTGCTTTACTTCTTTCAATTCTATTTATACCAGTATACTGGTTGGTGTATGAATGTTTTGTTAAGGCTAAAATATTTTATTCTGGTATAACACCGATTCACTCCCCCTCTCAGTGTTATTGGTTTCCAAAAATTGGTATCATAGCCTTGTGCCTCAGAGGAAGTTTAACAGCTTGAGGAAGATCCTAAAACCAGAATCATTGAATATGGCTTTGGAGAAGCAACTTGAGATGGAAATTGAAGATTATGATGGCGAAAGGTTGAAGAACTAAAGCTACAAGATGAGTTAAATTCTTCTAAGGAATTCATTCTTATCCTACAAGAGAGGCTATCATTTGTTCAAGCTAGGAGGAAGGAACTTTTGAAAATCAAGATGATGAAGAAAGAAATGTACTTAAGGAACAATGTCAGAAATTGAGTCAGGAGAACATGGTTATGAAGAATGAAATGCAAGCTATAACTATGAGGATATCTAAGGATATTGACGACAGAAATAAAAAAGGAAGAAAATCTTGTTGTATCCCTGAAGAACAAGTTTGAAGAATGTGGCAGGTTGGTTCATGAAAATGATATGTTAAGAACTGATTTGATACAATCCTAGAGTAATGAGAAAGAGATTGAGAGAAAAATGATAATACTAAGAGAAGATTTGACTACTTCAAGTGAATACAAAGAAAAATTCAAGATCGGCTCAGCACAACTTGATGAGTTATTGAAAAGACAGAGGCAAATTAGAGATTCTAGTGGACTTGGATTTGAGCAAGGACATAGTTCAGGTACTGCTAATGAAGATCAAAACCATAAGGCACCGGTAAGGCAATTCAATGCCTATAAATTCAATGGTAGATGTTTTGTTTACAATAGATTTGGTCACATGGCTAAGCAATGTAGAAATAGAGCAAACTAAACCCTGATTCTTCCCCCGATAAATGTCCTAAATGCAATAAAATTGGTCATAAGATAGAAGATTGCAGAATGAATGTAAAATACTGTGCTTGTGAAAAATTTGGACATATGGCTAATCAGTGCAGGTCAAGCAATTTCACCAGGTTTAGCAAAGAAATTCAAAAGAACAATGTTACATGTTATGCATGCAATGAAATTGGACATATTGCTAAATTTTGTACAAGTAGAAATCCACCAGTTAGTAATAGAGGATCTAATGAGAAACGAAAGGAGAAGGTTAATGAAATCTAGCATGACTATACTCAGAGATCGATTAGGAAGACTGAAGAACAATCATCAAATGGGAATATATTAGTTATCTATCCAGCAGAAGAGACTGCTCCTCCACTGGTGATGAATAATGATGAATAGTAAATACCCAATAGGTACTGAGAGGGGGGGGTGAATCAGTATAGACAAAAACTTCTCTGACAACTTAAACTGTAAATACTGTACTAACTGGCAAACAACATCATCAACCTAAATCAAGACAATACCGGTAAAAATAGTAAAACTGTAAAAGACATAAACCGGTAACACTTAGAACTTCTCAAAACCTAATGTTTCATTTCAACTTCACCCATATGCTTAAGTAGTTAATACATCAGAAATACAATGGCCATTAGATCAACATGCTTTACCGCTTAACAAAAAACACTAAATCATCATATGAAAAGGCATCACACATAACACACTGATTTTTCACATGGAAACCCAACTAGGAAAAACCACTATGGGGATGAATACCCACAAGTTGTTCTTGAACTCTTCTAAAGTCTACTCTGTTAGGAGCCTAGTTCGGTTAAAGACTTTACAACAGGTTTTGCTAGGAACCAATCCTGCTAGGGATCACCCAGTTAAGGGATGGCTAAATACCTGGTTAGAGGTTAAAACCCTATTAAAGGTTACCTCGCAAGAGGATTTGAAGAACTCAATGATTTTGAGTCACCCCATTAAAGGATTTACAAAAATCCTATTAAAGCTACCCAGTAAAGGGATTTTCCAACTGCTGAAATGGTTAGAAGTCAACAGGTAATACACTAATCTAATAACAACACTCAATGCCAAGGCAGATCCACTTTAGGTCCTTTACATCTACAATCACACTCTGCAAGTCTCTACTCACTTCTCCCGTTTGGCAAGAATCACTTCACATACATTCATTTGCCAACAACTTCAAAAATAAAAAACATTATCGACCTTATAGATAATAATTAGGTCAGTGGCAAAAACCTAAAACTCTAAGCATCTAGGTTAACAATACAGTCGGTCCAATCTTGACCATTTAATAACATTACATAGTGATGCCCTCCTAAATGGCACAAGATTGTTAGTTTAAGATCAAACAACATAAAACACACAAGATGTTAGAGTTAATCAATCTAAAAACCAAACACAATGAAGGCATTCCAAAGGAGACACTAAAAACATGCTAAATATATCTAACTAAATAAGTAAAGACAAATGAGATATCTCCAACTATCTCTTAGCATGAGATTAGCTCCTTCTCCCTTGTTCCTCTCCTCTCCAAGTTCCAAAATAGTGTAGCTCTCAATAGCTTTTTGCACTATGGATGCTTATGGAGGATTGAGATTTATAGAATAGCTCTAAACATGACATGAAAAGCTATTTTTATGCTAAAATGATGTGTTTTAACCAAAAGACAATACTTAGTTATGCTATGCTAAATGCTCTCTAAAATGGCTATAGTCTAAATGCTTACAAGTTTTCAGGATCTGGATTATGAAGGAATGGGCTCTATTTATAGGAAAAATGGAGCAATGGATGGCCAGGATTGAAAGGTTTAATCAAGGGTCAAGCTTGAAAGTTGGGGATCCATGTGCACAATTTGCACCAATGAAATGGTGACAAGTGTCAACACAGGATTGGGTTGAGAGAAGAGGTTGGAGGCATTAAAGGCCTGAGAAGACCTCATGGTTATCTAAAGGCTAAGGGTCAAGCCTAAATTAGGATTACCCACTGAATTAGGAGTTAATCCCAGGATAAACCTTTGTGCAAATGATTAAGAGATAATCATGGTCAAAGTATTAAATGCTTGATGAGACCTTTGTGGTTGGGTAGAGGTTGAGTCAAACAAATGTTTTAACCATGTGGGAGGGTTGAATTAACCATTAATGGTTATTGGAGACTTTGGGGAATTAAGTGGTTGAAAGTTGGAAGCCTTTAATGGTTTTCAAAGACTTTGGGGTTTTTGGTGGTTGAAGGTTGAAAAACCTTCAATGGTTATCCAAGACTTTGGGCCATTTGAGAAGTGACTCCATTTTGCTTAGGAATGTGACAATATTTAGGAAATGGTTTAGGCTAATTAGGAAGGGTTTAGAAGAATCTAGAAGGGGATTAGATTTTGCAAGTGGATTTGGTGGGTGAGGGAAAATAGGATTTTATTGAAATAAAAATTCATTTATTTCAATAATGTGTGCAAGTTGCATTTGTAGGAAAATGCAAGTGGGGTGGGGATAATGATTTAAATAAATGTTTTATTTAATTTATTTAAAAGAGGAAAAGGAATTTTAATTAAATAAATTGATTTTATTTATTTAATTGATTGAAATTTGATTTAATGAATTAATTAAAATAAATTGAATAATTTATTTAATTAATAGAAGAATGTTTGGGGATGAATTAATTAAATATTAATTTAATTAACTGGTGGCTAGTGGATTTTTAATCAAATAAATACGAAATATTCATTTAATTAAAATGGACAGATTTATGTGACTACATTTGCCCCTCTTTGAGACGGTGCGGTTTATCGCGTCGTTTCAAAGAAAGAAAAACTGGTGTGAAGAAATGCCCCATTAAAATGTTAATTTAATGGGTGGTATGCCCCCTCGAGAGATGGGCCGAAATTTTTGAAAAAACCGGGTGATCTCTCGAAAAAGAATGAAAATTGGCGAGGTGATAGAAAAGAATAAGTTAGCAACGTGGGTGAAAAATAGAAGAAAACGAGGATAAAATGGAGAAACATCAAGCCCATGAGTACCCTTAGGTCATGCAGGAGATACAGTGAAAATGTGGTGGTTGTTCTTTCGAGTGATGCTATACAAGTGATGAAAATTGGTTGAACAATCTGGTGCAATCGGTTTAATTGCCCCGATCAAGTCAAAGCATGACAGTTGATGCCAGTTGTTTGCTTGGACAAGATAAAGTCTGAGTAAGTGAATCAAAGTGACCTGATGAGACTTAGGCAATTGATGCAATTGCCCGATGAAGTCAAGGTATATGAAACAAAAATACTCGTTGAGACGTAGACAATTGATGTAATTGTCCGATGGATTGTGTTTGATTGGTTGATCAATTGATAGTGTGTGCGTGTGATGGATGGTTGTGGGGAATCATGGCAGCCCCATTGAGACTAGGTCATTATGATAAATGCCTGATGTAGTCTAGGATTACCATAATCGATTACCTGTTGAGACCCGAAGATACTTGATCAGAGTATCTGTTGATAGTCTAGGTGTGCGTGAGTCAATGTACCTGTGTAGACAGAGTAACTTGCTTGGCTTATTGGATGACTTAGGATAGGAAACACAATCCCTCCTATTTAGAGATGGATGGTGTTGAACGTGGCTTGATTGGGTTGATTGAGAAAGGATGCAAGGTATGTGATGCTGATTATCGAGATGGGGAGGGTGAGGGGGGGTGGGTTCGATGTTAGATAGAAGAAATGGAGAACTTATGACTCATTCCTATGGAAGAAGAGGAAAATAGAGTATGCATTATTATGACTATGTATGAATGATATGCAGCTATTATGAATGTATGGATGGGTGGAATGCAACGAAATGCAATATATACATATGAGATGAGATGACGATCCATAGTGCTCTATTTTCATCATTGAGCTTTAAAATGTTGGAAGAGAATACAAGCAACTTGACATAAAGATTCAAGATGACCAGAGTATTTCTTACATGGATTTGATATAGCAAGTTAATACAAGCAACTTGATATAATGGATCAAGTTGACCTGAGTATTGCTTGCGGAACAGACAAGGATTATCTCCTTTCATGTATGACCTGGATCGTCCTCCTTGATCTTAGGCTGATCAGATCCTGAGACAAGTTCATATCGTACTAAGAAATAAAACCTTTATCCAATTTGGAGGAAGAGGAACCAAAGAATGAGTATTGTACCTGCAAACAAACAGCATATATATACATAAAGAATAAAGAATATGGATCCTTGGTAATGGTTCATGCCCATATGGTCGAGGTATACGCTGTAGTCAGCAAGCCGTAGTGATCTATGACTGCATTTTGCATAAGATCACGTAGCTTGGTGAACTTCCCACGTAGACACCATTAGTACATGCCCCAGTACTTCATCGGAAATGATGCACAAACAAAACAAAACAATGCTGAAAAGATCCCGATACAGATAAACAAACGATTGTACTGACAAATCAACCAAGTATTTGATAGTTTAACATAATTTTCTTGTCAAAGAAAATGTCACTTTTGTCTTTGTTTTGGTAAGGAAGGATACATCCTTGTTTTAAAGATAGTTTGGATTGTTGATGTTGATTGTGTGGTTTGATTGGTAAATAGTCAGTGTGTGAGTAGTGTTTTTTCAATGCTTATTTTGTATCTGATTGGATAAATATGTACAAGGTGTTGCCATGTTTTTGTGTGATTTTTCAATGGTTTTTCAATGTTTTTTGGATTTTTGTGAGACATTTTTGAATGTTTTTTGTATTTTGTGTTGAGACATTTTTGAATGTTTTTGGTATTTTCTGATGATTGCTTGAATGAAGAGCGTAATGATATATAAGACAATGTAGAATCCACTTCCATTACGAGGGTAAGGGTATTGCCCCCAGTTTGTAGACCTGACTATGAAAAGGTGGGATGCTAGACGCATGGAGTACTTTCTTAATTGCAGATCAAATAACAAGCCATGTTTGGGATGGATGGATGTATGTGTGCATGAATGTGATCGCAACAAGCTTTGAAAGATAATGGAGCTATTGCCTTTACGAGTGGCACCTGTTTGCCAGGTTTTCACCATCGCACTTACCCAAGGTGCCACCGGAGTGGTTGTTCACCGTTTGGATGCATGATTTTTCTTTACTTTTTTGAATGTTTTTGTATTTTCTTCAGGACATTTTCTGAATGTTTTTGGTATTTTTCTGATATGTAGGGGAGCCTGATGCCTTGTACACCTTAGGTATAAAACCTTTTGAGGTGCATGCTATTGATTGGATCTGCGAGCGGTTCTCCTTCTGGTGTAGCCAACTGATATGCCCCGGACCCGAATACAGTAGTGACAACATATGGGCCCAACCAGTTTGATTCAAACTTGCCTTGATGTTCTCTGTTTGGTTGGTTGCGAGGATTTTCTCGAAGAACAAGATCACCTACCTCAAATGTACGAGATCTAACTCGGTGATTGTAACTTCTACTCATGCGCTGCTGATAGGCTTTGAGGTGATTGTATGCAGCTTGTCTTTTCTCATCAAGTAACTCTAAGTCCTGAAGGCGTGAGACTCTGTATGCTTCATCATCAATGAGATTATGCAAGGAAACTCGTAATGATGGTATCTCAACCTCAATAGGTAAGATAGCTTCTGCACCATAGACCAATGAATAAGGAGTTGCACCTGTAGGGGTTCGAATGCTAGTTCGATATGCCCATAATGCTGGATTCAATTGAACATGCCAATCACGACCGGCATCATTGACTGTCTTCTTTAGGATTCTCAATATGTTTTTATTGGATGCTTCGGCCTGACCATTGCCTTGTGGGTAATAGGGAGTGGAAAAGCGGTGTTGGATATGAAATTTCTCACAAAGTTCACGGACATCCTGATTTTTGAAAGGGAGACCGTTATCTGTGACAATAGACATGGGTACACCATACCGGCAGATGATGTAATTGAGGATGAATGAGGCGATCTGCTTGCCGGTAACTTGGGTAAGTGGAACAGCTTCGATCCACTTGGTGAAATATTCGGTGGCGGTAATAATGAATTTATGGCCATTGGATGAAGATGGATGAATCTTACCCACAAGGTCAAGGCCCCATTGACAAAAAGGCCATGGTGTCGTGATTGGTTGCAGTTCTTGGGCCGGTGCATGTATCAGGTCGCCATGAACTTGACATTTCTTGCATTTCCTGACAAAATAGTAGGAATCCTTTTCCATAGATGGCCAATAGTATCCAGCTCGCATGATCTTCTTGGCTAGTGATGGACCACTTGAGTGAGTCCCACAAATTCCTTCATGTACCTCTTCCAAAGCCTTTGTTATCTCATCTTGTTCCAGACATCGAAGGAGAGTACCATCAAGACTACGTCGGTATAGGGTTTCGGCAATAATGGTATATCGAGCAGTTTGGCGAATGAAGGTTTTTCGTTGGTTATTCGATTGGTTGGGAGGAAGGGTGTGATCGCGAAGATAGGTGTAGAACTCACCGTACCATGGGGATTCGGAACCGACAAGGCGACATATTATTTCAGATTCGGGGATATCATAAGCGGGAATCCAAAGCTGTTCTACCAAGAACTCGTAGCGTGTTGAATTCTGTGGAAGATCTAAGAGAGATGCGATAGTAGCCATAGCGTCAGCAGCTCGATTCTGATCTCTTGGTATCTGCTCAAAAGTAATAGTAGTGAATGATGTCTTTAGACTGTCCACCATTTGTTTGTATGGCATGAGTTTATCATCTTTGGTCTGATATTCATCAGTTGCTTGTCGAATGACCAGTTGTGAGTCGCCATATACTTGAAGTTCTTTTAATTTCCATTGTATGGCTAGCCTGAGTCCTGTGATCAAAGCCTCATATTCTGCTATGTTGTTTGTGCATGGAAATGTGAGCCTGTAAGACTTCGGGATGCTATCACCTTGAGGTGTGATAAATAGAATGCCTGCCCTCGAGCCATGCCTAGTGTATGAACCATCAAAATATAGTTTCCATGACTGTGCTTCTGTAATCATGAATATCTCTTCATCTGGAAAATTGGAAATGAGGGGATGATCACCTATGAGAGGTGCATCGGCCAACTGATCTGCAATGACCTGCCCTTTGATAGCTTTACGGTCCACATACTCGATGTCGAATTCACTTAGAATCATTACCCATTTGGCCAAACGACCTGTCAATGCTGCTTTGCTGAGTAAGTACTTGAGTGGATCAATCTTTGCGATGAGTTGCACCTTGTGTGTCAATAGATAGTGCCGCAATTTAGTGGCTGCCAAGATTACTGCTAAGCAAGCTCGCTCAATAGGTGTGTAATTGAGTTCATAGCCAACCAGTGTGCGAGAGATGTAGTATACAGCACACTCTTTAGCTTCTGCATTATGTTGTGCCAGTAGTACACCCAATGCTGTACTTGTTGCCGAGATATAGAGTAATAATGGTCTACTTGGATCTGGTGGCATCAACAATGGTGGATTCATGAGATAGTCTTTAAGTGCCTGAAATGCTTGCTGGCATCTGTCATCCCATTGAAAGCGTATGTTCTTGTGTAGCAGGTGTGTGAAGGGGTGACACTTATCAGCCAATTGTGCAATGAATCTTCGGATGGATTGAAGCCGTCCTTGTAATGTCCTTAGCTGACTGATATTCCGTGGAGGTGGCATGTCCATTATTGCCTTAACCTTTGCTGGGTCGACCTCAATACCTTTGCTTGAGACAATGTATCCTAGAAGTTTCTCAGAGGTCACTCCAAAGACACATTTCTTTGGGTTGAGTCGAACATGATATTGTTCCAGTCTATCAAAGATTTGATCTAAGATATGGAGATGTCCTTCTCTTGTGAGTGATTTTGCTAGTAAATCATCCACATAGTCTTCCATCATAGTATGCATCATGTCATGGAAGATGGTGGTCATTGCTCTTTGATAGGTCGCTCCTGCATTCTTTAGACCAAAAGGCATTACATTCCAGCAGTATGTGCCCCATGGACATGTGAAGGCTGTCTTATGTCGATCCTCTGGTGCGATCTTTATTTGATTGTATCCTGAAAAGCCATCCATGAGTGAAAGCATGGCATGTCCTGCTGTTAGATCCACTATGATGTCAATATTTGGAAGGGGGAAGTCATCCTTAGGACATGCCTTATTCAGATCTCTGAAGTCAGTACAAATGCGGATGCCCCCTTTTGGTTTGCCAACTGGCACGATGTTGGAGATCCATTCTGCATAATTAATTGGTCTAATGAAACCAACATCTAGGAGTTTCTTGAGTTCTGTTTTGACTAGCACTGCAATCTGGGGATGCATCTTACGAAGCTTCTGCTTGACAGGTTTGGCTCCTTCTGCTACGGTGAGGTGATGCATGACTAAATCAGGATCAAGCCCAGGCATGTCTGCATATGACCATGCAAAGTTGATCTGACGCTTCTGGAAGAACTTTATAAACTTAGGCTGTTCCTCTGGAGTGAGAAGAGATGCCAGATGTATGATATGAGGGTTTTTAGGAGTCCCCACATTGTATTCTTTAGTCTCCTCAATGAGAATCGTCGATCGTTCCTGTTGTGTACTAGCAGGGAGAATGTCAAACCCTTCATCCTCAGGCGCCTCAGAGAGGTTTTCACCATTGGATACGCTCTTTCTTTTTACTTTTGTCAGATCAAATAGTGCCACAGTGTGGTTTTCACTGGAAGATCCATGTTTTATTGTTATATTTTTGCAGCTGAAGGGTTTGGCATCCGCCCCGAAGTATGCTGCGCTATTAAGTTCAATGGCGAATCCAGCTTTGTGATCCCCGCTTGGTAGATTATCCCTTAATTCCAAAAAGTCAATGATAGCCTCATCGTTTTGGAAGAGGTCAAGACATGGAGGATTTGATTGGTTCCATTCGATGAGTTCAGGGTGGATAATGGGCATTACTTCATCAATTAGATTAAGTTCGTTAGAGGTATCAGTGAGGGTTAAGACAGTGTGGTGAAGGTCGTTGATGGTACTCTCCCTGTCAGAATCAGGCGTAGGATGAGACGTAGGGTCTGTGGAAGATGTTTCCAGCTCAGGTACCCAAGTGGTCTTTATCTGTGCTTCTCCGTAAATAGGGATGTCTTTGCGTGGCGGAGGTGGTGATGTGTCTTCCTCATCTGAAGTGTTAAGCTGTACATAATCAAATTCCCACTCATGTGAGTCGGTCTCTGAATCACTTTCCAGCATCCGATTGCTATACCATACTGGGATGTCTTTGGAGTTAAACACTGCAGGCGTGATTGGTTTATGTACTTTTGTGGTGATCGATGCTGCAGGAACCGTGATGGGGTTTAAAGGATTTGTTACTGGAAGTATTGGTAATGGTGACTCAGTGGCTTCTGCTAGAACTACTGGCGCCATAGATGTTGCTGCGGGTTCTGATACAGTTGTTGCTACAGATGGTGTTGCTGATGGGATTACTGGTTTGTTTGGTGGGATGTTTGGCACTGGTGATGGTTGCGGTGGGGTTGTGAGTCTCGATGGGGCAGTGGGGATAGTGTTTGATGGTGCTTTGAGTATGAAAGGTGTCCTCTTTGCAGTAGGTGGGCAATATGGTTTGCTAGGTTTTCCTTTAAATCTGAGTTTAGGAAGGACTTCTTTTTCAAAGCCTAGGCCTGTATTACCTTTGGGCTTGAACTCTGGCAACAGCGGTTCTTGTCGTCCTTGTTTGCAGGATCCCAAAGCACTTTGACCATCATACCCCATTCTTTTCATAATGAGGAGGCCTTTGCCATACTGTTCTATAGGAAGCGTAACTCGCGGTTTATCAGTGGTAACGGGGTCTTTATAGATCCAGTCTGCTAGGTCCTCATCTTGTGTTTCTTCCTCTTGACTCTTTCCAAGGACGAAAGGCGTTAAAGCACATGCGGGCGTGACTATGGATTGTTGGAGCAACTGCTGGGGTTTACCATGCGTTCTAGGAGAAGTGGGCATTTGTCCCACACAAAAGAGCTGACTCAAGTTATATTCCCCGGGACCTTCCTCTGTGACTTTCATCTTAAGCTTTTCTTGCTTGGGTATAGGAGTGTTTGAACTAGCAATAGAGGCGGGATTTACATATGATGTGGAGGAAATGGCTTCCCTATTATTAGGAACAGTAATCTCTGGTTGATGGCTGATATTATGGCAAAATGCAAAGGGATTTGCATCGCCCAGGATTGTGATCTCTGCACCATTATGTGGGAACTTGATACATTGATGGTAGGTAGATGGAACAGCTTGCATGGCATGTATCCAAGGTCTCCCTAATAATAGATTATATGGCAGAGGAAGGTCCAGAACCTGACAAATTATGTGCTTTACCACGGGGCCCACTCGGATTGGTAGTACCACAGCTCCTTTGGATGAACGCTCTGCATCATCATAGGCCTTGATGGTGATCTTCTTGCGAGGATCCACTGATTCTACTGCATAGCCCAATGCTGTGACCAACTGTAGTGTACAAATGTTTAGGCCTGCTCCATTATCAATCAAGACTCGCTTGATCCTGTGTTGGTTGACAAAGCCTTCAATGTGGAGTGAGGCGTTATGAGGTTGCTGGAAGGAAGAGTTGTCACTTTCGGAAAAAGTGAGACAAGGTGATGACTTTAGACTTCCAACCATGGCTTGAAATTGGTCCGTGTTCAGGTTTGCAGGGACTGACGCCTCTTGGAGTGCTTGATCCAAGATTGTTTTATGAGAGGGTGACAGACGCAAAAGCTCCAAGATGGATATAAGCGCAGGGGTTTTGTCTAATTGTTCCACAAGATTGTACTGCTTTGGGATGGAGGTAGTGCCTTGTGGAGCTGCCTTTATGGTGACCTTGCCACGATGTGTAACAACATTGCAATTTGAGGTGGGATTTTTGAAGGTGATAGTTGCAATTTGTTCACTGGCATCATACAGGTGATTGACAGTGTAATTATACGCAGCTTGTGTATAATCAGTGGTATCAGGACCTCGTCTGGACGTGGAAGGACCCCTTTGATCTTGCGATGGAAGTGGATTCTTGAACATCTGATGATCATTATTGGTCATTTTTGGGTCATGCCCTTCAATTTCAATTTCTCCTCGATCAATAAGATCTTGAATGAGATCTTTCAATCGATGACAATTACTTGTCTTGTGTCCTCTTCCTTGATGGAATTCACAATGTTCAGTATCTCTCCACCATGCCGGTTTGACCTGAGGCTCATAGTTTGATAGCTTAGGTAGAGTGATCAAATTCTGAGAAATGAGTTGTCGCATCACTGTTTCAATGGGTTCCCCTAAGGGAGTGTATGTGCGTTTTTCTTTTTGTGGACGGGGTCTTGGTTCATCATGAGATGTGATGCGACCTTGATTAGGAGGAACATTTGTGTTATTTTGAGGTGGAGGATTTTGTCCTGCAAATCGAACCACAAGTTGTGCATTTTGGATAGTTCGAGCATCCACAACCCCATCATTGACGATATTCTTATTCTTGTTCCAGAAGTTCGGTTTATCACTATTGAAGCGCGGGCGAGGACCATCTTTGGGTTCATTAAAGATTTTGATGAGTCCTTTTTTGATGAGTGCCCTTTCACATTTTATACCTTTGGTGATCATATCGTTAAAAGAATCTGTGTCTTTGACATCCAGGTGAAATTCCATTTCTTCGTTTAAGTTGGAAATGAAAATTTCCACTAGTTCTCGTTCAGGTAACTGAAGAGAACGTCTGCTAGACATTTGGCGCCATCGTTGCAGGAATACTGAGAATAATTCACCTGGTTTTTGTTTGGTGTTGCATAGATCAGCCATGGTGATGTCGCGTTCAATATTATAAGAGTAATGAGATAGGAACTTCTGGATGAGTTCCTCAAATGTTCTAATGCCACCTGGTAGTCGAGAAAACCATGATGTGGTTGTTCCTCCCAAGCTTTGGGGAAAAAGGCACATTAGGTATGTGTCCTCATAAGCCACTTCAAGACAAGCGGAATGAAATTCTCGGACATGATCGCGGGGATCTCCCTTTCCTCTATATTTTTCAAATTTTGGTGTTTCGAACCCGCGTGGAAAAGGTGGCATATAAAGATTCCTATCAAACGGATAGGGACAGATGTCGTTAAGTGAGAATTGATTGGTCTTAACACCACTATGAAGTTGTTGGGCGAGATTCTCAACTTGTTGCCGCAACATCTCTATTTCATTAGGAGGAGGAGGTGGTGGGTTACCTCGAGGGATGTTATATCTGATGGGATCTCTATGCCTTTCCTCCTCATGGCGACTTTGTCTTTCTGATGCTTGCCTTAATTGGGCAAGATCAAAGTCTGAGGGGAGTTTGGCTCCTTCTTGAGCAAGTCGTAAAAAGTGAGCATCCGCATTGCTCCTTAATATTTCATCAAATAATCTGTTAAAATGAGGGTTATGCTGAACCCTTTCGATTGTTGAAGGAGTGGGAGTACTTGGGTTTTCGTCATTCACATTTCCTCCAAGTGCTTCTTGAAATTCATTGAGGTTGTCCTCTTCTTCCTCAATTTCTATTTCTCGTTGCCTTGATCGTGATCGGGTTTGAGCCATTTTGTTTGCAAGTTTGTTTTTTGAAGTTGATTGAAGATGATGATGAGTGGTGATGAAATGAAAGATTGATTGGTTGGTGATTTGTATTGTATGGGGGATCTCTAGCACTTTAAGGTATATGTAACCAAAATTCCTTCATTGAATTGCTTGCTTGTTTTGATGATTTTGGATGTGATAAGGTGTAGAGAAATCTGAGATGTGTTACAGATTTTGACTACCTAGCAATGAGAGGATTTACTCATGAACTAGTTTTAACCTGCGTAGATGTGTCTCTTAGGATGAGCTTATCCTAGATGTAGAAACAATCTAAAAGTGATGTGATGTGTTTGATTTCAAGCAATATCTAAAAAGAGAATTTGGGACAAGAACCCCTTAATGTTTTAAGAGTTTTTGGGATGGATTGATGATGGAATGATAATGTATGAGTAAGATGATGGATGTTTTGTTTTCAACTTCAATAAAAACTTTGTGTCACAAATGGGACAAACTCTATCTCTTCCCTTTCGGGTGTTGGTGGCACTTCTCGAGCTGTGTTGTAGGTGATACAAATGTTTGGGAAGAATTTGGGGTTAATCTTTCCTCCTTGATTTTTGTGATAACTCAGAGCTCTATATTGCATAAAAGCTCTGCGGTTCAATGATTCTGAATCAAACTCGTTTGTTTTACCTTGAAGGTATAGACGCATGCGATGTAGAAAGACTCTATGTGAGACAAAGATTTGTCTATTGAGATAGAAGAATTTCCTCCTTTTGATTAAAGCTTTTGAGCTTAATGGTCTCTTTTTCAAGGTGATACTCTGATGACACTTCTTCTTTCGCAAGATGTGAAGAATGGTCATAAATTTTTGACTCTTTGTTTGTTTGCACTTTGTTTTTGGTATTTTTGGTTGTGTTGACAGATGTTGGATGAGTACTTTGTTTTTGGGATTGATTTTCTGATTTTTCTTTGACAAGAAAACAAAGCAAGCACACAAACACAAGATTGTAGCCTTAAAGGCACAAATGAGTATGGGTCTAGATCAACCCAATCCTTGGACTTGTTTTTGACCCTTCCTTTAGATGTATTTTAAGGTGTAATTCCAAAGCCTGAAGTCGGCTCAATTTGCTCTAGGTCTGTAAAATGAACACACTTCAAACACTCTTTATCCCTAAGGTCAAATGGCCAGTTGTGATAAATTTAGCCCACATCTTGATATTTCTTCGACTTTGGTACTACATACCTTATGAATCCCGCCGTGGCAGGTAAGGATGTGATATACTAAGTCTTGCGCGAGCATAACAAATAGATGATCCCTATGATGGGGGAGTCACCACTTTTATCAAGCCACAAGTGACTTTTCAAAAAGCTATGTTTCTACTCAAGGAAATATGTATGGTGAGTATCTTGGGAGCAAAACCATCTATGCTCTTGCACTAAATTATACCTCAAATATCCTCAATCAATAGAACAGGTGGGCTACTACTTAAAAGTGTTTAGTCATGTTCGATGGCTTTGGACATAAGTTCATTCTGCAGTGACTCACTTAAGAGCCTTGTAACTGGTGGTGGGGCCCATTTGTCCTTTCGGCCAGTTACACTGTAGGAACAGCTATACCCAAGGCTACAGCTTTCGCTCTCACCTGATTTCTATAGCGGCTCGAAGGATTTACCGCTCGAGGTCGTTCCCAAGAGTATCGATCCCTTGGCAGGCCTCTCTTAAAAAGATAAAATTTGAGCGTTACTAACACTTTTCTCTTGCACCTAGGACCACGAGAGCCAAGGGAGAGGATAGTGTGTGTTAGAAGTAGGACCACTCGACTGACTTTTTGTGCACAAGTGTGCCAAATACATAAAACACTTGTTCCTTTTAATCCAGCATTTGCAAATGTGATCTAACTATTTGGAGATGTTGCTCCAACAGCCATGGTGTTCTTTTTAACTTCAAAGCAATATGTTTTGTAATCTAGAAGTTGAAAGTCCTGGTCAACTTAAAAAACACGATTGCATGAAGGAAAATTTGTTTTTGCCAAAATAAAGACAAGTGGATTGTTCTTTTTACTGCACCAAAAATTTGAAGTGTGGATTGTGATTTTTAAGTCCCAATTGATGCAAGAAATAAAGTTTGTTTGGTTGATTTTAAGCTCCAAAACAAAATGTATCCCTAACTAGAAAACAATGAAACTATTTTTTTTTTTTTTTGTGTTTTTAAGTTCTTTTTAAGCACTAAATAAAAAATTTTGTGATTTTTGTTGTGTTGTTAACCTGCACAAAGAAAAGAAACAAGTTAAGAAAATTAATGCTCACAGGGGAGGGCTTCCACAAGCCTAATTTTTGATTTTTCGGTTACAAGTCCATTTGGGCGACACTCTGTCACAATAGCGCTATTCTGTGTTTTTTTTACAGAAGCGCTGATTAATACAAAAGTGCCATTCTGCGTGAGCAGAAGCACTAATTTAAACAGTAGCGCTTAAATAAAAGAAAATCCCGAGAAGACAAAAGCGCTAGAATTGTGTCAATAGCGCTGAAACGGAGACAATAGCACTGGAATGTTGTCAATAGCGCTGAAAAACTTTCAATAGCGCTACTTTAGGGTCAATAGCGCTAAAAGAAATTTTTCAATAGCGCTAAAATGCGTTCAATAGCACCGAAGCGCGACCTGTGTGGCAATTTCAACAAGAAAAAATGTTAATTTCAAAAACAAAGATCAGAAGGTTGCGTGTTCGATTCACGTCGGGTTCACCAAATGATGCCCTCCTAAATGGCACAAGATTGTTAGTTTAAGATCAAACAACATAAAACACACAAGATGTTAGAGTTAATCAATCTAAAAACCAAACACAATGAAGGCATTCCAAAGGAGACACTAAAAACATGCTAAATATATCTAACTAAATAAGTAAAGACAAATGAGATATCTCCAACTATCTCTTAGCATGAGATTAGCTCCTTCTCCCTTGTTCCTCTCCTCTCCAAGTTCCAAAATAGTGTAGCTCTCAGTAGCTTTTTGCACTATGGATGCTTATGGAGGATTGAGATTTATAGAATAGCTCTAAACATGAAATGAAAAGCTATTTTTATGCTAAAATGATGTGTTTTAACCAAAAGACAATACTTAGTTATGCTATGCTAAATGCTCTCTAAAATGGCTATAGTCTAAATGCTTACAATTTTTCAGGATCTGGATTATGAAGGAATGGGCTCTATTTATAGGAAAAATGGAGCAATGGATGGCCAGGATTGAAAGGTTTAATCAAGGGTCAAGCTTGAAAGTTGGGGATCCATGTGCACAATTTGCACCAATGAAATGGTGACAAGTGTCAACACAGGATTGGGTTGAGAGAAGAGGTTGGAGGCATTAAAGGCCTGAGAAGACCTCATGGTTATCTAAAGGCTAAGGGTCAAGCCTAAATTAGGATTACCCACTGAATTAGGAGTTAATCCCAGGATAAACCTTTGTGCAAATGATTAAGAGATAATCATGGTCAAAGTATTAAATGCTTGATGAGACCTTTGTGGTTGGGTAGAGGTTGAGTCAAACAAATGTTTTAACCATGTGGGAGGGTTGAATTAACCATTAATGGTTATTGGAGACTTTGGGGAATTAAGTGGTTGAAAGTTGGAAGCCTTTAATGGTTTTCAAAGACTTTGGGGTTTTTGGTGGTTGAAGGTTGAAAAACCTTCAATGGTTATCCAAGACTTTGGGCCATTTGAGAAGTGACTCCATTTTGCTTAGGAATGTGACAATATTTAGGAAATGGTTTAGGCTAATTAGGAAGGGTTTAGAAGAATCTAGAAGGGGATTAGATTTTGCAAGTGGATTTGGTGGGTGAGGGAAAATAGGATTTTATTGAAATAAAAATTCATTTATTTCAATAATGTGTGCAAGTTGCATTTGTAGGAAAATGCAAGTGGGGTGGGGATAATGATTTAAATAAATGTTTTATTTAATTTATTTAAAAGAGGAAAAGGAATTTTAATTAAATAAATTGATTTTATTTATTTAATTGATTGAAATTTGATTTAATGAATTAATTAAAATAAATTGAATAATTTATTTAATTAATAGAAGAATGTTTGGGGATGAATTAATTAAATATTAATTTAATTAACTGGTGGCTAGTGGATTTTTAATCAAATAAATACGAAATATTCATTTAATTAAAATGGACAGATTTATGTGACTACACATAGGATAAAACAATCTTGAACAAATCTTAAGACAATTTGCATCATCCATTCTTCACCGCTTCCGAAAGCTGATAACCCATCACGTGCTCTTCACTATTTACTAAGATTTTGCACATTCTTGAGGTAGATAGAATCAATATCTTCATGTAAGATCCTCAAGGAAATCCTTCATGCGCACAAGGTTGATGTGGCAACATGATCAAATCTTCATTTCAATGCTAACTCATCACAAGATGTCATCGGTCAAATCACACAGACTTGGAATGCATCAACCGGAAACCCTAAAGTTGAGACTACTGACCGGTACTCATATCAAGTGAAACCTCGATACAAACTTTTCATATACTGGTTCACTTGCTAGTTTTCAACATTATGGTTCACACTTCATCATACCGATTCACTCTACATCATACCGGTTCACTTATACCGATTCACACTTCATCATATTGACATCAATGACAACATACACTATCATCATGTCATCAAACTCTGCACATATGCCAACAATCTCCCCCTTTGGCATTAATGGAAATACACAAAGATATCTCTACATCTTCTTCCATATTATATGTCTTCAATACTACAAATATCTTCTCCGCTTCACATCTTCTCCCTCTTTGACAACAATGTGAAAGTGGAGGCACAAGCTTTCATGTTCCACTATGTTGCTCCCCCTGAGGAGTAGCATCCTTTAGCAAATCAATCCTGAAAAGCTTTAACACTGTAATACCTGACTAATGTGGAGCACATACCTTTAGTTCACCTCTTGAAGGGGAAGCACCCCTAATTCACCTCTTAAATAGGTAAATGTAGCCTTCGGTAGAGGCTTGGTGAATATATCTGCTAACTGCTCCTTACTGGAAACATGTTCCAATACAACCTCTTTGTTCTGAACTTTCTCCCTCAAGAAATGATACTTGAGCTCGAACTGCTTGGTTCTAGCATGCAATACTAGATTCTTGGAGATATTAATGGCACTTGTGTTATCACAAAAGATACTCAACGGTTCAAATACAAGGACTTTGAAACCACTTAATACATGCTTCATCCAAATTGTCTAAGTACAGTTCATAAATGTTGCTACATATTCTACTTCTACTATAGACTGAGAGATACAACTCTGCTTCTTGCTCATCCATGAGACTAGTCTACCATCAAGAAAGAATGCACCACCAGTTGTGCTCTTCCAATCATCCACATTACCAGCCCAATCAGCATCGGTAAACACTTTGAGATTGAAATCATTATTGTATGGATACCACAATCCATAATCTATAGTTCCCTTCAAATATCTAAGAATCCGCTTGATTGCTACCAAGTGGGATTCTCTCAAAATTTTCTGAAAATGTGCAGCAATGCCCACTACATGTGCAATGTCCAGTATGTTGTGTACTACATAGTGCAACTTACCAATCATTGACCGATATTCCTTCTCATTCACCAATGCTGAATCATTTTCTTTTGACAATTTACAACCGGTCATCATCGATGTACCAACTAGTTTGTTGTCTTCCATGCCGAAGGTTTTCAACACCTCTTTGACATACTTGGACTAAGTGATAAAGATACCATCTTTCATTTGTTGAATCTATAGTCCAACGAAGAACTTAATCTCTCTGATTAGTGACATCTTTAATTCCTTCTTCATTTCATCTACAAACGCATGGCTCATCTTGTCATCTCCACCAAAAATTATGTCATCAACAAACACTTCATAGATCAGAATCTAATCTCCTTATGACTTTAGATAGATATTGATATCTTCACTTGTTCTTTCAAATCCAATCTTCACAAGATAAGAGTGTAAACATTCATACCATGCTCTAGGAGCTTGTTTCAATCCATACAACGATTTATGTAGCCTACACACCATATCATTGTCTTCTGATAGGGCAAACCCATATGGTTGCTCTATATACACTTCTTCTTCAAGTATTCCATTCAGGAATGCAGATTTTACATCCATCTGATACACTTTGAATCTATTGAAGTCTGCATATGCAAGTAGCATTCGAACTCCTTCCAATCTAGCTACTGGAGAAAAGGTTTCTCCATAGTCTTCTCCTTCTTATTGAGCATATCCCTTACATACCAATCTTGCTTTGTTTATTTCCACTATGCCATCTTCATTTAGCTTGTTTCTAAAAACCCATTTGGTGCCAATAACATTTTTGTGCTCAGGTCTAGGTACCAAAGACCATGTACCATTCTTTTCTATTTGGTCAAGTTCTTCTTCCATAGCCTTAATCCAGTCTTCATCTTTGTGTGCCTCTTTAAATGTTTTGGGCTCAAATTCAGAAATCATGCAAGAATTCTCTCTAACCTTCTTGTAAGTATTCCTACATCCTTATCCCCTATGATTTGCTTTGGATCATGATGGAGCTTTACATACCTAGGAATTATCTTAGCTAATTCCTCTTATTTTTCCTCTTCATCCTCATCTTCGTCTTCATCCACCACAACATCT
Organism: Cryptomeria japonica; assembly: GCF_030272615.1. NCBI lineage: Eukaryota > Viridiplantae > Streptophyta > Pinopsida > Cupressales > Cupressaceae > Cryptomeria > Cryptomeria japonica. The sequence goes on from NC_081413.1 coordinate 3,574,173, forward strand.
ACTGGTGTAGTAGCATTGTTGCTTGTACTTGGTTTTTTTACAACCGGTTCCTAGAAGGTTACACCCAGTTCATCTACCGCTTGCTCCCTGTCAGTTTCCTCAAGTTTCTCAGAGGTTTCATTAACTCTAACATTGATACTTTCAACAATTTTCTGAGTTCTATTGTTAAAACTCTTGAGAGCTTTGCTCTTGGTGGAATACCTTAGGAATATTCCCTCATCACATTTTGCATCAAACTTTCTCTGTTGTTCACTTCTCTTGATATAACACTTGCTACCAAATACTCTAAAGTATCTTACTACTAGTGTTTTACCAGTCCAATACTCATAAGGAGTTTTATCCTTACCTTTCTTGATGAGTACTCGGTTCATAGTGTAGACTGTAGTTCTCACTGCTTCTCTTCAAAAAGTGTGAGCAACCTTCCCTTGAATCAGCATCATTCTAGCTGCTTCAACTATAGTCTGGTTGTTCCTTTCTTCTAGGCCATTCTGCTATGGAGTTTGGGGGGCAGACAGTTGCCTCTTGATGCCATTCTCTTCACAGTACTTATTGAATTCACCAAAGGTGAACTCACCTCCTTGGTTGGTTCTAAGGCATTTAATCCTCTTACCGCTTTCCTTTTCAACTAGTGCTCTGAAGGCTTTCAACTTTCCAAAAGCTTTAGACTTGTCTTTCAAGAATGTGACCCACATCATTCTTGAGCAATCATCAGTAAGAATCATAAAGTACATATCTCCCTAAGCACTCCTAGTTTTCATAGGACCACACAAATCAGTATGCACAAGATCAAGTATATTATCTGATGTGAAAGATTTACCTTTGAAGATTGAGGAAGACATTTTCCCTAGTTGGCATTCTCTGCACAAAGGATTCTCCAGTTTGTTCAGCACAGACAATCCTCTAACTACCTTGATCTTACTAGCCTTCACAATATTATCAGAATTTACATGGCAGAGTCTTCTAGGCCATATCCAGCTATCATCAAACTTATCCATTAGACATTGATTGATATTTGTATTTAATTGAAATAAGTTACCTCTGGTCTGCATACTAGCAGCCATCAGTTCACCACTCTTTCCTTTTATTTTGCATACTCCACCTTTGAATTCCAGAGTGAGTCCTTTATCATTCAGTTGGGCAACACTCAAAAGGTTATGCCTAAGACCTTCTACCCAATACACATTATCATGACTACTTTTTCTATTTAAAGAGATGGACCCTTTGCCTTTTACCATACATGGTGCATCATTACCAAATTGGACTACACCTCCATCGTACTCTTCTAGAAACAGAAACTTTTTCCAATCACCATTCATGTGGTGAGAACATCCACTATCAATAATCCACTCATTAGAATTATCAAAGCAGGAGACAAGAGCCTTCTTGTCTGACATATCTTCCTTAACAAATACAAACACTATGTCTTCACTTTCTTCATCTTCTGATTCATCATCAGTGACACCTTAATCGACTGCAACAAGATACTTTCTCCTATTTCATCCTTTGAACTTTTTAAACTTCTCTGATTTGTCCTTATTATAACCATTAGGATAGTGGACAGCAATGTTTCCTGTCCTATCACATTTTAAAGGGAGCTTACCTCTGTATTTTCCAATTCCCTTAGGAAGTCTCTTGGCAAGAAGAGCTTCAAATTCCATCAGGATCTCCTCATCATCCATATCTCTACTTTGTCTAGGTTCATAGCTAGTACCAGCTTTGTTTCCCTTTCTAGATAGTGCAACAGAAGCTCTAAAGGCTTATTCAGTCTTCTGAACACTGCCATCATAACTATTTATCTCAAATGCGGTCAACTTAGCAATGATGGAGTCTAGGGATACCTTTGTCTTGTCAATAGATCTCAACTCCTGAATAGTGACAATCTTTATTGCATAGACTGGTAACAAGGATCTTAAAACCTTGTTAACAATGGTGGGATCATCCATTGTACCTCCTGCACTCTTGATGTCTCCAACAATAGTTTTAATTCTTATCCCATATTATTGAATGGTCTCTCCTTCAACCATCTGCATGTCTTCAAATTTTCCTCTAAGGCTTTCTTCCTTAGCTTGATTCACATGCTCATCACAACCATAGATAGTCTCAAGAGGATCCCATACATCTTTGGGATTGTCTTTATCTTGAATATCTATAAACTCAATATTAGATAGACTATTGATAAGAGCTTCCATGACTTGCCCATTCTCCTGAATTTCTCTTCTTTGATCATCAGTGAGAGTATCTATAGGGACAACATAAGTATTCTCAACATAGTTCCAGTGTTGAGCACCCGTGCTTTTAATGTAGATCTTCATTCTATCCTTCCATATCTTAAAGTTATCTCTATTGAACTTAGGACCTTCCCTCTTCATCATTAGAATAGGATATTTTTCTCAAGCAGTTAAGCTTATAGCACTAAGGACCTGGAGGATGCTCTCATACCAATTGACGAATAATGATGAATAGTAAATACCTAACAAGTACTGAGAAGGGGGGGTGAATCAGTACAAACAAAAACTTCTCTAACAACTTAAACTGCAAAGACTGTATTAACTGGCAAATAGCATCATCAACCTAAATCAAGACAATACCAATAAAACACAATAAGACTATAAAATACATAAACTGGTAACACTTAGAACTTCTCAAAACCTAATGTTTCATTTCAACTTCACCCATATGCTTAAGTGGGTAATACATCAAAAATACAATGACCATTAGATCATCATGCTTTACCGCTTAATAGAAAACACTAAATCATCACATGAAAAGGCATCACACATAACACACTGATTTTTCATGTGGAAACCCAACTAGGAAAAACCATGGTGGGGATAAATACCCATAAGTTGTTCTTGAACTCTTCTGAAGTCCGCTCTGTTAGGAGGCTAGTCTGGTTATAGACTTTACAACAGGTTCTGCTAGGAGCCAATCCTGCTAGGGATCACCTAGTTAAGGGATGTCTAAATAACTGGTAAGAGGTTAAAACCCTATTAAAGGTTACCTCGCAAAAGGATTTGAAGAACTCATTGATTTTGAGTCACCCTGTTAAAGGATTTACAAAAAGCCTGTTAAAGCTACCCGATAAAGGGATTTTCCAACTACTGAAATGGTTAGAAGTCAACAAGTAATACATTGATCTGATAACAACACTCAATGCCAAGGAACACCCACTTCAGTTTCTTTACATCTGCAATCACACTTTGCAGGTCTCTACTCACTTCTCTGGTCTGGCAGGAATCACTTCACATACATTCATTTGCCAACAACTTCAAAAATGAAAAATATCATCGACCTTATAGATAATAATTAGGTCGATGGCCAAAACTTAAAACCCTAAGCATCTAGGTTAGCAATATAGTCGGTCCAATCCTGACTATTTAATCACATTACATAAGATAAAACAATCTTGAACAAATCTCAAAATGTTCTACATCGTCCGTTCTTCACCGCTTTTGGAAGTTGATAACCCATCATGCACTCTCCACCATTTACTAAGATTTTGCACATTCTTGAGGTAGATAGAATCAATCTCTTCATGCAAGATCCTCAAGGAAATCCTTCACACACACAAGGTTGACGTGGCAACACGATCAAATCTTCATTTCAATGTTAACTCATCACAGGATGTCATTGGTCGAATCGCACAGACTTGGAATGCATCAACCAGAAACCCCGAAGCTGAGACTACCAACCGGTAGTCATATCAAGTGAAACCCCGATACAAACTTTGCATATACTAATTCACTTGCCAGTTTCCAACATACCGGTTCACACTTCATCATACCGGTTCTCTCTTCATCATACCATTTCACTTATACTGATTCACACTTCATCATATTGACATCAATGACAACATACACTATCATCATGTCATCAAACTCTGCACATATGCCAACAACCAGTAGTGAGCTCATCCAGTAACTAAGGCAGGTGCCTTAGGGGTAGGCAAAATTCACGAAGATGCTACATATGCCCTAGGAAGAGGTTCTAGAAGATGTTTTGGATATTGGAGAGGATTATCCAGCATGGATATATTCAGAGCGAGATCCGATATCTTTCACCGGTAGTCATCTATGGCAATGAAAGATTAGGGTTTTTTTCTTGATGGATAAAAGGTCGAATACACTTCATTATCAATTACCCTACATTCAAAGCAATTTCAGAGTGATTTCAGAGTGATTCAGAGTGACTTCAGAGGCTATTTAGAGGCAATCAAATTTCTTCTTGAGCGATCATACTGACATCTAGAAGGATTCGTTAAAGGTTTTTACCAAGAGCGAGCTAAAGGTATCTTTCTTGAAACATGGAAGTGGGATAATCTTCTATTCCTATTTGTGTTGCAAATCCAACTATAGTAGAGCTTAAGGACTGCCCCAGACCAATTTTCAAATGGTATCCACATCTGGCTACCAAGGAAGATTCGGTTGGAGTGTTTTCTCACATTCTGGAGGGAGTGGTGTATGTAGAAGATGTTAGGGCATACATTCACTGTCATATAGAGGACTTGGGAACTTCAGAGATCAGGGGAATGTATATAAATGAATTAATGGGAGAATTTGGAAAGATTAAACTGGAATATAAGCATATTGAAGTGCTAGGGTTTATAGATATTTTGGATATTGTAGAGTTTGAGGATGAAATAGTTAGATATGTACTAAGAAGAGTACATGGGTAATTCATATGGCTAGATAGAACTTATAAAATCACTAAGGAAGCCATCTGGGCAATTATTGGTTTGCCATTGGTAGGGAAACATCCAGATAAGAAAGTGTCAAACGACTTCATGAGGTAGATCACCAGCGCCACATCTGACAAGAGATCGATGAAAGAGCACCACCACCAATGCCGACATCAAATTTGGTAGCATGGTTATAGGATATAAGGTAAATCAGTCAAACTAATTGAATTCAATTTCCAATTCATGTATTTTGGCTACATATAAGATGATGAAAGAAAATGTAAATTTAGATCTTTGCAGTTAGATTCTTGATGAGTTTTTAATGAACTTGGGAAAGATTAAAGGAGAGAAGAAGGGAACCTTTTAGTATGGAACTTTGTTAGTCTTCTTAATGCTATACTTTCTTAAAGATACACCTGGTTCTAGTAGGAAGCAATGGGCTTTTGACATTCCGGTAGGAACACAGTTAAAACAATCAATTTGGAAGTCAAAGAGATGATAAGGTATGGGGTTATTTCAAGGCTTTTCAAAAATCTATGAGGTCTAGGATAAGAATACCTAAGCATATAGTAGAGAAATACTCTATCGACATATGTTTCATGGTCAAGAAGGATGTGACTCTCATGGAGGCATTCAAGCCCCAAAAAATTTGGATAGAGGAAATGGGATATGAGGTAGATGCATTAATCCTTGATGCCTATGCAAAAATTCTAATTGATGCAAAAATTGATGAGGTAGAGAAGCCTTTGTGGAATTGCATAGTAGAAGACTCTAGAGGTTGAAATAGAGTTCAACCAGAAAAGAAGGGAAAAACAAGAAGGAAAAGAAAGAAAATTTGTACAAGAAGTCTCAAAGGACATTAAGGAACTCATTGATGTTGTCCCGAAGAAAGGGAGAAAGAGGAAGGATCTATAAATTTACATTGAACCTGTAACTGTTGAATCTGAATCAGAGGATGACACACCATTAGCCTTCAAGAGGGTTGTTAGGAAGAGACTGGAAGAACCTAAGGTAGAAGGAAAAAAACAATTGGTTAGAAAGGTCACAATCAAGGTACCAGCTCAGAAGCAAGCACCTAAGGCTACACCTATAGCTGCATCTAGTATTATCAAGAGGAAGAAGAAGGATGTCACCGATTCTGGTAAGGTTACACCTAAAACTTGTGCAAAAATTGTAGATGAAATAACTAAAGATGGAAAGTTGAAGAATGTTAAATTGTATTATGAAAACTTAGAGGATGATGAACAAAGGGAGATAGAGGAAGCATTTCTATTATACTTAGATATTTACAAGAAAGCATTAATAGAGATAGAAAATTAAATACCGACTGAGTTATATAACATGTTAGATGCTAGGAGATTATCTTCTATGCAAGAGGATAAACATATTAAAATGCAAGAACTACTAGCTATATGTATTACTATAGATCCAGATGAAATGGAAAAGTCACTTGAGGCAGTTGGCAGACAGGTTTTCAACAGTAAACATAGGATAACTAGCCTGATGTTAGGGAGAATGAATGAAGTAATTAAGGAAACTCAGAAGGCATGGATTAATATTTTGGGAGAACACAATGGATTCTTTACTTCACCAAAGAGAAAGGCCGACATTGTAGATACCTTGGTTGAAGGGAAAGGAAAAGGGATTATGGGTACTCCACCCCCAGTTTTGAAAAATATCAAGATAGTGAAAATTGAGCCACCGGTAAATAAAGATGTACAGACAAATATTGAAACACTGGTTAATACTGAGAACATTGTACAGGTTACTAACATTGAGGACAAGTGTCCTCCGGATACTAATGTACAATTTGAGGATATTGTTCCTAGAGAGGAATCGACAGTTGCATCGACTTCACCAAGTGGCGAAGCCACTGGTGCAAGTGAGGAGGTAATAAAGGATAAATCATCAGAGAAAATAGGGGAATCCGATAGGGAACCAGTTGTTGGCACATCATTATTGACAATTGACACTTCTCTAGTAGAAAAGAAAACCATCACAGAGATGAGTCCCATAGAACTGATGAAGGAGGGATCCAAAGACAAGGGGATTATAGATCAATCAATAACTATTTTGCACAGATTGGTCCTGGAATGTAAGATTAAAAATCAAGTGAGCCCTTTAGAAAAGCTTAAGGTAATCACTAAGCACATATCAAAAGACTTTCAATCCTTACAACAGATCTCTAACCGACAAGCACTTGAAAGATTCACTCAAGCTAAGAGAGCAACTTTTGATCAGATCATTGAGATAGAGAAGAAAAAGATTGAGGAGAAACTAATTCCAATTGCAAATTCCTTGAAACAAGGTACTAACATATACAGGGTATGTTGCAATACTAATATACTTATAGAAAATGTAGATAAAAAGGTAAACGAGATATAGGAGAAAATTGCTAGTATTGCTAACTCTTTTGATGGATTAATTTCATTGACAACATCAATTGATGGTCAAATTTTGACTTTGGAGAATCAAATTTCTTCTCTTGAGAAGAAAAGAGATAAAATCATTCAGAGAGCCAGAAGTCTAAGAGGTTTGGTGAGTCCAAGATTGGATTCACTCTGTTTACATAAGAAGGAATGCATGGATATGTTGGGAAATCCCACACTAGCAGAGGTCAATGAAAAAGAATCTTTTGCACATTTATTAACTGGTCTTGTATCTATTTTGGGCACATTCAAAACCAGCTGGGATACTTATGTGGAGTTACTAGAGAAAGCTTATCCGAAAATCTTGAAATTGGTCAAGCTCTGGTAAGACATTTTTAGAGGTATACAGTGTAGAGTTCTTATTCTTTGACATTCTTTTTACAATTTTTGGGAATTGATGTCAAAGGGGGAGTAGTATAGATGTGAAAAAGGATAAAGGGTTGCATACATTAGGGGGAGTTACAGAGTTTTTGGAATTTTGGAGATATGGAGTATTTTGCATATTCAACTCAGGGGGAGCAGGGCAAGATGAAACCAATAGATGAAACCATGACCATTTTTCACATGAGTGTTCCCATCAATGCCAAAGGGGGAGATTGTTGGAAATTGACACTCTATTGGTTGGTTTCACTATGTTCTCATTGATGGCAACATGATTTTGGGTTTTGGCTTCATATGGTGTACCGACAGGCACTTCACAGAGTCTACACTGGCACCGGCACCGACAGGACGGGAGGATTTCTTTGATCACTAGTAATGCAGGCCAACATGGTATAGAAAGGTTATCGGTATTCGAGGATAACTTATCTTAGATCTGGTATCAGCAACTTGTTTTAATGTTTATACATTTATGTTATATGACTGACATGTAATCTGATATTGTATATATCCTTGTAAGCCGACATAAGGCATAAATTTGTATAGGGTATATAGGGCAGATTGATTAGATCATTTTGATATGATGTTATAATAATGATAATGAAAAGGGTAAGGATTTATAAATGTAATATGATGAAAAATATATCGAAGAGTATATGTATGTGAGGAATTCATTGTAAGGGTTATTTGGGTAAAGGGATTTAGGGTTTCAACCAGAATAGACAGAGCTTAAACTAGAACTGTATTCTGGCATAGAAGATGATATCTTAGCAATTCAACACTTCTTCGGATTGTTGTCTAGAATTTTATGTAGTCAGTGAGGCTCCTATTGTGATTGAGTAGTGTGCTCTAGGTTGTAAGCCTTCCTACAAGTGCAGGTCATCATATATTGTAATATCTCTTCATATGGCCAGTGAATTGATATTGTGGGTCACAAATCCCACCATGGTTTTTCCTCATTGAGGTTTTCCATGTATAGATTTGTGTGTTATGGTTCTCATTTATGTGTTTCACTCATTGGTTGTTTTATTTCTTTCAATTATGTTTATACTGGTACACTGGTTGGTGTATGAATGTTTTGTTAAGGCTAAAATCTTTTATTTCGGTATAACACTGATTCACCCCCCCTTCTCAGTGTTATTGGTTTCCAACATTTAAACAAAGAAGAGGATAACTAGATTACTTTTCAATGAGTCCTAGTCTGTCCAAGATGAGACTAAAAAAATCTTGAAGAATTTTTTAGGATTGGTACCTGAAGAAGAGGAACCAGAGAGAATTAAGGAAGAAGATCTCCCTAACACTTTGAATATTAATGATATCATACCAGATGAAATTGTGGTTGATGACATGCCAATTGATACACACACTAAGAAATAACCTATCATTACCACCGATGAAGAGACAGTGTTATCGGAAGTGAATCCAACCGATACAGATGATGTGATGACTGAAAAGATAGATAATGCACAAGTTGATGATGTACATGTAACTGAGCCACCAGAGAAAGGTAAAGAGATGCAAAAAGATACTTGGGAGAATGTAAACATAGATGTTGAGCAACCAGTGAATATAGATGATGAGAAAAATAAAGAGCCATTAGTAAAGATAGATGAGAAGCAGAAAGAAGAAGAGAATAAAGAAGAAGAACATGAGTAGAAAGTGACTCCTTGGTCACTTACTTCTAAGAAAATTGTTGATGGTGATCAAGAGGATGACATCGCGAGAATTCAAGGACTAATTAATATGGATATGTTGAGTCTTACTAAGTTGATGGAGATTGCATCTGCTATGCAATCTAGGGTATAGAAGAAAATAAGGAGAGCTCAGAGGAAAGAGGCACAAACCCTATAGGTTGTTGTTGATATATTGTCTAGTATGTTACCGGAGATTGAGACAGATAATTTCACATCTCCTATTGAGAAACTGGACCACTTGGTCACATCAGCAAGAGAATAGATGAATAGTCTTGAAGAGGTTTCTATCAAGAATGTGGAAAAGGAATATGAAAAGAGGAGAATTGAATAGTTGATGAAGAATATTGATTAAGGCAGAGTAGGTCTTATTGTAAACATAGACCTAATTAAAGAAGCATTGAAGACTAGAGGTAAAATCCTTTCCACAATTGCCAACTTTTCATTATTTTGTGATGATCTTGAAAAGAAAAAGCAAGAGCTAGAAGTTTTTAGTGAATCATTTAACCCCATAAATGATTCAACAATCAATTTTGGTAAATCGGTTATTGCATTACAGCAAAGGCTTAAGTCATATGAGGTTGAACAGGTAAAAAGGACAACTTCATTGTAGGAGTTACAAACTCTTTTAGTCCCTAAGATTGAAATTTTGCAAAGAGGTTACTATTGGTATTATGGATGTGTTGCATTGGTTTTGTCATTTATGTCAACACTTGTCAACACTTGTCAATACTTATCAGCACTGGAGATCTTTGGTTATGTTCACCAGCATGTTCGGTGACTTATGCATAGTCACTGGTATTTGGTTCACCGGCAGGTTATATTATTCATCGGCACAAAGGATGATCTATTATCATCTGGAGATTACTTGCTTATGTCAAAGACATGATTTGGACACTTGGTTTTGGTGATTTGGTTATTGGTCTAATCGAGTTTGCATATTTTTTGTTATCGGCAAATAGGTCTAGGTTATGGACCGACAAGCGTTATCTATTCCAGATCAGCACGACACGTTATGGAGATGATTTATTGATTGGTTATTATTGTAAATGCATTGAGCTGACATGATGCATTACATATTGATTCATTTGTAATTGATTCAATTGTAATATTCTTAGTGAGCCAACCTACACATTGGGTCTTAGGTTTTGGTATATATGTAAGATCTCATTTATGAGATTATGTAGGAGAAGGTGTGGAAAAGGATTGTAATAAGGTATATGCAAATTTAAGTAGAGCTATACACATAGACATTATTTGAAGATTCAAGGAAGGTATGAAGATGAAAATCAGAGCTTAACCAGTACTGAATCCAACATATGAAGATGCTATTTTGTGCAGTACATTATCATTGGATTTAACCATCTAATTGTAGTCAATGTGACTCTCATTTTGTGATTGAGCAGTGAGCTCTACGTAGTTGGCCTTTCTATGTGCAGACCCTATTTGTACACACATACTATCTATGGTAGTATCATCTGATTGTGGGTTAGGTTTCCCACCATTGTTTTTCCCCTTACAGGGTTTCCACATACAAATATATTTGTTATGTGTTGTGGATGTTATTTGTCTTTTTGTTTCATGCATTAAACTTTACCGGTATTGTTATTAATTGTTAAACTATCAATCGACATTAAGTTTGGTTTACTGGTATTATGCATCAAGTTTGATTAAGTTATATTTGGGATGAAACCAATAGTCAACTGATTCACCCCCCCCCCCCCTATCAGTTGCCTCCGGGTCCTAACAATTACAAGGAAACTGAAGCAATTTTGCCTACACTGGATATGAGAATACTTGATGCAATGGAGGAACTTGCATATCAGATTAGGACACATATTGAGATCACAGGGACACTTTTGGAGACTTTGGATAATGATCTAAAACTTTTCAAGTCTAATTTTGCAGTTGTATTTCTTAGGATGACATTGTAAAAACTATTGAACTCCTATATATATATATATATGTTAATGCAAATTCTGATGTATATTGTATTCATATTTTTTTCATGTATTTGCTTACCTTTGTTATTGCTGTCAAAGGGGGAGTAGTATAATTTTTGTAAAAGCGTTTAATTTCTAAGAGGGATTTGTGCTATGTATTTTGAGTTGAGTCATTTTTGTCATGTGACACTTAAGAAAAAAAATTTCCTAAGTGTTGCCATCAATGCCAAAGGGGGAGATTGTTGGCTTGATGATGATGATTTTGTTGTAATAGGCTGAGTGATGACTTTATTTGTGTTGTCAGTGATGGAAACCATTTTTTGTTAGTCATCTAAGTCATTTAGACCAATCGGTAGAGCCTAACCGGTAGTGGAATCAGTCAGACAACAAACCGGTAAGTTACCTACAAACAGTAAACAAGAACAAAGCATTGATCATCAGATTGGTATGGATGATTGGTGAAGAGTTAAGTGTTACAGTTTGGAACACATGTTTATGACATTGATATGTCTATGATTGAAACCACATCAATAGATTCAAAGTATTGAGTGAGTTATGATCGAAAGAACAATCATAGTCTAGAAGAACATAGAACTAGTAAAGTTGAGATAGTTTGATTGGTCACCGATAGAGTTTATGTTATTGTATTGTCATAAAATTGCAACCCTGGCAATTTTAACCACATTTTAAGTTCTCACCTTGGAAATGACATCTTCTGTCCTAACTGAGACCCCTTTTCCTACATTTTCATCCCCCTTGGGATAAGGGTGTGGCACCCCTATCTCTATTAGAATAACAGTGGACAAATGAGAGGGGGAAGTGAATCAGTTGTCAATAGATTATCTGAAATTAAAGCACTTAAATTTTTTTACCAAAATAGCAGAAAATAGATACCGAAATAGCTGATAAAGAATTAAAACATAATTATAAACTAGAGAATCAATACCATGCATCCATACCACATAAAACCATGATTTGTACATGGAAAACCCGGTAAAGGGAAAAACCACGGTGGGAAACCCTACCCATAGTCAGATGATACTTCTGCAAAAATTATATGAATACAATAGAGGCTTGAACATGTAGGAAGGCACACTGCTCATCACAATGGAGTCTCACTGACTACAAAAGAGGTTAACCACCTCAAAATATTCATACAACAATCTGGAAAGAAGAACTGCCTATGATGGCATCAAACATGCAAAATTACAGTTCTGGTTAAGCTCAATACTGGAGCTCTAAAACCTCTTGCATAAACCCAACTCGATTATGATCGACCAAATCCTCTGCTCATATGATTATTGGGTAAAAGCACAAAACTATGTCACGTTTCAGGCTAACTTATCAGCACAAGTGAATTTAAGTAATTCTAACTAAAAATTAATTTTAGTCAAACATATGGTCTATATAGATTCATTATAGCTAAGTTATATATGGACCACAAAACTAAATGTATATTTTTACCACTTTGGGTCTAATTGCCAAAAAGAAGAAAAAATAAAAAAACTCGATGTTTCAACAACTCCTACTCTTATAAAATTTTTTTTTTTGAAATATAAAAATACCCTTTTATAGATCTATAAGTGAATTTTCCAAAATATATATATTTTAATATTTTAATTAGTTTTTATATTTTATATTTTATTTTTATTGAAAGTAGGTCATTAGCACTAAAATATAAGGTTGATTATCTTGTCAAGGAAAATACTAAAATTTATTTAAATTTTTTTAAAAAAATATGATATAGTAGAGAATGGAATCTATGTCAAGATGATATAGTTCTTTTCTAATTTGGATAAATAATTATGAAAAAAATTGGTGGGAATTGGAAAGAGTTATATTTTAGCACACGCAACTTTTCAAATTTATTGAAAAATATATATTTACAAAAAATAGTAAAAACTATATCCATGCACTAAAGTTTCAAGTTATCAATATACACAAAAAAATGATGAAAAAAAAAAGTAAAATTTACTAATTAAAGTGTGGTGGCTTGTGTAACTTCAATTTTAGCATTTTATCGGCAATTAAATTATAATGTTTATTTTATAAAAAGCTACATTAAAGTAATTTTTTAAAATTTTGTTAAAATTACAAATATAAAATAGACAAAAGAATATAAATTTTATTAGTTTACATCATATCAAAATTCAAAACATATATTTCAGTTTCTCTGGATTTACTTTTAAAATTTGAATCAGCATTGACCATTTCCTTTATAAAAGTGTGACACGGCTTTGTACTTTTACCCTATTACATTATTCGCTCCTTGCATATGATCTAAAATGAGATCTTACATATATTTATACAAAACTAGGACCTAAACAATTAGGTCAGCCACCCAAATGATATTTCAATAAATCCATTACATGATCCCGAAATAAAATCATAAGACAAGTTGGCCTAGGGCCAAACAAATATCGTCCAACCAATAAAACATCCTGAAAGTGCATCAAAAGGATCCACCAACACATTTCATGAAACCGGTCCATAACCTAGATAGCACCAGACCTAAATTAGGTCCACACACGCCAAGGCAATGACTCCAATCAGTCGAGGCATGAACATAATCACCATGAGCATCCTAAATCCCTTCTAGAAGTCGCACCAACACCACTTATGCATAATATCAAAGATCTTCAATAAAGCTCTGTTGGTGAAACCCTTACTGTGTCTGTGCAAAGTGGACCTGTATCTGTATCTGAAATACACAACACTTCAATTAAGTCATTAGATGCATGGTTAGTAAATGAATAATCAATGAATAATAAATCATTACAAAGCGACCCATTGCCTTCTAGTAGATGCGAGTTTAGATTGCTCTTAGATTGCTAAGCTATCTAGTGACTAGACAACAACTAAACGAAGGATTTTTATCTATATGAGCATAAATATGAGCTAAATCAATGCAAGATTAATCTAACATGATTTAAGCAATATTAAGCTAAATGATTTAAGCAATATGAAATAACTAATATGCAATATCTCAATGCAAATTATCAATGAACTGAGAGCAAAAATAGTATAATAACAATATATTCTCCAGGATTTTTGAATGAGATGAGAGCCTGAATTTATAGAAAATTCAGGAAGAAACCAACGGCTGAGATCAAATGATGATGAGTGATCAAGAATTTCCAAGAGGAAGCACAAACTAGGTGAATTGATGTGATTGGATTCTTTTCTCAGTTTTAAAGGAAAATGAACTAAAATTAAGATAAAATCAAGAAAAAAACTGATTTATTCTCTATTTCATTCAATTTTAATATTTAATTGTTTTAATTGCTTTCTTTGAGATTATTTATCAATTTTTAATTTGTTTTTTTCAAGATTATCTCCAATTGATTTCTTTTCTCAATTTTTAATTCTTTTTTGTCAATTAATTCCTTTTTTGATTTATTTCTTTTTTTGAAGATTTGTGGCAAATTGATTTATTTAATTAAATTATTTCCTCTTTTTGATGATTTAATGAAAAATTGATTTATTTAATTAAATATGCAAGAGATATTTAATTAAAATAAATAAGATAATTATTTAAAATGATTTACTTGGAATGATTAATTAATTAAATAAATATTTAATTAATATTGGTTGATTAATTTTGCCATGTGACATTGATGATTTTAGAAATTAATTGTGTGCTCAAGATTTATTTAATTGCCTTTGGTTAGGACCTTGGTGAAGTTGTCAAGATTAGGGGCTCATGGTTTAGATGACCATTTTTAGGGTATTACATTTGCCCCTCTTTGAATTAATGTGTGAGCAGCGCATTGGTTCAAAGAAAATTTGATGTCTAGAAGATACCAGTTCTGAACTTGATTGATCAAAAACTATATGAAAGCAAGGTGTTTAGCTTGATTCGAAGGCGATGAAGCTGAATGAAGTCTGATTAAAGCGATACCGATCTCGAAATTGATTGAACTTAAGAATGATAGAAAACAAAAGATACCAAACTTGAACTTGATTGATCAAGAAGCGGATCTTACTGATCTAGAACTTGATTGAACTAGACATAGTGAGTGATGATAAAAATCGATCTTGAACTTGATTGATCAAGATACGATGAGCGAAGATAAACTATCCAGCTTGATGCAAAGTGACGAATACTAAACACCTACTTAGATTGAGTGTGATCAAAGAAACTCTTTAAACCCTTGCTTGAGTTTAAACGAATAATCAGCTTGATAAAAAGCGATGAAACTGATTAACATTAAGAGATTGATTCAGATAAAAGGCAAATATCATATTGATTTGAAGTGATGAAACTGATATGCCCCTAGAGATTGATTTGATTCAGATGTTCGAGATGAATACTGAACACCTGCTTAGATTGAGTGTGATCAAAGAAACTCTTTAAACCCTTGCTTGAGTTTAAACGAATAATCAGCTTGATAAAAAGCGATGAAACTAATTAATGTTAAGAGATTGATTCAGATAAAAGACAAATATCAACTTGATTTGAAGCGATGAAACTAATATGCCCCTAGAAATTGATTTGTTAAGATAATCGAGAGATCTCAACTTGATATAAAGTGATGAAGTTGAGATGCCCCTAGCGATAAGAATTTGATTAATTTTCTTAAGTTGAAAAAGATTTTTGCTCGAGTTTTGATGAAGATTTAAAAATTTTCTCAACATTTGAAGATGTGAGATCATAAGGTCATGAGTATGCCCCCTCGAGAGCGAAATCAAAAGATAGCAAGGATTCATGATGATAGGGAATTTGTAGCGATGATAAGTTGTTTGATTACAAATTGATTTAGAGGAATTTTTGAAATTTTAGTGAGAAATTGAGCGCAAAGTTGATTTGTAGAAATTAAATTGAGATTAAGCATTAATTCATGAGAAATTGAGCACAATTAGAAGAGAGAATGAGCTTTTGATGAAAAGTGCTAAGTGGTCAAAATTTTGTGAAATTTCGATGAGAGAGTTGACATCAGATTTTGATTTCGATCCCGAAAATGGACTCAGGACAACCGATTTACAAGCTCGTGATTTGATTTCATCGTACTTGTGTTGATTGATTATGAGATGTTGTTCTATATGATTTATTCTATATGTATGCATATCTTTTCAGTATAGATGAATGAATGCAAATGGAATATGGATGTTTATTTTTGTTTCTTTTTATGCAAATAAATGAGAATGGGTAACTAGTAATGCAAATGTTTATTTTTCTTCATGCAATAATATGAATGCAAATAAGTATACAATGAAATGTATGGGTCTATAGAAGATGCTCATGTATGCAACTAACATCTCAATACACAAGTACTCGATCAGAGAAATGATGATGAAAAAGAGACCACTTAGCTAAGAAATGATGAAGCTTGCAACTCTCATTTAGAAGATAAAGAGATCAGTGTTACCATACCGAAATCACTCTAAATTCACAAAATGCAGAATGAAATGCAAGATGAGATGCAACTGAAACCCAATCACTGGATTTCAAAAGCTTAATTTTCATCATTGAGCATTTTACAAACATAGCAGGCAGATTAGAGTTCCTTTCTTTTCATATGCAATATTAATTATCTTGTCCACAATGACCCTTTTTTTGTTCATATCCTTGGACAGATTTCACAGGGACCTGGATTGCATGATAAAGAAATTCCCTCAAAATAGACAAAGAAATGATGGGAACTTTCCTATAGCATTCAAATAAGTGGAGTCGAGGTATGTGTGGCGATTTCACCTTGATGTCAAGGCACTTATCATAGACACCCAGCTGATTAGATGTTTCCAGATCATCGAAATCATTCCTACAAGCAGAAAACAAAGAAAAGTATTATGCCCCAAATCCTTGCTCCTCTTAGTCAAGATAGACTTCCTTGAGTTACTCAGAGGGAATAATAATCAAAAACCAATGTAAAAGACAACATACAAAGAAAAATTGCATGCATGTCTCAAACAGTTTAGTGATTGTTTTTAGTAGTCTTGTTTTGCTTGTTTACTCAGTGATAAAACTCTACAGTAGTTAGGAGACAGGTAACTGACTCGGAGTGGATGACCAGGTTTCACTAACGTAAGGTTGACTTGGTTGATACTACTTAGGACATGTAATGTGCTATATCGATTAACCTGAGACTAGGACATTAATCAGTTTCAAGCCATGAGGGTTCCAACGAACTAGGATGTCGCAAAAATGACTGAAATATGTACAAGCGAAAGCAGAAGATGCATGAAAGTGGGGATTCCAACCTTGCATTGATAGATGGAGCGCTTGAGTACAAGAGGCACCTGTTTGCAAGGTTTTCACCTACTTGGTAGAGATTCTTTTTTTTATTTATTTACCAAGGTGCCTGTTTACCAAGTTTTCACCAAGGCATTTTCTCTCTTTTTCCTTTTTTTCTTCTTTTTCTTTTTTCTTTTTTTTTTGAATTTCTTCAAGACTTTTTTGATTTTTAGGATTTCTTCAGGACTGTTTCTGATTTTTAGGATTTCTTTAGGACATTTTTTATGATTTTTAGAATTTCTTCAGGACATTTTATGATTTTTAGAATTTTTAATGTTTTCCCCTAGTGTCTAGCAAGGCAAAAGGGATTTTGAGTACTTGAATGGATATGCGAATGATGGTGGACACTTTCAAGGAATATCTCACAACATTAATCCAAGCACGGGGTCTAGATATAGCAATATAAACCAAGGATTTTAGCGATGTAAAGCAAGGATTTTAGCAATGTAAAGTAAGGATATAGCGTAATGAAGCCATATGGTCCAAAGAAGTTGTCATGTCAAGAGGTTTGTGGAAAGCACATTTTTGCATTTTGTCCATAGTGTTGATCAAGATCAAGGGATAGATTTGGATAGGAGGCAGATATGACAAGCAAGATCAAAAGGGAGTAATGAAAGATGTAAGTGAGAAATGGAGAGCTAAAGAGTCTGGATCAAGTACGATATATAGGACATACAAAACTTGTAAACATACTTAACCTTGTCAGGATCAAAGGTGGAAAATGGATATGAAAGTAGATAGAGCGAATGAGGGATAATGGAGGATGAAGGATAATGGAGGAAGATGGATAATAGATGGATGCACATGGATGGAGCTTGCCCCTAGTGTAAAGTGCAAAAGGATAATGGATTACGCATGATGCTTGTTTGCCAGGTTTTCATCATGGTACTTGCCCAAGGCGCCACAAGAAGTGGTTTTCACACAAGGACGAATTTATTTCTCTTTACTTTTTTTTCTAATTTTTTTTTTTTCCATTTTTTTTGGAAGATAATGGAGGCATGATAGGGGATGAAAGAAGGACCCCATCATCTCGCTTATTTGGATGGTACCCTTTGAATATGAGTTGCAATAGACCATGGATATGAAGGTATGCTCAAAGATGTTGGCAGGATAATGAAATGAAACTAAGGCAAGGACTTATGCAAAGGATTCAATAAGAGGGATGGAAGGGTGGAAAAGAAGTGTTGGATAATGGATGGGATGTTGGAAGAATTGTGTATGGCTAGATGGAAATGTTGGAAAGATCAATCATTGGCACACACCTTGAGGGATGGTGGACATATGGAAGAGAAGTGAATCTCATATTTTGAGATTTGGATGGAGGAAAGGTTACAAATTTTGGGGCATAAGAACCCAAAATGGATGAAGGAGGTGATGGTGGAATAGACTCGGAAGGTTTGGATGGAGGAACAACAATTTTGGATGCCAATTTTGATTTTTCTTTAGACTTTTGTGCTTCAAGTAGCCGCTTAGGGATCCACATGACTTTTGATTTTTGATGCTTTTGTAGTTCCTTAGAGCACATTGCTTGTAAAAGTGCCTTAGGAACCCATATAACTTTTGACTTTTCTTCTTTCTTTGTGGGCCTTTGTGGTGTTTTGTATTTTTCTTTTTCTTTTTAGATCATATTTTTCTTTGTTTTGACATGTCGATTAGATGGGACATGTTGATCCTTGAATACATGTGGATTACTTGAATTATAAATTTTATGCTTGGCATCTAAATTGCTTGGAGGGAGATGCATGGATATATAGGAATGATATGGAGGTCTTTTAGATGGATGGAAGGTACTCAAAGATGTGTGCCTTTGTTGATCTTGCATAAGGGATGGAGGGATATAGGGACCTAGAATGGATGGAAGCAGTGAAGGAGAAGGCATGTATTTGGATTTAGCTAGAGAAATGTAGGATTAATGAGAGATACCAACATCTTGAGAAATTTCCCTGAGGACATGACCTTAAACATTTTCTTTAATATGAAGGGGTTCTTGCTTGTGGAGATCTACCCCTTTTCCTTTATAAATATTTTGACTTGTAGGATACACTTTGCTTTGGAAAGAAGGTGCGAGTCCATTATCAGATGGAGGTGGAATGTAAGGAATGATAGGATCACAAAGGACATTTGTAGGCATGATGGATCATTGAGCTGAATATGGAGGATTATGACAAGGAGATGAAGGGATACTTTGATCTTGACATGGAAGAGGACCATTGGATAGAGTATGAAGGGTGTTTGACTCTTCATTTTGAATAGGACCATTTAAAAAGGTGGAAGAGGCATCATGATATTTCTTAGGAAGTGCATTAGGAATGGGATTTGGAAGGATTTTTTTCTCTTGAGATGGAAGGGGTTCATCTTGGAAGAAATGGAAAGGTATAAAGGGATCATTATGGGATTCTAGTGAAATAGGATCTTTTTCAATCATTAGATGGGATTGAGGAGTTTTGGTGTCTTGATCTTGATTTATGATAGGACTGTTTCTTCATTTTTCAGATTAGCCTCTTGACATGGAGTAAATTCTAAGGAAGGGGTAGGATTGTGCATAGGCATAGGGGATTCTTGGAAGATCTCCATATTTTGGCATGATGGGGAAGCATTTTGAGTGGGAATCTCTAGAGTGGGTACATTTAGAATTGAAGTGTATGATGGCATAGGATCTGGGATTTTTAAATCTTTAAAGGAACTTGTATCAATATTGCCATTAACTTGGATTTCCATAAGAGATAGCCCTTGAAGGTCAACATGAGAAGTTTCATTGTTTGAAGGAGATGGTATGGATTGTTCCTGAGAAGTTTTAGGAGATGAAGGCATCATGGAAGGGATGGAGGCTACATATGGAGCCTTGCTAGACATAGGTTCATGATTTTGATTATGCTTAGAAGTAGTTCCTTCTTTTTCTTTAGGTGAGTCATTAGGATCTTCAATTTCAATGACACCATCATCAAGTAGATCTTGAATCTTATGTTTTAATTCCATACACATTGAAGTCTTATGTTTGTTATGCCTATGATATGCACAGTAACTACTCAAAACTGCGCATCCCCATGTGGTCTTTTTAGGCAATATGATAAGATTGTTCTTAATAAGCTCTTCCAAAGCTGACTCAATAGATTGCCCCAAAGGTATAAACTCTCTATCTAGGGAATAGATGTCTTTTTGTCTTGGTGGAGATGTTTTGTGATCTTGTATGAGATTTGGTCTTTGATTGTCAATTATTCATTTTAGCATTCCTTGAAGTTTCTCACACTTGATATCATATATTTGTTTTTCAAATGGAGTCATTGATTTATTTTGTTGGATTTCCTTGTCAAATATTTCTTCCTTGATATCTTGAAGCATTTGAGAAAAGGTAGCCATGGGAATTGGAGCTAAGGTATCCATGAGATTCTTACTTTTGTCAAAAAAAATTAGAAGAGCTTTTGGTTTGAACATGCATTTACAACCGACAGGACCGAGAGCTAGATGTGTTGTAGAAGTCAAGATCAAATTGTAGCTAGTTGTTCATTTAACGTAGTGATTGAGTGAAGTAACTAAGATTTGGTCTGGTTTCAGGAATGATCTATCCCGTGTAAGATGTTATCTAATTTAACTTAGGTTTGATAAGATGTTTGTTTGAACTAGTTGAGAGATGATCGACAAAATCGTGCAACACAATGGTAGGGGTACACTATGAAGGTTGTTTATGCTTAGGAGGATGATAACCAGTTTTATGCTCGTTGTAGACTAGTTTAGGCAAGTTTGATTGTTCGAGACTGATAAGATCAGGAATTCATACAACATAGGATTGGACAAAGATGAGATTCTGACAGACAGAGTTTCAATGACTGACAACTACCAGTTTTTGATAAGGACTGATGTTTCGATAACTGACAGAGACCAGTTTGGACACAGAAAAAGTTTATCACTAAATTATTTGATATTATTTGATTTGTTTTCTCCAGTTTCAGTATTTCATTTTTAGTTTCAGGGATGAAAACATAGAAAACACACAAGATAAATAACAATTCAATCACAACACGCTAACCCTATGGAAGTTGGCTTAGAGAAGAAAATCTTTGCTTGTTGACTTAGGTACACACCCAATAGCTAATCACAATACGGTCACTGAGTCTCATGCAATGGATTCTCAACGTCGTATTAGCTGACTCCAAATGCTAATGGGGCACGATATGGAAAGTGTCTTGGGAGAGTTACTACATCTCTTGCACAAAGATTATCAACCTTTCGGAGGTGAATCGGGTAGCTTCTAATCTTATAGTTCTTAGTCAAGAATTCCGTTTGAAATTACCCCTTGAAGTCATGCAAGCATGATTGAGGCCTATAGTCCAACAAGGTACCGAAACAAGTTGTAGTCATGTAAACATGATTGAGACCATGAGGCCCTACAAAATGCTCGATATGAGAGATCTCAAAAAGAAAACTCAAATAATCCCATCCTCTAAGACTTTAATCACCATAGGCCTATTTATTATAGTGAGTTGGAATGCTTAGGTCCAGCTATACTCACTTGGGTCATTCTCATAGTGTGATTACTTTTTCCCACTGTGATAGGCCCTCTAAAGGCACACAAATCTCAAAACTTAGAAAAAATCTTCGAGGGTCTAGATTTCTAATTGTCTATAAAAGACAAGAGCATACTCTCCTACCTCTCAGATTTTTTTGAAAACATGAAAGACATATTTGTTCTTTAACCAGATAGAAATTTAAGTGTCTAAGAAAATACTAAATGAATACACAATGTTTAGTCGATTGTCTTTAGGCAACCTGCAAAAACAAAGCATCAGTAGTCATGTTGTTTTTTTATTCTTTGATAGGAATATGTTTGATTGATAAATTATTTGTCAAGCAAACCTGCAAACATTAAAATCCCAAAATTAGTTTCCAAAATAACATAAAAAAAAAAAATCATCAAAAGGAAATTCTATCATGCAAACTGTAAATTAAACTAATCTAACAAGAATTTCCATTTTTTATGACTATCCTAGTTATGATAGTTTTGATAATATTGTACTCTATCATTTATAACTTTTGAACCAGAGATAATTTAGAATATGACTTCCATGGAAATGTGCACAACTTGGGTTTACAAAACATATTAAAATTGTGTCTAGATCCAACGGTTCAATAAAACGTTATGCTATCCGAACAAAGACCATTTTTTACTATCATAGAAGAATAAGTAAAATGATAGTACTTCACTCTGTCAATAATAACTTTCAAACCCAAAATATTTAGGACACTCCCTTTAGTGAAAATGTATAAAACTTGGTTTTAAACAACAAATAAAAACTTAGATAAGATCCAATGGTTCAAAAAAAAGTGATGCCTTCCAAACCGAGACCATTTTTGACTGTCACAAAAGGATAAGTAAAATGATAGTACTGCACTCCGTCAATAATAACTTTCAAACCCAAAATATTTAGGACATTCTCTTTGGTGAAAATGTAGAAAACATGGTTTCAAACAACATATAAAAAATTAGACTAGATCCAACAGTTCAATACAAAGTTATGTCTTCCCAACCGAGACCATTTTTTACTGTCATGGAAGAACAAGCAAGAAAACAACATTTATTTGCAAATTTAACACATGTTTATTAGTTATAAAAACCAAACATTAAATTTGTTCAAGAAACATTATAAATCTTGTAGTCATGGGTTCAAGCCCCATAGTGGGCACCAAAGAATGTGTGTGTGAAAAGTGGACCTGTATCTGTATCTGAAATACACAACACTTCAATTAACTCATTAGATGCATGTTTAGTAAATCAATAATCAATGAATAATAAACCATTACAAAGCGACCCATTGCCTTCTAGTAGATGTGAGTTTAGATTGCTCTCAGATTGCTAAGCTATCCAGTGACTAGACAACAACTAAATTAAGGATTTTTATCTATATGAGCATAAATATGAGCTAAATGAATGCATTATTAATCTAACATGATTTAAGCAATATTAAGGTAAATGATTTAAGCATTATGAAATAACTAATATGCAATATCTCAATGCAAATTCTCAATGAACCTAGAGCAAAAATAGTATAATAACAATATATTCTCCAGGATTTTTGAATGAGAGATGAGAGCCTGAATTTATAGAAAATTCAGAAAGAAACCAACGACTGAGATCAAATGATGATGAGCGGTCAAGATTTTCCAAGAGGAAGCACAATCTAGGTGAATTGATGTGATTGGATGCTTTTCTCAATTTTAAAGGAAATTGAACTTAAATTAAGATAAAATCAAGGAAAAAATTGATTTATTCTCCATTTCATTCAATTTTAATATTTAATTGTTTTAATTGCTTTCTTTGAGATTATTTATCAGTTTTTAATTTCTTTTTTTCAAGATTATCTCCAATTGATTTCTTTTCTCAATTTTTAATTCTTTTTTGTCAATTAATTTCTTTTTTGATTTATTTCCTTTTTCGAAGATTTGCGCTCATAATTTCCAATTCCTCTTTCTTGATTTGTTTCCTTTTTTGAAGATTTGTGGCAAATTGATTTATTTAATTAAATTAATTCCTCTTTTTGATGATTTAATGAAAATTGAATTATTTAATTAAATATGCAAAAGATATTTAATTAAAATAAATAAGATAATTGTTTAAAAAGATTTACTTGGAATCAATAATTAATTAAATAAATATTTAATTAATATTGGTTGATTAATGTTTCCATGTGATATTGATGATTTTAGAAATTAATTGTGTGCTCAAGATTTATTTAATTGCCTTTGGTTAGGACCTTGGTGACATTGTCGAGATTAGGGGCTCATGGTTTAGATGACCACTTTTAGGGTATTACACTTACCAGATAAGGAAAGCAGGCTTACTAAAACATAATATAGTGTCTGATCATCAGGTCAATACCAACTGACTAAAACACACTTCAGAAGCATATGAACCATCCATACAAACTTATTTCATCATCATCCAGACCATACCGGTAACAATCAATTCATAATCTTCCCAATCCAATCCTTCTAGTGGAAGTCGATAAACAGTCATAACAGCTAGTGTTGACATCAATGACAAAACATCAATGCAACGCATAATCAATTCCTTCATATTGCCAACAATCTCTCCCTTTGGCATTGATGGCAACACTAGATGTGAAAAACATCCAAGTGCCAAGAAATGCCAACAAACATTTCTAAAGGATATAGTAATGAATCTTTGAACCAATTCTAAATTAAGAAACCAAATACCATCAAACAATACCACCAAAATCCCCCTGAGGAGTGCAATTAGTCTCTCCCTCTTTGACAATTTCCTATTTCACATATATTTAAATCTCTCCCCCTTTGACATCAATGCCAAAGATATGACATAGACATCAAACATAATATGAAATCTCTAAATCACAAGGCTGACTACTCACCTGAGTAGTAGCATAATTTCATCAATCCGAAGCAAAAGATAGCTCTGATAATGCATACCAAACTGATGCACATTTGCATCATTTAACTCTCTACCAAAGGGGTAGAAACCACCAATCTGTCACTCAAATGCTCAAATGATTCCCAGGACAAAGGTTTAGTGACGATGTCATCTATCTCTTTTTTAGTGTTCACATAAACCAATCTGACTTATTTTGCTTCCACCTTATCTTTAAAAAATTTATACTTGATTGATATGTGCTTAGTCTTGGAGTGAAAAACTGGATTCTTTGATATGTCAATAGCTACAAAATTATCACAATGAATAACAACCGGATCATCACAACTTAGTTTTATATCCTTCAACATCTGCTTCATCCATAGAACTTGAGTGCAATTGGTTGTTGCTATAACATATTCAACTTCAGCAATATATAAAGAGATGCATGATTGTTTCTTGTTGATCCATGAAACCAACCTCTTCCCAAGAAATAATGCTCCACCGGAAGTGCTCTTCTGGTTGTCAACATCACCTACCCAATCTACATCTGTATATGTACATAAAGTGAATTCATCATCTTTAGGATACCATAAACCATATTCAGTTGTTCCTTGCAAATACTGGAATATCCTTTTTACTACACTTTCATGATTTTCTCTTGGATTACTTTGATATCTTGATACAATACTGATTGCATTCATTATATTTGGTCTAGTCTGAGTTAAATATAGCAAACCACCAATCATGGATTTATATCTTGTAGGATTTACCGATGGGGATACATCTTTAATTGCCAACTTTTCATTTGTAACCATAGGAGTACTAACTGGTTTGGAATTTTCCATACCAAATTTCTTCAATAATTCCCTTAGATACTTAGTTTGATAGATAAATATGCCTCTGTTAGTCTGATTAACTTGTAAACCTAGAAAAAATCTTATTTCTCTAGTCATAGACATTTCAAATTCATTCTTCATATTGTCAGACAATTCCATGCATAATTTTTCTTCACCTCCAAAAATAATATCATCAACAAATAATTCAATAATCAAAATATCATCATTAGTGATCTTATAATATAGGTTAATGTCAGCATTACCTTTTGTAAAATTAAGCTTCAAAAGATACTTATCCAACCTTGTATACCAAGCTCTAGGAGCCTATTTTAATCCATATAGGGCTTTCTTTAATTTGCAAACCATGTTTTTATCATCTGTTAGTGAAAATCCATTAGGTTGCTCAATAAAGACTTCCTCTTTAAGTTCTCCATTCAGAAATGCACACTTAACATCCATTTGATAGACCTTGTAGTTCTTATAGGCTACATAAGCAAGAAATAGTCTAACAGCTTCAATTCTAGCTACCGGTGCAAAGGTTTCACCATAATAAATTCCTTCCTTCTTAAAATATCCTTAGCAGAACAATCTAGCCTTGTTTCTTATAACTTGTCCATCCTTATTCAGTTTGTTTCTAAAAACCCATTTAGTTCCAATAACATTTTTATTTTCAGGTCGGGGAACCAAAGTCCAAGTATTATTATTTTCTATTAGATCTAATTCTTCTTCCATACCTTTCATCCAGCATTCATCTTTACAAGATTCAATTACTGATGTCGGTTCAATTTGAGAGACAAGACATACCTCTTCATTTTCCAATCTTCTTCTTGTCATAACTCCATTTTTTTGTCTCCAATGATCTGATTTTCAGAATGATTTAATCTTACATACCTTGGTGTTTTATGATTTTTAGGTTCTCTGTGCTGCTCTACAGTTACAATTGGATTTTTTTATGATGTCGAGGTAACTGGTTCAGCATTTTGTTCTAGTACAGGCATTATTGGATCAGTTATGATCATTTCCACTGCCAGTTCTCTATCATAAGATTTAACTTGGTCTTTGTGTTGCTCATCCACCTTCACAGTACTTTCCACAATTCTCTGCAATCTTTTGTTATAACATCTATATGCTTTACTTTTAGTTGAATAACCAAGAAATATTCCTTCATCACATCTAGGATCAAAATTTCTAATTGAATCATCTCATTTGATATAAAACTTACTTTCAAAGATTCTGAAATACTTAAGAGTAGGGGAATGACCAAACCATAATTCATAAAGTGTCTTACCGGTATCTTCTTTGATATGAACTCTGTTGAATGTATAATTTTTTTTGCTTACTGCTTCTCTCCAGTAGATATGAGGCAAATTAGCTTCCATCAGTATGGTTCTGGCTGCATCCAAAATGGTTCTATTCTTCCTTTCCACAATACCATTCTGCATAGGTGTCCAGGGTGCAGATAATTGTCTCCTAATCCCATTTTTCTCACAATAGTTGTTGAACTCATCAGATGTGAATTCATCACCTTGATCTGATCTCAGACACTTGATTTCCATCTCTATCTCTATCTCAACTATAGCTTTAAAGATCTTGAATTTCTCAAGGGCTTCAGATTTATCCCTTAGAAAAACAACCCACATCATTCTAGAATAGTCATCAATGATTAACATGAAATATCTATCTCCTTGAAAGCTTCTTGTACTAGAAGTACCACATAGGTCAGTATGAATCAAATCAAGAACATCATTATATTTATCAGGTATACTCTTAAAGGAAGTTTTGACTCACTTACCCATTTGACATTCCTTATATACTAGATTGTGAGGCTTCACAATCTTAGGTAAGTCTCTAATTGCCTTAGTTGAACTGATCTTTACAATGCAATCAAAATTCACATGACACAACCTCTTCTGCCATAGCCAAATTTCATCAATGTGTGCAATCAAATATGTCTTTTCACCAAAGTTCAAATGAAAGATGTTACCTTTTGTCTGTGTACCAGTTGCAATCTCCAATCTTGATTTGTTAATGATTTCGTACTTTCCATCCTTGAATTGTAATTAAAAATCTCTATCTACCAACTGTCCTACACTCAAAAGATTATGCTTTAGACCTTAAACATAATAGACATTTTCAATGTTATGCTTACCATCCAATGAAATGATTCCTCTTCCTTTGATCATGTGTTCATTGTCATTACCAAATCTGACTTGACCACCATCAAATTCTTGCAGGGTCAGAAACTTTTTTTTGTCTCCTATCATATGATGAGAACATCCACTATCTATTACCCATTCATCTTTGTCTTCAACTTTTTTTGCAAGGGCCTTTTCCTCATTTTTGATAACTAGTACCGGATCATCTTCTTTTATAGCATAAAATACCTATTCTCTTCCATTGTCAGATCCACTAGTTGAATCTCCTGTCGGTTCTTCCTCTAAGTCATCAGTTGCTCCTTCCTCATCAACATATTACCATGATTTGTCTTTGATTCTCCTGTACTTATGCTTGATCTAATATTTAGGGTTAGGTTTAAAATATCTTCTTTCTCTTTCCTCCAATTTTGAATTCCTTTCAAGACATCTAGATGCAAAATGACCTATCTTATTACATGTGAAACATTTAAAAGGATATTTTCCTTCATACTTGCTTCCCATCAGACCTTTGGGTATTCTTCTAGAAAATATGGCTTCAAGTTGCTCAAGCTCTTCATCTTCTTTCCTTATCTCTTCCAATTCCTTTGCATATGAAACTTTCCAATCTTGCTTGTCATTTGATGATGTAGATGCCTTGAATGCACTATCATTCTTTGTAGCTCCAGGAGGACCAAATTCTGCAAGTTCAAAAGAAGATATCTTCCCAACAAGAGTATTGTGATATTTTGCCAAGATCAAGAGGCAATGGAAAGCACAAATAAGAGAGAACAAAATAGATGATAGAAATAAACTGTATTCTATCAAGAGAAAATACTAATCAACTAGATCATCAATCATTACATACAATGAATATGAGCCTGCTTATATAGACAAGGCTATATGGATATGTGAGCACACAAACATGACATGTGGCTCAATAAGAAACAAGGGTAGATAGGAAATAGGTGTGGGTAGGTAGGAGAAATAATATAATATTCCACTTGAGGTGGATCACCCACTGAATGTGGAATGTAACAACAAGATAAGCCCACAAAAGGTGAAAATTATCCTACACACACTATCCCAATGTGGCACAAACACCAAAGTGTCTCATACCCAAAATACTATGAAATGAATTTCCTAAGTAAACTTAAGTAAGGTGTAATAATATCCAAGATGAATAATTATTTACACCAACACCCCCCCCTTAAGTGCAACTTAGGGGAATGCACTTAAATCTACAATGTAACTAAGCAATGCAAGATGGGTCCTGGCTATGAGGCCATGTTAGGTACCCATGTACAAATGTAAATGCATGAAAACCAATGCAAGTAAATCTCTCACAAAGCGGGGAAAGAGAGAAAAACCCAATGGGAAAAAACCCTCCCCCAAAAGAGAGATAAAAACTAGATACAAAGAACTCTCATACAATTATGTGAAGGAAAAAACCCCATGTGAGGAAAATGTCCCCCCCATATGAGAGAAGAAGAAGAGAGACTAGGAAGGCCCCCCTCAATCTGGAATCTGCAGCAATGAAAGAAGCTCGAAGATGAATGAAGAAACTACTCCATGAATGTTGAACCATGTTCCTCCCCTTAAGAAGAAACAAAACCAAAGGTGGATCCAAAAAGTCTCCCCAACCATGAAGGGAAGATGAAGCAAAAATACTCATGATGAAAGGAATCTCTGAAAACTGCTCAAGTGTCCCCATGTCGATGCTGAAAGTTACCCCCTCCAAAGGTGGTAAACTGCACCACACTGCTGAAAAAGGAACTCCAAGATCTAGTGGAGAATAATGTAGAACAATATCCAAGGACTCATATGTCTCCTCAAAAGATAAAGAGACCTACTCCAAGTGTTGTACAAAAGTATCCACAATCATGTCAACCTCTAAAGATTGATCATGTAGAGAATGCGCAAGAGGGTCAGAGTGATCCCTCACAAAAATCAAAGAAGGATCATCTTCATCAAAGAGAAGATGAATGTCATCAATGACATCTCCCAAATCTACAATATAGGACTCCGCAAACAAACCTGCAATGTCTGTCAAGTATGCATCCCAATCAACTGAAGCTGGAAGACATGAAATATCCTGCTGCACTGAATCATAAGAAGGCAAAACTGTCACACTAGCTGCATCATCAGGTGCAATAGGTGGTGTGATATCAAGGAAAGGAGATGAAATCCAAGGCTCAAGAATAGGGTCACATGTGAGAATCCCCAAGTTCAAATGCCCAAAGTTCTCCTCAAAATCAAAATCATCAACATAGGAAGAATCAACCTCATCAATAGGACCAAAATCTGAAAAAGAGTACAATCGAGATGCATGATCAACCACCCCAGCCACAATGATAGCTCCACTCTCCAAGTCTCTAATGATAACTGAATCAGGTGTAAACTCCACAGTTTTCCTAGTTGCCCCATGTGTGATTTGATAGATGGAAAGAAGATTATTTGTCAAGTGGGGTACACACAACACATCATTGAAGGAGTTATCCTCAATGGCACTAGATCCTTTCCCAATCACATCGATGTATGTATGATTGCCCATCAAAATCTATGGCATGTGGCAAGGCTCAAATGTAGAAAACTTAGACTGTGAAGATGTGATATGATGAGAAGCCCCTGAATCTAGAAGCCATCTCCCTGAATCATGACTTGTAGTAGCACAAAGAGCTTTTCCCTTTCCTTTATCTATCCCAAAAGACTGATCCTTTCCTTTATCCTTGGAAGAAGAAGTCGATGTAGACATTCCAGAAGGTAGGTTGATTCTATTCTTCTCAAGAAGATTCTTCAACTCATCAATGTCCTTCTTATAACAATGATGTTCATCATGTCCTGAATTCTTGCAATATCCACAAAAAAAATTGTCCTTATATGATTTCCTCTTAGGTGAGAATGGTGAATCACCTTGTTGTGGAGAGAAAGATTGTGCTCCATCTTGATGTGGTTTTGACTTAGGTTGCTTTTGATTCTTGTCTTTTCCTTGATTACTTTGATTCCCTTTATTAGCCACGAAAGCTTGTGACTTTGAAGATTTGAGAATCCCCATCGTGGTCAACTTAGATTGCTCAAGTATCAAAATCTCCGTGAATGAATCAAATGAGGGAGAAGTGTATGAGGAACCTTGAGCTAACCTATGGGTGTGAAAGCTAGATACAAAGGCTACATACTCTGAAGAAAGTTTGTCCAACAAGTTATAAACCAATTGAGCATCCTTTTTATCAATTGCACAATCCTTTAGCTTTTCTCTTAGCTCGGTTTCTTTTGTGAGATAATCTTGGATTGTATCAAAATCCTTGGGATCCAAAGTTGTGAGTTCACTATCAAGCTTGTAGCCCTTAATCTCATCAACTTGACCATACAATTTCTTAAAAATATCCCAAGCCTCTTTAATATTTGTACACTTATCAATGTGAAAAATGAGGTCATCTGATACATACTTTCTAAGAGTTCCAAGTGCCATAGCATTCTTAGTAAGCCATTCAATTTGAGCATTAGGATTAGCCTTAGGATCAGGTAGTGCTGTAATAGTTTCATTTACATAATGAATGAGTCCTTTTTCCATTAATTTACTCCATGCCTTAATTTTCCATGATGCATAATTATAAGGAGTTAAAAGTGGAAATTTAGGAGAACCCATAGCACCAAAATGAAAAAACACAAGATAGAGAGAGACACAATCACACAAGACACCCCCCCAAAATACTCAATTAAGAAATCCCCCCAAAACGGTGATTTTGGCACTTTATACGTAGTGCGTATACAATGGGCCACTTTTAAAACAAGGCAAAGTGGACTTCTAATTTCAATTTACAACTTCTCAAAATGAGATCTAAGAGACTTCAACAAATACTGCAAGTGATCTAAATTGAGATCGAAGCAAAATGCAAGTACCAAATATGCCAAAAATGGCTAAATATAGAAACTAAAATTTCTACTTAAAATCACTACAAACAGATGGTAGATTATGAAAGTAGATGAAAAAATATGCACTTTCAAAAAAAATGGCACCTGAAAAGGAGTCCATATGAGCCCAAACGAAGCCTCCAAAGTTGTAAAAATTGGGATTTCACGATTTCCGAATAACTTGTATCCAAAAATCAGAAAACTCCTGCACCACTGTACAGATCACAAAATTCTACCCCAAAACAAAAAAATTGCTCGAAAAAACAAGTCCGGATGAGTGAGACATCACTATTTGAAAAATGCCTGCAAAATTATAATTTCTAGAAAATTTCCGCAGCATCGTCAAACTTCAAATGCCTCTAGATTTGGCCTCCAAAGTCTGATTTTGATGAAACAAAAGACAAAACTTACTTTCTTGGACCTCCTCAATCCAATGGTAACCTCAGATTTGAACCATCCAGCTTCAATAATAACCCGCAATAGAAAACTCCAAAATACACAACCCCAAATAGCATCAAATTTCTCTCAATTAGCAAACCAATGACACTCTAATGGCTGTAATACCATGTGAGATTTTGCCAAGATCAAGAGGCAATGGAAAGCACAAATAAGAGAGAACAAAATAGATGATAGAAATAAACTGTATTCTATCAAGAGAAAATACTGATCAATTGGATCATCAATTGTTACATACAATGAATATGAGCCTGCTTATATCTACAAGGCTATATGGATATGTGAGCACACAAACATGACATGTGGCTCAATAAGAAACAAGGGTAGGTAGGAAATAGGTGTGGGTAGGTAGGAGAAATAATATAATATTCCACATGAGGTGGATCACCCATTGAATGTGGAATGTAACAACAAGATAAACCCACAAAAGGTGGAAATTCTCCTACACACACTATCCCAATGTGGCACAAACACCAAAGTGTCTCATACCCAGACTATAATGAAATGCATTTTCTAAGTAAACTTAAGTAAGGTGTAATAATATCCAAGATGAATAATTATTTACACCGACAAGTATCTCTATTGACAAAAATATTAGGCATGGTTCTTAGCTCATTAATTGCAGTTACCTTCATCTTATATGTCGGTGGCAAAACCCTTAATACTTTTGAAACAATCTATTCCTTGCTCAAAGATCCACCACAACACTGAATTCCCAATACCATTTCATTTACCCTTTCCATGAATACATAAATTCTTTCACCTTCCTCCATCTTCAAGTTTTCATATCTTACTTGGTAACATTCAAGTTTTACAATTTTAATAGTGAGATCACCTTCATTCAGAGTCTCCAAATTTCCCATATAGCTTTTTCCAATGATTTATCTGATAATCCCATGATCTGTTGGTTTGATAAGGCACTTAAGAGGACTTCTCTAGCTCTGCAGCCATTTTCAATGTTCTTTTCCAAGTTTGTCAGTGCAGGATTTCTAGATGTCGGATCATGAGGAGTGTAACCTTTCCAAGTAATTTCCCAAATTACCTTTCCAATGCATCTTAAATAAGATTCCATCTAAATCTTACATACTCCATAGTTTGCTCCATCAAGCCTAGGGCTATCCTTCTAGAAAATATCAGATGAACTACTAGCTGCCATAGGATCTTCCTCAAGTGATTAAGCTTCTACAAAAAGAGGACTAGGCTCTGATACCAATTGTTAGAATAATTGATGGACAACTGAGGGGGGGGGTGAATCAGTTGTCAACAGATTATATGAAATTAAAGCACTTAAAACCTTTTACTGAAATAGTAGAAAATAGATACCAGAATAGCTGATAAAGCATTAAAACATAATTATAAACCAGAGAATCAATACCATGCATCCATACCACATAAGACCATGATTTTTACATGGAAAACTCGGTAAAGGGAAAAACCACGGTGGGAAACCCTACCCATAATCAAATGATACTTCTACAGAAAGTATATGATTACAATAGGAACCTACACATGCAAGTTGGCACACTGCCTAGATCACACTACTCATCACAATGGAGTCTCACTGACTACAAAAGAGGTTAACCACCTCAAAATATTCAGAAAACAATCTGGAAAGAAGAACTGCCTATGATAGCATCAAACATGTCAGCTTACAGTTTTGGTTAAGCTTAATACTAGATGTCTAAAACCTCTTGTATAAACCCAACTCGATCACCTATGATCGATCAAATCCTCTGCTCATATGATTATTACATTATTCGCTCCTTGCATATGATCTACAATGAGATCTTACATATATTTATACAAAACCAGGACCTGAACAATTAGGTCGGCCACACAAATGATAATTCAATAAATCCATTACATGATCCCAAAATAAAATTATAAGACAAGTTGGCCTGGGGCCAAACAAATATCGTCCAACCAATAAAATGTCCTGGAAGCGAATCAAAAGGATCCACCAGCATGTTTCATGTAACTGGTCCATAACCTAGATAACACTAGACCTAAATTAGGTCCACACACACCAAGGCAATGACTCGAATCAGTCGAGGCATGAACATAATCACCATCACCATCCTGAATCCCTTCTTGAAGCCACACCAACACCAATACTTATGCATAATATCAAAGATCTTCAATAAAGCTCTATCGGTGAAAACCTTTTCGGATCAAGAAAGTAGGCTTACTAGAACATAAGATAGTATCTGATCATCAAGTCAATACCGACTGACTAAAACACACTTCAAAAGCATATGAACCATCCATACAAACTTATTCCATCATCCAGATCGTACCGGTAACAATCAACTGATAATCTTCCCAATCCAATCCTTCTACTAGAAGTGAGTAAATAGTCATAATAGCTAGTGTTGACATCAATGAAAAAACATCAATGCAACACATAATAAATTCCTTCATATTGCCAAAAGTCCCTACCTCTTAGGGTGGCCCTATGTTGGGTCTGCCCAGTCCCCTATACACAATCCAACTTTGGAGTTTGCAGTTTTTCTTTGTTGACCTTCGGTAATTGAAAATTGATCCTTGAGGCATGTACAAAAGGAGATTCAATTCCCTCATTTGACACAATAATAATATATGAGGAGGAGATGCAAGAGTTTAAGAGGAGGTCTTCATTATCATCATCAAGCATTCAAGCATTCAAGTCTTCTTCATTCATCCATTGGAGCAACATTAAAACATTCATTTGCAAGAATGTATGTGTATTAGGATTTTGTCATGCCATTTCATGCAACACTTGTGATTACATTCAAGAAGCAAAGCAATCATCATCAACAAATTGCAGATCTACAAGGTATACCTTTCCATAATTTACTTTCAAGGATTTGCAATTACTTTCTTTCAAAGTTGATTCCTCAACCAGGGTTTGGCTAAGGCAAACCCCTATCCACAACCCTTTTCCCCTTCTTTTATGTGTGTAGGTTGCAGGTGTGCAATTGTCTTTTTAGGTTTGGACTCTATTTATAGAGGCAAAAAAACCCTTTTCATTTTGCGGATTTTTCATAGGACCATTTACACTTTCGCCATGGTCCCAACAACTTTTCTCCAAATTTGCAGGGTAGATCCATAGATCAGTCTAATTATCTTAGATCTGAAGTTACAGTGTGAGCCTGAACTGGTAGCTCCTTATTTCACTCATTTTCTCTCTCCTTTCCTCATAAGTCAACAAGTCAACTTTCTCATTTAAAAAAGAGGGCAAATCATACTTCAACCCTTGCAATCCACTTGGAATTCATATTATTGTCTCTTTTAGATTTGGATCTAGTAGATTCAAGCCCCTCTTTTGAATGTAAAGTTCTCCGAAGTGAAAAACCATCCTAGTGACTTCCTTTCTCTCCTAAGTGGGGAGTCACTATGGTTCAATTTTTCCACTTTACATTTTGGTGAACCCGACGTCTTACACATTTATTCTAATTTCTAATTATTAGATCTGATTAATTGCAATTTCAATTTCAAATTTTTATTTCCAAGTTTGATCTATTTGCAAATTTTAGAGGTTAATTACATAAAAACCCTAATTTTTCATTTTGAGGGAATTAAGCTTGTGAAGTGTAAAATTTTAAGTGCTTGTTTCAGATCTGATTTCTATTTTGAAATTGCAATTCAAATCTGTTTCTTTATTCTGAAAATTCAGTGGCAAAATCATAAAAACCTTAATTTTTAAGATCCTTTCATTTTCGACCTTTGACTGCAAATTTGACCGATCTAGGCATCTCCAAATCAGCTATTTTTTTGGATTCCTCAATAATATCATAATATTTATCATCCTTGAAAATTTCAAAAAAAGTTGGTCGGACCGTGTGCACTTTCACCACAGTTCTCGGCTTTTTCCTGAAATTTCAGTAGAGGGAATTGACTATGTTCTTTTGCTTAAATCTAGAAAATTGGCATACTTTATCAATTTTGACACCTTCTAAGGTCAGAGACAAATTCAAATTTCATCAAATTCAAATTTTGAATTAATTTTCATAAAAAAGGTCCTAATTTTAGATCTTCTTTTCTAGCAAATTAAAGTTTTAATTAAGAGACTTTCAATGGCAATTAGTAAATTGGATTTTCTTGCTCTTTC
The DNA here is from genome assembly GCF_030272615.1 of Cryptomeria japonica. NCBI lineage: Eukaryota > Viridiplantae > Streptophyta > Pinopsida > Cupressales > Cupressaceae > Cryptomeria > Cryptomeria japonica. Next base: position 3,610,334 of record NC_081413.1, read on the forward strand.
ACATATGATTATATTGATTTTCACATATATTTACTACAATCATGTGTTGGATAAGAGTTTCTTTTCTTTCATGTTGCTTCTCTTTATTCATAGCAATTGGTCATATTGTGTTGTTAGGATATCAAAATTATTCCCTTTTCAATTAAATCTCAAAGCTTGCATCTATCATTTTTGTTGCATTATGGTGATGTTGTTCACAAAATGCATTTTTTATGTTAATCACCTTAAAGTTGTTGTAGATCCCAAATATCAAGATCCTAACCTTTGTACCTCTCCTAGGGTATCTTGTGTAGATGAAATGAGACCTAACACTTTAACCAATGATCTCTCTAAAAGAGAGCAAGCATTGGAAAGTGACATGGACACATCTTCTCCTCATACCCTTGAGCAAGGGGCACAAAATCAAAACATCAACATTCTTACATCTTTAGATCCTCCTTATTCTCCTAAGACTTATCTTCAACATCAAAGTACATGTAGGGAAGATGATGTCATGCATTTTATTCATGACCTTTACCCTCACATGGAGATAACTAAAAATGAGCTTTTAGATGATGAGGATGTTCCTTCCCAATCTCCCAAAAAGGATAAGCTTGATAAAGGAAAAGAGATTGTCACCTCACATGATAATTCTTCATCGTCTACAAATCCTTTTCTTCCTCCTTATACATCAGATTTCAAAGAAATTCATGATCTTGTTCCTTCCTCTAGTCAATTACAACATTTTTATAGTCGTGGCTTTTATATAATGACAAAACAAGGTTTTAAAGGACAAAGAATTGGGAAATTTGAGCATGGAATTCAAGTCCCTATCAATCCTCCTACACAAACTACTACAAGAGGCCTAGGAAATGGCACTCCTCTTTCTTTGGATGAATTCCTTAGGCTCCAAAACTTTAAAGACCACCTTTAAAAACAACAAATCAAAAGAGCCTGTAAGAATGCTTCTTCTTCAAAATGTCCTTTTTGTTCATTTCACCAAACCCATGACTATAATGCTGATGATTGCCTTGATTTTCAAAAGTCTATTCAAGATGGCATTGATAGTAGCAAAATTAGAATTGTGGATAATGAACCTTCCTCTTCTAACAAACCCTCTCCTTCATGTCAAGATGATATTTACCATCCTAAAAGATTAGCTGCAAGAATTTATTGGAGATTGAAATATGATAAGAACATTTATTTTCCTCCTCAAAATAAAAACAAAAATCTTAAGCAAGTGAAAGGTATTGAATACTGCATTTTCCATGATTCATATTCACATTCTCTTGGAAAATGTTATGCATTTAATAAATTTGTTCAAATGCAATATGATCTTGCACAAATTTGTCTCACAACATATCTAGTTGTATTTTTTAGTAAAAGCATAGTGCCTTAGCACTTGTTTTCCCTTCATGTTGCTCTTCACCCTATGACATAACTAGCCAACTTAATTGTGGGCTCTTTATCATTTGTGGTGGTATTGTTTTGATTTTACATACTTGGGGCAGAAACATGAAGTCCACTTTTTTTATTCTTTCTATGCATTTATCTTTATCTTTGTGTATTATTCATTATTAGGTCTCCTTTCTTGCATTGGGTTATTCTTATGTGAGCATGTAAGTGTTCTTTGGTTTTCCACTATGCTTGGAGAGGAGTTTCTTTAATAAGTAATGCACCTCTTCTCTTTCTTTCATTCTCTATAAAATGGTATCTCTTCTATGGTTGCGATTGTTCTCAAACATGATATGTCTCCTTGCATGGATTGATCTCTTGAGAAGTACATATTCCTTCCTTTGGAGAATTTGTTCCACTAGGAAGGCATATCACTTGAAAATAAACACCATTGGAAGATGTGTACTCCTTTTCCCTTCTTACATTGGGGGAAAGGATTTTCACTCCTATTCCTTTCTCTCTATCTCATTTCCTTTAGGGGCTGCATTTTTCATATATGATTATCATTTATATATGCTTAATCCCCCTTGGGGAACATGTGACTCTTTCTTTCTTCTTTTTGAAAATTACAACTTCTTGAGACATGTATTTTACATATATGAATATATTTTCTTGTAAGAACATCATGCATGTTTAATATATCTCTAGAAGATTGTCTACGTTCTTCTCATTGTCCCTATGCTTGGGGGGAAATGATTTCTCTCTCTCTCTCTCTCTTCCCATAAGGATCCAATTTTCCCTATTTTGTGGATGGTGTGAGTTTTATTACTTGGTGTCATTCCTTGTGTGAAATTGTTGGTGCCTTGCTCAAGGGTTCTCTTTCACACAAGAGGTGTAAGTCCTTTTTTACAACCTCTGTCCCACTTGGTAATTTACATCTATGATAAATTCACCCATCCCTCTTGGGAGATAAAAGTGCATCATCTTTCATAAAGAGTTCCTTTCACCTAGGGATAGGAGGAAGGATTGCATTCTTGTTAGCTCCTTTTCTTTGTTCTATAAGATGTTATATTTCTCTAAGACAACTCTTCTTGGAGGAAGATGTCTTTTTGAACAAATATGTCTTCTCTTTCAATGATCTCCTTTTCACTTACAACAAGATATCTCTTTTCAACTATCTTATCCTTGCTTGAAGACTATCCCCTCGCTCGCTTGGATTTATGACATTTTTGCATGGCCGATATCTTCTTTGTGTTGAAGTTAGGTATCCATGTTCTACATTCCTTGAGATATCAACATCAACCTATATTAACATCTTAAGGGGGGCACCCACACTGCTCCTTTGTGCTATACTTTTATTGTGCATTGTACAGTGGGAAATTCTTGGAACTAGACGGCGGCCTCTTAGAGAAAGATGTCATCACTTTTCCTATATAGTGGGACATTATTGGAACAAGAGGGCGGCCTCTTAGAGAAAGATGTCGTCACTTTTCTTGTATAGTGGGTCATTCTCAGAACCAGAGCACAAACTCTTAGAGAGAGATGACACTTCTTTTCTCTTGTACTGTGGGTCATTCTCAGAACTAGGGCATGGACCCTTAAAGAAAGATGATGTCACTTTTCTCTTATGTGGGGTGATTATTCTCGGAACCAGAGCACAGACTCTTAGAGCAAGATGTCGCACCTTTCTTGACACTTGTACCATACATTCTATATAGGTTGTAGCATACTAGAGCATAGACTCCTATGAGTTGCTTTGAACCTCACTTGCACACATGCACATGAGGTTGGGTGGAACTAACGGTGTTCTCACTCTCCTCCCTTACATGGATCACCTAGATAGACTCTAGGGGCGATATTTTCCATGTCCTTTTCCACATGGATCACTGAGACAAACTCTGGGGGCTATATTTCCATGTCCTTCTCTCCATGGATCACCTAGTTTTAGGGGCGAGATGTCCATGGTTCCTTTCTTCTTCGTCTTTCTTCTCATGGATCACCAAAGTGTGTATTCATATCCTCTCTCTCCTTCCTCTCATGAACCCATAGTTTTACTGTTGATGGTTCATGGATGATGTCAGCTTTGCTCTTTTATATGATCACTTGTGTTTTGGCTAGTTGGTGTGTGGTCTTTTTTTTTTTTGTCTTGTCATGTGTCTTTTGCGTCTGGTTTTTGTTTGCCTTGTTCTTTTTGGTTTTGCGTGCTCTTGCATATGTTGGCGTGAGCTGAGACCCTAAGATTGGGGGATTTTTTGCTCCTCAAGATTAGTCATGTCTTATACTCCTTGTGGTATTGCTCTGTATCCCTCATCTTTATCTCTTTCTTTCTTCTACTTTACCGGTAGTATTGGCATAAGCCATACTCTCACTAAAATGGGGGCTAAATGTAGTGTCATAAAATTGTAACCCTGGCAATTTTAACCACATTTGAAGTTCTCACCTTGGTGAGGACATCTTATTTCTTAACCGAGACCCCTTTTCCTACACTTTCATCCTTGAACCCTCCTTGTCTAGGCTCTAGACCCTGTCTGGGCCCTAAAATAGGGTAGGATAGGGGTGTGGCACCCTTGTCCCCACCTCTTAGGGTGGCCCTATGTTGGGTCTCCCCGGTCCCCTATGCACAATCCAACTTCAGGGTTTACAGTTTTTCTTTGTCGGCCTTCAATGATTGAAAATTGATCCTTGAGGCATGTACAAAAGGAGATTTAATTCCCTCATTTGACACATTAAGAATATATGAGGAGGAGATGCAAGAGTTTAGGAGGAGGTCTTCATTATCATCATCAAGCATTCAAGCATTCAAGCATTCAAGTATTCTTCATTCATCCATTAGAGAAACATTACAATATTCATTTGCAAGCATGTATGTGTGTTAGGTTTTTGTCATGCCATTTCATGCAACACTTGTGATTACATTCAAGAAGAAAAGAAATCATCATCAACAAATTGTAGATCTACAAGGTATACCTTTCCATGATTTACTTTCAAGCATTTCCAATTAATTTCTTTCAAGGTTGATTCCTCAACTCGGGTTTGATTGAGGCAAACCCCTATCCACAACTCTTTTTCCCTTCTTCTTTGTGTGTAGGTTGCATGTGCGCAGCTGTATTTTCAAATTTGGACTCTATTTACAAAGGAGGAAAAACCCCTTTTGTTTCGCAGATTTTTTCGTAGGACCATGTACACTTTCACCATGGTCCCAACAACTTTTCTCCAAATTTGTAGGGCAGATCTATAGATCAATCTAATTATCTCAGATCCGAAGTTACAGTGCAACCCTGAACTAGTAGCTCCTTATTTCACTCATTTTCTCTCTCCTTTCCTCATAAGTCAACAAGTCAACTTTCTCATTTACAAAAGAGGGCAAATCATACTTCAACTCTTGCAATCCACTTGGAATTCATATTCTTGTCTCTTTTAGTTTTGAATCTAGTGGATTCAAGCCCCTCTTTTGCATGTAAATTTCTCCCAAGTGAAAAACCATCCAAGTGACTTCCTTTCTCTCTCCTAGGTGGGGAGTCACTAGGGTTCAATTTTTCCTCTTTGCAGTTATATTTTTGAGTTATGTGATATTTTTCTAACATAAGGGAAGCATGGTGTGCAAGTTGACTAGGTTCAATGAACCTAGGGAATTGTTCCAAGGTTCTTAACCAACTTAACAATGTTTTTATAAGGAGATTAAACTTATATGATTTATAGTGATCTAGAATGATAATTTGATTGTGCGATGGAAGAAGGAGTTATCTTTAGATGTTTAGTCGGTGTAAGAAGCATAACTAAGGCAGATCTAATCAGGCACAGAGGTACTAACAACAAATCAATCAAACTTGTTGTTCCCTAAGAGATGCAGCAAGAAAATCCACTCACAAGGTCACTCTTAATAGGGTGTGGTAGGATCCTAACAGGTTCAAAGGTTAAAATGCTCTAACTAGGTGACACATTAGCTTGTGTTTGAAAATCCTTTATCAAGGTAGCTCCTCATAGGGCTGGTCCTAATAGGCTTTATTGTAATAGCTCTTAACCAGGATAAGACACTCTTAACTGGGTGTGCCCCTAACAGGGTATTGTATGTTAGGACTTGGAGGCAACTGAGAGGGGGGGGGGGTGAATCAGTTGTCTATTAATTGCAACCCAAATATAACTTAACAAAACTTAATGCATAATACCGGTAAACCAAACTTTATGTCGGTTGATAGTTTAACAGTTAATTGCAATACCGGTAAAGTTTAATGCATGAAACAAAAAGACAAATAACAACCACAACACATAACACAAAGATTTGTACGTGGAAACCTTGTAAGGGGAAAACCCATGATGGGAAACCTTACCCACAATCAAATGATACTACTACAGATAGTATGTGTGTACAATTTGGGGTCTACACATGCAGAAAGGCCAACTGCCTAGAGCTCACTGCTCAATCACAAAATAGGAGTCAAACTGACTACAATTGGATGGTTAAATCCAATGATAATGTACTGCTCAGAATAGCATCTTCATATGCTAGATTCAGTATCGGTTAAGCTCAGATTTCCTTCTCCATAGCCTTCCTTGAATCTTCAAATGATGTCTGCATGTATAGCTCCACTTATATTCACATATACCTTATTACAATCCTCTTACCACATGTTCTTCCTAATCTCATAAATGAGATCTTACATATATACCAAAACCTAAGACCAAATGTGTAGGTCGGCTTACAAAGAATATTGCAATTAAATCAATTACAAATGAATCAATATGTGATGCATCATGTTGGCTTAATGCATTTATAATAATAATAAATCATCTCCATAACGTGTTGTGTTGATCTAGAATAGATAACGCTTGTCGGTCCATAACCTAGACCTATTTACCGATAACAACAAATATGCAAACCCGATTAGATCAATGACCAAGTCACCAAAACAAAGTGTCCAAACAATTTCTTTGACATAACCAAGTAATCTCTAGATGATAACAGATCATCCTCAGTGTGGGTGAACAATATAACCTGTAGGTGAACCAGATACCGGTGACTGTGCATAAGTCACTGAACATGTCGGTGAACATAACCAAAGATCTCCAAGTGCTGATAGGTGTTGATAAGTGTTGACATCAATGATAAAACTAGTGCAACACATCCAAAATACCAACAATCTCCCCCTTTGGCATTGATGGCAACACAAGATGGAAAAACCATCTAAGTGCCAAAGCAGAAATGCCAAAAACCAAAAACCAACAATCTCCAAAAGAGATCATTAACTAGAAATCAAAATATAGATACAGAGAGTAACAATCTCTCCCAAATGAATAATCTCTCCCCAAAAGTTAATGGTTTTTTTTCATATTGGACATCAAATGCCAAAGGAATACAAAAACCAGATACAAACAATTCATAGAAATTATTACAAAATACCAACTTATCCAATTTATCCAATTTATCCAACTACTCCCCCTGAGAAGTAGCTATCCTCATCAAAGCCAGAAAAAAAGATTTCTCAGTTAATTCTATTGGTTTGATGCAAAGCATCAACTATCTAAGTCTCTACTGGTGAAGGTATAACTCCAAGCTACTCTCTAAGATATTCAAAAGTTTCCTTAGGCAAAGCCTTAGTAAAAATATCTGCAATCTGCTCTTTAGTGTTCACATAAACCAATTTCACTTCTTTTGCTTCAACATTCCCTTTTAGAAAATTGAATTTGATAGAAACATGTTTAGTTTTAGAGTGAAATACTGGATTCTTTGATATATCAATTGCTGCCATATTATCACAATAAATTATTATAGGTTCTTTGCATTTTACCTTTATGTCCTTCAACATTTTCTTAATCCATAATACCTATGTACAATTAGTTGTTGCTGCAACATATTCTGATTCTGTTGTTGATAAAGATGTACAACTCTATTTCTTTCTCAACCATGAAATTAGTTTGCTACCAAGAAAAAATGCTCCGTCGGTGGTGCTCTTTCTGTCATCTACATCTCCTGCCTAATTTGCATCAGTGTATGCACATAAATAATATTTTCATCTTTAGGATACCATAAACCAATATTTTTTGTACCTTGTAGACACCGGAAAATCCTTTTCACTATTGATTCATGATTTTCTTGAGGATTACTGTGAAATATTGAAACAATACATACTACATTTATAATATCAGGTCTTGTTTGTGTCAAATACAGTAAACCTCCAATCATAGATTTGTACCTTGTTGGATTAACAGGTGCTGGTTCATCTTTCAAATATAGTTTATCAGTTCTAGTCATAGGTGTACTTACCGGTTTAGAGTTTTCCATGCCAAATTTCTCAACTAATTCCTTCAAGTACTTTGATTGATTTATGAATATACCTTTATCAGTCTATGAAATTTGCATTCCCAAAAATTATTTTATCTCCCCAATCATAGACATTTCAAATTCTTCTTGCATCTTATTAGAAAAGTCTTTACACAATCCATCTTCTCCTCCAAAAATGATATCATCAACAAAAAATTCTATAATGAAGATGTCATCATTAGTCACTTTGTAATATAAGTTGTTGTCAGCATTACCTTTAGTGTAACCAAGCTTCAAAAGATATTTTTCCAATCTAGCATACCAAGCTTTAGGAGCTTGCTTTAATCCATATAAAGCTTTCCTTAACCTGCAAACCATATCTTTGTCATCTGTCAAAGAAAATCCATCAAGTTGTTCAATGTAAACTTCCTCTTCAAGATCACCATTTAGAAATGCACATTTAACATCCATTTGATATACTTTATAGTTCTTGTGTGCTGCAAAAGCTAAGAATAATCTAACTGCCTCAATTCTAGCTACCAGTGCAAAGGTTTCATTGTAATCAATTCCTTCCTTTTGAGAATATCCCTTACACACTAATCTTGCTTTGTTTCTGATTACCTTACCATCTTCATTAAGTTTATTTCTGAATACCCATTTAGTTCCAATTACATTTTTGTTTTTAGGTCGCGGAACCAATGTCCATGTGTTATTCTTTTCAATTTGTTCCAATTCATCTTCCATAGCCTTAATCCAATTTTTATCTATATGCCTTTCTCTTAGATGAATAACCAAGAAATATTCCTTCATCACTTCTAGGATCAAATTTTCCAATATACTCATCTCTCCTAACATAACATTTTCTTCCAAATATTCTAAAATATTTAAAAGTAGGAGTATTACCAAACCATAGTTCATGAGGGGTCTTACCAATTTCACCTTTGATGTGAACTCTGTTGAATGTATAAATAGTTGTATTGACTGCTTCTCTCCAATATACATGAGGTAGATTTGCTTTTGATATCATACTTCTACCTACATCCAGAATAGTTATGTTCTTTCTTTCCACAACTCCATTCTGCTGGGGTGTCTGAGGTGCTGATAAGTGTCTTCTGATTCCATTAACTTCACAGAATGTATTAAATTCCTTAGTTGTGAATTCATCTCCTTGATCTAATCTTAAACATTTGATTTTCTTACTAGTTTCATTTTCTACCATCACTTTGAATAATTTGAATTTCCCAAAAGCTTCTGATTTCTCCCTGAGAAAGGTAACCCAACACATTCTACAATAATCATCAATGATTAGCATTAAATTGTTTTTAACCTACAATACTTATCACTATATTAATTATATTTAATCTTTGATCATTTTTCATACAGGTAATAGCGATAGCTACTCCATCTATGGTGAGCCCTCCTTGGTCTACTGGAGAAGAATCTCAGGCTCGGGTACACTTTTGTTCTCTATATTATATATTTTTAGTGTTTTTTTATGTATATATGTTATTACATTGTATTAATTGTACATTTAATCTACAGTAGCCCCCTTTTTGGTTTGGTCATAACTTGGAGCCTTTGAAGTCTGTGTTCAAGAAAATTCCTAAGAGTAACAAGGAGAAGAGAGTGAAGACATTAGATCCAAGATCAACCGATGAGGTAATCTACATTTCAATTGCAAAGAAATTATAGTTAAATGCATAGTTATGTTGATAATTGTGAAATATTTTCTACAAAAGGATTCTAACTTGGCTTTTGAATTGTGGTTTTGCAGCCATCTATAGAGCCGTGTACTGTATCGAAGAGGCTCAATTTTGATGATCCACCACAAGTATAGGATCATATAGTGTTAGTTGTGCTCATTGAATGAGTAATACATGTAGATATATTCTATAATTTTATTGTATATCGATTTGGACATGGCATATGCCACATTTTTGTAATACTTGTATTGACTTGGCATACATATCTTTTTTATATATATAAATATTGAATATTTGATCCAATAAATGTGTATTTGTTGTATTTGGTGGCTGCCCTTTTATAGAGTTAAATGATTATTTGCCTATGTAATCAACAATATGAATATAAACAACAAAATTCTATGATATAAAACATTGCAATCGTGGAATATGATTTGATGAACTTTCTAAAATGTTGAATTAGCCCTACAAAAACCCTTGTATTGAGTTCATTATTGTGTATTCATTGTATTTGGTAGCTGCCCTTTTATAAATTTAAATGAATATTTGCCTATGTAATCAACAATATGAATATAAACAACAGAAATCTATGATATAAAACATTGCAATCATGGAATATGATTTGATAAAAATTTTAAAATGTTGAATTAACCCTACAAAACTCTTTGTTTCAATGAAAATGAAATTCAACGATAATGCTCAAATTTGATCCATGGTAATGATCAGTGGATGCTTTTGATTCCTTTTATTTATATTTGTCAATGTGTGTGGTGCAAGAGCACCCTCATTCTCACAATGGTCAGATTTTGGTTCTCATCTATTTTACCATTGTTTTATCTAAACAAGGTAATTTGGGACCATTAATGATCATTTGAAGCCATTTGTGAAAGTTCGGGGTCATTTGGATAAAAGATGTAAAAGTTGCTCAATTGTTGTCAAAGTTGCTTAGTTGTTGTCAAAGTTGCTCAGTTGTTGTCAAATTTATCAAATTTTGGGCTCATTTGGATAAAATATGTAAAATTTGATCAGTTGTTGTCAAAGTTGCTCACTTGTTGTCAAACTTCTCAAAGTTGTCAAAGTTGCAAGATAGGCTAGAATTGATTTCATTCATCATGTGCACAAACCAACATCACGAGTAGATCTAGGTGGGAAGGTTTATGCTAGGAATTCTCTTATCATGCCTCCTCAAGTGCTAAAATGTTGAAAGCCATACCCTACTAGCACGATCTCTCAAGTGCCCTGAGTCCAAAAAATTGTTAAACTTTGATGAACTATTTCTCCCAATCCAAGCTAGCTATTGTAGACACCTAAAATTTTCCAGTCTAATTAAATAAATATTTTATTTATTTAATTACTTTAGCCTAATTCTTCTATTAATTAAATAAATCTTTATTTATTTAATTAATTCATTAGCCTTTTCTACCCATGATACATGTCATTCATCTCTTAATTCCTACACTACCTACCCCTTTCATTATTTTATTATTTTCTCTACCTACCCTCTAATCATAGTCGACCTCTTTTACACCTCTCAATCTTATCCCTCCATTTCTTATGGTGTCTTCTATATAAGGATATGCTTCCTTCATTATCAAACCCCCGATGATTATTCGACTACACTACGCCCTTGCACTTGCAAATGCAATCCTATTTGCAACCACATTTCCATTCTTTGTTGAGCTCTTGTGCACATATAAAATCTGAGAGCAAATATATCAAGCAAGATCAATGGAGATAGGAAGAATGGAGATTCAAACCCTATTGAACATGTGATGGTATAATCTTTGTGATTTCATTTGAATTGCATTGTCTTAGGTAATCTTCATATGTTATGGTGGATCTTTGTTGTTGTTAGGCTAGGGTTTTGTGGTTGAATTCATTTAGTCTTTCAATGTTGTTGTTATCCATTTTCACTGTATACATTTTGGCACGCCTAGTGGGACTCTTGTCCCTTTTGCATTTAACATCTATGGTTGTAGATTTTCTTTAGAAGTTGCAGATCTAACATTTCCGACAACATTTTGATATTTTTGCATCTGCGAACTTTCGGGTCGCGTTTTTGGTTTTCTGCTGCATCTGTGACATCTGGAACTGCGTCTGCGCCCATGATAAGATTTTATTTTATTTTTTTCTTAGATCTTAGGAAACGCGTATGTGTTCCCTAGGCGCATATGTGAGGTCTTCAGTCGCGTTTGTGTTCGGGAACCGCATCTGCATTATGGAGGCGTGTTCATGCAGAATCTAGGCACATCTACGCGTTCTTGCAGCGTCTGTGTCTTGGGTAACTACGTATGTGTTCGATTGTGGCATTTTTTGGTCTCTTTGATTTGGTTTTTGATCATTTAAGTTTCAGATTTGGTTTATTTTGAGCTAACATCTTTAGATCTAGCTAACAAAATTGGTGCAACTTGTCTTGAAAGCAAAAATTGTTTTGTCAAAGGCCCGTATTTCACAAAGTCTTTTGGATCTAAAATTTACCTAAATTGTGTGCCTGCAGGAAGGGGTAATCATTTGAAACAATCCAAACTACTAACAGATCTTTTTTGCAAGACCTTGGCAAGGGTTTTTGATCTTTATTGTGTGCCTTGTTTTCATAGACTAGCAAACACTTCAATTGGTGCACTAAAATTGAGCCATTGTCTTTTGTGTATTGAGTAATAGGCTCTTTTTGTTTCATCTCTAGAGGGCCTATCTCCCCGTGTGGTCATGAGGACTACTAGTGAGGAGAGAATGACCCAAGTGGTAGCAAAAGAAAATCCATCTTCTTCCAAACCACTATAAATAATTGTATTCATGGTGAAAACTATGAATAACGTGTGCTGATTAGTTCATACCGACACTATGTCTCCCCATAAACACGTTTGATCAAATTTATTTGATCATTTGTAGGGCATAACCCCTATCAACTGGGAACCTTCTATATTTACAGAGCTGAAAGTGCCGCATGTATGGCCACACGAGTGGATGCCCTTACTAGCACCTTTTTGTTTTAGAAGCCAAAATCCTTCTAGTTGTTGAGGCAGGAGGTCGGACCTCTGGTAGCGGCCCACACACATATGGTTCTTAGTAGAGATACAAAGTTTGCCACGGGGAGTTTTCGTGGGGACTGATGCTTGGCTGCCCCAAGAAGTGAGTGCCGAGGGTGGAGCTAGTGGGGTCAAGCTTCTAAGTATCTGCTCTAAATAGCATAGCCTCGAGGGAAACTCCATGTGGGATCAACAACTATTGTCATGGCTAGCCATAAGAATTGTGCTTGACTTATTTTGAACAATCAAACAATCAAGACCCAAACAACAAAACATTGTGTATTTTGTGTCTTCAAGTGTATGCAAAACAATTTTACATCAAACAACACACTTTTCTTGGAGTCATTTTGAGTCTAAACACTTGCAAACATTGAGTCTTCATCAACACTATGTCCTTTTGTCACAAAAAATAGTCAAACATTCAGATTTGGTCACAACAGCAACCTGACAGATTGGAAAAATTGCACAAAGTTTACAAATACGTCTGTGAAGGGAAAAAATGCATCTGTGTCTTTTGAACAACTTTTCACTTTCAACATCTCATAATCACGTCTATGTCTAGCAGAAAGGCATCTATGTCATACAACTGCATCTGTGAAGTATACAGGCACGTCTGTGTTTAGGATTGAAAACTTTCATAATTCAGCAAACAAGAACAGTTAGTTTCAAACTTATTGAGCTTCCTAGGTTATCTCCCTGGATTTTTATCTAGCATTCAACCAGTCTTTGGAGTCTCACAAAGTCCATCGTTGCTTTACATCTTTCATTACATCCACATTTGTCTAAAATTGAGTCAAAAGGTCACTTGCTTGTCCTCATCATACTTTGTCAACACACTACATACAACAACATTCTGCTAAGTGGTCCCTCATCAAGGTCTATCACCTTTGGGTCTCATTTGGTCTTACTTAGAGTCAAGATCAACTTACCTCATCAAGAGAAACTATCATCTCTTTGGAAGTCACACCTAGTCTACTACATACATACTTGGTCTTACACTTTGGACATTGCAAGTACACTTCAGATTCATTTACATTCCATCCAACTCTTGGTCTTCCATACTCTTTTCCATTTTCATCTAGTCTCACACATCTTTGTCAATACCTAGTTCATAGTTGAAACCCATTCCCAAAAATCTAGGAGAGAAACTAAAGAGGCTCAAGAGTCTGCAAACACGAGTGTCTATGAGTATGACAATGACATCTTTTTCAATTCTGATCATAACACATTACCTGACATGGATGCCTATAGAAACATTCCAAATGTTGAGAACATGGACACTACAAACAATAATGATACACACAATGATGATATGGACAATTTTTCTATACATTTAGCAAATGTGGAAGAATCCATTATGGATCCCCATTTCAATCGATTGGTTGAGGAAATAATGAGGAGAGATAGACAATACTTCTTACAAATGATGGCACAAAGTGGAGCCAAGATCCCTCATGATTTTGACATGTCTCAAATAATGGAAAATTGACCTTTGCAACAAACTCACTCCAACATGGATCAAAGGAGGCCTAATAGTGGAGGCAATAGAGGACCACATCTTGTTCCTAAATCACCATCATCTTTGTTTCAAAAACCAGAGGTCCCATACACACATGGTCAAGCATATGATACTCACCTTCGCAGACCATTATGGAGGTCTTATGTAGAAAAGTACACTCAAGCACATGCTAATGCTAAAGACCTACCACCTAAGCAATTGGATATTCAAAGGCATGCTCAAAATTTGGACACAAGGAAACCCCGCATCAAATTTGGGGGCAACACACTAGAACAAACTCATGAAATGCCTATAGAGTATGGTATACATGGACAAAGCAGATATTTCATTCCTCACCATGACTCTATACCAAGTGGTCCTTATACACAACATCACTATTGACCTCCTCCATATGAACATGTGTATGATCAATATCATCCATATATGTAACATTCTCCTCCTCCAATTGGTGCCTCAAGCATGGAGTATGGTCCAAGAAGTCGATCTCCACCTACGAACAATTTGGAGCAACAAATCAGGGACTTACAAAAGAAAATGGAGGACATAAATACACAATGAGAGAAATATGTCCTTATCCATTTGACAAAAGCATTCCAATGCCTCCATTTCCTACACACTTTGTGACACCTAAGTTTGACAAGTATAGAGGAAAAGGGGATCCTAAGGCACATATAAGACAATTTTTCACAGCTTGCATTGAGGTAGCAGTAGAAGAGACATATTTGATGAGATTATTTCCACAAAGCTTAGGTGATCAAGCTATGGAATGGTTCTCCCAACTTCCACCTGGTATTAAGTCATGGGGTGACTTAGCAGAGGCATTTATTCAACATTTCTCCTACAAGATAGAGACAGACCTATTAGTCACTACTTTGTGCAACACCAAGCAAAAAGATGGAGAGTCTTTTTCATCATTTTTACAAAGATGGAGGAATCTAGCTAGCAGATGCTCTTGTGAAATTCCACAAAAACAAATGGTAGAGATGTTCACCCAAAATGTTAACAAAGACATTGGCTATGATCTAAGGAAAGCTTGTTTGTCCATCTTCAAGGACATCATTGAAAAAGGCTTAGCAATAGAGAAGGTCCTAATTGAACAAGGAGTCATTAAGATATTCAAGGAAAACAAAGATAAATTTAAAGGAAAAGATAAGCCAAGATTTTGGAACAAAAACAAGAACACAGTCAATGATGCCAATACAGTACGACCCAAAATCATTTTTTCTGGATCAAGCTCTACAAACAATCAAGTGAATACTCAAACAACTTCAAAGTCACAAAGGAAGTACACCCCACAGGGAGAACCACTAGAGTCAATTTTCAAAAAGCTAGTGGCAAACAAAGTAATCACAGTTTTAGATTTTCCTCCAAATGAACCAAAGGTCAAACCAAATTGGTGGAATGATGATGAGTATTGCAAATTTCACAAGAGCAAGGGTCATAAAACTGGAAATTGTCATCGAGTGAAGAACATCATACAAGATCTCATTGATAGAGGTGACATTGAGATTGAAGGACACTCATCCAATCAAGAACATGATATGTTTAAGGAACCATTCCCAAAGCATGACAAGGGAAAAGCTAAAGCCATGAATGATTAGACCAACTATACTAGAGCATCTTATGACTATGATTCAACTGTCAATCACATTTTGAAGGAAAATTATGTCTCTACCATTATCATCAAGGACAAAATGCCTGAGACTTCTACCCAAAGACCCAAGATTGTCCTAAAAGGCATTGGATCTTCTTCTGAACCTACCTCTGAATGTAATATCACAACTCATCAAGGCAAATTCACTTTGCAATGTGCTCCAGCTAAAAACATAGCTTCCACATCAACCAAGCCTGAGTATGACCTTGTAGAATAGTTAGGGAAGACACCCGTGCTCATATCCATCCTTGAGCTCTTACGCATATCCCCCACACATAAAGCCATTCTTGACAAAATATTGAGAGACACTTCTATCCCTACCGATCTGAACATGGACCAGTTTCAAGCCATGGTGGGATACCTTTCTGTTCCACACTCCCTTACATTCACAGAAGTTGATGATGCCTTCGTAAGTCAGCCACATAATGCACCACTACACATTGAAGCCTTCATACACAAACACCGCATAAAATGAGTCTTGATAGATGGAGGAGCAAGTCTAAACATTTGTACATTGAGCACTATTAGACAATTGGGATATTCCAATAAAGTTGTGAATTCTACAAACAAAATTACCGTCAAGGCATATGATGACGAAGAGTGTTCATCCAAAGGCACAGTCACCTTACCTCTCAGAGTTGGGCTGGTTACAAAGGATGTGGTTTGTCAAGTCCTAGACCTGGAGTTCACATACAATATCTTACTAGGACATCCTTGGATTCATGAAATGAGGGCAGTCCCATCTACATATCACCAATGTATTAAGTTTCCCCATAATGGAGTTGAAATAACAGTTAATGGTGATCCTAATCCATTCATATATTGTAATAACTTGAGATCAAAAACTGAGACAATCATTCCAAGTAATTGCGAAGCTATTCTTTCTTCTACGTACATTGATCCTGAATCATTAAAACCTTCAACATCAAAACAAGGTGAACTTAAAGGGAAATTCTAGGACAAGGGCATGGGTGAATATACTTTGAATCAGACCATGTACTTACAACAAGTCATGAATTCACCAAAAGAATATGGACGACCACATCCTACCAAGCGGGTATCTATCATTACACTTAAATGGGATCCTACAATCTTCCAAAAATGGGGTGAAATGGAAGAAAAAGACTTATACAAAATGCTTTACAAAGACCCTGAAAATGATACACAAGATCACATCATCATACCATGTGAAAAATATGGCAAGGGGTTCAAGATCCTACAAAAATTTTGGTATGATGGCAAAAGCCCTCTTGGCTTAAGAAAGGAAGGCATCATTGAACCTTTATAACCTGAATTGACATTCAAAAAGGAATGCTCAAAAGGACTTGGTTTCATGACTTCAAAAACTCAAAAGATAGGAGAAGCATCACAGATCAAAGCTGCCATAATTCAACAAGAGAATCGCTATTCCACAAACTCCAATGAATGGGAATGGGGTTTAGACAAATCCGCTAGTGATTATGAGCTTGCTGAGACATTCAGAGAACTAGGTGAACCCACAGAAGAAGAGGAATTTTATAAAAAATTCAGAGTTGGTCAAGAAACAATCTTGGAGGATCCCATACAGTCCTTGCCTCTAGGTTCTAGGTCGAAATCACATAGAATGAGAACACCTGTCCCTGAATGCGCTACTAGTGGTGACAATTTGGATTCGTTCATGATCGAGACTGATGAGGAGAGTGCCAATGATGACCTCGATAACTACCTTGATATACCTGAATATAACTATATCTTCACTCTTAACCCCACCAACTTCAAAAACATCAAAGGCCTTCCCCTTGTTCACCACCAACTCATTGACTGGGACCATGAAGGACCTGCACAGTTTGACATATTGCAAAATGATGAAGCTTTTATTGACTATCTTGGCATACGAGATGATCTTCCCCCTGGGGACCATAAAGAGGGATACACTATAGAACTCAATAGCGTGGCATATTTCGGTGAGGGTGTCAGGCCTTCTAGTCGCAAAAATATAAAAATAAAAACAAACCAAGGGTCTTATGGTGAAAACCACACTGTGGCACTGTTTGACCCCAAAAAAGTAAAAAGAAGGATGTATCTGAGGGCAAAAACCTCTCTGAGGCACCTGAAGATGGAAGGCTCGACATTCTCCCAACATCATATGAGGAAAAATCATCTATGTTAGTAGAGGAGACCATCAAAACAAACATTGGTACAGAAGAAGTTCCACACAACATATTCCTAGCTCAATCATTGACGGAGATAGAAAGATCAAAGTTCATAAGTTTCTTCATAGAATGACAAATCAATTTTGCATGGTCATACACTGATATGCTTGGATTAGATCCCGATTTGGTAATGCATCATTTGATGGTTAAACCGGGGGCAAAACTAGTGAAGCAAAAATTAAGAAAGATGCATCCACAAGTGGCATTATTAGTCAAAATGGAACTAGGGAAATTATTGGATGTTGGATTCATATGTCCAATTGATTATCCCAAATGGATCTCCAACTTAGTGCCTGTCAGTAAACCAGATCGTAGCATTAGAATATGTACAAATTTCAAAGACATCAACAAAGCTTGTCCTAAGTATAATTTTCCATTACCAAATATTGACTTGATTGTTGATCTCACAGCTAGGCATGCGATGTTATCTTTGATGGATGGATTCTCTAGATATAATCAAATAAAAATTGCACCGAGGATCAGCACAAAACAACATTTACTTGTCCTTAGGGAACCTTCTGCCTAAATTTCATGCCCTTTGGGCTAAAAAATGTAGGCGCTACATATCAAAGAGCCATGACTACTATCTTTCATGATCTTATGCATGTTACTATAGAAGATTATGTTGATGACCTCTTGGGTAAATCAATAGACAGGGATACACATCTGGACATACTTTCAGTCATCTTTGATCGGTTGGAAAAATATAAAGTAAGATTAAACCCAAAGAAATGTGTCTTTGGAGTAACCTTCGAGAAGCTCCTAGGATTCATTGTCTCAAAGAGAGGAATCGAAGCCGATCCAACAAAAGTCAAGGCCATCCTAAAGATGCAACCACCAAGAAATATCAGTCAACTTTGATCTTTACAAGGGAGACTACAGTCCATATGAAGATTCATAGCGCAACTCGCAGATAAATGTAATCCTTTTCAGAACTTGCTACATAAAAACATCAAATTCAAATGGGATGATAATTGTCAACAAGCTTTCTAGGCACTCAAAAATTATCTTCTGAATCCACCAGTTTTGATGCCACCAATTCTAGATCAGCCTCTACTACTATACATATTAGCTACTTCAATAGCACTAGGGGTACTCTTAACACAACAGGTTGTTGAAGGCAAAGAAAAGGCAGTCTATTACATCAGTCACACATTAGTGGGATATGAGCTGAATTATACACCAATTGAGTGTGCATGTCTCACTGTGGTCTTTGCTTTGTAGAAATTACAACATTACATGCTAACTCATAAAACTAAGTTGGTTGCAAGGATCGATCCGTTGAAATACCTTCTCAATAAAGCAACACTTACTTGGCGACTAGCCAAATGGGTGATGCTCTTGAGTGAATTCGACATTGAGTATGTGGATAGAAAAGCAATAAAAGGATAAGCTATTGTAGATCAGTTAGCAGACGCTCCCATGAGAGATGATGTTCCTCTAACTTCAAAATTTCCAAATGAATCCATTTTAACAGTGTCGCATTCAAAGCCTTGGCAACTAGACTTTGATGGCTCATACACACAGCATGGGGCAGGAGCTCACATCCTCTTCATAACTCCTCAAGGGGATTCCATACCAAAATCACACCGCTTATCATTTCCTTGCACTAATAACATAGCGGAATATGAGGCATTAACAATAGGATTACAGATTGCAGTTCAATGGAAAATCCAGGAACTTCAGGTTTTTGGGGACTCTCAACTTGTAATTCGTCAAGAAATAGATAACTACCAAAGAAAGGATGAGAAATTAATGCCTTACAAAAGAATGGTGGATGACCTGAAAAATATTTCACAAAGATACACTTTGAGCAGATCACAAGAGAATAGAATTGAGCCGCAGATGCCATGGCTACAATTGCTTCATTAATCGATCTACCACCAAATGAGACCCGCTATGAGTTCTTGGTGGATAACCTTTTGGTTCCCTCATATGAAATCACTCCTACTGAGATGATATGTGATGTTGGTCCTGATTCCCAATTGTATGGTCCCATTTTCACATACCTTCATGACAATACCCTACCTCCTGACCTATCCAATAATCAACATCGCACTTTCATTCGCCAATATTCTTGATACATCATTTTAGCTGATATCCTATACCATCGAGGTCTAGATGGCACTCTTCTTAGATGTTTAGAAAGTGATGAATCTTAGATTGCATTACGTGAAGTACATGAAGGGATATGTGGTCCACATTTTGGTGGTCCTACCTTAGCCAAAAAACTCATCACAACTGGATACTACTGGCCTAATATGGAAAAAGACTCATATCAGTTTGTCAAGAAATGTAAGCAGTGTCAATTTCATGGAGACCTCATTCATGCGCCAACACAAGAACTTCAACCAATTGCGACTCCTTGGCCCTTTTGTTAGTGGGGACTCGATCTCATAGGTAAGATTCACCCTCCTTCTTCCAACAGACATAAATTCATTATCATTGCCATAGAGTATTTCAAAAAATGGATCAAAGCCATGCCTCTCACGCAAGTCACTGGAAAACAAATTGCTACATTCATTCTCAACTATATCATTTGTCGCTATGGCATTCCTATTTCCATCATCACCAACAACAGGCATCCCTTCAAAAATCAGGATGTTCGTGAACTCTGTGATTGCTTCCATATTATTCATTGTTTCTCCACACCATATTACCCCCAAGGTAATGGTCAAGTTGAGGTGTCTAATAAAACAATCCTCAAAATCTTAAAAAAGACAGTCAACGATGCTGGCCGTAATTGGCATATACAACTTAATCCCGCACTTTGGGCCTACCGCACAAGCGTCCGCACACCTACAGGAGCTACACCCTATTCACTTGTCTATGGTGCTAAAGCTATCTTGCCTATTGAGGTCGAGTTACCCTCTTTACGAGTCTCTTTGCAAAACACTATCAGTAATGAAGACTACAGGGTCTCTCACTTACAAGAACTTGAACTATTGGATGAACGAAGACAAACTGCTTTTAATCATCTCAAGGCTTATCAAAAATGAATGAGTCATAGCTACAATCATAAAGTCAAGCCTCACACATTTGAGGTAGGTGACTTAGTTCTCAGAGAAAATCCTAAGAATCAGCGGGATAGAGAGAAGAAGGGAAAGTTTGAACCAAACTGGCTTGGGCCTTACATCATTATAGCAGCATATGGATCTAGCGCATATCAACTCTCAACCATAGAGGGTGAACCTTTGGAGGATCCTATCAACAACATGCACCTTTGCAGGTTTTACACATAGCTCTTCAGAGTATCCTAATTCAAAAATACAAAAAAATCAAAACATTCAAAAATACAAAAAAAAAATAAAAAATAAAAATAAAAATAAAATCATAAAACATAAAAAATCGTTACTTGGTGAAAACCTGGCAAACAGGCACCTTGTGACACAAAAAAAAAAAAGTTGAAAAAATAAAAAAAGTAAAGAAAAACATTTCGTCCAGCAGTGAAAACCACTTCGATGGCACCCTGGGCAAGTACCATGGTGAAAACTGAGTCATCAGCGCCATGTGTAGAGACATTGCTCCTCCCTCCTTCAGGATTCCATTTCATCCTTCATTTTGCACACACTCACAACCTCTCCATTCATAATAAACTTACCCATTCCCATCATGGCTTGTCATTGATCTACCTAAGATTGGTTCGCCATTCATAACAATTCTTCCTTTTCATCCCTTTTCCATCCATAATGAATTAGCTCCTATCTGTGGCTAAGGCAAATCCTACGTCTACTGATGGGTGTGGAACTAAGAGCATTGCCTGTTCTGGGGAGTATAGTTTCTTCCAGCTTTCTTCCATCTATTCGTGCACAATCCACAATAAAGCAACATTTGCATTGCCAATCCACAATAAAGTTTCATCTTCTCTGCAATAAAGTATCAGTTGCATGGATTCAGTCAGTTTCAGATGAGACACAACAGCAACAATGGGATTCAACAAATCAAATCTTTCAATAGACTCAGACAACATTATGGTTCAGTGCTATCTATCCTTTTTGTGACAGTAAACATTGTGACCACAATCAAATAAGACTTATACAAGTGACAAGAGACACTAAACTTAAGGACTACAGTGAATGTTGGTGTCAATTCTTGGTTTTCTTTTGATTTTTATCTTTTGGTGACATGTCTTTTAGCTTTTCCAGGATGTCTTTGACTAGAGATTCTATCTCCAGGATGTCATTGACTAGAAAGGTGAGGATGGGGTATCATTACCTATTTTCTTTCGCTATCTGTGGATTGTCTCATAGTAATGCTATGACTTGTCCAAGGATATGAGGACACTATGAGTCTAGTGTGAACTAGGGTATTCCTTGTTTGTGACTATTTTATCTCCATGCAAATGGGTACAATGACTTTCTAGGTCAAACATATGCCTCGATTGTCATAACCTATCTTGCCATAATAAATCTCAATGATGATAATGCACAAGAAGCTCTTTCACTTTCATATCTTCTATCTTCCATTCCCCTTTCTTGATTGACTTCCATCGTCCTTCTTGAGTGTGTGTAGCCTGCTATCACATGACTGAGTATAATGACATGCCAAAAATATTTACATTTCATGTAGCTACACCTGCATTACCGCATATAAGCATTTCATACATACATATAGGTATCACAATTACATCACATCCTACACACAACACATATTAGCACATTTTACATTTTCATCATGTAAATAATTATTTGCATTATCATATTCATCTGCATTTCATACATTCACATTTGCATTGGCATAAATATTTAAAAACATAAAAGAACAAAAATATTGCATTTCATTATGTACATATTTGCATCCATATCATAACCATCACATAGAAACATACATCATGAAACATCTCATCACATAGGTACACATGCATATAGCTGCCGCAAGCATGGATCATCTCATATATATATAATCATAAGTGTCATGATACAATGATGTCAAAATACATATGGCTACAAAATCACCTAAATGTGTCATCATACAAAATGCTACAAAAATTGATACATAGGGAGCCCTCTAAGGCTATGATGAACTCCCTCCCTCGGAGCCACCTGGCCTCGATGGAGTCTGAGCCCTGGAAGGACCCGCCCCAAGATCATCTCTCCTAGCCCCTGTGTCCTCTATAGCCACCCCTTATGTCGCCCTATCCGGACAGAAGAACCCACTGATTACTCCTCCTAGCACTGCTGGTAATGTCAGTCCTGGCACTGTCATGGTATCCCAGGCAACATGTCCTACCCTCATATCCAGTCTTGGGTCTTAGAACACTCATCTTAGGGCATCCCTGTCTTCATCTCGATCATAGGGTACTAACTCCCCATCGATCGGTATCCTCAGAATCCTTTACACATCCTCTAAGGTGACTGTCATCTCACCCATCGACAAATGGAACGTGCATGTCTGAAAATGCCACCTCTTAGCTAATGTAGTCAGCAAACCCATGTTCACCTGAAACTCAGGCATGTACAGAATGTGGCATAGGCCCATAACCTCAATCACAACCCTCTCATCAACTATCAGCTCAACTCGTAATCTCTAAGTCGATGGGAATCTCTCCCGTGACTCCAACATAGGCAAATACTCCTACAGTCAAGCAAAGCAATCATGTCAGTTATAGTGAAACTCACTGTTCATCACAAAGTGTTGCTTCTATCCTAGTGGTACTCCCTACTCATCACAAAGTACTACGTCTGGTGACACTCATTGTTCATCACAAAGTGTTGCTTCTATCCTAGTGGTACTCCCTGTTCATCACAAAGTACTATGTCTAGTGACACTCACTGTTCATCACAAAGTGTTTCTTCTATCCTAGTGGTACTCCCTATTCATCACAAAGTACTACATCTAGTGACACTCACTATTTATCACAAAGTGTTTCTATTTATCCTAGTAGTACTCCGTGTTCATCACAAAGTACTACGTGTTTTTGCACTCCCTGTTCATCACAAAGTGTTGCTAATATTAGTAGTCCCTGTTCATCATAAAGTACTATGTCTTGGTACTCACTGTTCATCACAAAGTGCCTCGATCTATCCTAAATCTTCCATAGACGACCTACTTGAGTGAATCCTCTCAGCAGCTTATCCAATAGACAGTGTATGTTCATCACAGAACTGTCGATTTGTCCTTGAAGACATAAACACGCATTCATGATGCAGATGCGCTTCAACACTTTTTTGACCTTGTCTGACATATTCTAAAATGCATTAAATGCACTACCTAGCATACATTAATGACAACATTTATTGTGACAAACTACAAGGAGGTTTTACAGTACTCACCGAATCTCCTGCATCTACTGGCCTCTGAAATCGGTGAACACGATCGAATCTATGCACCATTGCCATCGCTGTTGATTGCTACTGCTCTATTCTCTCTCTACACTCTAATCTCTTAGATGTGTGGATGACAATGAGGATGTTTTCCCCTCGTGGTCTATTTTATAGACTACCCTAGCCCTAGCCCTAGCCCTCATCTCCTGAGTCAGTCTTCATTATCCTGTGACTCTATCACTCTATCCGGTCAACCCATTCTAGCATTTCTTTCTTGTCAAGAGATTGTTTGCAATCTTTCCAGACATTTTCATCCAATCTCTCGAGGGGGCATATCATTTCCATCTTGGGGCAACTCTATATCAATTCATATTATCTTCTTTGAAACAATGCGACAAGCTGCATTGTCTCAAAGAGGGGCAAAATGTAGACAACTAAAATTGTCCAGTCTAATTAAATAAATATTTTATTTATTTAATTACTTTAGCCTAATTCTTCTATTAATTAAATAAATCTTTATTTATTTAATTAATTCATTTATCCTCTTCTAGCCTTATTTCTCATTTAAATAAATACTTTTATTTATTTAAATTATCCTTTTCCTAAATTAAATAAATATTTTATTTATTTAATTATCCCACTTCCTCTATTATTTAAATAAATCTTTACTTATTTAATTAATTCATTAGCCTTTTCTACCCATGACACATGTCATTCATCTCTTAATTCCTACACTACCTACCCCTTTAATTATTTTATTATTTTCTCTATCTACCCTCTAATCATAGCCGACCTCTTTTACACCTCTCAATCTTATCCCTCCATTTCTTATGGTGTCTTCTATATAAGGAGATGCTTCCTTCATTATCAAACCCCTAATGATTATTCGACTACACTACGCCCTTGCACTTGCATATGCGATCCTACTTGCAACCACATTTCCGTTCTTTGTTGAGCTCTTCTGCACATATAAAATCTAAGAGCAAATATATCAAGCAAGATCAATGGAGATGGGAAGAATGGAGATTCAAACCCTATTGAACATGTGATGGTATAATCTTTGTGATTTCATTTGATTTGGATTGTCTTAGGTAATCTTCATATGTTATGGTGGATCTTTGTTGTTGTTAGGCTAGGGTTTTGTGGTTGAATTCATTTAGTCTTTCAATGTTGTTGTTATCCATTTTCACTGTATACATATATGTTTGATTTGTTTGAACCTGTAGGGTCACATGAGGCTCATAAACAATGGCCTATATAAGTTTCTGATGACTCATAGCCATTTCCAATTGGTAAAATTTTTTCGCCTGCTACAAAAATCGTTAGTTGCAAGCAATGAAAAGTTGCAACATAGGCTATAATTGATTCCATTCATTGTGTGCAAAACACAACACCACGAGCACATTTGGGTGGGTAGGTTGGTGTAGGAGCACCCTTACAAACTCTTCCTCCTTCTTTTTTTTGTTGGTGTTATGCTTCTTTTGAAGCCATTGTATATGTCATAAGAGCCATGAGCTCATTGGTTTGTGACTAGGTCCTAGTTTTAGGTCCTTAGTGTTTTTGTTGTGATTTCTTATGTAGGAGAGGTTGAGTGTGCCTTGGATGTGTGTTAGGCCTTAAAGGTATGTTTATGTCCATAGGATAGCCCAAAATAGGCCTAAGAGTCATGAAAAGCAACAATGATAAAGTTGCTCAAAAGTTGCAAATGTTGCATGACAACTTTTAAAAGTTGTCAAGCAACTTTTTCACCATAAGGTCAAAATCCTTATTGTAGCATGGTCAACCCTAATATGGGAACACTAATCAAGGAAAAGGTAGTATAAGTACTTGCAAACCCTAAGATAATGGGTTGGATGTCAGAGATTGTATGGCCCAAGCAAACTAAATTGACTGTGACTGTTTTGTTGGTTACCAGTTAGCTTGAATGAAGCTACCGAGCAAGTTAATGGATTGATTTTAGTGCCAAACTATGTGTATTGTCTTCTATGGTGTAAATAATTTCTTTTTGAGTACTTAGTTTAGGTTTTGGTTTACCAGAGGAGCGTGTTTGTAAATAGTTTGTAAATTGTCTGCTCACTGTCCAATTTTGGACTGGTTTGTGTGAATGGCTGCATAACTTCATTCCCCATTATGGAACCACCATGAAACCACGGGGAATGAGAGTGCAGACCTTGTACTATAGTCCAATGCAAGAAGGGCCCTTGAAAATGCAAGGAAGCCACTTGAAGACCCATTCCTAGGTGAGACTGAATAGTGCCCGGTTAGGAATGGTTGTTGGTGCAGAGGTCTTGGAGAGCAAGGTCGGTCAGAGAAGAGTGGACCCTTTGGAGGAGGTGCAGAGGAGAATGTGAAGCACCATTGGTGTGAAGGAGGAGTCACCACCAATCCAAACAAGGTGGCTAAAACCTAAAACTTCCACTGTGACCTAGGCAGACCTTAAAAACCCTCACAAAATGCTTAAAAGCCCCAAAATTCGCCCAAGGCACTGTACGGCTACTTGGAGGCCCAAAACCTAGAAAATCCTTGAGCCCTTTCCAATTGAATGGTGGTCCATTTTGGGAGTTTGGGTTGTTTGTGCATTGTTTGCAGGAGAGAGCCCTAAAAGTCAGGTTAGGAGGCCTAATAGGGGCTCTTCCTTGTAGCATTATTTTGTAGGCAAAACACAAAATAGTGAAATCGGTAGAGGGAATGAAGGTTGAAACTTATTGGGGGCACATGAATGGGTGGAAAGACCATGAATTAGACCTCATATGACCTTGCTAATGCCTATGAAGGTGTGGAGCAAACCAAGCCCTTATTAGCCATAGTAAGGGGTTTTGAGTCTCATGAGTAGGTGAGACCTTAGGAGCAGCATTGCAACTCATTGGTGGGTGGATTGGGCAAGCTCAGGGGACTCCTCAAGAAGAGGGGAAGTTATAGAGACCCTAGGGTGTGAAGAGAACACTAGGAGATCCAAGGGAAGGATCCAAGAGCATAGACTAGGCTAGTCTATCCCAAACCCCAACCCATTAGATTGGTATCAGAGCTAGTTAAAGACTTGGAAAACTGTGTATGCCTCTATATACTAGGGAATTAGTAGGGGAGAGCAGAATGGTTACTAATGCAGAGCTAGCTAGAGAAGTAGAAGAAGAGAAGGAGAAGAATAGACTCCTTGAAGCAGCTATGAGTGAGATAAGGGATAAACTGCAAGAAGTGGTGGACTAGAGGACACATGAACCTTGGGATGAAGACACCAAGGGTAAAGGCAAGAAAACTATAGACATAGATGACATAATCCCTGAACCGGATGCCTTGTTCAATGAAGAACCTTTTGTGAAGGCTATTAAGGCTTTGAACACCAAAGCTTTTGAAGGATTGCCACTTTTCAATGGAAGGATGGACATTGACACTATCATGGAATGGATTGAGGGCATGGAAAACCACTTTGAGTGTGAGGGAGTGACAAAGGCTCAAAAGGTTAAGGTTGCCAAATCAAGATTAAGGGGAGTAGCTTTAACATGGTGGAAGTACCTGCAAGAAGAGAGAGTTAGTATGGGGAAGCTGCCTATTGCAAATTGGAAGGCCATAGTGAGTAAGATCAAGGAGAACTACTTACCAGAGGATTATGAAGTCCAACTTCATAAGAAGAGATAGGATTTGAAGCAAAAAGATATTGATGTGACCTCCTAAACTAAAGAATTTCA
Source organism: Cryptomeria japonica (assembly GCF_030272615.1). Taxonomy (NCBI): domain Eukaryota; kingdom Viridiplantae; phylum Streptophyta; class Pinopsida; order Cupressales; family Cupressaceae; genus Cryptomeria; species Cryptomeria japonica. The sequence goes on from NC_081413.1 coordinate 3,638,007, forward strand.
AAAGCTATGTCTTAGGTCCAAAGTCCAAGAAGATGAATCTATTAAGGTGGCTAGGTATTTAAGCGGCCTAAAGTGGAACATACAAGAGGAGATAAGCCTATAGACTCCTACTACTATTCAAAAATGTCATCAGCTTGCTGCCAAGGTAGAAGAGAGGAATGAAAAGGAAGGAGAATCCAATAATAGGGGTATAAGTAGAGGTAGAGATCAAGTGAATCACCGAGGTAGTTACCAAAGCAAGGCAAATGAGTAGAGGAACCAAGGAGAAGCCAAGCTGACTGAGCATGGTAGTGAAACCAATCTCAGAGGAGGAAATTCTAGAGGAAGAGGTGTACAAGGTGGTCCAAGTAGGGGTAGAGGTACTGGCAGAGGTAACTCCTACTTTGCAACTATGAAGTGTTACAATTATGGATAATTGGGACACCCAACATATAGATGCCCTGACAAGTCTACATCATCAAATAGTGGAAAGAAGGCTGCCTATGCTCATGAAGACTCTTCAATAGGATTTTGATTAGATAGTCAGTTAAGAGTGAACCCAAACATAGGAGAGCATTGTTTAGGGTGAGATGCAAAGTTCTTGGTAAAGTTTGCAAGGTGATAGTTGATTCAGGGTCAATTGACAACATCATATTAGAAGAGGTAGTTAGGAAGTTGAAACTCACAAGAATACCCCACACCAACCCTTACAAGGTGACTTGGTTGAACAAAGGATGGAGTGTGCTAGTCAATGAAGAGACTTGGGTAGAGTTTTCTATTGGATGATACAAGGATAAGATCCTTTGTGATGTGTTGCCTATGGATGCATGTCACTTATTACTAGGGAGACCCTGGCAATTTGAGAGGAAGGTGATCTATGATGGAGAGGAGAACTCCATTTCCTTTAAGAAGGATAGCAAGACCTTCGAAATTCAGTCTTTGACAGAGGATGAAGAGGGAACTTCAAAAACACCTAGTGTCTTATTGGCTACTGGTAAAGAGTTCTTAAATTTGCTACATGAGGATGAGATAGTGAAGTGTGCCATCTTTGTGAAGCCAAAGGAGGAAGAAGACAAGTTGTAGGCTAGAAGTACCCAAGGAGGTGAAGCAAATGTTGCAAGAGTATAAGGACATAGTGAGTGATGGAGCACCTGCAACAATCCCACCAAGAAGGTCTATAAGCCATCAAATAGACTTTGTTCTTGGTGCATCCTTACCTAACAAGGCTGCATATAAGCTCACACCTAATCAGAACAAGGAGGTAGCAAGGCAAGTGTAGGAGTTATTGGAACAAGGACTAATTAAGAAGAGCATCAGCCCATGTGCAGTCCTGGTAGTGCTAGCATCAAAGAAAGTAGGTAAGTGGAGACTTTGCACTGACTCAAGAGCAATCAATAGGATCACCATAAGGTATAGGTTTCCTATTCCTAGAATAGAGGATCTAATGGACTGTTTAGGAGGGGCTATGTATTTTACCAAGCTAGACCTTAAAAGTGGTTATCACCAGATAAGAATTAAGGAGGTGATGAGTGGAAGACTACTTTCAAGACCATAGAGGGATTGTATGAATGGCTTGTGATGCCATTTGGACTCGCCAATTCTCCAAGCACCTTCATGAGGTTGATGAATGAGGTGTTGAAGGATTTCACAGGAAGATTTATGGTGGTGTACCTAGATGACATTCTCATCTATAGCAGAACCAAAGAGGAGCACATTGAGCATTTGAGGTTAGTCTTAGAGAGGTTGCATGAGGAGAAGTTATCCATCAACCTTGAGAAGTGTGACTTCTTGAAGCAAGAGCTGGTTTACCTAGGATTTGTGGTGTCTAAAGGAACCTTGAAGATGGATCCAAGCAAAGTGGAGGCAATCTTGAATTGGCCTGCACCTAAAACAAGGACTGAGGTAAGAAGTTTCCATGGATTATCTCAATTCTATCAGAAATTTGTGAGGAACTTCAGTGTCATATGTGCACCAATCCTTGACACCATAAAAGGAGGCCTTAAAACTAAGTTTAAATGGACTGAGCAGGCTGACAAAGCATTTCAATTGTTGAAGCAAGAAGTAGCCACAAAACCTATCCTTCTCCTACCTACTTTTGATAAGCTTCTCACATTGGAGCATGATGTAAGTGGAACTGTAGTAGGGGGTGTATTGAGTCAAGAAGGAAGACCTATGGCATTTTTCAGTGAGAAGCTTGATGAAGCAAAAAAGTACTCAGCCTATGACCTAGAGCTATATGCATTAGTTCAGTCTCTTAAAAAATGGAGGCATTACCTACTCCCAAAATAATTTGTGGTGTTCACAACCAACCAGGCATTGAGTTACATTAATACTCAAGAGAAGCTTAGCAATAGACATCTGAAAAGGATGGAATATATCCAATCCTTCACCTTCACCATCAAGCATAAGAAGGGGCAACTTAACAGGGTGGTAGATGCATTGAGCAGGAAGTTGTTGACAATTCAAGAACTACAGTTCCAGAGCATAGGAATAGAAGGTTTCAAAGACCTCTATGAAGGAGATGAAGACATCTCATCAACTTATGAGGTTTGAAAAGAGCTTGAGAACCATTTCCATGGTGAGTATGCAGACTACACTCTCCAAAATGGTCTCTTGTTCAAAGGTAATCAGTTGTGTGTACCAAGAGGATCCATGAGGGAGAACCTCATCCAAGAGAAACACAATGGAAATTTGAGTGGACACTTTGGAGAAAACAAAACCTTGGATTTAGTACAGAGGTACTATCATTGGCCAAAGTTGCCAAGAGATGTGAAAAGATATGTAGAGAAATGTGGTGTATGCCAAAGAGCAAAAGGTGGATCAAGCAATGCTGGTCTCTATCAACCATTGCTGGTCCCTAATAGACCTTGGGAATGTATAAGCATGGAATTTGTAGTAGGACTTCCCAAGACTAAAATAGGTATGGATAGTATCTATGTGGTAGTAGATAGATTTTCCAAGATGAGTCATTTTATCCCGTGTACGACTACACATGATGCAAGTTATGTTGCACATCTCTTCTTCAAAGAGATTGTTAGGATTCATGGACTCCATTTAAGCATTGTTTCAGACAGGGACAACAAGTTCATGGGTCATTTTTGGCAAACATTATGGAGAAGACTAGGAACTAACTTGTCATTTAGCTCAGCTTACCATCCACAAACAGATGGTCAAACTGAAGTCATCAATAGGGTGTTAGGTAACTTGTTGAGGTGTTTAACCAAGGAGTATGGCCAAACATGGGACCTAATCATTCCTCAAGCAGAGTATGCATATAATGATAGTGTGAATAGAACCACTGGTAGAAGTCCTTTTGAGGTTGTTTATGGTAGACATCCAAGAGGAGTATGTGAGCTGAGAGACCTTGGTACTTTGGAGATGAAGAGTGGGCAAGAAGAGGACTTCACTCAAACCATCAAGGAAGTTCAAGAGCAAGTTAAGAAGGCCATCCTTGAATCCACTCAAAAATTGAAGGCCAAAATGTGAGAAAAGGAGAGAAGTTCAGTTCAAGGTGGGTGACTATGTGATGGTCCATTTGAGCAAAGCTAGGATGCAAAGTGGTAAGCCTACCAAACTGCAGATGAAGAGGGTAGGACCTTGTAGAATTCTGGCAAAATATGGTGAAAATGCCTATAAGGTTGATCTTCCTTCAGACTTAGCCATCTCACTAGTCTTTAATGTTTCTGATCTGATCATGTACAAGGGTGAGATAGAATGGCAGACTGAGAACCAAGCCAAGGTGCTGTAGGACCTAGATGTTAATGTCTTACCATAGGTGAAGATGCCTATAGTAGAGGAGATCTTGGAGTCAAGGGTGAAGTCCACTAGACATCAGGTCTACATGGAGCACTTGGTGAAGTCGCAGGCCAACCGATATCTGGAGCTACCTGGGTGGAGGAGAGCAAGTTCAAGACACTTGCATAGACCCGACTCTCATCTCTTCTTCTATTTCTTAGTTGTGTGCAGAGGGGGAGTATGGTGTAGGAGCACCCTTCCAAACTCTTCCTCCTTTTTTTTTTTGGTGTTATGCTTCTTTTGAAGCCATTGTATATGTCATAAGAGCCATGAGCTCATTAGTTTGTGACTAGGTCCTAGTTTTAGGTCCGTAGTGTTTTTGTTGTGATTTCTTGTGCAGGAGAGGTTGAGTGTGCCTTGGATGTGTGCTAGGCCTTAAAGGTATGTTTATGTCCTTAAGATAGCCCAAAATAGGCCTAAGAGTCATGAAAAGCAACAATGATAAAGTTGCTCAAAAGTTGCAAAAGTTGTTAAGCAACTTTTCCACCATAAGGTCAAAATCCTTATTATAGCATGGACAACCCTAATATGGGCACACCGATCAAGGAAAAGGTAGTATAAGTATTTGAAAACCCTAAGTTAATGGGTTGGATGTCAAAGATTGTACGGCCCAAGCAAACTAAATTGACTGTGACTGTTTTGTTGGTTACCAGTCAGCTTGAATGAAGCTACCGAGCAAGTTAATGGATTGATTTTAGTGCCAAACTATGTGGATTGTTTTCTATGGTGTAAATACTTTCTTTTTGAGTACTTGTTTTAGGTTTTGGTTTACCAGAGGAGTGTGTTTGTAAATAGTTTGTAAATTGTCTGCTCACTATCCAGTTTTGGACTGGTTTGTGTGAATGGCTGCATAACTTCATTCCCCATTGTGGAACCACCATGAAACCATGGGGAATGAGAGTGCAGACCTTGTACTATAGTCCAATGCAATTAGGGCCCTTGAAAATGCAAGGAAGCCACTTGAAGACCCATTCCTAGGCGAGACTGAATAGTGCCTGGTTAGGAATGGTTGTTGGTACAGAGGTCTTGGAGAGCAAGGTCGGTCAAAGTAGAGTGCACCCTTTGGAGGAGGTGCAGAGGAGTGTGTGAAGCACCACTTGTGTGAAGGAGGAGTCACCACTAATCCAAACAAGGTGGCTAAAACCTAAAACTTCCACTGTGACCCAGGCAGACCTTAAAAACCCTCACAAAACCCTTAAAAGCCCCAAAATTCACCCAAGGCACTGTACGGCCACTTGGAGGCCCAAAACCTAGAAAATCCTTGAGCCCTTTCCAATTTAATGGTGGTCCATTTTGGGATTTTGGGTTGTTTGAGTATCGTTTGTAGGAGAAAGCCCTAAAAGTCCGAGTAGGAGGCCTAATAGGGGCTCTTCCTTGTAGCCCTATTTTGTAGGCAAAACACAAAATAGTGAAATTGGTACAGGGAATGAAGGTTGCAATTTCTTGGGGGCACATTAATGGGTGGAAAGACCATTAATTAGACCTCATATGACCTTGGTAAGGCCTAGGAAGGTGTAGAGCAAACCAAGCCCTTATTAGCCATCGTAAGGGGTTTTGAGTCTCATGAGTAGGTGAGACCTTAGGAGAAACATTGCAACTCATTGGTGGGTGGATTGGGCAAGGTCAAGGGACTCCTCAAGTAGAGGGGAAGTTCTAGAGACCCTAGGGTGTGAAGAGAACACCAGGAGATTCAAGGGAAGGATCCAAGAGCATAGACTAGGCTAGTCTATCCCAAACCCCAACCCATCACAGGTTTACGCTAGGCATGCTCCTGTTGTGCCTCCAAAAGTACCAGAACATCGATAGACATACCCTAGAAGCTTGATGAAGAAGTTGCTTAACAACTTTTTTGATAAAATTTTTGACAATAATGATATTTTTGCTCAAATTGTATCTAGACTCAATCTATGACTCCCATGACCGAATAATGACTCAAATAATTCTCCATGATTATACAAGAATCAAGAATGCTCATGATTGACCTCATCAAGAATGGTCATGATTGACCTTATCACATCACATAAACTAAAAACATAGTCACATAATATTGTCACATAACATTCAAAAATGTGCCTCTAAATATGGACAAATCAGCTCTTGGCTATTTAAATATACAAAAAAATGTGTTACAAATTATCTCATGGGATTTTATACAAAATTTGGCATTTAAATATGTGCGATTCAACTTATCATCATTTTAATATACAAAATTTGGCATCTAAATATATACAAATCAGTTCATGGCCATTTAAATATACAAAATTATGCCCCTAGACATGTACAAATCAGCTCATGGGCATTTATATATACAAAACATGAATATAGAACAATTCGCCAATGATATATATAAAATTCTCAAAATCATTCTACTCTGAAATGTAGAATCAATCAAGTGAGCCTTCAGGATTAGCTCTAACTCATATTGTGTCAAGTATTGCCTCATGTTTAGATTCATGAACTTTCCATAAAATTTTGTTATGAGGTCTACCACGATACTTCATCAAATGAATATTTGTTGCAACAACAAGGTTAGAGAAATGAAGAATATGTCTACGTGTTTCAAATTCCTCTAACAACCAAACATCAACATTCTTGATAGGGTATCTCCTAAGCCATGTTCTTGTCACGACAACAGATCCTATTGGGTACTCAATACCCTCTCCATCAATGATTATGGTTGTCAATTTCCTTTTAGGCTCAACATAGCGACACAAAAAGTAATATGTTCCTTTTTCATTGTCCTCTTCTGCAACAACTGCATACACATGACCTACATTTTATAAAGTGATAATTAATACCAAAAATAAAGTGTGATGTACAAAAAAATGAACCAAAAAGAATACTTGCAAAAAAATTAACTCAAAAAATCACCTGAATCCACTAGGTCGGATACATGGTCAAAATCCACTAATGTCTCCATCTGGCTCAATTGTAGTGCTTTAGGAATTTGATATGTATCAATGGGAACCAACGATTTACAAGACCATTTGTCAATCCACTCTTGTGATTAACATTATTCCCACAAAAAATACATGCATGAAGAGCAAAAACATACCATCTGTCTCGTATAAATTACTAGTGAACTTGCATTTGAACTCATAAATGAGTGCATGTCACTCAATCCTGAAATTGTACAATAATCTAGATAGTTTTCAATGTTAGATTCAGTAATCAACCAAAAATATCTATGAACCATTGATGTACCTGGATTACCTGGACCCATCATAGAGTTACACCATCGCATAATTATTTCTGCATCTATCCACTCAGCATCACCTTCATACTTCAATTCTTCTCTAGATAGGGCTCTTTTTACACATGCTTCTGCACCATCATGCTCTCCCTTACCATGTCCAAACTCAGTGAAATTCTCAAAATGTTGTACAATACTTGTCATATGCATCCTTGTCAACCAATAAAACATCCTTGCATTATTGAATTGTGTGGTGCAATTATTTGACCATATTAAGTGTCGATTGTATTGTATGTTTCTTTCCTTTAAATTTTCATAGAAAACTTTAAATCATCCTTGTACAAACTCTGATGAATGAGTATGATCATCACTTATGTATAAGTGATACTCTCTTATGACCTTTCTATCCTCCTCTATGCTATCATTTGCATGGATGAATTTTATGTGCACAAAAATAGAAACCTGTGTAGAATGATAATACATAGATTGCACTTCATTTTGAGGTTGTAGTGTATAATTTTCAGCAAAATCAATAATAGAGACAATGGTTCCAAGAGGAAATGTGTCCTTACATAATTTGAATTGCTCATCTAACCATAGAGCTCTATGTGTATGCACTATGTACTCATAAACTAGTTTCTCTTGAAACATTTTCATAAATTCAGCTACACATTTATCATTTTTCACTAACTCACATCTCTTCAAATCTTTTCCAACTTTAACTCCATATGTGACTATCTTGTATTTTCCAAAAGAAACTAGTTTCATACCAATTTCATGTGTGCTCTCCAAATGTACACATTTTGGTAAATGTTGCAAACCACCACATATAGCACAAGAACCTTCCAAACAAGGCATATTATAATAAATGCAACTATCATGTCTATTACATAGCACACTTGAAATAAATTCTCTTGCCAACTTAGGAGGTGTTTGTATATTGCATTCCTGCAAAACATCGTTCATGTGCAAAGTAAAACAAATATGATGAAAAATATCATAGTGCATGGAAAATTCAATATGCATCCTACAACAACACATGGTGCATACATGATTAATCTTAATATAAAAAGGTTTTTCCATTTCAAAAAATCATTGAAAAATTCTTATTTGAGGAAACTTTTCAAGGAATCTTTCATAAAATTTTGTTTGAGTAATATCCAAATAGTGTTTTGTATGTGGCCCACAATTTGTAGACCCGATTAATCTTCTAACAACATCTCTTTGGTTGGGAAAAACTCTTGTATTGTCATGCCAAAAAAAATTAATTAATGTTCTTAGTGCATCAACAACAACTTTGTCTTTGCGTGGTAGTCTACTGAGAATGCCCAAAGAGAATTATTGTTAGGTTCCTCTATTTTTTCCTACCTTTGTAATGCTTTACTTAATGTTGTTCTACTAACATTTAATGACTTACTTAGTTTTCTTATCAAAAAATCTTTTTGTAATTTTCTTGCTCATTATGGTTGATGTAATGACACGTCAAGTAACATTAGAATCTTTAGTATGTGATTTTAAACCAATAGCTTGATATGCATCAAATAGATTTCTCACAATAGTTCTTTCACTATTACTTTCGAATGATCTTAGACCTAGAATTTTCATTCTCTCTAAAATTCAAATTTTTAATCATTTGAACAATTAATTGACGTCTTGCGGTTTGATTTAAGTTTTCAAAATATTTTTTCCATATTCTTTTAACCATTCTCCTACAAGTTCATTCATTCATGTTATTGGGCATTGGCTTCAATATATTCTCATCAATGTCAATTAGATATTTTGGTTTCCTACGAATGATTCTAGGAGGTGTTAACATCGGTGCATTGCATGCATTGGGGAAATTTAATTCATCAAATAGAGTAGGTGTATGTTCATCATTTAATTGATTATTCAATGTGGTTTCTTATTCAATTGCATTAGGTGCATTATGTTCATTTGGTAAATCAAATTGAGATGTTGAGGATGACATACCTTCTTGTCCCATTGTTCTTATGTCACATAATTTCTTCATACATTGTCTTTGTCATTCCTTTTTAACCTCTTGTTGTTCCATCGTTCCTCACTTGTTATTTCTCATGGTTGATATCGGTTGTCCTAAATAGAATCATATTACATATATATGTAAACAAAAGTTCATAAACAATCAAATAACAATAAATTTGAGAATTATCATTATTTTTTTGAATAAAAATTATTAAATAATCACAATAACATTGAAAAAACTAATAAGAACAACAATTCAATCATTTGAAATCATGCAAAAACAAAAAATTCACTTACTTCTATCTATAAAACAGTCACAGAAGTGTAGACACAATTACAATGGGGCCTTCAATGACCTCAAAAACATATTTTGAGGTCGTTGAGGAGGTTAGGCAACTAAAAGTATATGTCCTAGTACCACATACACGGTATTTTTAGTATCCTCATATGCGTTGTTAGGCCCTAAAAAATGTTTGCAGACCAACGTTAATATTCCTGGTACCCTATATGCACTTTTAACATATAAAGACCCTATACGCACTGGTAGGCCTTAAAAATGTTTAGCAAACCAACAAACTAATAGTCCCAATACCCCATACACACTTTTTGTAGTAAAGAAAATGTGAAGGAAAAGGGAGAGAGGGAAAGGGAGAGGGGTAGGGAGAGGGAGAGGGGGAGGGAGAAGGAGGGAGAGAGAGAGAGAGAGAGAGAGAGAGAGAGAGAGAGAGAGAGAGAGGGAGAGAGAGGGAGGGAGGAGGAGAGAGAGAGAGAGAGAGAGGGGGGGAGGGGGAGAGGGAGGGAGGGAGAGAGAGACAGAGAGAGAGAGAAAGAGTGAGAGGGGGAGGGGGAGAGGGGGAGAGGGAGAGGGAGAGAGAGAGAGGGTGAAAAAGGGAGGGAGGGAGAGGGGGAGAGGGGGAGAAAGGGAGAGAGGGAGAGGGAGGGAAAGGGAGGGGAGAGAGAGAGAGAGGGAGGGAAAGGGAGGGGGGAGAGAGGGAGAGGGAGGGTGGAAAAGGGAGAGAGAGAGAGAGAGAGAGAGAGAGAGAGAGAGAGAGAGAGAGAGAGGATGGGAGAGAGAGAGAGAGAGGATGGAAAAGAGAGAGAGAGAGAGAGAGAGAGAGAGAGAGAGAGACACACACACACACACACACACACACACACACACACAGATGATGGAAAAAATGTGCATTACCAAAGATTTCCCAAAGCCCAACAAGAGGAGGAGTGTGGTTGAAGGATGATGTACAATGGGTTTTGTACATTGATTAAAATACTAAGAATATCAAGGAAAGCATAGCCTCTGCTGCTCAAACTATGGACCTTGGGATTATTAGGTCTATTGCTCATCCAAATTGTAACCACTACATGGTAGACCTAATTGCAATACAAAAATATAAAGTAAGGGAGATAAAGGGGGTAGGGAGAGAGAAAGAGTGGAGAGGGAGAGAAGAAGAGAGAGAGGGATGGGGTATGGAGGAAGGGAGAGAGGGGAAGCATGATGGTTTGTTATTATTTTTAGTATTGGTACTACTTCTTATATTGTAATAATGGTTCATCTTGCCACCTTAGGATATTGTATGACCCCTTAGGACATCATATGATCCTAAAGGGTCATGTGGTGTTATGTGGGGTCATACAATGTCCTATGACCCCTTAGGACACCATATGACCCCTTAGGTGTCGTTATGGGTCATGTAATGTGTCCTTAGGGGTCATATTGTGTCCTACCACCCTTTAAGACACCATATGGTGTTCTAAGGGGTCATATGGTGTCCTATGATTACTTAGGATACTGTATGACCCCTTAGGTGTTGAATTTTGTAAGAAATATTGGCACTACTTTTTATATTGTAATAATGGTTCATCTCGCCACCTCAGGACACTGTATGACCCCTTAGGACATCACATGCTCCTAGAGGGTCATGTTGTGTTATGTGGGATCTAGAGTGGGGGAGAGAGGGTGAGGGAGAGAGAGATATATATATAGGGGAGGAAGGGAGGGAGGGAGAGAGAGGGAAAGAAAAGGGAGGGAGGGAGATGGGGGGAGAGGAAGACATGTCACATGATGTCATTAGGGGTCACGTGGGGTCCTAATTGAGCCACACATATGTTACAACACCATATGACCCCTTAAGACACCATTTGACCCCTTGCGATATCATACATGGTTTGAAGAGGTCATTAGGTGTCATGTGGGGTCCTGAGAGAGAGAGAGAGGAATACAAAATAATACAATAAGATATCAAAAGACAATATATATCAATATATGTACATACACATAAAATATCAAAAGCCAATACACATACATACACACATATGTGTGTGTATATACATAATATATTATATATTATTATATATAATATATTATATATATTATATATATTATACATATATATAATATATTATATATATTATACATATATATAATATATTATATATTATATATACACATTATATATACATATATATATATATATGAAATGTCATATTTTACATATTATACATATACATATACATATATGTATGCACACACCCGCATTTCAAACATAGGCAGAAGCGCATACATGTTGTTTTAGCTTTAACATTGTGTACATGCTGCTTATTGTAAAGACACCCCGTACACGGTTTTGTTTTAAAAATACCCCATACGCATTGTTTATAGTAAAGAGAGCCATATGTGCTTTTGATTGTTTAGGCTTGTGAATAGGCCTGGATGACAAAGTTGTGGGTTGGAAGCTCGATTTTTGTCCATTTCCCTCCTTTTTGACGTGTTTTGTTTTATCAACTTGGTTTCTCAACTTTGTCATCATCAGGTTTACACTTCATCAAGTGGGTATTTCTAAAATTGCCACCATATTTTCACCCATCTTCTGAGCTTTCTAACCATATATTTTTTTTTAATTGGAACAACAATAACATATTATTATTGAATTTCTTTTACCAGTGTGTCCATAGTTCTTAGAGACATACGTGTACCATTTTTTTAATAACTTTTGATCTACTTATCCAAATTTAAAAAACTTTATATATTATTATAGTGCACTTGATTATTTACAATTTAAAAAAAAATTGTATTTTCGATTGTTTTGGTGCAAGTTATGCTTCGTGCATGAACAAGTACCTAATTTTCAGGATGTGCTCGATTAGAAAAATCATTAAAAAAAAGTTCAAGTTTGTCTGATTTAAAAAAAAAAGTGTCCACTTATACCCCCCTTTTTGCACACCATCTTTGTGTACACCCAGTGGATACCCCTAACTTGTCTCTCAAATAGACAAATTTATCTATAGGTAAAGGCTTAGTGAAAATATCAGCAATATGTTTCTTTGTAGACACATACTCCAACTTTACTTCCTCTTCACTACCTTTCTCCCTCAAGTAATGATATTTGATTGACACATGTTTAGTCTTTGAATGTTTCACCAGATGCTTTGACATGTTGATAGCACTAGAATTATCACAGTATATGAAAGTAGGCTCATCATAGATAACTCTGATATCCTACAACATTTGCTTCATCCAAACCACCTGTGTGCAACTACTAGCAGTAGCAATGTACTCAGCTTCAGCAGTAGATAAGGATACTGAGTCTTGTTTCTTACTAGCCCATGAAACCAATTTCTTACCCAAAAATAAAGCACCACAAGATGTACTCTTTGGGTCATCAACATCACCAACCCAATCAGCATCAGTGTAAGCACATAACATGAAGTCATAATTCCTCGGATACCATAAACCATAATCCATAGTTCCCTTCAAGTATTTCAATATCCTCTTAACAACAATGACATGACTCTCTTTCGGATCAACTTGATATCTAGCAGCCATACACATAGCATGCATCATATCCAAACTAGTCTGAGTAAGATATAGCAGTCCACCAACTATAGACCTGTACAAACTCTAATTAGCTTTTGAAGATTCATCATTCTTAGATAATTTGCAAACAATCACCATAGGAGTTCCAACTGGTCTGAAGTCATCCAACACAAACTTCTTCAACAATTCCTTCACATATTTAGTTTGAGATATAAAGATTCCTTTTCCAATTTGTGAAATCTGCAAACTTAAGAAAAATTCCATCTCACCTATCATAGACATCTCAAATTCTTTCTGCATATCACCGCCAAACTTCATACTCAAGCCATCATTGCCTCCAAAGATAATATCATCAGCAAAAACTTCAACAATTAAGATGTTATCATTTTCAATCTTAAAGTAAAGATTACTATTAGCAGTCCCTTTATTAAATCCCAATTTCAACAAGTACTTATCCAATCTAGCGTACCAGGCTCTAGGGGCTTGTTTCAGTCCATAAAGAGCTTTCTTCAATTTACATACCATGTCTCCATAATTTGATAAAAAAAATCCATTAGGTTGCTCAATATAGACTTGTTCGTCAAGATCATCGTTCAAAAAGGCAAATTTGACATCCATCTAATATACCTTGAAATCTTTATAAGTAGCATATGCAAGCAACAGTCTAACAGCTTCAAGTCTGGACACTAGAGAAAAAGTTTCCTCATAATCAATTCCTTCTTTCTATGAATATCCTTTGCATACTAGTCTTTCTTTATTTCTGACAACTTCACCCACTTCATTCAATTTGATCCTGAATACGCATTTAGTACCAATCACATTGTTATCTTTAGGTCTCAGCACAAGCTCCCATGTGTTATTCTTCTCAATCTGATCTAATTCTTCTTCCATAGCTCTCATCCAATTTTCATCTTTGCAAGCTTCAACAACATCTTTAGGTTCAATTTTAGAAATCAAACATACTTTTTAGCAGTTAACCTCCTTCTAATCATCACACCTTTATTTTTATCTCCAATAATTTAATTTTTTGAATGATTCAATCTTACATACCTTTGATTCTTTTGATTATTCTGATTTTCAAGTTCCTGCACCTCTCCACTGGAAGTAGCAACATCTATATTAACAGTTTATACTAGATCGGTCTGCCTCAACTCTTTAGTCTAAATAAAATTCAGAATAATATGTTGAACATCATCATATCCACATGCTCTGATCTCTTTCTCAAGGTTCTCATCCACCTTCACATTTGCACTTTCCATTATCTTTCTCAGTCTCTTATTGTATCATCGATAGGATTTTCTCTTTGTAGAATAACCCAAGAAAATTCCTTCATCACTTCTTTCATCAAACTTTCCTAAGTCTTCATCTCTCTTGATATAAAATTTGCTACCAAATACTCTGAAATGTCTCATAGTAGGAACATGACAAAATCATAACTCATAAGGAGTCTTACCAGTATCACCTTTGATATGAAATCGGTTGAATGTGTAAACAATAGTGCTAATAGCTTCTCTCCAGTAGATCTTTGGAACATTCTCTTCAACCAGCATAGTCCTTGCAACATCCAAAATAGTCATGTTCTTCCTTTCAACAACTCTATTTTGCTGAGGGGTTCTAGGAGTAGATAATTGTCTTCTAATCCCATGCTTCTCACAAAATGAATCAAACTCACCAAAACAAAATTCTCTGCCTCTGTTAGATCTTAAACATTTCACATTCAGTCCTGACTTAGTCTCAACCTTTGCTTTGAATATTTTGAACTTATCTAATGCTTTAGATTTCTCCTTCAAAAAGACAACCCACATCATCCTGGAATAATCATCAATTAGCAACATAAAATATCTATATCCCTACACACTTATAATATTTGTAGGTCCACATAGGTCAGTATGCACAAGATCTAGCAATCCATTAGATGTATACTATTTTCTCTTGAAAGAAATTTTAGTTTTCTTACCCAATTGACATTCTTTACACACCAAATTATCAGGCTTAACAACTTTAGGTAGATCTCTAACAACTTGAATAGAACTGATCTTAATCATTGAATCAAATTTAGCATGACACATTCTCCTATTCCACAACCAACTTTTATCAATTTGAGCAATCAAACAACTTTTCTCACCAACATTCAAATGAAAAATATTACCTTTGTCAACCATCTGTCCAACACGCACAAGATTAGGCTTTAAAACTTCAAGATATAAGACATCATCATTATTATGCTTACCATCAAAAGAAATAGAACCTCTACCACATACCACACAAGATTTGTCACCTCCAAATCTCACTATTCCACTATCATATCTTTTCATATTGACAAATTTATTTTTATCACTCATCATATGATGTGAACAACCATTGTCTATTATCCATTCATCTCTTTCCTCAACTTTAGTAGCTAAATCTTTCTCCTCAATAGTGCAGCTTGTGGGATCAACAGGTACCGGTTCATCTTCCTTAATGGCAAGAAATACAACTTTATCTACTTCTGATTCTTCATCTGTAACACCTTCATCAGTAACATAATAGCAATTCTTCTGATTCCTATACTTTCGATTAGACTTGTAAGGCTTATCATACTTCTCATATCTATCATTTCTATCATTCTTATCAAATTTATCACATTGTCATGAACTCGCAGTACTAGTTCCCACTTTTTGACCAACTTTGACACTTAGATGAGCATTTTGAAAAAAACCTTCACTTTCTGACACCTATAACTTTTAAACCGTTAAGAATTTGAGGATTATGTAAAGTAGTGATTTGTAACATCTTGTTTGTAGATTCTAAATATATTTTTTTCAATCTTTTTTTTAATAAAATTTTATTGATTTTTCCATCTCCCTCAAAAAATATTTTTTAACAACAAACAACATTTTTAAGAGTGATTTGCATCCCGAAACGCATATCTTTTTTTCTATAAATGATAAAAACTTAATTCTTTTGAATTTTGGTTTGTAACATCAATACCCAGGGCATGTAGTTGGTTTGATAGTGATATGTTGATTAAGTTTTGAAGTCGGACTAATTATAATTTAAATATAGGTGTACATTTGAACACATAACTTTTTCTATATATATCAAAATTCAATTTTATTTTTTTGTTAGAAAGAAGACATCAATAACTAGTGCATAGATTTTTTTAGAATTTTTTGAATTAGTTTACTATTTTTCCCAATGCATTGAACAAAGAAGTTCATGTTCGGTGAAAAACCTACATTTATAAGAAATAAAATAAAAATATATTAATAAAATTAAATATATTAAAAATTATACTATTTGGAAAGCTTATAATAAGGACTAAATACTTAAAAAAATAAAACTTCTAAATGAATTCATTTGACCCCCCAAAAGCAAATGTAAAATTGTTTTCTTATCAGCATTTGATAGATGCAAAGAAGACTCCATTGCAAGTATGATTTAGAAGTAGATTGGTTCTATTCAAGAAATTTTGATCTAACTCTCTTCAATTAATTACTTCAAATGGTACATCTTAAAGCTTAAATCATTATATTTTCTAAAAACTGTATGATTTCAGCAAAAATCAAGATGTACCAAAAAGTGGGAACCAACATTGTGAGTTCCCCAGAGAAGTAGATCATACTTAGCCATTCTCTCTGGGCACCTAGAAGCAAAATATCCTACCTTATTGCAAAAGAAACATTTCAAAGGCAATTTTCCATCATACTTATTGGCTCCCTTAGGCAATCTTCAGGCAATCAATGCTTCAAGCTCATCAAGTTCTCTTTCTTTCTCTTCCATTTCTCTCCTTTCTCTTTCATATCTGGATATTATACATTCTTCGAGTTCATATTTCTACTTACCGGATACAAATGTTTTAAATTTTGTCTCAGACTTTCCATGTGATTCACCAAATTCACTCAGCTCAAATGCAGCAATCTTTCCAACCAACATATCTCTTGTTACTATATTCACACTCTGGATCTCATCAATAGCAGCTACATTATGTTTATAAGCAAGAGGCAAAGATCTCATAACCTTAGCAACAATTTCATCTTCATCAAGGGTTCCACCAGCCAATCTAATATCTAGGATGAGATCATTCACCTTAGCCATAAAAGCTTTTATGTTCTCATCTTCACCCATCTTCAGCATCTCATATTTCCTTTTCAAACTATACAACTTAGCAACTTTGACTTGTTTATCTCCTTCATGCAAGATCTTATGTGTAGTCTAAAGTCCCATTACATTTGTCATTTCAAAATCAGTCAAGGTACTGAGAAATGCTTGTTTCGCTCTAATGTTATGTTCAAATTCCTTGATCTCATCAACACTAACCGGTCCATTCAGAGGAGTAGAATAGGCACTCTTTGTAATCTTCCAATAATCTTCTCCAAAACATCTCAAGTGCACTTCCGTCCGGTCCTTCCATAAAGCATAGTTACTACCATCAAATCTCGAGCTCTCCTTCTTAAAGATAACACCTCCAATTCCAATCATCATCTCGGATCTCCTCAAGTGGTTCAGCTTCTTCCAGAGGATCTATCTCTGATACCAATTGTTGGCAATAATAATGAGGGAAAACTAAGAGGGGGGTGAATCAGTTTTCACTGGATCTACAAAATTAATCACAAAAAAAGATTTGATAAACTGCAAAAATAATAGAGATAAGAAAGATGATAACACAACACACAACACCAAGATTTTGATGTGGAAAACCCAGATAAGGGAAAAACCACAATGGGAACCTACCCACAATAAGATGATACTCTGTAGTAGTATGCAAAAATATTACAATGGGGAATGCACATGCATTCAGGAACATCTCCTAGAGTTCACTGCTTGAAAGATAATGACCAGGAAGGCTATAACCCTCATGGAAGTCTCACTGACTTACAACAAGATTCTCACTACTATCTGAAAGGAATGAACTGCAATAATAGAATCTCCAAATGCCTAATGATACTTCCAGTTAAGTACAATGTCTACTCTGCAACACCAAACTCTTCTCAATCACAATGTTGGAGGATGAATCACTTGATCACACATACACCACTCTGTGATAATGCAGACACAACTACAACACCTAAATTATATGACAAAATCACCTATTTGTACAATTCTTCAACCTTGACAACAAGGTTGGCTAAACCTTCAACTCACAATTACAAAATTGCATCCCATGATACAAAGATCGACCACCGAACCAATATAATTGTTTACATGACATAACATGAACCTAATTCAAATACCCAAACACTCATCACCACTAGAAATCACACGAAGATCAACCGCAACACACTACACCACCAACAATACCGCATAACATGAAGAATATCACCAGATCACCAAAAATCACCAAATACTCACACAATAATCAATACAAATCATCAAGAAAAATATGACACAATTAGGAAACACCAACAAGCATGTTAGAATCATCAATAATAGCTGCACCAACACCACTTATCAAATCTTCATCGATCAACATCTAAATCTCAAGAACACTCAAATAGCAGCAACTGTCACCAAGAATAGATAACTTGCAAAGCACCAAATTACGAACCGTCTGAAATTAAGATACACAATACCATCCCAAATAATATCCTAAAATATCAGATCAAGATCTGATCATACTGGAATATACCAAAGGAAACACTGAACTCTACAAAGCATTGATCAAATAAATAAACTGCGAATTCGGATCATATGATATGATCAATTAAGCTTTCTGGATCACCAATACCAATACAAAAGAATATAATGATACTAAAGATACTTCATACACCAAACCATAATCATAATGAACCAATCTGCAATCATTAGGGAAGGAATATGTTGACATCAATGACAACAACATATCCTAGCAGCAACAATGTCCAACACTTGTAAGGTAGTGAGTCTTCCCTAAAGGTTGTAGCCTTTCTGGGTTTCTTATTTTGAGCAGTGAGCTCTAGACAGTGTGTCTGAATGCATGTGCATTCCCCATTGTAATATTTCACTTAATCCTAATAGGATATTATCTCATTGTGGGTAGGTTCTCATCGTGGTTTTTCCCTTAACTAGGTTTTCCACATCAAAAATATTGGTGTTATGTGTGTTATTTATGTGATTTTGTTTCATGCTTTAATGGCTAACTATTAGATCTACTTTGTGGTTTATGTTGCAGTAAGTTTTTGAGAAAACTAATTCACCCCCCTCCCTCTCAGTTTGTTGCATTGTTGCTAGAAAAATTATCCCTAAAGCTTCGTATTGGCTAGATAAGCATGCCGAAAAAATTTCGTCGCAAGATCATAGCTAGTTTTGAAGATATTAAAGTTTTCATTTTGGAAGGGTGTGATGAAAGGTTTAAATTTAATTTTGAGGACTGTAGACCCTCTAAAATTCCCTAAAAAGTGGGTGTAATTGGCATGGCCAATTATGAAGTGATAGAGAACTTTGCAAGATTTTCGATGCTTCAAATTGTTCATCAATTGAATACTCGGTTCATAAGTTATGATCTCTAGAAGTTTGTACTCTTGAAATAAGAAATACAAAATACATCAAACACATAAATAAGTTGTAAAAGGGAGGGACACATGTTGATGTGTTTTTTGAGACATCATAGGGCATCTATAATGGAGATAAAGTCAGCTCTACTTTATTGGGTGGTTTTAGCCCATGGTTTTGCAATACCATTTGATGGTTTCTTGTATTGCATCTCCTATACATGAGGTGTGTGAGATAGAGGTTGTGTGTAAGAGTCTTATGGCTATTGAGTTACCTCTAAATCTCTAATTAGTGGTAGTCCTACAAAGAGATTGCTCTACAAGTATATTATAATCTTATTATTGATTGTTGAATAATATATTGAGTTGCTTTTGGAGTGTGGGGTTTTTCTCCCAAAAGGGTTCTCCCCATGTAAATCATTGCGTTGTGGTATGCATGTTATTATGTCTATTTATGTTAAGTTCCTATAACTATTGTAATGATCTCTAAAAGTTTTTACATTACCCTCCTCTCAAGGTTACTATAGGAAGTTGTTCTACTACTTAACTTCCTTACAATATTGAGGTGGATGAGGAAAAGTTCTATTGCCTACGTTGTGGCTGAAGGAATCATTCAAGAATCAAATGTCGCTTACCACATAAAAACAAAAAATTATGGATTCTTAAAGACAACCACTAGTAGAAATATGGCAAATGAATGACCAGATGACTAAAACTTTTAGTCACGACAAATATAAATGACTAAATTCTAGTCATTTTTTGCAACACAGCCATAAATGACTAATTTGGTCAACGAGTAAGAAACACAACTAAATAATTATTCACACAAATAAAAGTGACTAAATAAATGACTTAATCCTTTATTAAAACTAAACATCAAGTTTATGATTGGACAATAGTAGCCATGGTAGAATATTCTAGAAACAACTATGATGGACTTATAAGGCACTGAGAGGGCGGGTGAATTAGTGCAAGTAAAAACAATAAAAATTTGATTATCAACTTAACTAGCTTAAAACTCAATAAGCATAGAAGAAACAACACCAAGTATGCAATCACCACATAAAGCATAAACCACATGACACAACAATTTATATGTGGAAAAACCAAATGGAAAAAACCATGGTGGGAGTTAGTGTAAGGAAAGCCATGCAGAAAACGCCTTCCTAACACCAATTATAAGGAGAACCCAACATCTTTAAATTCTTTTGTAGAACATTAAGATAAACATAGACTAATGAAAAACTAATCACATAGAAAACACAACAAAGAGTAAACACCAAATTTATGTGGGAAAACCCTTATGGGTAAAAAACCCACCACCAAAAAGAGATCACTTTATTCACAGTTAACAGAAGGTTACAATAAAGTTGCAGATCCTCTTCACAGGCATTTACTCTCAAAATATATGTTCAGATTACAATCATCACCTATGCAGAACACTTAGGCTTCCAACATGACTCCACATCATACATCACACAGTAACCTCTCTAAGAAAGGCCAAGCATCTCGGAGTTCCTATCATTCTCAATGACACTCTATGCCTGATCCTCCCACTACTACCCTATCAGTTACATCTTTGACAACATATATATCAGCCATCGATTACAGCGTATCGGTTCAGCATAACCATTATGGAGTCCAACAGTTTGTCAATCAGTAACATCCATCCACCTAACCAACATTGTGTTTTGGTTTCCTCTGGCTACTCTGATTACATCTTCCATGTCGACCGTTAAACTATCAGTTTGCACCAATCGGTTAGACATCTAACTATCTACATCGGTTTGCATTCATGAGAAAATAATTATCCCACATGCACTAGGAAGTCGAGTCGCTTCATATTCATATACACCGACAAGACCATCTTCAGTGTCCAAGTGTTCACCTTTTGGACTTCGGTTCAAGCGCACACCCGTAGTCGGTCTCTACTCCATCGGCCATCGAAAAGACCACAAATGCATTGCTCTGATCTCTCGATGAGCCAGTAGATGACTCCACTAATGCAGCTCCAAATAGGTTGGCTCCATTGGCTCATTGGGATAGCCTTCAACAGGTAGACCCGATCTCCTGATGACACCACAACGACTCAATCAGGCCATTGACATAGCTTCCATCTGTCAACCCAATCATCGATATCAACCCAATCACCAAAGGCAACCTCATTGGGTATTGGTGTAGCAAACAACTAGTTCTCCCGATCTCCGATGATACCTCGATCACTAAAGGAAATTCCATCGGGCCATCGACAAGACAACCAAATAGCTACCCCGATCATCCGATCTTCCTTGATCTCTTTCTACACTCTGCCATGTGGCACCCCCTAATTGTCTCTGGGGTCCCTATCCTGCCACCTTAGCACGACCTCACTAACTACCCAGAATTAAGCTCTTCTTTGTCAGGCCCCACCTTGGTCACCAAGTCACGGAGGATAAACTTCGGGCATCTTTCCATAGTGGTATAGCGATAATCGTCTGATCATCCCAAAATCACTCACCTGTTAACTGATCATAGGAAGAAGGTTCCATTGGCTATCGGCATAACTATGAACAAGAAATCTCGATCCCTGATAACATTGAAGTCTACCAAAGAGGATCCATCAGATATCGGTGTAACTTCTCATAGACTCCTCCTGATAGCCGATGTCAACCTGATCGCCTAAGGCGACTTCATCAAGTATCAGCGTAACACCAAACAAGTCCACTCGATAGCCGATGCTACCCTGATGACCAAAGATGACTTTGTTGGTTCATTGGGATGACTTCAAAATTGTTTCTCTGAGCTCCGATGAAGAATGGTACATCGACAAAGGTCATACTGATAGAGCTCACAGATTTTCTTCACACTGTTTCATCAGCCAAAGTTAACCCGATCAGCCAAAACAAAAACTAGCACAATGTAAAGTGAATTTGAGGCACTTTTCCAATAGTTAGTACCCACAAGATCAACTATCTACAGTATAGAGATCTAATCTCTTAAGGTCTACAACACCCAGTTAGAGGCACACCCTATTAGAAGTGTCTAAACCTGATTAAGAGTTGTACAATAAGGCCTGTGAGGACCAGCCCTATAAGGATCTACCCAAGTTACTGGGATTTGCAAACACAAGTTAATGTGTCACCTGGTTAGAAGATTTAATGATCAGAACTATTAGGATCTGACTGCACCCTGTTAGGAGTGACCTTGTAAGAGGATTTTCTTGCTACAACAATTAGGAAGACAACACATACAAAATGATCTCAGTATAACACCTTCTATGTCTAATAAGATCCACTTTAGAATATTACTTCATCACAAACACATCATCTCTCAACTCCTCTAATCTTCGCACTATCAGAAAATACAATCTTCGCTTATAACTTCCTTCACATACAATTTCATACTCATAATCATTTTCATACCTCATCACACAACTTAAAAACATCATTAGGTTGACTAGAACCTTGGAACAATTCCCTAGGTTCAATGAATCTAGACAAACTTACAATGTACGCTTTAATTGATCATCCACCGACATAACTGACCAAAATTTGTGTCATTTTACTGATCTCAGTGAAATTTATCCTTACCGGTTAAATGTATTTCTTGATCTCTGCCTTGTTGATCAAATCTCATTCATCTGATCAAATCTGCTCGTGCGGTAATGAAGTTATCTTCATTTGATAGTCATCAACATTGCTACAAAACCACATGTTGGCATTTGCATGAAGATTGCATTAATTATTTGTTATATTGTCATTGATGTCAATTAACCAGTAATTATGTTGTTGTAATGTTGTTTTGTAACTGGTAGAAAGAGCTAGTGAAAGGAAACTGTAACTGATAGGTTAGTTTGTGGAGTGAACCGGTATTGCTAAGTATTTGAGAGTTGAACCAATAAACCCTATCTGTTGTTTTGATAAACCCTAACCAATTAAGTTTGGTGAATTGGTTATATTGGTTTATGATCTAATGATGAGTGGTAATGATTATGACACATATGCATATTGCATGAAGAGAGTTTCAAAGTGATTTTGGCGCATTGAGGTAATGGTTTTTTATCTTGGGAATTAGCAAGTATACTACATGTAATGCAAAGCGCGTGATGAATTACTAAGTTCGATGAAGTGGTGATCAAGGAGCGGTCAAGGCTTTCTTGAATGATGTGTAGAGATTGTTATGTAATCCAACGGTCATACTTGAACTTGTTTGTAATCTCTATGAGAATTAGGTTTTTGTTGTGTTACTATCCTAGTTGATTTCTTTATAAGGTCGATGAGTTGTTTTAGTTTGAGTGTATTGGAAAAGTTGAATTGAGTGTGTGGTTGTTGAACTAGATGTTGTATCTACAATTTGAGTAAAGGAGGATAGGAGCATGAAAAGGATTTGAACAAGCAAGTGAAGTGCTATTCAAACATATCAGCAAACTCCTATTGTTTTATAAAAATTATAGCAGTTAAATCCCCTAACCAGGTAAGCTCTAACAAGCTTGGTGTTATTCAAATCCTCTAACAAGGTGATCTATTATCTTGGATTATAAATCCTTTACAAATTTTACTCCTCATAGGGTACTACTTCTACCAAGGCATGATAGTCAATCCCTTAACTGGGTGGTTCCTAACAGGATCAGTTCTTAATAGGACTTTTTGTAAAATCTTTAATAGGCTTGGCTCCTTATAGGGTGAACTTCATAAGAGTTCAGATAATTATCTTGTGAGTCTCATCTCATCGTGGTTTTTCCCATTTGGGTTTCCGCATCAAAAATATTGTGTCAAGTGGTGAATGTTTTTGAGGTTATGTTTCATTATGGTTGATTTGCTTAACTACTTAATCCACTTTGATAAGTCATAATACTCAGCAACAATATGAAGTTTTATTTACATCAATAAAAGTATTTGGATGTTTGTAAGTTACAAGTTGATTATTGTTACTATTGTAACAGTTAATCAGTTTAGCTTGACAGTTTTTATATTGACACAGATATTGCATTGATAGTTCTAAGTTTACTTTGAGAGATTGATTTTGAGATTGGTGAAGTTTTATCAATTTTTCTATCTACTTATTCACCCCCCCCTCTTAGTAGTTGACTGGATCCTTGTTCTTTCATCATACCATCACCACATTCCTTCATCCTTCATGGATTCCATGTACTGGTTGTCAGTGTGAGACTCTGTCAGTTATTTTACTGGTTGAGAACTTATTTACCAATTTTGATGGAATTGCCTCTATTTACCGGTTAACCTTTACCAGTTGCACTGTATAATATAGATGACAAGAAAATATAGTTGCCATCAGTGACAACATGCACAATAGTCATCATACATCAATTTAACCTCTTTTTATCTACAGACAAGGATCGGTTGCATCAAAACATTACATTACATTACCAGTTGACCAAATGATCAAATGGCAACAATCTCCCCCTTTGGCATTGAGGTATCAATCTCCCCCTTTGGCATTGATGACAACACTTAGGAAACATTTTGTCAACTAAGTGTGCAATACAAAAATTGACTGAATGCATAACATATACGTCCCCTTAGAAATGGCATGCTATTACAAAAATTTGAAAGACTCAACTACTACTCCCCATTATAATTACAAAATTTTGACTCATACCAATACTATTACTACTCCCCCTTTGACAACAATGCCAAATAAAGAAGTAAAATGCATACATTGCATCAAAATGAGTCATCAAAAACTGCATAAGAGTTTGAAAGTCTTTACAATGCAATTCTCAAGAAAATATTACTAAAATGAAACTTTAACTCCTTAAGGTCATTGTCCCATGTTTCTAATAATGTCTCAGTTATTTCAACATGTGTTAAAATATGTGAAGCAAATTATTCCATAGCATCAACAGTTCTCATCTTTAGGTAGCCAAAATTGCTTCAGACTCCTTTTCTCTTTGTAGAATTTCAACTTTGGGAATTAACTGAGTCTTTAGCTCCTTCAATGATATGAATGTGTGTTGTAAAGCATCAACTGTTTTACCAAAAAATAAAGTGGAGTCTTGTATCGATATATATGCTTCACTTATCCTTTCTAGTTCCTTTTCTGTATCTTCTCTCTTTTTCTTTAAGTCGGAGCAAAATAATGAGATTTTGGATATAGTGGCCAAAATTTTACCTCCAGTTTCTAATCCAGTTTTCAAAAGATCTTTGTTCACTATTAAAGCAACTTTACCTTTTTCAATTTCAGAAATTAGTTGTTCTCCCCTTCTCTTCTTATAATCTTTTTCTCCTAAAGCATGATTTGCCTCTTCAAGTGATTTTAGTTGTTCACCAGCATCAACAACTAATTATCCAAGCTTAGCAATAGGGGTAGTTAAATGATATGTATCAGTATCTAGTAGGAGACTTACCAAGATTTCAACAATAGTCTGAATAGTCTCCGCTTCCCATTGCTATTCTTTCAACCTCTTCTTATGTGCTTGGGATTGCATGACTGATGCAATCTCCATTAACTCAACAGAACTAAGATTCTCCACATCAAGTGGTCCTTGTATGCTCAATGTATCATCATCATCATCATCTATGATCTTCTTCTTAGGTGCAAATGACATTTTAGCCTTAGTGTCCTTCTCTTCATCCATTTTCATTTCTTTGGCATGCTTTTATTTTTCCTTTTCCTTACCCAGTGGCAATTGTGTATCAATAGTGTTTGTTCCTACTGGTGGCTCTTCATCTTTCTGCTTTTCTTCTTTGTCTTTCTCTTCATCCTGACCCTATTTTTGTATATCAAAAATCATTATTAACCTATGCATCACCTATTTTAGTAGCATCAATATCATTTACCGATTCACCAGTTGTATCTGGTGCATCAACATTTTTAGTTTCATCATCATCAGGGATGTTGATTGTCTCAGTTTGTTTTCTTGTTGGTTGATCATCGACCAGATCATCACCCATTACAATTTCATCAGGTGTGAGGTCAAGGGTAGGTTCCTTAGCAAGAATATCATCACCTTTTAACCTTTTTTGTGCATCTTCTTCCTCATCATCTTCAGGAATCAACCCTAGGTATTTCTTCAAAATCACTTATGTCTCATCCTAGATAGACTGGCTATCTCCAATAAGCAATCTTGTCAGTCTATTCTTGGTTTTGAATAATGATTTTTCTTTCTCAATCGTATCCTTTAATTCCTCTTTAGTGGTATCAGGTAGTAGGTGTCTAAGAATATATTCTTTCAGTTCTCTGTCATGTTTAATTATAGTCTACCATCTACCTTCTAGTACATTGAATAAAGAATTTGGGGTTTGACCTTGTAACTCAAGTAGAAGTTTGTTGTATTTATGCATAAGTTCTACAACAACATCTTTAATTTGCCTTTGCTTCTCTTTTTTGAAATTATCATAATGTCTATATACACCTTTCAAAATACCAAACTTTTTTACTCTCTCCAATGTGTTATCAAACAAAATATTTTTGCTTATCGGTAGTGGGGTAGATTTGACAGTTGACTCACCAACCTTCTTAGCTTTCTTTCCACTGGCTCTTAGAGCTCTCTTTTCTCCTTTCGATTCAGTTTCTTTTTCATCCTCAACAATCTTCCTCTTACCGATTATTGGAGTAGTTTTCAGTTTGGAAGACTCATCTAGTTTGGGTTTCCTTTTGAAAACAATCTTTGGTTTAGCAGTGGAAGTTGGAGTAGGTTTCTCTTTCTTCTTAATTATGCTTCTTGTATTTTTCCCTATTCTCACAGTCAGTGTGGAAACTTTCTTCTCTTTAATCTCTTGTGCTGGTTGACCATGATCATGTGATATTATTTCTTTCAAGGTTCCAAACCTTTCAACTTTAGGGTCTATCGGTGCAGACAATAAATGATCAGCATAAATAGTAACATTGTCTTCTTCAACCTCATATCCCATCAGATTTGTTTCCTCTATCTTGGGTTCCATAGCTTCCATTAAGAAAGTATCAATCTTAGCAATGAAACAAATATCATTCTCATATTTGTTTACAACTTGAGCTGGAATTCTCTCCCTTGCATGCATTTTCTTTTGAAATTTCTTGAAATATCCCCAAATTATATCATCAAACTTGTCTTTGATCATCTAGATATTGTTATTTATTTGTAACACTGCTGGAGTACTGGATATCCATTGAATATCACCTATACCGAGGAAAAAGTTATGAAAATAGAAGAAGAAGCCCATAATTAGTTGACCAAATTTAAATCACAATTTCTTGTCCTTCCTAATAGCTTCCAAATTTTCCATTAATTGGCTTCTCATTGCTTCATAGAGATCATAATCAACATCCTCCTTAATTATCTAGTAGGCAATGTGAATAGTTGTTGCTAATATGTTGTTCAATCTGCTAGAGTAGAAAACTTTGTAACCAATTACCATTGATGCATATTTAACAACAGGGTCATTGATATTGTTTACCGACATTGTTCTACCATCCCAATTTGATCCTGTGAGTTTACAACATCATTCTTAGGAACTGATTTCAATAAAGGTACTTCACCGGTTGAGCAGAAACCAATTATCACATGTATTGCTTCCTTTGTAATTTTATGTGATCTGTCCAGCCACATGAATTGGTCATGAATGTGGCTCAAGACAAATCTGATCAACCCATCATCAAAATCATCAATAAAGTTTGTTGCATTATGAAACCCATTATTTGCGATGCTCTTAAATTGTTCTTTCAAAACACCCTTGTTGTTGCACAAAGTTTTAAATTGATTAAAAAATGTTGCAACACCCAAATCATCTAGCTTACATTGATAGAAGGATCTAACATCTTCAATATGCAAAACACCATTCGGTACACCGAACAATGCACCGACAGGGTCTGTTTCTTCGGATTTGAATGGATGCCTCTTAAATTTTGGTCGTTCCCTCTCTATCACATCAATAAGATGTAGAGTATCCATTTTAACTATGCAAGTTCTGAAAATAGAGTAAGATTTCCCAGATAAATGCCCTTTTTTTTTGCTTTGAAACTAGGGTTTTCAACCGACAAAACCCTTAACAATTTGATCATCGATCAAATCTTTACTTTGATTGCTTTAGAATGCTGAAAAAGGATTGAATGATGTTGGTAGACTTCTTCGTTGCTCTTGTTCGCTCTCCAAGTTTTATCCAAATCGCAAAGTGACAAATGAAACTCAAAAAGTTCTATTTATTTGCTTTTCTATCTATTGCAATAAATGCTCTTTACCGACAAAACCCTAAAATACTTAAAATACTCAAAAAATCATTACCGGTTTCCAAAACTGAAATTTATTTCCTAGTTATGATTACAAAACTTATCAAAGACATGAAAAATGCATAAATTAACTTACAGTACATCATCCAAGGGTTCATCTCGAGATTTGACAATATGCACACCCCAAGTTGTAAAAACAACTTAGTTAACTGGTGAAGAATTCTCCACACCCGGTGAAGAATTGGAATCCTCTGATGCTTTGTCATCACACTTATTCTTCTAGATCCTATTCATCTCGTCTCTAGTTTCTTCAACATCTGTTGTCTTCTTCCCTTTCAGATTTGCAGAGTGACTTACTGATTGGTTCTTTTGCATTCTACAAAACTTAGCAATGTGTCTCGATTTATGACAATGATAGTAGGCCATTCCATATGCTCTCCAAGGTCCTTCATTTCCTCTCCCTATTCTTCTTTTGCAGTTCATAGCCACATGTCCATAGTTGTTGCAAACTGTGTAAATAACATTAGTTCCTTTCTCCATGTCATAGGGAATAAATCGGTTAACATAGGGTTTTTGCCAGTTCATGTTTCTCCAATTGTCATAATTTCTTCTCCAATCGCCAACATGTCTTGTGCTCATGTGAGGTGCTGGGATTTTTTCTCCATACCTGCATTCAACTAATCTATGCCCATACATATTGCATGTATAACAGTAACCTTAAAATCTTCTACACACATACTAGTGTTAGGTCTATAACTTGTGTTCTCCTCATATCTGCTTCTATACACATTTGTAGTATGTCCCGGTTTGTGATAGTTAAAACAAATAGGTTTGTAAGATTTCTTACCGGTAGGTTTCTGCACTTTAGGTGTCGGTTTATCTTCATGCAAGTTGACCTTTGTATCGGAAGGTTAACCTTTTTCAAATGTAGAGTAGCCTAGCTCGGTTGTATCTTTGTTCATCCTTTGAGATGTATCTTCTCATCAAGCATTGAAGAACTCTTATTGAATTTATCAAGCTTCTCATTAGCCTCAACAAGTTCCTTTGTAAGATCTTCATTCCTTTTCGTGAGACTCTCTCTAAGTGACATAGTCATATCTAGATCTGCTTGTATGCTTTCTTTTTCTTCTTTCTCTTCATGCCAATGCTCATACAAGGTAGCATTTTCTTGTTTGATCTTAAAAATTTCATGCTCTTTATCTTTGATCTAGACTTCAGCTTTCCTTCTAGCTTCTAACTCTTGACTCATCCAGATAGTTCATGCTTCAAGTTCTCTTCTCAAATCAGCTTTTTCACCATTCAGATTTTCCACCTCTTCAACCAATGCATCAATGTTTTCTCCATTTGAAGAGATGCTATCAAAGATCTCCAATACTTTTTCGGTCAGTTCTTTCCTTTTAGCTAGTGAATATTTGAATTTTCCTCTTAGGGTTTCAAGATCTTCCTTGGTTTTAGCAAGTTCCCTAGCCATTTCTCTATAGCTCATTCCTTCCCCCATATTTCCTTATGAATAAAAATCCCTTCCAAGTAGTTAAGCCTTAAGGAAGTTAGGCTCTGATACCAATTGATGGACTTATAAGGCACTGAGAGGGGGGCTCAATCAGTGCAAGTAAAATCAATAAAAATTTGATTATCAACTTAACTAGCTTAAAACTCAATAAGCATAGAAGAAACAACACCAAGTATGCAACCACCACATAAAGCATAAACCACATGACACAAGAATTTATACATGGAAAACCAAAATGAGAAAAACCATGGTGGGAGTTAGTACCCACAAGATCCACTATTTGTAGTATAGAGATATGACCGGTTAAGGTCTACAACACTCAGTTAGGGGCACACCCTGTTAGAAGTGTCTAAGCCTGGTTAAGAGTTGTACAATAAGGCATGTGAGGACCAGCCCTGTAAGGAGATACCCAAGTTACTGGGATTTGAAAACACAAGTTAATGTGTCACCTGGTTAGAGGATTTAATGATCAGAACTATTAGGATCTGACTGCACCCTTTAAGGAGTGACCTTGTAAGAGGATTTT
Source organism: Cryptomeria japonica (assembly GCF_030272615.1). Classification (NCBI taxonomy): domain Eukaryota; kingdom Viridiplantae; phylum Streptophyta; class Pinopsida; order Cupressales; family Cupressaceae; genus Cryptomeria; species Cryptomeria japonica. Next base: position 3,668,403 of record NC_081413.1, read on the forward strand.
CTTGCTGCAACTGTTAGAAAGACAACAAGTACAAAATGGTATCAGTATAACACCTTCTATGTATGATAAGATCCACTTTAGAACATTACTTCATCACAAACACATCATCTCTCAAGTACTTTGATCTCCACACTATCAGAAAATACAATCTTCACTTATAATTTCCTTCACATATAAGTTCATACTCATAACTGTTTTCATACCTCATCACACAACTTAAAAACATCATTAAGTTGGCTAGAACCTTGGAACAATTCCCTAGGTTAAATTAATCTAGACAAACTTACAATGTACACTTTAATTAGGTCATCCATAGACATGACTAATCAAAATTTGTGTCATTTTACCGATCTCAGTGAAATTTATCACTACCAATTAAATGTGTTTCTTGATCTCTGCCTTGCTGATCAAATCTCATTCATTTGATCAAATTTTCTCGTACGGTCATGAATTTATCTTCATTTGATATTCATCAACATTGTTGCAAAACCACATTCATTCATCCTTCATGGATTCCATGTACCGATTGTCAGTGTGAGACTCTCGTTAGTTATTTTACCGATTGACAACTTATTTACTGGTTCTAATGGAATTGCCTTTGTTTATTGGTTAACTTTTACCAATTGCACTGTATAATATAGATGACAAGAAAATATAGTTGCCATCAATGACAACATGCAGAATAGTCATCATACATCAATTTAACCTCTTTTCATCTACAAACAAGTACCGATTGCATCAAAACATTACATTACATTACCGGTTGACCAAATGATCAAATGCCAACAAACTATTCTAAAAATTCATGGTAAAATATTTTTAAAATTAGAAATAGCTATATGCTATAATTTTAAAATATAAACAAGTTTCTAAATTTGCAATTAAGATAATTTTAATAAAATATTTAAAATTAAATTAACTAAGATTTTAAATTCATATAAGAAAATAGAAAATTATTCTAAAAATTTGTATTAAAATATTTTTTAAATTAGAAACAATTATATCCTATCATTTAATAATATTTTAAATAAATTTGAATTTTAATAATATATATTAATATTATAAATTAGAATACTATATTAGAATGTCACATATATAGTTTTATAAAAATATAGCAAGTCAATCTATACAGTCCAAAAGAAATTAACCTATTATATACGGTTCAAAAGTAGGAAAATGGCCATATAGACCCTCAAATTCTATACATGGGGGATCCTTTTGCCATTTATTTTAAATATCCAATTCCCCTTTCATTTTATTTTCTTTTCTTGTAAAAGTCTTATTGAAAGGAAATAAAAGAAGAAAGTTGCATGGCAATCATTTAGGAGGGAAATTTGAGTTTCATTTTGTCAAAGTCACATAGCCTAACTTGTGGTCAATGGGGATTTCCAAAATTTAGTCCAAACATAAAAACATACCTATAAATTGTTCCCTCCTTTTTCATCCATGGTCATGAGGAGAAACCATCATGGGACATTTAAATGGAGAATTGTTGTTGGGTTCTTCAGGTATTAAACATAGTGCCTATGAGCATTTGTCTCCTGGCTTTCTTTACTAAAATTTCTTCATTGAGAGTTTTTTTTCCAGCATTTGTCTTCAAAAATTCTTCACTTTATCACCTCTAAGTTCAAAATATTACTCTTTTTTTAATCAAATGCATTGGCAGAGGTATCTTGATGACATATGATAATTTTATTAGACTTTGAATGGGTCTATATTGTAGGGATGGGAACTTTTGTAGATTTTAAGTTATGTTTTTCTTATACTCCTTACATCTGCACTTTTCCTTTCTATTTTGTTTTTTCCTTGGAGCCCTGATGTAAAGATTTCTAGGTGGTTTGGTTTCTTACCATTTCATTTTTCTCTAGAAACCCTACCAAATGTGATTTTATTGGTCTGATTCGTCAAGATTTGTTTGTAAATGGAAAAACAATATTCCTTTATATTCAGTTTCTGCTCAAAGACTATATTTGAATTTTGTTTGGAATTTGATATCATTTAAGAGCTTTTGGCTTATATCTTTTTTCTAGCAAGATTTATTCTTGCATGCTATAAGATGGGAGGATAGGTGTCTTCTTTCGAGGACCTTTGGCTTGGCTTGGAACAAGTGGGTTTGTACTCTAGTTTGGAGAAAATCAAATACAAAACATTTTGTTTCTAATGCCTCTTGCAAAATTTGTCTCAAGTGATATGCAATCCATGTGGGGTCCTTAGCTATCCATGAACTACTGGAATCACCTCGTAAGCTCCTCTTTTTTAGGTCTTAATTGAAAGTTCCACCTACTCATGATCTTCTAACTCCACCTTTCTTCTTATAACTAGCCCTCTTGAATTTTCCTTATGATTTACATCAATTAAAAGAAAGAAAGTATGATCTCAATAATTTATAATTTAACTTGAGGTCTACTCAAGCTTTCATTAGGCATAGGGCACCTTCAAAAGGTTTAACTGCTATATAGCTTGCCACAGGTAGATTGCTTTGTTTTAGAGCTATGTATTCCTACTAATGTGACAAGTACCATGACTGTGACTCCTTTAAATACTAACTATCAACTCATGAGAACTATTGCTCACTAGATCTCCTTGATTTGAGTCTACAACTATAAACCATGTTTATGCTCATTAAGCATTTTCTTATGTCATCCTTGCATTGACTTCTATGAGGGGTTTTTCTATGAAAACTTAGCCTTCTCTGCTACTGTCCAAATAACTATTCTTATTGACTGCTCCTATAAATGAGTATAGATATGTTTTGACAAGCAATCCTCTATCTTAAACTCTATAAGACTGTACTCTCACTGCTTTATGATGAATCTTTATCTTTTTATTCATTTATGACTGTCAAAATTGCTCTTATCATTTTTACCAGCCCATCTTGTACCTTTGTTAGACCTTTTTCCATTTGAAAGACAATATCTTCGTTAATATTTCAGTCATGCCTATTAACTAATAAGACTGTTATATAGAACTATGACTGTCTTTTGGCTTATGAAGACTTTCACTGTCTTTGTATGATTGTGTCTATTCATTGATGCTTATGACTGCAACCCCTTGTTAATAGGCTATTTTATGCATGTCTTATAGCATTGCTTTTATGATCACAAGGACTATCCTTTTTGAAATTTTCATGGATACTGTGCTCATCAAAGCAATGATATTTTATTTGTGTTTGACCCTACACTAGACTGTTTCTATGTAGTTATACATTGGCTTTATCTTAGTTTTCTATCACTACTTAATACCAACACAAACCTTTGTTGGGCATGATTATTCAATGTTCACTGTTTATTGACTGTGGTTGTCCTTGGCTTCTGTATCACTGTCTTATGTCCTTGTGATGGTCAAAAATGTCTTCTTCATTCATGTGAATATTGTAGATATGTCTCTTATTAATGGTTTTATGATAGTCAGGTGCCCTAGAATTGTGTCTTTCCTTGGTTTCTTCTTAATATGCCTGGGCTTATATAATCTATTCTTTTCCTTATGTAAAGGCCTATTTGCTTGGTTCCATATACCATAGATGTGGTTGATATAATGACAGTTCTTTTTTAAGATTTAATATGTGCTTCTTACTATCAAGGCCTGTGACTGAGATCTCTTTCTTGTCAAGATGCCAAAGATTATCTTTTGTTAAAAAGAAAGAATGTCTTTTATTGCCTCTGTTCTGAAGTCTTTTTGCTCATGAATTTTCTTTGTTGTTCTTTGTATTGAAGCTTCTCTAAGGATTTCAATGTTGTAGGTGGTAACTTTTACAAGATTGAAGCTTTGAATTAGATCTAAGACTATTATTATCTTCATTACTAATCTTGAAGCTGCAAATCTTCATGATAGTCATTTGTTGCATCTCTGATATTGTATGCTTATTACCAAACCACCTTTTCAACAAACCTTGATCCAAATATGAATAAAGACATCTTTTATTGGTAGATCATGAATGCTTTCATAATAAATTTTCTTTGACTGTCTCTTGTATCTGTGAGTTGCCTATTAATACTGAGCATCCAATAAAACAACACAACCTCAGGAGATGGTTCTCCCAACTCACCTACTCAAATAGATGATTGTTCTTCACAAGCCTTCCAGAGCACTCACAAGGCTACTAGATACATAATAGGTCTCAACAAATCCAAAATGGAATCCATGTCTTCCAACCTTGTCTAACCATTGAAATATGTCAAATTAGGCCTACTACACATGTTCAAGGCCAACTTGAAATATCCTAACATTTAGATCACACAAAATCCTTATAGCCCACTCATACGAGCCTATCTTCACTTAGGACTCCAAATTGTCCATGGGCACAACTCACTTTTACAAGTAGATACTCATCAACCCAAGGGATTTCATGACACCCTTGAAGAGACTCATTAACATAGACAAACCATAATTCTTCACCCTCCCATCCACCCTAAAGACCATAAAGAGAACTTGCTGCTAGATCACCGGTTCACTGTGGCAGCCACAACTTTGTTTAGGACAGTCATAATAACCTGAGCCAACACCTCTCTCCAAGGCTTCCTAACACTTCCAAGGGTTACTAAGGAATCCCATGCACCTTCCCCATATTTTCCTCCACTCATCAAACTCACTCATTACATCATAATCTCAAAATCTCAGTCCACTAGTTCCTTAGGACAACAACATACCCAGTTTTGGGACAATCATTAAAACAGTGAGTATTTTGACCAATCAAGGGCCACAAATACTTGATTAGGGTCTTCACTAACCCCTCACACATCTCCAAAACCTAACCCAACCTTTGGGATCCCCATATTGCACTTATATCAACCCTAACATCACCAACTTGTCATTTTCAGTCTAAGACACAAAAATCAGATTTTGTGTCACTCTTAGCACTTTCCATTCTCACCATGGTGTTGGCATAAGACACTATTCCGGTGATGCTTTGGTGAAGATTGATGATGTATGGTGCATGATATTTCTTAGGAGTTTTCATTGATGGAAACTCATCTTATTGATCTTATTCGGTATGGAGTTTGGGATATCTAGATGTCTTGAGTAAGTTTTGGTATAAGCTTGTTAGTGATACTCAGTGTATAGTGTTGGTGAGCATTTCTCATTTCCGGTGATGTGTTTTTGGTTTCAATAATTAGAGTTAAGTTGATTGAGTATGAGAAGAAGATTAACATGCAGTCCTATCCTCCAGTGTTGTTTCTTAAGCATGTTAGAAGGTCTGATATCTGGTAGAGTAGTAAAATTGGGTTATCTTCATAATTGGTTGTGTAACATGTGGAACAGATTCTTTGAGGTGATTTTGGTGGTTATTGGTAAGTTTGAGGTAATTGGACCGACTTATGGGAAGTTTGTGATCATATGTTTTGGATCCAAAATATACTTTTGTGAAGATTTGAGTCGACTTGAAGCTACACGTTTCATATTTAGAGAAGTCGACTTATGGGAGATCAATTTTTCTAGTTTGGATATATAAGATCAACTAGGTTAATGTTTTTGGGTGATGAGATGAAATGTGAGATGATTTTGGGAGTGATTGAGTGCATTTTCACATGCACACCTTAATTTTTGTTGATCCAGTAGTCAGTGGCAGAGCAGAACAGAGCAGTTTATCAGAACAACAACAACAGATCACTTTGTGCCTAATCGAAACTGTTATTTGGAATAGTTAGATGCTTTTCTTTAGTTCATTATTCATTACAATCATTTGCATTAGCCTGCAAGGAATTGTGCCTTCCTTTAGGTTGTATCCCTTTTGTAATTGAGCAATGAGCTCTAGGCAGTGTTCTTGAATGTGTGTGCATTCCCCTTATGTAATATTGTTTTACTACTGACCATAGTATAATAATAATGTGGGTAGTCAATCCCGCCATGGTTTTTCCCTTTCTAGTTTTCCACATAAAAATATTGGTGTTATGGTTATGTGCTTATTTTCTTTGTGTTTCTATATTTCAGTTTCTTACATGTGCATCTGATGGATAAAGAATCAAATTAACAAAATTGTAAATATCAGAACATTGATTCACCCCCCCCTCTCAGTGTTCATTGATTCCAACACATGGGACTTTTCATCAGAAATAAAATAGAAATATACATTTACAAGGGTCATCTCATCCATTGGCATGGGTGTTTGATGATGGGATGACCAAAAATTACATTATTTCAAGTCACAAGATACCCTAGCAAGGGTTTGTAACTGATTTTACAAAATTTATGATAACTTGCTCAAAACAAAGAGAAAATGAATAAAACCAAAGCCAAAACTTCAGGGACTCATTTATCTTTCAAGTCCAATATGTTTTAGATGTCCATAATAAGGATTTCAGAGTGAAAAATGCTTGGTATCATACTGCTACGCCTAGAAAACAAGAAAAGTGTCAGGTAAATTTTGAAATTTTATTGCTTATGCCTCAATACATGATCCAAACAGAACTTGGTTGTGGAAATGAATATATTTAAAGTATTTTCCATCCCTCCAACATTCATAACCACCTTTGAACACCAACTACCAACAAGCCACTTCCTAATGCACTTTTTTACAACAAATTTTTCATTGACAACATTGTCAATTTTGACAATTTTTGTGCAACTTGACTATAAACCCAAAATGAGACCTATATGACTTTAGAGAATAATTAATGCATCCATTTAGGACCAAATAGCCTTAATACATGATAAAATACCTCATTTGATGCCTTGGACACACTTCAGCCCTATAAGGACAACTTGACAATATTTAGACAACACACCTACAACCTGAACTCATCATTACAAATTGGCCTTCAAGGACCTTATTACATCAAGAATGGTCATTAATGACCTTATTACATCTTGGCATGACATGAAAATTGAAATAAATCAACATGGCCAAAAAGAAGTATATGGGCACCTAGGTGCTCCTGCACCACCTATACACTAGGACTGCTCTTTATTGTATCTATAACTGGTAATGACTACTATAACAGTCTAAGGAAAGGTTGTAGCTACTCCTCAATGACTTTGTATGAATTCTTTGAGATGCTAATGCCTTCTTCAAAAGCTGATTGTCCTAGTCTGATCCAAATTTATGAGATCCCCTTTGGTAGGGATTGTTCTTATGTGCTTTGTATCTCTTTTACTTTAAGACCTTTGCAGTATCTTTTACGGTTCATGAGGCTATGTTGGTGATTGGGAAATGTCTCTGATTGTTCCTATTCAAGTCTTCATTATTGGGTGCTCAGTCAATAATATCTCTTTAATAGTTGCTCAATCTTTCTCTAGGACTTTTGTGGATTATTCATTCACTCTTAGTTGTTGGTATCACTGTAATAATTTCAACAAATCACTCTCTTCATACTTAGGTTTGGAATCTTCTGCAATAATCATTTGGTGACAATATTATGTTATTATTATGCTACAATGATGTCCATTGAGCTTGACCTATGAGTTTTATAGCTTGTGGGCCTTCCTATGACTACATCCTCTATCTTCTTTTGTGGCTACACTCTGATGTATTCATCTTCAGACTTCTATAACCTTTGTGAGACTATGTTACGTTCCTTGGGGAGTGACATATACTAAAGAGATTATCTTTAAACTCCATCGCCTGTCATAGCTATTGTTATTCTGTATGATCTAAGAATGCTCCTCTACAACTTTCTATTCTTATGTCTATCCTTATTCTAGGACTACATCTATGCATTCCTTTCTCTATTTTTGTGACAGTAAATAGTGTAAGTGCACCAAGATGGTGAACAAAAAGGGGGGTATAAGTGGCCACCTTTTTTTTTTTCTTTATTTTATTTTATTCTGAAAATAGGTAAACCTGAACTTCAAAGAGCTATTTGAAGGTCATGCACTCAAAACTAGGAGTTGAGAAAACAATAAGAATTGTAGTACTCTGAATCTAGTTTCTAAACTACTAACTTTTTCAAAAAATGGATAAGATTAAGAGGGTCAAACCTTTCACGCACGAAAAATTGTTCCTGATTTTTTCAAAAAAATATAACATAGCTATTTTCAAGCGTTGCACAAAATATATAGTTAGATTTAGTATTTTACAAAACACTTTGGTAGGATGATAGGTAAGAGTGAGATCTAGAAGTTGTGTGTTTTTTTGTAATTTTCCATTTAGTATTTTGTTTTTATATGATTTTTGGAAGTGACCGCATCCTGAAAATTTGGTACCTGTTCATGCATTGGGCATAACTTGCATCAAAATAATAAAAAATGCAATTTCTTTTTATTAAAAGTGTATAGAATCTAGTCTAGAACAATAATATGTAATTTATTTTGAATTGGTCAAGTATATCAAAATTTATTAAAAAAATGGTAGACATATGTCTGTGAGGACTGTCAAGGCACTGATAAAGAAAATTAAAGTTTACTATGCTAATGTTGTCCAAAAATAGATAAAATTATATGGTTAGAAAACTAAGAAGATGTGTGAGATTATGGTGGTAATTTTAGAGATACCCACTTGATCATTTGTAAACCTGATGGCGATGAAGTCAAGAAATCATGTTGGAGGATGAAAAAACATGTAAAGGGACAAAAAAGGGGGGAAAATGGGCTTGCAAGCCTTAGGGTCATTTTCCAACCCTCTTACCAAGCCAAAACCCGCATGGGTTTTGAAAAACAAAAAGTACTATTCACATTTTTAAATAACCCGTATGGGTTATGTAAAACTAAAAACATTTTTTTTTGTTTCACAAAACTTGAACGGGTTATGAAGAACTAAAAACATTTTTTTTGTTTCACAAAACCTGTATGGATTATGAAGACATAATAATGTATGCTTGTAAACTTAGCATTTACTACACATGTTTTAGAAATGCCTAGATAATATGTGTTTATGTATGTATATATGCATATCTATAGTTATATATACATATATTTATATAGATACATGTTTGTATACATGCATGTAACTCTTCTTTTCCTCTCTCTCTCTCGTCTTGCTTCCCCCATCATCGTCTTTGTCTATTTTGAGCCCTAATTATCTTCCTTGAGTTCTATCTCATCTCTCCCCCTCACACTTCTCTCTTTTTTGATTCTCTCACCCTTTTCTCCTTCTTGTTCTCTCTATACCTCATGTCTCTCACCCTCTCCTCCTCCTACTCTCTCTTCCTATCCCACTCTCTCTCTCTCTCTCTCTCTCTCTCTCTCTCTCTCTCTCTCTCTCTCTCTCTCTCTCTCTCTCTCTCTCTCTCTCGCATTATCCTATCCTATTCTCACCCTCTCCCTCTCCCTCTCCCTCTCCCCCCTCTCCCTCCCCCTCTCTTTATCTTATCTCTCTTTCTCTCCCTCTCTCTCTCCTATACTCTCTCTTTCTCCCTCTCCCTCTTTATCCTATTCTCCCCATCTCTACCCTCTCTCTCCCTCTCTCCCAATTTCTCCTCTATCTCTCCCCCTCTCCTTATCCTATTCTCTCTCTCTCTCTCTCTCTCTCTCTCTCTCTCTCTCTCTCTCTCTATCTCTCTCTCCCTCTCTCTCTCTCCTTTTCCCAATCTCCCTCTCCCTCTCCCCCTCTCCTTTTCCTAGTTCTACATAACCCATATGGGTTATGAGAAATTATGAACATTGACATAAAAGGTTTCCATAACCCATAATCTTAATATATTTTAGTCCCAACAACCTAAAAACTAGCATTGCAAGTTGTTTGAAAGCCTCATTGCTTCTGCACTAAGGCCAAAACTTCGAGTTCTACATAACTTGTATGGGTTATGAGAAATTATGAATGTTGACATAAAAGGTTTCCATAACCCATAATCTTAATATATTTTAGTCCCAACGACCTAAAAACTAGCAGTGCAAGTTGTTTGAAAGCCTCACTACTTTTGCACATGATTTTCTAGGACAGTAACAATCAAGTTTTCATATTCTTTTGTCACTTGTACTTTGGATTGATTGATTTGTCTTATATATTGGATTGTTTTGAAGTTATTTTATCATTGTTACTTTAGATCATAACAAAATCATGATCATTTGTTGTTTTTTTGCTTTGATCATGATTGATTTTTCTTGTATTTTGGTTTTTTTTTTAAGTTATTTTATTATTGTTACTTTAGATTATAACAAAATCATGATCATTGTTGTTTTTTTTTCTATTTGATTGTGGATTGTCATCATGATGTTATGTGTAGGACAATGGGAAAGAACAAGAGAGGAACAAATGATCAAAGAGAGGTAGCAAAGGAAAGACAAAGGAAGCGTATGAAGAGATTACATGAAGATACGTCATCGTGATTGCATCCCATCTCATTTTCATCTTATGCGTTGTTATTATAGGCATCTAGCTTATAGTTTATCAGTTTTTACAATGTTATCATGCTTAATATTAGCTTTACTCTTACCTTAATTTTCTTATCATGTAGCTTAATCATGCTATTCTTGCTAAGATCATGCATTTTCATCTTTCAAATCCTCCATCTAAGTTTAGTCAAGTCACTAGAATTTGTATAATCAGATTTGAGAGCATTTTTCATACTCGCATTTACTAGGAGGCAATAAGTCGATTAGCTATGGTTTTATCTTTCATTGTTTCAATTTACTAACCATTGCTTGTAATAATTTATTGAGTGCATTGTGGTTGTAGGTACAGGTACACTTCACAGAGCATGACATTTTGGCACCCACCATGGGGCCAGAATCATCTCTTTTGGCCTCTTAATCTTCAACAAACTTCATCTTTGTCCGTCTCTGGTTTAGAAATTTGTACAAGTTGCCTTTTCATCTCGTACGAACTTACTTTTAGCTTCAGACAACACCTAATCCTGACTCGTACTAGGTATAATGTTGAATCGTACGAGCTTTTACATTGAAAATTCTTTATTCATTCTAGCTCATTCCTGTGTCATATGAGTTGATTTTCACTATCATACTAGAGCTAATTATGTTTCGTATGAATTTTTGCTTGTTAAATCCTATGTTGTACGAGTTCATTTTGGTCTCCATGTGAAATCTAAATTTTTGTCATACTAACTAGTAAATCATGGCATACGAGTTTCTGCATCTCTAATTTTTTGATAAACTACAAGTTAGAATTTTCAAGTTTGTCTATACATTGGTAATTTGCATTTTTGAAGGTCTTAAAGGTATTTTAAGCCCTTGAAAGTACCGAAAGTGCCTTCCTAGGCATGCTCTTTTAAAATCTCATCTACAACTCTTGGAGACCTTACCAACGAGTTAAACGGTTCGTCATTTCAAGTCCCGAGCATAAAGTTATGCCTATTTGAAGTTAGGCTAAAATTTCATATAGTTTTTTTTATAAATTTCATAGTTCGGATCACTAATGCTAATCTTGTTATGTCTATGAGATGTTTGCAACCTAACTCTTTTCTGCAGGACACTTGTCAAAGACAAATTCAAAACACAATCATGACTACTAATGGATCTATTTTGCAAGTTGCCTAAGGATTCAGCAAAAACTTTGTGTATTCTTTAAGATTTTTAGGCACATTTCAATTTGGGCTTAAAGAAATGAACTATCATGTCTTGTGTGTCTTTGATGATAGGCGAGTATGCTCTCACCTTTCTTAGGTGATCAGAAAGATAGACTCATCTTTTGCTTTCATTATTGCATCTCTTTAGCAGGCCTACCCTCCCGAGGAATTATTAACTCTTAGCCCTTAAGGCCAATGAGAGGGGAATGACCTAAGTGGGAACAGATAACGCCACATAATCCAACCCACTATAAAATAAATGTGGTTTTGATGAAAATCAAAGAAATGACAGTGCTCGGTAATAACTCTCCTCCATACCTTCGGGTATATCAAACCTTGGTTTTCAAGGCTGGGAGACCTCTTAATTGAGTTTATACTCCGACGCACCGAATGGATACCTTACTAGTGCTGATTAAAATAGAAGCTACTCGATTCACCTCTGAAAGAGTGATAATCTTTATGCAAGAGAGATAGTAACTCTCCCAAGACACTTGCCATATTGTGCCCCCATTAGCATTTGGAGTCGGATAATACAACATTGAGAATCCATTGCATGAGACTCAGCGGTCATATTCTAATTAGATATTGGGTGTGTACCTAAGTCAGCAAGTAAAGGTTTTCATTCTCAGCCAACTTCCTTAAGGTTTAGCTTGATTGGAGTCATTTATCACATCATGTGTTTGCTATGTATTCATCCTTAAATTGAAAAATCAGACACTTAAAACTGGAAAACCAAAGTAAAACATCAAAATTTAGTGATCAAAACTCAAACAAACATTTTTTTACACCTGTTAAAATACCTGTCATACGAGTCAAGATATTCAGTCGTACGAGTCAAGGTTTTATGTCGTACGAAACACTATTTTTCACATGAAGTCACTAGTCTGTCATTCTGTCTTGTATCTCTTTTCATTCTATGCTACATAATCTATCGTACGAAACTCTGCATCTGTTAGTCCAGAACTGTGTCTTACATGCCTGTTTCAGATTTATCATTTCTGCCTGATCAATTTGCAGTAAACATAAACACCTGTTATCTGTCAATCTGTGCTTAGATTGTTTGCTTGGTTTGCTTGGTCAAGTTATCATCCGTCAAAATTAAACTCTAGAAGATAAACACCCTAATATTTTCAAGTGTTCACCCCCAACAAGTTCAAGATTTAAACATCTCAAAGTGTATTATCACCCTCTTTGATAAATTGATCACTCAAACATAGTTTCTCATCAGGATCAATCATCCTTTATCACGAAACTGAAATGTTTGGTCAAGATAATCTTGTCCCACATCATAGGATATATCATTCCTACTGGACTTGGTTCTTATCAAATCACCATCATTGCACTCCTAAGCTGAAGATCGAAAAACTTGCAAACTTTTAAACACTTGAATCCTCTTTTAGTGTCATATCACTATATTGCCTTGAAATTGACTATTGATCACTTATCAAAACAACTTTTAGACAATCAAACCCCTAAAATGGAAACAAAAACATTGGAAATAACTAAAGATCATATCAACATGACATACCAAAGCAAGATACAAGTAACAAGCCAACATATTGGAGCAATCAAACAAGTTCAAAATCAAAATCCAACTATGTTAAAACCTCACAAGGATTTAAATACATCTCAAAAGAAAGGTGGCTCTTTTATGCATCTCTTAAAGAGTTCTCTATAAGAGTTGGCTCAAGAAGATCAAAATCATACACCCATGTCTAATAATGATCCATCCATCCATAAGAAAATTGACACTCGAAAGGCATCTATTCCTACACCTCTTGAAAGCTTGCAAGAACCTTCCATAGTATCCTTGCCAAACAATACATCCAAAGATGAAGTTTCCCAAGGGATATCCAAAATTTCCATCAAACCTATTTCAGAGGATTCTATTCAAAGCTCATCTCCTTCATATCCAAGCATTAATTCATTGCAAAATCCTCATAACACTTCCTTGAAAATTGAAGTCCTCATTCATAGAATGCTTGTTAAATGTGTCCTAATAGATGGGGGAGTTGGCTTGAACATTTTCTCTATGAATCTTGTCTGTGCTCTAGGCTATTCAGAAGATGCAGTTGATCCCTGAAAAAGGATAAAAATCAAAACATTTGGTGAAGAAGAACATTACTCCAAAGGAATTGTGATATTACCTATCAAATTGGGACCCTTGCAAAAAGATACAACATGCCAAGTTTTAGACTTGGACCTACCATACAATATACTCTTGGGGAGACCATGGATTCAGGACATACAAGCTACTACATCAACATACCATCAGTGCTTAAAATTTCCATACAATGGACAAAAAATCAGAATATCAGTAGACTCAAATCCAATGTAGTGTTGTAATAATCTGAAAATAGCTCAGGAGGTCATAGTTTCACATAACAGAGAGGAAGCATCTTCAAGCACACAATCCAAGGAACAATCATTTGCATCAATTTTGTCAAACATGGAAAAACAAATGCAGCTGAAAGATCAAGGGAATGGAGAATATTTGATATCATGGAAAAATAAACAAGAGCAACTTAAAATTGAAAGGGAAGAAGAAGCAAATGTGGAAGCCAATGTAGTTCACATGTATGCAGGACAAATGTTAGGAACTAGCCCACTTGAATCAGAATCACATTCAACTGACATGGACTTAACCGAGGATGATCAGGATTTTCTTATACAAGGTCATTCTAATGAGAGTATCATTCTAGACATCGAAATACATATCGAAAGCTCTGTTGTCTCTATCATGACCCCTAATATCTTTGAGACTATTCAACCTGAAGATCCTTTATCCTTAAGCTATCCTGAACCTATGGATTGGGAAAATGAAGAACATACTGACATTGATACCTTAATTAATGACCATGCCATATCCTTATATCTTAATGAAATCAAACCCACAACAACTTTCACTAGGGATTCTACTAACGTATCTTCAGGTCAAGTGGGTGTCAAATCTCCTAGTCGCAAAAGTGAAAATCAAGAAAACAATATCAGGTCTAATGGTGAAAACCATTTATTGGCAGCATTGGACCAAGAAAAGCAAAAATAAAGGATGCATCTAATGGTGGAAACCTCCTTGAGGCATTGAAAGATGGGAGATTCGACACCTTACCAGAATGTTATCAAGAGAAGTTATCTATCATAACAGCACCAACAAAGGCAACTATCATTGGCACAAATGATCTACATCCAACAATTTCTCTATCAAAACTAGCAAGACAAAAATACTTGAAACCATTCAAAAGAAGGCAAGTCAATTTTACCTGTTCATATATAGATGTTCCAGGGTTAGATCCATATCTTACAATACATCACCCGAATATCAGTCCAGCAGTAAGCATCAATAAAGGAACACAACATGAATTAGGAGCAAGAATTCTATTCATCACACCACAAGGACATACAATCCCGAAAGCATACAAATTAAGCTTTCCGTGTACAAACAATATAGTAGAGTATAAAGCATTGGTAACAAGTATCAAAATGGTTGTAGAATGGAATATTAAACAACTTCAAGTCTTTGGAGACTCTCAGCTTGTCATTAATCAAATCAATGATGACTATCAAACAAAAGATGATAAACTCATACCTTACAAAAAGATGGTGTATGATATCAAGAAATACTTTGTAGAAATAACTTTTGAACAGATTCCAAGAAATGACAACAAAGCAGTAGATGCCATGGCTACACTTGCTTCTCTATTTCAGACATAGGAAAATCAACAGTGTTATGAATTCCTGGTTGAAGAGTTGTTTCATCCTACCTTTAATTGTCCGGATTCCCAAACCATCTGTCAAATTATTGGACGTGATTCCTCCCGCTATGGCCAAACATACACATACCTGAAAGATAATATCTTACCTCCTGAGTTATCAAAGAACAAAAAGATAAACTTTATTCGCCAATCCTCTCATTTTACTCTCATCGTGGATACCCGATATAAATGAGGTCTAGACGGTACTCTCTTACAATGTCTCAAACAAGAAGAATCTGAGAAGGCTTTACATGAAGTCCATAATGGCATTTGTAGCACTCATTTAAGTGGTCTTACCCTTTCGAAAAAACTCATATGCTTGGGCTATTATTGGCCAACTATGGAACGTGATTCTTTTAAAATAGAAAGAAAATACAAACAATGTCAAATCCATGGGAACTTGATCCATGCACCAGCACAAGAACTACATGCTTTAGCAACATCTTGGCCTTTTTGTCAATGGGGACTTGATCTACTAGGAAAGATAAATCCTTCCTCATCTAATGGACACAAATTCATTCTTGTAGCTACTGAATATTTTACAAAATGGATTGAAGCAGTACCTCTCATCAATATCATAGGAAAACAAATTGCTGCATTTATCTTGAATTATATTATTTGTCGCTATGGAATACCAATGACCATTATCACTAATAATGGGTGACCATTCAAGAACCAAGATGTACAAGAGCTATGTGAGAAGTTCAAAATCCAGCACAGATTCTCCACACCATATTATCCATAGGGAAATGGGCAGGCAAAAGCATCTAACAAAACTATTTTGAAAATCCTTAAAAAGATAGTGAACGATGTTGGGAAAGATTGGCATATTCAACTAAACCCTTCTCTCTGGGCCTACCGCACTAGTATCTACACACCGACAGGTGCCACACCTTTCTCTCTTGTATATGGATCAGAAGCCATATTGCCAATTGAAGTAGAGATACCTTCTCTACATGTATCACTAAAAGGTCTCATCCTAGATGAAGAACAAAGAGTATCTAGACTACAAAAGTTAGAACTGATCCATGAACACAGACATAATGTCTTTGATCATCTAAAGGTATATCAGCAAAGGATGTGCTGGAGCTATAATCATAAGGTCAAACCATGAATCTTTCAAGTGGGAGAACTAGTGCTAAAGGAAAATCCAAGCAACCAGGGAGATCGAGAAAAGAAAGGAAAGTTTGAACCAAACTAGTTAGGTCTGTTTGTGGTCACAACAGTATTTGGATCAAGAGCATATCATCTATCAACACAGGATGGAGATCAGCTCGAGGAACCTATCAATAGCATGCACCTAAAGAAGTTCTATGTCTGAAAAATAAAAAAATAAAAAAACAGTGAAAAATCAAAAAAATCAAAAACAGTGAAAAATCAGAAAAAATCAAAAACATTGAAAAAGTAGAAAATTCAAAAAAAAAATCAAATATCAGAAAAAGTGCAATAAAAATAGATGGTAAAAACTTGGCAAACAGGCACTATCTGTCCACTAGCTCTTCCATCTATTAGTTCATGCATTCATTCTTCCTTCAGTGCTATACATGACCATCATAAGCCTTTATACATACGCAGACATCCCAGGTGGCTTCTTGCTATGGTTTGGAACATTGAATATATCATAACAAATTTGTTTCTAGGCTTGTGGAAAAATCTTACACCAAGTTGGGGGCAAAACTTTTGATCATTCTAAGCTTAACCAAATAGGTAGAACAAATAGTTAGACAACTCTTATCAAGAGAAAACTTAGACACATCCAACATTGAACATGAGATCAAACTATCAACTATCAAGCTATCACAAAATCAATCAAAGCACATCACACACTTTTCAGTGGAATAATATCTTTTGGATAATGATTGTAACATGATTGTTCAAATTTTCTATATTGATTTTCGCTATCATGATTTCTGAGTGACTCCAAGATGTCTTTGACTAGAGGAACAAGGAAGAAACATGATATTTTTTTTGTCTGTTGTCTGAAAATTAATCATTAATATATGCAAATTTGTCTTGGGATATGATCATCGAAGTATCATTGAAGACATTTCCGATTTACATATTGAAATGATTAATACTACCTATTTTACACAAGCAACACTCAGGTCATCTCAGTTCAATTATACCTCGATGCTTGTGTTAACTTGCTATATCAAAATCCAGGAAAGAAGTGCTCAGGTCATCATGGTTTAATTATACCATCGATGTTTGCACTCACTTCCCATATTTCAAAAGCTCAATGATGACAAAAACACAAAATAATCTAGTGACTGGTCCGGTCATTCCATTGCATTTTAGCTTGCATTTCATTCTTGCATGGGATCAACAAAGCTCCTTTTATCCAAGGTTAAATATATCGCATGAATCATCAAAGTATCATCACAAGTGTATACGCAATCAGAATAATGACTCACATCTCTCTCATGATATTGTCAACCTAGCCCAAATCTTATGCTATATCCCTCAAACAAAATCAACAATCAGCATATCCAAATATTTCTACAACTTGATATCAACAAACTGTCAGATCTTTATCTAATCAACCCTATCAAATCAAATCAATCAATCAAACCTAATCAATTTTGATCATGTCTTATATAGGATGAATCCTTCTTGAAACCAGACGATCTGATTTTGATTCATGTCTTATACAGGATGTATCCTTCCTGAAACCAGACGTTCTAATCATGTCTTATACAGGATGAATCCTTCTTGAAACCAAATGCTTTGATCATCATTGTCTTATATAGGATGAATATTTCTTGAAACCAGACTGAATCTAATCAATCAAGATTTTTCAATCTTACCAATTTAATCAATCAAGCTAATCAAAGAACTCGCACTTTCATCAACCACAGTTGCAGAAATCAAATCAAATCTATCAGGATATCAATCTCGCAAAAACTCCAAAGATCAATTATCTCAATTGATCTCCCGAGGGGGCATCATCATACTGGAATTTAGCAATCAAGAGTTGGGGCATCTTATCAAATCAATATCATCATCAAAATGAGATTATTCTTTGAATCAATGCGTCATCACACCTCGCTTCAAAGAGGGGCAAAATGTATACACCTAAAAATGGTCTGAAGATAATTAATTAAATAAGCAATTATTTAATTAATCCTCCTTCCAATTTAATTGAATTCACTAAGTAATTTGATTATATTTCCCTTTTCATCTACTTATTAATAAATCTAAGGATTTATTTAATAGGTTCATTTCATTTCACCCCTTTAATTAATTAATTCAAATTAATTAATTCCCCCCATCCAAATTCATTTCTTCTAAATCTCCTAATTAATTAAAATAAATCAATTATGAGTTTTTGAGATTAATTATCCTTTTCATATTATTTGAATTTTTAAATTCAAATTCTCCTAACTTCTACCACTCCTAAACCTAACCATTCCTAAACCTAACCCATTCTACCTACCACCATGTCCCCTTTCATCCAACCTCTTCTAGAACCTTTGTAACACTTATCACTAAGTGTTCCCTTTCATCTAACCTCTTTTAGAAGCCTCTTGACACTTGTCACCATATAAATGACAAATGTTCCCTTTAATCCAACCCCCTTTGCCATCCTCCTCCAATTTAACCATTGATTCTTGCCACATCACCCCTAGCCTTGGAAAATCCTATAAATAGACCTCATTTTGGAGCAATATTATTCCCAGTTTCATGTCCCAATATCATTTGGTCCCAATTTCATATCATGATTGCATCCCATCTCATTTTCATCTTATGCATTGTTATTATAGGCATCTAGCTTATAGTTTATCATTTTTTACAATGTTATCATGCTCAATTTTAGCTTAATTTTCTTATCATGTAGCTTAATCATGCTATTCTTGCTAAGATCATGCATTTTCATCTTTGAAATCTTCCATCTAAGTGTAGTCAAGTCAATGGAATTTTCATAATTAGATCTGAGAGCATTTTTCATACTCGCATTTACTAGGAGGCAATAAGTCGATTAGCTATGGTTTTGTCTTTCATTGTTTCAATTTACTAACCATTTCTTGTAATAATTTATTGAGTGCATTGTGGTTGCAGGTACAGGTACACTTCATAGAGCATGACACTAACAATAATTCTCTTTGGGCATTCTCGGGTAGACTCCCATGCAAGGACAAGGTTGTTGTTGATGCACTAAGAATGTTAATTGAGAAATATTGGCATGACAACACAAGGGTTTCACCCAACCAAAGAGATGTTGTTAGAAGGTGAATTGGAATTAGTAATCCCGAGCCACATCCAAAACATTATTTAGATACCACTCAAACACTTTTTATGAAAGGTTTCTTCAAAGCTTTCCTCAGATTAAAATTAGTCAAAGAATTTTTGAGATGACAAAACCATTTTATGTTAAGATTAATCATGCACGTACTACATGTTGTTGTAGGGTCCATGTTGAATTTTCCATGCATTATGATATTTATCACTATATTTGTTGTACTTTGCACACTAACGATGTTTTGTAGGAATGTGGTCTACAAGCACCTCCTAAGTGACTGAGAGAATTTATTTCAAGTGTACTATGTAGACAAGATGACGAGTGCATTTACTATAAGATGATGTGTTTGAGAGATTTTTGTCCTACATGTGGCGGTTTGCAACAATTGCATAGATGCCTACATCTTAATAGCACACATGAAATTGATAAAGAACTAGTTTCTATTGGAAAATATAAGTCAGTCACATATGGTGTTACAGATGGAAAAGAATTAAAGAGGTGTGAGTTAGTGAAAAGGGATATATGCGTAGCTGATTTTATGAAGATGTTTCAAGAGAAAATAGTGTATGAGTACATAGGTCATGCACATAGAGCTAGGTAGTTAGATGAGCAATTCAAGTTGTGTAAGGAAACTGTCCCCCTTGGCACTATTGTCTTTGTCATTGATTTTGCTAAGAATTATACACTAAAGCCACAAAATGAAGTACAATCTATGTATTACCACTCTACACAAGTTACAATTTTTGTACACATAGCATTCATGCATGCACATGATAGCACTGAGGAGGACAGAAAGGTTATAAGAGAATATCACTTCTATATCAGCAATGATCGTACTCATTCCTCAAAGTTTGTGCAAGGATGCTTTATAGTCTTCTATGATAATTTAAGGGAAAGAGATATAAGATACAACCAATACTTAATATGGTTGGACAATTGCACCACATAATTCACGAATGCAAGGATGTTCTATTGGTTGACTAGGATGCATGTGACAAGTGGTGTGCAACATTTTTGGAATTTCATTGAGGTGGGGCATGGAAAGTGAGAGCATGATCTTGCGGGAGCATGTGTGAAAAGAGCTCTTACCAGAGAGGAATTGAAGTACGAAGGTGGTGCAATGTTAATAGATGCAAAAACAATTGTGTAATGGTGCAACTCTATGATGGGACCAGGTAATGCTGGTAAGTCTATGGTTTCTAGATATTTCTGTTTAATAAGTGAATCTAACATTGAAAATATCTAGATTGTTGTGCACTTACTGGATCAAGTGACATGCATTCATTTAGAAGTTCAAATGTAACATCACTAGTTATTTATACTAGACAGATTGCATGTTTTTGTTCTTTGTGTATGCATTTTTTGTGGGATGAATGTGAATATAAAGAGTGGGTTGACCAATGGTATTGTAGATCTTTGCAAACCCTAGATACATATCAACTTCCTAGAGCACTACAAATGAACCAGATTGAAGCATCAGTGGATTTTGACCATGTATCAGACATAGTTGAACCAGGTAAAGGGTTGCAATTCGCTACAATTTTAAGCTTAATTTATTAGTATTAACTTATGCTGATTTTGGTATTAACTTATATCCTTCTATTAAATACAGGTCATGTTTATGCAATTATTGTGGATGAGAACAATGAAGAAGGAACAGATTACTTTTTGTGTCGTTGTATTGAGGCCAAAAAGAAATTGACTTCTACAGTGGTTGATGGAGAGGGTATTGAGTACTCAATAGGATCTGTTGTTGTGACAGGGACATGGCTTAAAAGGTACCATTGTTGTGTCAAGTTGTATTGAGACCTCTTAAACTCATTTATTTAGCAATCATTGTATTGATTTTGGATTAACTTATCCTTCTATAAAATGCAGGTACCCTATCAAAAATTCTAATGCCTGGTTGTTTGAGGACTTTGAGACACATAGACATATTCTTCATTACTCAAACCTTCTTGTTGCATCAAATATTCATTTGATTAAATATCATGGTAGACCTCTTAACAAGGATTTGTGGAAAGTTTGTGAATCAGAACACGAGGCAATACTTGAGACACTAAGGGTTAGAGTTGATCCAGAAGGTTCACTTGATTGATTTTGGACCATCTAGAATAATAATTCTACAATATGGTAGAATAACTTTGACAATTTTGTATATATCTTTTGTGAAACATTGTAACTTTGCTTTTTTGGATGTGCTCTACATGCATATGAGTTGTAATATGCATATGAGCTGTAATGTGCATATGTAGATGCCAAATTTTGTATATAAAAAAATCAATGAGTTGTAATGTGCATATCTAGATGCTAAATTTTGTATAAAAAAACAATGAGTTGTAATGTGCATATCTAGATGCTAATTTTTGTATAAAAAAACAACAATGAGTTGTAATTTGCATATTTAGATGCAAAATTTTGTAAATATAAATAGTAATGAGCTTGATCGTTTATATAAGATGCCAAATTTTATATATGAAAGTGTCCATGGGGCTAATTTGCAAATTTTGAGAGCTCAAATTTGTACCATTTGATTATAAATACATTTGTAATAAACTTGTACTATTTGATTATATATTTATACTATTTGATTATAAATAACTGAGTCTGATTTTGACATATGTTAAATAACTTGCAAATGGGTATTTGAATATGCAAAAAACATTTCGAGTGTTTTGGGAAAGTTTTGAGTTATTGTTGAATTACTCGATTTGAAGGGCTAGTAGGAATAGTCTGAAACTACGAGAGGCCTTTTTAGGTAGTGACAACATGACCCCATAGGTTCAAATAGATCATTCATAAGTGCCATGGTCTCTGAGTTATGCTACACCAAATTTTGACCATTTTTTCCACTTTGAGAGCTCAAGGGAAAACATTGCTACGAGGTGGCTCATAACAATTGGACATCTTGGGGAGAAAGACAAGGGCACACCTAGCATAAACTTGGCCACTCGTATGTGCTCGCACTGACGGTTCATTCCCACGACAAGAAGAACGAAAGATGTAATATTTTGCCACCTCTCATTGACGGTTTTTTACGGTTTTTGATGCGACAGAAAAAATCTCACCACAATAAAATGGAATTGAATTGGCCAAAACTGAGAGAGGATGTTTTAGGAAGTGACAACATGACCCCATAGGTTCAACTGGATAATCCATAAGTGCCATGGTCTCCGAGTTACGCGACGTCAAAGTTTGACCATTTTTTTCACTTTGAGCACTTAAGGGAAAACGTCGCTACAAGGTGGCTTGTAACGATCAGACATCTTGGGGAGTGAGACAAAGGAACACCTATCATAAACCCAGCCACCTAGATGCACTCGCACTGATGGTTCATTCCCATGACAAGCAGAATGAAAGATGCACTATTTTGCCACCTCTCACTGACGGTTTTTGACAATTTTTGATGTGATAGAAAAAATCTCACCACAAGAAAACTGAATAGAGTTGGCCAAAACCGAGAGAGACTATTTTAGGTAGAAAAAATATGACCCCATAGGTTCAAACGAATTGTCCATAAGTGCCATGGTCTTTGACTTACGCAACATCAAAGTTTGATTGTTTTTTACGCTTTGAGCGCTCAAGGGAAAACGTCGCTACGAGGTGGATCGTAATGATTAGATGTCTTGGGGAGAAAGAAAACATAACACCTAGTGTAAACATGGCCACCCAAACATGCTCACACTGAGGGTTCATTCCCACAATAAGTAGAATGAAAGATGCACTATTTTGCCACCTCACTAACGGTTTTTGATGGTTTTTTATGCGACAGAAAAAATCTCACCACAAGAAAACGGAATCAAGTTGGCCAAAACCGAGAGAGGATGTTTTAGGTGGTGACAACACAACCTAATAGGTTCAAATGGATCATCCATAAGTTCCACGGTTTCTAAGTCACGCGACATCAAAGTTTGACCATTTTTTCCACTTTGAGCGCTCAAGGGAAAACGTCACTACGAGGTGGCTTGTAATGATCAGACATCTTGGGGAGAGAGACAAGGGCACACCTAGTGTAAACCTATCCACCTAGATGAACTCACACTAATGGTTCATTCCCATGACAAGTAGAACCAAAGATGCACTATTTTGCCACCTCTCATTGACGATTTTTGACGATTTTTTATGTGACAGAAAAAATCTCACCACAAGAAAACGGAAATGAGTTGCCCAAAACCAAGAGAGGATTTTTTAGGAAGTGACAACACAACCCCATTGGTTCACATGGATTTTCCATAAGTTCTTCAACTCTTCTTTTATAGGTGATTTGGATGAATAGGTGTGTCTCTTACCCTAAGGCCAACTTGTTATGGAATAAAACTTAAATGAAAACCTTACCTAAGCCGACTCATCCTTAGATAAATTCACTCCAATCTCTTCATGCACTAAAGACTCAAAGAAAATTCACTCAATCAAAATACACAATATCAGCATTACCGGTATCAGTACTTGGGTATACACAATATGAGCAATAGATAGTTTAAAAGTATATGCCATATGAGTTACAAGTAATGAACAAATTGGATCACATTTCAAGACATATACACAATGAACAAATTGGATCACATTTCAAGACATATACACAATGAACAAATTTGATCACATTTCAATAGAAAATAACTAAGTTTTAGGAATATCATGTTTCATATATATCAATGAACAAATTGGATTGAATATCAAGTTTCATAAATATCAAAATGAACAATAATTGTGTACATATCAAAAAATGGCATAGATGCCAAATCAATAATAGTTACAAAAATGTGGCATGTGTCATGTCTGTCAAAGTCGATATATACATATACAAATGTCGAATATATAAAAAAGTTGGTCATTCAATGATCACAACTATAACTATATGTCTTTATCGGTATCTATGACTGTGGCGGATCATCAAAATCGAGCCTCTTCGAAGCAGTACGTGGCTTTGCAGGTGGCTGCACAAGGACAATTCAAATGTCGAATCAGATATATTTTCTCAATATAACATCAAAATAACTAAATACTGAACTCTAAATTGTTTGAAGTTGAAATGTTGATTACCTCATCTTTGTCTTCTACAATTGGGTGAGGCTGAGGATCTGTGCGATGTCCTAAAGGAGGTTGTAACTAGTAAAACAACATTAATACATGTTAATAACACATGTAAAATAAAACAAAATAACTAAAAATGAATAAACTAAAAAACTAAAGCATAGCAGAGCCTCAGATGGATGTGCTGTGGTCGTAGGAGGAAAAGTCACAGATGAATCAGTTATGACCATTTCCTATGTTGGAAAATGCACACTCCAATGAGAAATTGTAGGTGATTGAGCCTTAGATGGATGTGCTGTGGTCGTAGGAGGAAAAGTCACAGATGAATTAGATACGACCATTTCCTATGTTGGCAAATGCACACTCCAATGAGAAATTGTAGGTGATTGATGGTTTTGTCATTGATGGCAACCTTGCAATCATATGATACCGGCAAGACAATATACCGGCACTGGAAACAACAAACTCTACACTGGCACACAGAACACCGACAGACAAAGGAAGGATACTGACACCCTAACTGACATGAATTTTGTTTTTAATGTATTTTGTAATTAATTGTAAAATCATTGTAAGTCAACATGGCGAGTTGTAATATGACTCATATATGTATGAGATCATTGTAGAACATTTTAAAAGAAGAAGAAGAAGAATAATAATGTGATAGGCGAAATAAGATAGACCTAATATGTGAATTATAGGTTAAGGGTTTATGTATGAAGCAGAGTTAAAACCGATACTAGATCTGGCATAGCAGATGCTAATTTGAAGCAGTACAAGACATTGGATTTGTATAATCCATTTTGTAAGTCAGTGTGACTTCTTATTTTGTATTTGAGCAATGAGCTCTAGGCACTTGGCCTTCTTGCATGTGCAGGCTCCTATTGTAAGAGTAATATTCACTTATTGGCCAGTAAGCGAATATTGTGGGTCACAAATCCCACCGAGGTTTTTCCCACACTAGGTTTCCTCGTTAAACTACTGTGTTATGGTGTGATTTTCATGTGGTTGTTGTTATCTTTGTTTACTGCATTATTTTTGGTTTACGATATACAGTATTGATATGCTTTACATGATTTAAATCAAGTAAATTATTTTACCAGTTAGATACTGATTCACCCTGCCCTCTCAGTATCTTTGGGAATCCTAAGAATTGGTATTAGAGCCTGGTCCTCTATTTTTAGAAGCCTAACAGCTTGAGGAAGATCTTGAAACCAGTAGAGATGGATAACTTGAAGAAACAATTGGAAACAACTCTTTCAGACTATGATACAGAAAAATTGAAGAATATCAAACTTGAAGATGATCTAAAAGCTACTCAGGATATCATTCAAGCACTTCAAGAGAATTACACTATAGAAAGGAATAAAAGAAGAGAACTTTGTGAAAAGATACAAAAAGAGGGAGATGAAAAGGAAACTCTTAATGATTTGGTAAACAAGTTGAGACACGAAAGCAGTACAACACAGAATGAGATGCAAGATATGACTATGAGATTTTGCAAAGAAATTGAAGATAAGAAGAAAAATGAAGAAGATCTGACTAGAAGACTGAATGATGTTGCAAATGAAAACACAAGACTTAGTTATGAAAATGATATGTTGAAGACGGATCTGATGCATACACAAAATGACTCAAATGAACTTATGAGATAGAAAATAATCTTGGAAAGAGAACTGGCTACTGCAAATTAGGATAAGGAAAAATTCAAGAAAAGCTCAGAAGAACTTGGTGACATGCTGAAGAATCAGAAACCTAATGGTGACACTAATGGCCTTGGCTTTGAAGCTGGTGAAAGCTCTGGTACTGAAAACACACATGATCATAGCAAACCGGTAAGACAACCTACTACTTACAATTTTAATGGCAAATGCTTTAATTGTAACAAGTATGGTCATGGAGAAAATCAATGTAGATCTAGAAATCATCAAAGCACCAATACACCCACCGGTCAATGTTCTAAATGCGACAAAGTTGGTCATAATTTAGAGAATTGCAGAATGAATATAAGATGTTATGTTTGTCGTAGATTTGGACACTTATCTAATCAATGCAGAAAACAAACTGGCATAGGATATGGGAAAGCTATTCAAAAAAATAATCTGACATGTTATGCCTATAACAAGATTGGACACATTGCTAAATTTTGTAGAAGCAGGTCCTCACCGGAAAATAACAAAGGTCCTAGTTTGAAAGGTAAAGAAAAGGTTGAAGAGGTAAAGCAAGAATTCTCAAAACAACGGATCAGAAAATCAGAACAGAATGTTGATGGGAATACTCCTCCACTGGCAGAACAAAATAACACTCCACTGGCAGGAGACTCTTCATCTAACTGAAGGAAAATCCTTTGGGGGTTTAGCAACTAAATGAAAAAATGCTATTATTCCCTCCATTGATGGTGAGAAGTTGAGATTACTTCTTTACCGGCAGATAAGTTAAGTTGTGACTTAACCGACAAGCATTAAATATGGTAGGTGAAGAAAATAAAACTATAAAACAAGTGTTTTAGCTCCATTTTCATTTCACCTAGCATTCAAATCTTTGAGAGCACAAAAATCCTGAGCAAAGGCATTCCAAGCAAAGAAGTGAAGCAATCTATCATATCCTCCATCCCTAAGGTAGATTAAGGTATTTATAATTATGGCATCTTCATCTACTCCTCAATTTATTGCAAACCCTACTGTTGTTGAAGTTATTAAATTCCTTAGACTCGTATTCCAGCTAGTTCCCAAAATTGAAAAGAAAGATGATAGCTTAGGTGCATTTTCTCAAATACCTAAAGGGGTAGTATATGCTGAAGACCCTAGAATGTATATACACTATCATATTGATGAAATAGGTGATGAGGAAATTAAGAATATGTATGAATCTATGATTTGTGATGAATCCGGAAATGTCAAATCTGAACATAAGATAATAGAAACCCTATGTTTCACTTAAATTCTTAGTATCCCAAATTTCCCCAAGGATATCATAAGAATTGTGCTAAGCAGGGTTCATGGCGAATTCTTTCGGCTGGACTCTATTCACAAGAAGGAAGCTATCAAAGTAGTAACAGGGTTACCTTCCACCAGTAACAGACCTAACAAAACTAAGAAGGTCTCAAATGATTTAGTGACAAAACTAACTGGTGCAACATTTGATAAGAGATCACTAAGGGTAAACGATGTAAAGGATACAAATGTCAAATTTATCAATATGATCCTAGGTTACAAGACTACACATGCAAATAGGTTAAACTCAGTTTCTAGCCTATGTATTAAGAGTGCCTATGATATAATAAATGATAATGCAAGGATAGACATATGTGAATGGCTTAAATATGAGCTAATAGACAATCTAGCAAAGATCAAAAGGGAAATGAAAGGAACATTCAGATTTGGAAACCTACTTGTTTGTCTGATGCTATATATAACCAAACAAGTACCCGGTATTGGCACCAAAGATTTTGGATTTGATATACCGGTAGGAAAACAACTATCAGAATTGCTAAACAATATGGGAGAGAACAGGGAGAAACCCATAAATGAGCACTTTCAAGCACTAAAAGCTCGAATGAAAGCAAGAGTGAGGTTATCACAAGCTATTGTGGATAAGTACCAAAAGGAAATTTATTTTGTAATAAAGAAAGATGAAATTTGGATGGAGGCAGTTATTCCTAGAACCATCTGGGTTATTGAAATGGGGTATGAGACTGATGATAACATAATAGAAACCTATGCAAAAGCCCTCCTAGAAGCTCCTAAGGAACCTGAAGAAGAAGTATTTGGTAATGCTAAAACTATAGAAAGTCAAATTCAATCAAAGAAAAGAGTTAAAAGGGTTGAAGCAACTATTAGAAAAGGAACCTTGCAGACAAAAGCTATTAAAGAAGATGTGCTAAAGCAAACTGGTATAACTAAAGGTGAAATAGAAGCAATCCAACTGGAAACACACCTTTCATCGATTGGAACTTCCTCAGAAAGTGACATACCTGCAGTATTCAAGAGAGTTGAGAGGAAAAGAAAGCCTTCACCGACACCTTCTCCTACACCAAAAAGATAGAAGCAACAGGCAGTAAGGCCCCCAGCAAAGAAATTAACTCCAAAGAAAAAGAAGTTGACTCCTAAGAAGAAGTCAAAACAATCTATAGCTCCTATTGATAAATCACTAAATGAAATTACTAAGGATGGCAAGTTGAAGAATATCAACAAATTGTATAACATGCTATCTACTGATGACAAAGAAAGAGTAGAGAATAATGTAATACTACACTTAGATATTTTCAAGAAATTATTGATGCAAGGTGTTGCTGAAATACCGATAGATCTATATAACATACTAGAAGCTAGAAGAGTAGCTATTATTGATCTAGACAAGAAAATAAAGATTGAAAAACTACTTGTTGTAAACTCTATTAACTCACCTGATGAGATAGATCAATTGATCTCTGAGGCTAACTAGTTAGTATTTTCAACTACTCACCAGCATGTAGCACTAATGGAAGGGAGAGTGAATGAGATAATAGAGGAAACAACAGATGCATGGGATATATTCCTAGTAGAAAAGGAGAAACTGGAAGAGTATAAAAAACCTAAAACCTTCAATGTATATCAAAAGGATAGGGACAAAGGAAAAGGCAAGGTTGGTGGACCTCCCTGTATAAAGATAACAGACAACTTACCCCCACCGCCTTTAGATACTCCACCAGTAGACACTACTGAAAATCAACCGGCAACAGAGAGTATGAAGACAACACATGAGGACACAAATCTTGATTCTGAGGTGTTGTACACAATGAATATCGACACACAGGAAGTCAACATTGTGGTTGATAAGGAAACCAGTGAGAAAAGAGATGTGGCAACTGAGCCACTAGTAGAAGACACAACAACTGAGACAAATGTTGAAGATATAGTTGGAGACATTGAAATTGGGAGTGAGCAACAAACTGGACAGACAACAGATACAGGAAAAGCTGATAGCACTGGTGTACATAATATTGAGCAACCGATAACTGATAACAATGAAAAATCTGGTGAGATACCAACTAAAAAACATTTCAGGAGCAAGCATAGAGAAACCAGTAGAAAATACAGAGTCACAAATAGAAAAACCAGTAGTGGATACCACTGAAAAATCATCAGAGGCACCATCAGAGAAACCATCAGTAGAGAGTACAAAGAAACAGGTAGAACAATAGGTTCATTCAAAAGTACATTTAGAGACAGTGCCAATGGCTACAACTGAAAGACCTAAACCTTTGGTAGCTGAAATGCAGACACAAACTGATCCTCCAGTGAAAGAGGAAAGCAATGCTATTATCACCACCAATAGATTACAAATTGTGAAGATAGTTGGATAGACATCCGGAGCCTCCATGTTTGAATTTAGACCAACAAATGTGATAGAGGTATTGTTAGATTCAATTAAGAAAATAACAGATTGTAATGCACTAGCATATAAGGCTATTGATGACACCATACCAATTTTTAAGATGATTGCACCCAAGTGTAAAATATAGAATAAAGATTCTTTAGAACAATTAGACACATTGTCTAAATTCATCATCCGTAACCTAATCACTTTTGATCAAATAAATGAGGATATTTTTAAGGAAAGGATGATAAAAGAAAAAGAGAAATTCTTTATGGAAATTGTGAATAAGAACAAAGAGGAGATGGATAATCTTTTACTGGAACTCAATGAAATCATTTTTGACTTCAAGAAATTGTACAGGGATACATGCAAATCAGATGTATTAACAGAAGATCTTGACAAAGAAATCAGAAAGACATAGGATAAGATTAACAATATTGCTGACAATCTAATTGGAACATCAGATTCATTTATGGAATTAGAAAAGAAAATTGCAAAGCAGGAAGAGAAAATCAGGAAACTAGAAAATGAAAAACAAAGAATAAAGGACAAAGCAAAGGACTTAAAATGCAGACTTCGTCCAAGATTAGAGTATCTTATTTCTTTGAGAAAAGAAATATTTGAGGCTCTGGTTCCAGGACTAAAGACACAGAAGAGAAAATGCACATACTCACTGGTACAGTGCAGAGAACCCATAAGGCTATAAAAGATAGTAAAACATTCAGCAACGACATAAATTCAATTTTGACAAATATTTTTCAGAGTGTAACCCACCAGTTACGAGAAACCAGACAGGACTCCATTGACAGCAAATGACAACCTTTGTCATTGATGTCAAAGGGGGAGTAGAGGCTATGAGAAAAATGATTAGCAGATGGCTCATCAGCTCAGGGGGAGCTCATACTTTTTTTGGTAAGACAATTCTGGCAAACTCATTTTTGGATGACACTTTTTGGATTTTTCTCATGAGTGTTGCCATCAATGCCAAAGGGGGAGATTGTTGGCAAATGCACACTCCAATGAGAAATTGTAGGTGATTGAAGGTTTTGTCATTAATGGCAACCTTGCAATCATATGATACCGGCAAGACAATATACCGGCACCCGCAACGACAGACTCTACACCGGCACACAGAACACCGGTAGACAAAGGAAGGATACTGGCACCTTGGCTGATAGGAATTTTGTTTTTAATGTATTTTGTAATTAATTGTAAAATCATTGTAAGCTGACATGGCGAGTTGTAATATGACTCATATATGTATGAGATCATTGTAGAACATTTTAAGAGAAGAAGAAGAAGAATGTGATAGGCAAAATAAGGTAGACCTAATATGTGAATTATAGGTTAAGGGTTTATGTATGAAGCAAAGATAAAACCGGAACTAGATTTGGCATTGCAGATGCTAATTTGAAGCAGTACAAGACATTGGATTTGTATAATCCATTTTGTAAGTCAGTGTGACTTCTTATTTTGTATTTGAGCAGTGAGCTCTAGGCACTTGGCCTTCCTGCATGTGCAGGCCCCTATTGTAAGAGTAATATTCACTTATTGGCTAGTAAGCGAATATTGTGGGTCACAAATCCCATTGAGGTTTTTCCCACACTGGTTTTCCTCATTAGACTACTATGTTATGGTGTTCTTTTCATGTGGTTGTTGTTATCTTTGTTTACTGCATTATTTTTGGTTTACCGATATACAGTATTGATATTCTTTACATGTTTTAAATCAAGTAAATTCTTTTACCAGTTAGATATTGATTCACCCCCCCTCTTAGTATCTTTGGGAATCCTAACATCCTATATCCATGGTAAGTGATCCAAAAGGAGTTAAATAGATGGTTTCAACTCTATTGTGCACTTAGTGAAAAGGAGTTGATCTAAGACAGACATACCTTCTCCCTTCGTCGTGTTGGATCCCATAATATACATGTAGGACTTCTGTTGAAATGGAATGGTAGAATAACAATAGGAAGTTTGGAAGGGGCTTGTAATAGTTTAAAGATAATCATACAAGTTAATAACCCAAAGTTGTTGACAAACTAGATAAAAACAAATATTTTAAACATATGTATAAAAAATGCACACCGAAGCCTCGTATAGTTCTCTAGTAACCTCAGGAGGCCTAATCGAATCTGATGCAGCTATTACCATTTCCTGTATGAAAAATGATAACGTATGATGTAGACATAAAATGATTTAGTTATTTTGAACAAGCAAGAATGCAATCCAAAGTATATTCACCTCTTCCCTCTGTTGAACCTCATCAACATTAGATGCATTCATTAATTTCATAAACCCCATATTCTTATGTATATAGAACAAATAAATTAAGAGCATTTATCAATATCTACATATACATGTTTAATCATAATACATTTCAACAATTGAATTTAAATTGTAGTGAATTACCTTCTATCATTTGGGTGTCCAAGATGATATCTTTTTCTACCTCAGAGTGCTAGAGGATGGATTTCTCACACGAGATTTCCTCGAGGCAGGTGGGGTAAACTAACGGAAAAAATTAACATAAGGGAAAAGAGCATGTATTTAATATATCACTTAAGTCAAAAATATATAAATATAAATGGTACCGCATAGCTATCTTGGCCAAAGTCAATGGTCGAAAGCATGATATCATCAAGTTGGGGCATCTTAGCCACTGATAAGACCTACAAAATACCAAGTAATGATACATATAATTAACAAAAGATATTTTGAAACTAATGTATTATTATATTTTTAACAAATTTACAAATCTTTACCTTTGGTGGCGAAACTACTCATGATCATGGAGTCAACTAAATAGTATGTGGTGTACTCCCACCACCTGTTGCACCCTACAATGCATTCTATTTATATGTCACTTTAAATTGTTCTAAAAATAAAAATTCATTTATTTTTATAAGATTTAGTCACTTAATTGATAACATGTCATAAACAAAATTAAACGCACCTGTGTCTGATAGAGAGGGTACAACATATTGAGCAGTTCGTAGGTGAGGGCCACGTCCTTTGCAGTGGAAGCATGGCATCTACTCCCGCAACATGTACATGAATGAGATGTTGAACCATCCTTGTCCGTGTCAGTGTCTACACTAGAACATACACCCTGGCAGGTGGGGCACATATGTTGAATGAGTTGGCTCGTACCAAATGATGCATGAGGTGTTGTTGATGAAGGATGTGCCATTGAGGAAGGAGGTGTTGCTGATGAAGGAGGTGCCACTAATGAAGGAGGTGCCACTGATGAAGGAGGTGTTGTAGGTGCTAGTACATCCTCTGCTCTAACCAGTTGTGTGCCATGTTGAACAATTACATCAGTCAATGATGCAACCGCCTGAAGAGTCTGTAATCCCATAGACTCCTTCAAGGATATAAGGATAGTGACATGAACCATGGGTTTAGGAGTTGTATGCCTCCTATTTTGTGGGTCTACCACCCTATGGGCCCCAAGCCTATCCTGCGCAGAGCCTCTCCCTCTACCCTAAAATTATTGGATGTCAAAGTAATTCGGCTTCTCATCGAGGATAAACTCACAATACAACTTTCTCAAAAAATATAGAGTCACCTCCCAACTATTACAAGGTGGTTGGTCAAAGAACATATACCACCTATCCCAAAAATCTTCTTTCAACCTAGCATAAACACACCAATGTATAGGAAACTGAGTTGTATTTAGTTCTAGGTTGTTACTGGTAATAGGATCGGTGAAAAGAGCACATATGTCAGCTATACCTATGCCATTTTTCTTCACTTGATCATATGACAACCCATCCACATAAAATGTTTGACATATATCCCTCCATGAACCCCATTTTGTAACCTCCTTAGATACTTCATTTACACTATTAGCCATTGTTTCTAGTGTTCTAGAGAGAGTTGAGTGGTGCTCAAGCCTAGGGGTCCTCAACCTATTCACTAATATAGAAATTTGGACACTATTTTGTGTAAGGCAATTGATGAGATCCTCTTGTGTGGTATCTACATGATCTAATGGAGGACATGGAGGGTTTTGGGGTGGTGGTGGTTGTTGAGGAGCAGCATTTTTTGGATTTTGAGGGTTTTCTTGTTGCTCTTGTGCAATGTTAACAAAGTTTTCTTGTGTTGCTTGTGCAGGAGGAGGTCTTTGTTGTCTATTTCATTTTTGGGGATTGCTTGAAGAATATGACATCAAATTAATAAAAACAAAACTTAAATCAATAAAAATACCCT
The DNA here is from genome assembly GCF_030272615.1 of Cryptomeria japonica. NCBI lineage: Eukaryota > Viridiplantae > Streptophyta > Pinopsida > Cupressales > Cupressaceae > Cryptomeria > Cryptomeria japonica. Next base: position 3,702,394 of record NC_081413.1, read on the forward strand.
ATTTTAATTAAAATTCAAACAAAAACAATCAAACAAATCAAATCTTACCTGTTCGATGGGGTGCCATTGTTGAAAATTGCTCTCGATGTTGGGAAAACCCAAAATAGTTGTAAACCCATGCGGGTTCTATGTTTTTTTTGCTTCTTCTTGCTGCTATTCCATGGGTTTTGGCGTTGAAAATGGCCAAAACCCATGGCCTACACAAAATAATATGTTTCTCAAAACCTGTACGGGTTTTGATAAACTTTTTTTTTAATTAAAAAAAAATATTCCTCAAAACCCGTACGGGTTTTGAGGAACTTTTGGTTTTTTAGATTGTTTTTTCTCTAGGCTTGGTGTTACCAAGCCTAGCACATTTTTGAATTTTTAGAACCTACATGGGTTATGAAATATTTGGTTTTTTTTAGCATGTGGTTACTTTTCTGTTCACCTTCTTGGTGCACTTACCCAATACTACTATTGTCATTGTTTTGACATTCTTTTTGCCTTGTATTATCATAAAAGATTGGTAATGTCTATGTTATACTTTGTTGATGTCTTTGTCTCATTTCTCACTATTATAATAGTCATTTGGGTTGCAATATGTGCTCATGATATGTGGATTGAATGTCATACTATGTTTATGACTTTCTTTTACGCATTTATTTGTAATGCTCTACAATCACAATATGTAAAACCTTTGAAGCTTTTCTACTTCTTCATTCATGAAGACACTGTCAACCCTTGTTAAAGTTGTCCCTTATAAATGCAAAACATTAATCTTTCTTGCAATGTATTGGAGACTGTGATGTCTTTAGGGCTAGCTAAGTGACCTTTCCCTTGCATGATATTTTATACTTCATTTTAAACAAAGCTTTGACATATATTTTAGCATTTATCATTACAAACTCCCAATCAAACTAGGCCTCTATATTTTCTTTGAAGGAATGAGAAATATTTTAAATGAGACACAAACTCTTGTGAGCCAATGATCTTCTTTTCCCTTACAAATAACAACAAAAGGGGCTATGAAGATGAAACAAACTTGGGTTGTCGATCATGCATGGCTCAATAATGTTGACCTTTGTAGCTTACTCGATCTTCTTCATTCCTTATCCTTTTTCTTATCTGATCTTTGAAATCTTAGGCTTCTAATTAATATGCATAACCCCTTGCATGAATATTTCTATGATTTGAAACCATTAAGATAACCATCTTAACTTCTTGGAGCTGAGACATACAAGGAAAATTTCTCTCTTCTTCATACAAAGGAACTCTGGAACAACTATTCTATCTTTTGATGGCATGCATGAGGAACCTTCTATTTTAAAAGGATCTTCAAATAGTCAAGCACTTCTTCAAATAGTCAAGCTATCTTTATTGCAAATCTTATCCATCTCTTCAATGCTTTAATATAGTAAATAATCTCAAAACATTTTCAAGACTCCTTGATAGGCCTTCATGGTGAACTTTTACTATTACTTTGATCTACCTCATTAACTGTCTTAAGGTTTGCAATTACTTTCCTTGTGGAAACATTTGTTCCCTTGTCTTAGGATTCTATAGGTTGTTTGGATTGCTCTCAAAATGCATAATTGCATATAGCGACCTTGAGTGCTCATGTCCTACATGTATATGATTTCTTCTTGACATTGTGACATTGTAGTTGACTTTCTTGGGCATATAAGTTGTTCTGGCTATCCTTATAAATGGACGCAATCTGGTCTTTCATTGATACCTTGCACATTCACTTTATTTTTTATTATGTTAATCAATTGACTATCTTGTCACAGTGATAATCATCTTACTACAATCAATCATTGTGTGTGCCTTTACACCCTTAGCTACTATGAATCTATCTTTTATTGTCTTTTCTCTGTGGCTTTGAACTAGTGTCTTTTAAGTACAAAAAATTCTATCATTAGTAGACATGTGAACTTCTATAGATTGGTTATAATCTTCTTTTCCTCTAGCACTGCACCCTACCATATGACTACCTCTTTGCCATGCATTGTTGTGAGCTGCTCTGAGCCTTTAACATGGATTGCTTACTATGCTTTAATTACAGAAACCCTATGTTTCATTTGTCATGCATTTTTATAATTTGTTGCTGCTCGGATATGTTGTTATCATTGATGTCAACATATTCTTGTGATTTGCTTTGGTGATTGCAGATTGAGAAGATCTTATGATCTGGTTTGCAATTTTGTTTTGTTGTATTTGTGCTTTGCAGAGTTTGGTATTTCCTCTGGTATATTCCAATGTGATCTGATATTTAGCTAATATTTTGGGATGTTATTTGGGATGGTCCTTTGTATCTTCATTTTAAATGAATTGTGTTTTGGTGCTCCACAAGCTATCTTTCTTCATAACAATTGTTGATTGGTTGTGTTAAGTTTTAGACGTTGACAGATGAAGATTTGATAAGTGGTATTGCTGTAGTTGTTACTAATGATTCTAACATTCTTGTTGGTGTTTCCTAATTATTTCCTATTTGTTTTGGTGATCCATATTGATCGTTGTGCGAATTATTGGTGGCTTTCATGAACTGGTGATGTTCTTCATGTTATGCGGTATTTCTGGTGGTGTAGCATGTTGTGGTTGATCTTGACATGATTTTTGGTGGTGTTGTGCATTTGGGAATTTGAATTAGGTCCATGTGTTATGTCATGTAAATCATTATATTGGTCTGGTGGTCGATCTTTGTATTGTGTGATGTAATTTTATAATTATGAGTTGAGGGTTTAGCCGACCTTGTTGTCAAGGTTGATGATTTGTATATATAGGTGATATTGTCATGTAATTTGGTGATAGTGGTTATGTCTGCATTATCAAAGAATGGTGTATATGTGAATAGTGATTCATCCTTCGGCATTGTGAATGAGTGAGATTGGCATTGCAAAGTAGACATTTGAGCTTAACCAGAACTGTAATCAAGCAGTTGGAGATGCTATTCTTTTAGTTCATTCCTTCTAGATTGTAGTCCAAATCTTGTTGTAAGTTAGTGAGAGTTCCCTTAGGGTTGTAACCTTCTAGGTCATTATCTTTTGAGTAGTGATCTCTACACAATGTGCTTGAATGCATGTGCATTCCCCATTGTAATATTTTTACATACTAATGCAGAGTATCATCTTACTGTGGGTAGGTTCCCACTGTGGTTTTTTCCCTTAACCAGGTTTTTCACATCAAAATCTTGGTGTTGTGTGTTGTGCTTTTAGTTTTCTTATCTTTGTTATTGCAACATTTTATCAGATCTATATTTGTAGCTAAAGTTTGTAGATCACGTAAAGACTGATTTCCCCCCTCCTCTCAGTCTTTCTTCATTATTGTTGCCAACAATTGGTATCAGAGCTAGATCCTCCGGAAGAAGCCTAACCGCTTGAGAATATCCAGGATGGCAACTGTAGGTGTTATCTTTGAGAAGGACAGTCCAAGATTTGATGGAAGTAACTATGCTATATGGAATAACCAGATGGAAGTGCACTTGAAATGTCTTGGAGAAGATTACTGGAAGATAACAAAGAATGCCTATTCTGCTCCTCTAAATGGACTAGTTACTGCATATGAGATCAAGGAAGTTGAACATAATATTAGAGCGAAGGAAGCATTGTTGAGTGCCTTGATTGATTTGGAGATGACAAATGTAATGGGACTTTAGACCGCACGAGATCTAGGAGAAGCTTGAAATCTTGTATGAAGGAGACAAACAAGTGAAAGTTTCTAAGTTATAGAGTTTGAAAGGAAAGTATGAGATGTTGAAGATGGTAGATGATGAGAATATACACTCTTTCATGGCTAAGGTGAATGATCTTGTCCTAGGTATCAGATGTGCTAGTGGAACCCTTGAAGAAGATGAAGTTATTGCTAAGGTGCTGAGATCTTTGCCTCCTACTTATAAACATAAGGTGGCTACTATTGATGAGATTTGGAGTGTGACTATAGTGACAAGAGATATGCTAGTTGGAAATATTTCTACATTTGAGCTAAGCAAGTTTGGAGAGTCACATAGACATTTTGAGACAACATTTAGAGCATCAACATCTGTATCTGGAAAGAAGAAGTATGATCATGATGAGTGCAGAATATCTAGATATGAAAGAGCAAGAAGAGAAATGGAAGAGAAAGAAAGAGAGATGGATGAGCTTGAAGAATTGATTTCCCAGAGATTGCCTAAAGGAATTGGTAAGTATGATGGAAAATTGCCTTTGAAATGTTTTTCTTGTAATAAGATAGGACATTTTACTTCTAGATGCTTGGAGAGAATGGCTAAATATGATAGGAATGATAAGTTTGATAAGCATGATAGGAATGATATATATGAGAAGCATGAGAAGTATGATAACCCTTACAAGTCTAACCGGGAGTTTAGAAATTAGAAGAACTGCTATTATGTTGCTGATGAATGTGTAATAGATGATGAATCTGAAGGGGATGAAGTTGTATTTCTTGTCATTAAGGAAGATAGACATGTACCTATTGATTCCACTAGTTGTTCTATTGAGGAGAAATCTTTATTTGCTAAGGTTAAAGAGAAAGATGAATGGGTGATTAACAGTGACTATTCACATCATATGACCGATGATAAAAGCAAATTTCTGAGTATGGAAAGATATGATGGTGGAATATTAAGATTTGGAGATGAAAAAGCCTATGTGATCCATGGTAGAGGTTCTATTTCTTTTTATGGTAAGCATAATACTGATGATGTCTTCTATGTTGAAGGTTTGAAGCATAATCTTTTGAGTTTTGGGCAAATGGTTGATAAAGGCTATGATCTACAATTCAAGAATGGAAAATCCAAGATCCTCAATGCCTCTGGTATAGAGATTGCATCTAGAACTAAGATTGAAGGTAACATTTTTCATTTGAATACTAGTGAGAAAATTTGTTTGATTACTCAGATAGATGAGAGTTGGTTGTTGCATAGGAAAATGTGTCATGTAAATTTTGATTAAATGATTAAGATCAGTTCTACGCAAGTTGTTAGAGATCTACCTATGATTGTTAAACCTACTAATTCGGTATGTAAAGAATGTCAATTGGATAAGCAAAGAATGATTTATTTCAAGAGAAAAAATATACATCTGATGGATTGCTAGACCTTGTGCATACTAACATATGTGGACCTACAAATGTTAGAAGTGTGCAGGGTGACAGATATTTCATGTTGCTAATTGATGATTATTTGAAGATGATGTGGGTTGTCTTTTTTAAAGAGAAATTAGAAGCATTGGACAAATTCAAAATATTCAAAGAAAAGGTGGAGACTGAGTCTGGATTGAAGGTGAAGTGTCTGAGATCTGACAAAGCTGGAGAATTTTTTTCCAGTGAATTTAATTCATTTTGTGAGATGCATGGGATTAGAAGACAATTATCTCCTCCAAGAATCCCTTAGCAAAATGGAGTTGTTGAAAGGAAGAACAAAACTATTTTGGATTCTACAAGGACTATGTTGATTGAAGGAAATATTTCAAAAATCTACTACAGAGAAGCTATTAGCATTGTTGTCTACACATTCAACAAAGTTCATATCAAAGGTGATACCAGTAAGACTCCTTATGAGTTATGGTTTGGTCATGTTCCTACTATGAGATATTATAGAGTATTTGGTAGCAAATGTTATATCAAGAGAGATGGAGATATAGGAAAGTTCGATGCTAGAAGTGATAAAAGAATTTTCTTCGGATATTCAACAAAGATAAAAGCCTATCAGTGCTACAATAAGAGACTGATAAAGATAGTGGAAAGTGAAAATGTGAAGGTGGATGAGAACCTTGGAAAATAGATCAAAGCATGAGGATATGATGATGGTCAGCATATTGTTCTAAACCCTATTCAAATTGAAGAGCCAAAGCAAAATGATTTGGTAGAGAACTATTAATCTGGATGTTACTGTTGCTGGTGAAGAAATGTAGCAACCTGAGAATCAGAACAACTAGAAGACCCCGAGGTATGTAAGATTGAATATTTAGAAAATTAGATTATTGGAGATAAAAATAAAGGTGTGCTGACTAGAAGAAAGCTAGTTTCTAAAGAAGTATGTTTGATTTCTAAAATTGAACCTAAAGATGTTGTTGAAGCTTGTAAAGATGAAAATTGGATGAGAGATATGGAAGAAGAATTAAATCAGATTGAAAAGAATAACACTTGGGAGCTTGTACCTAGACCTAAAGATAAGAATATTATAGGTACTAAATGGGTATTCTGAAACAAATTGAATGGAGCTGGTGAAGTTGTCAGAAATAAAGCAAGATTGGTTTGCAAATGATATTCACAGAAAGAAGGAATCGGTTATGAGGATACTTTTTCTTTGGTGTCCAGAATTGAAGTTGTTAAACTATTGCTTGCATATGATGCCTATAAATATTTCAAGGTATATTAGATGGATGTCAAATCTTCCTTTTTGAATGGTGATCTTGAGGAAGAAATCTACATTGAACAACCCGATGGATTTTTATTATCAAATGATGGAGACATGGTATGTAAACTGAAGAAAGCACTTTATGGATTTAAGCAAGCCCCTAGAGCCTAGTATGCTAGATTAGATAAATATTTGTTGAAATTGGGATTTAATAAAGGTGTTGCTAATAGTAACTTGTACTTTAAGATTCAGAATGATAACATCTTTATTGTTGAAGTCTTTGTTGATGATATTATCTATGGAGGAGATGATAACTTGAGCATGAAGTTTATCGATGATATGCAAAAATAATTTGAGATGTCTATGATTGGTGAGATCAAATTCTTCTTATGTTTACAGATTTCACAGACTGGAAAAGGTATATTTATATCTAAAAACTAAATATGTGAAAGAATTGCTAAAGAAGTTTAGGTTAGATGACTCCAAACCTGTTGGAACTCCTATGGTGACTAATTGCAAATTGTCTAAGAATGATGAATCTTCGAAAGCTAATAAGAGTTTATACAGATCTATGGTTGGTGGACTGCTATATCTTACTCAGACTAGGCCAAACATTATGCATGTTGTGTGCATAGCTACTATATATCAAGCTGATCCAAAAGAGAGTCATGTCATTGTTGTTAAGAGGATATTGAGATACTTGAAGGGAACTGTGCACTATGGTTTGTGTGTTAGGACTCAGAGGCAACTGAGAGAGGGGGGTGAATCAATTGTCTAATAATTTCAACTCAAATATAAATTAATCAAACTTGATGCATATTACTGGTAAACCAAACTTAATGTCAGTTAACAGTTTAATAATTAATAACAATACTGGTAAAGTTTTATGCATGAAACAGAAAGACAAATAACATCCACAACACATAACACAAATATTGGTACGTGGAAACCCTATAAGGGGAAAAACCATGGTGGAAAACCTTACCCACAATTAGATGATACTACTACAGATAGTATGTGTGTACAAATGGGGTCTGCACATGCAGAAAAGCCAACTACCTAGAGCTCACTGCTCAATCACAAAATGAGAGTCACATTGACTACAATTTGATGGTTAAATCCAATGATAATGTACTGCTCATAATAGCATCTTCATATGTTGGATTCAGTATTAGTTAAGCTCTGATTATCTCCTTCATACCTTCCTTGAATCTTCAAATGTTGTTTGTGTGTGTAGCTCTTCTTATATTCACATATACCTTATTACATTCCTCTTCCACTTCTACATATTCTCACAAATGAGCTCTTACATATATACCAAAACCTAAGACCAAATGTGTAAGTCGGCTCACTAAGAATATTACAATTAAATCAATTAGAAATGAATCAATATGTGATGCATCATGTCGGCTTAATGCATTTACAATAATAACCAATAAATAAATCATCTCCATAACGTGTCGTGCTGATCTAGAGTAGATAACGCTTGCTGGTCCATAGCCTAGACCAATTTGTCGGTAACAGCAAATATGAAAAACTCAATTAGATCAATAACCAAATTACCAAAACCAAGTGATCTCTAGATGATAACAAATCATCCTTAGTGCTGGTGAACAATATAACCTATCGGTGAACCAAATACTGGTGACTGTGCATAAGTCACTGAACATGTCGATGAACATAACCAAAGATCTCCAGTGCTGATAAGTGTTGAAAAGTTTTGACATCAATGACAAAACCAATGCAACACATCCATAATACCAACAATCTCCCTCTTTGGCATTGATGGCAACACAAGATGGAAAAACCATCTAAGTGCCAAAGCAGAAATACCAAAAACCAAAAACCAACAATCTCCCAAAGAGATCAATTACCAGAAATCAAAATACATAATATCTCTCCCCCAATGAATAATCTCTCCCCAAAAGCTAATGTGTTTTTCCATAGATATCTCTCCCCCTTTGACATCAAATGCCAAAGCAATACAAAAACCAAATACAACTAGTCCATAGAACTAATTACAAATATCAATTGTTATAACCAACTACCCCCCCTGAGAAGTAGCTTTCTTTTATCAAAGCCGGAAAAAAATTTCTCTGCTAATTCCTGTCGGTCTGATGCCATGCTCCAACTGTCTAATTTTCTACTGGTGAGGGTATAACCCCAAGCTACTCTCTAAGATATTCAAAATTTTCCTTAGGCAAAGGCTTAGTAAAGATATCTGCAATTTGTTCTTTAGTATTCACATAAAGCAGATTCACTTCTTTTGCTTCAACATTCTCTTTCAGAAAATTGAATCTGATAGAAACATGTTTAGTTTTATAGTGAAATACTAGATTCTTGGATATATCAATTGCTCCCATATTATCATAGTAAATGATTATAGGTTCTTCGCATTTTACCTTTATGTCCTTCAACATTTGCTTAATCCATAATACTTGAGTACAATTAGTTGTTGCTGCAACATATTTTGATTCTGCTATTGATAATGATGTACAACTCTATTTCTTGCTCAACCATGAAATCAATCTGCTACCAAGAAAGAATGCTCCGCCAGTGGTGCTCTTTCTAGCATCTACGTCTCTTGCCCAATTTGCATCTGTGTATGCACATAAATCAAAATTCTCATCTTTAGGATACCATAAACCAAGATTTGTTGTGCCTTGTGGATACCAAAAAATCCTTTTCACTGTTGATTCATGATTTTCTTTAGGATTACTCTAAAATCTTGAAACAATACATATTGCATTCATAATATCAGGTCTTGTTTATGTCAAATATAGTAAACCTCCAATCATAGATTTATATCTTGTCAGATTAATAGGTGTTGATTCATCTGGTGCAGAGGCACCTAAAGTACAAGAGATAAATGAGTTTAAGAGTCCTTATATCATGTATTAAAATATATTTGATTCATTTTTGATGTATTTGAGTCTAAATGTAAGGCTATGTGAAGCCATTTATATGACATTGTTAATATTGTTATGTTAAGGTCCTAGTTTGATCAAGAAGACAAAAATATGAAAGAATGTCTAATAAAGGCTAAAAATCATGTAAAAGGTCTTAAATAGGTTATTTGGACATGTCTAGGGTGATTTTACAAAGTGTGGAGTCATTTTTATTAAGTGTCATAAAAGTTGTCAAAATGCATAAAAATTGTAAAGCATGAAACAATGCAAAAAGGCATTAAAAGTTGTCAAAAGGAAGATGAAAGGTCATAAGGGTGGTTAAGTGGTTTCTAACTACCTAAATATGTATAAATATTATGTATTGGTCGAACCAAATTATATTGGAGAGAATAGAGAAAGAGGAGAACATTTTGGAGCAATTGAGTGAATTTGAATCTCTTATTTTGATTGGTTTTTTTTTTTTTGTTAAGTTGTTGTTTCCAGGCCTTGTACGGCCATGTACAGCCTGGAAACCCTATAATATAGTAATGGTTAGATAGTATATTGAATCCTCTTTCCTATACTTTTGGTTTGATCAATTTTTATTAACTATGGAGGAAGTTATGAGATTTTTCGTGAAAGTTAGTATTTGCAGATTCAGGATTTCTGAGAATAGTCATACTGAAATGCGTGGTAAGAACGCATATGGAAGATTCAAGAACTCTAATTATATTCATTGGAAATATATTTGAGTAATATTTAATTTCCTTTTGGTTTGGTTCAATTTCATGATGATTTGTGGAATCTATGACATTTTTAATGAAGACTAGTTTTAAACCCTCTTCAATGGAGTTGCAGGAAAAGAGTTGTGATGGTATAATTATTTATGATTGGTAAAAATAAATAGTTACATATTCAAAAACTATATTCATATATTCTTCAGATGGAATTGGTTTGGTATCATTTGAAATTGTTTTGAGAAAGATATATGATGCCCTAGGCAGGGGTTGGAGTTTTAAATCTGGATTATGACAGAGACATGGATCAGAATTTATAGTCTGAAAAATAATTGTTTGGGAAATCAAATGAGATTATCAGACCTTAAGATTTTATAAGATGATAGATAATGTAGTTATCTACAAACATTGTATTTTCCAGAAATTTTGGTTTGGAGTTTTGGTTGGTCAAATAATTCAATCTTTAAAGACTGTCTTGAAGACAGCAATGTTGTGGTTTTCTTTATAAGTTGCCTTTGTTCAAAGATATTATTGAATGAATGTTGAAAGGATCATAAAGGATCCTATTGATCATTTGGTTTGTAAGATGCTCTACATCAAATTGGTATCAGAGCTTGAAGATCTTGAGTTTGTGGGTAGAGCGCCGAGGGAGGCAATCCACACCAGGACCTTGGAGATTTGGTATTTGTTTTGTTGATGAGTTTTGGTTGCAGGTGCTCATCCATCTTCCTGCATATGAAGGTTGGGTTGTGTAAAGGGCCAAGAGAAGGTCCAGGGCCAAGGAGTGGTCTAGTTGATTGCCAAGAGACTAGGGAGAGAGGCATAGAGAAGGACTCCTAGGTGAGGCATAGAGAAGGACTCCTAGGTGAGGCATAGAGGTTGTTGGTGAGGTGATGCAGCATGGAGAGGTGGACTTATGGTTGGTAAAAGCACTTGGGTGGTAGCCACTACAAAATCCATTGGTAGGAGTCACAAAGAGATTGTTTGAGAAGGAAGAAGCAACATAAAGAAGATGAGAGAAGAAGCGTAAAGAAGCATAAAGATGTAAAGATGAAGACAGAGGTGAAAATTTCACTCAAATTTTTTTTCTTGCAGGTCATTGTACCCACGTTTCCAAGGGACTTGGAAACTTTTCAAGGTTGGCAGTATGGTGCAGAGGCACCTAAAGTACAAGAGATAAATGAGTTTAAGAGTCCTTATATCATGTATTAAAATATATTTGATTCATTTTTTATGTATTTGAGTCTAAATGTAAGGCTATGTGAAGCCATTTATATGACATTGTTAATATTGTTATGTTAAGGTCCTAGTTTGATCAAGAAGACAAAAATATGAAAGAATGTCTAATAAAGGCTAAAAATCATGTAAAAGGTCTTAAATAGGTTATTTGGACATGTCTAGGGTGATTCTACAAAGTGTGGAGTCATTTTTATTAAGTGTCATAAAAGTTGTCAAAATGCATAAAAATTGTAAAGCATGAAACAATGCAAAAAGGCATTAAAAGTTGTCAAAAGGAAGATGAAAGGTCATAAGGGTGGTTAAGTGGTTTCTAACTACCTAAATATGTATAAATATGATGTATTGGTCGAACCAAATTATATTGGAGAGAATAGAGAAAGAGGAGAACATTTTGGAGCAATTGAATGAATTTGAATCTCTTATTTTGATTGGTTTTTTTTTTTTGTTAAGTTGTTGTTTCCAGGCCTTGTATGGCCATGTACAGCCTGGAAACCCTATAATATAGTAATGGTTAGATAGTATATTGAATCCTCTTTCCTATACTTTTGGTTTGATCAATTTTTATTAACTATGGAGGAAGTTATGAGATTTTTCGTGAAAGTTAGTATTTGCAGATTCAGGATTTCTGAGAACAGTCATACTGAAATGCGTGGTAAGAACGCATATGGAAGATTCAAGAACTATAATTATATTAATTGGAAATATATTTGAGTAATATTTCATTTCCTTTTGGTTTGGTTCAATTTCATGATGATTTGTGGAATCTATGACATTTTTAATGAAGACTAGTTTTAAACCCTCTTCAATGGAGTTGCAGGAAAAGAGTTGTGATGGTATAATTATTTATGATTGGTAAAAATAAATAGTTACATATTCAAAAACTAGATTCATATATTCTTCAGATGGAATTGGTTTGGTATCATTTGAAATTGTTTTGAGAAAGATATATGATGCCCTAGGCAGGGGTTGGAGTTTTAAATCTGGATTATGACAGAGACATGGATCAGAATTTATAGTCTGAAAAATAATTGTTTGGGAAACAAAATGAGATTATCAGACCTTAAGATTTTATAAGATGATAGATAATGTAGTTATCTACAAACATTGTATTTTCCAGAAATTTTGGTTTGGAGTTTTGGTTGGTCAAATAATTCAATCTTTAAAGACTGTCTTGAAGACAGCAATGTTGTGGTTTTCTTTATAAGTTGCCTTTGTTCAAAGATATTATTGAATGAATGTTGAAAGGATCATAAAGGATCCTATTGATCATTTGGTTTGTAAGATGCTCTGCATCAAATTGGTATCAGAGCTTGAAGATCTTGAGTGTGTGGGTAGAGCGCCGAGGGAGGCAATCCACACCAGGACCTTGTAGATTTGGTATTTGTTTTGTTGATGAGTTTTGGTTGCAGGTGCTCATCCATCTTCCTGCATATGAAGGTTGGGTTGTGTAAAGGGCCAAGAGAAGGTCCAGGGCCAAGGAGTGGTCTAGTTGATTGCCAAGAGACTAGGGAGAGAGGCATAGAGAAGGACTCCTAGGTGAGGCATAGAGGTTGTTGGTGAGGTGATGCAGCATGGAGAGGTGGACTTATGGTTGGTAAAAGCACTTGGGTGGCAGCCACTACAAAATCCATTGGTAGGAGTCACAAAGAGATTGTTTGAGAAGGAAGAAGCAACATAAAGAAGATGAGAGAAGAAGCGTAAAGAAGCATAAAGATGTAAAGATGAAGACAGAGGTGAAAATTTCACTCAAATTTTTTTTCTTGCAGGTCATTGTACCCACGTTTCCAAGGGACTTGGAAACTTTTCAAGGTTGGCAGTATGGTGCAGAGGCACCTAAAGTACAAGAGATAAATGAGTTTAAGAGTCCTTATATCATGTATTAAAATATATTTGATTCATTTTTTATGTATTTGAGTCTAAATGTAAGGCTATGTGAAGCCATTTATATGACATTGTTAATATTGTTATGTTAAGGTCCTAGTTTGATCAAGAAGACAAAAATATGAAATAATGTCTAATAAAGGCTAAAAATCATGTAAAAGGTCTTAAATAGGTTATTTGGACATGTCTAGGGTGATTTTACAAAGTGTGGAGTCATTTTTATTAAGTGTCATAAAAGTTGTCAAAATGCATAAAAATTGTAAAGCATGAAACAATGCAAAAAGGCATTAAAAGTTGTCAAAAGGAAGATGAAAGGTCATAAGGGTGGTTAAGTGGTTTCTAACTACCTAAATATGTATAAATATTATGTATTGGTAGAACCAAATTATATTGGAGAGAATAGAGAAAGAGGAGAACATTTTGGAGCAATTGAGTGAATTTGAATCTCTTATTTTGATTGGTTTTTTTTTTTTTGTTAAGTTGTTGTTTCCAGGCCTTGTACGGCCATGTACAGCCTGGAAACCCTATAATATAGTAATGGTTAGATAGTATATTGAATCCTCTTTCCTATACTTTTGGTTTGATCAATTTTTATTAACTATGGAGGAAGTTATGAGATTTTTCGTGAAAGTTAGTATTTGCAGATTCAGGATTTCTGAGAACAGTCATACTGAAATGCGTGGTAAGAACGCACATGGAAGATTCAAGAACTCTAATTATATTCATTGGAAATATATTGGAGTAATATTTTATTTCCTTTTGGTTTGGTTCAATTTCATTATGATTTGTGGAATCTATGACATTTTTAATGAAGACTAGTTTTAAACCCTCTTCAATGGAGTTGCAGGAAAAGAGTTGTGATGGTATAATTATTTATGATTGGTAAAAATAAATAGTTACATATTCAAAAACTAGATTCATATATTCTTTAGATGGAATTGGTTTGGTATCATTTGAAATTGTTTTGAGAAAGATATATGATGCCCTAGGCAGGGGTTGGAGTTTTAAATCTGGATTATGACAGAGACATGGATCAGAATTTATAGTCTGAAAAATAATTGTTTGGGAAATCAAATGAGATTATCAGACCTTAAGATTTTATAAGATGATAGATAATGTAGTTATCTACAAACATTGTATTTTCCAGAAATTTTGGTTTGGAGTTTTGGTTGGTCAAATAATTCAATCTTTAAAGACTATCTTGAAGACAGCAATGTTGTGGTTTTCTTTATAAGTTGCCTTTGTTCAGAGATATTATTGAATGAATGTTGAAAGGATCATAAAGGATCCTATTGATCATTTGGTTTGTAAGATGCTCTGCATCATCATCCTTCAATCATAGTTTATCAGTTGTAGTCATAGGAGTACTTACCGGTTTAGAGTTTTCCATACCAAATTTCTTTAGTAGTTCCTTCAAGTACTTAGATTGACATATGAATATACCTTTATCAGTTTGTGAAATCTGCAATCCTAAAAATAATTTTATCTCCCCAATCATAGACATTTCAAATTCTTCCTGCATCTTATTAGAAAAGTCTTTACATAATCCATCTTCTCCTCCAAAAATGATATCATCAACAAAAACTTCAATAACCAAGATGTCATCATTAGTCACTTTGAAATATCAGTTGTTGTCAGAATTACCTTTAGTGTAACCAAGCTTCAAAACATATTTGTCCAATCTAGCATACCAAGCTCTAGGAGCTTGCTTTAATCCATATAAAGCTTTCCTTAATCTGCAAACCATATCTTTGTCATTTGTCAGAGAAAATCCATCAAGTTGTTCAATGTAAACTTCCTCTTCAAGATCATCATTTAGAAATCCGCATTTAACATCCATTTGATATACTTTATAGTTCTTGTGTGCTGCAAATGCTAGAAATAGTCTGACTGCCTCAATTCTAGGTACCAGTGCAAAGGTTTCATTGTAGTCAATTCCCTCTTTCTGTGAATATCCCTTACATGCTAATCTTGCTTTGGTTCTGATTACCTTACCCATCTTCATTAAGTTTATTTCTGAATACCCATTTAGTTCTAGTTACATTTTTGTTTTTAGGCCGGGGAACCAATGTCCATGTGTTATTCTTTTCAATTTGTTCGAATTCATCTTCCATAGCCTTAATCCAATGTTTATCTTCACATGCCTCACTAACTGATGCTGGTTAAATTTTAGAAATTAGACATACCTCTTCATTTGTCAGTCTTCCTCTAGTCATTACACCTTGATATGTATTCCCAATTATCTAACTTTCAGAGTGATTCAATCTTACATATCGGGGTGTATTCACTTGTTGTTGTTCTTCAGTCACTGTGGAATTCTCTGATGATGTCGGTGTGACTGGGTCAATAGTTTGTAGTAGTGCACTTTTTATAGGTTCATTTGTGATTATCTCAATTGTCGGTTCAAAGTCCATAGACCTTGAATTACCTCTAAACTGTTCATCAATCTTCACATTTGCACTCTCAATGATTTTCTGTAATCTCTTATTAAAACATTTGTATGCCTCGCTTTTAGATGAATAACCAAGAAATATTCCTTCATCACTTCTAGGGTCAAATTTACCAATATAATCATCTCTCCTAATATAACATTTTCTTCCAAATATTCTAAAATATTTAAGAGTAGGAGTATTACCAAACCATAGTTCATGAGGGGTCTTACCGGTTTCACCTTTGATGTGAACTCTGTTGAATGTGTAAACTATTGTATTTACTACTTCTCTCCAATACACACGAGGTATGTTTTCTTCTGATATCATTCTTCTAGCTGCATCCAAAATAGTTTTTTTCTTCCTTTCCACAATTCCATTTTGCTGGGGTGTCCAAGGTGCTGATAACTATCTTCTGATTCCATTCACTTCACAGAATGTATTAAATTCCTTAAATGTGAATTCACCTCCTTGATCTGATCTTAAGCATTTGATTTTCTTACCAATTTCATTCTCTACCATTGCCTTGAATAGTTTTAATTTCCCAAAAGCTTCTAATTTCTCCTTGAGAAAAGTATCCCAACACATTCTAAAATAATCATCAATGATTAGCATAAAATATCTATCTCCTTGTAAACTTCTAGTTCTTGTCGGAACACATAAATCGGTATGAATTAAATCAAGAAAATTATTGGATTTCCTTGGAATACTCTTAAAAGTTGCTCAAACTTGCTTTCCAAATTGACATTCCTTACATACCATATTGTGAGGTTTTATAATCTTAGGTAAATCCCTTACTGCCTTAGTTGTACTGATCTTCACAATGCAATCAAAATTTACATGACAAAGTCTCTTGTGCCATAACCAACTTTCATCAATATGTGCAATCAAGCATGTCTTCTCATTGTTATTCAAGTGAAATATATTACCTCTAGTTTGATTACCGATTGCAATTTCCAAACCAGTTCTATTCATGATTTTGCATTTACCATTCTTGAATTGTAACTGAAATCCCTTTTGAACTAATTGACCAACACTTAAAAGATTATGCTTCAAACCTTCAACATAATAAACATTATCAGTATTATGCTTACCATCAAAAGATATAGTGCCTTTTCCTCTGATCAAACAAGCTTTATCATCCCCAAATCATACTAGACCTCCATTGTATTCTTGAAAGGTTAAGAATTTACTTTGATCACTAGTCATATGATGTGAATATCCGAAATCAATGATCCATTCATCCTTTTCTTCAATTTTAGCTGCCAGGGCCTTCTCTACTGGTTGTATAGTAGGTGTCGGTTGATCTTCTGTTATTGCAACAAAATTCCATCCGTTGTCTGTCGGTTCCTCATCAGAATCATCAGTAACTCCTTCATCAACATAGTAACATGATTTGTCTCTATTCTTCTTAAATCTGTATCTCTGATATTTAGGGTTAGGCTTGTATGTTCTTTTATCTTCTTCTTTCAATCTTGCATGTCTATTAGGACACCTAGATGCCATATGACCAATTTTATTGTAGATAAAACATTTAAATGG
The DNA here is from genome assembly GCF_030272615.1 of Cryptomeria japonica. Lineage (NCBI taxonomy): Eukaryota > Viridiplantae > Streptophyta > Pinopsida > Cupressales > Cupressaceae > Cryptomeria > Cryptomeria japonica. The sequence continues at coordinate 3,719,450 of NC_081413.1, forward strand.
TGCTTTACCCTCATACTTACTTCCAACTCGACCTTTAGGCATTTTCCTTGCAAATAGTGCTTTAAGCTCTTCAAGTTCTCATTCTCTCTTCTAATGTCTTCAAGTTCTCTTGCATAAAGTTCATTCTGATCAGATTTCTCAGATGATGATGATGATGTTGCAAATGATGATGCTTTGAAGGCTAAATCTATCTTAATTGTAGCAACATGACCAAATTCTTCAAGTTCAAAAGCTGAAAGTTTTCCAACCAAGGTATCTCTAGATACTGATGTATTAGACATTGTTCTTAATTCATTAATAGTAGTTAATTTCATTTTGTATGTCGGTGGAAATTCTCTTAAAACTTTAGAAAAAATTTCATCTTCACTTAAAGATCCTCCACAACATTGTATACCCAAAACAATTTCATTGACTCTTTCCATAAAAGCATAAATCCTTTCATCTTCTTCCATTTTCAGATTTTCATACCTAACCTGGAAGCATTCCAGTTTTGCAATTTTGACACTGGTATCACCTTCATTCAATGTCTCCAATTTGTCCCAAATAGCTTTAGTAGTAGATCGGTCTGATAATCCCATGATTTGTTGGTCTGACAATGCACTCAAAAGTGCTTCTCTTGCTTTGCAATCATTCTCCTAATCTTTAGCCAAGGTAGGAGGATTAGGTTGACTCTATGTAGGACCAACATAGCCATTCTTTGTAACATCCCATATGTCTCTTCCAATGCAATTCAGATGTGTCTCCATTCTGATCTTCCATATACCATAGTTAGTTCCATCAAGCTTCTAACTGTCCTTCCTGAAATAGTTAGTTGTCATAGAATCTCCTCAAGTTGTTAAACTTCTACAAAAAGAGTACTTAGCTCTGATACCAATTGTTAGGACCCGGAGGTAACTAAGAGGGGGGGTGAATTAGTTGTCTAATAATTTCAACTCAAATATAAATTAATCAAACTTGATGCATAATACCGGTAAACCAAACTTAATGCCAATTAACAGTTTAACAGTTAATAACAGTATTGGTAAAGTTTAATGCATGAAACAGAAAGACAAATAACATCCACAACACATAACATAGATATTTGTATGTGGAAACCCTATAAGGGGAAAAACCATGATGGGAAACCTTACCCACAATCAGATGATACTATTACAGATAGTATGTGTGTACAAATGGGGTCTACACATGCAGAAAGGCCAACTGCCTAGAGCTTACCGCTCAATGATAAAATGAGAGTCACACTGACTACAATTGGATGGTTAAATCCAATAATAATGTACTGCTTAGAATATTATCTTCATATGTTGGATTTAGTACTGGTTAAGCTTTGATTATCTCCTTCATACCTTCCTTGAATCTTCAAATAATGTCTGTGTGTATAGCTTTGCTTATATTTGCATATACCTTATTACATTCCTCTTCCACTTCTACATAATCTCACAAATGAGATCTTACATATATACCAGAACCTAAGACCAAATGTGTAGGTCAACTCACTAAGAATATTACAATTAAATCAATTACAAATGAACCAATATGTGATGCATCATGTTGGCTTAATGCATTTACAATAATAACCAATAAACAAAATCATCTCCAGAACGTGTCGTGCTGATTTGGAATAGATAATGCTTGCCGGTCCATAACCTAGACCAATTTGCTAGTAACAAAAAATATGCAAACTCAATTAGATCAATAACCAAATTACCAAAACCAAGTGATCTCCAAATGATAATAGATCATCCTCAGTCCCGGTGAACAATATAACCTATTGGTGAACCAAATACCCGTGACTATGCATAAGTCACTGAACATTCCGGTGAACATAACCAAAGATCTTTAGTGTTGATAAGTGTTGACAAGTGTTGACAATCAATGACAAAACCAATGCAACACATCCATAATACCAACATTGTGGTATCTGAGGAATGATGATTTCATGTTATGTGCTTACACTGATGCTAATTGGGCTGGTGATGTTGATGACCAGAAGAGCACTACTAGTGGAGCATTCTTTTTGGCTAAGAAACAAGATTCAATATATTTATCTACTATTGAAGCTGGGTACATTGTTGTTTCTAGTAATTGCACTCTGGTAGTTTGGATGAAGCAAATGTTGAGGGATATCATAGTTATCTATGATGAGCCTACTATGATATATTGTGATAATTCCAATGCTATTAACATGTAAAATAATATGATGCAACATTCAACTGAACATGTGTCAATCAAATATCATTACTTGAGAGAACAAGTCAGTGAAGAGAAAGTGAAGTTGGAGTATGTATCTACGAAGGAACAAATTACAAATATTTTCACTAAGCCTTTGCTTGTAGATACATTTGTCTATTTGAGAGACAAATTAGGGGTATCCACCCCTCCTGATGAGAACTAGATGCATTAAGTTGCATCAATCTGGTGGATCTCAGAGCCTTATCTTTCTATTTGGATTGATGAGTTGGTGTTGCTCCTCTGGTGGAGTAGTCTGTGTTTTAGGGGGAGAGATTTTTGAAATTCATGTTTCTATTTTTGGGGAGAGTAAGTTTGAGATCTTTGGCATTGTTTTCAAAGGGGGAAAGAGATCATGTCAAAAAATTCTTTATATGTCTTGATCTTATGGGCAGTTTGTTGGAGATATCTTCTTTCTTTGCATTGACTATTTTTCGCATTCATATGTTGTCATCAAGGCCAAAGGGGGAAATTGTTGGAGTTCATTATACATTGATGTTGTTAGGATATGTTGTTTTAATTGATGTCAATGTAGTCTTGTGATAAGGATAAAGTGGAAAGGACTAGAATTTTCAAAAGTAATGGGGTAATTGGAACAAGTTCAGAGGGTGCCTCTGGAGGTACATCTATCTTTTGGAATTAGAATACTATTAAAGGTAAGGAAATTGCTTGAGGGGTTAATAGGACCTCCGTTTTGCTTGAGCATATTAAGGATAACTTTGTATGGGTTATCACTAATATCTATGCGCCTAATTCTAAAGTTGGAAGAACTAAATTTTGGAGGAGCTTGGCTGAAGATAGACTAAGTTTTGCTGATAAAAGCTGGATGATTATGGGAGATTTCAATACCCCTTTAAAAGAGGATTAAAAGATGGGAGTCCTTCCTTTGCAATTGAAGGGAAGACAAGACCTAATGGATTTTATTAATGATCAAGCTTTGATGGATGTGGATCTCCAAGGGATTAATTACACTTGGACCAATAGAAGAACTGGTTCTGATCTTATTCAAGTCAGGTTGGATAGATCCTTGATTTCTTTGGATTGGCTTTCTAAGTATAATTGTTCTTTGGCATCTATCATTAAGATTGGTTCTGATCATTACCCTATTTCTTTCACTGCCAATTCAACTTCTACAAAACAAAATTTTCCTTTTAGATTTGAAAAAGCTTGGTTATCCCACCCATCTTTGGAATTTTGTGTGGTTGAATGGTGGAATTCGAAGGTTGAGGGAACTGCCTTATTCAGAGTGGCCAAAAACCTTAATATCATCAAAGCCAAAATTAAAATCTAGAAAAAATAGACTTTTGGAGATATCTTTAAAATGAAAGCTCATATCAAGATAGATATTAAAGAAGTTCAAGATAAAATTCAAGAGGAAGGGCTTTCAAAGGATTTGAGGAATGTTGAAAATGGGTTGTTGTCCAAATACCATGAAATTATCTCTAATGAAGAAACATTTTGGAGACAAAGATCAAGAGTGTTGTATTTGAAGGAAGGTGATAAAAACACCTAGTTTTTTCACATGACTACTCTTAAGCATAGGACGGCCAACAAGATTTCCAATTTATCCTACAATAGGGGGATTTTGTTGGATGGAAATGAAATAAGAAAGGAAGCTAAGGATTTCTTTAGTAATCTTTTGGGAGGTGAGGATGTTCTGGATATCATCAATCAAGACCTTCTAGCTCAAGCTACCCCTTCCATTTTAAATGAGGATGACAACAAAAATATTTCTTGAATCCCTTCGAATTAGGAAATAAAAAAGGTTGTGTTTTCCTTTCTTGGAGACAAGTCTCCTAATTCAGATGGATTCCCTATGTTCTTCTTCCAAAATTTTTGGCATATTGTGGAGATTGATATTTGTAATGGAGTTAAAGAATTCTTTGGTTCAAGGTAGCTTCTAAGAGAACTCAATGCTACCTTTATCATTCTTATTCCTAAGATCTCTGAAGCTGACTCTCTCAATAAATTAAGACCTATCAGTCTTTGTAATTTTGTTTACAAGATTATATCTATGGTTCTTACTTCTAGAATGTTCGATATTCTCCTCTGCATTATTTTGGCTCAGCAAAATGGTTTTGTTCCTAGCAGATAGATTCTAGATTCTATCATTTTTGTTCATGAGAATATTCATTCTTTATCTGTTGCTAAAACACAAGGCTTTTTTCTTAAGTTGGACATGTCCAAGGCCTATGACAGAGTGAATTGGCAATTCCTTTTTAGAATTATGAAAGCTTTTGGGTTTGGGGAAAAGGTGATTTAACTTTGTTCTCAGCTGACTGGCACTTCAACCTCTGCTATTATTATTAATGGATCCCCTTCCAGTTTCTTCAAAAGTTCTAGAGGCCTAAGATAAGGGGATCCCATCTCTCCTATCTTTTTTACTATTCCAACTAAAAGTTTGGGTAGATTTATTATGAGAAGTGTGGAAGAAGGGAAACTCAAAGGCCCTAAACCTTCTTCGTCTAACTTAACCTATACTCATGAATAGTTTGTTGATGATTCTATCACTATGGGAGAAGCTACCATAAGGGAAGCAAGAAACATGAAGAGTGTTATGGATTCCTATGAAGCTGCTTCTGGTCAAAAAATAAATTGGGATAAGAGTTCTTTGTTCTTCATCAATACCCCTATGAATAGACAAAGAAGGATCAAAAGATTCTTTGGATGTAAAATTGTTGAGTTCCCATCTACTTATTTGGGTCTCCCTTTGTGCTTAAAGCCTTCGGAGAATTTATGGATGAAGTTGGTTGATAGATTCCATTCCAAACTAGCTGGATGGAAAGAAGCCCTCCTTACCTAAGTGGGTAAAGTGACATTGTTTAAAGCTACCCTTCAAAATTTGCCTATCTATGCCCCTAGTCTATTCAAAATCTTCAGGAAGTTTGTTGAGGCCATTGAAAGAATTCAAAAAAATTCTTATGGTTGGGAGTGGAAGATAAAAATAGAATACCCCTTATTGCATGGAATAATATTTGTACTCCTAAGGCTTTTGAGGGTTTGGAATTAAGGAACATTATAACTATGAATAATGTCTTGTTAGCTAAACAAATTTGGAGAATGAAAGGGGAGGAAAGGGAATGGAATTCAATTTGGAAAAAGAAATACCTTTACATGCAACCATCTGAGGAAGAATTTATGGAAAATTCTTTTTTTGTGGAAGGCTCTAGAATTTGGAATGCAGTTCAAATGGCTAAAGCTTGGGCTGCAGTTGGTAGAAAGTGGAAATTGGGGAATGGGAGGATTATAAGATTCTGGAAGGACAAATGGCTAATGGATAAACCACTGGAGGAAATCCCCATTCTTAAGGAATGGAAAGACTGGTTCAAAAGTAGGTATGGAGTCTTTGTTAGAGACTACTAGAGAAATGGGAAGTGGATTGAGTTCAGCCAGCCTTGTCTGGGATTAAACATTTTAGAGATCTTGCTTTCTTCCAAAATATTTATGGACAATTTTGACAATTGTTTGATTTGGAGGGAAACTTCTAATGGGAAATATTCTATGTCTTCAGCGGTGTCTATCCATAACAAATTTTTGGAAGAGATCCATTTGTGGGTTAAAGTGTGGATAAAGAAGTTGACGCCCAAAATTAATATCTTCTTTTGGATTTTTATCCAAAATAAGGTGCTAACTCTTGATAATCTCCATAAGTGTGGATTTTTTTTTCTTAATAGGTGTTCTCTTTGTTGTAGGGAGGAGGAGCCTGCTTGTCATATCCTCTACCAGTGCAATTTCAGTCAGAAAATTTGGAATATTATTTTTAGTAGGTGGAAGTTGAGCTAGGTTTTCTCGAACACTTTGGAAGAGTTTTGGCAGTAATGGTATTTCCCTAGTTTCAATTCTAAGAATATTTAGCTTTGGAAACTAACTCTCCCTATTGTCATATGGAACATTTGGAAGGAGCACAACAACAAGATTTTTAGGGATAAAAGTGTGAACCCTGAAGTGGTGGTGGATAAAATCTATAGAGGGATCTTTAAATGTTTATATGGAAATGATAATGGTTTAGCTGCTAAAGAAGACTTTAATGAAAGTTGGAGCCTCTCCAATAATAGAAACAGTAAGGATAAGGGTAGGGATGGCCTTTTCTAGTGTTTTCCTTCATAGGGATGGATTAAGGCCAACTTTGATGGGGCTTCTAAGGGAAATCTTGGGAAAGTTGGTTATGGGGGCATTGTTAGGAATTTTGCTGGAAGTTGCCTTGTGGCTGTTGCTGGCCCTTTGGGTAACCAAACTAGTCATTATGTTGAAGCCTCAGTAGCTTTGAATACTTTGATTATAGCAAAAAATTTCAATCATGATAATCTATGGTTGGAGGGAGACTCACTTAACATTATTAAATGCCTTAAGGGAGAAATTGAGCCTTCATGGACTATAGAAAATATTATTTTTAAAGCTAGAGAAATTATTTCAAGCTTTAAATCAATTATTATTGAACATTCTTTCAAGGAAAAAAAATGTCATAGCGGACGGCCTTGCGAACCTTGGCATAATTTCCAAAGCTCAAAGTATATGGAATGGGGAAGTTAATATTGATTTTAATATTAAAGAACTCATTAGAAAGGACATATTTATTGGGAAAGACGGATCACATGTTAATCATGGAAGTATTAATGATTAATCTTCAATTTTTTAGAAAGGTGATGATGGCACATCAGAAGGGTAGAGTCCTAAACAAGAATATTAATTTTCTGCATGCTTTGTAGGTGTGCATTTTCAAAGAGCCGAGTGTCATTTGGAAGAAATCTCTGAAGTTGCAGAAGCAGAGAAATTGTAAAATGAACTCTAAAATGGGGGGGGATCTAAGAAGAGAGGAACCTTATAATATTTTTTAGATGGCGGGAGATGTCTAAGGTATGGACAAAGCTGGAGAAGGGATTCATCATGCATTTCATGGAAAAATTGGTAGACTATGATAAAGGCAGAGTAAACCTAGCGATCACCAAAGTTACTGAAAATTGGATAAATGGCTCCTTCAAAATTCATGGTGTTAGGTTTAAACTTGATGCGGACCTCATTTCAATGGTCACAGGTATGCCCCATTCTGGTCTTAACTTCTCCAGGGACCTAAAAGTGTCTAATAATGCAATAAAGTTTTTTCCGCGTAAAGAGAAGGAGAGAGTGAAATTAGGAAAAGCTACAGGGGGGTATTATGATGCTTTTAATATTAAGAAAATCTGGGGTTGTGTGCTTAATGCAATTATGGAGTATATTACTGTGGAGGGTCATTTTACCAGGGTCCACACATACCATTTTGTTCTTTTAAATCACTTTAGATATGAGAAGAGGATTTATCTACCCTATTACCTTTTTAGGTCTCTGAATAAGCATAGAAATAACCCTTCCTCATTTGTGCTTCATTACGGCCTTATTTTGCTCATTTATGAGCATTGCAAGATTCTAAACAAGAGGTTGTTGGTGTCACTAGGGAAAGGAAAGAGGAAGATTGAGGAAGGTGGGCCCAACAAGGATGAGTTGATACCGAGAAAAAAGGGTAAAAAAGCCACTGTGGAGAAAATTCAAGAGGACATGGGTAAACAAAAGGATACGGAAGTTGATTCTGAGGACATGGGAAAAGATGGAAGTGACATGGAGACCGATGAGTCTGATGGAGAGGGGAGCTGGAAAGAAGAGGAAGTGGGGGAAGAAGAAGGAGGAGTTGAGGATGTTTATGATCAGAATAGCCCTAACCACAACGTGAGTATTGGTAATGTTAATAGCCAGCCAATGGAGGAGCAGGACAATCGGATTAATAAGGAGGAAAGGGAAATGGAAAATGAACAGGAGAAGGATAAGGAGGAAACGAGCAGGGAATAGGATAAAGCTGGAGATGGGATTATTCTGGATAAACTCAAAAACCAGTCTGAGGCTCAAATGGGTTTTGATAGGTGGGTATATGAAAGAATCGAGAATCTGGAAAAAAATGATAAGCAATAGGAAGAGCAGGGAAAGAAAAATGAAAGTAACTAGGAGCAGTAGAAAAAGGGTATGGAGGAAAAAGTGGAGAAGCTGGAAGCTCTAATTAGTAAACTGAAGGAAGGAAAAACAACCATGAAAAACTTTTTGGTTATGATTTTGGATACCCTTACCTCTATGACTAGGAATATAGAGGAAATTGCCAAGTAACTTGATGGCTCTAGCACTTCCAAACCTATTGTGGACCTAGATATTGATGAGGATGCTATTAAGGTAGGGACAATGGAAAGTGCTCCTGGTGGTGTGACAAAAAGGGCTAGGGCGAGTATGAAACAAGTTGCTTTGGCCTCTTCTAAGGAAATCCCTATGCTCAGGGATAATATTAAAGATTTGCAAGGGATTAGTGGAAATTTGGCTAATGCCCTTAAAAACATTAAGTAATTTGTCTTTTGTCTTTTTCTGTTATGGCTGGATGTTGCTGGTTTTGTTGGGCTTTTATGCTGGTTTTTGCCCAGAACAGTGCTATTTTTTTCCAAAATGTCTTTTCTTGTTTCTTAATGCTATTATCTTTTAAGGATCTTTTGTAAAGGGTTTTGGGATCCCTTCAAAGCCTATTTTTCCCATAATAAAAAATATAGTCCTGTGATTTTCTCTGGTAATTGCAGATTGAGAAGATCTTATGATCTAGTTTGCAGTTTTGTTTTGTTGTATTGGTGCTTTGGAGAGCTCGGTATTTCCTCTGGTATATTTCAATGTGATCTAATATTGAGCTGAGATTTTGGGATATTGTTTAGGACAATCCTTTGTATATTCATTTGAGATGGATCATTTTTTGGTGCTCAATGAGTTATCTTTCTTTGTAACAGTTGTTGATTGGTTATGTTCTTAAGTTTTAGACGTTGACAGATGAAGATTTGATAAGTCGTGTTGGTGTAGTTGTTACTGATAATTCTAACGTGTGTGTTGGTGTTTCCTAATTGTTTCCTATTTGTTTTGATGATCTGCATTGACAGTTGTGTTAATTATTGGTGGTTTTCATGAACCAGTGATGTTCTTCGTGTTATGCGATATTTTGATTGTGTAGCATGTTGCGGTTGATCTTAGTGTGATTTTTGGTGGTGTTGTGTGTTTGGGAATTTGAATTAGGTCCATGTTATGTCATATAAATCATTATATTGGTCTGGTGGTCGATCTTTGTATCATGTGATGTAATTTTGTAATTATGAGTTGAGGGTTTAGCCGACCTTGTTGTCAAGGTTGATGATTTGTATATATAGGTGATATTGTCATGTAATTTGGTGATAGTGGTTGTGTCTTCATTATCAAAGAGTGGTGTATATGTGAACAGTGATTCATCCTTTGGTATTTTGATTGAGCAGAGATTGGTGTTGCATAGAAAACATCTGAGCTTAATGGGAACTGTAATCAGGCATTTGGAGATGCTGTTTGGTGTAGGAGCACCTAGCTTCATTCTCAGCTTCATTTTCATCTCAAGTTTGATTTTTGTTGTTTTAAGTTGGAAAGTTGTTTAGGATGTTTTTGAAGTTGTTCTAGGTTGTTTTGATGAGTTTTGAACTCATTATGGGGTTTTGGTTTCTTGTTTTCCTCTTTTTGCTTAAAGTTGCCAGTTTGGTGTTGCCTGGCAAAATGATGGAAAAATGAGTTTTTTTTGTGGTTTTTGTTTTGAAAAGGTTTTAGACATGTTTCTTGTTTGGGTTTTAGGTTTGAGAAGTATTTTTAGGTGATGGTGAGTTTTGGAGGTCAATCTTGCATTTTCTAGGCACCAAAAGTTGTCATTTAGGCATCAAAATGTCAAAATTAAGTGCCCTTGGACATGTAACTATTTGTAAAAGAGGTTAACCAACTTGGAGAGGTATTTAATCTCCTATTTTAACTATTGTAAGGGTTGATCATTCGAAGTGAAGAAGCATTTTGCAAATTTACACTAGTTTTGTTTGGTTTTTCTCTAGTTTTTGGCTCCATGTGAATAGCAGTCCGTACACCAGCTATACTTGGCTGTACTATTCTTGAATTTTCAAATTCTAATATGTTTTCTTAAACTTTTCCCTTTGGTGGCATTTTATTTTATCAAGTTTTGAGTTTGTGGCAAAATTAGTTTGATTTGACAGTTTCACTGCCTTGTCTAGGAATTGGCAAGGATGCTTGACCAACTTGGCTTCTTGGAGTCCTAAAATGCTCATGGCTTCCCAAGAACCAATTGGTCAACTTGTAGACTATGTAAATACATGTTTTGTTTTCAAGAATGCAGGTGTAGGGAGTTTTGGTGGCCATTAAGCCCTAGGCAAGTGTGCCATTTGGCTAGGGCCTTGAAGAAATTTAATGCTTTGCTCTTCTATAGCAAGTGCATTTAAATGTTGAATAGACTTGCCTTGATGTTGAAGTTTTTATGCCAAGGTAAAGAGGCTTTCTAAGCCATGAGGAGATTTTTTGCAAGTTTAGTTTGTGAAAATAATGTAAAAAATAGTGAGTCACTGTTTTAGAGGCAATTTCCTTTCATTAGCCTACTCTCCATCATGCATTGGAGCTTGTAAGGTTGTTGTACCTCCTTCTAATGGATTTCAAACAAGCACAAGGAGTTTTCTTTATGTCATCTATGAGTTTGAAGTTGCCAAGATCAATCAATGATCTTTGAGGCAAGATTTTGAAATGCCCATTTGTTGTCCCAGTCAACTAGGACTGAGTTTTATATTTTCTTGAAGTTATATTTGTAATCTCCTTCTTCTAAATGATAGGTATGAAGGACAAAGAGCCATTGAAGACTGAGCCTTATTAAGGAGCAAAAAAATGGACTTTTTGTGAAGAGTTCTAATAGTGAAAGTGCAGGTCACAGTGAACTACAAAAAAATAGTGAAAGACAAAAGGGCAGCAACAGTCAGCTTGACAATGAATTAATTCATTTTGTAATTGCCTAATGCTTGTATGCAAGGCTAACATGACTCTTCTTTGCTTCTAGATGGTAGACATGTTCACATGTTGAATGTAATTGTTTTTGTTTGCAAATGATGTGTTTGAAAGAGACAATATTGGAAAAGTTGTAAAATGTTGCATTTTCCTTATAAGCAACTTTTTGTAAAAACTTGTTCTTCAAACTTTGAAGTATAAATCTTCTTATTTGTGGCCTAAATAGTCAGTAGTAGGATGGTACTAAGGTCTCTCGTCAATATTGGAGGTTTATAGTTTGGATCTTGGTTTTTCACTATCAAAACCCTTCAAAACCCTCCTTCTTCACCCATTTTTGGGATAGTCATGGAGAAGGCCTGAGAGTCCCTGAAACTTTATGAATCTTCAAGTATTCCCAAAAGGATATCCAAAAATGTAAATCTTTTGTTCTAGAAGTCCATTGGTTGAACAGGGTGAGCACAAAACCCCTAATGGAGGGCTAATTGCCTAGTAGCCCGTTTTAGGCCTAAAACCAAGTTGTTGTCAAATCGGGTAAGCAAGTGAAGGTTACAAAGCATGAAATCCAACAAAACAAGTTGAAATAGGTCAATCTAACATGAATTCAACCTATTTGGTGAGTTTGGCTTCATAAGATGGTTTTGGAGCCCTTGGAAGGATGTCATCAAACTAGGGAGTTGGAGCTTTTGAGTAGCCAAGAAGAGTTTGACATAGGGAGGTGGAGCAAGGTGAGTTGTTAGACTACCTTTGATCTATTTGCACTCTGACCTTTGTGTTTACACCTTGAAAACAGTAAGGAACTTTTTCCAAGCAAACATACTAGCCGCTTAACAACCACCCAGCACTATCCTCCCTATCACTATTCTTTTAGTTCATTCCTTCCAGATTGTATTCCAAATCTTGTTGTAAGTCAGCGAGACTTCCCTGAGGGTTGTAGCCTTCCAAGTTATTGTCTTTTGAGAAGTGAGCTCTAGGCAGTGTTCCTGAATGCATGTGCATTCCCCATTGTAATATTTTCACATACTAATGCAAAGGATCATCTTACTGTGGGTAGGTTTCCACCATGGTTTTTCCCTTAACCGGGATTTCCACGTCAAAATCTTGGTGTTGTGTTTTGTGATTTCAATTTTCTTATCTTTGTTATTGTATTAGTTTATCAAATTTGTATTTGTAGCTAAAGTTCGTAGATCTGATGAAGACTAATTCCCCCCCCCCTCTTAGTCTTCCTTCATTATTGTTGCCAACACTACTTACTATGCTTTAATTATAGAAACCCTCTGTTGCATTTGTCTTAAAAACAATTCTTGTTTTTTGTATATGAGCTTGCCCTTAATAACACATATGAATCTTTTGTTGGCATCATGTGAACCAGTATGAGGACATGATAACATTGTATGTTGTCATTGATGTCAATACGCTACTGAAAAGAGAACCGGCATGTTACCAAGAACCAGTATATGTGAAAACTGGTATAACATTCTGAATGGGTATGTGTACCAAAGTGAAGCAGTGTGTTTGTTCAAGGTGAACTGGTATGTTGATATGAGAATCGGTGCATGGAAGCTTTGTATGACTACCAGTTGCTAGTCTCAGGGTTTCCGGTTGATGAGTTTCAAGCTTGTGTAACTCAATCGGTGACTTTGTGTGATGAGTTAGCATTGCAACAAAGAACAGACTATGTTGCCACTTCAGTATTGTGCACATGAAGGATCTTGCATGAAGGAGATTGTTCCTATCTACCTCGAGAATGTGAGAAGTCTACAAACGGTGAAAATGCGTGATGGGTTATCAGCCGCCATGAAGGCGGTGGAGAACAAATGATGGAGAATGTCTTGAGATAGGTTCAAGATGGTTGCATTTAATGCAATATGCTCAACGGTCAGGATTGAACCATTTGAATTGCTTAACCTAAAAGGTTAGGATCCAAGGTTTATGCTACCGACCTATTTGTTTCCTATAAGGTCGATGTTGTGTTTTTGTCTGGGTTGTTGGCAAAAAGTTGTGTGTATGTATCGAAGTGAAGAGATACATGATTCTTGCCAGAGGAAAGGATTGATACCTACAGAGTGTGAGTGTAGAAGGAGAAGACGAACTAAAGCAAATCTGCATTGGCATTGGGTGCTATTACCAGATCATTGTAATACTTGTTGATCTCTAACCACTTCAACAGTTAAGAAATCCCTTAATAGGGTAGCTTTAACTAGCTTACAGTAAATCCTTTGATAGGGTGACTCAAAACCATTGAGTTCTTGAAATCCTCTAACAAGGTAACCTTTAACAGGGTTTAACCGTTAACCAGGTATTCTAGCCATCCCTTAACCAGGTGATCCCTAACAAGATCGGTTCTTAATAGAACCTATTGTATCAGTCTTTAACCAGACAAGGCTCCTAACAAAGTGGACTTCTAAAGAGTTCATAAAACAGCTTGTGGGTATTCATCCCCACCATGGTTTTTCCTAGTTGGGTTTCCACGTAAAAAATCTGTGTGTCATATGTGATGATTTTCATGTGATGGTTTAAATGATTTGTGTTTGAAGGTAAATCATGTTGCTTTAGCTTTTTGTATATTTTGATGAGTGATTACCTATTCATACACTAGTGTGAAATGGAAATGAAGTATTAGATGGTATGAATAGATAAGTGTCAACCAGTTAGTGTTTGTCACAGTCATTCCTAGCTTTACCGGTTGCACTCCATTTCAAACCGGTGTTAATGTTTAGTTGCAGTGTTTGTTGTATAACCGGTTTGAAGAAAGTACTTTTGTCTATACTGATTCACCCCCCCTCTTAGTACCGGTTTGGTTCTAACTGTTCATCATTGAGTTATCAAATTGTATTAGAGTGTCCTCTAGGTCCTCTATGTTGTAAGCTTAACCACTTGAGGGAAAGATCCTATTGTAATGATGAAGAGGGAAGGTCCAAAATTCAATAGAGATAATTTCAAAATATGGAAAGATGGAATGAAGATATACATAAAAAGCATGGGTGCTCAACACTGGAGCTATGTTGAGAATGCTTATGTTACTCCTACTGATGCTCTCACTGATGATCAAAAGAGAGAAATATAGGAGAATGGGCAAGTCATGGAAGCCCTAATTAGTAGTTTATCTGACATTGAGTTTATTGATGTCCAAGATAAAGTAAATCCCAAAGAAGTATGGGATACTCTTGAAAATATCTATGGAGGTGATGAGCATGTAAAACAAGGTAAGGAAGAAATCCTTAGAGGGAAGTTTGAAGACATGCGGATGGTTGAAGGTGAGACCATTCAACAGTATGGAATAAGAATCAAAATTGTTGTCGGAGATATCAAGAGTGCAGGTGGTAAAATGGAACATCCCACTGTGGTAAGGAAAGTTCTAAGATCCTTATTACCGGTCTATGAATTAAGGGTTGCTGCTATTCAGGAGTTGAGATCAATAGACAAGACTAAGGTATCCCTTGATAGCCAATGAGCTAAATAGTTTTGATGGTAGTGTTCAAAAAATTGAATCAGCCTTTAAAGCCTCTGTTGTATCATCAAGAAAAGGAAAGGAAGCATGCACAAGTGGTGAACCGAGATAGAGTAGAGAAATGGATGATGAGGAGATCCTGATGGAATTTGAAGCTCTTCTTGCCAGGAAACTTCCAAAAGGAACCAGTAAATACAGAGGTAAGCTCCCTTTGAAATTCTTTTCTTGTAATCGGATAGGACATATTGCTATAAACTATCCTAATGGTGACAACAAGGACAAACTGGAAAGGTTCAATAAATTCAAAGGAGGAAACTGGAGAAACTGTTTTGTGGCAGTTGATAAAGGTGTCACAGATGAGGAATCAGAAGATGAAGAAAATGAAGATATTGTCTTTGTTGTTGTCAAGGAAGAAGTATCAGACAAGAAGGCTATTGTCTCCCGCTTTGATAATTCCAATGAGTGGATTATTGATAGTGGCTGTTCTCACCATATGACTGGTGACCGGAGCAAGTTTCTATCCTTGGAAGAGTATAATGGTGGTGTGGTTCATTTTGGTAATGATGCACCATGTTTGGTCAAAGGCAGAGGGTCCATCTCTCTGAATGGAAAGATTAGTGCTGACAATGTGTATTGGGTTGATGGTCTCAGACACAACCTTCTGAGTGTTGCCTATTTGAATGATAGTGGTCTCACTCTAGAATTCAAGAAAGGAGTGTGTAGAATCAAAGGAAAGAATGGTGAAATGGTGGCCACCGACATGCAAACCAAAGGTAACCTATTTCAGTTGAATGCAAATATCAGTACATGTCTCATGGCCAAGTTCGATGACAGTTGGATATGGCATAGGAGACTCTGCCATGTAAACTTTGATAACATTGTGAAGGCCAGTCAGATCAAGGTAGTTAGAGGGTTGCTGGTGCTAAGCAAACCAAAAAATACCTTGTGTAGAGAGTGTCAACTGGGGAAAATGTCTTCCTCAACTTTTAAAGGTAAATCTTTCTTTGCAGACAATTTACTTGATCTTGTGCATACTGATTTGTGTGGTCCTATGAAAACTAGGAGTGGGCAGGATGATAGGTACTTCATGACTCTCACTGATGACTGCTCAAGAATGATGTGGGTCACATTCTTGAAAGATAAGTCTGAAGCTTTTGGAAAGTTCAAAGCTTTCAAAGCAATAGTGGAAAAAGAAAGTGGTAAAAGGATTAAGTGCCTAAGAACTGATCAAGGAGGAGAATTCACTTCCAATGAATTCAACAAGTATTGTGAGGAACATGGCATCAAGAGGCAACTGTCTGCCCCTCGGGCTCCACAGCAGAATGGCCTAGCAGAGAGGAATAATAGGACTGTGGTTGAAGCAGCAAGAACAATGCTGATCGAAGGAAAGGTAGCTCATACCTTTTGGAGAGAAGCAGTTAGTACTGTAGTATACACAATGAACTGGGTACTCAACAAGAAAGGAAATGATAAGACTCCTTGTGAGTATTGGACCAGTAAGACACCTGTGGTAAGCTGCTTTAGAATATTTGGTAGCAAATGTTATATCAAGAGGAGTGAATATCAGAGAAAGTTTGATGCAAAATGTGATGAAGGAATATTCCTAGGATATTCCTCCAAGAGCAAAGCTCTCAAGTGTTTCGACAATAGGACTCAAAGAATTTTGGAAAGCATCAATGTTAAAGTTGATGAAAACTCTAGAAAACCTGAGGAAACCAATAGTAAGCAAGTAAGAGATGAATCGGTAGTAACCTTCTAGGAACCGATTGCTAATCAGCCAAGTACCAGTAATAGTGTTCCTTCACCGATAAATGTTGATGCTGAGGAAGATAAGGATGAAGAAGAAAAGTAGGAGGAATCAGTAAAGAGCATTCCTCGATATGTCAAACTAAATCATGATCCAAAGTAGATCATAGGAGATAAGGATGCAGGAATCCTTACAAGAAGAAAGGTCAAAGAAAATTATTGTATGATCTCTGAATTTGAGCCTAAATCATTCAAAGAGGCACATAAAGATGAGGACTGGATCAAGGCAATGGAGGAAGAACTTGACCATATAGAGAAGAATGGTACATGGTCTTTGGTACCTAGACCAGAGTATAAAAATTTCATTGGTACCAAATGGGTTTTCAGAAATAAGTTGAATAAGGACGGCACAATGATTAGAAACAAAGCCAAACTGGTGTGTAAAGGATATGCCCAAGAAGAAAGAGAAGACTATGGAGAAACCTTTTCTCCTATAGCTAGATTGGAAGGAGTTCATATGCTTCTTGCATATGCAACTTTTAAAGGATTCAAATTATACCAAATGGATGTAAAATCTGCATTCCTAAATGGTGTACTTGAAGAGGAGGTGTATATAGAGAAACTAGATGGGTTTTCCCTATCTGGAGAGAGTGACATGGTGTGTAGGATACACAAAGCCTTATATGGTCTAAAGCAGGCACCTAGAGCATGGTATGAATGTCTGCACTCTCATCTACTGAAGATTGGATTTGAGAGAACAAGTGAAGATAGCAATATCTACTTGAAATCTGAAGGAGATCAAATCCTAATCTATGAGATATTTGTTGATGACATTATCTTTGGTGGAGATGACAAGATGAGTCATGAGTTTGTTGATGAGATGAAGAAAGAGTTTGAGATGTCACTCATAGGGGAAATTAAGTTCTTCATTGGACTGTAGATTCAACAAATGAAAGATGGAACCTTTATCACTCAATCCAAGTATGTCAAAGAGGTGTTGAAGACCTTTGGCATGGAAGATAGAAAATTGGTTGGTACACCGATGGTAATCAGTTGTAAACTATCCAAAGAGGATGACTCAGCATTGGTTGATGAGAAGGAATACCGATCAATTATTGGTAAGCTGCATTATGTAGTACATAGCAAACCTGATATTGTACATGCAGTTGGCATCACTACAAGGTTTCAGAAAAGTCCAAGAGAATCCCACTTGGTTGCAGTCAAGCGGATTCTTAGGTATCTAAAGGGAACTATTAACTATGGATTGTGGTATCCATATAAAAGGATTTCAACTTGAAAGTATTCATAGATGCTGATTGGGTAGGTAACATGGATGACCGAAAGATCACAACTGGTGGTGCATTCTTTCTTGGTGGTAGAATGGTCTCATGGATGAGTAAGAAGCAGAGTTGTATCTCTCAGTGTACAATGGAAGCAGAGTATGTTGCAGCGTTCATGAACTGCACACAAACAATTTGGATGAAGCATGTATTAAATGGATTCAGAGTTCTTGTATCTGAACCGGTAAGGATATTCTGTGACAATACTAATGCAATTAACATCTCCAAGAATCCTGTTTTACATTCTAGAACCAAGCACTTTCAGCTTAAGTATCATTTCTTGAGAGAAAAGGTTCAGAACAAAGAGATTGCACTGGAACATTCTTCTAGTAAGGAGCAGTTAGCAGACATATTCACCAAGCCTCTCCCAAAGGCTACATTTGTGTACTTAAGAGGTGAATTAGGGGTGATGCTCCTTTAGGAGGTGAACTAAAAGTATATGCTCCATATCAGTTAAGTATTGCATAGTCATTTTTTTTTTGGATTGATGTGTTGAAGGATGCTACTCCTCAGGGGGAGCAACATAATGGAATGAGGAAGCTTGTGCCTCCACTTTGGCATTGTTGTCAAAGGGGAAGAAGAAGTGAAGCAGAGAAGATATCTACAAAATTTGGGGGAGAAGATGTGAAGTGGCGAGATATCTTTGTATATTGCCATCAATGCCAAAGGGGGAGATTGTTGGCATTATGCGAACCGGTATGAGGATATGATAACATTGTATGTTGTCATTGATGTCAATATGTTGTTGAAAAGGCAACCGACACATTACCGAGAACCGGTATATGTGAGAACAGGTATAACATTGTGAACCGGTATGTGTGCCAAAGTGAAGCAGTGTGTCTATTCAAGGTGAACCAGCAAGTTGATATGAGAACTAGTACATGGAAGCTTTGTATGACTACCGGTTGGCAGTCTTAGGGTTTTCAGTTGATGAGTTTCAAGCCTATGTAACTCAATCGGTGACTTTGTGTGATTAGTTAGCATTGCAATGAAAAACAGACTATGTTGCCACGTCAGTATTGTGCGCATGAAGGATCTTGCATGAAGGAGATAGTTCCTATCTACCTCAGGAATGTGCGAAGTCTGCAAAAGGTGAAAATGGGTGATGGGTTATCAGCCACCATGAAAGCGGTGGAGAATGAATGATGGAGAATGTCTTGAGATAGGTTCAAGATGGTTGCATTTAATGCAATATGCTCAACGATCAGGATTGAACCATTTGAATTGCTTAACCTAAAAGGTTAGGGTTCAGGGTTTATGCTACCGACCTATCTGTTGCCTATAAGGTCGATGTTGTGTGTCTGTCTTGGTTGTTGGCAAAAAGTTGTGTGTATGTATCCAAGTGAAGAGATATGTGATTCTTGCCAGACCAGAGGAAAGGATTGATACCTATAGAGTGTGAGTGCAGAAGGAGAAGAGGAACTAAAGTGGACCTACATTGGCATTGGGTGTTATTACTAGATCATTGTAATACCTATTGATCTCTAACCACTTCAATAGTTAAGAAATCCCTTAACAGGGTAGCTTTAATCGGCTTACAGTAAATCATTTGACAAGGTGACTCAAAACCATTGAGTTCTTGAAATCCTCTAACAAGGTAACCTTTAACAGGGTTTAACCCTTAACTGGGTATTCTAGCCATCCCTTAACTGGGTGATCCCTAACAGGATTGGTTCTTAACAGAACCTATTGTATCAGTCTTTAACTGGACAAGGCTCCTAACAGAGCGAACTTCTAAAGAGTTCATAAAATAGCTTGTGGGTATTCATCCCCACCGTGGTTTTTCCCAGTTGGGTTTCCACGTGAAAAATATGTGTGTCATATGTGATGATTTTCATGTGATGGTTTAAATGATTTGTGTCTGAAGGTAAATCATGTTGCTTTATCTATTTTTATATTTTGATGAGTGATTACCTATTCATACACTAGGGTGAAATGGAAATGAAGTATTAGATGGTATGAATAGATAAGTGTCAACTGGTTAGTGTTTGTCATAGTCATTCCTAGCTTTACCAGTTGCACTCTGTTTTAAACCGCTATTGATGTTCAGTTGTAGTGTTTGTTGTATAACCGACTTGAAGAAAGTACTTTTGTCTATACTGATTCAGCCCCCCCCTCTTAGTACTAGTTTGGTACTAACTGTTCATCATTGAGTTATCATCTTTAATGAGGCTGCAACCTGTATATTTTCTTTGACTATTTTTTTATTTAACAGTGAATGTCATGCTACTCTAAGTATTGCCTCATTTGTTCTTGCTCAAGCATTAGGTTTTGAATCCATTATAGTACATCATAGCTTTGACACAAGGATTTTTCTAAATTCTTTGAAGGTTTTGACTTGTGACTATGTGTGTCTTTACTAACTTACATATTTGACCATGAATCATACCCTTTTATCAAAATAGGGTACTATAACTTGAGAAATCTTTGTTTTTCAATTATCTCTATTATTTATGCTTTTCACTGGAAACCTACCCTTAGCTATTCCTCCTAACTACAATATTTCTATATGGGGCTATTACTGTGGTAAAAATATTGCTCTAAAAAGCCTACATTGTTTCAATTAGGCTACCTACTATTTGATTTGGCAATGGTGTTCTGATCTCTGTACCTTTTTTTTGACAGTGACTCTTTGAATGAAAATAGACCTTTATAGCATTAGTAGGGTTTCTTCTTGTGTTCCTTTCATTTGTATTGATCGATCAAAATATTTAAGAGCTATACTATGAATATCATTATGTTCTAGGGTTGTGCACTGTCACTTTAATGTTGTCCTTTGTTACTATTCTAAGACTATTGTTTGAACCATATTTATTTTTCTTTAATCAATCATTGCCTCTTGAGCTTATGAATGTGAGGGATATAATAGATTTGTTTGGCCTTTATGGCTTTTTAACTGCTCATTTCTCTATCATAAGCCCAAACTGCTTTATAACAGTGACTGCCTTTTATTGCCTATTGTGTTCTGCATGAAGCTTGCTTATCTTTATTGAATTAATGCCTAAGAATCTATGATCTTTCCTTGTTCTAACTTTGCATTGGTTGTGTTCAAGGTTGAATTAGTTCATGTCCTTCATTGATCTCTTGACAATGATTTTTATATTTTGAATCTTTATCCTCTATGCTCATAACATGGGCTCTGTCCTAGATGGTTGTCTTTGAAGATTACTTTAAAGACCCTTATATGCACTATGAATGAACTCTTTTTCATTAATTTTTATTACCTTTTTGATACATGCAAATCACTGCTCTTTTGCCGCAATAACACTCTGAGACTCTAATAGCCTCTATCTTAGACTTGTTTTCCATGCACTGTCTCTATGTCTTCAATGATTTGATTCAATGCCTTTGTTACCGCATTATATGATATTTTGATAAGACTTTGAGTGACTGTAATCATTTTGCTTTGGACTTGTCCCAATATTTCTGTGATAGCTATCTTAGAAACCATAATGAGTACATTATGTATTGCTTTCCTTGTTGAAACCTCTATCATAAAAATGTTGATCATTCCTATGTTCTTTATCAAAAACAAGATAGTCATAACAATGAAACACCTTTTCTTGTCCAAAAGTATATCTTTTGTTTGATTTAGATCAATGGGTCATTTCTTTTCATCAACAAATCTACCATTATAATCCCTACGTAATATTCATGGTTTCTCTCTTTCTATTTGTATGGACAGTGTATGGACAATGACCTCACTATTTGGACTATCTTAAGCTTTATAAGATTTTGAATGCAAACCTTCAAGATATTTTGGCTCATTTTGGAGGATCCATTAGAGTCTTCATGGCTATAAATCAAACATCATAAATGTTTTTCATGTAATAAACATTGTCTCTCAAGTTTTGAAACTTTGATGGTGTACCCAATGACTATCCTACATACCTCTTACTTTTGGATCTCAACATTTGACAATATATGTTATTGCTTTTGCAGTGTGTATTATCCTTCTATCACTTTGTTTTCATTCTAAACTTTGCAAATTCTTTACTTTATGAATGCTTTGATTGATGAATGGCTATTTGATCTAAGAAACTATTGTTGATAAGTTTTTTGAATCACAAAACTTGTCATTTGTATCTTTGATCTATCAAATAACAGTGTTAGGGCTGCAACTATCAAAGAGCAATGTTAGGAATACAAAAAATGCTACCCATCGTGTCTTTTGTATTTTGCTTACTCTTCAAGACAATCTTTGAGTGCATTCATTTGTGACTACTTTGATACTATGAAGCTTCTCAATGTTTACTCATTCATGCTATGTCTTTTTGACAGTCACTTTTCCTAAAATGAAACCCTCTTTTATTTGTGTGCTTTGTCTTTAGGAACTGTTCCTTCTTTATGAATACAAGAAAGGACTATTGTAGAGATATGCCACTCTTCCTTGTTATGGTTTGTTCTATAATCAATAGTTGTCCTATGAAGCTTTATCTCTACCATTTGATGAGGAAGCTTTTGATGAATACTCTTTTATGCCCATTCAAGGTCATTGTTACTATAAATTATGCGCTTAGATCTCTTTGGATAGCCCTCAAAACAACTTCTATATCTTTGATTTTTTTATAGCTTTGTGATGTCATGCTTTTATGTATTTCTGACAATGTTGAAAGACTATCTTAAAAATATCCTTAGCTCACTATATTATCTCTGATATTCTATTCTTTAAATGACTGTTGTATTGTTCTATCGGAGTCCTTAAGGCAATGTTCTAAGATTCTCTGGTATGACCTTGATTGTGATTGTTTTGTGACTGTGAAATCATGGTTGTGACGAATCTTCATTTCCCATCATACTTCCTCAAAGCAATAATAAAACCAGAAAGACAAACAAAAACCTTGAAAAAGCCATTCTAAATCTTTCAGATCAGTGAACTTTTCTTTCATCGGAATGCAAGGGTAAACAAAACAATGAATGCTCAAATTCAAATATGGTGGCAACCTTTTCAACATGACAACTCTTAAACTCCTCTTTTAAAAAAGAAAATGAAAGAATAGAAGTGTTAGGGTTTGAAACTAACAAAACCATACCTTGTTGCTAACCTTGATTGGAATCTTTTCTTTTTTATCTTTGAACTATTTTTTTCCATGAAATCTGCTAATAACCCTTTGATATTTATAGTCTTTGAAAAACAAGATCATTGCTCCTATGCATGGCTTTATTGTGGGCATCTTTGTGAATCTTAGGCGGTGGAATGGAAATGAAGAAGGTTTTGCATGTGATTTTATTGCAGCACACTCAAACTTCCATACCTTAAACCCTTGCATGATGTAGATCATTGTTCTTTGGTGGCTTTCCTGCTATATTTTCATGCATAGGAATGTGCATGCTTCTTTTCACACATTATTTGGTAAATATGTGATTATGAAACTAAAGTGTAGAAGTTTTGCATGAGCTTCTTTACACAGAAAAATCTATCAATGTTGTGAAGGGGCAAATCATAAGCAAAACACAAAGTAAACTTCAGAAAACCCTAAATACCATGTGGAATCTTATGTCTTCGAAACTTCATTTTTCCCTCTATGCATTAATTTAAACTTGACTTTGAAATTCAACATGGGAAATTATTAATTCAATTATTGCACTCCATCTTTTAATAATTCAAAGAGCCTTGATTTTCTCAAATTTAATCTCTAAGTGATAAAATTTCTTCACCTTAAAAATATTTCACCATAAGGATTAGGGGCTTATGTTGAGCCATTTTTTGACTAAAAGACAAAAAATAGGCAAAAGTTCTTCAACTTTTCACTGTCATGCCAATATTACTCAGTCTTTGGGTGTTGCTACCCTCATCTTAGATTTTTTCAATTTCACTACTACAACAATTATTTTTTATTTGTGTCATGATCATCTTTGTTGCTTAGGTGTTGTTCTTCATGCATAGAGTCTTGATGGCCCATTCACTATTATCTTGATATAGGGCTACTTGTCCTTTGCATTGTTGACTGTTCAAGCAGCTTGGAGTGTATTTATGATTATGCATATACTATGGCTGCTCAAGATGACTGGGTTATCTGATTTAGAAGAACTAAAACTTTTAGTCACTATTTTTGAAGCTTTTCCAAGGGGCTGCAAATGATGCTTCTTTGTCTTTTTCATCGGCTCTAATTTTTTTAGACTATCTTCATGTTCATACTATCATTTGAGGGCTCTTTCATGATAGAGGTTAGGAACATTTTTGTTCCTATAGCTACAAACATGATACTTTGGCCTCTATGGGGACTATATATGGACTGTGGATACCTCCCATGGATAGGGGTTCCTTGATACTTCATAATCTTCTTCCTTGAGAAAAAAGTACCTTCATAGTCACCATGTGCATGCTCACTATATTTTGGAAGTGATGGACTATTTTTTGATTAAGATAGACATGTGACAAAGAAATGGAGCAGCCTATAGGAATGATAGTCTTTTGAGAAGTCACTATCCAAATATCTTTATGAGAACAGCAAATAGATCTTTGAAATATGGTATTCAAGATTTTTCCTATTAAGGCCCTCATTATTCTATGAGCTATTTGATGTTCTTTCATTCACAATCATTCTTTTTGATAGTCAATAAGAAAGGAAGCCATAAAGAACATAGCAGTCCCAGATCAATCAAGTCTTCAAAAGGAATCAATAGACAGTGAACAAACATCTCGACAGGAACAAGAAGCTTTCCTAACTGAAGATAGTTATGGCTTGAGTTCATTACTAGCAGATAAGAGAAGCTATGACTTATATCAATAGTGAGGTCTCACTAGGATGCTCAATAAAGAATCCATTTTGATCTTGTTGCTCACAAAGGTGGTTTCGATTGGTGTACTTTATCTTGTACATCTCTGTGATCTTATTTAATATAATTCTCATAGCTAAGAGCTCCTAAATAAATCTTTTTCTATCACAAAATCCATGGTGAACATAGAAAACAACATCCAGGTAATGGTGAAGGGTTATACATAGTGATAGTGCAAAGCTTCAAGAATGGAAAGAAGATTTAGTCAAGACAGACACAAAGATTAAAGGTAATATTGTAATGATGAAAGATAAGGACAACAGTTGCATCAAACATACACATCCTAACATAAAGAGCATTGATTCTATTGATCATGGGTCAAAATCTAAAAACGAATAACAATCCAAGCTAGGGAAGTACACAAAACCTTAATAAGAACCCTCACAATCAAACGTTCAAGGCTTAAAGACATCAAGGTACAGTTATGAGGACAGTAATGATAGTGCCCCATATAGGTGACAATCACAGTCAACAAAAGAGTAAGAAGGTTCATAGACCTTAGCAGCAATCAAGGTAATGAAGATGCATTTAAATGTCATCTTCAATTAAGGAGATCAAATAACCTATGAAGACAGGAGTCGGATATTAACAAGCACAGTATATGTGTAGTCACAATCATGTAGGCATATGCTAATGCACCTAAAAAAAGCATTTTTTAGGTCTCACAGGGCATGTTGGGAGTTATGGGTATATTTTACCTACAAGTTGTTTTGAAGTGAATAGTAACAAATGAATATGCAATGTTGAATAAGTATAAAGAGAGGTTGCATTATATTTCTAATAAACCCTTGTCTCTGTCACTATTCTTTCTATCCACTCTAAAGGCTAAGATGTGTCTTACTAGTCAAGGGACTATCTTAATAAATTTCTCTCAATATAGAACTTGGATCTTCTAATATCTTTTGTACTCTCTTAGGATAGTTACAAAAAATAGCGATCACTGTGTTTGAATTTGATTATTTTCCTTTTTCTCTCTTGAATCACATCATTATTATGTAAATGGCTCACTTTCATTTTGCATTGCATAACTTTGTTGATTCTCTAGGCTTCAAATCCTCTGAAGTATGATGAAGAATCTATGGGACATGGGGAATGTAATGAACTCTTCTTTTTCAGAACTCGTTACTGTGATTTATAATTTGTCATTGTTGCTCATCATCATTTGTGGTTCATTGGTTGGTTGCATGGTTTTTATTTTGATCGTTGCTAGTGTTGGTAGGATATAGGAAAACTATTTATGTATGTAGTGCCTTGAGTTTTTCTTTTTACTTTAGTTTCTCTTTTTATGGATATACTTGTGATTTGGTGCTTTTGAAGTTGAAAAAATCTAAAACTTTTAGTATAATATCTATGTTGACTTGAATTTCATCCTCAGAATGTTACCTGCAATAAGTTAGTTTCACAAAATACAAATGGAAATGCTACAAGAAATCCAAATTCAACCAATGAAACTACATGAAATACATATTAAAATAAAACATTATTTTTACCTTCATGGTTTATGTCTCATTGTGTCCTAACTCCATTGTTCCTGGTTGTAGATGGTGTGCTCTCAGACAATGCACTGATGGCTTCCAAGATGGCATATGAAGAATGGACTGATAACTTGTAGTTAATTGATACTATGATATGCAATGCTACATGATTATGCTAAAATGTTATATGATATTTGCTATTACTATTTGCTATTTGCTTCAAAAACTCACGGATGCATATGATTAATTTCAAGACTAACTCTCTCTCAATTGAAGCTCTTGATTTTATAGACCTTGAGAGGATTAGATGATGTGGCTCAGATCAACGGTCATGATCAGATTTGCAGATTTGAATGGCTATGAGCAAAGGTGAAGGTTGATAGAAAGGGGGAAGGAGAAGACAAGTGTCACTCATCTCACCTTGACTGGTTTGCCGACTAAGGGAATCTAGGGATGGTTGGAGGAAATTTAGGCATGAGAGGAGAAGTGGACTCAAGTCCTTCCTAAGATGTAGGGGGTGTTGAAGAGAATATAGGAAATGGTTATGAAATATGTGTACATACACAATTTTCATTAATTTTGGAGGTTGAAGATAAATGATGAATTAATATTTAAGAATTATTAATTTCCTTAGCCACATGTTTGATGAGTTGGCAAAGGGAAGATGAAGTGGAGATGGAGGGTGAGTTGGAAAAGGAATTAAATAATTTAAGAATTATTTAATATTTGAGACTATAGGATAGGAGAATAACTATTAAATAATAGATATTTAATTGTTTGGAGGAGATAATTAAATATTAAATATTTAATTAACTTGGTTAGAGGAATAATTAAATATTAGATATTTAATTAATTAGAAGAACAAGATAGATGAATTAATTAATAAAATATTAATTAATAGAAAGACATGAAAATGAATTAAATACATTAATATTTTCCAATTAACTATTTAATAGAAGAATAATTATTAAATAAATATTAAATATTTATTTAATTGCTCATAGCCAATTTTTATGTGTATACATTTTGCCCCTCTTTGAAATAATGTTAAGACAACATTGTTTCAAAGATTAAATCAAGTCTCAATAATGCGCTTGATGAAGATTGAAAATCTTGATTGTGTGCCCCCTCAGGAGATTGATCGTGAAATTGTCAAAAATTCTGGTTTGAACGATTAATCTCATGATAATTGATAAAAATTTAGTCAATTAAATTCATTTGGAAAAAACAAATTAAATTGCCCCATTGAAATTAATTACTCTTCAAATAGTAAATATAAAATTAACCAAGGCTAATTTTAACTTCATTATTATCTTTGTCAACTTGTGGAGAAAATATTCTTGCTGAGGTGGCGAAATGGTGATTCCCATGGAGAACCATCGTTTTGAGCATGTTCAACATTATCAGCGACCTGTCGAGTATGGGTATCCGATATGTATCTTATCCCAAGCCTTATTTACAATTTTTCATTCAAATTTTCATGTTTTAGGCATGTTTTTGAATTTTCAAAATTGTTTGAATTTTCTCAGCGTTAGGTTAGCACAAATGCAATTTGTGTTAGCGCATATGCAATTAGAATTAGCACAAATGCATAGATTAGCGCATATGCTCTTTTTGGTAGCACATATGTTAAAAATGTTAGCGCTTAGACATAGGATAGCGCAAATGTTTCATTTGTTAGTGCTTTTGCATGGATTAGCATGTATGCTTGTAGATTTAGCGCATTTGTTCAAAAATATAGTGCATATGCACTAGGTTAGCGCAAATGCATTTAGATTTAGCACAAATCCTCAATAGGACAGCGCTTTTGCTTAAATTTGATATAATTTTTTTTATAAGTGCAAAAGCTAAAAATCACTTTGATGATTAGATTTAACGTGTTTAATACACATTGATGATGAAATAGGGACTTGGTTAAGTGATTACATGATATTTTTGGGATAGATAGCTTAATTGATTGATTGATCGTTTGATTGATAGGTTTGATTTATTGATAGATTGATTGATAAATTTGATTTCATCGATAGATTTGATTGATAGAGTTGATTTGATAGATTTGATTTGATTTGATTGATAGATAGATTTGATTTGATTTGATTTGATCTATAGATTTGATTGATAGAGTTGATTTGATTTGAGTTGATTTGATTTGATTTGATCGATAGATTTGATTTGATCGAGTTGATTTGATTGATAGATTTGATTGATAGAGTTGATTTAATAGATTTGATTTGATTTGATCGATAGATTTGATTTGATCAAGTAGATTTGATTGATAGAGTTGATTTGATTAGCTTTGAGTAGCTCTAAGAAACCAATTTAGTTTTTGATGTAAGAGCTTAGCAGAGTTTTGAGTAAACATTGTGATTGATAGAAAACCATGATTGATATGTTTTAAAAAGGATTTGATTTTGATAGATAGATAACATAGATTGCTTCAGTTTGATTTGATAGATAGTTGATGATTTGATTTGTTGATTTCTCCTGATAAATAGGAGAAACTTGATGTTCTCCAGTGTCGGGAGAAATTACCGGTAGTGCGTCATTTAGTTCCAGAGTTGACCCAGGCTGAGATTAGACATATAGATGCCTATGGTTTATGCCATTTATTGTATATGCCTGAGATTATGCATAATAGAGGATTATTGACAGTGTTGGCCGAGAGATGGCACAATGAGCATAACACTTTCCACCTACCAACGGGTGAGATTAGTGTGACTCTTGAGGATGTCTATAGGATTTTGCACATCCCAGTGACTGGCGAGCTAGTGTAGTATGATTATCAGGATCGGGTTGGGATAGAGGCTTGCAAAGTCATGTTTACTGATGAGAGCATTGGTAGAGGAGAGATCCGATGGGTAGATATGGTGATGTATTACAAGGCTCTTCTTGTGATTTTGGCTGGTTTGATTGGAAGATTTATATGTCTTGATAGAAGATCACAAGGTTTTTTTGTGGGATGGGGTGAGATTCTCTTGAGTATGATGCAGCATCGTACTCGATATGCTTGGGGTGTTTGCATGTTGGCACACTTATATCATGATCTGCATTAGATAGTGTATGATGAGAGTGCGAGTTTGTCTACTAGATGCACTTTATTGCAGTCAAGTGCTGGGAGCACATTGTTGTTACTTGGCCTATCCATCATAGAGTTTGTGGAGAGAGGCAGCTATACGTATATTTCTATGCAGGTATTCTTACTTAGCATAAGTTGGGTAAGATGGAGTATTGGTGTTGGGTGCTTGATTCATTGGATAGCATTATTTGGATACCATATCTTGATTGTGAGCCATGGATGGATGATGCATAGACATTACCATGTATCATGCAGAGTAGATATCTCATTGGTCAGACACCTTTCATTGTTGAATGACAGTTGATTGGTCGGATTTTGAGATAGTTTGGTATCATGCAGCCTATGCCTACTGGTGTGATGATATATGCTCGATGTTATAGAGATAGGCGAGATTGGGGACCTTCATTTTCATTTGAGATTGTGCTTGCAAAGTTTGTTGCTACTCTAAGAGTGGCTTATGATATGAGATTGCACATTCTTGATCCTGGGGTTACTACAGAGTATGCTCAGTACATATTAGCTCATACATTTCCTTGCATTATTGATCTAGTAGATCCTCCTCCCAGCTCAGGAGATGAGGATGATGATTCAGATGATCCAGTTTCTCGGAGATGTAGATAGAGATGAGAGCTTAGATCTTCTCATGAGGCTGGGGGAGGTGGAGATGAGGGTGGGGATGGAGGTGGTGGTGGTAGGAGACCTGGATGGAGGGAAGGTCGACTGAGAGTCCATGGAGGACCATTTGGACCGGCTAGTAGGATTGAGAGAGTACGTCCTATGGGTGGGAGAGATGTTGGATGGATTGGGAGGGAGCATGGTAGGATAGGTATGAGATCATCGAGAGGGTTTCCATTGATAGGAGGCAGGGTGAGTGGACTGGATGGGGGTTGCAGGAGAGGCATTGATTTTCAATAGATTCAGCCAAATCCTAGGGTTATTGCAGCGCATGGCGGAGATGATGAGAATCCTGAGGATCATGTTCCCTTGATTAGATGATGGGTTCGAAGAGTTACTCTGATCGAGATTCCAACAACTGGATAGGTTGGTGGTGAGGGGATTGGGGTTCATGCACCAGAGCAGGATTTGCCAGAGCAGGTTGTACCAGTGCATGATATGCCAGATGTGGTTATACCAAAGCATAATACCATTAATAGTTTGAGAGCACAGATTGATCAGCTTCAAGCATAGGTGCAGACTCTTATGACTCAGCGAGATAGAGCTGTTAGGAGACAGTAGGATACTCAGGGTCTTCTTGATCATATTCAGTAGGTTGGATCAGGTACTCTCTTGGCTGACACTATCAAAACACTAGTTTGGGCCGAGAAGGAGACTTCCCACTGGTGATGACGATATGAGGAGGCAGTTGTAGAGAGCTAGAGAGCAGGTAGTTATCAAACCACCGTGTTGATGGATACTAGCAGTGGTGAGGTCATGGGACCTCCTCAAAGGAGTGGTGATCATGGGAGACAGGCATCTGGAGGATCTTCTCACCCACAACCATAGAGACAGACAAAGTTAGGTGGTAGTGGTACAGAACAGCCTTGACTTGATTTGTATTTGATGAGGCATTTATATTGTTTATCTGATATCATTGTATACTTAGACTTCTATTGTTTTATGATAATCTATATACAGACATGGATTCTATATGATGATGATTTTTACTATACATGTTAGTCTATTTGATGATGATCTATATGCTTATATGCTTTGATGATATGGATGTAGTGATTAGATGGATAATAATATGATCTTTTCTTTTCATTATGATGATGCAATGATAAATGCTTTTGTTGATTTTTTATTTTTCCTGATGATCTTGGATAGAAATGAAAATGATTACTAACTTAAATGTGTGTGTGTGAAAAGTGGACCTATATCTATAAGCACAACACTTCAATTAAGTCATTACATGCGTGGTTAGACAGATATAAATATGAATATGAAAACCATAACAAATTGATCCATTTCCTTCTAAAAGATGCGAGTATAAGATTGCTCTCAGATTATAAGCAATACCAGTGACTAGATGACACCAAGACAAAGGATTTAATCTATATGAGCATGATGTTAATGCTAGATGGATGCAATATTAATCTAACAAGATTTAAGCAATATGAATCTAAATGATTTTATCAATATGAAATAATTATTATGCAATATATCAATGAATCCTAGAGAAAAAATAGTATAATAACAATACATTCTCTAGCTTCTTTTTAAATAAGATGAGAGCCTGAATTTATAGAAAATTCAGAAAGAAACCAATGCCTGAGATCAAATGATGATGAGCGGTCAAGATTTTCCAAGAGGAAGCACAATCCAGGTGAATTGATGTGATTGGATGCTTTTCTCAGTTTTAAAGGAAATTGAATTAAGATTTAAGATAAAATTAAGAAAATCTGATTTATTCTCTATTTCATTCAATTTTAATATTTAATTGTTTTAATTGCTTTCTTTGAGATTATTTATCAATTTTTAATATTTTTTTCAAGATTGTCTCCAATTGCTTTATTTTCTCAATTTTTAATTCTTTTTTGTCAATTAATTCCTTTTTTGATTTATTTCCTTTTTTGAAGATTTGTGGCAAATTGATTTATTTAATTAAATATTCTAGGATATTTAATTAAAATAAATAAGATAATTGTTTAAAATGATTTACATGGAATAATTTAATTAAATAAATAAATATTTAATTAATATTGGTTGATTAATTTGCCATGTGACATTGATGATTTAAGAAATTAATTGTGTTCTCAAGATTGATTTAATTGCCTTTAGTTAGGACCTTGGTGATGTTGTCAAGATTAGGGGCCCATGGTTTAGATGACCATTTTTAGGGTATTACATTTGCCCCTCTTTGAATTAATGTGCGAGCAGCGCATTGGTTCAAAGAATAGTTGATGTCTAGGAGTACCAGTTCTGAACTTGATTGATCACAAACTAGATGAAAAGTGAGGTGTTTAGCTTGATTCGAAGCGACGAAGCTAAATGAAGTCTGATTAAAGTGATACTGATCCTGAACTTGATTGAACTTAGGAACGATAGAAAACAAAAGATACTGAACTTGAACTTGATTGATCAAGAAGCGGATCTTACTGATCTAGAAATTGATTGAACTTAGATGCAGTGAGTGATGATAAAAATCGATCTTGAACTTGATTGGTCAAGATACGATGAAGATAAACTATTCAGCTTGATCAAGAAATGAATATTGAACACCTGCTTAGATTTAGTGTGATTAAAGATACTCTTTAAACCCTTGATTGAGTTTAAATGAATAATCAGCTTGATGAAAAGCGATGAAATTGATTAACGTTAAGAGATAGATTTAGATAAAAGACAAATATTAGTTTGATTTGAAGCGATAAAACTGATATGCCCCTAGCGATGAGGTCTTGTTTGATTTTCTTTAGTTGAAAAAAAAAATTTTGCTCGACTTTCGATGAAGATTTGAAAATTTTCTCAACATTTGAAGATGTGAGGTCATAAGGTCACGTGTATGCCCCCTCGAGAGCGAAATCGAAAGATAGTGAGGGTACATGATGATAGGCAATTTTGAGCGATGATAATGATTTGAGCACAAATTGATTCAGAGGAATTTTTGAAATTTTGCATTGATTGATAAGAAATTGAGCGCAAAGTTGATTTGTAGAAATTAAATTGAGATTCAACGTTGATTAACGAGAATTTGAGTGCAATTTGAAGAAGAGAATGAGCTTTTGATGAAAAGTGCTAAGTGGTCCAAATTTTGTGAAATTGACTAGCAAAATGATCTTGAATTTTGATTTCGAACCCGAAAATGGACTTGGGATGGTCAAATTAGCTAAGGATACAATTTTCATGTCCATCGGAGCAAGTTGAAAAATTAGGTTTTTGGCTATATATGGGACAAAAGTGTCATTTTCAATTTATTTTAACCCTCCAAGTTTGAAAATTCAAAAAGCCTTCTGCAAAGAAAATGGTGGTCCCTACTCGTCAACATTGATTTTTGCACCAGAGAAGACATAATCGACCCCAAAACTATGAGCTAGCGGTAAGTGATCAATCTTAAGCCTGTTTATGTTTTCAATTTTGAATTTTTTTGTTCATTTGGCAAGTTTTTCGCATGTTTGGGGTCGGGTTTCACGTTTTATCGTGCGAGACAGGATTTTGTCTTGTACAAGTAACAGGCATAATTTCTTTTGTTGTTTAAGGTCATTAGATTTGTCATTCGGGATGCACCCTTGTATCGTACGACAACCTTCATAAGAGACCATTTTGTCGTGCGGGACCCAATAGTTTGTTGTTTGGGCTTGTTTTGTCGTACTATACCTATTCTTGACTCGTACGAGATTCTCCTTATCTGTGTTTTATCATTCAAGAGACAAGGAGCATTTTTTAAGGTGTAAACATGAAAATTTGATTTTGCATTTGACTTAGTTGGATTTGCATGATGTTTTACTTCTCTTGTAGGCTCATTTGGAATGTTTTTTGATGCTTCGTTGTTGGGTTTTTCACAGGTTTGATTACCTCCTGTGTTGTTTAGATGCATTTATCCTCCTACTATGGCATTAGTTTGACATTTATCTAAGGTTGAGAAGGCTCATATTGACTTGTGTGGCTTGATGCATCTATTGAGATTACCTAATATCTGTGTGAACCATAGAATGTTCACGACATTGGTAGAGCATTTTCATTCAGAGCATAACACGTTTCATCTGTTGGTGGGGGAGTTGACTATCACTCCCGAGGATGTATATAGGATGCTTCGTATCCCTTTTGCTAGGGATAAGGTGGATTATGATTCAAGGCACCTTCTAGGCTTACAGGCAGTGAGGCATGTCTTCAGTGATCCTGACATTTTGACTCATTCTATGAGTTGAGACATACTGATGAGCAGGTACAGTGAGGAGTTTCCTCTGGCATATGTTCTAGCAAGGTTCATAGGCTATTTTCTGATGCCAGACAGAGGGCAGCAAAGCTTCTATTGCAGATGGGATTGGATGTTAGAGAGATTGATAGAGACCCCTCATAAACTTGGTTGGGGTTCGTGTTTATTGGCCCACATGTATCAAGAGATGCATGAGATCATGCATAGAGATGGGTGAAGCATGGCTGCTGGTGTATATATTTTCCAGGTGTGCGCTTGGGAGCACCTTCCCATTTGTCGGCCCATAGTAGATGATAGTATAGAGCTCGGGTAGCTGATTATATACAGGTATGCCAGATACATTACACAGCCCCATCTGGGCAAGATAGATTTTTGGAGATGGCAACTAGATGACCTGATAGTCATTGTATGGAGACTGTACAGAGGCTTAGAGCCATGGGATGACTGGCGGATGGTTCGCAAGGACCTTTTTATTACACGCCCACTGATCGGGAGATCACAGACTATTGTGGAGCAATTCATCATTTCTTGAGTGATGAGGTAGTATGGCCGGCCTCAGGGGATCTCGCAGGAGTTTATAGCATATGCATGTTACGCAGATGAGGAGAGATAGGGATGGTCTGCATGGTTGTCTTATTCTTTGGCGATGTAGAAGCTGACTGGTTTACACTGCCTGAGGTGGGATTACATGCATGATGTAGCAGATGCGAGGGTATTACCCCAGTATAGAAATTATTTTCAGCAGCATCTATTCCCTCGATTCACAGATCCGGGTGAGCAGGCTCCTCATATTGAGGATGTTGAGGATAATGCCCCCACACCGGCATAGGGATAGTGACAGGGCCATAGGCATAGAGATTTGAGGCTCCACGATGGAGTGGTGGTGATCCTGGTGCTAGCAGCAGTAGGGTGCCAGCTGATGGTGGACAACAGAGGGGTGAGGGTGGATCCCTAAGACATGTAGGAGTGAGATTGGGTGGGATTGAGAAGGAGCGAGAAGCTCCGAGGTAGGTCTGGAAACAATGGGATGAGCAGAGTGGAGCCACAGGTGGAGATGGAGGTGGAGAGCCTGTGAGAGAGCAGGGGACTGATGCAGGGTGATTGATGAGGGCACTTCTTGCAGAGCTGCAGTCACAGTTGATAGTCCCTCAGACTCAGCTAGTGGAGCGAGACTGACAGCCTGTCAAAGTGGGGGCCGAGTGGGATTGGCAGATCGTATCATTGAGGGCAGAGTCGAGAGCAGAGATAGAAGCTTTACCACAGGAGGTCCTTCTCCAGAGTAGTAGGGTAGCTTATTATGTGGCAGCATATAGTGTTGCAGTTCCTGTTGTGCAACAGGTGATACCCTACTCACAGTATATGGCACGATCAAAGGGAGCTCGGGTGCCTCGACAGGATCCTGGGCATCAGGCTCCTCCTCCTCCACCAGCCGATGAGGGAGAGGGTGCTAGCTAGATTATTTCTTTTTGTAGCTTGGATATTTTTTGTAGACACACCCATTTTTTGTAGCTTATATGATTCTTTCTTCGATGGGAGTTTGTACATGTCATTCGACATCATTTTGTACCTTTAGATGTGACATGATATATATATATACGAGATCCGATTTGACTTTATCGTACTTGTGTTGATTCTCTTATGAGATGTCTTTTATATGCTTTATTCTATATGTATGCATTTCTTTTCAGCATGAATGTATGAGTGCAAATGGAATATGAATGTCTATTTTTGTTTCTTTTCATATGCAAATAAATTATGATGCAAATGAGTAACTAGAATGAGTAATGCAATTTTTTCATTTTCTATGCAATAAGATGG
The DNA here is from genome assembly GCF_030272615.1 of Cryptomeria japonica. Classification (NCBI taxonomy): domain Eukaryota; kingdom Viridiplantae; phylum Streptophyta; class Pinopsida; order Cupressales; family Cupressaceae; genus Cryptomeria; species Cryptomeria japonica. Next base: position 3,755,073 of record NC_081413.1, read on the forward strand.
ATGTAAATGAGTGAATAATGAAATGTATGAATCTATATTAAATCCTCATGTATGCAGCTAACATCTCAAAACACAAGTACTCGATCAGAGAAATGATGAAAAATAGACCACTTAGCTAAGAAATGATGAAACTTCCAACTCTCATTCAGAAGATAAAGAAAGCATTGTTACCATATCGAAATCACTTTAAATTCACAAAATGCAGGATGAAATGCAAAATGATATGCAAAATGCAACCTAAACCTTGTCACTGGATTTTGAAAAGATTAATTGTCATCATTGAGTGTTTTACAATTATAGCAGGCAGAGTAGAGTTCCTTTCTTTGCATATGCAATATTAATTATCTTGTCCGCAATGACCCTTTTTTTTTTGTTCATATCCTTGGATAGATTACGCATGGACCCAGACTGTACAATAAAGAAATTTCCTCAAACTAGACAAAGAAATGATATGGACCTCCCTGTAGCATTCAAATAAGCGGAGTCGAGGTATGTGAGGTGATTCCACCTTGATGTAAAGGCTCTTATCACAGACACCCAGCTAATTTAGATGTTTCCAGATCATTGGGATCATTCCTACAAGCAGAAAACAAGAAAATATTATGCCCCCAATCCTTGCTCCTCTTAGTCAAGATAGACTTCCTCGAGTTACTCAGAGGGATAATAATCGAAAACCAATATAAAAGACAACACACAAAGAAAAATTTCCATGCACATCTCAAACTGTTTAGTGATTGTTCTCCATTATGTTGTTTTTCTTGTTAACTTAGTGATAAAACTCTTTAGTAGTCAGGAGACAGGTAACTGACTCGGAGTGGACGACCAGGTTTTACTGACGTAAGATTGACTTGGTTGACAGTGCTTAGGACATGTAATGTGCTCTTGTTGATTAACCTAAGATTATGACAATGATCGGTTTCAAGCCACGAGGGTTCCAATGAACTAGGATGTCACAAAAGTGACTGAAATATGTACAAGCAAAAGCAAAGATGCATGAAAGTAGGAATGCCAACGTTGCGTTGATAGATGAAGCTCTTGAGTACAAGAGGCACCTGTTTGCCAAGTTTTCACCTAGTTGGCAGAGATTCATTTTTTTTTACAGAGGTGCCTGTTTACCAGGTTTTCACCAAGGCATTTTCTCTCTTTTTTCCTTTTTTCTTTTCTTTTTTCTTTCTTTTTCCTTTTTTTGAATTTCTTCAGGACTTTTTCTGATTTTTAGGATTTTTTCAGGACTTTTTCTGATTTTTAGGAATTTTTCAGGACTTTTTTCTAATTTTTAGGATTTTTTCAGGACTTTTTCGCTGCATAAGCTGTTGGAGTAGAGAATATTTAGGTGAAGAATTTCTTCAGATGGATGGTGTTAATCGGTTCATGGAGCTATTCTCCTTCTGATGTTCAGAGTTGATAAGCACCAGAGCCAAAAGTTGCAATAACGATATAGGGACCCAGCTAGTTGGGTTCAAACTTCCCTTTGTTGTCTCAAAACTATTGATTTTTAGGATTTTCTCTTAGAACTAAGTCAACAACCTAAAATTATTAGTGTCGAACCTTTTTGTTATATCCTCTGGACATTCTCTTTTGATACACTTTGAGATGATCAAACACCACTTGTCGATGCTCATCCAGCAATTCAAGCTCTTGCAATCTAGATATTCTATAGTCTTCATTAGTAACAATACCTTGCAAGGAAACTCTTAGAGATGGTATTTCTACTTCAATAGGTAATACTGCTTTAGACCCATACACCAAAGAGAAAGGTGTAGGCTGAGTAGGTGTTCTAATACTTGTTCTATAAGCCCATAGTGCAGGATTGAGCTGTAGATGTCAATCCTTCCTGGATTTGTTCACTATTTTGTGCAAAATAGTCAATAGATTTTTGTTAGATGCCTTTGCTTGTCCATTACCTTGAGGGTAATATACTGATGACCAGTATTGTTTGATTTTTAATTTGTCACAGAGTTCATCTAAATCTTTGTTCTTGAATTGTCCTCCATTGTCAGTTATAATGGATGAAGGTATACCATACCTGCAGATGATATAATCAAGAATAAAGAGAGCTACTTGTTTGTCGGTTGCTTTGATGAGTGGAACTGCTTCTACCCACTTAGTGAAGTACTCAGTGGTAGTGATAATAAATTTGTGTCCATTAGATGATGCAAGATATATTTGGCCAATTAGAACAAATGCCCACTGTTGGAAGGGCCAGTGTGTCACAAAGGGTATGAGATCCCTTGCTGGAGCATGGATAAGGTGCCAATGTAGTTGACACTTTTCACAGGTTTTAGCAAATTTTATAGCTTCTTTCTCCATGTCTGGCCAGTAGTAGCCAGCCCTTAGTAGTTTTCGTGCTAAAGTTAGATAGTTTGAATGGGATCCAAAAAACACCTTCATGAACCTCAGATAATGCGCATTGGGACTCCTTAGTTTCTAGACATCTAAGAAAATTATTATCTAAATCTCTCCTGAATAGGTCATTAGCAATGATGATGTACCATGATGCATTTTGGATTAGGTTCCTTTTTTCATTGTGGGAAAGATCAGTAGGGACAACCTGGTTACACGGGTAAGAGTAAATGTGGCTATAACGAGATGAGTCATGTCCAATAATAGAACAAACTACTTGGGACTTGGGAGAATCATAGGTAGGGTAATGTAACTCTTCCACCAGGAATTCAAAGCAAAAATTAGATTCTTGTAGCTGTGGTATACATGCCAAAGTGGCCATTGCATCCGCTGCTCTATTTCCTATTCTAGGGATCTGTTGAAATGATACGGAGGTAAAGTATTTCTTGATATCATCCACCTATTACTATTTACTAAGCTGTCATTTAATTTTATGTCCAAAGTCCTTCTATATACTCTATTCAGTTAATACTATCGAAATATTCAGTCGGTAAGTACTAGGAGTGTCGGTTATAGAAGAAAGGCTAGTCACCGAGATAAGAAATACCGAGCTACCTACCGAGTAAAGTTCTTGTATCTACCGAGCAACAACAAAGGTATACTGAGTTATTCTGAACTGAATGGAAATGTTTTACCAGATTCAATGAACCTAGACACATATGAGGAAACGTGTTACAAGATTCGAGAACAAAGAACCGTTATTACATAGGGAATTGCACTTAAGGATTTTGTATGATTTTGAGGCAGTTTATCCAATGAAATAATTTCTATGTTTATTCATTCAAGAAAACATGTTTGTATGATTGATGTATGAACAAGATCACCACCTCAAAGATCTATATATACAGAATGTTTTGAATATCAAAAAAAAGGAGAGAAGATCATGAGTTGAAAATGAAAATCTTGAGAGAAGTTAAGATGTGATGATTGAACAGAGATATTCAGAGATCACTGAGAAGGTTTTCCAGAATATAGTCTAAGGAACAGAGTATATAGAAGAGGTCACCGAGCTGATTTATTAATTACCGAGGTATGCTATGAGCATGGTAATTTTATATTGAGCACCTAGAGTCTGCTATAACATTTCAGATGTAAAGTTGCAGATATTTTGTAAAGATTTTGATTGAATTATTTGAGTTGTAATAGAAACCTTTAACAGGGTAAAAGACTCTAACAAAGTCTATAAATTGTAAAGCCTTTAATCAGGTACAACATTTTGTAAAAGTTTTTGTAAAATCCTTTAGCAAGGTAGATCTAAAGATCTTGATACTCCTAACAGGGTAAGCTATCAGAAATAGCTAAACATGTAGCTCTAACCGAGCAACCTTTATTATTGCAGTAGTGAAGTTGTGGGTGCCATCCCCATCACAGTTTTTCTCTCTAACCAAGAGTTTCTGTGTAACCAAAATATTTGTGTTATGAAGTGAAATGTGTATGGAAGTTATTTCTATGATTAAGTTTTAGCATTATATATTATGAGATCAGCTTTACACAGTTTATGTTTATCAATAAGATTGTTTTTAAAGAAAAGTTTTGAAGTATTGATTCACCCCTCCCCTCTTAGTACATTAGCTTTCCTTGTTGGACCTAACAATTGGTATAATAGCTCTACTCTTGGAAAAATGCTTTACAACCTAAAGAGAAAAATCCTATCAATGGAAGGCTATAAACAATCACACAAAATTGTGAATCTCCAAGAAGAATTGGATCATGCTAATCAAGTGATTGCAGACATGCAGAGACAAATGCAAAAATCACTGAAAGTCAGAAGAAGATTGTTTGATGATTTAAAAGACTCACAAGAATTGGTGGAACAAATTGAGACATCATCTAAAAATAGCATATCAGAAGAGTTTGAAGGAATGATTGTAGAATTGAAAGAAAAGAACAAAGCACTGAATGATCAATTAAAAGCAATGAGAAGGGAACATGAGTATTTCAGCACAAAGATGACTAAAAATTTGATGCATTGAGAATAGCTGAAGATAACACAAGAGATTTAGAAAGAGAAAAACAACAGCTAGAAGCATTGGTGTCTGAAAAGAATGATGAAATATCAAGGATGACTGAGAGTCAACATAATTTGTCTAATCAACTAGGTTATGCACATCATGAAGAAAATCTAAAAGAAAATGAGAATCAAGCATTGAAACTTGAACTATTAAGATTGACCAATGAACTTGAAGCAGAAAAGAAGTCAAAAGAAACACTGAAGAAAAGTTATGAAGTGTCAAGAATGTTGGATGAGCAACTAAACATAAGATCACCCAACAAATCTATCAAACTCGGTTACAAAAGAAACAACTCTACCGAGAAAGGAATAAACACCACCAAGAAAGGAGAATCATCAAAGAAGGCTGGAAACAAATATAAGTTGAAAGATAAGAAGCCTATTTGCAATTACTGTGGAAAACAAGGACATACTACCAACATGTGCCAAATCAAAAAGGGTAAACAACTGAATGTCACTAGGTCTGATAGTTATTGTTACAATTGCAATAAATATGGGCACACATATAATCAATGTAGGACAAAGTCGGTTAGCAATCATCAAAAGTCAAAATTCAAGGGGTTTTACAAAAACAACAATCGATATGGACATAGTACCAAGAAGTGTTGGTTTAAACAGAAAAACTATATGTGGTCTCCACACCGAGCAAATACTAGAAGCTACCAAACTCACACAGATCTCAATCGTCAATATAATGCAGTACCATGGGATTACAATACAAGGATATGGTGTGAATGTTGTGGAAGGTATGGACATATAAGTGCAAACTGTATGATAAAGTTTGGAATGAACAACCAAAGATCATGGAGAAATCCTAGAATGGCATGCTTTCATTGTCATAAAGTTGAACACTTGGCTAAGGACTGCAGAGATCAACCCAGAGGAGATACTGAAGAGATAAAAATCAAATTACAAAAAATATGGAAAAAGAAGGAAATTGGGTCAAATAATGAAGAAAGCGCCTTACTTACCGAGTTAGGTGCATCGACTTCTAATTAATCAAGAAAGGTATGAAGGAACTATTTTTTCACAAGGTTAAATCTTAACAGTTTCTATTTCAAATCATGAACATAATTCCAAAATCTGCATACCTAAGATGCAATAACATTTTTTTTGTCTACTTGAAGTACCAAAGAAGTCAGTATAGGCATTAATCTGTTTTATTGGTAAAAGCATATAAGAAAATTAGTATGTTTAGTGGAACCAAGTGCATTTAATGCTTATCTTAACTAACAACATGAAACCCGATAAGGTAAAGAGTGTATTAAAGTTCTTTGTGCGGTCATTTTACACTTACCACTTTTCAAAGAAGTAGAGCTAAGCAAATCAAAGGCGATCAAATATTTCTAGAGCGAATTCAAGGTATTTTCACATAATCTTAAATGCATTTTCAAGCAAGTTAACCGATCAAATATCAGTTGAGAATATTTGCATTATATTTACTAAGTCGAAAGCATTTTCTGGTTAGTTGGAACCCTAAGCTATTTTTTGTTAGAAGAAATCCAAGTTTGAAATGGCTCCCAAGATACAGAAACCCATTGTAGTTGAGACTATTGAGAAACCCTCGCTAAAGTATTCCTTACCTCCCAAAGAGCCATCTGAACCCGATGAGAAAACTGCATTTTCTCTTATTCCAAATAGGGTTTTGTTGGTTGAAGATGTCAGATTTTATACTAAGTGTCGTGTTGAAGAGTTAGGTCATACTAAAATTAAGGACATGTATGATGAATTATGCACTGATGGAATCCAGGATAGTAAGTTTTGAGCATATAAAAGTTAAGGGTTTGACCGAAGCCCTAACCTATCCTCGAGTTTTCAAACCCTAATGGGTCAAATTTATCTTGAGCAGAGTGCATGATGACTTTATGTGGTTAGAGGATCAACCATTCAAAATCACCAAGGAAATTGTTCACATAATAACTAGATACCCTATATATGATCATGCCTGAGCACATAAGATGATTTCACAGAAGGAATTGATAACTTTAACTGGAGTTGAGTTTGATTGCAGAGGTCTTAAGTTGAATAATGTAACAGATGCAGAACTAAAGTTTGCAATTAGAGTCATTGGTTATTGTTTCTTCCAGTCGGCAAGAGAAAATAGTGTACCATGTGCAGTTGTGGATTTGGCCTATAAAATTGTGAAAAATGGTATGACAATTGATTTATGTGAAGTCTTGTTGAAAAATCTTTTTGAAAATCTCAACACAATAAGGAAACCTAAGAAGAATAACACTGCTAACACACTAAAGTTTGGGTCACTCTTAGCGTGTATGTTCTTCTATTTTCAGAAGTTCTTTCCTTTAGTTGGTAACATTGTTTGGGAACTACACTGACCAATCACCCATCAGATAAATGATTTTATCAATCAGCTAGGTGATAATTTCAATGAGATAATGGATGATTATTTTAACAAATTTCAGCAAAAGATGCATAACAGGTATAGGATCCCACCTCAACTAGTGGAAAAATACAAGGATACTATATGTTTTGAAGTGGACACCTACTACTATTATGTCAATGCAGTAGAACCTAGAACTCAATCTTTACCGCTTATGGGTTATGAGATGGATTTTGATATTACACAACAACTGATAGATGCCTTTCTGACATTGCCAAGGCATATGATCAAGATCAGGTATGGTACCTATGAAGAGGTAAAAGAGAAGGTAAAAATGAGCATAGTAATACCTAAGGCTACCAGAAAAGCCACTAAAATGATCAAATATTTAATAGAGAAATTTGGAGAAGGTTCTACCTCCACACTTACTAAGTCAACAGGTAGGAATGATGATCAACTTTCAATTGAAGAAGAATCTGAAGTTCAAGTAGAAGCTATTACATTGAGCACCAAGTTGCCAAAGGGCAAAATTTTGAAAAGAAAGAAACAGGATACAACTAAGGTATCACCGACTCCACCAGTTAAGCGACCGAACACTAGATCATCTGCAGTGTCACCCAGTAAGAGGCAAAAAAATGTTGAATTGCCTAAGGTCACAAAGACTTATAGAAAGTCAACCAGGAGACTCATTTTGAACAAGGAGTCAAGTGAGACATAATCTGAAGATACACATAAATTTCAGATTGTTAAAAGCACAAAGGAAGATGTACACAGTGTTGACAATTTTTGTGCAAACTTGAAACAATGTGGAGGATTTGGGTCATTCAGGTATGTAAAATATGACTCATGAATAGAAGAAGAGAAAAGGCAAATAGAAGAGTTAGTAGTATGTACACTTCTCAAATTCTGAGTAGTTCCATTGGAAGTAACTGATTTTCTTCCAAAAGCATTGTACTCTCTTATTGACAATAGATGGAAATATGCTATGGAATCGAAGAAACAGATAAGAGAAAGAGTTTTGGTACATCTCTTTCTAGACATGTCGGTAGATGATATAAGAAATCATTTGAAAAACTACCAGACAAATTTTCAAGTAAAGCAAAGGGCCTTGAAAATGATGAATGGACTTTATCTTGAAGTGGAAAAAGAAACCAAAGAAAAATGGCAAGAAATTTTCAGAATTCAGACTGAAGAGACTCAAGGTGAAGTTGAAATAGTTGACATTACCGAGCAAGATCCTGCTTCAACTATTCAACTAGATGAGGATGTCATGGACACTGAGGCACAAGAAGAAGAAATGATAGAAGGAAATGCCTATGCCAAACTGGTATCCAGTGAGTCAGTCTTGGAACAAGTTATGTCCTATCCATCGGTAACTCAACAAGTGACAACTGAGAATCCTCAGGACACTGAACAAGGCAAAGAGGATAAAATGCCTACACAAGGTGAATCTACCTCTCAAGCCAAAAGCGAGCAAACTTCTCAAGCTCCTGCAAGCACTGAAACTGTTTCCACTGAGACCCCAAGCAAGGAATCACTGATGGATACAAAAGAGGCTTCAGAGACCAACAAAAGTGTTTCTCCCACCGAGCAACATACCAAGGAAGATCAAGCCTCCAAAGCCATTGTACTCATTCAACTAGTGAAGGCATCATCTTCAAAGGAGAAGAAAGCAAAGAAGAACAGTTTCAAGATAGATCTGTTAAAGCCTATTGTGTTGCTGAACGTTGACATTTCAAAACTAAAAGGGCAAGTACTTATTGAATTTGGTGAGCTTTGTAAAGCCAAAGTTGAACAAGAAAAATAGATAGCTATTCAAAAGAAGAACCAGGTACTTCAGAAGGTTAAAGCATTATTGACAGACATGCTACCTGAAGCTACCATTAGTAAAGATGTTGCCATCCATCTACAATTGGATGAACTACTCACTCAATTGGAAACAACATGAGTAGAGGCATCAGACTACCTTAGCAAATTAAAAGACAAAGAGCTAACTGCCAAGATGATTGAAGAAGTGCAGAAAGCAATTGCTATAGGTAAAGTCAAGCTTGTTGGATTCATTATTGAGTTGTCTCCTCAACTTAAGTACATTATTTATTTATTCCAAAAGTTATGTACATTCATTCTTTATTAAAGATATCAAGCATAAGACCGAAGTCATTGAAAAAGAGATTACTGATCTCTCAAATAAACTGATTATCGAGCCAAATTTTTATACAAAGCTACAAACTCTTATGGCTCAGTAGTTAGAACTTTAGAATGAAGAGCACAAAATAAGGATGGATATTATGGATCTTCAGACATTATTTATTCCCCATCTGTCATCAGCACAAGAGCAGATCAACCGAGCTACCCAACTATCCACACAAGCAGAGGGAAGCACTTTAGATGGTTTGATTTCATTATTAGTTGATATTACAGCTCAGAATTCCTTAATGGATAGTGTCAAGGATGCACTTTACAATGCTCTCAAAGACGCTCATACCAAGTATAAATCTATTTTTGACCAGTTGCCCCCACCTAATGGTAACTAGTTTTGATGTTTGTCAAAAAGGGGGAGTGTACCGAGTATACAAAGTATCTGAGTGTACAGAGTTTATACTGTCTACCGAATATACAGATATCATTAATAGGGGGAGCATGGAACTTCAGGAGCATTCAAATCAAGTCTTGTACAACATATTGTTAAGGGGAGTATGTATATGAAGTATGTATTTGGACAAATGTATATACTATCATTTTAGTCAATTTTGTATTATGACTTTGAAAAGAGTTTTGTCAAACATACCAAACTAATGTCAAAAGGGGAGATTGTTACTATTTACTAAGTTGTCATTAGTTTTATGTCCAAAGTCATTCCATATACTCTAGTCGGTTAATACTACCAAAATATTTAGTCGGTAAGTACTAGGAGTGTCGGTTACAGAAGAAAGGCTAGTCACCGAGATGAGAAATATCGAGCTGCCTACCGAGTAAAGTTCTTGTATCTACTGAGCAGCAACAAAGGTATACCAATTTAGTCTACACTGAATGGAAACATGTTACCAAATTCAATGAACCTGGACACATATGAGGAAACGTGTTACAAGATTTGAGAACAAGGAACCGTTATTACATAGGGAATTGCACTTAAGGATTTTGTATGATTTTGAGGCAGTTTATCCAATGAAATAATTTCTATGTTTATTCATTCAAGAAAACATGTTTGTATGATCAATGTATGAACAAGATCACCACCTCAAAGATCTATATATACAGAATGTTTTGAATATCAAAAAAAAGGAGAGAAGATCATGAGTTGAAAATGAAAATCTTGAGAGAAGTTAAGATGTGATGATTGAACAGAGATATTCAGAGATCACTGAGAAGGTTTTCCAGAATACAGTCTAAGGAATAGAGTATACAGAAGAGGTCACCGAGTTGATCTATCAATTACCGAGGTATGCTATGAGCATGGTAATTTTATATTGAGCACCTAGAGTATGCTATAACATTTCAGATGTAAAGTTACAGATATTTTGTAAAGATTTTGATTGAATTATTTGAGTTGTAATAGAAACCTTTAACAGGGTAAAAGACTCTAACAAAGTCTATAAATTGTAAAGCCTTTAATTAGGTACAAAATTTTGTAAAAGTGTTTGTAAAATCATTTAGCAAGGTAGATCTAAATATCTTGATACTCCTAACAGGGTAAGATATCAGAAATAGCTAAACATGTAGCTCTAACCGAGCAACCTTTATTATTGTAGTAGTGAAGTTGTGGGTGCAATCCCCACCGTAGTTTTTCTCTCTAACCAAGAGTTTCTGCATAACCAAAATATTTGTGTTATGAAGTGAAATGTGTATGGAAGTTATTTCTATGATTAAGTTTTAGCATTATATATTATGAGATCAGCTTTACATGGTTTATGTTTATCAGTAAGATTGTTTTTAAAGAAAAGTTTTGAAGTACTTATTCACCCCTCCCCTCTTAGTACATTAGCTTTCCTTGTTGGACCTAACACCACCATTCTCTTATAAGGCATCAATTTCTCATCTCTTGTCTGATATAGATCATTGATTTGGTTGATGATGAGTTGTGAATCTCCATAGATGTGTAATTCAACAATCTTCCACTCGATGGTCAGCTTGATCCCATTTACCAAAGCTTCATATTCTGCAATGTTGTTTGTGAAAGGGAAGAGAACCTTGTAAGCTTTTGGAATTGAGTATTTTTGGGGAGTAATAAAAAGTATCCTGACACTAGAACCATGTTGAGTGAAAGACCCATCAAAGAACATCTTCCATGATTGTTCAATAAGGTGCATGATTGATTCATCTGGGAATTCTATATGCAAAGGTTGATTGTCTTCAAGTGGAACCTCAGCAAGTTGGTCTGTAATAACCTATCCTTTGATGGCTTTACATTCCACATATTCAATATCAAATTTTGTAAGGACCATGACCCATTTGGCCAGTCTTCCTATAAGCATTGCTTTATTGAGAAGATATTTGAGTGGATCAATCTTAGCTACAAGCTTAATGGAGTGTGCCAACATATAGTGCCTTAATTTTTGTGATGCAAAGACCAATGCTAAGCATGCTTTCTCTATTATAGTGTAGTTCATTTCATACGACACCAATGTTCTGCTAATGTAATAGATAGCTCATTCCTTTTTATTGTCATCTTGTTGTGCTAGAAGTACCCCCAGTGAAGTATCTATAGCTGATATGTATAGGATCAGTGGCTTACTTTGAATTGGTGGCATTAATATGGGTGGATTAGAAAGATATTCTTTTATTTGTTGTAAATTTCGTTCACAATATTTATCCCAGTTGTATTGAATTCCTTTCCTTAATACCTTCGTGAAGGGTTGAGCTTTGTCTGCTAGCTGAGATATAAAATGCCTTATTGACTAAAGACTGCCTTGTAAACTTCTCATCTGACTGATATTCTTGGGTGGAGGCATTTCCATTATAGCTTGGACCTTTTTAGGGTCAACCTCAATTCCTTTTTTTGAAATTATGTAACCAAGCAATTTTCTTAATGTTACTCCAAATGCACTTTTTAGGATTTAATCAGAGCTTGAATCTTTCCATTCTATCTAGTATGAGGCCTAGCTCTTGAATATGTGTAGATCTCTTCATAGTCTTTACTAGGGTGTCATCAACATAATCTTCCATGTTTTTATGCATCATATCATGGAAGATAGTGGTTACTGCTCTTTGGTAAGTTGCTCCTGCATTCTTTAGACCAAACAACATAACATTCCAGCAGAAGGTTCCCCATGCACATGTGAAAGCTGTCTTTTCTTGATCTTCAGGTGCTATCTTGATCTGATTGTAACCAAAGAATCCATCCATTAATGAATACATCTCATATCCAACAGTCATATCTACTATCATGTCAATGTTGGGCAATGGAAAATCATCTTTTGGACATGCTTTGTTGAGATCCCTGAAGTCTATGCAAACTCTAATAGATTTGTCTGCTTTTGATACAAGTACTATATTTGATATCAATTCTACACAGTCTATAGCTCTGATAAATCTAGCTTTTAGCAAATTCTCTAGTTCATCCTTGACTAGCAGTACCGCATGGGGGTGCACCTTATGGAGTTTTTGCTTGACTGGTTTAACTCCTAGTGTAATAGAGAGGTGATGCATGATGAGATCAAGATCTAGTCCTAGCATATCTGAGTATGTCCATGCAAAGTTGATCTTTTTTTCTAAATAAAGGTTGTTGAAATCTTTTAACTCTTCTGCTGATAGTGATTGAGCTAAATGAATGATGTGGGGTATCTCTTGACTCCCAATGTTCACTGGCTGAGTTGGCTCGATCAATATGGAAGATCTCTCCTGGAAGTGACTTGGTATTATATCAAGTATCTCACCTTCAAGCGCCTCAGGGAGGTTTTCACCTTTAGGTACGTCCTTTATTTTCTCTTTTTGAGATTTTGATATTGCCACAATGTGGTTTTTGCCATCAGATCTTTTATTTTTATTTTTCTTGTTTTTGTGACTAAGATACTTGATATCCACTTCAGTCATTTTTTCATTTTGTTCGCTGGTGGAAGAGTACATGGGTTCAACTACATTGAGATAGTAGGCTAATGTATAGTCATTGGCAAAAGTAGGTACATTCAAGGGCTGGTTATAAAGAGTACAATCATTCAGTTCCAAATGCATTAAGGATAAGATTGGAACAAGCTTAAGGGAGTTCACGGTACTATCATCATGGCTTTGGACCAACCAATCAAGTTCCAGAAGACTCCCTTGCGTATGTGTCTCGAGACCAGGAAGAGTTACGACACGATTATTGAAATTCATGTTAGTATTTATTGGACCGAACCCAACCGACCTACTTCAGACTGGACTACATACAGTGGTGTGACAGTAGATAGTATCTCATCATTCATGACAAAGTAGTCATAATGCGTTGTTGAATAGTTGTTGTTATAAATAGAGCTCCTGTCTGAGTCATCAGAGTCATAGGATAAAGTTGCTGACTCATTTTCAAGTGGCTTAGTAAAGGTATATATAGTATCAACACCCACATCTTTGATGTTGCAAGTGTCTTCGTGATTTGGTTCATTGATTGCTTGTATTTGACACACTTATGGGCATAACTTTGATGGTTCCTGTTAATCCTTGTCGTCTATTCCATTTAGCTTCTTCTGGACTGATGACTGGTTCTATTTCTGTAGCTTCCAATTCTTCTTTTGTAGTCCCGTACCTGACTTGTCCTATCTCATTAGGAGGTTTGGTAGGTGAAGAAATTGCTTGTGTCCAATCTTTCTCTAGTTGTCGTTCACAGTCTTCTTGTCTTTTTAGTCTAATTTCTTCTATTTCCTTTTGCATTCTTAGGCATATCAGCTCTTGTGCGTCATCTATGATATCACTGGATTCTTCAAGGGTTTCTGTGGTAGATGTATCTGAGATGTGATCTAGACCCCATTCATACTCATTTGAATCAGTTTATGAATCATCTACTTGTTGTCTGCCAGTATATGTGACTAGAAATTTTAGTGGTGTAAATAAATCTCTGATCCTGTATACTTCATCTCTCATATCCTCTGGGACTTCTACTTCCTATGGTATTATAGCTGATATAATTGGAACTTGATTACCATATGTTTCCCCTCTCTAGGTGGGAAATTCTTTTTGTTCATCGTCACACTCTTCCTGAGTTTGGTGAGTATTAATTTCTTGTGTTGTTAAAGGTAGTACCTTTTTCTTCCACTTACGTTGATGGTGAGACGTGTGCTTCTGATCTGATTGCTTTCTTGGATCATATCCTAGTCTAGCTTTATCATTGACAAACTTAGTTTGTAACTGAATGGGTTCAACAATACCTTGTTGATGCTTGCCAAGAGGACTAGTACCTGAATATCCCATGTGTTGAAGCATCTTATATCCTAGACCATATTGTGTCGGGGAAATCTCACAATGTCGTATTTCTTTGTTTGCACTATCTTCTTTGAAAAGTGATTTGAGGACATCATCCTCTTCTATTTCTCTTGCAAGAGAAGTAGAGGATTGTATAAAGAGACCATCATAAATGACTTTTGGAGTTGAAATGTGTGGCTTCATAACCTCTAATGGTTTTCCCAACTGTCTTGGTGATGGAGGAAGAGACATCAGTGAGAGTATAGGCTCTATCTTGTAGCCATCCATGCCAGTGTTTGTGATTTTCAATTTCTTTTTAAATATTTTAGCAAAGATTCTGAACTTTCAGCTACAGAAGTTGCTCTATTATGAGGAACAAAAGCATTAGTACTCTGCATTAATGCATTGTAGGTATAGCTTGTATCAGCCGAAATACTGACTTCAACTCCATTATAAGGAAATTTCAAGCATTGATGATACGTAGATGGTACTGCTTTCATCTCATGAATCCATGGCCTACCCAGTAAGATGTTGTATGAAAGATGAAGATCCAGGACTTGAAAAATGAAATCTCTTTCCACAAGTCCTACTCTGATTAGTAATAGTACCAAACCATTAGAAGTTTTTTCTTCTTCATCATAAGCCTTGATTGTTATCTTCTTTGTTGGATCAACAACATTTTCAAAAAATCCTAGCTATGTCAATAGATTTTAGGTACAAATATTCAACCCAACACCTCCATCTATCAAAACACGTTTAACACGGTGTTTATGGATCATGGCGTCAATTTGTAATGGCTGGTTATGCGGGTTACTCAGTGAGTTATCATCTTCTTCAGAGAAAGTGAGGTAATAAGGTGAGGTTAGGTGACCGACCATAGATTGAAACTAATCTAAGTCTAAATCTTTAGGGACACTAGTGGTAACTAGAGCCTTGTCCAAGACCTCTCTATGAGTAGAAGAGATCTTAAGCAGTTCCAAAATGGAGATTTGAGCATTGGTTCTCTTAAATTGTTTAACAATACTATAACCAGGAGAAGACAATGAAGCCAGTTGTTTTGATTTAGCCATGATTGTGTATGTTTGTCTATTTGGTAGATTTGATGTTGTTTGATCAAAAGTTGAGGAACTAGCTCCTGGGAGAGTAATCTTCCTTTGAGCGCAGGTCACGACATTAGCAATTTGTGCTTGAATTTGGTGATTCTGGACTATGATCACATTGCAATATTCAGTTTGAGCAGATTCAATCATGTTGATCACATTATCATTGGTAGCGTGGGTATAATTGACTCTAGCTCCTCCCTTGGATTTTGAGGAATCTCCTTGTTCATAAGTGGGTAAGGGATCTTTAAAGGCCTTACGATCAACATTAGTCACGTGATTTCCAACAATGATCTTGCTTGCATCAATGAGATCTTGGATTTCATGTTGGATTTTCATGCAGTTGTTTATGTTATGTCCCTTGTTCTGATGGTAGTCATAGTATTCATTTTCCCTCCACCATTTGGGTCTAATTTCTGGGTCATATGGTCTAGAATTGTCTAGCATTGTTATCAGATTATTTGCCAATAAAGTTTTAAAAGCCAATTCATATGATTCATCCAAAGGAGTAAAATCATGCTTAGGCTTTGAAACCCAAGGTTTGTCTTTAAACCATTCTCTTATTTTCTTTGGGGGATTCTTTGTTGTAGTTTTAGCTACCTTGAGTGCTTGTGTGCCACTGGCCAGGTTAAATATTGTGGATTTTGGTTTTGCTTGGACAGTATCTACCACTCCATCATTAACAACGTTCTTGTTGCTATCTTTGCCATATTTCCGGTATTTACTCTTTTCTTTAGAGCTAGAACCATGTTGTGTTTCCTTCCAAAGTGAGATATCCCCTTTCTTTATGAGCACATCTTCCATCTGAATAGCACTATCTACCATTTTGTTAAATGATGGGTGTACTTGCATTTGTATACTATATTTCAGTTCTAGGACTAGGTTATTGACAAATATATCCATTTTCTCAGAGTTTAGGATAGGTCATGGATACCTAGAGAACATCTTTCTCCAACGTTGGAGGAAAGTGAGAAAAGGCTCCCCT
This sequence comes from Cryptomeria japonica, assembly GCF_030272615.1. Classification (NCBI taxonomy): domain Eukaryota; kingdom Viridiplantae; phylum Streptophyta; class Pinopsida; order Cupressales; family Cupressaceae; genus Cryptomeria; species Cryptomeria japonica. Next base: position 3,771,281 of record NC_081413.1, read on the forward strand.
ATTTTCTATTTAGTATTGCAAAGATCTATCATAGTCATAGGATGTCAAATGTTGTATGAGTATTGTTGGAAAAATAGTTGGATTAGTTCTTCAAACATTTTTATCCCTTTGGGTAGGCTTGAGAACCATTCCATGGCTTGACCCCCTAAACTCCTTGGGAAAAGGTGCATGAGGTACGTTTGATCGTGCATGAACTCCATACAAGCGGCACAAAACTCTCTGACATGATCTTGAGGATCTGAGGTACCATCATATTTGTCAAATTTTGGGATCTCAACTCGTGAAGGAAGTGGAGACATGTAAAGGTTTTTGTCAAATGGGAATGGGCATATTGTGTTCAGAGAATATTGTTTTGATGTTTTATCTTTGTCTTCTATTCTTGTGACCGTAGTTTGTAATGCTTGCCTTTGTTTGCTTATTTTTCCCCATGGTGTCTCTTCCTCTTTAGCAATGAGGGAATCCACATTATAACCAGTAGGGAGTTTGGCGCCTTGTTTTGCTAATTCTAGGAAATAGTCTTCTTTTTCCCTAGCCATGATGACCTTCATTATTTTCTGAAATTCTTTATCATTCTGACATCTATGTACTTTGGCTTCAAGAGGTTCAGGAAGCTCAGATTTAGTTGATGAGGAATCGCTGCCAGTGGCATGATTGCTGAAATCTTCGTGAGTATCTCATTTACTAGCTTCTATTTCTTCCCTTTCTCCAAACATGGTGGGAGATAGGGAGTGACCAAAGATTGGTAAATCATAAACTGGTATTTGTGACAAGGATGGTTTACTTTGAAAGGGGTTTTCTTTGAAGAATGGATTTTTGTTTGATGAAGAGGGTGTTTCTTTTGCTTTTTCTATTTTGCTGTGAGAGCTTCTGGTTTGAACAGGCATTTCTAACTGATAGGACCGAGAGCGAGATGTGTTGTAGAAGTCAAGATCAAATTGTAGCTAGTAGTTTGTTTAACGTAGTGATTGAGAGAAGTTACTAAGATCTGGTTTGGTTTCAGGAATGATCTATCCTGTGTAAGACATTATCTAAGTTAAGTTAGGTTTGATAAGATTTTTGTTTGAACTAGCTTAAAGATGATCAACAAAATCGTGCAACGCAATGGCAGAGGTACACTATCAAGGTTGTTTATGCTCAGGAGGATGATTACTAGTTTTAGGCTTGCTGTAGACTATTTTGGATAGGTTTGATTGTTCTGGACTGGCAAAATTAGAGACTTGTATGATAGAATTTCTGAGACCATACAATAGTATAACAGGTTCAGGATGACAACAGTTTTGTTTCGTATGAGTTGCTACCTAGTACCGTACGACAATGGGTAGGTCCCGAATGACAAATAATTTTGTGCAGTTCTATCTCATACGACATAGGATTTAGCTTGAAACAACAGACTGCTGGGTTTCGTACAATAGAGAATTGAGCTTTGGACGACAATTTAGTAGACTCGTATGACATAGGATATGGTGCAAGACGACAATTTACCAGACTCATACAACTGTTCATAGAGCAGAAACTAAAAATTCTGAGTTTTTTCGATTGCTGGGTATGACAACTGAGTATGACCAATTCTGAGATGGACTGATTTTTGACCAAGATAGACTAGTTTGTGACATGGACAGAGTTTTGATCATTGAGTTTGTTGATTTGTTTTCTCCAGTTTTAGTATTCTAGTTTTAGTTTGAGGGATGAAAACACAGAAAACACGCAGTATGAATAGTAACTCTAATCACATCATGCAAACCCTATGGAAGTTGGCTTAGAGAAGAAAACCTTTGCTTGCTAACTTAGGTACACACCTAATAGCTAATCAGAATATGGCCACTAAGTTTCACGCAATGGATTCTCAATGCTGTATTAGCCGACTCCAAATGCTAATGGGGGCATGATATGGCAAGTGTCTTGGAAGAGTTACTATCTCTCTTGCACAAAGATTATCAACCTTTCGGAGCTGAATCGGGTACCTTCTAATTTTAATTGGATCTAGTAAGGGTTCTGTTTGGCGCGTCGAGGTATAAACTCAATTATATACCTGAAGGTACTGAGGAGAGCTATTCCCAAGCACTGACATTGACTTGATTTTCATCAAATCACATTTATTTTATAGTGGGTTGGAGTACTTGGCGTTTAGCTGTTCCCACTTAGGTCGTTCCCCTCACACCGGCCGTAATGGCTTTAAGAGTTTTTCAACCCCTCGGGAGGGCAAGCCTACTAAAGATGTACAAATCTCAAACAAAGAAAAAGCCTCAAGGGTCTAGATTTCTAATTGTCTTAAAAAGACAAGAGCATACTCTCCTACCTCTCGGAATTTTCCAAGAAAACACAAAAGACAGATTTGTTCATTACCTAGATAGCAAGTTAAGTGCCTAAAAATTAAAGAATACACGATGTTTGATTGATTTCTCTTTAAGCAACCTACAGAAACAACGTATCAGTAGTCATGTTGTTTTTATTCTTTGACAAGCATATGTTTGATTGATAAATTCTTTGACAAGCGTCCTGCAAGAAACTGGTTAGGCTGTGAAAATCTTGGGCAAACAAAAGACAATTCAGGGTTAGGGTCAGCATAATCCAAATTTAAGTCAAGAAAAATCCTGAAAAGTAATTTGTTTTTAATCTAACAGAAAACAAAATCGTATGACAATTCTCATGAAATGGAACGACAGAAAACTTTTATTGCACAAGTCAAAAATCAATACAGAACGACATAAGATAACAGAAGCAGTATGTTGTACGAGTCCATATTCTTATTCGTATGATAATTTACAGGATATAATATTGTGTCATACGATAAACCGTAGGCTTCAATATAATGTCATATGATGCAATGAAACTGCTTGTACGATATTTCACAGAGACTATATGGACGAAACCTACAGGATAAAAAGAATGATTTTGAGGCCGAAAAAAGTAGTTTTCTGCCCCATGATGGGTGCCATAAATGTGGTGTGTGAAAAGTGGACCTGTATCTATAAGCACAACACTTCAATTAAGTCATTACATGTATGGTTAGAAAGATATAAATATGAATATGAAAACCATAACAAATCAACCCATTGCCTTCTAAAAGATGCGAGTATAAGATTGCTCTCAGATTATAAGCAATACCAGTGACTAGACGACACCAAGACGAAGGATTTAATCTATATGAGCATGATGTTAATGCTAGATGGATGCAATATTAATCTAAAAAGATTTAAGTAATATGAATATAAATGATTTTATCAATATGAAATAATTAATATGCAATATATCAATGAATCCTAGAGCAAAAACAGTATAATAACAATACATTCTCCAGCTTCTTTTTGAATGAGATGAGAGCCTGAATTTATAGAAAATTTAGAAAGAAACCAACGGTTGAGATCAAATGATGATGAGAGGTCAAGATTTTTCAAGAGGAAGCACAATCTAGGTGAATTGATGTGATTGAATGCTTTTCTCAATTTTAAAGGAAATTGAATTAAGATTTAAGATAAAATCAGGAAAATCTGATTTATTCTCTATTTCATTCAATTTTAATATTTAATTGTTTTAATTGCTTTTTTTGAGATTATTTATCAATTTTTAATTTGTTTTTCAAGATTGTCTCCAATTGATTTCTTTTCTCAATTTTTAATTCTTTTTTGTCAATTAATTCCTTTTTTGATTTATTTCCTTTTTTGAAGATTTGTGGCAAATTGATTTATTTAATTAAATATGCTAGGATATTTAATTAAAATAAATAAGATAATTGTTTAAAATGATTTACTTGGAATGATTTAATTAATTAAATAAATATTTAACTAATATTGGTTGATTAATTTTCCATGTGACATTGATGATTTAAGAAATTAATTGTGTGCTCAAGATTGATTTAATTGCCTTTGGTTAGGACCTTGGTGATGTTGTTGAGATTAGGGGCCCATGGTTTAGATGACCATTTTTAGGGTATTACAAAATGATGCAAATGTAATTATCTATATGGAAATGCAAATGAATGATTACTTTAATGCTTATGATGATGCAAATGAAAAATTGTCTACATGAAATGTTTTTTGATTTTTATGTAATGCTTATAATGATTATGATTTTAAATGCAAAGATGCAACTAAATGATCGTTTAATGGAATAATAATGCAAATAATAATGATGATACACGACATGATGAATGAAATGCACTTAATGGAATGCCAACTAATGCAATTTTTGAAATGCAACTAAATGAAATGAATAATGATTCGAAGGATGAATGCACCTATAATGATTAAATACAAATTGCTTTTGTTTGTCCAAGTATACTCAATCTTTATTTATGACCATTGATCTATTAATGAAATGATATGCTTATAATGCAACTGACAAAATGAATGCTTATAATGCAAATTGATGAACTTAATGAAATGATCTAACTAAAAATTGTACTGCCATTCTTCATATGTGATCTTTTAATAGTGCTTGATTTCATCATTAAGCTTTAAAATGTTCTAAGAAAATACAAGAAAATTGACATAATGATTCAAGATGACCTAAGTATTCCTTACATGGATTTTGATATAGCAAGTTAATACAAGCAACTTGATATAATGGATCAAGTTGACCTAAGTATTGCTTGCAGAATAGACAAGGATTATCTCCTTTCATGCATGACTTGGAACGTCCTCCTTGATCTTTTGTCGATCATATCTTGAGACAAGTTCATACCATAGTAAGAGATAAACCATAGATAGCAATCAAAGAAAAATAATCATGCCTCATCATATCTTCTCTAGTCATGGACATCCTTGATTTGCATAGAGTACATGATTAACAATAAAATCAAGAAATAAACACTGAATCTTGCATGTCATTCACATGTTCTAATGGTCATTAACTGAAATAATCATCTTAATGATCTTTGATAATCCCATATTACTTGTTGGTCGATTCTTCATTTTCTAAGTTTCACGATTCAATTGTTGATGAAATGCCTTGATTTCCATTGCTTTGTTGCTCGTTATCTATTTCAAATTCCTACATGTTTTGGGTTTTTCTAATTTTTCCCAATGTTTTGGGATTTTAAAGATTCAAAAGATCACCTTAGCGAAAGGAATTAGGAACTTTCCCCCAGCGGAAACAAAATTTTATTATGGATATATGAATTGATCAAGATCCAAACCATGACGGGATACAAATGTAGATCAGCTGATTTTGATAAAATCAGTGACTACGACAAGTTGTCAAAGATTGATAACTATTGGTAAGCTGCATATTTCTTGCTAAATGGTTCAGAGCAATGGATGCAAAAGATGGAATGATGGAATGGATAAGGTAAGATAGATGGAAGAGATAGATGTGATAGGATGGAATGGATAGGTGCGCAAAGCGATCTCATAGATGGAGGAATTCTCTTTTTAGATAGCGCCTATTTACCAGGTTTTCACCATCTAAATTTATTGCATTTTTTTTTTTTTTTATATGCTTTTTATTAATTTTTTCAGGACTTTATATCTTTTTTGTTGATTTTTTTAGGACTTTATATCTCAAGCATAGAATTTCTTGAGATGGATAGAATTGATAGGTTCATCAAACCAATCACCTTCAGGGGTAGATAACTTGTATGCTCCTGATCCATATGTTGCTACTATGGCAAAAGGTCCTAGCCAATTTGGTTCAAATTTTCCTTTCTTTTCTCGGTCTTGCTAATTTCTTGGATTCTCCCTTAGAACTATATCTCCAATCTGGAAAATATGTGGCTTGACTCTATGGTTATAGCTTCTTCCCATTCTTTGTTGGTATACTTTCAAATGTTTTGTTGCATTTTGGCAACGTTCCTAAATCAGTTCTAGTTCCTGGAGTTGAGAGACTCATTGTTCTTCTTCTAGTATAATACCATGCAAGGATACTCGTAAAGAAGGTATCTCTACTTATATAGGTAATATAGCTTCTTATCCATAGACCAAACAATATGGAGTTGCCCCTATTGGAGTGCAGACACTAGTTCGATATGCCCAAAGAGAAGGATTTAGTTGAATGTGCCAGTCTTTTCCAGCTTCATTGACTGTTTTCTTCAAGATTTTCAAGATAGTTTTGTTTGATGCCTCAGCTTGACCATTACCTTGTGGATAATATGGGGTAGAGAACCTATGTTGGATATGAAACTATTCACATAGCTCTTTTACATCTTGATTTTTGAATGGTCTTCCATTATTAGTGATAATGGTCATAGGAACGCCATAGCGACAGATTATATAATTCAAGATGAATGATGATATTTGTTTTCCTGTCACTGTTGTTAAAGGCACTGCTTCAATCCACTTAGTAAAATTTTCAGTAGCTATCAGAATGAACTTATGTCCATTAGAAGATGAGGGATTGATCTTTCATACCAAATCAAGGCCCCACTGTGAAAATGGCCATGATCCTGTCATAGGATATAACTCTTGTGCTAGTGCATGAATTAGATTTCCATGGATCTGACATTGTTTATATTTTCTAGCATAGGTGAACGAATCTCTTTCCATAGTAGGCCAAAATTAACCCATACGAATAAGTTTCTTAGCCAATGTTAAACCACTTGAGTGTGTACCACAAATACCTGCATGAATGTCATTAAGAACTCTGTCAGATTCATCTTTTTCAAGACATCTCAACAATGTACCATCTAGACCACACCTATATAGGATATCAACAATAATGGTATAGCGAGAGGACTAATGCATAAAGTTTCTTCATTGATTACGAGATAATTCAAGAGGAAGGATATGATCTTTCAAATATTGGTAGGTTTGATCGTATAAGGATTGACTGGTTCCTGATATATGGCAAATTCAATAGGTATGTTGGGATTGGATGGTAGGGGTTAAGATATCTTCCATGAGAAATTCATAACGTTGTTGATTCTCTTTATTTTGCAAGAGAAATGCTATTGTAGCCATTGCATTTGCTGCTTTAATCTCATTTTTGGGAATCTGGGTGAATGTGATTTCTTTAAAGTGTCCTTTAAATTCCTCTATTAGCTATTTGTATGGCATAAGATTATCATCCTTTGTTTGATATTCATCATTTATTTGATTAATGACAATTTGTGAATCACCATAGACATGTAGTTCTTTGACATTCCATTCAATGGCCATTTTAAGCCCTATAGACAATGCTTCATACTCTGCAGTATTATTGGTGCATGGAAATCGCAGTCTATACGATTTCGGAATTGTATGTCCTTGAGGTGTGATTAAAAAGATTCCTACGCCTGAACCATATTGGGTATAAGAACCATCAAAGTACAATTCCCAAAAGTTTGTACTTACTGTCAAGATATTTGCATCAAGAAATTCGATGTGCAAAGGCATGTTATTTTGTAAAGGTGCATCAGCTAATTGATCAGCGATGACTTGTCCTTTGATAGCTTTCTGGTCAACATATTCTATGTCAAATTCACTCAATATCATAACCCATTTGGCTAGTCTCCCTGTCAATATTGACTTGCTCAATAGATATTTGAGAGGATCTATCTTTGCGATTAGTTTTACGAAATGAATCAACATATAATGTCACAGCTTCTGAGTTGCAAATACAACTGCTAGACATATCTTTTCAATTGAGGGATAATTTAACTCATAGCCAACAAGTGTTCTGTTGATATAATAAACTACTCTTTCTTTTCCTTTATCATCGTGTTGAGATAGGAGGGCACCTAATGATACACTTGTTGCTGAGACATAGAGCAACAATGGTTTCCCCTTGGTTGGTGATATCAGTACAGGGGGACTCATAAGATATTCTCTTATTTGCAAAAAAGCTTCTTCACATTTTGTATCCCATTTGAATAGAACATTTTTATGTATAAGATGGGTAAATGGAAGACATCTATCGGCCAATTGAGAAACAAATCTCCTGATTGATTGCAACCTTCCTTGTAAAGATTGCAATTGACTTATGTTCTTAAGTGACTTCATCTCCGTGATAGCTTTAACTTTTCCAGGATCTACTTCAATGCCATGAGGTGATATAATGTACCCAAGGAGCTTTCCAGAGGTTACCCCAAATGCACATTTCTTTGGATTTAATCTCAATTGATATATTTCCAGCCTATCAAAAATATTGCTTAAAATGTTCAAATGTTCTTTTCTTGTGTCAGATTTTGCAAGTATGTCATCGACATAATCTTCCATAAATGTATGCATACTAAAATGGAAAATTGTTGTCATAGCCCTTTGATAAGTTGCTCCTGCATTCTTAAGTCCAAATGGCATAACATTCCAGCAATATGTTCCCCACGCATAGGTGAAAGTTGTCTTCTCTTGATCTTCAGGTGTGATTCTTATTTGATTATATCCTGAGAAGTCATCCATTAATGAAAACATCTCATGTCCTGCTGATAAGTCCACTATGATATCAATGTTTGGTAGCAGGAAATCATCTTTTGCACATGCTTTATTCAGATCTCTAAAATCTGTGCAGACTCTTATGCTCTTATCTGGCTTTGATACTGGTACAATACTTGAGACCCATTCTGGATAACCATCTGGTCTTATGAAACCCACTTCTAATAGTTTCTTTAGCTCAGTTTTTACAAGAAGAGCAATGTGCGGATGCATCTTTCTTAGCTTCTACTTAACAGGTTTTGCTTTTAAATCCACATTAATATGATGCATGATAAGATCAGGATTAAGTCTTAGCATATCTGCATAGGACCAAGAAAAATTTATTTGTCTTTGCTTAAAGAATTCCATGTATTCTTTCCCCTCTCTTTCTGATAATGAGGCAACAAAATGAAGTATTTTAGGATCCTTTGATGTATCAATGTTTACTGCTTCTGTGGGTTCTATCAGGATAGCAAATCTCTCTTTAAAATATGTAGGAAGAATGTTAAACTTTCCATCTTTTGGCACCTCAAGGAGGTTTTCACCATCAGATACACCCTTTATTTTCTCTTTTGATTGATCTAATGTTGTCATGAAATGGTTTTCAACAATAGGTCTCTTTCTTTGTTTTATTTCAATTTTATGACTGGAAAGTTTGGCATTCTCCTGATTACGAGAAACATTACTTAATTTTGCAATGGAAAATATCTTAGGATGGATGGGTTCAACAATGTTAAGGTACATGGCTACGTCATGATCATTGGAAAAATCATTCAATTCGGGGTTATCTAAATTATCCCAATCAATTAGTTTAGGATGCAGAAGGGGTAAATCATAATCACTATCCTCATTAGGTGTTTCAATGTTCATGACATAATGATCATAGCTTGGCATAGAATAGGTACTGTCATAGATTAAATATTTTTGAGAATTGTCTTTCTCAAGTGTTTCCGAATTAGTCTTAACAAAATTTATATTAGCATTTTGTAGTTCACACTCAAGTGGTTCTTCAACTGACATTTGTCCCTTAAATGAATGAATTATATCCACATGCACATCTTTGATACTACAAATTCCTTCTTGATTGACCTCATTTGCATTTAGAAGTTGACATATTTGTGCACATGCTAAAGTGGATTCTTTTAATAGATTTTGTCTCCTTTCAAACTCAACTTCTTCTGGACTAATAGTTAGTCCAACTTGACTATCTCTTAGTTCTTCTATGGTTCTTCCATATCTGATCTGTGTTTGCGCTTCTTGTGGCATTGCTTCTCTATTTTTGTCATTCCCTTTTCTTTTTGATGCGCCTCTTTTCTCTGGATTCTAAGTTTCTCTTGTCTTCTTTCTAACTTCATCTTTTGTTCTGCAATAGACAAGTCTTCTTTCGTGATAGCTGCTTGATCTTCATTGTGTTCCTTACTTGATGTAGTCGATAAGGCATCTAGACCCCATTCGTATTCATTGGAATCTGTCTTTGAATCCTGATCTAGGATTACTCCACTATACCATACTGGAATGTCATATGGTGCAAAAAGTTCTTTGATTTCTACCATCTCTATTTTTACTACTTCTGGAATATCTTGTTCAAATTTTGCCTTTGTTTGTATTTTCAGAACTTGTTGACAAGATTTTTCTTCGACTTTGATGATAATCTCCTCCTCTTTCTTTTCATGTTCTTCTTGCTTCTTTTGTTTATTGGTTATTCTTTTAGCTGCTTGATGTAGCTTTTCTTGCCAATTTTCTTCTTTAGAAACTGATTTCTTTCTCCATTTTTGTTGTTGATGATTATTTTGTTTTTTATTAGACTTTAGATATCCCATCCCAGATTTATCTTCTGTGGATTATGAGTGCAGACAAATAGGTTCTGAAATACCTTGATGTTGCTTACCAATTGGTCATTTTCCTTCATATCCCATCTTTTGCATGATTTCATATCCTTTGCCATATTGTTTTATGGGAAAATTGACTTTTGTTGTTGTTGCTATAGTTTCATCTTCATCCTTGTACAACCAACCAAGAATGTCTTTGTCTTCATTTTCTTCTTCAAGAGTTCTAGCACTAACAAAGGTTTCTTTAAACATATGTTTTGATCTTTCTGATGTCTTTGTAGGCTTTCCATATGACTTGGGGGAAAGTGGAAAATTTTGCAAAGAATACTTTCCCATTCCTTCATCATTTAACTTGAGCTTTTCTTCAAAGGTTTCCCATAACTTTTCTTGAATTTCTTTGGTAGGATATACTGATTCTCTGTTATGTGGAACTCTTGTATCTTGTGTTGGCTTCAAATTATTGCAATATTGACTGGAGTCTACAATTATAGTGATTTCTTTTCCTTCATGAGGAAATTTTACACATTGATGATATGTAGAAGGAACTGCTTGCATTTTGTGAATCCATGGCCTTCCTAGAAGAATGTTGTAAGAGAGGTTCAAATCTAAAACTTGACACAATGTATCATTTTCCACAGGTTCTATCTTTATTGGTAGCACAACAGTTCCTTTAAAAGAACACTCTGCTTTGTCATAAGCCTTGATGGTTATTTTCTTTTTCGGGTCTACTACATTCTCTGAATATCCCAAAGATTTTATCAAACTTAATGCACAAATGTTTAAGCCAGCTCCTCCATCTATGAGCACACGTTTGACACGAGTTTTATTTATGGAGACTTCAACATGTAAGGGAGCATTGTGAGGATGTTGTAAGGATGCGTCATCATTTTTAGAAAATGATAAGCAATGAGGAGCTATAAGGTGTCCTACCATATTTTGGAACTGATCTATATCCAAATCTTTTGAAATTGTTGTTTCCACTAAAGCTTTCTCCGAAATTTCCTTATGCATAGGTGAAATCTTGAGAAGTTCCAGAATTGATATTTGAGCAGGTAATCTTTGTAATTGTTCTACTAAATTGTATTGTTGTGGATTGGGTGTTGGGTCTTTTGCTATACCTGGAAAGGTAACCTTTGCTTTGCTTCTCATGATAACATTGATTGGTTCAGAAGATGAATTTTTGTTAACAATGATTACATTCACCACGTCATCATATGTATAAGTGTAATTCACTTTGGCTTTTCCTTTGTCATCTTTTAATTGGGACGATTCACCTTTGTCATAATTCGGAAGTGGAGTTTTGAAAGCGAAGTGTGATTCGTTTGTCTTATGGCTATCCACTATGATGATTCCATTATCGATTAGATCTTGGATAAGGTGTTTCAATCGCTGACAATCATTTGTTAGGTGTCCTTTATTCCTATGATAATTGCAAAAATGATTGTCATTCCACCAATTGGGCTTGACTGGTGGTTCATAATTTCTTGCTTCTGGCAAAACAATCAATTTATTAGTAAGCAAAGTTTTTAGAGCTGATTCCAAAGATTCTCCAATGTTTGTGAATTTCCTTCAAGGATTGGAGAAAAAGGACTTAGCTTTATTGTTTTATGGATTGTTATTGCTTGGGTTTTGACTTGATAGATTAAAAATTGGTTGTTGTTGCTTTGTAGTACTATTATCGTCATTCCCTTCATTGCTGACATTTCTATTCTTTGACTAGAACTTGGGTTTGTCATTGTTGTTGTTGTTGTTGTTATTATTGTTGTATGAATTATTGTAAAGTTTTAGTTCTCCTTTCTTTACCATTGCGTTCTCTATTTTCAAACCATTCTCAATCATTTTGGCAAAAGAGGGAGGACATTGCATCCTTAGTCAATAACTTGTTTCACTGATAAGATTATCAATGAATATGTCCATTTTTTCTTGATCAGGTACATCTCTGGGATATCTATTGAACATGCATTTCCATCGTTGCAAGAAAATCATTAAGGATTCACCATTCTTTTGTTTAACATTGCAAAGATCCAGCATTGTTATTTCATTCCTTATATTGTAGGAGTATTGTGAGATAAATCTATTCACAAGTTCTTCAAAGGATTTGATTCCGGATGGTAATCTTGAAAACCACTCCATTGATTGTCTATTTAAACTCCCAGGAAAAACATGCATAAGGTAAGTTTCATCATGAGAAAATTCCATGCTCATAGTACAAAACTCCCTAATTTGATCTTGAGGATCAGATTTTCCATCATATTTGTCATATTTAAGAATCTCGCAATGTTGCGGAAATGGTATCATATTCAAATTTTTATCAAAAGGATATGGGCATATATCTTCTAATGAATATTTCTTGGAGCTTGTCCCATTTTGCATGTCTTGTATCTGTTGTTGTAGAGTTTGTACTTGTTGAGTAAGGTTTGATAATGGATTATCCACATAGTTTCTCCTTGTTTCTCCGTGAGTCTTTTTGTCACTGCACTCTTTTCTTTTATCATCCCTTTCCTTCCTTGTTTCTTCGTTACTTTCTTTGTTCACATCTTCGTTAAATGCTCATATGTGTTTTGGGTGTTACTTATCTCCGCATCTTGTTTCAAGCTTTCTATGTTAAAGTCTTATGGTAGTTTAGCTCCAGACTTTGCCAACATCAAGAGATATTTTTCTTTTTGTTTTGCCAATAGTTTTTCCATTAGCCTATCAAATTTGAAATCTTGCTCAAGGTCTCTAATGGTGCTATTGACTATTTCTTCATCAATAGCGGTAAATCCAAAATTTTGGAATATAGGAGTATCTTCTTCCTCCATTTGTTGTTGTTTTCTAAGTTGTTTGTGCTAGGCTCTAGTCCAAACTGGCATGTGTTTATTTCAAAGTTGTTGAAATTTCCAAAGGACAAAGTCAATAGGTGATTATTGGTTTAGGAAGATATGCTTTGTTGATCTTACCACTATTGTTTGTTCATTGGGATAAAGCGTCTCTTTGTTGAAAGGCACATCTTTGTAAAGTTTCACCATCAAATTCTGTACCGCAGCCACGTAAGTAGTGACGAAAACAGTGTAGGAATGTCCTATGTTTCAATAAAATCTTGCAATTGATATACAAGAATCTTATCCTTTTCTAAGTAGCTTTGTAACTGGGTTTTCTTTTCTTAAGGTGATACTTAAAAGTCATATAAGCATTTGACAATTCACAAGTTTGTTTGATTCCAATGTTGGTGTGATTTTAGCTTTGATATAACCTAGGTTCAAAATAGGAAAGATATATCCAAGATTAGGAACCTAGTATAGATTTGATCAAGCTTCGTGATAGAGGATTTGATTATCCTAATGAGAAACTTGACAAAGATGTTGATTTTTGCACTTAAGATGGTTGAATCGATAGCTTGTTAAATGTTGATGTTTACAGAACCCTTTGAGTATAACCTGCTGAATTAGCAACCTAGTTGTTTGAGCTAGTTTGAAAATACGTGATGGTTTAGAGACAAACCTACTTCAAGAATTATTTTGACATTGATGTTTTGACACTTTGATTTTGATCTGGTGTTTCAAGTGTTGGAAAGCTTTTCCCCTTTTGATCAAATTTTTCAGCAATTTGTTGCACTTTTGCTCACTTATGATAATTTTCTTCAATTTTTGACCATTTGGAACATGTTACAGACATAGAAGACACAATGTTTAATAAACAAAATGCACAAGCAAGTACAATCCCTATGGCAAGTTGAGACAATAGTTGTTGAATCTCACATGGGGTTTCCCCCAAGGCTACGCTATTCAAAGCGGATATTTAGATGCTTGACCCCACTGGCTCCACCCTCAGAACTCACTTCTTCAAGGTAACCAAGCACTAGTTTCCATGAAAACTCCTCATGGAAAACTTTATATCTCTACTAGAAACCGTATGTATGTGAGCCACTTTAGAGGTCCGACCTCCTGTGCCAACAACTAGAAGGATTTTGGCAACTAGTACAAGTGGTTTTTAGTAAAGGCTTCTGGTCATGTGGCCATACATGTGGCACTTTCGGCTCTATAAATACAGAAGGTTCTTAGCCTATAGAGGTTACGCTCCATAGGATTTATGGGGAAACATAGTGTCGGTATGAACTTATCAGCACATGTTGTTTGGGACTTTCATCATAAACATGATTTATTTATAGTGGATTGGAAGGACTCGGTATTAGCCCATTTCCACTTTAGGTCATTCCCCTCTCATTGGCCCCCTCAAGGCAGCTTGGGAAGACAAGCCCTCTAAAGGATTTAATTGGTTGAAAGTAAAGAAAGCATAAAAGAGTGGGTTTGGCTTTTTGATCAACTAATTAAGGGGAGAGCATATACCTACCACTTTCGAGACACAGAATACAAGCGTTCTTTTTAACCTTTTCAAAGCAATTTGTTGGCTAAGTCCTATTTGGAGATGTTGCTCCAACAAGCATGGTGTTTATTTTAGCCTTTTTAAAAGTCTATGTGCAACTATTTTAGAGAAAATACTAAAAATGCAAGTTGCATGCTGTCAATTCATCCTCTTAGTTAAACTAGATTAATAAAATATGATATATTACTTCCCAAATGAAAACTTTTAATTAACTAGATGATGAAATGCATAAAATTTGCCTTAAATGCCATCCTGCACATGCATGTTAGTAATCTGAAAAATCTGATTTCTTGGACATTCAGACCTACAAGAAGATTTTGTCAGTTTTATAAATAGAAGTGCTAATCTAACATATGCGCTATCTTTTTGCTCAAAAGCATTAACCTGCAGGTCAAAAGCGCTAACCTAGACTACAAAAGTGCTGCTCTATGGATACAAAAGCGTGATTTTTTTGACATATGCGCTAACCTAGGACACAAATGCGTGAACCTATAATGCAAATGCGCAGACTTTAAGATAAAAGCACTAACCTAGAATGCTCATAAGCTAACCTATACTGCAAATGCGTTAACCTAGAAGGCAAATGCTCTAACCTGCAGAACAAAAGCGATGTCAAAATTCACACATGCATGAATCGGCATTACAAATGCGTTAATTTAACTATTTGTGAGATTTTTAAAAGTATATGCGAGGTTTATGAGCCCCATGGTGGGTACCAAAATTTGTCGACTTGAATTTCATCCTTAGAATGTTATCTACAATAAGTTAGTTTCACAAAATACAAATGGAAATGCTATAGGAAATCCAAATTCAACCAATGAAACTACATGAAATACATATTAAAATAAAACATTATTTTTACCTTCATGGTTTATGTCTCATTGTGTCCTAACTCCATTGTTCCTGATTGCACATGGTGTGCTCTCAGACAATGCATTGATGGCTTCCAAGATGGCATGTGAAGAATGGACTGATAACTTGTAGTTAACTGATACTATGATATGCAATGCTACATGATTATGTTAAAATGCTATATGATATTTGCTATTACTATTTGCTATTTGCTTCAAAAACTCATAGATGCATATGATCAATTTTAAGACTAACTCTCTCTCAATTGAAGCTCTTGATTTTATAGACCTTGAGAGGATTAGATGATGTGGCTCAGATCAACGGTCATGATCAAATTTGCAGATTTGAATGGCTGTAAGCAAAGGTGAAGGTTGAGAGAAAGGGGGAAGGAGAAGACAAGTGTCACTCATCTCACCTTAACTGGTTTGCTAACTGAGGGAATCTAGGGATGGTTGGAGGAAATTTAGGCATGAGAGGACAAGTGGACTCAAGTCCTTCCTAAGATGTAGGGGGTGTTGGAGAGAATATAGGAAATGGTTATGAAATATGTGTACATACACAATTTTCATTAATTTTGGAAGTTGAAGATTAATGATGAATTAATATTTAAGAAATATTAATTTCCTTAGCCACATGTTTGATGAGTTGGCAAAGGGAAGATGAAGTGGAGATGGAGGGTGAGTTGGAAAAGGGATTAAATAATTTAAGAATTATTTAATATTTGAGACTATAGGATAGGAGAATAACTTTTAAATATTAGATATTTAATTGCTTTGAGGAGATAATTAAATATTAGATATTTAATTAACTTGGTTAGAGGAATAATTAATTATTAGATATTTAATTAATTAGAAGAACAAGATAGATGAATTAATTAATAAAATATTAATTAATAGAAAGACATGAAAATGAATTAAATACATTATTTTTTTCTAATTAACTATTTAATAGAAGAATAGTTATTAAATAAATATAAAATATTTATTTAATTGCTCATAGCCAATTTTTATGTATATACAATATCTGTCCAGAAGATAGATTTAGAACACATTATATTTACAATAAGAATACATCAGATAAACTATATGCTTTTCAAGATGCCTTGCACATGGATTGTAATTGTTTCAGGCAAGACTAAAGGAATTGAGAAATTGTTTTAACATTCAATACTGCAGGATGAAAATCAGATTAAGGAACTTCAACTCTCAGCATTGGCAAAAGGGTATGAACTACCACCAAATGTTGCTATCATCACACTATAGGTAACATTTGTGTAACTAATGATTTTAACTCAATATAGGTGGTCTTATTGGGAATCAATATAAATTGTCATAACAAAGAAATCAAGCTCTTATAGGTGCTCTTACTATTGATAATGAGGTGAATATCAAGCTTATTCAAAGGAAATGTTGCGGTTGTCTTTTGTGTGTCTCCCTCATTCTCCATGAACTGCACCTTGAAATCCTTCATGCAAATGGTGCTAATATTGGGGAGCATTATATCTTCATGCTCAATGCAAAGGTAAACAACCATTATTTCTCTTATAACACCTTATAATGCCAAAAACTACTAGTAGATTAGAATGCTCCATAGATCGCCAATATTCTATAAATCTTGTGCAAGTTAGGAAATATCAAAGAAAAACTATAAAAAACCATATTTTTGTTTCATCATTCAAATAAGATATTAATTTGTATGAATTCCTCATATATTTTATGTATTAATAGAAATAGTTGGTTTTGTTTTCTTTATGCAGATCTATGAAGGCTCATGTGAATATGCAAGGTTCATTGCTACAAAATTGATGGAAGTTGTAGATCATCAAACAAACTACATTTCTAATTTTTGAAGTCTCATTGAAGAGTTGATGTATTTATACCTTTGGTGATTGACTGACAAGCAATTTTTATTGTAGAAATGACACTTGATTAGATGGTGGTCATATGGGACTTTAGACACAAATGATCATTGCCTTCCTATTGTAATAGCTCTTTGAAAATCTATTATAATTCATTCTTCACTATCTAGAAACTATGAGCAGAAATGTTTTTCATGTATAACTTGCAATTATTATGTACTTGTACAAAGTCTTTGCTAATGCATACAATGTACATTTGCAATATTTGTTCATTATTATAGAGCTCTTTTATATTGTTTTCTATTTATAAATTGTTTAGTTATGCAATTGGTATTTTTATGTTGTTATTACTGTGTACTCATATATAACTATAACAACAATCAATGACTAAATTAATGACTAAAGTAGTGACTAAATAAATGACTACCATGAATAAATAAATGACTAGTTAACAACAAACAATGACTGAATATATGAATAAATAATTCACTGCCATGATTAAATAAATGAACGGTTAACAACAATCAATGAATAAATTAATGACTAAATCAATGGCTAGATTAATGATTAAATCAATGACTAAATCAATGACCAATTCAATGACTAAATCAAAGACCAAATTGATCAATCAAAACAACCAATAAATGACTAAAATAGTTTATTCATAAATTTGGTCACATTATAAATGACCAACAATAAACTTCTAATGGTCACGTGACCAAGATTAGTCATTTATATGCAATTTTAGTAGGCTTTTTTAGTCATATATTGCTGTTTTTGTACTAGTGAACCCTAACCCAGATAGTGCCTTTGCAAAAAATTTGGAAGGGATTCCAAACACTGTCGTAGAGGCTTGCATTCTGAAACACCAATAAATGGATAAGCTAATACAAAACGAAATAGAGACAACAAACAAAGAAAGCAACAACCTTCTAAATAAAAAACTGAAGGAAAACAACTATGATGCCTTGTCAGAAAACAATTGGTAACCAGAGGAGGATTTAGAGGATGGTGAAATTGGCATCACAGACATATGATGCATAAGCAAATCGGCAAATAGTTTGCCTGAAAAAAGAAAGGGTAACAGGGGAAGAAGATCAAACACACAATTAAGGGACGTTAAAGCAGTTGAAAAGGGTTTACCTAGCATTGCAGATTTCTTCAAGAGTAAAAGTACCAAGGGGGCAAGTGGCTCCCTTGGGAAGCAATGATGGAATGGAGAGTTTCAACCGGATGATGGTCGCTCTGAGGATGTGGGTATTCTCTAGAAGTCAAATCTGACAGAAGTTTAATTCATGGAAGAAAGAACTAGATTGCTTGTAAGATTCAGTGTAAAATATCTAATCTGGTTTTTGCACTATGGAACATATATGGGCCCAATCATTCCTTAGAAAAAGCCAAAACATGGGAAGAACTTAGCAAAGAAATAATGGCCAGTAATGATGAAAGATATATTATTGGTGGGGATTTTAATGCCATATTGGACCTTACTGAAAAGAGCGGAGGCAATAATAAAATCAACAAAGACATCCTGGATTTTAGAAATTTTGTTCAAAAGATTGGAGCTATGGATTGTATCCCTAACAATGGATAGTACACTTGGACCAACAAAAGGATTGGTTTCATAAATATTGGAAAGTGCCTAGATAGATTTCTAATTAGTCCCCAAAGGATGATAGAGAATCTAAATCTCTTGGCTAGCGTGCTCCCATATAGTGTCTCTAACCACTTCCCAATATAGTTGGAGATCGACCTGGAGATTAGTTGGGGCAGAGGTTACATCAAATTCCAAAATATGTGGTGGAGAGATAAAACACAATTAGATTCGATGGAAACCTGGTGGAATGAACGCAACTATTACAAAGGTATGCCTAGCTTTTGTTTCTCGATAAGGCTTTTGTTCATAAAAAACAAACTCAGATTGTGAAACAAGAAGGTTTTTCAAAAGATTTTTAGGGAGAGAGGAGATTGAAGCCGAACTAGAGAAATTAAATGAAAAAATCATGAAAGAAGGGATGAGAATATAGGAATACACATTGGAAAAAGAACTGAAGGGGAAGCTCTCAGAAGTTCTAATCAAAAAAGAAATATACTGGAAGGATAAGGCCAAGGAGATGTGGCTCAAGGAGGGCGACTTAAACACACAAAAATTTCATGCATTTGTCAAGGCCAGGGGCACTTACAATCAGATCAATACAATCACTGATAGCACAGGCTCTGCTTGCAATGATAGGGAAGCATAGGAAATGTGGTTGTTGAGCATTTTAAAAATATTTTAGCCTCGGATGAAATCTTAGACCATAGAAGCCCAAAGCTTGTTACTAGCAATGATAATAAGATGCTCTTGGAACCAATCTCAAAGGAGGAGGAAATTCAGATTGTTGTCTTTGGTTTATCCCCTGACAAAGCGCCTCGGTCGGATGGCTTTCCGACTAGATTCTATCAGAACTGTTGGGGGTTCCTGAAAACTAATTATGTTTGGAAAGTGGAGGAGGAAGTAAGATGCAAAGGGAAATTTGTCAAGGAAATCAACAACACTATTCTCGTCCTAATTCCTAAAAAAGCTTAATGCAATTCACTAGAGGACTTCAGGCCGATTGCACTTTGCAATACCTTATGCAAAATTATCATAAAGGCATTTGCAAATAGATTAAAAAAGGTAATGCCCAAACTAATATCGAGGGAACAAAATGGCGCTACCCCAAGACGCGAAATCTTAGACAACATAATCCTTGCATCAAAAATAATTTACTCAATTACCTCAGATAAGAAGAAAGCTATAGCTATAAAACCTGACAAAGTTCAGTGGTCTTTCTTGATAAAATTTTTGGAGAAATTCGGTTTTGATCATAAATGGTTGCAAGTAATCAGAATCTGTATAGAACCCCCCCACTTCTATATTGCTGTGAACGGTGCTCTCTTTGGGTTCTTCAACAGCAAAAACGAGATCAAACAGGGTGATCCATTATGACCTTTTTTATTTGTTCTAATGGCCGAATCCCTTAGTAGACACATATGCAACTTCATATCCATCGAGCTTTGGAAGGGCATCTCGATTCATGCTGATCTTTTCCCTGTTACTCACTCCCAATTCGTTGACGACACCATGTTATTTGGGGAAGCCACATTAAGGGAGGCAACTATTATAAAAGAAACACTAGAGCTATATGCGGTTGCTACTGGCCAGAAGTCTAATGGCAGAAAAACAAAGATCTTTTTCTTAAATACTAAAAGGGCTTTATATCATAAAATTGGAAAATTACTGGGCTGGTCAACTGGGAAGCTACCAACAAAATATTTGGGAGTACCAATGTTCATTGGTATGTTAGAAAAAACTTTAATTTGGGAGGATATGATTGCAAAATACAGACCAAAAACCGAAGCTTGGAAAGCACAAATGGCTTTTGCTTCCTAGTCGAATCCAACTTATCAATTCAGTTCTTGTTGTCACCCCCGTTTATGCCATGTCATGTTTCAATTTGTCTTCCAAAGCAATTTGCACCTTAGAAAGCTTCTTCAAACAATTCCTATGAGAAGGCGACCTGCAAACCAAAGTTGGAAGGTGGGGCAGGCTTAAGGAACAGAACTTAGCTCTGGGTGCAAAATTAATCAAGAAAATGTACAGGGAGCCTTGGAAAGTTTGGTGTAAAATCATGCAGAAAAAATACTTGGATAACGAAGACCCACCCAGAATTCTTACTATTGCTAATTTGCATGGTGGCTCGACTGTATGGAATTCATGAAGAACTACCGCCACGATATCACTAAGCACCTAAGATGGAAGATTGGGAATGGACGGAAGGCCAGATTTTGGTGGGACTCTTGGGACGAGCATGAATGCATTGGTGACATATTTGATAAACAGGACTGGATTGCGGAGATTGAGTTGTCTCATAGAGAGTTTGTAGCGAACTACCTAAGGGAGACTTATCTCATGTCCTCATGCAGTTGCTTATGAGCATTTTCTACTTAAATTTAAGCAGCAGTAATGTTCCCATGTAAAATTCTAATTAAGGAAAAAGGATAAATTGGAATCTTTCCCAATTTTTGTGGAGTAGCAGTCGCTTAAAAACTGAAAATAAGCTTTCAAAAAAAGTTGGGAGCTAGAAATAAGCAATGGCTGCTTATTGAAAAAAATGAGGTGGCTTCACCATGTTTTTTTTTCTCTTTTTTATTTGCATACAATTTTGCTTATGAATTTTATTTGTAAGAAATATTACCAATAAAATCATTTACAAAATGATGTAAGAAGAATGCATAAAAATAAGCAGTCATTTTACTATCCACGGAGCCACCGGCTCCACAAATTGCTCCTTAAAAAGTTGAGTAGCCACTACTAGCCAAAATAGGCTAAGCAACAACATGGAGACCTGCCCTTAGCCTGGCAGTGGCATATTCACATGGTTATCTTTGCACGATCTGGAGATTCCTATGACTCAAGGATAATGCTGGAGAACCTGTTAGCAAGCCGGAAAGTTTCCCTCTGCGACAATGATGATGAAATTATCTAGTGTGCCTCGAAGTCAAGGGAATATATAGGGTTGGCTTGGGATATAAAATTCAAACACTAGCACAAGAAAGTGGATATTAGCCCTCCAAGCTCTGTTGGGATAAATTGATTTCTCCTAGAGCTGGGGCATTCCTCTGGACGGTTCTACATAAAAGAATATTAACTAGAAAACAACTAAAAGCATACGACATTCTTTGACCGAGCATATGCATATTATGCAAACATAATGAAGAGACCACCAATCATCTGCTTTATGAGTGCTCTTTCTCCGTTCACTGCTAGAACTGGTTATGTCAGAATTTAGAATGGTCATCAACACGGGAGGAGAATCTAATCAATTTTATAAAAAACTTGGTCAATCATGAAACCACAAATCACTGTGGAGTTCCACATGGGTCATCTGGCCTTCAATGCTAATCTGGCAAATTTGGAAGGAACGGAATCGTAGAATCTTTGAGGAAAAAAAACTCGGTCTGGAAAAGGTAATTGAAAAGATTAAATTTGGAATTTGCGAAGTTATGAATGTCAAAGCCCACAACAGGAAAATATAATTCATAAACAACTGGAACAAATGAATTACATTCGGTGGGACTTCCTAATCCCCCCAAACATCACTATCACCTCTAAAGCCACATATCGTAAGAAGACTAAGTAGGAAACTCAAAAGGAAGGTAGAATAAAACTAAATTTTGATAGGTCTACCAAAGGCAACCATGGAGAAGCTGGCTTTCGGAGTCTTATAAGAAACCATAATGCAAAAATGACAAGTGGAGTCTATGGATATCTAGGTGAGACCACCAACAATGATGTAGAAGCTACGACCCTCAAAAGAGGCCTTAAATTCTGTGTGGATAACGGGATCAACACAATTGATAGAAGGTGACTCACAAATAATAATCAATGCAATAAAATAGAAAGGTTGCACAAATTGAAAAATAGGGAGGAAAATAACCGAAATTCTGGAATATCTTGAGCAAATTCTCCAGTACAGCATAGCACATATTTTTCGTGAAGCTAATAGTGTAGCTGACTTTCTGGCAAACTGGGGTGTTTCTTCAAAATGCAGCGAGAATCTTATCCCCATTCCTAGCAATTAGGAAGATCTCCAAAAGATCTTGGAGCTTGATTCCCCAAATTCTTCATTCTGGTCCCAGTTTGGCGTTGGTTGATGGACCAGTCCATTCATAATCTCGAGGCCCCTAGTAGGCTTTAACTCTCAAGATAACTGGGAGTGATTATCTGCTATAAAATCTACCAGTACTAATTTGGGCAGGTTATCAAAGATGGTATCCAAAAAGAATGAAACTAAGATTTGTTGCAGATATTGGAAGATCCCTCAAGAAAATCTAGAAACTTTTCTTTCTTCTAAATAAATGCTAAGACACCCGCACGCTGAGGCATAAGAAAAATGATACATTGTAGGGATCCTTGACGCTCAGGCGGTAGCCAAGAAAAATCATGGATGAAGCACTAGAACTGTTCCAAGAAGGGATCCAAAATTACAACACCTCTGCCTTTGGCAGCTATATTAGCATTTATGGGGAACTTTTTCACCCTCTCAGATTGAGAGGGTGAACGCTCTGGCCAAAGGGTTGATCACCTCCACAGATGGATGTGCAAATAATCTCTTCTAAAAATTCAGGGATCTACCCCCTCTGGTAGAAATTATTTTCGAATAAAAAAAAAGCAAGCAGAAAGATTTTTTGTTAATATTGTTGATAGATATTTTTTGTACAGTATCAGTATATATTTTATATATATAGGGGGCACATCTCTAAATACAGATTTTCATAATCTATGCTATAATTCTCTTGATGCTTCTAAATTTGATTGTGTGCCAAAAATTTTACATCAACATTTCAAATCACACTTCATGAATCACACTCCATGATTCTCCTTTGAACTCTTCTCTCATCCTGATGATGAATCACAGAATGTGATGATGAATCACATAATGTTATTCGAAACGTTGATGTAAATATTTTGACACAATAAAATCTAAAAGCATCAAGAGAATTATGGCATGTAATAGGTTCATAGTTTGTCTGCACTAATATGTATACATGACATCTCTCTAAAATAATGGCATGTAACATGTTCATATCATAATTTGTCTGGACTAACTTATGTTTGTATACAAATGTGTAAATTCAATTTATGCTTAATTTTTAAAAAAATGATAAATTAAAATCTAGAATCTTTCTCTAAGTAGAGCAGTTGTTGCTTGAGAATTGAAAATAAGCTTTGAAACAACAAGGGGCTACAAAAAACTGCATATTGAAAAAAAAAAATTAAACAATTTGAGTGATCCCATACAAAGTTTTAATTAAAAAAAAATATTTTTCCTAAGTAGCAATTGTTGCTTAAAAATTGAAAATAAGCTTTGCAAAAAACAAGGGGCTGGAAAAGAGTAGCAACTGCATATTGGAAAAATTGATACATGATTTCACAAATTTTTTTCCTCTTTTTTAGTTTTTTATTTACTTCCAATTTCTTCTCCAATTTGTTTTCTCTTATTTGCTTCCAGTTTCTTTCCTTCTCCAAATTTTAATTCCAATAATTATTACTTATCTCATTTAAAAATACAATTTTTAAGATTACTGTAAAAAAATAAGCAGCAAAATTGAATGTGTGTGGCTCAGCAGCTCCACAAATTGCTGCTTGAAAAGTTGAACAGTAATTGTCAACCAAAATAAGCTAAACAGACACATGAAGAGCTGCCCTATCTGTAACCTAACTACCAAGTAACAGCAGAACAAACTTCCAAACTAAGCTACTCCAAAGCCAACTACAGATATGCAGATCAGGGTTGTTGAATTTTATTTATGTTACAAGTTTTCTGATCTACTCTCCATTGTCAGGCTCATGCTCCATGTCCACGATTTTCCATCTCCCCTGCTTGTAGTGTTGCCATTCTGTCCTGTAAGCTGCCAGTCTTTGATATATCCAGGGCGGCATTGTGGTGGATTAATTTCCATTGCCCCTCCTAGCATGGCAACGACCTGTGACATTGAAGGTCGTTGCGTGGGAGTTGCCTGTGTACATAAAAGAGCCACGTGAATCACTCTCACAACTTCTTCTCCGGAGCAAGTGGAAAGAACGCTGGTATCAACCAAATCTAGAAGTCTCCCCTCCTCGTACAATTGCCAGGCCTGCAAGTTCATTGACAGGTAATATAAGACATTGCTTTCAAAGATTACATATTAAATAACGATTTCTTCTCAAACATCTGCTGAATCTTTGGTAAAGGGTGAAGTGATTTTAATTTCAATAAAATCAATAGAACAAATCACTTGTGTTAAAAATTTAGAAGAGAATATTGTTACCAAATCGAGAAGATAGACCATCTCATCTCGCAAGTTCCTATCTTCATGACTTCTGTTGCTAGCAACTTCGAGAGCAACTACTCCAAAGCTAAATACGTCAGCTTTCTCCGTGAGATGTCCACGTAAAGCATACTCTGGAGCTAGATATCCGCTGAAAGCAGTATGAATTTAAGATTTAGTATATATCCAAAGTACGGTGTAAGCTCCCATTTTTATTTTAAACCTTGTTAGCGTTCTGCATTAGGGTGTTTTCATTAGAACATTGAAATCAAAATAACCTGCTTTGACTGAATCTGGCCAGTATCTGCTTGGTAAAAATAAGAAACATGTGAACTGTGCTACAGCCAAATGTTGAATTTATCTCGCTATCTTGAGTCCTACAATTATTATAACTGGAAAAGAATAATTTCTCAATCTCAACGTTATCAGCCTTTCTGCTGACATAAAATTTTCTATTTAGTGAATCAACCACTGGGAAACTCCCTCTGTAAGTATTAATAGGACAGAAATCTTACATTGTTCCTGCCACTCTCGTACTGATGTGACTTTTCGCAGCATCATAGAGCCTCGCCAATCCAAAATCAGCTATTTTTGGATTTAGATATTCATCTAGAAGGATGTTATTTGGTTTGATGTCTCGATGTATAATTCTAATTCTCGATTCTTCATGAAGATATGCCAACCCACGTGCAACTTCAAGGCAAATGTTAAGCCGCATAGGCCAATCAAGGCTTAGCTTAGATCGAATAGAACCTGAGGTATATAAAAAAGCAATAATAATTAATATCAATTGTTATTTAAATGATTTTCAAAACACAAAGTGGACTCTTCGATATTGCTAAATACTAGTCCACACACACACACAAGACTTCTTGGTGCAAGCTATGGAGTAATAATGTGTTACTCAACTTCTCAAGGAGGGTCCCATGGTTCTCTATCTCACAATGTCCCTCAAACCAATGTTTTGCTCTCAGCTCACTGAGCAAAATGGTTCAGGGATGGTAAATGTAAGAACGAGGGATGCTCTAATAGATTTTACTATGAGATGCGTTATAGCCTAGGTATGATTCTAAAATGCAATAAACTAAATGATAAGATGACAAGATTAGTATGAATACTATCCTAGCATAATATATTTAGTCTATGATTGAACTAAAAATGATAAAGAAAGTAATCTAAACATGCATATTTAGTCTACTTCCTGATCTAAAAGAGGCTAAATGATGAGCATATATGAAATGAGAAAGCTTGAAAAAATTTGAGCATAAGTGTAATGCTTCAAATTTGAAAGATGATTGTTTTGAATGGAGGAATGAGAGCTCTATTTATAGCACAAACAGGGCAATGGATGGTCAGGATTGAATAGTTTAATCAAGGGTTGAGTTTGAAAGTTGGGGATCCATGTGCACAATTGACACCAATGAAATGGTGACAAGTGTCAACATAGGGTTGGGTTGAGAGAAGAGGTTGGAGGCATTAAAGGCCTGAGAAGACCTCATGGTTATCTAAAGGCTAAAGGTCAAGACTAAGTTAGGCTTACCCACTGGATTAAGAGTTAATCCAAGGATAAACCTTTGTGCAAATGATTAAGAGATAATCATGGTCAAAGCATTAATGGCCTGATGAGACCTTTGGGTTGGGTAGAGGTTGAGTCAAAACAAATGTTTTAACCATGTGGGAGGGTTTGAGTTAACCATTAATGGTTATTGGAGACTTTGGGGATTAAGTGGTTGAAGGTTGAAAACTTTCAATGGTTTTCAAAGACTTTGAGGATTTTGGTGGTTGAAGGTTGAAAACCTTTAATGATTATCAAAGACTTTGAGGGTTTGAGAAGTGACCTCCTCTTGCTTAGGAATGTGACAAAGTTTAGAGGAGGGGTTAGGTTAATTAGAAGTGATTAGAAGATTCTAGAAGGGATTAGAAAGGGGTTTGGGATTTTGCAAGTGGATGGAGGGATAATAGGATTTAATTGAAATAAAGTATTTTAATTCAATTTGGTTACAATTTGGGGAAATTAAATAAATGAGATTTATTCAATTTGGGATAACTATTTAATTAAATTTGAATTTAATTAAAAGTGGATAGGGGGATTTAATTGAATAAAATGATTTATTCATTAAATGGATATAGTGAATTTTATTTAAATAAATTGAGTAATTTACTTAACTAAATAGAGGAATGTGGGCAATTTAATTAAATTGGATTTAATCAAATAGAGAAATGAACATAAAATATTCATTTAGGAGTATGGTCATTTTTATACGTCTACATTTTGCCCCTCTTTGAAGTGACGTGTGTGCACATGTTATTTCAAAGAAAATGATGCCTTATCATGATTTATGATCAAATGCAATTTTTGTATTGTTCTTTTGATTTGCCAGTCGTGCCCCAAATTTGATGTGATGCCCCAAATTTGATATTTGATGGTGATGCCCCCTCGGGAAATGAATCAATATTTTGAAAAAAAATAAAAAAATTTTATTTTAATTTGATGAGTTGCGTATGATGTGTATGATTTTTTACATGTAAAATGTGTGTGAATTGATTCATCTCCCGATAAGTTACAAATGTGATGGTATAGGGGAAACCGCGACCATATTACAGGTCCAGTCGGCTAACCCTAATTTCATTTTCCTCCTATAAAAGGGGAAAAGGGTTTGATTTAGGTTCATTTGTGCTTTATTGACTTTGGAGAAAGAGAATTTGCTCTAGAGAGAAAATGCCTATTCCTTACCACAGACACCGTTTCAAGCACGTCCGGAGATACCGGAGACCTGTAGCGCGTGGACCACCAGTAAGTCAACGTTTTTGACCCTTTTTTGATTTCTTGTTTTGTCATTTTTAGTCAATTTTTGAATTTTAAAGTTCGGGTTTAACGGTTTAGCGTGTCTAGGGTTTAGTTTAGCGCATACGAAGTTTAGAGTAGCGCATTGAGGTCAAATTTAGGGGTCGCGTCCAAAAAAGATAGGTTAGCGCATAAAAATATTAGGTTAGCGCGTGCATGTAGAATAGCGCATGGAAAGTGTTAGGTAGCGCGTTGCGGCAATAGGTTTAGTGTAGGGGTGACCTAGCGCATAGGGGCCGCAGGGGTTCGCATAGGGAAGGGGGTTTAGCGCGTAGGACTAACCTAGCGCATAGGGCTAAAAGGGTAGCGCCTGGGAGGGGTGGATTAGCGCGTAGGTAGAGTCGAGCGCATGGGGTGGATTAGGTAGTGCATGGGGTGAAAATTTTAGCGTGTAGAATGAATCTAGCGCATAGGTTGGATAGAATAACGCACAGGAGAGGCAGCCTAGCACATGGGGGTGTTTTAGCACATTGAATATCTATTTTAGCGCATCTGAAAATTTTTGCAGTATTGGCCAATTTGAAAATTTGTTTTGTTTGCCTGTCGTGTTTTGATGAATTTATCCAATATGAATGTTTGTATAACTTGTTTTGATTTGCGATTTTTCAAGTTATGTATAGATATCAATGTGTTTTGTTAATCAGAATATGATGTATTTGCGTGTTCTGTTTCAAATTCAATGTGTGTGAAGCCTGAGTTGTATTACAAGCCGATATGGGTTGGAAACTTGAATTGTTTTACAAGCTGATATGGGTCGGAAACTTGAGTTGTTTTACAAGTTTATGTGATTGTGGAGACTTGAGTTGTGTTACAAGTTTTGATATGGTTTTTGAGAACTTGAGTTATTTTACAAGTTGATATGAAATGATAGGATTTTGAACTTTGATAGAGATGAGCAAATTGTTTCATGTTCTTGATGTAAGTTTGATTTTGATATCTTTGTGTTGAGGTGGAAACTGATATTGGATATGTTTTGTTTCTTGACAGGAGTGATTGGGTGTGGTACAGTCGAGGGAGAGATTCCCGAGACCGTGGACATTGATACCGCGGTTGTCACAGGCAGATTTGGACGTTATTGAGAGATGTGGATTGACTTCTCTCCTGGATATGCCTCGGTTCACTGTGAACGGAGGGCTTTTGACAACTTTGGCAGAGAGGTGGCATAGCGACACGAACACCTTCCATTTTGCCACTGGAGAGATGACAGTCACCCCGGAGGACTGTTACTGGATTTTGCACATCCCTGTAGTAGGGGCACTACTTCCCTATGAGCAGTCAGAGGAGGGTGGCACAGAGGCACTGTGCCACATATTCCAGGATGATACAGTTTGTGGTTATGAGATCCCCTGGCAGGAGTTTTTGGATTTGGATTATGCACCACTGCCATCTGTATTGGCAGGATTTATTGGGGGATTCCTTTGTCCTGATCGCAGGTCAAAGGGATTCTCGGTGGGATGGGGGTTAGTGTTGGAGGAGATGGTTACACAGGGCAGGGCCGGAGGTTTGCATGGGGGTCAGCGATGCTGGCTCACTTATACAGGAGTTTACATGAGGTAGTATACCTCAGGTACGACAGTTTGTCAGCTGGCGTGACCCTATTACAGGTATGGTGCTGGGAGCACATTCCAGCAGCGAGGCCACTGGCAGACAGGGACAGGCCCGTAGGTGCAGCATATGCCTATGATTATAGAGGTCTAGTTGTCCAGCGTAAGCTGGGCAAACTAGAGCATTGGAGGAGGGTTTTTGATGACATAGATACGGTCACTTGGAGACCATATACAGGTTGTGAGGTATGGACAGAGGATAGGCTGGAGATGCCCTTTGTATTTATGACGAGGTATCTGATTGGGAGGACCCCGTTCGTCATTGAGCGGTTTGTGGTGACCTGAGTTTTGAGGCAGTTCGGGCGCCAGCAGGGGATTCCTCAGGGAGCGTGCCTGTATGCACGGAGGCAACAGGATGTGGCCGATTGGGGGCCGACTATTGACAGTGTGGTGGCAGTGGAGGAGTTTGTGGGGTTGGCTGGGCAGATTTGGGATTATGCCCCAGAGATTCAGGATGCGGGCATGACAGACGAGTTCGCTCGATTGTTTGCGGCGCAGGCGGTGGCTAGGATCTCAGATCGTGAGGAGATGAGGCCATCGTTTGACTCAGATGAGGAGGAGGGAGATGGGGGAGATGATGGAGATGATGGGGAGGATGGAGGAGGAGGATGAGGGAGAGGAGCCAGAGGGAGGCGGGGAGAGAGAGGTGTGGAGAGAGCACTGCGGCAGGGGAGGATAGAGAGAGGGAGAGGTGGATTGGCTATTAGAGCCAGGAGAGAGGGGAGAGTGGGGGAGGTGCTAGCTACAGTGGGGGGTGAGGAGGAGCTGAGTAGACCAGCACAGAGGAGGAGGACGGATGTACTCCCACCTCCAGTACCGAGGACAGGCCGCGTGGGAGGGGTTCCTCTAGCACAGGTACCGCTGTGAGTTCGAGTGCCAGGTCATGTGGAGGATGCGCAGATCCAGACTTTGCAGATTATTGTTCAATAGCTACAGGCGCAGATTTTGACCTATCAGTGGCAGATTTCTCAGTTGACCACTGAGAGAGATACCGAGATAGAGCGGCGAGGACAAGCGGAGGAGGTGGTGGTGAGCGTGTAGAGAGCAGCGGCGGGTGGTCCGATGAGAGACACCCTGAGAGAGCTGGCGCTGAGAGCCCAGGAGGCAGAGTACTACAGGTGGCATTATGAGGCAGTAGTACCTAGGGATCGACGAGTGGAGAGTTTTGCTCAATCGAGATCCAGCCGATCTCGAGCTACTGGGTCACGGTCGGAGAGCCGAGGTGTCACTAGTCCACCGAGATAGGACCCTCCTGGAGATCCAGGGGCGGGTGCATCTGGAGCGAGACCATCTCCGTCAGGAGATAGTCATACTTGAGAGACATGGTCTCTATTGTATTGTTGGATCATTGTTATCTTTTGGACTAGACACAGTGTTTTTACACATTTTGTAGATGTTGATCATTTTTGAGATATATATACGGCACCATTTTTGATCTATGTAATGTGTTTATATGGATGCATGTTATGTGGGTTATCTTATGTGATGATGCAATATATGATGTAATGCATGATGCAGGATGTATGCTTTTTATATGCTGTGAGATGTATCTTGAAAATGAGATGTATGTTTTAATATGCTGCTAAATGTATTTGGATATGTAAATGATGTTTAAATAATATGCAAACACGTTTTAAATGATATGGAATGATGATATGCAACTAATTGTAAAATGATGTGCAACTAATTGTAAAATGATGTGCAACTAATTGTAAAATGAAGTGCAACTTAATTGTAAAATGATATGCAACTAATTGTAAAATGATATGCAACTAATTGTTTTTGGAGCATCCTTCATTCTGTATTTGCCATCCGATATAGCCATTTGTTTGCTTTCTTTGTAGATATCATCATTGAGCATTGATTTGTTTAGGATATGTTGAAAATTTATACAAGCATAATGGTATAATTGAACCATAATGACCTGAGAAAAATTTACATGATATTTGATTTTGCAAGATAGCACAAGCGTCAAGGTATAATTGAACCAGGACGACCTGAGTGCGTATTGCGTAAACATACAAGAGTTAACCTTTGTCCCATTCAAATCCGAAATATCCTCAGTGATATGCCACCTGATTTCTTCATAGGACAAATTTGCATGGTAAAAGACTTCACTCACAGATAGAAGACAAATAAAACATCACATTCCTTCCTTGCTTCTCTAGTCGTAAGACATCCTTGAGTCACTTAGGAGATATGATAAGCAAAAATTAGCAACCATAAGTAATCATGCATGCTATTGGAATGTATTCTTGTCAATTAAAATATCTTGCAAATAGATCTTGGTTTAGTTAAAATTAGTTCAAGTCTGTGATGTTTAGCCTTCTCGCATTGTCGTTTGGCATTTGTTGGTTGTTTTGATCCTTGTTGTCTTGCTACGTTTTTGGTCTGATGTTGAAAATCTTGAAGGCGAAATGCCCCTAGCGAGGTTAGGATTTTGCCCCTTATTGTTGATACTACTTTGATATAGATATGTACACTGATCACCTAGCCATGGTGGGATATGATTTGGATAATGGATTCAGATAAACCAAGGACAGTAACTACACTAAGTATGTCCAAGATTGATAAGCATTTGTGAATTTCTGGTGATGCCTCATATGGGTGGATATGATATGTACAATATGATTTGTGAAACATGTATTTCCATCAATTGATAAAGATAAGGCTTACTATAATAAAATCCAGCAGTCATACTGATTGATGTCATTGTTATGATTTGGTTGATGATTGATAAGAATGTCTGGTTTCAAAGAGTGAGTACCCCGTATAAGACCGATCTGTCTGGTTTCGAGTGTACCTATCCCTGTATAAGACATGTTGATGTTGATGTTGATAGATGGATTGATTATCAAGACTTGATGATTGATAGGAATGTCTGGTTTCAAAGAGTGAGTACCCTGTATGAGACCGATCTATCTGGTTTCGAGTGTACCTATCCATGTATAAGACATGTTTGATGTTGATGTTGATTTCAAGTAATGAATTGATTAACAAGACATGTGATAAGTTTGATTGCAGACTTTGAGAGTTTTCCTGTTGTTGATCTGATTTGATGGATGGTCCATGTGTTCATGCTTTGATTTTTTTTTGATTTTGTTGATTTTTTGGTTTTGGATATTTTTATTTTTTCGAGTTTTTGGATATTTTGATTTTTTTGAGTTTTTGGATTAGAAGAAAGATGTATTTGGTTGCCCCAATATATATCAAGATAAGGAATGGATGAATGGATGACTGAACCATTGAGGTGGAAATAGATTTGTTGTCCATAGTTTTGATCAAGATTAAGGATGAAAAAGGGGATATGGATAGAGATAGGATATAGATAGCACTGGATGATGGAAGTAATGAATATATAGGATAGATAGATATGAATTAGAGTGAAGCAAGATTGTAGAAAGAATTGGATGATAGAAGAAATGAATAGATAGGATAAGGGATATGGATTAGAGTGAAGCAAGATTGTAGATAATGATGAAGTTAGATAGGGTAATGGATATTGGAGGAAGAATAATGGGAGATATGGTAGGAAGAATAGAGTGGATGAACTTTTCCCTCAAGCATAGAGGTTTCCATTTGAAAAAAGGTGATATGTAAGATTGTCATAGTATTTAGCACCATCTGAATAAGTGTTCTCTAACTTTTCAAAGATAGAGACCCATCCCACACTTAGAACCGCTGGAAATTTCAATTGAACATTTCTAGCAACTAGGAAGCAGACTCAAAAGGGAATAAGAATCCCAAACTGGATCAAGGTACTTAGTCTTTGATTACCCATGTGTGTGCAAGTGGGTTCATTCTGGCTCATATGATCATTGTAATCTTCAGAATCCAACATGGCTAGCTACATGAGTTACCTTGACTTCAAAAGCATCCTGGATAGAGCCTCGCTGCCAGCGAGCGTCCATAGCCCTGACGAGGTTATCGCTGTAATCTCACAAATATTGCTCCATTGCCAGCCAAGCTTCCATAGCCCTGATGGAGTTACTTGCATGTTCCCATAGCCAATCATTTTGATATTGCATTTCATTGCATTTTTCTTTTCTTGATATTCATTTTCTTGTTCATGCTTTTGATATTTCTTTTTTTCTCTTTATTTTCTTGCATTGGCTTGTAAGTGATGAAACTTACATGGGTCTGATAATTACAGTGGCACTGAAGCAAGATTTTAGATTTTTCACTAGCCATGTCTTCAATTTAAGAGATCACGATGATTTAGAGAAATCGATTAAGTATATGAGATATAGTAATCAAAAGATGTCAGTACCAAGATACGATAAGTGGTTCTTTTCTGGATTGAGTGTGTATCCCAACCAAAAGAAAATGTTAAAGAGGAACAACCTCGGATTCTGAAGCATTTCATGAATAGATATCTAGGAAAAGGACTGAACATGAGATTCAAGCATGGGCAAGTATGTGACAAAATGACACAAACACCTATCTCACAGATGAAGGATTTATGCAAAGGATTGAATGAAAGGGATGGAAGGATAGAAAAGAGGTGTTGGATAATAGATAGAATGTTTGAAGATTTGTGCGAGGATAGATAGAAATGTTTTTAGGATGAGTGTTGGTACTTGAGAAGTGATGAAGAGATGGAGGAAAATTGAATATTGGAATGAAAGGACCTAAATAGATAGAGAAAATGATAGAAGAATAGTTTTGGAAAGATGTTTAGATAAAGGGTTGAAAGAATTTCAAAGATGTGCTCCTCGTTGATCTTTCTTATGGATCATTTGAGGTGATGGATTTGTGGATGGAGGGAGGTAAGGACCCAAGATGGATGAAAGGGATGGAGAGTTTGATTGTGGAATGAAAGGACCTAAGATAGATTTAGAAGAAGAAGAGTTTGACTTTGGAATGAAAGGACCTAAGATAGATTCAGAGGATGAAGAGATTGACTTTGGAATGAAAGGACCTAAGATGGATTTGGAGGATGAAGAGATTCCTTGATCTTGATCTTGACTTGGAGTAGGATCATTTGAGTTTGTGCTTTTCTCTTGATTTTGAATTAGAATAGTGGAGGAGATGGAAGGGATATCATGATTTTGCTTAGGAGATGGATGTTGAATGGGACTCTGCTCTTGAGATGAAAGACGGTCATCGTGGATGGAATACCAAAATTTTAGGGGATCATCATAAGATTCTTGATAGGTGGGATCTTGATCAAAAATGGGTTTAGATTGGAGAGCCATGATATCTTAATCTTGATTTATGTTAGGACTCCTTTCCTTTGACTGAGTTTCCTTTTTCTCGGTTTGATGATGAATGGTCATATGAATGATCAAAGTTGATGTTTTTGATAGGTTGATGTAGAGAAATTTACTCCTGTTGATAAGGGTCTTAGGACTAGGTTGTCTCTTCTTTAACTTAGTTTTGTGATGAAGACTTGTTCGTCTCAAAATATGAGGAGTGGTCATATACAAATGATCAATGGTTTCCTTCGATGTTTGGATTGAGATACTTCGTTTGGAAACTTAAGTCTACTTTTATCAAATGAAGGTTTAGATGCCCCCTCACGACAAAGTGTGTCAAATGATATGGATAAATTCTCCCGATATAGAAACTTGATTTGACAACTTAAGGTTTAAACTTGGTATGTTGTTTGTTTGATAGAATCCTTTAGATGATGGACCTTTTGATCAAGGTGATGATAATACCTGATTTTGATAGGATAAAGTTTTATCTTTGGCTAGTTTTGGATTTGATAACTTTTGTTCTAAGACTGACTTGTTTGATTTGGAAATGATTTCTTTGGTGTTTTGATTTGATTAAAAGCAGACTTTTGACAGTATGCTCTTGTCTTCAAGGGTTCTTTGTCAAATTCGCTAGATTTGTTTTGGATATACCGTTTGACGTGATGAAGGAATACCCGATGAGATTTGAATAGTTGACGATTGATGTATAAGAACTTGTTTCTCTTGATGAATTTGGAAAAACTAGGTGGTTGTTTCTTCAACGTGATGTTACGATAAAGGTTCTTTCTTCTCACAATATGAGGATTAGTCATGCATGAGTGATCAATGGTTTCCTTTGATTGGTTTGGATTCAGTTGATTTTGTTTGAAAAATTTTAAATCTTACTCTATCAAAGTGAAGGTTTAGATGCCCCTTCACAACAAAGCAAGTCAAAGGATATGGATAAAAAACTTCCCAATTTGAAAACTTGATTTGACAATTTGAAAATTATAAACAAGTGTTTTGAGATAAAATCCATAGGATGGTAAAGGATTTTGTTGATACTGATGATGATATTTCCGAATTATGATAGGAGAGACGTCCTCTATTGCGCAATTTGTTTTAGGATTCTGACAATGTTCGTTTTGACACAAATTAGCTCAAGAAATAGTCTTAACAGTTTGTTTTTGCTATTCTTGTTTGATGAAAATGATGCTGATGAAAAAAAGTTTCAGAAAATGTTTCTAAAAATTTTTAAAATTCCTCCTGGTTTTGCCTTCTGTTTTTTTGTTTTGATCATGCGCTAAGTCAGAGACTAGATGCGCTAAAAAAATTCTCAACACACTAGAGAAAAGACTCCATGCGCTACACTACCCCCTGATATGCGCTAACTGGTTTATTTTTCTTTTGTCTTGGTTCAAAACAGTCATGCGCCAATATGGGTCACCAATGCGCTAACTGCTAAACCCTACGCGCTAAAGTTTGGCTTCCACGCGCTAAGATGATGCTTCAACGCGCTACTTGAAACTGCTAGAATTGGATTTCTATGAAGCGCTAATGTTAAGACTTAATGCGCTAAGGTGAAGGTTTAATGCGCTAAAAGATGGTCCCCATGCGCTAAGAAGTTGCTCTCACGCGCTAAATTGCTTTGATATATTTTGACTTTGTTGTTTTTCTGAGATTTTTGAAATTTTTAACACTTGTGATTTTGATGGATGATTTCTTCTTGCATACTCAAGCTTACTAAGTCGAATAGATAAAATCTTGATTATGTGGTTTGGTATTCTCCTAATCTTGTTGGATGAAAGTCTTTCCTAAAGATAGTTGAAATGTTGATAACCATCTCAAAAGATGTTTTGTTGGATTTGGAAATCTTCTCCATTTTATGATTCTTCCTTGTTTGAACTAACATTTGAGTTTGATTGTTGGATACTTTGCAAGATATTTAAATATTTGTGACAAGAATACATAGCACACATGAAGACAATGATCATCCTAATGTTAAACATTGAGTGTATATTCTTTTGAGGATGTGTTCAAATCCTCGATGTTATCACTGGTTTGATTTACAACAAAAGACACATCAGATAGACTCTTTATTCAAAGGTCATTGACAATATCATAGCCCACTAGTCTCGATACTCCGTCAGCTCAAACAGCCTTGTCACCCCCTAGAGGGCGCCCGTTTTTTTGCCTTTTGCCAGAAATTAATCCAAAGTGAATTGCTTCATAGTTGAGTAGTTATCTTGGGAGATATATGGTGAGTAATCTTGGGGGCGGATTCTTCCCCACCCTTGCACTATGATATTGCCAATGTTTGGCGACTGATTCGGTTCAAAGTTTCTATTTCTAAGGTTCTTAATCAGGCTTCCTGTTCGGCCGTCAGTGATAAACTCCCTCAA
The DNA here is from genome assembly GCF_030272615.1 of Cryptomeria japonica. NCBI lineage: Eukaryota > Viridiplantae > Streptophyta > Pinopsida > Cupressales > Cupressaceae > Cryptomeria > Cryptomeria japonica. The sequence goes on from NC_081413.1 coordinate 3,808,370, forward strand.
GAGGCTTCCCAACCTTTAGAACAAAGGCTTTACGTATCGTAAAGATACTAGGGGAAGGCTAATCGCTGCGCGTAACCGTTGAAAGGGACTTTCGTCACCCTCCACTTTTGATTATAGTGGGTTGGAACACTTGGCATCAAAGTCGTTCCCCACTTAGGTCGTTCCCTTCACACCGGCCAAAGAATGGCTTTAAGAGTTTTTCAACCCCTCGGGAAGGCAAGCCTGCTAAAGGATGTAAATGCTTGAAGTACAGAAAGCTTAAGAGTGGTTTGGCTTTTTGGTCACCCAGTTATGGGGAGAGCATATACCTTCCACTTTCGAGACAAGGAAAACAAGGTTCTTTTTAGCCTCCAAGACAATGATTTGCTAACTTCTATTTGGAGATGTTGCTCCAACAAGCATGATGTTCTTTTTAACCTTTCATAGCAAAGTGTGTATTTCCAAAACTTTTGTAAAACAAGCCTGGTCAGCAAAGTAAATCGTGATGTTTGGTCAACAAAATTAAAGTCGATAGGGGAAAACTTTCTCTCTTTGCCTTGTACAAAATGAAGATGAGGTTCTTTTACTTTGCAAAATGAAGTGAATCCTTTTAAACACCAAAGGATGGTGAGGTTCTTTTTAAAAAAATTTCCAAAGTAAAGATTGTTGGTTCTTTTTACAGCTTCCAAAATGAAGTGTTTTCCTCTAATCTTGCAAGAAAGCAAATATGAAGTTTGTTGTTCTTTTTACCTTGCAATAAAGAAAAGATGAATTTTTATATTAAAACACCAAAAAGGAAGGCATGAAGTTCATTTTATGCATCCAAATGAAATGTTGAGGTTTATTTTAAGCTTTTGCAAAAAGGAGAGTGAGTTCTTTTTAACCAACTTTTGTTGAAAGAAAGTAAAAAACAGAAACTTAAAGCCTCTAAACTTGCTCCTTCCCCTGCACAAAAAATATTAGAACCTGCACACAGTAAGTGATCAAATGTTAGTGTGGACTTACACAAGCCTAAATTCTGATTTTGGTTACAAATTTTACAATTCTAATCCTGAAATGCCCTGAAATTTGTCTAAGTCTGAATTTTGGAGAATCTTCCAAAAACTAGATTTTGCATTATAACTCCTAGAGGTCTGAAACCCCTCTCAAACATCCTGAAAATATATATGGAATATAACTTAAAGTATAAGAAAGAGAAAAGAGAAGAGGAAATGTCATTTATACTTAAATGTTATATTCCATATATATTATGTCTCCCACAAGCCTAATTTTTTATTCTGTCATAAATTTTTGGCTCTGCCAACTCTATGCGCTAAGAAATGATGTCTATGCGCTAAGAAAAAGCACCTATGCGCTATTATGTGCCCCCAATGCGCTAAGTTGTTTTCCCGATGCGCTATTCTATTTTTCTCTCGCGTTGATACCTACAGAAAAATATTAGTGGAAGTCATGCGCTAAAGAAAGGACTTCACGCGCTAGAGTATAGACCCCACGCACTAAACAGTAAGCGGGATGCGCTAGACTGTTAACCGGATGCGCTACTCTATTTTTCTCCCATGTTGATACCTACAGGAAAAGTTTAGTGGAACTCATGCGCTAAAGAAAGGATTTCACGCGCTAGAGTATAGACCCCACGTGCTAAACAGTAAGCGAGATGCACTAGACTGTTAACCGGATGTGCTAAACAGTGAACTTAACGCACTAATTCATTTTTCCCGCGTGCTTGCAAAAGTGGTTAAATTTAAAAACCGATTTGATATATGGGGTCTAGCCCCACGGTCGGCACCAAAAATGTATGCGGGAAAAGTGGGCTGATAAAATTTAATATGTGAAAATATTGCTAAATACTAGTCCACACACACACACAGGACTTCTTGGTGCAAGCTATGGAGTAATAATGTGTTACTCAACTTCCCAAGGAGGGTCCCATGGTTCTCTATCTCACAATGTCCCTCAAACTAATGTTTTGCTCTCAGCTCACTGAGCAAAATGGTTCAGGGATGGTAAATGTAAGAACGAGGGATGCTCTGATAGATTTTAGTATGAGATGCGTTATAGGCTAGGTATGATTCTAAAATGCAATAAGCTAAATGATAAGATGACAAGATTAGTATGAATACTATCCTAGCATAATATATTTAGTCTATGATTGAACTAAAAATGATAAAGAAAGTAATCTAAACATGGATATTTAGTCTACTTCCTGATCTAAAAGAGGCTAAATGATGAGCATATATGAAATGAGAAAGCTTGAAAGAATTTGAGCATAAGTGTAATGCTTCAAATTTGAAAGATGATTGTTTTGATTGGAGGAATGAGAGCTTTATTTATAGCACAAACAGGGCAATGTTTGGTCAAGATTGAATAGTTTAATCAAGGGTTGAGTTTGAAAGTTGGGGATCCATGTGCACAATTGACACCAATGAAATGGTGACAAGTGTCAACATAGGGTTGGGTTGAGAGAAGAGGTTGGAGGCATTAAAGGCCTGAGAAGACCTCATGGTTATCTAAAGGCTAAGGGTCAAGACTAAGTTAGGCTTACCCACTGGATTAAGAGTTAATCCAAGGATAAACCTTTGTGCAAATGATTAAGAGATAATCATGGTCAAAGCATTAATGCCCTGATGAGACCTTTGGGTTGGGTAGAGGTTGAGTCAAAACAAATGTTTTAACCATGTGGGAGGGTTTGAGTTAACCATTAATGGTTATTGGAGACTTTGGGGATTAAGTGGTTGAAGGTTGAAAACTTTCAATGGTTTTCAAAGACTTTGAGGATTTTGGTGGTTGAAGGTTGAAAACCTTTAATGATTATCAAAGACTTTGAGGGTTTGAGAAGTGACTTCCTCTTGCTTAGGAATGTGACAAAGTTTAGAGGAGGGGTTAGGTTAATTAGAAGTGATTAGAAGATTCTAGAAGGGATTAGAAAGGGGTTTGGGATTTTGCAAGTGGATGGAGGGATAATAGGATTTAATTGAAATAAAGTATTTTAATTCAATTTGGTTACAATTTGGGGAAATTAAATAAATGAGATTTATTCAATTTGGGATAACTATTTAATTAAATTTGAATTTAATTAAAAGTGGATAGGGGGATTTAATTGAATAAAATGATTTATTCATTAAATGGATATAGTGAATTTTATTTAAATAAATTGAGTAATTTACTTAACTAAATAGAGGAAAGTGGGCAATTTAATTAAATTGGATTTAATCAAATAGAGAAATGAACATAAAATATTCATTTAGGAGTATGGTCATTTTTATACGTCTACAATATATATAAGGCCATACCAAATAAAGCTTGCCCTAGACTGTTGTTAGGCATATATTCAAAGACCAGGAGCCGGTGTTCGTCTTCAATACAACACCCATGGAGTTTGACGAGATTCCAGTGTTGCACAGCAGATATTGTGGCCACCTCATTTAGAAATTCCCGTTTTCCTTGACCAGACATGGAGGACAGCTTCTTTACTGCCACAAGATTTCCATTTTGTAGCACACCCTACAATTAAAATCAGATATTGTTACATGAGCAATTCAATTTGATATTTGATTCATTCACTTTCTCGAAAAGCTAAGGTCATACTCTAAATATAAATAAGGTTGCATTTTCATTCACCTTGTAAACCACCCCAAACCCGCCCTCTCCTACTTTATTTTCAATATCGAAATCTTTTGTTGCTATTTTCATTTCTGATAAACTGAAAAGATGAGCTTTTCCAGCCATATTCTTGAAATCTGGACAAACAAACAACATAAAATTTATAAGATCTATCTTCATGGCAATACATTTCCTGATACCATTTTCACTTACAAGAAAGCTGATATAAAAGAGAAAATATTATGGAGATGACGTAAAAAATGCATGGAGTTCAGACCCAGGCTTAGCAACGTGTATTATCACCTTCGCTGTCATAGCCTGAAGAAAATTTTCTATTCCTTCTCCTTTTTCTTACAAGCACTAAGAATAAGCATAGTAGAACGCCAACCCCAACAATAACTCCAATAATAATTCCAGTGGTTCTTCGGTTGTTGTTACTGGAACTTTCGATGCCGATAGTTGCCTTGAATTCTGCAACAAGGCATGGCAAAATTATTTCTGAAGTGACAAATTCCAGAATGATTGTCTCGTAAATTAAAATTAGAAAATTGTTAATCTCCATAGTGAATGTCCTAAGATTAAAAACTGGATAATTACATATTCTTTTAAGGGCAACATACTATCTTACCAGGAGTAACCCTAATTGCTGACACTAAAGGTCCACGTGTCCAGTCAGATGGGATGCCAAAAGTTCCCTTTCCAGCCCAAAAAAGATGCACGTCAAGGACGTTTTCAGTCTCACTGACATTATAGGTCTCTTTAATTGCCACATTTGAGTCTCCAGCAGTCTCCTTGATATTGAAATCTCGTAACTTTCGAGTTCCCTGCATATAAAAGTGTTACAACACTGAAAGATATGTAAATGGTTGAAATGATGAAATCTTAGTGTCACTAATATAACGATTCCAATATCTGCTCAACGCTCAAAAATCACGACTGCAATGTGCAAGGCCCTCAGAAAATAGAGCATAATCAGTAAACATGATGCAACATCACAAAACGATGGTGAAACTATCTTCTTGCTTAATGACAATTAATATTGCATGTCATTCCATTCAGAAAGACGATTGTAATGCATCTTGTTCTTTATATATTCCCATATCCAATTCATCAATTTAAAATTTCTCTGACAGTATTATAGGGTTTGATGCATGGCCTTCATTAAGCACAGTGGGTTTTACAATATTTTTTACGTAACAAATATTTATAATAGCCTATATAAATAAATCATTTAGTTTTGCAGTTATTTTTTTATTATTTGAAAATGGGAATGGATAAAGAGCTGGTTAAGTCTCAAATTAATGAGCCATATGATATGTTAGAGGAATTTGCAATAATCATCAAGGTGCACCCAAGGAGGGACTCAAAAGACCAAAAGCGTGTAGGGGCGGGGCCCATGTCAAAATATGGACAAGGAAACCATAAGACACATCCAGAAGATTCTTTCCCGTTCATTGCATGTCAATTACAACCCCTCTTTCATCTATATATCAAATATTTTCATTTACCATCACTCCTACTACCGCTTTTTCAAAAAACTTCGACTATTTGTAGAAACAAATAAATAGGAGCACCTTAAACATTTGGATCTAGAAAACAAACCATGAATTAATTTACAGGTGTATTGTTGATAGATGGAGTTGTGGACTTTAAATTAACCATCTAATAATGAATTTCCCATCAATTTGTAGTAATGTCTTTGGTTGGTGGTCGATCATAAAAGAAAAATAACAATCAAAATAATATAAAAACAAGAGCATGAGAAAAAAAACGAACAAAGAAATATTACCAAGCCTCATGGCATTTTGTTGATGACCCAACAAGATGGAGAAAGAAGGCATTAATGGTGGGATTTCCTCCATTCCATTGTAGGAGACAATCAACATTGAATAAGAATGGTGCAAGGCATGGTAGAGGGGGATGGTTGATGGTTGTGATGGTGATTGTCAAATCCCAACTATTTATAAAATTGATTGTTTATTAACAATTTATTTATTTAATTACCATTAACTATTTCGCTGTCTCATTATAGCTTCGAGGCCAATTATTTCAATAATAACTTGCAAATATTGTAAAAGTAATATTGCTGTTATAAATAGTTTAGTTGTAATATTGATATTGTATTGTTCAAGTGATGTTAAGAAAATCATTAAAAGACCTTAGTATCAAAGTCTCAACAAAATAGCAAGAATTATTATCTGATTGTAAGCATATGTACAACACTTAGGTGATGATAAATTCTTAGTGATTATCTTATAATCAATCATGTAGAAGATAGTCTTGAGAAGAATTCTAGGGTAATGAAAGGCATTGGTGAGCGTAATTCAAATACTATAAAAGGATACTGTATCATATTCTTATGTAATATTTTATCTAAAGATGAGAGCTATTGGTTTTAAAATCCGTTACTAGACTAAAGTTAATATAACTTATATTTCTATATAAGCTATACCCTTTTAGTTTACCTTTGTGACAATTCGAAGAAATATTGGAAATAAAGCTAGGATTTAAAAATAGGAAATGAAATAGATTTCCATAGAAATGTGTGCATGTGATGATGACTTATTCATATTATAGTTATAGTATTGCAATAGAATGTATACGCATATATGCTCTTGTTTATATGTATCTATTTATGCATACATGTGTTATACCTTCTTTATAAATATTGCACAATCATTAATTGATGGAATCTCCAATAAATCCATTTTAACTCTGTATGCCTATCGAGAAGTGAATTCAGTTTTCATTGCATTAGAAACATGTGATTTATGAATATTCATACTAGAGGTTTAGCTTGCACTTTATGAATAGACTACTTGTTACATGTATGATAGTGTGTTATCATCTTGTATAATATCATTTGCTCACATTATCAAAGTAGGAGAACCATGCATTAGATTCATAATGATGCATCTAAGAAAATGAATAGAAACATGCCCCTTTATGCTCTTATGCAATCATGTGTGAATTTGTCACTAGAGTCTACTTGGAATGTTCTGGAACTCGTGATTAAGTTACTATGTTTGATATGGATCCTGAGTCATTGAATTGACTACAATTAGACAAGTAATTATGTTGCATTTAGAATGCCACACAATTCCATTACTCTTGCCAGTACTAATTAGCTAGTCTTCCTCGTGCTGGGCCGGGAATCATTATGAAAGATTTTGGGGAAGTATAACTAATTCATGGTAAGGCGGAACGTGCTCTGATAACATTTCGCCTACAATGTATTTAGGGAGATAGGTTCTAGGAGTTTCTATCAGTTTTTGACAACTTAACATTTAATAATTTAATTATTAAATTTTTTTTGCATTTCAAGCCAAAGTTGTGGAAATTACAAAAATAGCCAAAGATGAATTCTAAATGTGCCAATATACTGGTTCGGGTCCGGTCTGGCCTTGGTTCGACCAAGGTTCGAATTTCCTAGAGGGGGTTCGACCTGGTTCGAACCCGGGTGGACCAAGATCGAACCAGGTCAAACCCGGATGGCTGGGCGGCCCAAAACGCACTTTTTAATGCAAAATTTTAGTTTTTTTTGAAATCTGCCATGTAAAAAGTGAAACTTATACCCTAAAAGTGACTTCTAAAATTTATATTCACTCATTTCACCTCATTTGTGTTGCAAACAAAAGTTTTATGAGAGCAGGTTGAAGAAAGGGTGAACAAAATTTGGCTTCCAAGATCAAATAGGAGGAGTTAAAGACTGATTTTTGAAGCTTCAACAAGTGCTGCAGCATCATTTCCATACATTTGCAAGCTCCCATTGCCTACAAGAGGTAGATTTTTTAACATTTTTTTCCAACTATTTTTGTTTCCCAGATTTTCAAACATGAAACATTAATTGTTTTTCATTATTTTGTTTTTGTTTTTGAATATGTTTATGTTATTTCTTTCCGTAGGAACTAGAATGGCATCTACCTCTTCTTCCGTTGGCAATGAACAAACAATTAGAAAACAAAGAAATGATCCGAATTCTCCCTTATGGAAGTATGTTGACATTTCAAACCCACTTCTAGGAGGTGGGGGATTCTGTTGGAGATGCCAAGGATGTGGTATTGAACGTAATAGTTCATATTATCGGGTAGTAGGCCATTTGTGTGGAATAAAAGGAAGAGGCATCAAAAAATGCCCTAGAAAAGATGGTAACCCTATACCAAATGAGATAGTGATGAAATATTTTAAGGAGCATGAGGAGGCGAAAGAGAGAGAAGCCTATAGATTGACTTAAACCTCTGCAAAGAAAACAAGGGGAATGCAAGCCCCATCTCATCCCGATGTTGTAGTACAAGACCACCCCTTCTTTTCCACAAATGAACCTGAAAATGAACCACCCTTGACACGCAAAAGAATAAAAGGGCCTTTAGAAATTACATTTCAAAATGAGAGTAGAGACATTGCTGACCAAGATATAGAAAGGTGCATTTGTGAAAATGGGTTGGCTTTCAATGTAGTTCGCTCCCCATATTGGAAGCAAATGATAAAAAGTGTTAATGAAGCTCCAAGAGGGTATAAGGGCCCCGGTTATGAGAAGGTACATGGAACATTATTGGACAAAGAGGTGAAGAGGGTTGAAGATGCATTGAAACCCATAAGGGATTCATGGGCAGAGACAGGTGTAACAATTGTTTCAGATGGGTGGAAAGATGCTAAAAATTGTTGCTTGATCAATGTCATAGCGGTGTCCCCTAAAGAGGCAATGTTTTTGAAAGTTGTGGATTGTGAGGGCCGAGTAAAAGATGGCCAATTTATTGCAGAAATTCTCATCTCCGCCATTGAGTCAGTGGGACCCCACAATGTTGTCCAAGTCATAATGGACAATGCAATAAATTGTAGAGCTGTTGGTTTGTTGGTTGAGGAATGCTATGATCACATCTTTTGGACACCTTGTGCGGTCCATTCACTCAATCTTATGCTACAAAGGATTGGGACTAAAATAAAATGGATCAGAGATGTGTATGCAGAGACTAAGGACATCTAGATGTTCATCACAAACCACCACATGTCTCAAGGGATTTTTAGATCCTTTTCAAATTTGGAGCTATTGAAGGTAAGTGAAAAAGTAATTTAATTTTACATTTTCTGATTTTTTTTAATTTCAATGTTCATAATATCATTGTGTAAGGTATATTGTGTATTCTTCTTTAAAGTTTGGCTTTATTTTTTAATCATTTTGGTATTAATTTGTGTTATAGGTTGCTGAGACCCATTTTGCATCAAACACAGTCGTCTTAAGACAACTTGTGAAAGTTAGAGTGGCACTATGCAATATGGTGATCAGCAACAATTGGATTGTATGGAAGAAGAGTAGCAGTGAGGGCAGAAAAAATTAGGGAGAGAATATTGAATGAGAAATGGTGGGATCTTGTTACATATCTCCTAAGCATCACTGAGCCCATTATGAGTATGATTCGCTATACCGACATGGATAGGCCTTGCATTGGTGAGATTTATGATGGCATTGACTCAATGCTTGAAAAAATAAAGTTCACTATAAATGCAAAAGAGAATGACCCCGAGGAGAAATTCTTCAAAGAAGTGAAAGCAATTATTGTAGAAAGGTGGAATAAGATGACCACTCCTTTGCATCTTCTTGCCTATGCATTGACACCAAAGTACTATAGCAATCATTTTCTTGATAAACCGGGAAGGATTCCACCATGGAGAGATCTAGAAGTATCTAATGGGTACAAGGCAACATTTCTTAGACTATATCCTGATGATGATTTGTGAGATATTGTTACAAATGAGTTCATAGAATTCCCAAATGGGAATGGTCTAAGTGTTGAGGCACTTCGTCATAGATCCAAGAAGGATGCTCATAGCTAGTGGTACTTCGATGGTGCATTCTTCCAACACCTACAACCCCTCGCTGTAAAAGTTTTATCACAAGATAGTTTAATTAATTAAAATTATCACAAGTTTATTTATAGTTTACTTTGTCTTCATAGGTTGCTAGTGATTTTTAATTTTAATTTTATTAATGTATAACTTTAATTGTTTACTTTGGCTTCATAACTTGCTAATTCATCTGCTTCAGAAAGAAATTGGAGCACATACTCTTTCATCCACTTAGTAAAGCGCAATAGGTTGTGTAGACACCCAAAATTGTCCAATCTAATTTTATTTATTTAATTCTCTAAGCTTAATTCTTCTATTAATTAAAGAAATCTTTATTTATTTAATTAATTCATTAATCCTCTTCTAGCCTTATTTCTCATTTAAATAAATACATTTATTTATTTAAATTATCCTTTTCCTAAATTAAATAAATATCTTATTTATTTAATTATTCCACTTCCTCTATTAATTAAATAAATCTTTATTTATTTAATTAATTAATTAGCCTTTTCTACCCATGACACATGTCATTCATCTCTTAATTCATACACTACCTACCCCTTTCATTATTTTATTATTTCTTTTACCTACCCTCTAATCATAGCCGACCTCCTTTTACACCTCTCAATCTTATCCCTCCATTTCATATAGTGTCTTCTATATAAGGAGATGCTTCCTTCATTATCAAACCCTAATCACTCGAATCATTGATTCTAATCATTCATGCTAATGAAAGATCTTAAGGACTGGACTACACTAAGATCCTACTTGCAACCACATTCCGTTCTTTGTTGAGCTTTTGTGCATATAAAATCTGAGAGCAAATATATCAAGCAAGATCAATGGAGATAGGAAGAATGGAGATCAAAACCCTATTGGACATGTGATGGTATAATCTTTGTGATTTCATTTGATTTGCATTGTCTTAGGTAATCTTCATATGTTATGGTGGATCTTTGTTGTTGTTAGGCTAGGGTTTTGTGGTTGAATTAATTTAGCCTTTCAATATTGTTATTATTGTATCCATTTTCACCATATACATTTTGGCACGCCCGATGGGACTCTTGTCCCTTTTTTTGCATTTAACATCTTGTTGCAAATTTTGTATTTTGAAGTTGCAAATCTGACGTTTTTGACAACATTTTCGACATTTTCGCGTCTGCGCACTTTCGGATCGCGTTTTTGATTTTTTGGCACATCTGCGGCATCTGGAGCCGCGTCTGTGTTATTGGCAATATTTTATTTTGTAGGTTCCAGGAAAGCGCGTTTGTGTTTTAAAGCCACGTCTATGATGTTTTTATCCGCGTCTGTGTTCGGAAGACGCGTCTGCGTTCTGTAGTCGCGTCTATGTTCCACAGAACCGTGTTTGTGTCACGAAGGCATGTCTATGTTGAGGGTAACCGCGTCTGTGTTCACCAGTTCAAGTTTTGGGTTTTTATTGATTTAGTTTTCGGATTTGGCATTTAGGGTTTCAGATCTGGTTTATTTTGAGCTAACATTTTCAGATCTAGCTAACAAAATTGGTGCAGCTTGTCTTGGAAGCTAAATCGTTTGGTTGAAGGCCCCTATTTTCACAAAGTCTTTTGGGTTTAAAATTTACCTAACTTGTGTGCTTGCAGGAAGGGGTGATTATTTGAAACAATCCAAACTACTAACAACTCTTTGTTGCAGGTCCTTGGCAAGAGTTTTTAGATTTTTATTGTGTGCCTTGTTTTCATAGACTAGCGAACACTTCAATTGGTGCACTAAAATTGAATCATTGTCTTTTGTGTCTTGAGCAATAGGCTCTTTTTGTTTAATTTTTAAAGGGCCTGTCTTCCTGTGTGGTCATTAGGACTACTAGTGAGAAGAGAATAACCCAAGTGGGAGCGAGGAAAACCCACCTCTTCCGAACCACTATAAACAAATGTATTCATGGTGAAAACTATGAATAACATGTGCTGATTAGTTCATACCAACACTATGTCTCCCAATAAACCCGTTTGATCAAATTTATTTGATCAGTTGTAGGGCGTAACCCCTACCGGCTGGGAGCCTTCTATATTTATAGAGCTGAAAGTGCCGCATGTATGGCCACACGAGCGGATGCCCTTACTAGCACCTTTTTGTTTTAGAAGCCCAAATCCTTCTAGTTGTTGGGGCAGGAGGTCAGACCTCTCGTAGCGGCCCACACACATACGATTCTTAGTAGAGATACAAAGTTCACCACGGGGAGTTTTCGTGGGGACTGATGCTTGGATGACCCGAGAAGTGAGTGCCGAGGGTGGAGCCAATGAGGTCAAGCATCTAAGTATCCGCTCTGAATAGCGTAGCCTCGAGGGTAAAACCCCATGTGGGATCAACAACTATTGTCTTGGCCAGCCATAAGAATTGTGCTTGACTTATGTTAAACATTCAAAACATTTAAGACCAAACAACAAAACCATTGTGTTTTTTGTGTCTTCAAGTGTATGCAAAACATTTTTACATCAAACAACACACTTTTCTTGGAGTCATTTTGAGTCTAGACACTTGCAAACATTGAGTCCTCATCAACATTGTGTCCTCTTGTCACAAACAGTCAAACAGTCAGATTGGAAAAATTGCACAAAATTTGTAGAAACGCGTCTGTGTCGGGTATAATAGCATCTGTGTTGTTTAGCCATGTCTGTGAAGGGAAGAATCGCGTCTGTGTTCCAACAATAAACATTACACTTTGCAAAAAAAATCTCAGAAATGCATCTGTGTTAAATAGAGCAGTGTCTGTGTCGAGAAACCGCGTCTATGAGGTATACAGGCACATCTTTGTCCAGAATTGAAAAAACTGTTACAGTCCAGCAAACAAACACAGTCAGTTTCGGAACTCTTGAGCTTCCTAGGTCATTTCTCTAGGGTTTCATTTAGCAGTCAACCTGTCCTTGGGTCTCACACAATCCATCATTGCTTTACATCTCTCATTACATTCACAATTGTCTAAACTTGAGTCAAAAGGTCACTTGCTTGTCCTCATCATACTTTGTCAACACACTACATACAACAACACTTTGCTTAGTGGTCCCTCATCAAGGTTTCTTACCTTTGGGTCTCATTTGGTCTTACTTAGAGTCAAGGTCAACTTACCTCACAAAGAGAAACTATCCTCTCTTTGGAAGTCACACCTACTCTACTACATACATACTTGGTCTTATACTTTGGACATTGCAAGTACACCTCAGATTCATTTACATTCCATCCAACTCTTGGTCTTCCATACTCTTTCCATTTTTCATCTAGTCTCACACATCTTGGTCAATACCTAGTTCATGGTTGAAACCCACCTTCAAAAATCTAGGAGAGAAACTAAAGAGGCTCAAGAGTCTGCAAACATGAGTTCTTATGAGTATGACAATGATATCTTTTTCAATTCTGATCATACTAAATTACTTGACATGGATGCCTATAGAAACATTCCAAATGTTGAGAGCATGGACACTATAAACAACAATGCTACACACAATGACAATGTGGACAACTTTACCATACATTCAGCAGATGTGGAAGAATCCATTATGAATCCCCATTTCAATCGATTGGTTGAGGAAATAATGAGGAGGGATAGACAATACTTTTTACAAATGATGGCACAAAGTGGAGCCAAGATACCTCATGATTTTGACATGTCTCAAATAATGGAAAATTGACCTTTGCAACAAACTCACTCCAACATGGATCAAAGGAGACCTAATAGTGAAGGAAATAGAGGACCACACATGGTACCTGAATCACCATCAGCTTTGCTTCAAAAACCAGAGGTCCCACATACACATGGTCAAGCATATGATACTCACCTTCATAGACCGTTATGGAAGTCTTATGCAAACAGATATGCTCAATCACATACTAATGCTAAGGATCAACCACCAAAGCAATTGGATATTCGAAGGCATGCTCAAAATTTGGACACAAGGAAACCTCATGTCAAATTTGGGGGCAACACATTAGAACATGACATGCCTGTAGAATATGGTATACATGCACAAAATAGATATGGTGTTCCTCAACATGAATCTATACCAAGTGGTCCATATACACAACATTACTATAGACCTCCTCCATATGAACATGTGTATGATCAATATCATCCATATATGCAACATGCTCCTCTTCTAATTGGTGCCTCATGCATGGGGTATGGTCCAAGAAGTCAATCTCCACCTAAGAGCAATTTGGAACAACAAATCAAGGACTTACAAAAGAAAATGGAGGACATAAATACACCGAAGCCAACATACACAATGAGAGACATATGTCCTTATCCGTTTGAAAAGAGCATTCCAATGCCTCCATTTCCTACACACTTTGTGATGCCTAAATTTGATAAGTATAGAGGAAAAGGGATCCTAAGGGACACATAAGACAGTTTTTCACAGCTTGCATTGAGGTAGCAGCAGAAGAGACATATTTGATGAGATTATTCCCACAAAGCCTAGGTGATCAAGCTATGGAATGGTTCTCCCAACTTCCACCTGGAATTAAGTCATGGGGTCATCTAGCAGAGGCATTTATTCAACATTTCTCCTACAACATAGAGATAGACATATCAGTCACTACTTTGTGGAACACCAAGCAAAAAGAGGGAGAGTCTTTTGCATCATTTTTACAAAGATGGAGGAATCTAGCCAACAGATGCTCTTGTGAAATTCCACAAAAACAAATGGTAGAAATGTTCACACAAAATGTTAACAAAGACATTGGCTATGATCTAAGGAAAGCTTGTTTGTCCACCTTCAAGGACGTTATTGAAAAAGGATTAGCAATAGAAAAGGTCCTAATTGAACAAGGAGTTATTAAGATATTCAAGGAAAACCAAGATGACTTTAAAGGAAAAGACAAGCCAAGATTTTGGAATAAAAATAAGAACACAGTCAATGATGGTGTTGTTGATGCCAACACAGTGCAACCCAAATTCATTTTTTCTAGATCAAGTTCTACAAACAATCAAGTGAATACTCAAAAAACTTCCAGATCACGAAGGAAGTATACTCCATTGGGAGAACCACTTGAGTCAGTCTTCAAGAAGTTAGTGGCAAACAAGGTAATCATAGTTCCAGATTTTCCTCCATATGAACCAAAGGTTAAACCAAATTGGTGGAATGATGATGAATATTGTGAATTTCATAAGAGCAAGGGTCATAAGACAGGAAATTGTCATCGATTGAAGAACATCATACAAGATCTCATTGATAGAGGTGACATTGAGATTGAGGGACATTCGTCTAATCAAGAACATGAGATGTTTAAGGAACCATTCCCAAAACATGACAAAGGAAAAGCTAAAGCCACAGAGGATCAAACCAACTATACCAGAGCATCCTATAACTATGATTCAACTATCAATCACATCTCGATGGACAATTACGTCTCTACTATTATCATCAAGGACAAAGCATCTGAGAATTCTACCCAGAGACCCAAGATTGTCCTAAAAGGTGTTGGATCTTCTTCTGAACCTACCTCTGAATGTCATGTTACAACCCACCGAGGTAAAATCACTTTGCAAGGTGCTCCAACTAAAAACACCGCTTCTTCATCAACCAAACCTGAGTATGACCTTGTAGAACAGTTAGGGAAGACACCCGCGCTCATTTCAATCCTTGAGCTATTACGCATATCCCCCGCACATAAAGCCATTCTTGACAAAATCTTGAGAGATACTGCTGTTCCTACTGATCTGAACGTGGACCAATTTCAAGCCATGGTAGGATACCTTTCCATTCCACACTCCCTTACATTCACAGAAGCCGACGATGCCTCCGTAAGTCAGCCACATAATGCACCATTACACATTGAAGCCTTCATACACAAACATCGAATAAAAAGAGTCCTAATAGATGGAGGAGCAGGTCTAAACATTTGCACATTAAGCACTATTACACAATTGGGATATTCTGATAAAGCTGTGAATTCTACAAATCAAATCACCATTAAGGCATATGATGACGAAGAGCGTTCATCCAAGGGCACAGTCACCTTACCTCTCAAAGTTGGGCCAGTTACAAAGGATGTGGTTTGTCAAGTCCTGGATTTAAATCTCACTTATAACATATTGCTAGGATGTCCTTGGATTCATGAAATGAGGGTAGTCCCATCCACATATCACCAATGCATTAAGTTTCCTCATAATGGAGTGGAAGTAACAGTTAATGGTGATCCTAATCCATTCATATATTGCAATAACCTAAAATCAAAGACTGAGACCATCATTCCCAGTAATCATGAGGTTGTTCCTTCGTCGGCATACATTGATCCTGAGTCATTAAAACCTTTGACATCAAAACAAGGTGAGCTTAAAGGAAAGTTTCAGGACAAAGGCATGGGGGAATATACTTTAAATCAAACCATGCACTTACGACAAGTCATGAGTTCCCCAAAAGAATATGGAAGACCACATCCTAACAAGCAAGTATCCATCATGATGCTCAAATGGGACCCTACCACCTTTCAAAGATGGGGTGAACTAGAAGAGGAAGATTTATACAAAATGCTTTTCAGGGACAATGAAGAGGAAACACAAGAACACATCAACCTACCATGTGAGAAATATGGCAAAGGCTTCAAAATTCTACAAAAATTCGGGTATGATGGAAAAAGCCCTCTGGGGTTACGAAAGGAAGGCATCATGGAACCTTTACAACCTGAATTGACCTTCAAAAAGGAATGCTCGAAAGGACTTGGTTTCTTAACTTCCAAGGTCCACACCCAAAGGACAGAAGGGTAGCATCCTAAAATTGTGACACTTGCAATTTCGACTGCATTTGGGTCTTCACGATGGCGACGCAACGTTGAACCTGAATGGAGACCCCGAAACCTATTTACGACACCAAAAACTGCATATTTCTGCACCTTGGCCTGATGCTTCCTTGCACCCTGCTTTCCCAGGAGGTGGGACCATGGCGCCCAACGCCCTAGTCCCTGGCCCTATTTTGGGCCCGATCTCTTTTGGGCATCAGGTCTGTAAGTTTGCAATTCGGGAAATAATGTTTCCTGGTCGGCCTAAGGTCAGAAAAATTAGTCTATCAGCCCTAATTGACAAGTATATAAACTACATTTCCCCTCCCATTTAAAGAGGGAGGCAAAAGGAACTAGAGGAAAATATATGCAAGCAAGAGGCGGAAGCGATATTCACACATTCAAGCATTCAAGCATTCCTTCAAGCAATTGAGATTTCTAAGTCTCCATTCAAGGCTAGATGTTGCATTCAAGGATTCAACCATTGAAGAGGAGATCACCTTACAACATACAAAATACAACATTCATTACACCTTCGCATGTAAGAATACAAACATTCTTACAACAAGGTATCAATACTTGTTTACATTACAAACATTTACATTTACAACATTCTCATTTCTTGGTTAATTCCAAAACCGGGGTTTGACCTAAAGGCAAACCCCTAATCCCTAACCCCCCAATCGTCCTCTCTTTTTTGTGTGTAGGTTGTAGGTATGTGGCTGTAATTGAAGATCTGGAATCCTTGTGCAGAGACGAACAGATCCCCCTTTGTTTCATGGATTTTTCGGAGGACCGTGTGCACACCGGGCACCATCGTCCCGTCAACTTTCGCTTGAATTTGCAGAACAGCATCATCTCGACATTTTACTGCTAATTCCAGGTCCGCAGCTTCATCCCGTATCCCTATCTCTGTTTATAAGCGAATCTTTCTTACTTTACATGCATTCCTAGGTCAATCTTTCTATTTACATTCTTTACAAAATAGGGTATCCTTGATGTCTCAATCCTTGAAACTCATTTAGAATCCAGTCTTGCATTGTGTGGGATTGGATCTTGTGGGTTTCAACCCCTCTTTTGAGTGTAAAGTCCCTCCTAAGTGAAAACCGTCAACCCTAGTGACCCTCTTTCTCCTTGGAGTGGGGGAGAACACCTAGGGTTCGATTTTCCGCTTTACATTTTGGTGAACCCGATGTGAACATCCTAATTCTGATTATTCATGGTTAGATCTGAAAATTTTGCTTCCTTGATTACATTTCCATGTTTGATCTTTTGCAAATTTTAGAGGTTAATTGCACAAAACCCTAAATTTTCTTTTTAGTAATTGAGCTTGTGAAATGTTTAATCGTTAATGCTTGTTTCAGATCTACCCTTCTATTGCAAATTGTCAAATCATATTTGTGCTTTAATTTTGAAAATTAAGTGGTTAAGTGTCGAAACCCTAATTTTTAAAACCCTCTTGATTCAGCCTTTGACTGATGATTTCACTGATCAAAACACCTCCAAATCGGCTGTAACTTTGGATTCCGCAACAAAATCATACTATCTCTCATCCCTAAAAATTTGGAAAAAAGTTGCGAGGACTGTGTGCACCCCGAGCGCCATCGTCCCTGACATTTTTTCTGAAATTTCGGGAGGTAGATCTTGCTGTATTTTTCTGCTAAAATCCAGAATTTTGGCTGATTTCATCAATTCTAACACTTTCAAAATTAAAGTCAAAGTTAGTCTAGTGATTGCTTGGATTGAGGCTTCTAATCATTCAAAAATTGTTGAAATTGAAATTCATGTCAAAATTGTGTTTCTTACTATCCTAAATCTGAAAAGTGTGTTGGCATTCATTCGAAATTTCAATGCTCTATTCAAATTTTTATAGTTTGTGACTTTTGAAATTAAATGTTTAATTGCAACAACCTTGATTTTCACTTTCAAAATTGAACTTTGCGTGAAATTGAGTCAATTTTTAAAATTTCAAAACCTGCATTGCTTTTAGTATTCCCTCTAAAATCATAAAATTCAAAATTTCAGTCTCCCTCTCTTTTTTCAAAATTCAAATTTTGCATTTTTCAACAATCTTGGTAGGGTTCAATTTTGAGATTGCAACTTTAATTTGGCCTATCTACAGATTGTAAAATCACTCAATTTTTTCAGATTAGCTTTAAAATCATCATAACTTTCATCCCTGAAAATTTCAAAAAAAGTTCCGAGGACCGTGTGCACTTCGTTCGCCACGGTCCCGGACATTTTTTTTGAAATTTCGGGAGATTGTCCTGATTGCATTTAACAGCTTAAATCTAGGAGATTGGCTGATTTTATTGAAATTTGATACCTCTAAAATTCAAAATCTTCTCTCTCTCTCCCTAGTGCATGAGATTTACAACAATAAGCCCTACTTACACTATTCCTGTTAGAGGAAGCCTTAGAATTAAGTCTTTCCAAGGTTTAATTATTGAGGAGATGGAACCTAATTTGAATGGCCTTTTTAACGAGGACACAGGTAATTCCTCTAATCCTCTTAATGATGAAGAAGCTCCCCATGAGGTTTCTGTAGAACAACTTTTGAAATTGGATAACCAATTTGATGATTTTCAGCAATGGATGTCTCAAGAATACCCCGATAGTCAAGCTCTTTCCTTAATTGAGGGTCTAAAACGTATGGTTCAAAGTGATAAGAATGGAATTGATATTTTGCGTGGTATTGCACACATTGTGGATTCGAATGTGATGCCTATGAAGAGTTGTGCCGAAACTTTAGGTTATACACAACCTCCTACTCAAGTCAATCATTATATCCCTTTGACAACTTCTATTGCTAGTATATCTACTTTTACATCAAACATAATGACTACTTCAATACAAGACATTCCACCTATGATCACCAGTCATGGGGGCAATCCTTCTTCTTCAATTAACCCTCTTCCTTCATTCAATCCAACTTCTTCATTCATTCCTTCAATGAGTGTCCCTATTACATCTCCGCAAATGAACCTGGCGCAAGGGGGCAATTCATTTAACCATTCCATTCCTCCTTGTAGTGTTCCTTCTTTCCAATCATCTCCTATGACTAACTATCATAGTGTCCCACCACCTTACTCTCAATCAATACCTTCTTTCATAATACCTCCATCACAATCTAACACGTCTAATGTGAACTCTTCGACTGAAGCAACCATTAACAATCTTGCACAAACTGTCTCTTCTTTACAACAACAAATTGCCTCTATGAATCAATCTAAGTTTAGTGTGCCCACATTTGATGTTGCGAGCCCACTTTCTCTTGACATTGTTCGAGCTATTCCTCCTAAGCATGTTGAAATCCCACAATTGGAGCTTTACAATGGTAAAGGTGATCCTCTAACACATGTTAAGACCTTTCAAACAATATGTACTGATTTTGCTCATGACCAAAGGTTGCTTGCAAAACTGTTTACTAGAACATTAAGAGATAAGGCTTTACAATGGTATTGCTCATTGCCTTCTTATTCTATTACTCCTTTCCAACAACTTGCAAATGCTTTTATTCAACAATTTCAAAACAATATAAGTCCTAAAGTTACTTTGATTGATTTAATGCATTTTAAACAAGGTGTTAAAGAAAAAGTGACTAATTTCATTGGTAGATATAAGCATTTGTATGCTCAAATTTCTTTTCCAGTACCTGACAATGATATTCAAAGAATCTTTATTTCTAATTTACAAAAAGATATTAGAGAAAAACTTCTATTTTTTTAGTTTACTTCTTTCCAACAGTTGTGTACAACTCTTCACAATTATCAACTGACTGTGAGTCAAATGGAACAAGCAAATCCTATGGCTCCGAGTGATAAGGGTGATAGTAGTCAACAACCATTTGGGAAGTTTAAACCAAACAGAGAGTCCATTAAATTCAATGAAAACATCATCAACAACAATGTGAATGCAGCATCAAGTGTGCCTCCTATTTCTAAGTTTTTCAAGAAAGAAAGAAAGTTTACTCCTTTGAATGAATCATTGCATAGTATTATGAATAAGTTATTGGAACAAAATGTGCTTACTCTTCCTCCTATAAAGCAAATAGATCCTACAAAGATTAATTCACCCTATTTTGATAACAAATCTTTTTGTCAATTTCATCATCAACCTGGGCATGATACTGAAAAATGTTTTGCTTTAAAGGGTAAAATTCAAGATTTGATTGATAATAATACTATCTTTGTTTCTGGTGTGAATGATAAAGGCAACACATCTATAGCTCCTCCTAACCAAAATCTTAAGATTTTTACTAATCCATTACCTTCTCATACCTCTAATGCGATTGATACTAATGATTCCTCTGTCTCACCTGATGATCTTGTGTCTAAGACTCCGAATGTGATTAACTTTGTAGAGTATTAGAAAATCCCTGAAGAACCTTCCATCACATTTGATTCCAGTGAAACTATCAGGGCACCTGATGGTCCTTTATATATAGTTGCAAAAGTCAAGAATACACCTTGCCGTGGAGTGCTTATTGATCCTTCTTGTATGGTTAATATCATTACTGAAGAATTTCTTTTTACTTTGCAATTGAATCAAGTGATCTATGACAAAACAAACATGGTTGTGAAATTATTTGATGCATTTTCTTCTCCTGCAATTGGTTCTATTACACTACCTATTGAGGTCCATAATAAATCCCTTGATGTGATCTTTTCTATTATTCCATCGTTCGAACAATTTCATGTGAAGCTAGGCTATCCTTGGCTATCTTCCATGAAAGCTATTGCTTCTCCTATTCACAAGTGTTTGAAATTTCCCCATAATGGTGAAGTTGTTACTGTAATTCATAGTCTCTTTAAACCAGTTGAAAGAACTTCTAGCATTCCTATTGATTACTTTTGGCCTAAACAATTCCAATCTCTTCCACTGCGAAGTGATCATCTTTTCAAATCTTATCAAAAGTGGAAAAAAGATATGATCCTATCTCTAAGTGAACCCAGAACACCCAAACTTGATATTCCTATCATTCTTGAGAAGGAAGTTCTTCCTTTGAAAGATAAAACTAATGTCTTTCCTCAAGAAGATTCCCAACCCATCCCTATGGATGTGACTATGTCTATGCCTAATAAAATTTTTAAAAGTAGACCTATACCTCCTCGTCATGATGGACTTGGTCTCCTTCCTAAACCAAATATTCTTCCTTTATATGGAGCAGTTCCTCCTCCTTCTTCTTATAGAGAGAAGAGACCTTCTTCTTCTCCTATTATCCAACCTAAGAGATCACAACCCAAACACCCAAGTGATAAGGATGAGAACATTCCTCCTCCTCAATCTTCTCAACTTCCTACTAAGACTAGACAAAACCGTTCTGCACATGAATGCCGACGAAAGCGTCATCTTAGAGCTTGTGCAGCTGCTTCTCAAACTTTGCAATCCCCAAAAACACCTTCAGCTAGTATTATTCCATTTTCTCCTCAGCCGAAAATTGAGCCAAAATATCCTAAACATAAGATGCATGATGGTCTTGATCCTGTGTGAGTTAAAGATCCTATTTTTATAAATCTTGATGATGATATAGATGAAAATGTTATTCATGATGAAAATGTTACTTCTTTTCATTCTAATAGTGAATATGAATATGTTGATGTTGATAACCATTTATCTAACAAATTTTCTAAAGCACTTATCCTAGCTCCTAGACAAGAACAACGTGGCTTGGAACATGAACATAGCCCTTGTTTGGATCTTGTGATAGCTCCATCTGCTATGTTGGATGTTCCTCCTCTAGCGTGTTCCCTACCTTCCCGAAATATTGATAAGCAAGATCGGGGGGTAGATGACATGCTAGACTAGTTCATTAGCATAGCAGACTCTCTCCTCCTCTCTTGATCTTTTTTGTTACTTCTTCTATTTGTTATTCTCATTCTTCTATTTGTTGTCCTTGGTGTTGTCTACTTGAGGATGATGCAAAGCATTGAGATCTCTTTTGGTCTCTCTAATGTAGACTCAAAAGACACATGTGTTCCCTTCTTCTAGGTGACCTTCCTTGATTGGGGAATGAAGAACAATTATGCATACATACATATGATATACATGAATTATCATACAGCATACTGACCCCAAGGAAAGCGAAGTCGCCTCGTGCTTTGTGTTTTGTGTCTATTATCCTTGGGCTTATCTCACATTTGGGGGCTAAATACTTGTGATAATGTGCTCCTTTCCTTCTCATTTCCTATATGTATCACTACCTTAAAGCAATCACCCCCGATGAGGCATGTGCGATCGCTTTAACATAGGGGGGCATACACCCCGTTCATATCTCTTCAAGATACTTGAAAATTTCTTGGCAAACTTAGCTTTGCCTTGAAAATTTTTGATATTTTTCTTGCATGACTCATAGTGAGGGAACCTTACTACTGACAGTCATGGTTCTCCCTCGTGATCTTCCCTTTTACTTTGTCAATCAAAGTCATAAGATCCTTAGTCCACTGGGGGCTTGGGGTATCTTGCCTCCTTGACGTGGTGAAAATTTTTCAATGTTGTTTCCTTGTACTTTACCGGAAGTATTTGCGTATGCTTATACTCCTGCTAAAGTGGGGGCTAAATGAAGTGTCCTAAAATTGTGACACTTGCAATTTCAACTACATTTGGGTCTTCACGATGGCGACACAATGTTGAACCTGAATGGAGACCCCAAAACTTGTTTACGACACCAAAAACTACATATTTCTGCACCTTGGCCTGATCCTTCCTTGCACCCTACTGTCCCAGGAGGTGGGACCATGGCGCCCAGCGCCCTGGTCCTCCAGGACCATGGTGCCCAGTGCCCTAGTCCCTCAGGATCATGGCGCCCAGCACCCTGGTCCCCGGCCCTATTTTGGGCCCGGTCTCTTTTGGGCATCGGTTCTTTAAGTTTGCAATTCAGGAAATAATGTTTCCTGGTCGGCCTAAGGTCGGAAAAATCAGTCTATCAGCCCTAATTGACAAGTATATAAACTACATTTCCCCTCCCATTTAAAGAGGGAGGCAAAAGGAACAAGAGGAAAATATATGCAAGCAAGAGGCGGAAGCGATATTCAAACATTCAAACATTCAAGCATTCAAGCATTCCTTCAAGCAATTGAGTATTCTAAGTCTCCATTCAAGGCTAGGTGTTGCATTCAAGGATTCAACCATTGAAGAGAAGATCACCTTACAACATACAAAATACAACATTCATTACACCTTCGCATGTAAGAATACAAACATTCTTACAACAAGGTATCATTACTTGTTTACATTACAAACATTTACATTTACAACATTCTCATTTCTTGGTTAATTCCAAAACCGGGGTTTGACTTAAAGGCAAACCCCTAATCCCTAACCCCCCAATCGTCCTCTCTTTTCTATGTGTAGGTTGCAGGTACGCGGTTGTAATTGAAGATCTGGAATCCTTGTGCAGAGACGAACAGACCCCCCTTCGTTTCATGGATTTTTCGGAGGACCGTGTGCACGCCGGGTGCCATTGTCCTGTCAACTTTCGCTCGAATTTGCAGAACAGCATCATCTCGACATTTTAGTGCTAATTCTAGGTGCGCAGCTTCATCCCGTATCCCTATCTCTGTTTATAAGCAAATCTTTCTTATTTTACATGCATTCCTAGGTCAATCTTTCTATCTACATTCTTTACAAAAGAGGGTATCCTTGATGTCTCAACCCTTGAAACTCATTTAGAATCCAGTCTTGCATTGTGTGGGATTGGATCTTGTGGGTTTCAACCCCTCTTTTGAATGTAAAGTCCCTCCTAAGTGAAAACCGTCAACCCTAGTGACCCTCTTTCTCCTTGGAGTGGGGGAGAACACCTAGGGTTCGATTTTCTGCTTTACAAGAAGAAGATTTACAAATCAAAGCTGCCAAAATGCAACAAGAGAATCGCTATTCCACAGATTCTAACGAATGGGAATGGGGTTCAGACAAGTCTTCCAGTGACTACAAGCTCAACGAGATATTCAAAGAACTAGATGAACCCACAGAAGAAGAGGAATTTTATAACAAGTTCAGAGTGGGTCAAGAAACAACCCAGGAGGGTTCTACATAGTCCTTGTCTCAAGGTTCTAGGTTGAAATCACATAGGATGAGAACACCTATCCCGGAATGCGCTACTAGTGATGATAATTTGGATTCGCTCGTGATCGAGACTGATGAGGAGAGTGCCATCGATGACCTCGATAATTACCTTGGCATACTCGAATATAACTCCATCTTCACTCTTAGCTCCCCTAACTTCAAAGACATTAACGGCCTTCCCCTTGTTCACCACCAACTCATTAACTGGGATCACGAAGGACCTGCACAGTTTGATACATTCCAAAATGATGAAGCTTTTATTGACTACCTGGGGGTACGGGATGATCTTCCCCCTAGAGACCATAAAGTGGGATACACTATAGAACTCAATAGTGTGGCATATTTTTGTGAGGGTGTCGGACCTTCCAATTGCAAAAATGTGAAAATAAGAACAAATCAAGGGTCTTATGGCAAAAACCACACCGTGGCGCTGTCTGACCCCAAAAAAGTAAAAAGAAAGGATGTATCTGTGGGTGAAAACCTCTCTGAGGCACCCGAAGATGGAAGGCTGGACATTCTCCCAGCATCATATGAGGAAAAATCATCCATGTTGATAGAGGAGACTATCAAAACAAACATTGGTACAGAAGAGGTTCCACACAACATATTCCTAGCTCAATCATTGACAGAGTCCGAAAGGTCAAAATTCATAAGTTTCTTCAAAGAACGACAAATCAACTTCGCTTGGTCATACGCTAATATGCCTGGACTAGATCCATATTTGGTAATGCATCATCTGATAGTCAAACCAGGGGAAAAACTAGTGAAACAAAAATTAAGAAAAATGCATCCACAAGTGGCATTACTAGTCAAAGCAGAACTTGAGAAGTTATTGGATGTTAGATTCATACGCCCAATCGATTATCTTGAATGGATCTCCAACTTAGTACCTGTGAGTAAACCAGATTGCAGCATCAGAATATGTATAGATTTTAGAGACATCAACAAAGCTTGTCCAAAGGATGACTTCCCATTACCAAATATTGACTTGATTGTCGATCTCACAATAGGTCATGAAATGTTATCATTGATGGATGGATTCTCTGGTTATAATCAACTAAGGATCGCACCCGAGGATCAACACAAAACATCATTTACTTGTCCGTGGGGAATTTTCTGCTGGAATGTCATGCCCTTCGGGCTAAAGAATGCAGGTGCGACATATCAAAGAGCCATGACTACTATCTTTCATGATCTCATGCACGTAACCATGGAAGATTATGTTGACGACCTCTTGGGCAAATCCATAGACAAAAATACACATTTGGACATATTTTCAGTCGTCTTTGATCGGTTGAAAAAATACAAAGTAAGATTAAACCCCAAGAAATGTGTCTTTGGAGTAACCTTCGGGAAGCTCCTAGGATTCATTGTATCCAAAAGGGGAATTGAAGCTGATCCAATAAAAGTCAAGGCCATCTTGGAAATGCAACCACCAAGAAATATTAGTCAACTTCGATCCTTATAGGGCAGACTCCAATCCATCCGAATATTCATAGCCCAACTGGCAGATAAGTGCAATCCTTTTCAACACCTACTACATAAAAACATCAAATTCAGCTTGGATGATAACTGTCAACAGGCTTTCTAGATGCTCAAAGATTATCTTCTAAATCCACTAGTTCTGATGCCACCAGTTCCAGATCAGCCTCTGTTACTATACATATCAGCTACTCCAACACTGGGGGCACTCTTAGCACAACAAATTGTTGAGGGCAAGGAAAAAGCAGTATACTATATCAGTCGCACATTGGTGGGATACGAGCTAAACTACACACCAATTGAGCGTGCATGTCTCGCCGTGGTCTTTGCTTCGCAGAAATTATGACATTACATGCTCACTCATAAGACTAAGTTAGTTGCAAGGATAGACCCATTGAAATGCCTTCTCAATAAAGCAACACTTACTGGGTGACTAGCCAAATGGGTAATGATACTGAGTGAATTCGACATCGAGTATGTGGACAGAAAAGCAATAAAAGGACAAGCCATCATAGATCAATTAGCAGATGCTCCCATGATAGATGACGTTCCTCTAAGTTCAAAATTTCCAGATGAATCCATTTTGATAATGTCACATGCAAAGCCATGGCAACTGTACTTCGACGGCTCATACACATAGCATGGGGTAGGAGCTGGCATCCTCTTTATAACTCCTCAAGGAGATTCTATACCAAAATCATACTGCTTATCATTTCCTTTCACTAACAATATAGCGGAATATGAGGCATTAACAACAGGATTACGAATTGCAGTTCAATGGAAGATCCAGGAGCTTCGTGTTTTTGGGGACTCCCAAATTGTCATCCGTCAAGAAATTAATGATTACCAAATAAAAGATGAAAAATTAATGCCTTATAAACAAATGGTGGATGACCTGAAACAACACTTCACAAAGATAGACTTTGAGCAGATACCAAGAGAATAGAATCGCGCTGCAGATGCCATGGCTACAATTGCTTCCCTGATTGATTTACCTCCAAACGAGACCCGCTATGAGTTCTTGGTGGATAACCTTTTGGTCCCTTCATATGAGATCATGCCTACTGAGACGATATGCATTGTCGGTCCTGAGTCCCAGTTATACGGTTCCATTTTCACATACCTACGTGACAATACTTTACCTCCTGATCTATCAAATAACCAACGTCGCACTTTCATTCGTCAATCCTCTTGATATGTCATTTTAGCTGATATCCTGTACCGGCGAGGTCTAGATGTCACTCTTCTTAGATTTTTAGAAAGCGACAAAGCTCAAATTGCATTACAGGAACTGCATTAAGGGATATGTGGTCCACATGCTAGTGGTCGTACCTTGGCCAAGAAACTCATCAGGACTGGATATTACTAGCCCAATATGGAGAAAGACTCATATCAGTTTGTCAAGAAATGTAAGCAATGCCAAATTCATGGAGACCTCATACATGCGCCAGCACAAGAACTTCAACCACTTGCGTCTCCTTGGCCCTTTTGTCAGTGGGGACTCGATCTCATAGGCAAGATTCACCCTCCTTCTTCCAATGGTCATAAATTCATTATCACTGCCACAGAGTATTTTACAAAATGGATTGAAGTCGTGCCTCTCACACAAGTTACTGGAAAATAGATTGCTACATTCATCCTTAACTATATCATTTGCCGATACGCATTCCTGTTTCCATTATCACTGATAACGGGCGTCTCTTCAAAAATCAGGATGTTCATGAACTCTGTGACCGCTTTCATATTTCCCATCATTTCTCCACACCATATTACCCTCAAGGTAATGGCCAAGCTGAGGCATCTAACAAAACAATCCTTAAAATCCTAAAGAAGACAGTTGACGATGCTGGTCATAATTGGCATATCCAACTTAATCCTGCACTTTGGGCCTACCGCACAAGTGTCCGCACACCTACAGGAGCTACACCCTATTCACTTGTCTATGGCACTGAAGCTATCTTGCCTATTGAGGTCGAGCTACCTTCTTTACGGGTTTCTTTGCAAAACATCATCAGTGATGAAGACTATAGGGTCTCTCGCTTAAAAGAACTGGAACTACTAGATGAACGAAGACAAACTACTTTTAATCATCTCAAAGCTTACCAACAACGTATGAGTCGCAGCTACAATCACAAGATCAAGCCTCGCACATTTGAGGTAGGGGATTTAGTTCTCAGAGAAAATCCTAAAAATCAACAAGACAGAGAGAAGAAGGGTAAGTTCGAACCAAACTGGCTTGGTCCCTACATTATTACAACAACATATGGATCTGGTGCATATCATCTCTCAACTACAGAAGGTGAACCTTTGGAGGATCCTATCAACAGCATGCACCTTCGCAAGTTTTACACATAGCTCTTCAGAGTATCCTAATTCAAAAATACAAAAAAATCAAAAAATACAAAAATACAAAAAAATAAAAAAATTTAAAAATACAAAAGAAAAAAAAAATACAAAAATACAAAAAAATAAAAAAATTTAAAAATACAAAAAAAAAAAAAAACATAAAAATCGTTACTTGGTGAAAACCTGGCAAACAGGTGCCTTGTGACACAAAAAACATTGAAAAATCAAAAAAAGTAAAGAGAAATAATTTCGGCCAATGGTGAAAACCACTTCGGTGGCGCCTTGGGCAAGTACCATGGTGAAAACTGGGTCACCAACGCCATGCATAGAGACATTGCTCCTCCCTCCTTCAGGATTCACTTTCATTCTTTCACTTTGCACACACTCACAAGCTATTCGTCCATAATAAACTTACCCATTCCCATCATGGCTTGTTATTGATCTACCTAAGATTGGTTCGCCATTCATAATAAACCTCCCTTTCCATCCATAATAAATCACATCCTATCTGTGGCTAAGGCAAAATCCTACATCTAGTGATGGGTGTGGAACTGAGAACATCACATGTTTCGAGGAGTACAGTTTCTTCTAGCTTCCTTCAGTCTATCCGCGCACAATCCGCAATAAAGTAGCATTTGCATCACAGATCCGCAATAAAGTTTCATCTTCTCCACAATAAAGTATCAGTTTCATGGATTTAGTCAGTTTCAGATAAGACACAGCAGCAACAATGGGCCTCAACAAATCAAATCTTTCAACAGACTCAGACAACTTTATGGTTCAGTGCTATCTATCCTTTTGTGAAAGTAAACATTGTGACCACAATCAAATAAGACTTATACAAGTGACAAGAGACACTAAACTTGAGGACTACAGTGGATGTTGGTGTCGAGTCTTGGTTTTCTTTTGATTTTATCTTTTGGTGACATGTCTTTTAGCTTTTCCAGGATGTCTCTGACTAGAGATTTTATCTCCAGGATGTCTTTGACTAGAAAGGCGAGGATGGGGTATCGTCACCTATTTGTATTTGCTATCTGTGGATTGTCTCTTAGTAATGCTATGACCTGTCCAAGGATATGAGGACACTGTGAGTCTAGTGTTAACTGGGGCATTCCTTGTTTGGGATTGTCTTATCTCCATGCAAATGGGTACAATGACTTTCTGGGTCAAACATATACCTCGATTGTCATAGCCTACTTGCCATAATAAAGCTCAATGATGATAATGCACAAGAAGATCTTTCACTTTTATATCTTTTGTCTTTCATCCCCCTTTCTTGATTGACTTCCATCATCCTTCTTGAGTCTGTGTAGCCTGCTATCACATGATTGTGTATAATGACACACCAAAAACATTTGCATTTCATGTAGTTGCACCTGCATTACCACATATAAGCATTTCATACATACATATAGATATCACAATTGCATCACATCCTGCGCACAACACCTATTAGCACAATTTACATTTTGCATTATCATATTAATTTGCATTACATACATTCACATTTGCATCATGCATAACATATTAAAAACATAAAAGAACAAAAATATGGCATTTCATCATGTCAATATTTACATCCATATCATAAGCATCACATAGAAACATACATCACATAGGTACGCATGCATATAGCTGCCGCAAAAATGAATCATCTCACATATATAATCATAAAGTGTCATGATACAATGATGTCAAAATCATATGGCTACAAAAGCACCCGCAGGTGTCTACAATACAAAAATGGTACAATACTGATACAAAGGGAAGCCCTCTATGGCTATGATGAACTCCCTCCCTTGGAGCCGCCTGGCCTCGACGGAATCTGAGCCCCTGAAGGACCCGCCCCAGGATCATCTCTCTTGTCTCCTCTATCTAGTGGTGGTGGAGGACCCATAACCCCACCACTCGATGCCTGTCTCCTCCGGCTCCCTCCCGTAGCTGTCGCTGTACGTGATAGTTTATGGAAGCTCCTCGCCTGCTGATCTGTTGGCACTACACCATAGTAGAGATCTCTCCAGTAGGCAATCTCCTCCCCTGCCCATAGGACATAAGCATATCCTACCCCTGTATCCTCTGCTACCTATCTCCCAGCCCTTAGTGTTGTCTTAGCCTCTGTATAGCGCTGGATAGCCTGATCTCACTCCCGCTCAGTATCTCTGAGCCTCCCCCTGAGCTGATCCCTCTCCCTCTCCGGCTCCTGGATCTCATCTGCCTGGCCTTGGCAGATCTCCCTTAGCTCTAGCAGCTCATCCTCCACTGGGTCAGCCCCCTCCGCCTCTGCTTGTGGCTCCCCCTATATGGGTTCCTACCCCTGTGCCTGTACCTGTACCTATACTAGTGCTTGTCTCTGTCCCTGTATCTATACCTGTCTGGGACCCTGTGCTGCTGGCACCTGTAGCGGCAATCCACCGCAACTGCTCACTACCCGAGCCTGCCTCTCCTTGCCACCCTCCCTCCGAGGTGCAACCCTCCTCTGTCCAACTGCTCCCCTCCTCCTCCGTCAGCCTCTACCCCTATCACCTCCACCATCATCATCATCACCACCCCCATCTCCATCCAATGCCTCTCTTGGATCTGTCAAGCATGGGAAGGGATGCTCTGCCTAGTAAGCTATGTACTCGGCATCCATGTCGGCGTCCTCGATCTCTGGCCACATGTCCCAGGGTAGGGGCATGATCTCTACCAGCTATGTTACTACCTGATCATATGACAGAAAAGGCCCAAACTGTGCATACATGCGTGAGCCCCGTGGCATCCTCTGAATCCTGCCAAACTGTCGGCCAATCCTATCCACAAGCTGTCTCTCTAGCACATAGGGCATCTGCCTAATTAGGTACTTGCTCTGGAAGGTGTAGGGAAGCTCAACTGCATCATCCTCCCACTACTCGCAGCCTAGGTATGGTCTCCATATGACCACATCAATATCATCTATCACTCGCCGCCAATGCTCTAGCCTGCCAATCCATGGCTGCGATGTGATCATATCATATAGATGAACAAAGCTACGTCCATGTCCCCTGCCCCTGAAGTGTATCAGTCGAGTAACTGGCAAATGCTCATAGGCCCATACCTGCAGCAATGTCACTCCACAGCCTAATCCTACGGATCCATGATACACAAACTGATGTAGCTCATAATACAAGTGTGCCAGCACACACGGTCCCCAGGCATATCTGGTGTGCTGTGTAACCAGTGTCTCTAGTGCTCCTCCCCAGCCCACAGCCAACCCCCGTGTCACCCTATCTGGACACAGGAACCCACTGATCGCTCCTCCTATCACTGCCGGCAATGCTAATCTTGTGGTTGTCATGGTATCCCATGCCATGTGTCCTACCCTCATCTCCAATCCAAGGTCTTGGAATACTCATCTCAGGGCCTCCCTGTCTCCATCTCGATCGTATGGGATCAGCTCCCCATCGATCGGTATCCTCAATATCCTATATACATCCTCTAGGGTGACTATTATCTCACCCATCGGCAAATGGAACGTGCACGTCTCAGAGTGCCATCTCTCAGCTAATGCAGTCAGCAAACCCATGTTCGCCCCAAACTCAGGCACATACAACACATGTCTCAATCCCATCTCCTTGATGGTAGCTCTGTCCTTGAATGACAACTCAGGTCGCAACCTCTGAGTAGATAGGAATCTCTCCCGTGACTCTAGCATCGGCAAATACTCCTGCAGTTAAGCAAATCAAATCATGTCAGTCATAGTGGCATTCACTATTCATCACAAAATGCTACTTTTTATCCAAATGCATATGGCTATCTACCCTAGTGACACTCACTGTTCGTCACAAAGTGTTGCTTCTATCCGAGTGGTACTCCCTGTTCATCACAAAGTACTACATGTGTGACACTCACTATTCATCACAAAGTGTTGCTCACATTTGCACTCACTGTTCATCACAAAGTGCTGCTCATATTCTAGTACTCCCTGTTCATCACAAAGTACTCTATCTTGGTACTCACTGTTCATCACAAAGTGCCTTGATCTATCCTAGTCTTCCTAGAGGACCTGCTTGAGTGTATCCTCTCAGCAGTTTATCCAATCGACAACGTATGTTCATCACATAACTGCTGATTTGACCTAGAAGATGTAACTTTACACTTTTTAAAACGCAAATGCGCTTACCTGACATAAATGCACTTAAAGACTGCACAGACGTGCCTGGAAAACACAAACGCGCCTGACAAACACAGACGTGCCT
The DNA here is from genome assembly GCF_030272615.1 of Cryptomeria japonica. Taxonomy (NCBI): domain Eukaryota; kingdom Viridiplantae; phylum Streptophyta; class Pinopsida; order Cupressales; family Cupressaceae; genus Cryptomeria; species Cryptomeria japonica. The sequence goes on from NC_081413.1 coordinate 3,840,646, forward strand.
ATGCTCTGCACAGACACGCCTGGGAGACACAGACGTGCCTTCTTGGCACAAATGCGCCTGCACATCACAGACGCGGCTGCAATTGACACAGATGCGGGTTCAGATGTAGACATGCCTGGCACAAACACAAACGCGCCTAGCAAACATAGATGCCCTTGGCACCAACGCAGATGCGCCTAGATGTTTTTTGACACTTTTTGAACCCTAGTCTAAGTGCATTTATTACCCTATCCAGCATGCATTAATGACAAAATTAAATGCGTCAAAGTACGAGGAGGTTTGGTGGTACTTATCGGCTCTCTTGCCTCTGCTGGCCTCTAGAATCGGCGAACGCGGTTGAATCTGTGAATGAAGGCCATCGCTATTGACTGCTGCTACTCTATTTTTGCTCTGCAATCTGCTCTTGTGGATGTGTGGATGACAATGAGGATGTATTTTCCCCCGTGGTCTATCTTATAGCCTACCCTAGCCCTCGCCTTCGTTTCCCGAGTCATTCTTCTTTGTCCCATGACTCTATCACTTTATCCGATCAGTCCATTCTAGCCTTTCTTTCTTATCGAGAGATTGTCTACAATCTTTTCAGACATTTTCATCCAATCTCTCAAGGGAGCATATCGTTCCCATCTTGGGGCAACTCTGTATCAGTTCATCTTATCTTCTTTGAAACAACGCGACAAGCCGCATTGTCTCAAAGAGGGGCAAAATGTAGACACCCAAAATTGTCCAGTCTAATTAAATAAATATTTTATTTATTTAATTATCTAAGCTTAATTCTTCTATTAATTAAATAAATCTTTATTTATTTAATTCATTCATTAATCCTCTTCTAGCCTTATTTCTCATTTAAATAAATACATTTATTTATTTAAATTATCCTTTTCCTAAATTAAATAAATATCTTATTTATTTAATTATTCCACTTCCTCTATTAATTAAATAAATCTTTATTTATTTAATTAATTCATTAGCCTTTTCTACCCATGACACATGTCATTCATCTCTTAATTCATACACTACCTACCCCTTTCATTATTTTATTATTTCTTTTACCTACCCTCTAATCATAGCCGACCTCCTTTTACACCTCTCAATCTTATCCCTCCATTTCATATAGTGTCTTCTATATAAGGAGATGCTTCCTTCATTATCAAACCCTAATCACTCGAATCATTAATTCTAATCATTCATGCTAATGAAAGATCTTAAGGACTGGACTACACTACGATCCTACTTGCAACCACATTCCGTTCTTTGTTGAGCTCTTGTGCATATAAAATCTGAGAGCAAATATATCAAGCAAGATCAATGGAGATAGGAAGAATGGACATCAAAACCCTATTGGACATGTGATGGTATAATCTTTGTGATTTCATTTGATTTGCATTGTCTTAGGTAATCTTCATATGTTATGGTGGATCTTTGTTGTTGTTAGGCTAGGGTTTTGTGGTTGAATTCATTTAGCCTTTCAATATTGTTATTATTGTATCCATTTTCACCATATACAGGTTTCTATCAAAAAGAGTGGAGAATTTAGTATATGTGCATTCCAACCTACATCTTCTTTCACACAAACAACGTGACTACACACAAGAGGAAACGAAGATGTGGGATATAGAGCCAGAGCATACTGATTTGGATGCTCCCGCTTCTTAGCTTCTTGCATTGACACTTGATGACTTGGAGGGCGAGCAAACTTATAGTGCAAGTGCAAGTGGTGTTGGCTCATCTAATGTTAATGTCAATGATGATGATGATGAGGAGGAGGAGGAGGATGATGAATTAGCTGATCCATTTGATGATTAAACTTTATATTGTTGAAAGTTGAAACAATGATACTGGAATATTTTGTCATTTTGATATTAAACTTGATGTATATGATGCTATTATGGTATGATCATGATGCTATGATTACAAGTTTATGTTTGTTATGTTGTTTATATGATGCTATGTGACATGCTAATCTTAATTCATGCTTATAGGCTGCACAAATATTAAAATATATGAACCCAAACGAACCCAAACCCCTTTTCAAAATTTTGTTGTACCGGCGTATCGGTTCTTTGAACCCGAACCAGCAAGCTAGCTTAAAGGTTCTGCCATACTATAAATCCTCTAATCTTTTTTCCCAAAATAATACTTCAGCATCAACTCTTGCTTAAATAATGCCATTCACGTGGCATTTTTGACATTACGTTGACTTGACCGTTTTTTCATTTTTTTTCTCTAACTCCTTATAAAACTCACGCCCGCAAGTTTCTCCCCATTCTCAGTCCACAAGCCAAACCTGCTCTGATCATAACCAGGGGACACAAGCTTCAATTCATGGTAACTCTTAATTCTTGCAGTGTAATTATAGTGGGTGTAGGCATTTCAGGTAATTCAATAAATTTGCTCAATTGGTCTATTACAGGAATGTCTAATTTGGGTTTGGTTTGATAGAAAGAGATTAATGTGTTTTCTTCTATCTCTCATGTTTTCACATATTGTAAGGTTGTGGAAAAGGAATATAATCCAAGTTTATGTTTGTACAAGGGGTCTCTGTGATTGGTTGAGTCTTCTTAGGAACTAGCATGAGACCTCCATCTACGAGATTCCATTTGCTAAAATAGTAATTTCTTGATTATTTAATCTATGAAAAGACTTGAAAAATGGATCAGGATGCCCCCAAACCCTTCCTTTCAATATGCTATGTGGATCTACTTTGTCTGATTGTAGATTCTTGGGAGTGTACAAGTATTAGTTATAGAGCCTAGCTTATGGTTGATAATTACAGATCCAATTTTAATGTTATAGCTTTGTATTTCAATGATGACTTGCCTAACAAGATCAAGGCATGTAAAATTCCCTAACTAGGCTTTGATTGCAGTTAGTTGCATAACCAAGACATAGCAGAAGATTATTTATGCAGTATAGTCAAAGGTGGAAATGAACACCTTACACATTATTTTCTTTATTTGGGGTCTTCCTTATTTGCATTGATTCTAATTCTATTTTAGTAATCACTGAAACATATAACAAACTAAAATAGACATTGATATCAATTTATTCCTTCAGAGAACAAGGTGGAGAAGTCTTTTTATGATGCACCTGGTTGGGTAGTAATGTCTGTTGATTAAGACTTCACATTGACTCATAACCCTTCAATAGAAGGATAGAATGAAACATTTTTGGTTGCAGCCGATACACCAGAGCATATAATGTTTGTACATATGCATCAGGTTTGAAGATGCTGCACTTCTACTGTATGCAAATACTCTAAAATTCTCCACGCGATTTCCATTTCCTCCACATCGCGATGATTGTAATGTTCCTCAAATCACTTAATAGACCATGAAAATTAAGATAGCACGATATTAATTATTTTTATATTACCATTCTAAGATAGGATAAATATAAATAATTAATATAATGTTAACGCTCCTTGAATAAAGTTAGTTCATAAAACTACTTCATAGGTGAATAAATGGACATAGTGGGAGTTGTTGAGGGGGTGGAGAAGATACAGAGACTTTCATTCCTATGTGGTGGGATACCAACAAAAATTTAATCCTCCTTTCGTTGGTGAAGACTGACCTAGTGGTGGGAATGTGATAGCATAATCAAAGATGTGGCAACATGAAACTGGAGGAAAATCATGATATTTCCATGGAATTCAGAGAGACCAGAATGCTTCCTTATTTTTTTTCAAACTTGTATCAGGGGTGAACTTCTGACGAAGTGATCAGATAATTACATATTCTTATTGCTTGTATTAGGCGGAGGTTGACAGAGTGACAATACGACTCGAACATTGCACATAGCGTGACCGGAAGGATTGCATATTGTGTGACCAACAGACTCAATATCGGGTTGTATTTTTCCTATCGCGTGGTATTGCATAACGCACAGTGACGGGATTATAGATTGCGGGTCTATTATTTATTCTGTAGCAAATCAATAGAAATAGTTTCGGGTGGTGGAACGTCGACATCCTCAGAAGGTCAGTGGAGGAAGAGTTCAGGTGATGGAACTTCGTTTGCACAGATGTATATATATTTCACGTCAAAAACCAATGGACATACGGAGATTTTCGGGATGACTACTATGATGAACTTTGGTACTATCAGCCCAGTGAACTACAGGTGCACCACGAACATTTACTTATATTATATAGATTGTGTACAATGTCTATTCAGCCAATAGTAAAATGATCAATAAAACCCGAAAGTTAAAGCTGTATAATATTTATTGATGAATGAAATTCTACAAATAACTAGAAAGGTAAACCATACATCTATACATAGTTTGGTCATAAACAGTTCATTACAATCAGCCCTCAGTAATTACAGTTCATCCCAAATAGGGAATTTTACAGTGGTATCAGAGCTCATGTATCCTGCCAGCCTGTAGGGTATTGAGACTTCATGAAAATTTACTACACAATTGAGTATGCACCCAGGAAATTATAATTTCCAAAATACTAGGGGCCATCAAAACCGATTTACAAACTCTCCTTTAGCACAACATAATTCATCTATTTCATTTGAAATTGAGGATAGCCATAAAGAGACAGACGAGGAATTTATGTTTGAGACCAACATGGGAGACCCAGATAACAATAGGGATCTATTGGCTGCACTAATCAGGAGTCAGCAAGATATGCAGGATAATATTAACAGAATGACCAATTTGATGACCTAGTTTATGACGAATAATATTAATCAGCACCAAAATAATGGACGACAGAATAATCTACATTAAAATAATGGGGGAAACAATGGGGGCAGAGATGAACAATCTGTTAATAATCAGCCAGAAAGAATAGGAACAACTAGACTATTTACGCCTACATTTACTGCTAGAAACCCAACACATGAAAATGAACCTACAATAAGAGAAACACAAGAAGAAATACATCAGGACTGGTTAGTTTCCAGTGAAGAATTCTGATCATCAATGACATTTAGGAAATATTTAGATGTCAAAATGAAACATAGGCCAAGAGGATAGTGAGGAAATAATAATGAATTACAAAGAAAAATTAGAAAAATGTCCATTCCTTATTTTGATGGTTCAGGTAGGACAACCGCACTGGCTTGGGTACAAAAACTAGATACATACTTCCAATTAAACCCTATGATGGAAGAAGAAGCAATTAAATATGTTGCATTACATCTTGATGGTATACCACATGAATGGTGGCATCACAGACAAATAACCTTGGGTCATAATTTGATAGGTACTTATGTCGAGTTCACTAAGAAACTTATTGATAGATTTGATTCTAAAGATCCTGAATTACATCTTAAAGAATTGACTCAGCTTAAGCAAATTGGAACTATTGAACAATATATCTCTGAATTTGAAAAATTGGTTGTCTTAGTGACTAAAATTTCAGAAAGACATAAGATTGTGATATTTATAGATGGATTGTCTGATTCCATCAAAGGGTGGGTTAAATCCTTAAACCCCCTTACTTTAGAAACAACTATCAAAAGAGCAAGAGAATTGGAACCATCTTCGAAAGGAAAATCTTTTAACAAAGGATTCCATAAACCGAAAAAAGACAAACAACCTTACAACAAAGCTGATTTCCCTAAAAACAGGTTAGATAAAGAGGAAAAGGATGAGCTCAGAAGGAAAAAACTATGCTTTAGTTGTAGGGAAGCATGGCAGCTTGGACACAGATGTTTAGGGAAGGGAAAAATTCATTATATTGAGGTTATGTTTGACAGTGACGATGAAGAGAATGTTGATCCTAACAAAGAACAAGCACCCCAGAACACTGAGTCAGAAACTGGTACCAAACAAAGAGAAGGAGTAATAGCATCCATGACAGGAACCCCACATTATAATATTTTTAGAGTTAGAGGAGTTTTGAATGGACAATGTGTAATTGTTATTCTTGATAGTGGTTCTACACATAATTTTATAGATGCAACACTTGTGGAAAAACGTGGATTACTGACTGAAAAACATGAAGGATTTGATGTTAGAGTAGCAGGTGGAACTAATTTGTCTAGCACTCATAAAGTTCCAAAATTGAATATTTCTCTTGGCAATTACACCGTTACTGATGATTTCTATGTGATTAATTTGGCTGATACTAATGTTGTCTTGGGCATATAGTGGATGGAAACGTTAGATGAATATACACAAAGTTTTAAAAGAATGGAATTCTCTTTTAAAATTGATGATAAGAAGGTAGTCCTTTGTGGAATGTCCAACAGTGGTCTCAGGATCATCAGTGCCAAAAGAATGGAGGCTATTTTCAAACATCAAGATGTGGCATGGTCAGCACAATGTTTAATCTCCAACAAGGTATCAGGCTTTGAATCTAAATCTTATCAAGATGATTTGTTAACAGTATTAGATTCACATCATTTGGTTTTTACTGATATTACTCCAGGAGTCCCACCAGATAGAGGTTTTGAACATACTATTGAATTAGAAGAAGGTGCTAAACTAGTGATTACTACTCCTTATAGATACCCTAAAACATTCAAGGATGAAATAGAAAAGGCAATTAAGGAGTTATTGGATATGGGACATATCAGACCTAGTTCTAGTCCTTTTTCTTCATCTGCAGTGTTGGTCAAAAAGAAGGATGGAACTCTTCGAATGTGTATTGATTACAGAGCTCTTAACAAGAAAATAATCAAAAATAGGTATCCCATTCCTCGAATTGATGAATTGTTAGATCAGTTGAATGGTGCTATTTATTTCTCTAAAATTGATTTAAGATCAGGGTATCATCAGATCAAGTTAAGAGAACAAGACATTCATAAAACTTCTTTCCACTGTCATTATGGTCATTATGAATTCTTGGTTATGCCATTTGGTTTAACAAATGCTCCGGCAACATTTCAGTCCTGTATGAATCATATTTTTAACAAATAGTTAAGAAAAATTTTGCTAGTATTCTTTGATGATATTTTGATTTATAGTAAAACCTGGGAAGAGCATTTGAAACATATTGATATAGTTCTTGGCATTATGGAATCACAATCACTGTATGCAAAGGTGTCTAAATGTGAATTCAGAATGACTAAAATTTTGTATTTAGGACATATGATCAGTGCCACAGGGGTACAAGTTCATCAAGAAAAGATAAGAGCCATTTTGGATTGGCCACCACCACAGAACCTTACAGAATTAAGGGGATTCTTTGGTTTATGTAGTTATTATAGGAGGTTTGTCAAAGAATTTCCACAGCTTGGGGCACCCTTGACAGATCTTACCAAAAAGGGGGCATTTAGATGGATGGGGGAAGCTCAACAAGTATATGAGAAACTAAAAGAGGTAATGAGTTCTTGTCCAGTACTTGCTCTTCCATATTTTAATGAGCCTTTTGTGTTGGAATGTGATGCTTCTGGTAATGGAATAGGGGCATTTTTAATGCAAAACAAACATCCTATAGTTTATGAATGTGGGAAACTTAATAAACTTGAGAAATTATATTCTATCTATGACAAAGAAATGTTGGCGATCATGCATGCATTGACAAAATTTAGACAGTATTTGGTTGGTAGCAGATTTGTGGTGAAAACTGACCATAATAGCTTGAGATATTTCTTGGGACAAAAAGATCTAAATGACAGGCAACAGAAGTGGATCAGTAAAATTCAAGCTTATGACTTTGAGATTGAATATGTAAAAGGTAAAAATAATGTTGTTGTAGATGCACTATCTAGAAGGCCTGAAATAAATGCATTATCTTTGATAACAGCTGATTGGAAATCTTTACTACTGGTAGAATATTCTAAGGATTCTTTTGCTTGTGATTTGCTAGACAGTAATACACAAGGCGATAATTATAAGGTTGTAAATGATATCATCTATTACAAAGACAAAATTTATTTGATTCCAAGATCGAAATTGAAAGAGAAAATCCTCCAATCAGTGCACGAAGTTCCCTTAGCAGGGCATCTTGGCTACTTCAAAACTTACTGGCAGATAAGAGAAAGATTCACTTGGAAGGGAATTAAGAATGATGTCCTTCATTATGTTAAAGAATGCATCACTTGTCAACAAAATAAAGCAGAGCATACTTATCCTGCAGGTCTATTGCAGCCTTTGCCTATACTGGATTAGAAATGGGAAAGTATATCTATGGATTTCATTACAGGTTTACCATGATCTCAAGGTAAGGATTGCATTTTTGTGGTGGTTGATAGATTAACTAAATTTGCACACTTCTTATCCATCACTATAGATTTCATAGCTATTGAGCTCGCATAATTATTCTTTCATGAGGTGTTCCGTTTACATGGTTTACCAAAAAATATTGTCAGTGACCGAGATAGTAGGTTTTTGAGTATATTCTGGGGGGAAATTTTTAGATTGACAGGTATCGAGTTAAATCATAGCACGAGTTATCATCCACAAACAGATGGACAGACAGAAATAGTGAACAAGTGGATTGAGGGTTACCTTCGTAATTATGTGTCTGGGCAACAGAAAGCATGGGTTCATTGGCTATATTTGGGTGAATACTGCTATAACACTACTTATCATATCTCTATCGGTATGACTCCTTTTAAAGCACTATATGGGTATGATACACCTTCTTTTATTGATTTGGCTTTTGATCAGAGTAATGTTCCCAAATCTCATGACATGCTCCAGGAATGCCAAGATATATTGAAAGCACTTAAGGAAAATTTGCAATATGCTTAGAATCAATAGAAAATTTATGCCGACAAGAAGCGTGTTGAATGTCACTTTGAAATTGGGGAATTGGTGTACCTCAGATTACAACCCTATAGGCAATCATCACTCAAGCGGAGTGGAGTGGAGAAATTGAAGCCTCACTTTTATGGGCCATACTTGATGATTCAGAAAGTTGGCGCAATGGCATATGAATTGGATTTACCTGAAGAAAGTCGAATACATAATGTATTCCATGTATCTTGTCTCAAAACAGCTTTGGGTCAGCAGGTGACAATATCAGACAACTTACCACCACTGAATGAAGAAGGGAAATTAGAGATGATACCCGAAGCGATTTTAGAAACCCAAGACCAGCAGTTGCGGAATAGAACAATTAGGGAATACCTCATTAAATGGCAGAATTTACCATTCGATGATGCTACTTGGGAAAATGAGCAGATCCTTCAGTATCCTGGATTGCAGTTGCTTGTGGGCAAGCAACATTGGGCGGGGGAGACTTGTAATGTTCCTCAAATCACTTAATAGACCATGAAAATTAAGATAGCACGATATTAATTATTTTTATATTACCATTCTAAGTTGGGATTAATATAAATAATTAATATAATGTTAATGCTCCTTGAATAAAGTTAGTTCATAAAACTACTTCATAGGTGAATAAATGGACATAGCGGGAGTTGTCGAGGGGGTGGAGAAGATACAAAGACTTCCATTCCTGTGTGGTGGGATACCAACAGAAATTTAATCCTCCTTTCGTTGGTGAAGACTGACCTAGTGGTGGGAACGTGATAGCATAATCAGAGATGTGGCAACATGAAACTGGAGGAAAATCATGATATTTCCATGGAATTCTGAGAGACTAGAATGCTTCCTTGTTTTTTTTCAAACTTGTATCGGGGGTGAACTTCTGATGAAGTGATCTGATAATTACATATTCTTATTGCTTGTATCGGGCGAAGCTTGATAGAGTGACAATACGACTCAAACATTACACATAGCGTGACTGGAAGGATTGCATATTGCATGACCAACAGACCCGATATTGGGTTGTATTTTTCCTATCGTGTGGTATTTCATAACACACAGTGATGGGATTACAGATTGCGGGTCTACTGTTTATTCCATAGCAAATCAATAGAAATAGTTTCAGGTGGTGGAACGTCGACATCCTCAGAAGGTCAGCGGAGGAAGAGTTCAAGTGATGGAACGTTTTTTGCACAGACGTATATATATTTCACATCAATAACCAAAGGACATACGAAGATTTTTGGGATGACTACTGTGATGAACTTTGGGACTATCAGCCCAGCGAACTATAGGTGCACCATGAACATTTACATATATTATATGGATTGTGTACAATGTTTGTTCAACCAATAGTAAAACGATCAACAAAACCTGAAAGTTAAAGCTGTATAATATTTATTAATGAATGAAATTCTACAAATAACTGGTAAGTTAAACCATACATCTATACATAGTTTGGTCATAAACAATTCATTACAATCAGCCCTCAGTAATTACAGTTCATCCCAAATAGGGAATTTTACAGTGGTATCACATCTCATGTATCCTGCCAGCCTGTAGGGTATTGAGACTTCATGAAAATTTACTACATAATTGAGTATGCACTCAGGAAATTATAATTTCCAAAATACTAGGGCCCATCAAAACCGATTTACAAACTCTCCTTTAGCACAAAATAGTTCATCTATTTCATTTGAAATTGAGGATAGCCATACAAAGACAGACGAGGAATTTATTTTTGAGACCAACATGGGAGACCCAGATAACAATAGGGATCTATTGGCTGCATTGATCAGGAGTCAACAAGATATGCAGGATAATATTAACAGAATGACAAATTTGATGACCCAGTTTATGATGAATAATATTAATCAGCACCAAAATAATGGATGACAGAATAATCTACATTAAAATAATGGGGGAAACAATGGGGGCAGAGATGAACAATCAGTTAATAATCAGCCAGAAAGAACAGGAACAGCTAGACCATTTATTCCTACATTTACTGCTAGAAACCTGACACCTGAAAATGAACCTACAATAAGAGAAATACAAGAAGAAATACATCAGGACTGATTAGTTTCCGGTGAAGAATTCTGATCATCAATGACATTTAGGGAATATTTAGATGTCAGAATGAAACATAGGCCAAGAGGACATCGAGGAAATAATAGAGAATTACAAAGAAAAATTAGAAAAATGTCCATTGCTTATTTTGATGGTTCAAGTAGGACAACAGCACGGGCTTGGGTGCAAAAACTAGATACATACATCCAATTAAACCCTATGATGGAAGAAGAAGCAATTAAATATGTTGCATTACATCTTGACGGTATAGCACATGAATGGTGGCATCATGGACAAATAACCTTGGGTCATAATTTGATAGGTACTTATGTCGAGTTCACTAAGAAACTTATTGATAGATTTGATTCTAAAGATCCTGAATTACATCTTAAAGAATTGACTCAGCTTAAGCAAACTAGAACTGTTGAACAATATATCTCTGAATTTGAAAAATTAGTTGTCTTAGTGATTGAAATTTCAGAAAGACATAAGATTGTGATATTTATAGATGGATTGTCTGATTCCCTCAAAGGGTGGGTTAAATCCTTAAACCCCCTCACTTTAGAAATAGCTATCAAAAGAGCAAGAGAATTGGAACCATCTTCGAAAGGAAAATCTTTTAACAAAGGATTCCCTAAAAAGGAAAAAGACAAACAACCTTACAACAAAGATGATTTCCCTAAAAACAGGTTAGATAAAGAGGAAAAGGAAGAGCTCAGAAAAAAAAACTATGTTTCAGTTGTAGGGAAGCATGGCAGCTTGGACACAGATGTTTAGGGAAGGGAAAAATTCATTATATTGAGGTTATGTCTGAGAGTGACGATGAAGAGAATGTTGATCCTAACAAAGAACGAGCACCCCAGAACACTGAGTCAGAAACTGGTACCAAACAAAGAGAAGGAGTAATAGCATCCATGACAAGAACCCCACATTATAATATTTTAAGAGTTAGAGGAGTTTTCAATGGACAACGTGTAATTGTTATGCTTGATAGTGGTTCTACACATAATTTTATAGATGCAACACTTGTGGAAAAACGTGGATTACTAACGAAAAAACATGAAGGATTTGATGTTAGAGTAGCAGGTGGAACTAATTTGTCTAGCACTCATAAAGTTCCAAAATTGAATATTTCTCTCGGTAATTACACCATTACTAATGATTTCTATGTGATTGATTTGGCTGATACTAATGTTGTCTTGGGCATATAGTGGATGGAAACATTAGATGAATATACACAGAGTTTTAAAAGATTGGAATTCTCTTTTAAAATTGATGATAAGAAGGTAGTCCTTCATGGAATGTCCAACAGTGGTCCCAGGATCGTCAATGCTAAAAGAATGGAGGCTATTTTCAGACATGGAGATGTGGCATGGTCAACACAATGTTTAATCTCCAACAAGGTATTAGGCTTTGAATATAAATCTTATCAAGATGATTTGTTAACAGTATTAGATTCACATCATTTGGTTTTTACTGATATTACTCCAGGAGTCCCACCAGATAGAGGTTTTGAACATACTATTGAATTAGAAGAAGGTGCTAAACTAGTGATTACTACTCCTTATAGATACCTTAAAACATTCAAGGATGAAATAGAAAAGGCAATTAAGGAGTTATTGGATATGGGACATATCAGACCTAGTTCTAGTCCTTTTGCTTCATCTGTAGTTTTGGTCAAAAAGAAGGATGGAACTCTTCGAATGTGTATTGATTACAGAGTTCTTAACAAGAAAACAATCAAAAACAGGTATCCCATTCCTCAAATTGATGAATTGTTAGATGAGTTGCATGGTGCTATTTATTTCTCTAAAATTGATTTAAGATCAGGGTATTATCAGATCAAGTTAAGAGAACAAGACATTCATAAAACTGCTTTCCGCTGTCATTATTGTCATTATGAATTCTTGGTTATGCCATTTGGTTTAACAAATGCTCCGGCAACATTTCAATCCCATATGAAAACAGTTAAGAAAATTTTTGCTAGTATTCTTTGATGATATTTTGATTTATAGTAAAACCTGGGAAGAGCATTTGAAACATATTGATATAGTTCTTGGTATTATGGAATCACAATCACTGTATGCAAAGGCGTCTAAATGTGAATTCAAAATGACTGAAATTTTGTATTTAGGACATATGATCAGTGCCACAGGGGTACATGTTCATCAGGAAAAGATAAGAGCCATTTTGGATTGGCCACCACCACAAAACCTTATAGAATTAAGGGGATTCTTCAGTTTATGTAGTTATTACAGGAGGTTTGTCAAAGGATTTTCACAGCTTGGGGCACCCTTGATAGATATTACCAAAAAGGAGGCATTCATATGGATGGGGGAAGCTCAACAGGTATTTGAGAAACTAAAAGAGGTAATGAGTTCTTGTCCAGTACTTGCTCTTCCAGATTTTAATGAGCCTTTTGTGTTGGAATGTGATGCTTCTAGTGATGGAATAGGGGCATTTTTAATGCAAAACAAACATCCCATAGTTTATGAAAGCAGGAAACTTAATAAACTTGAGAAATTATATTCTATCTATGACAAAGAAATGTTGGCGATCATGCATGCATTGACAAAATTTAGACAGTATTTGGTTGGTAGCAGATTTGTGGTGAAAACTGACCATAATAGCTTGAGATATTTCTTGGGACAAAAAGATCTAAATGATAGGCAAAAAAAGTGGATCAGCAAAATTCAATCTTATGACTTTGAGATTGAATATGTAAAAGGTAAAAATAATGTTGTTGTAGATGCACTATCTAGAAGGCCTGAAATAAATGCGTTATCTGTGATAATAGCTGATTGGAAATCTTTACTATTGGTAGAATATTCTAAGGATTCTTTTGCTTGTGATTTGCCAGACAGTAATACACAAGGCGATAATTATAAGGTTGTAAATGATATCATCTATTACAAAGATAGAATTTATTTGATTCCATGATCGAAATTGAAAGAGAAAATCCTCCAATCAGTGCACGATATTCCCTTAGCAGGTCATCCCGGCTACTTCATAACTTACTGGCAGATAAGAGAAAGATTCACTTGGAAAGGACTTAAGAATGATGTCCTTCATTATGTTAAAGAATGCATCACTTGTCAACAAAATTAAGTAGAGCATACTTATCCTGCAGGTCTATTGCAGCCTTTGCCTATATTGGAACAAAAATGGGAAAGTATATCTATGGATTTCATTACAGGTTTACCACAATCTCAAGGTAAGGATTGCATTTTTGTGTTGGTTGATAGATTAACTAAATTTGCACACTTCTTATCCATCACTATAGAATTCACAGTTGTTCAGCTCACAGAATTATTCTTTCGTGAGGTGTTCCGTTTACATGGTTTACCAAAAAATATCGCCAGTGACTGAGATAGTAGGTTTTTGAGTATATTCTGGCGGGAATTTTTTAGATTGATAGGTACTGAGTTAAATCATAGCACGAGTTATCATCCACAAATAGATGGACAGACAGAAATAGTTAACAAGTGGATTAAGGGTTACCTTCGTAGTTATGTGTCTGGGCAACAGAAAGCATGGGTCCATTGGCTATATTTGGGTGAATACTACTATAACACTACTTATCATATCTCTCTCGGTATGAATCCTTTTAAAGCACTATATGGGTATGATGCACCTTCTTTTTTTGATTTGGCTTTTGAGCAGAGTAATGTTCCCAAATCTCATGACATGCTCTAGGAATGCCAAGATATATTGAAAGCACTTAAGGAAAATTTGCAATATGCTCAGAATCAACAGAAAATTTATGCCGACAAGAAGCGTGTTGAACGTCACTTTGAAATTGGGGAATTGGTGTACCTTAGATTACAAACCTATAGGCAATTATCACTCAAGCGGAGCGGAGTAGAGAAATTGAAGCCTCGCTTTTATGGGCCATACTTGGTGATTCAGAAAGTTGGCGCAGTGGCATATGAATTAGATTTACCTGAAGAAAGTTGAATACATAATGTATTCCATGTATCTTGTCTCAAAAATGCTTTGGGTCAGCAGGTGACTATATCAGAGAACTTACCACCACTGAATGAAGAAGGGAAATTAGAGATGATACCCATAGTGATTTTAGAAACCTGAGAAAGGCATTTGCGGAATAGAACAATCAAGGAATACCTCATTAAATGGCGGAATTTACCGTTGGATGATGCTACTTGGGAAAATGAGCAAATCCTTCAGTATCCTAGATTGCAGTTGCTTGTGGGCAAGCAACATTGGGCAGGGGAGACTTGTAATGTTCCTCAAATCACTTAATAGACCATGAAAATTAAGATAGCATGATATTAATTATTTTTATATTACCATTCTAAGTTGGGATTCATAGGTCAATAAATGGACATAGTGGGAGTTGTCGAGGGGGTGAAAAAGATATAGAGACTTTCATTCGTGTGTGGTGGGATACCAACAGAAATTTAATCCTGCTTTTGTTGGTGAAGACTGACCTAGTGGTGGGAACGTGATAGCATAATCAAAGATGTGGCAACATGAAACTGGAGGAAAATCGTGATATTTCCATGGAATTCTGAGAGACCAGAATGCTTCCTTGTTTTTTTTCAAACTTGTATCGGGGGTGAACTTCTGACGAAGTGATCAGATAATTCCATATTCTTATTGCTTGTATCATGTGGAGGTTGACAGAGTGACAATACGACTCGAACATTGCACATAGCGTGACCGGAAGGATTGCATATTGCGTGACCAGTAGACCCGATATCAGGTTGTATTTTTCCTATCACGTGGTATTGCATAACACACAGTGATGGGATTATAGATTTTGGGTCTATTGTTTATTCCATAGCAAATCAATAGAAATAGTTTCAGGTGGCGGAACGTCGATATCCTCAGAAGGTTAGCGGGGGAAGAGTTCGGGTGATGGAACTTTGTTTGCATAGACGTATATATATTTCACGTCAATAACCAATGGACATACGGAGATTTTCGGGATGACTACTATGATGAACTTTGGTACTATCAGCCCAGCGAACTACAGGTGCACAACGAACATTTACTTATATTATATGGATTGTGTACAATGTCTGTTCAGCCAATAGTAAAATGATCAATAAAACCTGAAAGTTAAAGCTGTATAATATTTATTGATGAATGAAATTCTACAAATAACTAGTAAGTTAAACCATATATCTATACATAGTTTGGTCATAAACAATTCATTACAATTAGCCCTCAGTAATTATAGTTCGTCCCAAATACGAAATTTTACAATGATGGCAATCTCTTCCTCCACATTAATTGACGACACTACCCGTATGCAGTAAGACAAACGTCTATGTCACTACCCGATATTGTGTTACCAAGGCCCTCTTAGGCATCCTACATCATTGCAGTGTTTCTGGATTGTAGAGGAACTGGCGATAGTTTGTGTAACGTCGTGTATGCTTCCCGTGATTTCGTTGTTTAGTTTGGGTGATGCCATGTATGCTACCCATGATTCCGCTATTTGTGTTTGCACTAATACGCACTTTGCACTATATACCAGGGATCACTGTGAACTTCACTCTGTAATAAGCAAGATTGATTCTTCTCCAGAATCGTATGATCAATAGGTTAGTTGAGGACTGACGAAAGGCTATCAATCTTTGAGATGTGTGATAACACATGCAAGCTTCAAATCTATTCTTCCACGCATACCTCCCATCTCCTGAAGCCATCCTTTAAATCACCAAAAATTGGTTTTATTCCCATAATAGTTAAGTAAATAGTTATGGTGTTAATGAAATGCTTTATTAAAATGCTTTAATAAATAGGAACATATAATATTAATTATTTATATTAATGAATGAGATATTAATATAAAGTAATTAATATTTTCCATGTTTGACCACATTTAGACCACATTTACTAGGGGACATTACAGTCTCCCTTGCCCAAATGTTGCTTGCCTGCAAGCAACTGTAACTCCGGATGTTGAAGAACCTACTCATTCTCCCAAGTAGCATCAATTAAAGGTAAATTCTGCCATTTAATGAGATATTCCCTGATTGTCCTATTTTGTAAATGCCTGTCACGGGTCTCCAAAATCACTTCAGGTATCATTGCTAATTTTCCTTCCTCATCCAATGGTGGTAGATTTTCTAAAACCTTCACCTGTTGACCTAAAGCTCTTTTGAGACAAGATACGTGGAGCACATTATGTATTCTGCTTTCGGCTGGTAAGTCTAATTCATATGCCATTGCACCAACCTTTCAAAATACTGGGTACAACCCATAAAACCGAGGCTTCAATTTCTCAACCCCTCTACGCTTGAGAGATGACTGCCTATAGGGTTGTAGCCTGAGATACACCAAATCTCTTATGTCAAAGTGACGCTCAACATGCTTCTTATCGGCATAAATTTTCTATTGATTCTGTGCACATTGCATATTTTCCTTGAGTGCTTTCAATATATCTTGGCATTCTTGAAGTACATCATGAGATTTGGGTACATTACTCTGATCAAAAGCAATATCAATAAAAGATAGTGCATCATACCCATATAATGTTTTGAAAGGAGTCATACCGATAGATATATGTGCAGATAGGAATTCAGAAATCATCAAAGCAATGTAAATTAAACTAGCTCAATCACGAAAACTAAAATGCAATGATAACAATCCTAAAAACATTCAATGAAAACATGAAAACAAGACATTCAAAATGAGATTTAAGCAAACCAAATGCAGATGTCTCCTTCATGTGGCTCCATTGTCCTTCTTTCTCCTTCAAATTGCTTAGTTTTGTGGATCTCACCTACAAGTGCATACACATGAGATGAAAGCAAGATTGACAAGACAACATAAGGGTACTAGAAGCGTGATTGATTCGACCAGGGACTTTGATTGAAGAAATTCATCCAATTTATAGACAAATTGGAGAAAAGACAAGATTAGCATGACATTGAAATGAGAGGCAATTGATTTCAAAAATGGCACAATTGAGTGGGAAGAAGAAGGCTATGACACCTTCTATGCCATGAATTATGACATATTGCCAATGCAAAGGTTAGAGGACTAGAAGCTTATGACATCTTGCTATGCCAAAAGTATGACACATGAGAAATTCATGCTTCCACCGAAGCACAAAAATAGGGAGAAACTAGAGAGAAATTAATTAGGTGGAAATTGAAATTAGGAAATTAGAAAATGAGGAAATTGGGAATTAGGAAAATTAGCAAATGAGGAAATTAGGAATTAGGAAAATTAGAAAATGAGGAAATTAGGAATTAAGTGAATTAATTAACAATTTTTCATTCATCAATTAATTCACACCAAGAGAGGGAATTGATTAGCCAATTAAATAAATATTTAATTGTGACAAGAAGACTTAGGATAAATAAATAAATTATTTAACCTAGAGGAAAAATGCTAAACAAGATTAAATGAATAAATCATAAAACCTTAGAAGATGAATTAGAAATGCAAGGATGACAATTAGGTCTTGACAAAAGATAATTAATGTCGATTCGATTTGATCATGATTTTGAATTGATAAATGAATTGATTGATAAATGTGCCAATTAATGAGGAACAATGACGATCGATGTCAAATCGATCGTAAAATGACAAAAATGACAACGATCGATGACAAAATAGATTGCAAGATGACAAGATTGAAAATGACCACGATCGATGACAAATCGATCGCAAGATGACAAGATTGAAAATGACAACGATCGATGACAAGATTGATAAGAGGACAAAACCCTAATTCCATCATCGATTAGGATTGACGATGTCCAAAATATGACAAATGAGCACGCACATTGATGCGACAGGATAAGATTGACCAAAATCATGACTGAAGATTATTATCGACTAGACCAAATTCGAGAGTGAGATAAATAAAGAATGCAGAAGAGGGACTCGATGCTCACAAATGATAAAAACCAAGTGCATGACATAGAGAAATGTTAATGCGATGCAAAAACCCTAAAATAAGGCAATGCGCAAATGTTAAAGTACGACTCCACAAGCGTTGACCATTTTTAGACTTCTACAATATGATATGTAGTATTATAGTAGTATTCACCCAAATATAACCAATGGATCCATGCTTTATGATGTCCAGACACATAATTAAAAAGGTATCCCTCAATCCACTTGTTTACTAGCTTTGTCTGCCCATCAGTTTGTGGATGATAACTCGTACTGTGATTTAACTCTGTACCTGTCAATCTGAAAAGTTCCCCCCAAAATATACTCTAAAATCTGCTATCTCCGTCACTGATTATATGTTTTGGTAAACCATGTAAATGGAACACCTCTCGAAAGAATAGTTCAGCGAGCTGAACAGCTGTGAATTTTGTAGTGATAGATAAGAAATGTGCAAATTTAGTTAATCTATCAACCACAAAAAAAATGAAATCTTTACCCTGAGATCATGGTAGGCCTATAATGAAATCCATAGATATACTTTCCCATTTTTGTTCTAGGATAGGCAATGGCTGCAATAGTCTCATAGGATAAGTATGCTCTGCTTTATTTTGTTGACAAGTGATGCATTCTTTGACATAACGAAGGACATCATTCTTTAGACCTTTCCAAGTGAATCTTTCCCTTGTCTACCGATAAGTTTTGAAGTAGCCGAGATGCCCTGCTAAAGGAAAATCACGCACTGATAGGAGGATTTTCTCTTTCAACTTCAATCCTAGAATCAAGTAAATCCTATCTTTGTAATAGATAATATCATTTACAACCTTATATTTATCATCTTGTGTATTACCATCTAGCAAATCACAGGAAAAAGAATACTTAGAATATTCAAACATCAATAAAGATTTCCAATCAACTGTTACTACAAATAATAAATTTATTTTAGGCCTTCTAGATAGTGCATCTGCAACAACATTGTTTTTACCTTTCACATATTCAATTTTGAAATCATAAGCTTGGATCTTACTAATCCATTTTTGCTTCCTGTCATTCAAGTCTTTCTATCCCAAGAAATATCTCAAACTATGATGGTCAATTCTAACTACAAGTTTGCCACCAACCAAATATTGCCTAAATTTTGCCAATGCATGCATGATTGCCAACATTTCTTTGTCTTAAATAAAATACAATCTCTCTAGGTTATTAAGTTTCCTTCTTTCATACGCTATAGGATGTTTATTTTGCATTAAGACCGCTCCTATTCCTTCACCAGATGCATCACATTCCAAGACAAAAGGCTGATTAAAATCTGGAAGTGGAAGTATTGGGCAAGCACTCATTACCTCTTTCAGCTTCTCAAAAACTTATTGTGCCTCCTCCGTCCAACGGAATGCCCCATTTTTGGTAAGATCTGTCAATGGTGCCCTGAGCTATGAAAATCCTCTGATAAATCTTCTATAATAACTACATAATCCAAAGAATTCTCGTAAATCCGTAAGATTCTGTGGCGGTGGCCAATCCAAAATGGCTCTTATTTTTTCCTGATGAACTTGTACACCTGTAGCACTAATCATATTCCCTAAATACAAAATTTTTGTCATTCCAAATTCACATTTAGAGGCCTTTGCATAAAGTGATTGAGATTCCACAATACCAAGAACAATATCAATATGTTTCAAGTGATCTTCCCAAGTTTTGTAGTAAATTAATATATCATAAAAAAAAACTAGCAGATATTTCCTCAACTATTTCCTAAAAGTATGATTCATGCAAGACTGAAATGTTGCCGAAGCATTTGTTAACCCAAACGGCATAACCAAGAATTCATAATGACCATAATGACAACAAAAAGCAGTTTTATGGATATCTTGATCTCTTAACTTAATTTGATGATATCCTGACCTCAAATTAATTTTAGAAAAATAAATAGCATCATGTAATTCATCTAACAACTCCTCAATTCGAGGAATTGGATACCTAGTTTTGATTGTCTTTTTGTTAAGAGCATAGTAATCTATACACATGCGAAGAGTCCCATCCTTCTTTTTGACCAGTACTAGTGATGATGCAAATGGACTAGAATTGGGCCTGATATGCCCCATATCCAACAATTCCTTAATTGCCTTTTCTATTTCATCTCTGAATGTTTTAGGATGTCTGTAAGGAGTTGTGATAATGGGTTTTGCACCTTCCTCTAATTCAATGGTATGTTCAAATCCTCTGTCAAGCAGAACTCCTGGAGGTATATCACTGAAAACCAGATTATGTGAATCTAATACTTTCAACAAATCATCTTGATAATTTTTAGATTCAAATCCTAATACCTTGTTGGAAATTAAACATTGTGACGACCATGCCACATCACCATGTCTGAAAATAACCTCCGTTCTATTAGCACTAATGATCCTGGGACCACTGTTAGACATACCCCTAAGCACTACTTTCTTATCATCAATCTTAAAAGAAAATTCCAATCTTTTAAAGCTCTGAGTGTACTCATCTAATGTTTCCATCCATTGAATGCCCAAAACAACATTTGTATCAGCCAAGTCAATCACATAAAAATCATCAGTAACAGTATAATTGCCAAGAGTAATACTCAATTTAGGGATTTTATGAGTACAGGACAAATTAGTTCCACTTGCTACTTTAACATCAAAGGCTTCATGTTTTTCAATTTGCAATCCACGTTTTTCCACAAGAGTTGCATCTATAAAATTATGAGTGGACTGTAGAACCACTATCAAGCATGACAACCACATGCTGCCCATTCAAAACTCCTCCAACTCTGAAAATATTATAATGAGGTGTTCCTGTCATAGATGCTATTACCCCTTCTCCATGTTTAGTACTGTTGGTGTCTGTTTTATCTTCTACCAAACATTAGGATAGGATACCCAAAGGCATTCTATCCTCTCCTGAAAAATCACTACTGATTCCAAGGTCTATATGTGTGAACAAGCAACTTTAGTGGAATAGGTTCTTGGATAGTGTATGCTGAAATTTGAAGGGGGACTTACGTTTGACAAGTATCTTGAACTACTGGACTTAGATGGATTTAGCAATTTTAGGCTCTTCTTCTTTTTTGGGGGGGATTTTCTGGGATTTAGACTTTCAAAAGAATGGGGAAAAGAGATAGGGTTTAGGAAGGCTAATCTAATCCTACGAATTCTGGAGACGGTATCAGTTGGGTGTTCTCGAGAAACCAAACATTGCTTCCCCACACCAGGGACAACTACACAAGACCGGTGCAATCTTCAATGGGTTGTGCTTATGATCGAGATGTTGGGATGCACAGGGGATGGGCTCAGACTAACTTTGCACGACAAGATGGAAATCATCCATTTACCAAAAGTGTGAGTAGAGATACACCATCAATTGACACTTATCAAATCCTTCATTCAAATTAACAACAATTAAAGAAAATCTAAATTAATTCTAACTAAGTGTTGAGGCAATTGAAACCATGCAAATCATTCTATAATAGAGATTACAAAGCAGCGCACATGCAATATATTATCTAGAAATGACCTTAAGCAACAATACATCAAAAAACCTCACACTCTCCAAATGAGAGGAGGCAACCTTATATAGTTTCTCAACAATAAATGAATGGTCAAGATCAAACAGCGATCAAGGGCCAAGATTGAAAGTTCTAAACCCTAATTAGGGTTTCCTGAAATATAATAAGTTCAAACAAATGAAAGAGTGACAAGTGGTGCAGCTGCTAATTTCACTGAGGTGAGTGGCCACTTTCTTCTTTCAGAGATTCAACGTATCTGGACACATTGAGCTTGACCTCCTCATGTGACACTTGGCAAACCACCAATCTGGAAGTTTATGAGGTCCACATCATTAGCACATGTGGCAAGGATGCCTTCCCACTCAACTGCTTGGGTGAGGAAGTTGTCATCGATGGAGAGGAAGTTTTCAATCTTTGAAAGATCGCCTTTGTCAATCATCCCTGAATCCCTGAAGAAGCTCGCTTGAATCCTAGCTCTCAGGTTCTCTACTTGTAAATGCTTCTCCCTTAGGCTTTCCTTCTTCCAGACCTCTGATGCCACATGAAATACCTTTCCCAGGATCTCTCTAACACTTTCCTCTATCTCAAAACACTTGGTCTCGGATTTCTTCAGAACCTCAATCCGAGTGACCAGAGTATAGTACCACATGCTAAAGTCATACTTGTCTTCTGTCTGTATGATGCTTGCATCCTCTAAGCTTCTCTTTGACATGCCTCGGATAACCTTCAGATGAGGGAGTATTTCATTCTGCATTTCATCCACCTCTTCCCAATTGGATGCTAGATCCTGGATACGATCAATCAACAAAGAAGTTGCCTCATGTGTTGATACTAAGTTTTCCACCAGGGTGTCAACACGCACCGAAGCACCTAAAATCCATTCCTTTTCTTGAGTGTATGAGCCCTTCATATCATCATAGTCCTTCATTGATCCCTGCTGAAGAGGTTGTGGTGGAGTAGCTAGGACTTCACGGTTGAGTGGCCTGGTAAGATGGAGAACATACTTCTTCCACTGTTGGTTCTCTTCTTCAACCTTCTTCCTCTTTTCCTTTTCATGATCTAGCCTTGCCTTCAGAACGTTGCAAGAGTCATCAAATTATTGGACCTCTTGGTCTTGGGTAGGCTTACCCAGCTCTATGGTGGTAACCTTGTAATCATCTGTGGTGACATTGTCTATAGTCTTCCCTTCTTTAGGCACCGCTATCTGGACTATCCTGAATCCGGCACTGTCTCTCTGAATTAGGGAAAACTTCCTGGTGGATTTGGGTGGTTTAGCTATAGAGGGTTCATTCACCTTCTCCATGAATGTTGCAGTGACCTCCTCAGATGAGTGGGCCTCCTTGGGAACCTTGGCCTTTATCCTTGCTCTCAGCCAATCCAGAATGGTTGATTGCTCTACAGTGTTCCGATCAAATTCATCATCTGCCTCTCTTGGGTTTGTTGGTATGCCATCCAAGAAGATTGTAGGTGCTCCAATTTTCTCTCTATTTGGACTTTGGAAGACCTCTTTCACCACTTCCTCAACTGGCTGGGAAAGCACTCTTACTTCATCATCAATCACACAGATGTTCATATCTTTCTCCTCAATTGCACTCTGATCAGGCGCAATGGAAGTAGCACTTAGGATGGAGTGACTCTCGCTGTATTCTCTTCTCTCACCCACAACCCTTTTCCCTGTGACCTTTGTGGAGCTTCCAACCAACTCCTTCCTCTTTCAAGACCCAACACTTTTTGGATTTCGAACATCGTCAGCGAAGGTACAAAGATCGACGGATAGAGTATCATCTACTCCCATTAATTCATAAGTCAAAGTCACACCTTTGGCCTTCAACTACTTTGTCTTTTCAGACACCCACCACCTTGAGTACTCAACCACTGACCTCATGAAGTCTGCTAGATCTGATTTCTCTCCCTCTGTCCAATCTATTAAGACTAAGGGTTCATTCTTCATCTTTTCAAAGCCTGGCTGCTGAAGTTCTAGGCTTTCTTCTACCTAATCGGCAACTCTGAATACTTCTATTACTCTCACCATACTCAAAGGAATTTTTGACCATAATCTCTTCCTGATCTCGAAGCTATCGGTTGCATTAGCCCAGTAGTCTTCTAGATCCAGTCTATGCTCAAACGTTGTCCCTTTGATCTTCTTTATCCTATGGAATGGATCGAAATCTTTTCTCGCCTTGTATTGATAGAAGGGATACCAGGCCAGTTCCTTCTCTATGGTTGTAGCAGCTTGTAATGATGGACATGTTTCCAACCCATTACCAATTGTGAGTGAGGATGTTCCTGCCTTCTTCTGCTTATCCCTTTGAATCACTATATACTCCTCCAATTGTCTTACAACCTCGAGCAACACCACTCGGTTGGTAGGGTAAGCTGGAAGTTTATACGGAGGCTCGAAGTATCCCTGAATTCAGAGGTAAGTAAATTTTGGATATTGGATGTACCAACACCTGAACCGACCAATGAAGTCCATAGACTCTTGAGAGAGCCTCTGGTGCAAACCACCTTGAAGTGTCTGGGTGATCTGCATCAGAAAGGTATCATTCACTCTTTTAAAATGGAATTTCTCCTCCATGTGGAGTTGGGGATAGCAATCATACACTGGAAACTGCTTCTCCTTGTTCCCAACTTCTCCTCTACATGTGAGACCTCTGTATCTGTAGATCTTGGCCAATGAATAAAACAAGTAAGAACTCATGAAGAAAGTCCTATTCATTTCTAGGTTCCTTAGCTGGTTGTCTAGGTTGTCGCTGATCATCCGAGCCCAATCTATCATCGTCAATCCATTGATTATTTCATTAATGAAATAATACATCCAGGGTTCGAATGAAGCTCCCTGAGGATTTCCTATTATTCTATTGAGCAGGACAATCATGTCCCCAATGTCCTCCTTGAAGTATGCTCGCACTAGGCTCTTTCTTTGGAGTTTGGAGGCGCCCTTCCTTGGCTTGTCTAGCCAGGAATGGTTAACTATGGCATCATATTCCTCTAGGTGGTCCTGGTATAGACTGTCAGCTTCATCCTTTGTCATATACACTATGTTGTGGTACTCTGGGATCCTAAAGGCCTCTCTAATGGCCTCATCTCTGACATTTGCCAGCACTCTTCCATCAGGTGCCACAATGTCCTTACTGATGGGGTTGTAGTGTTTAGCACATTCGACTACTAGTTCATTGCACTGCATGGTGGGGAGGAAACCAGCAGCATGCACGATACCACTCTTCATCATCTTTCGCGCAATGGTGGTAGGCACAAGGTTGTCCAGACCAAACATTCGCTTCTTAAACTCCCTCAGATTGATGTGTCCAAGGTTGGTGTCGCTGATGTTCTTCCACTTTGAAGTCATCCTCGACTCTGGAGGAGCATCTTTGTCTACCTGGAATTTCATAATGTCTAGGGCCTGCAGGCAAACAATGAAATTTTAAAGTTAGAAAATGATTTGCAAAGTTTTGAAAATAACGGGGCTGCGAAATGGCTAAGTGTTGGAAAATTTTCCATTTTTTATTCTCATACGTAGCCATAAAAATCAAATTTTCACCTTAAAACCCTCAATCGTAAGGCTGGTTGTGGTTACCACCAAGTGTCAAAACTTTCAAAAAAATTTCATACTTAGCCAAAAAAAATGATTTTCTTCCTCCAAAATTTTTGAAAAAATCATTTATTAAATTCTGGAAAATATTCAGAAAATTCACAATTTTAATTTCACCTCTGACTTGGATAGAAGTAAGGCTAGAATTTTCTCCAAAATATTCAAAAAATTTAGAAAAGTTTGGATGATTCTTCCTCGTACTAGTTTCCTTTCTCCAAAAATCTATAAACCTTCTGCCAAAAAATGTTATCCCACTTCCAGCAATATCTAGAGTTTTCTCCAAATAATCTTCAAACTGACATACTTTACTAAGCTCTCCTTAGTAACTTTGAACTTCTTGTTGTAATAATGAAGTTGATAATGAAGTATTTGTAGACAAGGTTAAATCTTCAAGTAAAACCCCTAAAATCATCCAACTCATACTTCTAATTTTTTTTAAAAAACTTTCCATTTTGATTTAAGTTTGAAGATATTCATCAATTCTCCAATATTCCCTTTCAAAATAAAATTTCCATTTTGAATTAATATCTCAATAATCTTCCAATATTCTTTCAATATTCCCTTTTTCCAAAAAAAAAACTTTCCATTTTGGATTTATTTTGAGGATTTTTTAAATAATCCTTAGATATTTTCTTCATTTTGGATTTAATTTTGAAATCTCAGTGGATTTTGTGACATCACTGGCATCTTTGTTGATTTTGTTTGACTTTTCAATGCGTAGGTGGACTTTTGGAATTTATCTCCATCTTCTCCAAGGTATGGCGGCCTTTGGTGGTCTCTCCTCATGGCTCTCTTCAAGGCGAAATTTTGGCTAAGGCATGGGGCGGACTTTAGCCTTTGCTCCTTCATGGCCACCTAACCTATGGTGGACTTTGGTGGAGGCTCCTTCATGACCTCTCTAGCCTTGGCGGACTTTAGACAAGGCTCCTTCATGACCTCTCTAGCCTTGGGTGGACTTTGGTGACCTCTCCACCTTGGGCGGACTTTGAGGCACTCTACACATGCTTGGGTGAACTTTAAAGAGTGCTCCCACATGACCTCCCAACCCATGGCGGACTTTGGAGGTCTCTCAAGAGGGCAGACTATATATGAAATATAACATTTAAGTATAAGACTTATACTTTAAGTTATATTTCATATATATTGTCAGGATGTTTGAGAGTGGTTTCGGGCCTCTAGGACTAATAATGCAAAATCTAGTTTTTGGAGGATTCTCCAATTTTCCAGACTTAGTCAAATTTCAGGATCAGGATGACATTCCAAACTTAGCCAAATTTCAAGATATTTGAGGATCCGGATGATTTTTCGAGCTGATTATCCTTTGAAGGTGCCATGACCCCCTAAAATATAGGAACTTAGCTTTTTGGGTCAAAACTTGAAAATTTTGGATTCCAATCGAAGCTGGTCAATGGTGCAAATGTAAACCCTAGGTTTGCATCCCGAAAAAGAAAAAAGCCTAAGATCTAGGGATTTAGCTTTTTTAGATCAAAACATGGAATTTTTGAGTTCCAGTCAAAGCTGGTCAGTGGTGCAAGTGTAAACCCTAGGTTTGCATCCCAAAAAAGCAAAAAGCCTAAAATCTAGGGATTTAGCTTTTTTAGATCAAAACTTGGAATTTTTGAGTTCCGGTTGAAGCTGGTCAGTGGTGCAAGTGTAAACCCTAGGTTTGCATACCGAAAAAGCAAAAAGCCTAAAATCTAGGGATTTAGCTTTTTTAGGTCAAAACTTGGAATTTTCGAGTTCCGGTCGAAGCTGGTTAGTGGTGCAAGTGTAAACACTAAGTTTGCATCCTGAAAAAGCAAAAAGAAGACATCCCTAAAATATAGGAAAAACTTTCTAAAAATACCCATACCGGGGATCGGGCTGAAAATGCCAAAAATGAAACTTCCTAAAAAATAGGAAAAAGCAAAAAAGCAAACTTTCTAAAAATAGAAAGTTGTCCAAATTCATCCAGATCAATTGCGATCTTCATCCTTTGGCCTTTCTAACCACTCTGGTGTTGTTCACACTTCGAAATCACATAACTTGCAAAAACTAACTTTCAATCGTCAGGGCCTGAAATGCTCTAAACTAGACAAGGCTTGGTGAAACTGCAGCAAAAGGTCACAGGACACTAACAAAACCCTAGAAAGAAGGAAAATCAGAGGGTCCCCATTTGCAATGGGGTGATGTGTGAAAAAGGTCACAACAAGTACCTGTCCCTGATTCTGTGTTTTGTGGTACAAATTCTATATTAGGATCAACATTCTCTTCATCGTCACTATCTGACACAACCTCAATGTAATGAATTTTTCCCTTTCCCAAACATCTATGTCCTGAGTTCTTCCCTTTGTTCTTTATCTAACTTGATTTTAGAGAAATTATCTTTATTGAAAGATTGTTTGTCATTTTCAGGTTTAGTTGGTGGGGCTTTACTAAAAACTTTCCCTTTAGAAGATGGTTCCAATTCTCTTGCTCTTTTAATAGTTGTTTGTAAAGTAGGAGGGTTCAAGGACTTAACCCAACCTTTGAGTGAATCAGACAATCCATCTATGAATATCACAATTTTATGTCTTTCTAAAATTTCACTTACTAAAACTGCCAATTTTTCAAATTCAGAAATGTATTATTCAATAGTTCCAGATTGCTTAAACTGAGTTAAATCTTTAAGATGAAGTTCAGGATCTTTAGAGTCAAATCTATCAATAAGTTTCTCAGTGAATTCAACATATGTAACAATCCGATTATGACCCAAGGTTACCTCCCATGGTGCCACCATTCGTGTGCGACATAATCAAGATGTAATGCTGGATATTTGATTGCTTCATCTTCCAACATAGGATTTAATTGGAAGTAGGTGTCAAGTTTCTGCACCCAAGCTCTAGCTGTTGTTTTCCCTGACCCATCAAAATAAGGGATAGACATCTTACCTATTTTCCTCTGCAATTCACATTTATTCCCTCACTGTCCCCTTGGCCTATGTTCCATTCTGACATCCAAGTATTCTCTAAATGTCATGGTTGATCTAAAATCATCCCCTGATAATCACCAATCTTGGTGTATCTCATCCTATAATTTTCTAATTGTCGGTTCATTTTCTGGTTGCACATTTCTAACAGTGAACATTGGCATAAAAGGTTTGGCTGTTCCTATTCTTTTCGGCTGATTATTGACAAAATGCTCATCTCTACCCCCATTGTTTGCCCCAACATTATGGTGTTGATTATTTCCATTATTTTGATGTTGATTAATAAATTGGGTCATTAAATTAGTCATTTTGTTGACGTTGTCCTGCATAACTTGTTGACTTCCAATTAAAGTTGTTATGAGATCGCTATTGTTTTATGGTTCCCCCATACTGTTTGTTTCAAAAATAATCTCTTCGTTAGTTGCAATATGGCTGTCCTCAATTTCAAACTGAACAAAAGAACTACTTTGTGCTAAAGGAGAATTTGGATATCTGTTTTGTCGGACCCTAGTATTCCGAAAATTATAATTTCCCTGGTGCATACTTAGCTGTGCATAGATTTTACATGAATTTCCAACTCAAGAACACCCTACAAGCTGGCAAGAATTCTAAGCTTTGATACCACTAATAAATTCCCTAACTAGGCTTTGATTGCAGTCAGTTGCATAACCAAGACATAGCAGAAGATTATTTATGTAGCACAGTCAAAGGTGGAAATGAACACCTTACACATTATTTTCTTTATTTGGGGTCTTCCTTATCTGCATTGATTCTAATTCTATTTTAGTAATCACTGAAACATATAACAAACTAAAATAGACACTGATATAAATTTATTCCTTCAGAGAACAAGGAGGAGAAATCTTTTTATGATGCACCTAGTTGCGTAGTAATGTCCGTTGATTAAGACTTCATGTTGACTCATAACCCTTCAATAGAAGGATAGAATGAAACATATCTAGTTGCAGTCGATACACCAGAGCATAGAATGTTTGCACATATGCATCAAGTTTGAAGATGCTGCACTTCTACTGTATGCAAATACTCCAAAATTCTCCACGTGATTTCCATTTCCTCCACACCGTGATGATGGCAATCTCTTCCTCCACATTAATTGACAGCAGTACCCGTATGCAGTAAGGAAAACGTCCGTGTCACTACCTGATATTAGGTTACCAAGGCCTGCTTAGATGTCCTACATCGTTGCAGTGTTTTCGGATTGCAAAGGGACTGGCGATAGTTTGTGTAACACCGTCTATGCTTCCCGTGATTCCGCTGTTTAGTTTGGGTGACGCCGTGTATGCTACCCGTGATTCTGTTGTTTGTGTTTGCACTAATATGCACTCTGCATTATATACCAGGGATCACTGTGAACTTCACTCTGTAATAAGCGAGATTGATACTTCTCCAGAATCATATGACCAATAGGTCAGTTGAGGACTGACGAAAGGCTATTAATCTTTGAGATGTGTGACAACACACACAAGCTTCAAATCTATTCTTCCACACATACCTCCCATCTCCCGAAGCCATCCTTTAATTCACCAAAAAATGGTTTTATTCCCGTAATAGTTAAGTAAATAGTTATTGTGTTAATGAAATGCTTTATTAAAATGCTTTAATAAATAGGAACATATAATATTAATTATTTATATTAATGAATGAGATATTAATACAAAGTAATTAATATTTTCCACATTTCACCGCATTTAGACCACATTTACTAGGGGACATTACAGTCTCCCCTACCCAAATTTTGCTTGCCTGCAAGCAACTGTAACTCCGAATGTTGAAGAACCTGCTCATTCTCCCAAGTAGCATCAATTAAAGGTAAATTCTATCATTTAATGAGATATTCCCTGATTGTCCTATTCCACAAATGCCTGTCACGAGTCTACAAAATCACTTCAGGTATCATTGCTAATTTTCCTTCCTCATCCAATGCTAGTAGATTTTCTGAAACCTTCACCTGTTGACCTAAAGCTCTTTTGAGACAAGATACGTGGAACACATTATGTATTCTACTTTCGACCGGTAAGTCTAATTCACATGCCACTGCACCAACCTTCTGAAATACCTGGTACGGCCCATAAAACCGAGGCTTCAATTTCTCAATGCCTCTACACTTGAGAGATGACTGCCTATAGGGTTGTAGCCTGAGATACACCAAATCTCCTATGTCAAAGTGACGCTCAACACACTTCTTATCGGCATAAAGTTTATGTTGATTTTGCACAAATTGCAAATTTTCCTTAAGTGCTTTCAATATATCTTGGCATTCCTGAAGTACATCACGAGATTTGGGTACATTACTCTAATCGAAAGCAAAATCAATAAAAGATAGTGCATCATACCCATATAATTCTTTGAAAGGAGTCATACCGATAGATATATGATATGTAGTATTATAGCAGTATTCACCCAAATATAACCAACGGATCCATGCTTTCTGATGTCCAAACACATAATTACAAAGGTATCCCTCAATCCACTTGTTAACTATTTTTGTCTGCCCATCGGTTTGGGGATGATAACTCGTACTATGATTTCACTCTGTACCTGTCAATCTAAAATGTTCCCCCCAAAATATACTCAAAAATCTGCTATCTCCATCACTAATTATATGTTTTGGTAAACCATGTAAATGGAACACCTCTCGAAAGAATAGTTCGGCGAGCTAAACAGCTATGAATTCTATAGTGATAGATAAGAAATGTGCAAATTTAGTTAATCTATCAACCACAACAAAAATGAAATCTATACCTTGAGATCGTGGTAGGCCTATAATGAAATCCATAGATATACTTTCCCATTTCTATTTTGGGATAGGCAATGGCTGCAATAGTCCCGTAGGATAAGTATGCTCTACTTTATTTTGCTGAAAAGTGATGCATTCTTGGACATAATGAAGGACATCATTCTTTAGACCTTTCCAAGTGAATCTTTCCCTTATCTCCCGGTAAGTTTTGAAGTAGCCGGGATGCCCTGCAAAAGGAACATCATGCACTGATTGGAGGATTTTCTCTTTCAACTTCGATCCTGGAATCAAGAAAACCCTTTTTTTGTAATAGATAATATCATTTACAACCTTATATTTATCATCTTGTGTAATACCATCCTGCAAATCATAGGCAAAAGAATCCTTAGAATATTCAACCAGCAATAAAGATTTCCAATCAGCTGTTACTACAGATAATGCATTTATTTCAGGTCTTCTAGATAGTGCATCTGTAACAACATCGTTTTTACCTTTCACCTATTCAATTTTGAAATCATAAGCTTGGATCTTACTGATCCATTTTTGCTTCCTGTCATTCAAGTCTTTCTGTCCCAAGAAATATCTCAAAATGTTATGGTCAGTTCTGACTACAAGTTTGCCACCAACCAAATATTATCTAAATTTTGCCAATGCGTGCATGATTGCCAACATTTCTTTGTCATAAATAGAATACAATCTCTCTAGGTTATTAAGTTTCCTACTTTCATACGCTATAGGATGTTTATTTTGCATTAAGACCGTGCCTATTCCTTCACCAGATGCATCACATTCCAAGACAAAAGGCTGATTAAAATCTGGAAGTGGAAGTACTGGGCAAGAACTCATTACCTCTTTCTGCTTCTCAAAAACTTATTGTGCCTCCTCCATCCAACGGAATGCCCCATTTTTGGTAAGATCTGTCAACGGTGCCCCGAGCTATGAAAATCCTCTAACAAATCTTCTATAATAACTGGATAATCCAAAGAATCCTTGTAAATCTGTAAGATTCTGTTGCGGTGGCCAATCCAAAATGGCTCTTATTTTTTCCTGATGAACTTGTACACCTGTAGCACTAATCATATGCCCTAAATACAAATTTTTTGTCATTCCAAATTCACATTTAGAGGCCTTTGCATAAAGTGATTGAGATTCCACAATACCAAGAACAATATCAATATGTTTCAAGTGATCTTCCCAAGTTTTGTAGTAAATTAATATATCATCAAAAAAAACTAGAAGATATTTCCTCAACTGTTTTTTCAAAGTATGACTCATGCAAGACTGAAATGTTGTCAGAGTATTTGTTAACCCAAACAGCATAACCAAGAATTCATAATGACCATAATTACAATAGAAAGTAGTTTTATGGATATCTTGATCTCTTAATTTAATTTGATGATATCTTGACCTCAAATTAATTTTAGAAAAATAAACAACAACATGTAATTCATCTAACAACTCATCAATTCGAGGAATTGGATAAATGGTTTTGATTGTCTTTTTGTTAAGAGCACAGTAATCTATACACATGCGAACAGTCCCATCCTTCTTTTTGACCAGTACTAGTGATGATGCAAATGGACTAGAACTGGGCCTGATATGCCCCATATCCAACAATTCCTTAATTGCCTTTTCTATTTCATCTCTGAATGTTTTAGGATGTCTATAAGGAGTTGTGATAACGGGTTTTGCACCTTCCTCTAATTCAATGGTATGTTCAAGTCCTCTGTCAGATGGAACTCCTGGAGGTATATCACTGAAAACTAGATTATGTGAATATAATACTTTCAACAAATCATCTTGATAAGTTTTAGATTCAAATCCTGATACCTTGTTGGAAATTAAACATTGTGACGACCATGCCACATCACCATGTCTGAAAATAGCCTCCATTCTTTTAGCACTAACGATCCTGGGACCACCGTTAGACATACCCCGAAGCACTACTTTCTTATCATCGATCTTAAAAGAAAATTCCAATCTTTTAAAACTCTGAGTGTACTCATCTAATGTTTCCATGCATTGAATCCCCAAAACAACATTTGTTTCAACCAAGTCAATCACATAAAAATCATCAATAACAGTATAATTGCCAAGAGTAATACTCAATTTAAGGATTTTATGAGTACTGGACAAATTAGTTCCATCTGCTACTTTAACATCAAGGCCTTCATGTTTTTCAATTTGCAATCCATGTTTTTCCACAAGAGTTGCATCTATAAAATTATGAGTAGACTGTAGAACCACTATCAAGCATGACAACCACACGTTGCCCATTCAAAACTCCTCCAACTCTGAAAATATTATAATGAGGTGTTCTTGTCATAGATGCTATTACCCCTTCTCCATGTTTAGTACCTGTCCCTAATTCTGTGTTTTGTGGTACAAATTCTATATTAGGATCAACGTTCTCTTCATCGTCACTATCTGACATAACCTCAATGTAATGAATTTTTATCTTTCCCAAACATCTATGTCCTGAGTTCTTCCCTCTCTTCTTTATCTAACATGATTTTAGAGAAATTACCTTATTGAAATATTGTTTGTCATTTTTAGGTTTAGTTGGTGGGGCTTTATTAAAAACTTTCCCTTTGGAAGATGGTTCCAATTCTCTTGCTCTTTTAATAGCTGTTTGTAAAGTAGGAGGGTTCAAGGACTTAACCCAACCTTTGAGTGAATCAGACAATCCATCTATGAATATCACAATTTTATGTCTTTCTAAAATTTTAGTTACTAAAACTGCCAATTTTTCAAATTTAGAAATGTATTGTTCAACAGTTCCAGATTGGTTAAGCTGAGTTAAATCTTTAAGATGATGTTCAGGATCTTTAGAGTCAAATCTATCAATAAGTTTCTTAGTGAATTCAACATATGTAACAATCTGATTATGACCCAGGGTTACCTCCTCATGGTGCCACCATTTGTGTGCTACACCATCAAGATGTAATGCTGCATATTTGATTGCTTCATCTTCCAACATAGGATTTAATTGGAAGTAGGTGTCAAGTTTTGGCACCCAATCTCTAGCTGTTGTTTTCCCTGATCCATCAAAATAAGGGATAGACATCTTACCTATTTTCCTCTGCAATTCACATTTATTCCCTCGCTGTCCCCTTGGCCTATGTTTCATTATGACATCCAAGTATTCGCTAAATGTCATGGTTGATCTAAAATTATCCCCTGATAATAACCAATCTTGGTGTATCTCATCTTGTAATTCTCTAATTGTCAGTTTGTTTTCTGGTTGCACATTTCTAACAGTGAACATTGGCATAAAAGGTCTAGATGTTCCTTTTCTTTCCGACTGATTATTGACAGAATGCTCATCTCTACCCCCATTGTTTGCCCCAACATTATGGTGTTGATTATTTCCATTATTTTGATGTTGATTAATAAATTGGGTCATTAAATTAGTCATTTTATTGACGTTGTCCTGCATAACTTGTTGACTTCCAATTAAAGTTGTTATGAAATCCCTATTGTTTTCCGGTTCCCCCATACTGTTTGTTTCAAAAATAATCTCTTCGTTAGTTGCAATATGGCTGTCCTCAATTTCAAACTGAACAAAAGAACTACTTTGTGCTAAAGGAGAATTTGGATATCTGTTTTGTCGGACCCTAGTATTCCGAAAATTATAATTTCCCTGGTGCATACTCAGCTGTGCATAGATTTTACATGAATTTCCAACTCAAGAACACCCTACAGGCTAGCAAGAATTCTAAGCTCTGATACCACTAATAAATTCCCTAACTAGGCTTTGATTGTAGTCAGTTGCATGACCAAGACATAACAGAAGATTATTTATGCAGCACAGTCAAACGTGGAAATGAATACCTTACACATTATTTTCTTTATTTGGGGTCTTCCTTATTTGCATTGATTCTAATTTTATTTTAGAATCACTGAAACATATAACAAACTAAAATAGACATTGATATCAATTTATTCCTTCAGAGAACAAGGTGGAGAAATCTTTTTATGATGCACCTATTTGGGTAGTAATGTTCATTGATTAAGACTTCACGTTGACTCATAACCCTTCAATAGAAGGACAGAATGAAACATTTCTGGTTGCAGTCGATACACCAGAGCGTATATTGTCTATACATATGCATCAGGTTTGAAGATGTTGCACTTCTACTGTATGCAAATACTCTGAAATTCTCCATGCGATTTCCATTTCCTCCACACCGCGATGATGGCAATCTCTTCCTTCACATTAATTGATGGCACTACCCATATGCAATAAGGCAAACGTCTGCGTCACTACCCGATATCAGGTTACCAAGGCTCGCTTAGACGTCCTACGTCGTTGCAGTGCTCTTGGATTGCACAGGGACTAGTGATAGTTTGTGTAACGCCGTGTATGCTTCCCGTGATTCCGCTGTTTAGTTTGGGGGACGCCATGTATGCTACCCGCTATTCCACTTTTTGTGTTTGCACTAATACGCACTCTGCATTATATACCAAGGATCACTGTGAACTTCACTCTGTAATAAGCGAGATTGATTCTTCTCTAGAATCGTATGACCAAAAGGTCAGTCGAGGACTGACGAAAGGATATTAATCTCTGAGATGTGTGTTAACACACGCAGGCTTCAAATCTATTCTTCCACGCATACCTCCCATCTCTCGAAGCCATCCTTTTATTCACCAAAAATTGGTTTTATTCCCGTAATAGTTAAGAAAATTGTTATGGTGTTAATGAAATGCTTTATTAAAATGCGTTAATAAATAGGAACATATAATATTAATTATTTATATTAATGAATGAGATATTAATATGAAGTAATTAATATTTTCCATGTTTGACCACATTGAGACCACATTTACTAGGGGACATTACAAGGCATCACTCTACAACAATTTCCTTACTATCCTAGAATCCTCGCGTTCATTAAACACCTTTCATTTCAGTTTTAATGTAGTTTGATTTTCCGTCATGCTTTATCCATCTCTAAAACCTTTGGCATATCATA
Organism: Cryptomeria japonica; assembly: GCF_030272615.1. Taxonomy (NCBI): domain Eukaryota; kingdom Viridiplantae; phylum Streptophyta; class Pinopsida; order Cupressales; family Cupressaceae; genus Cryptomeria; species Cryptomeria japonica. Next base: position 3,877,069 of record NC_081413.1, read on the forward strand.
AGAAATTACTCTCAAAACCATACTATTAGAGGATTTTTCATATAGTAGTCCTATCCACACTTATAACCCATTGCTTCAACAATGTATATCATTCTAGTGTTAATGAGTTTCTACCACCCTTCTTACAGGGTCTTGTGCCCTGATGCATGACTAGTGAGTGTTTTCTCCAGAAAAATGGGTTTGCAGTTTTGAACTTTTGAGAGCCAAAAGTCATGCAAATCCAATAATCAATCATCTATCATACCATTCCAAAACCACTATCACATGAATTTCCTCAAATGGGGGGGCACTTTCTTGGAAGATTTGCAAAATTCTAGGTAACTTCTGGGAGATGTGGGTATTAAGAAACTAAAAACTATATATAGTTTAAACCATAGAAACAGCAATCGCAAAAAAAGGTGATTATACTCAATTAATCAGGGATCGGCAAAACTGTCATTTTATTCCAAAAAATTGCGGAAAAAATTGTTGACTTAAACCCCACAATTTTCAACGATTTATTCAATTAAAATCGCGGATTAATTGCACGATTAATCAGATTAAAATCGCAAACCCGCCAAAAATCCTAAAATCGCAAAAAAAGGCGCGATAGAAACGAAAAAAATGTTTTATAACTGTGCGACTGGTATGGTTTCATGCCATATCGCACTAGAAGGGGTGTGAGATTTCAGAGGTGCATTGGTGTCCACGGGATTTCATGGGTGTTTCCTTCTCATTCTTCCTTCAGGTATTTTCCATATCTTTTGCAATTTTAAAATTTTATTTTTATATTATGTTTTAAGAGTCATTAAGCATAAATATTTATAAATATTACTAATTTTACTGATAATATTTACAGTCATTACTAAAAATCTAAAAATATTAATATTCTTAGATTTCTAGTAATGACTGTAAATATTATCAGTAAAATTAGTAATATTTAATATTTACATTTTACTGATAATATTTACATTCATTATAAATATTTTTATATTTTTAGTAATGACTGTAAATATTATCAGTAAAATTAGTAATATTTAATATTTACATTTTACTGTTAATATTTACATTTTACTGATAATATTTAAGTCATATTAAATAATTAATATGACTGTAATTATTAGTAATTGCTAAAATGTAAATATTTACAGTCATATTAATTATTTACAATCATAATATTTACAGTCATATTAAATATTATGACAGTAAATATTATATATGTAGATATTACTAATAATAATGTTTGTAAATATTATCAGTAAAATGTAAATAAGCATAAATACAATTATTAGTAATTTTAGATTTTTAGATTTTTAGTAATAAGCGTAAATATTTTGTTTGTAATTATTAGTAATTTTAGATTTTTTTTTTAATTAAACAGTTAAATATTTACTAATTTGTGTTTAGTATTTACTGTTAAATATGTAATTTGATTGTGTGTTAATATTAATTATTAGTAAAATTTGTATTTCATTTTCATTTACAGTAACACATTAAATTCATTTTTTGTTCAATATTCTTAGCTTTTAATATATGAAAATGTCATTTTCATTTAATATATACAGCCTATCATAGATTCATAATGTCATTTTCTTTGAAGTTATTAACATTTAATATACAAAAAAATAAAAAATTTAATATAAATGTTCAATTTTCATGATGAATGTTCAACGTTAATATACACAAACCCAACCCTAGATCCCTCAAAATTTAAAAACTAAGTGTAATGCTTTTGCAGAACTAATTCTTGATCACAATGCCACGCCAAAAAAGACTTTGCATGGACACATTGCACAACAATTCCTGGTAGCACGAAGGTCAAGTGCAATTGGTGTCAAGATGAGATCAGTGGTGGAATTTATCGTTTCAAATGGCATTTGTCAAAAGAACGAGGAAATAACACCGAGATATGCAAAAAATGCCCTTCAATGTCTCGTATCAGGCAAAGCAATCTCTTGAAAAGATTGCTAAGAATAAGGTCAAAAGGGCAAGAATTGGGGTTGAACTAGGTTCTACTTCTACAAATCCTAGGATGTAGGATTTGGGTGAGGATGGTGAAGATGAGAGTTTTAGGGAATCTGGGTTGACACATAATTCTATAGCATGTGGACCAAACACAGGTGGAGGAAACCCTAATGCTTTCTTCCAACCTTGTACCACACCAGGATCACAAACCACTTTGGAGAGTACAGGATGGAGGAAAACTGTCACTGAACAAGCAAAGAAGGCAATTGCTAATTATTGGTACTCCTCTCACACGGCATTCTATGGTTCTAGAAATCCATATTGGCAACCCATGGTAGATGCTATTGCAGCTGTAGGTCCTGGGTTTCAAGCCCCATCTTGTGAATCATTGAGGGTTGGTATGTTGAAAGATGCAGTAGAGGATGTTCAAGATGTTGTTAAACAACATCGATTGTAGTGGGCTAGAACTGGTTGCAACATCATGTCAGATGGTTGGACAGATAGAAGGAACCGAACTCTCATTAACTTCCTTGTCTCTTGTGAGATTGGCACTGCTTTTTTGAAATTTGTGGATGCATCTAATATGATGAAATCCACAAATGCATTGTTTGAGATGTATGACGTGGTAGTTACAGATGTAGGGCCACAAAATGTGGTTCAATTTATCATAGACAATGTTGTTGCTTGTGTTGTTGCAGGGAGACTTCTGACAGATAAATATCCTTCCATGTTTTTTACACCATGTGCAGCACATTGCCTTGATCTAACCCTAGAGGACATTGGAAAAATTGAATGGGTTAAGGCAGCATTTCAGAAAGCTCACAAGGTTACCAAATTTTTTTATAATCACACAAGGGTTTTGGCTATAATGCGCTCTTTCATAGGAGGCAAAGAGCTAGTTTGACCAGGAGTGACCAGATTTGCAACACATTTCCTTGCATTACAAACATTATGTGAACAAAAAGGTAATTTGAGGCAAATGTTTGTTTCAGCTGAGTGGATGGAGTCTAGTTTCACAACTCAAGCAAATGGCATAGCAGTGGCAAAGTATATGTATTCTACCACATTTTGGGAATCTATTGAACAAATTGTAGAATTTTCAGAGCCTTTAGTAAAAGTCTTGAGACTAGTGGATGAAGATTAACCCCCCATGGGATATGTGTATGAGGCCATGGATAGGGCCAAGGAGGTGATAAGGAGTAAGCTGGAAAATAACAGGGATAAGTATATGCCGTTGTGGGACATAATTGATAGGAGATGGGATGGACAAATGCACACTCCTCTCCATGTTGCAGGATACTTTCTCAATCCTTTGTTATTCTATAAGACTAACCTCCTGGAAATTGATGCTGAGATCAAACAAGGCTTCTTCAAGTGCATGGAAAAAATGTTTCCTGACTTGGAAAAATTTGATGCGGCTACGATAGAGCTAGAAATGTACAAGCATGCTAAGGGCTTTCTCTCTTCTAGGGCTGCTATACAAAGCAGAAAGACAATTCAACCAAGTAGACTCTATAAAATTTTAACAATCTCTTTATTTTGCCAACCATTAAGTTTGTTAAGATTATAAGATATTCTTAGTCTTACAATATCATCTCCATATAATGTGTTTTTCAGCTGCATGGTGGGCTTCTTTTGGAGATGAAATACCAAATTTAAGGTGGATGGCGGTGCGTATTTTGAGTCAACCATGTAGCTCATCAGCTTGTGAGCGTAATTGGAGTGTGTTTGAACACATACATTCTAAGAAACGCAATCGCCTATCACAACAACGACTGAATGACTTGGTATTTGTTCATCACAACCTCCGCTTGAAGATAAGGAAAGCTCAAGGTGAGAATATTAATATATAGTTGCAGTTTTTTGAATTGTATTCACTATTCATTGGTTTTTCATTTGTAAGGGAAACACTAATTTCTACATGGGCAAAATCAAGAACTATAGAGGAATGCTTGCCAATTGACCTCGATGAGATATATCCAGAGTGCAAGTTGATTGCTGCTGATGATGCTGATGATGATGATGATGATGATGATGATGATTATGTTGTTGCTGATCATCCGCTTGTGTCTAAAGATTTTGATATCATGAGGCAAGCCAACTTTCGTCCTGAATGGGTTGAAGGAATTAGGACAGGCTCTTACCCAGGAGCTTCATCATCAGGGCCTCCTGCCCTCTAGCATGTCATTGCCTACATTTGAGATTTTGGAATTTTGTACTTAGTTTACAGGTTGACTTTGTTCAAAGTCACAAACTATATTGTAATTGACATTTTGACATCTATCACCATCTAGATATTATTTATGGTGTAGTATATTTTGTGGAACGTAATCAGTGATATGAATATAAACAACGAAAATCTATTTCCTGCAATTCATGTTTTCAAGTGTCTATTTTATTTGCCTACAATATCTCTATGCTATGGAAATACCCTAAAATATATAAAAAAAAGTAGTTTTTGATTGTTTTTCTGTAATTTTTTACATTTTTTTGTATATCCGATTTTTTCCCGATTTTTTGAAAAAATCTTATACTTTTGTTTTGCTGATTAATTCCCCAAACAATTATTGTTTCACCAGTTACTGTGCACCAATACAGGATTGGGTTGTAATTGGGTTAATCCTAGAATAGTGAGATAATAGTGACCTATAAGGAATTACATCCTCCAAAATATTTTTCAATGGCGAAAGAGGTTAGTAACTGAGAAGCCAATAGTGGAAGATTACATTCACAATTCCTCCCCCATAGTAACCGATGCTTTCAGGTGCTTGTGATTACACTCACCATTCCTCCCCCATGCTAACAGATTCTTTCAGATGCTTGCGTGTTAAGTGGGTTGCCTTGTCTTGTGTATATTACCAAAAAGTACATGAGGAAAAGACCCTCAATTCCCCCAGCTCCCCTTGGCAAGACACTGCATGCCAAGGCAAAGAGCATGACAGAAGGAATTTCTCTTGTTCTGTATGGAGGTCCAAAGCAAGACAAGTTTCTCTTCAATAACTAAAGGCAAGACACAGTACCCCGACATTATTTGGAGTGAAATAATCCATAAGATAGATGGGATACCTTATCTAATGATACAGATCCTCTAGCTGAAGGAATTGGTTGAGGTGACAATTAGAACAATCCTTCTTTTATTGCTTTGGTTGTCCTCATGCCTTTACTTGTTTGTTTCCATCTAATGATCTAGTTTTAGTGTTTTTTGATCCCTTAGGGCATAGAACTTATCTTTTTCTGTCCTTATGGTTTTAGCAAACTTTCTCAAGATTTGTGTCCAACGTGATAGTTATAAATATGGCTAGTATTTTCCACGGGTGCATGCCCTATATGACTTTCTTGGGCTTTCATCCCTTTCTGCTTGTTTCTTTTACGAGAAGTTGTAACTATTCTTTTTATTTTGAAGTAAATGAACTAACGTTTCTATAAAGAACATCAGAAGTGATAAATTCCTTCAGTACCAAAAAGAAAACAAAATGCTTTTACTGTTCATGGGAAAAAAATTGTTGATTGCAGCTTATACTTCAAACATGCATTAACAGCCTTAATATAGTATTTACTATTGAGGAAGCTGACAATAAGATTTTATATGTATATATATATAATTTATATATTCCTGTGTCCCTAAGGGTTGTTGAGAAATACCTGTACAAAGACATCAAAGAACCGTGATCCAAGACTCCGCCAGACTTGTCCACTTGGAATCTGGATTTCATCAAAGTGTAGTTCCACATTGTACACGCCATTCTCAAGACCTAATCCATAGTATCTCAGGGAAAGGGGAGAAAGACGTGCAGTTTGATATATTGATGGGTTCTGATTGCCATTTGCTGTGTAGTTATATCGATCGCTTCTTTCAATGCTTAAACCTGAGTCATTTACAGAAAATCCTACAGAACTAACTCCCCAGCTCGCTGCAGAATTCATGTAGAATGATGCTGAACTTAATACTTCATTATCACTCTCAAAAGTTACTCTTGTTGAAGAATCAATCAACTTTGGACCTCCACAATTGATGGCCAAGGAAGAAACTGTCAGGAAAGAGATCAAGAGTCAGATTATATAATGGACAGAGGCACCAATCAATAATCCAGTTATCATTATTTGAGCTGAAAAAATTACACAATTCAAGAATACAAGGTATAATTCAATGATCTGCCTTATATTTTAACTGCTACTGAAAAGAAACTAATAAAATGTGGCATAATATCGTGTATTGTAATTTTCTAGGAGACTTACATTTTGAAACAAACAATGGTCCTTCAAACTCCTGTTGTAGTTGACATTGGTGACTTACTAATTATTCATGTATATATGATAGATTTATTGACCCTAGTTATGAGTGGTTGGTTGATAGAAAAACAATTATGTCAAGTTATAATCTAATCAATGTGATTTCTGAAGACTAACATGATAATTAATAAAACCTTGGGAACTCTGTTTGAAGACATAATCATGGACACAAAAGGAAGAGTTTCATAAGATTAAGTAAATATAATTCCTTTTCATAAAATTTAAGGTGGATTATGTAACCCTCACATATTTGGAAGTTTGCAGGCTTGTCCTCAAGTTTAGTTTGTAAAATATCTACCCTGCATCTCATAATCAACCAAAACTGTTGTTTGTGTGATTTGTGGAGCTTGATCTATGCAACCACATTACTGGAATTATTACTAATCTATTAGCAGTTCCCGGTGTACAGATTTGACCTGATATCATCAAGATTATAAATATCATGTTCTAATTGAAACAATTGAAAGGTTATTCATACTTAGGGCTTCTTTTTCCTATAGAAAAGTAGTGACATGTCATCCAGCAATGATGTAAAAATAAGCATATTGGCCAAATTTCTTCCTGTCAATTCTATTATGATGCACTTATCCGGAAACTGTTGTGTTATATCCTCTTTTGTGTATCAAAAACTAATCAATACTAGTACTATTTAAACACCATTTTTTTGTGTTTTAGTATCCACTTATCATTTACCATTATATCCATCTAGAATAACCACAATGCATGAGAAAGGTTGATTGAAAGTTGAAAAAGAAATTAACAAATAATTTCCCAGAGCAGGACAATCAGTGGAAATGGGAAGAAAAAACCAGCAGTAGAAACGATGGGATCAAGTAATAGTGAAAAACATTCCATCAAAGTAGAGGAATTGTTATCATAGCAAACAAACTCTGGTATAGGGGAGGCACCGTCTATTGATGTGGCTAAAGTCAGATTTCAACTCCCTCCAGTCAACACAAAATAGAATGCTGAGTATCATATCCTCTCTTGAATAAGGAGATCCCTAATGCTGTTCAGGATGGTCAACGGGGACAACCTCGAGGTTCCAAATGTCAGGTCTTGACTGCGAGATAACTCAGTGGTTTGATATGTTTTGCTGGTAACACAAGGGGCTTACATTTACAACAAGTTGGCTTGCATCTGACGATGCTGTGATTCTCAGACTGGGAAAATAAATAACAAAAGAGAAGGGTTCAGGGATCTTAAGTGCAATGATGGTAACAGTTAATGCAGTGGGTAGACAGATTTCCATTAACCAATTCTTGTTTCGCCAGAGACACCCTCACAACTCAACAAGAACAGTGCAAGCTCCTAGGAAATTAAAGGTTTTTAGAATATGGACATTCTTCCAAGCACCCAATTCTAGGGCAGCCTGAAACAAATACCCACAGTTGAACTAAGCACAGTTCTGGGTTCAGACTAACCATGCATGGTGACCTACAATCAGCAGGTCCCCAATGGTATGAACCAGAAATACATCAAATACCCCCCACATTTGGCCATTAAAACCATTGAACTCTATTTATCCAGCTAAAGGGAAACCATGCAAACAAAAGAAAACCAAAATAACAAACACCATACTTCAATGTTCATATATTGATTTCAGTTGTCATTACCACAATTTCTTATAGCAGTCCTATTCTACTCCTAATCTGCAAACTGCCTAACTTCTAAATCTAATTACTAAAGTCTAACTATCTAAAAGCTCTGATCTCCTAAAAATCTAAATCTTTACAAAAAGAGAGGCAACTACCTTCTATAGATTTCACAATTTGGATAAGGGCCAGTATCAATTGCATACAATGGCTGGAATTTGCCTTAAGAAGCCTGGCAGCTTTAGCCCATGCTCAGTTATAACTCCCAACCACATTCTCAGCTACTGGTCACTATTCTACATCAATTTGGTCAGTAAAGTAGCTGGGAATAATTGACCTGTGTACCCTTGCTTTAAATACATTAAATGGGGCCCACAAGTAGTCATTTACATTAAAACAATCCAGTTTTTTTTAAACTGATTTTTTGGAATCAATTCCAGCTGCGTACTTTTTGAGTATGCATATATTTGTAGCATTGTGTGTTCTTTTGTCTCCAATCTTGCTGATGGACTTCAACTTGTGGTTAAATGGTGGCGCGTATCTTTGGGATTTGCTTTTAGCTCTGCAGTGCGCTCTTCATTGGCAGTGCCCCGGGATTGCCGTTTTGATCCTATGCGTTGCATCTTCACTTCTCGGCCTTGATCGCGATCATGCCTTCAATCCCAACTTTGATTTTTCACCTTAACTTTTCCCAACGACGTCAATCTGCAGACAATCGATTTCAACCGGAATTAGTCACTTCAAAAAATTAAATAATTTTAACAAATAAGTGTCGAAAAACACTTGGCAACTTTTTAAATACCCTTTGTTGAAGAAAACTAGGCCTTTTAAGGAGGAATGCGAATCGTGTGACATACAAATGCGCACCCCTCCCCCTCCTCATTCTCTTCTCCTCTTAGCTTTCATTTTGCCTTTCTTCCTTTCTTCCTTATTCTGTTGATGCCAAGAGGAAATTCTGCCTTTCAAGGAGGAATGTGTGATTTATTCTTTTTTTTTATATTTCTCGCAAAACACATAAAAATGCTGAACTTCCTGTTTGCCCTTTGTTGAAGAAAACTCATGAGAATTCGAGCTTATTAGAAGAAATGTGCGATTTATTCTTTGACTCGACCTTTGGACGTGAATTGCAAAAACCTTCCTTAGCACCTAAGGCCAAAAAACTCGGCTTTTTAAGCCATGATGTAAGAATTTTTAAAACGCCTATGTTGTATGCCAAATTCGGGTTTCTTAGGTGAAATGCGCGATTTTGACCAACGAGGGGGAAACTCGGCATTTAAAGTGAAAATGTGAATTCTTGTTTCAAACATCTCCCTTTGTTTGCAAACTCGGGCTTGCAAGAGAATTCAGGTTTTTCAAAGGAAATGTGCGAGTTTGTTTGCCTATTTTTCTTTTTCCCCCACTGCTTGGACAAGACTTGCCAATTTTGAAGTAAAGGAAAACTCGGCCCTTGGGGTAAAAATGTGAGCTTTCTTATAAACGCCCCCCTTTAAACTTGCAAACTCGGCTATTCAAAGGAAAATTCGCGACTTCCATTGGCATCTTGCGAAACAAACAAAAATGCCGAACTTCCTTTTCTGTGGCATCGACTTGGGATTTTCACGGGATTAGAAGGTCAGATTTTACTTGAAATCGAAACTCAAAGCCCTTTATTCAGGATTTTCTCTCCTACACGAGGATTTTTTGGTGATTGTCGGTGGTCCAAAGTAAGACATTTGAATCCACCATGTTCTTCACCTTTCATATCCGCTTGGCCTCACAAAACGATCGAACTTCGGCATTTGGCTCTTAGACAAGACTTCAGATCATATCTTGTGCCTTTCAAAATTTTGAAATCTACTTTCTTGCAACCAGGATTCAACTTGGTTGAAACACAAACGACCCACATTCAATGCATTATTGGCCATGGAAAGCTTCGACAAGCTCAACTATTTCGGTAGTTTCCTCTCTCTTTTACCAAGGTAGGCAAAATGGGGCTCCCTATCAAAAGGATGGGGATGTGGTGCAATACGCACAACACCGTCACAAGGCATCTATCCATAGGAAAGGCATTTGTTGATAGGAAAGCATATGCCAATAAGAAGGAATCCATCAACAAGGTATCCGTCATTACAAGAAATTGTCCATCAAAAGGCATCCATCAACGAGAAGGCGCATGGTATCCACCAATACAAGGTCATTGTAAATTACAACTTCATCAATAACAAGGACTTCACTATTTTTTACTTTTCACTTTCAGGTGTGAGTTTCTAAGTCACTTTAAGATGATTTTCATAAGAAACTATTACAGGATCTTGGTCATCTATCACCAATCAATGGTAAATTCACAAAAAAAGGTGATTAATTCATTAATCAATGTAATGTTTGACAAATCCCAGATCAATATCTCTCAACATCTTGACGAGCATTTATTATATTAATACATTTTTTTCATAATGTTGGTAATAACTAGTATAGATATCTTGTATATATGTGTATGCCCATATGTGTGTGTGTGTGCGTATGTATATGTATGTATGTATGTGTGTGTGTATGTATGTGTATGTGTATGTATGTGTGTGTGTGTGATGTTGGGAGATATCGATCTTGGATTTGTCACGCATTACATTAATTAATGAATTAATTACCTTTTCTTGTAAATTACCATTGATTGGTGATAGATAGCCAAAATCTAGCTGCACAAATCATTTAGGCTGAAAAAATCTTCACAATAAAAAAATGGCTCCAAAATCAACTATTTACCAAAGATATAACAATTTTTTCATCTCCTTCAAACAAGAAGAAAACTCTCATGTGACAATCAAATGAATGTCAAATTTCAGGTCAAATTTCTTTTGACAATCAAATCGACATACAATCCAAATTCAATCATTTTATTGAAATCTCAGCTTGGCTAACCTTCAGCATAATTACATGGCAACAGAACCACTTAGCCCACAAGCACTTTTAAGCATTTGTTAGTTGGAGGGAGGACAATAAATGTAGTCAATCACTTACCCTGTTGTCACTTTCCTAAATGGAAAGTCTTTTAGTGCATGTATACACTACACTTGTCTCACAATTATTATCAATTTGGAATAAAAACACTGACCCAATTTAGACCTACCTAGTCATTTATAATTAGAGGTGGATCCTATTACTGACATGTGCTTGAAGGTGTCTATATTTTCTATGGGTCTCCTTGCCTTGTTATTATTACCAACATAAATGCAAGAAAGATCACTAAAGTAACTACTCAAAGAAATTGGTCATCAAATAGATGACTCAATTATAAAGGGATCAAAATCCAACAATAAATAAACTTGTTAAATATCATTGCAGGAGTTCCAACTACTCAACAAAATAATTGGTATCATGAAGATTGGGTTGATCCTAAAATGATAATAATTGTAAGACAAGGACAGCTCATAAGGCATTACATGCACTCAAAAATTTAATAATTAGGAAACGGTCTAGAGAGTGAAAAGCCCAAAGCACTGAATTTTTTTATTATAATCACTACTTGTCACTCATACTGATAAATGCTCAAAAGAGTTTGTCTTTTGTAGGTTCCCTTGCCTTAAAATTATTGCCAACTTAAATCAATAAGAGTTCATTAAAATAGCTACTTACAAAAGTTGGTCATATAAGAAATGACTCAAATTGTCATAATCCCACATTTTTGTAATAAAACATTTCCACCCTCCATTATTATTGTAACCTAATTGGAGATGACTCCTTGTTTTATTTTAATATAATGATCATATTTTAATTATTAATGTTAACTGTTAAATGAGCTTTATCATAATATATTGATACATAATATAGTATAATATTATATTTATCATATAATGCATTATTCAATAAACATAAAATATAATATTGATATGCAATATAAATCATCAAAAAAATACTTTATAATTGTTACTATGGAATAATACCCTATCACCATACGATATTATTAGAACTAATATGAAATCTATCACATACAATATAAAGTATTTATACTAACAAATATTATGATTAACGCATACCTTAAAGGGCGTATTACTTTTAGTAGACTCATTGTATGAAATGCGGTGACTATTAACTAAGGCGCCAAGAGGTAGTGCGGCTGGAATAGGGAGCGGTGACTCCAACAGTCACCACCGCTCACCTTCTCCCGCAGCGGCCACATCCCCTGGATGTATCCGCTCCAACACTCCCCCCGCCGGTATTAAAGTGCAAGCCATGAGGAGGGAAGGGACACGAAGGGTACGAAGGGAGCATCAAGGAAAAAATAGCAAAGGACGCAAGTAAGAACACTTACCCACTGTTGTTTATTTTGCAATAGGGTTTACGTAAATCAAAGGAAACTTATGCATAGAGATACATATAGTTAGACATTAAATCAATGCATGGGTACATAAACATATAGATGTTAATTCAATACGTTTGCATATGTGGTTAAAATACAATTGTATATAAATTGAGATCAATACAATAGAAATTAATATGATTACATTAATAACAATATATATATATATAAGGGTATACAAAGTGTATGAATGAACCTCCATATACGCAATTAGCTAATCAATGAATTACAACTACAAGAAATTTAGAATATATGGCATTGTTCAAATTAAGGACTAGTAGAGACATTACCAAGATGATGAATAAGGCAGTTGCATATCCAAACCCAGTGAGATAGATGAGGAATAGAGCAACAGGGATAGTAGGAACTAGGCCTCTGTCAAGTAGGCCACCCACTGCGGATGACTTGAGGTCTGCCGTCAGTTGGGCCAAGGGGGAGTGTATCGCTCTTGGGCCTAACAAGCGCTACGGGTATCCCATTGCATCTGGCCCTCTTGATGTCATTAGGAACTAAATATGAAATTGACTGGTTGATCACCAAATAACCTTAAAGAATTGGCTAAAATATACTCTAGATCAATCATTCATATCACAAACAAATGTTGAATCGCATTTTTTTTAATGTTTTATAGATTACGGATTTTTGGGACATTACAATTGGTATCAGAGCCTGATTCTGCCATCTCGTTAAGGGTTGTTAATGCAAAATTATCAAAGGAGAACCAGGGGAAATAGTAACCACATGGGTGAGCCATTGGAAAATGAACTTAAAACATTCATGGAAAACAATGATAGAAAAACTCAAGCTTTGATAGAGAAAAATGAAAAAACAAGCCAGGCTTTGCTGCAAGCCTTACAAGATATGAATACCACCATGAATAATCTTAGGAATCATTCCAATGGTAGAGAAGAAAACTCAAATCATTCTAAAAACACTCATAATACATCTTCTAGCTCAAGGATCCAAAAACCCAATTTCCTACCTAGAGAGGGAAACGATATGGAAGAAACAATCACTTCCATGAATAACACAGAAGAAATGGCTGTAGCCTACGCTAGATTAGAGCCAGCAGTAAGAGAGCTTGTATCTTTTAGGGAGTTTTGTGAAGCAAAGAGAAATGAAACCCCTAAGAGGAAACCAACCAGCAGGGATCTAAAACATAAAGTTAATAAACTATCACTACCTAACTTTGATGGCTCAGGGAAAATATCAACTCAAGCATGGATCCAAAAACTTAATACATATTTAAATCTCAACCCCATGACAGAAGATGATGCAGTCCAATTTGCCATTTTACACCTAGAAGGTTTAGCCCATGAATGGTGGTATCATGGCACCCTCACACAAGGTGATGATGGTATAACAACATACGATGAGTTCACTCAAAAGTTCATTAAGAGATTTGAGAGGAAACATCCACAGAAAGATTTCAAAGAATTAACTCTTTTAAGACAAAGGGGGACAGTGGAAGAATACATTACTGAATTTCAAAAAATTTCTGTAAGAGTCTCAGGAGTGGATGAGGACAGGCTCACCTATCTTTTCATGGAGGGACTTAAAGACTCCATTAAAGGATTGATGAGAGCATTGAAACCCCCTACCCTGGATGATGCTATAGATAAAGCTTTGGGCTTAGAAGACACTTCAACTTGGGAGAAACCATCCAAAACATTCACTAAAAATACACATACAAAAGAATGGCCTAGAAAGGGAAACACCTCAAAAGAAAAAGAAGAACTTAAGAGAAAGAACTTATGTTACCATTGTCATGAGAAGTGGGAACGTGGCCACATTTGCAAAGAGGGTAATGAAAGAGATATGCTTAGAAAAAAAAATCTGTGTTTTAAATGCAAAGAAAAGTGGCAACCGGGTCACATATGTGGGAGGAAGAGACAAGCACACAACTTGGAAGCCTTATCTAGCGATGAAGAAGAAGAACCCAATGAGCCCCCAAGCAAAAAGAAAAAACTTGCCGAAGACGTGCAAGTATCATTAGCAGCAATTTCCGTCACCTCAAAACACCATCCCTTTAGAATCAAAGGTGTGATCAAAGGGCAAAGAGTAATTGCACTACTAGATAGCGGAGCTACCCACAACTTTATTGATAAAAGTTTGGTTAAGAGATTGAAATTGGCAACACAAGAGTTTAAAGGGTTCCAAGTGGCCCTTGCCGATGGATCCACTTCCTCATGTAACAAAAAAATACTTCAATTAAACATAACATTAGGGAAACATCCCACCAAAGAAGATTTCTATGTGGTCGATTTAGGGGATTCAGATGTAATCCTAGGAATCCCTTGGATACATTCCTTGGGAAGATTCTACCTCGATCACCCCAAATTGGAATTATGTTTCACTCAAAATGGGCAGGAAGTACTAATCAAAGGGTTGCATGATGGCACAACCAGAATGGTAACATCCAAAAGAATGGAAAGGATTTTTAGACGTAGTCAAGGAGAGTAGGTTGCCCAATGCATGGTATTAGACAAGAATTCAACCCAAGGGGAAGCCATTCATATTGATATTAAGCCCATTATTAGAAAGCATAAAAAGGTGTTTGAAGACATTCCAAAGGGACTACCACCCAAAAGAGGTTTTGAACACACTATTGAACTTGAAGAAGGTTCAAAACCAGTAATTTCCACCCTGTACTGCCATCCAAGGGGCTATAAGGAAGAAATTGAGAAAGCTATCAAAGAGCTTCTAGAAATGGGGCACATTCAACCTAGCTCCAGCCCTTTCACCTCCTCCGTGGTATTGGTAAAAAAGAAAGATGAAACCATGAGGATGTACATTGATTATAGGGCACTCAATAAGAAGACTATTAAAAACCGATACCCCATCCCTAGGGTGGATGAACTTATAGATGAATTACATGGAGTAGTATACTTCTCAAAAATAGATTTAAGGTCAGGGTACCATCAAATAAGATTGAGGAAGGAAGATGTTCCCAAAATAGCTTTCCGATGCCATTATGGCCACTTTGAGTTCTTGGTCCTTCCATTTGGCCTTACAAATGCCCCAGCCACTTTCCAGCCATGCATGAACCACATTTTCAAGGAATAGTTAAGGAAGTTCCTATTGGTATTTTTTGATGATATATTGATTTACAACAAGACTTGGGAAGCACACTTGAATCATATAGATGAAATATTGGGCCTACTTGAACAACACTCTCTTTTTCCCAAAATGTCAAAATGTGAATTTGGGATGGAAGAAATTTTGTACCTCGGTCATAAGATCAGTACCCATGGAGTTAAGGTAGATGAAGAAAAGATTGAAGCCATCAAAAACTAGCCAAAACCCCGAACCCTCACTCATCTTAGAGGTTTCCTAGGTCTATGCAGTTATTATAGAAGATTTGTTAAAGGATTTTCGAAGTTAACTTCTCCCTTAACCGATTTAACTAAGAAAGGAGCATTTTCATGGTTAGATGAAGCCCAATCAGCATTTGAAAAACTTAAAGAGGTGATGAGTTCTTGCCCCGTCTTAGCAATACCAGAATTTTCAGCACCTTTTGAGCTTTATTGTGATGCCTCAGGAGAAGGCATTGGGGCTGTGTTAATGTAAAGGAAGCATCCCATAGATTTTGAAAGAAGGAAACTTAGAGAAATAGAAAGGACCTATTCAATTTACGACAAGGAAATGCTAGCGATTATGCATGCATTAGAGAAACTTAGACAATACCTGATTTGTGGGAAGTTTACAGTTAAGACTGATCATAACAGCTTGAAGTTCTTTCTCAATCAAAAAGATTTGAATGATAGACAACAGAAATGGGTGAGTAAACTTGAGGCATACAACTTCGACATAGAATATATGAAAAGAAAGTATAATGTTGTAGCAGATTCCCTCTCAAGAAGGCCCTACTTGGGGTTTTTATCAACCCTATCTACAGATTGGAAGGCAACTCTAAGTACTGAATATGCCAAAGACAAATTCTCTAGCAACATTCTAGATGGGAAAGAAACAGATGAAAATTACCGAGTAATTGATAACCTCATCCTCTACAAAAACAGAATCTATATCCCATCAGAATCAAACATGAAAGTAGACATTATGAAGACTTATCATGACCTTCCTTTAGCAGGTCATCAAGGATATTATAAGACCTACAAGCAGATCAGAGAAAGATTCTCATGGAAGGGGTTGAAGGAAGATGTACTGAGACACACTCAAGAGTCCATGGTGTGTTAGAGAAATAAAGAAGAACACACTTTTCCTTCAGGATTACTTCAACCACTACCCATCCCAAATCAAAAATGGGAGAGTATATCGATGGACTTCATAACAGGACTTCCAAAGGTACAGAATAAAGACTGCATTTTTGTAGTAGTGGACAGATTAACGAAACATGCACATTTCATGGCCATTCCTTCAAGTTTCGGAGCCTCGCAAGTAGCCGACGTCTTCTTTAAGGAAGTCTTCAAGCTACATGGCTTACCCAAGAATATTGTGAGTGACAAAGACAGACAATTTCTTAGCATATTTTGGCAAGAACTATTCAAATTAGCAGGGACAAAGTTAACACCAAGTACCAGTTATCATCCACAGACCGACAGGCAAACTGAAATTGTCAATAAATGGATAGAAGGTTATCTAAGAAATTATGTTTCTGGACAGCAGAATGCTTGGATAAAATGGCTTCATCTTGGAGAGTATTGTTACAACACAACCCATCATATGTCAATTAGGATGAGTCCCTTCAAAGCTCTCTACGAGTATGAAGCAACATCCTTTGGGGATCTCATCCGCTCAGAATGTCATGTACCCAGTGCAAAAGATTTCCTCCAGCAAAACACGGATATCATGAATGCCCTTAAAGATAATCTTCACCAAGCACAGAATCAGCAGAAACTGTATGCGGACAAAAAAAGAATTGAAAGATCTTTTGAAGTAGGAGACTTGGTATTTTTAAGACTTCAACCTTATAAGCAGTCATCCATTAAAATCAGTTAGGTTGAGAAATTGAAACCGCGATTCTATGGTCCTTATAAAATTTTGAGAAGGACAGGTGAAGTGGCCTATGAATTGGATCTACCTGATCATAGTAAAATACACAATGTATTTCATGTATCCCGGCTTAAAAAATTTTTGGGCCTGCACACTTCCCTTTGTACCGAGCTACCTCCAATTGATAATGAAGGAAAGTTGATTTTGGAACCTGAGCTTATCCTTGACAAGCGAGAAAGAGAATTAAGAAGGAGAACTATAATAGAGTACTTAGTCAAGTGGAAGAACCTTCCTAGGGAAGATACCACATGGGAGGGGAATGAGACCATTAATCATCTTAATCCCAGATTGCTTGAGGACAAGCAATTTTGAGTGGGGAGGACTGTCATAATCCCACATTTTTGTAATAAAACATTTCCACCCTCCATTATTATTGTAACCTAATCGGAGATGACTCCTTGTTTTATTTTAATATAATGATCATATTTTAATTATTAATGTTAACTGTTAAATGAGCTTTATCATAATATATTGATACATAATATAATATAATATTATATTTATCATATAATGCATTACTCAATAAACATAAAATATAATATTGATATACAATATAAATCATCAAAAAAATACTTTATAATTGTTACTATGGAATAATACCCTATCACTATACGATATTATTAGAACTAATATGAAATCTATCACATACAATATAAAGTATTTATACTAACAAATATTATGATTAACGCATACCTTAAAGGGCGTATTACTTTCAGTAGATGCATTGTATGAAATGCGGTGACTATTAACTAAGGTGCCAAGAGGTAGTGTGGCTAGAACAGAGAGCAGTGACTCCAACAGTCACCACCGCTCACCTCCTCCTGCAACGGCCACGTCCCCTGGATGTATCTGCTCCAACACTCCCCCCGCCAGTATTAAAGTGCAAGCCGTGAGGAGGGAAGGGACATGAAGGGTACGAAGGGAGCATCAAGGAAAAAGCAGCAAAGGACACAGGTAAGAACACTTACCCACTGTTGTTTATTCTGCAATAGGGTTTACGTAAATCAAGGGAAACTTATGCGTAGAGATACATATAGTTAGACATTAAATCAATGCATGGGTACATAAACATATAGATGTTAATTCAATACGTTTGCATATGTGGTTAAAATACAATTGTATATAAATTGAGATCAATACAATAGAAATTAATATGATTACATTAATAACAATATATATATATATAAGGGTATACAAAGTGTATGAATGAACCTCCATATACGCAATTAGCTAATCAATGAATTACAACTACAAGAAATTCAGAATAAATGGCATTGTTCAAATTAAGGACTAGTAGAGACATTACCAAGATGATGAATAAGGCAATTGCATATCCAAACCCAGTGAGATAGATGAGGAATAGAGCAACAAGGATAGTAGGAACTAGGCCTCTATCAGGTAGGCCACCCACTACGAATGACTTGAGGTCTGTCATCAGTTGGGCCAAGGGGGAGTGTACTGCTCTTGTGCCTGACAAGCTCTACGGGCATCCCATTGCATCTGGCCCTCTTGATCTCATTAGGAACTAAATATGAAATTGACTGGTTGATCACCAAATAACCTTAAAGAATTGGCTAAACTATACTCTAGATCAATCATTCATATCACAAACAAATGTTGAATCGCATTTTTTTTTATGTTTTATAGATTGCGGATTTTTGGGACATTACACAAATATACACAGATCAAAATCCCACTACAACCAAACATCTAATAAAAAGAAACCATTTATCTATTATCTTTTATCTAATCTATCGATCTGGCTATCTGTGGAGGTGGAAACACCAAAGTGGCGGTTTGACTGAGGTAGACCCCTATACAACCGCAACATTTTTTCACGTCTTTGTGTGTAGGTGACAAACAGGTTATGTGCAGCTGCAGAGAGTAGTTGTGTGTCTTTCATTAAATTTTGTGTTCTTTGGTTGTATGGACAATAGTGCGCCGCATTGGTGTCTGCACAATGGGTAAGTGCACAAAGATGGTGGGCAAAAAGGGGTATAAGTGGACACTTTTTTTCTGAAATCAGGTGAATGTGAACTTGGAGGCAAAACTTGAAAGTCATCCACTCAAGATATGAAGATAATAAAAGAACAAATATTGTAGTACTTTGAATCTAGTTTCCAAACTACTTAACTTTTTCAAAATTGGATAAGATTAAGGGGGTCAAATCCTTCATGCACGAAAAACAGACCCTGATTTTTTCTAAATAACATAACATAGTGTCTGATGTGTGCATCAAAAAAGTCATAGTTAGATTTAGTATTTTGAAAAATCCTTTGGTAGAAAGATAGTTAAGAGTGAGCACTAGAAGATGTGTATTTTTTTGTAATTTTTTGTTGAGTATTTTTTTTTAATGATTTTTCCAATCGAGCACATCCTGAAAATTAGGTACCTGTTCGTGCGCGAAGCATAAGTTGCACTAAACAAATCAAAAAATATAATTCTTTTTTTGTTAGATTGTAAAGAATCAAGTGCACCACAATAATATATAAAGTTTTTTAAATTTGGATAAATATATCAAAAGTTTAAAAAAAAATGGTGCACCTATGTCTGTGAGAACTATGGAGACACTGGTAAAAGAAATTCAATAACAATATGTTATTGTTGTTCAAATTGAAAAAAAAATATGCTTAGAAAGCTGAGAAGATGGGTGAAAATATGGTGGAAATTTTAGAGATACCCACTTGATGAAGTGTAAACCTAATGATGACAAAGTCAATAAACCAAGTTGATAAAATAAAACATGTCAAAAATGAGAGAAATGGAGGGAAATCAAACTTCCAAACCGTAGCTTTGTCATCCAGGCCTATTTCCAAGCCTAAACAGTCAAAAGTGTGTACGGGGTACTTATGGTGTAAGAAGCGCATATGCGCTCTTTTTACTATAAACAATGCTTACGAAGTACTTATGATGTAAGAAGCATGTACGCGCTCTTTTTACTATAAACAACATGTACGTGCTATTGTATAATATGATATTGTATATATAATATGTGTATATACATATAATATATAATATTTATATATATACATATATAATATATATATGTATATATATACATATATAATCTATTAAGTATATATATACACATATAAGTTTATTGTCTCCCCCTCTCAAATGCATACAAGGTGCCCCTCTCTCTCTCCCTCTCTCCCCTTCTCCCTTCCTCCATACCCCATCCCTCTTTATGTTCTTCTCTCCCTCCCTCCCTCCATACACCACTACAACTGTGTCTGCACTTCTATAGAAGTAAGTGAATTTATTTCTTGTCTGCAACTTCCTCTTTGATTTTTATCATGTATTCTCTCCTAAGAAAATTGACTGATGGATTTGTGTGTATATTGAATAGGAGGAATAGGGTTTGAAATTGAACCACGGGTGCATTACTGTGACAAACAAGGAAACCTGCAGCAATATTCTTCTCAAATGTGTTTTTAATGAACATAGCAGATGTGGAAAATAGCATCAACAAAGCAACATGATGAGTCAGAGTACCTACAAGATGTTTTTCAGAAGGTAACAACCAGTAGGAAGAGAAAGAGGGAGAGTAACATAGATGATGTCCTGGAGAATTATAGTAGTGGGTATGTGAGAGTTCCCATGTTATTACACAATGCCTGTCACCTAAAGAAATGAAAGTTTGTTGTATGCATGGAAGTGGTAGTATATGATGATCATCACTTGTCAAATGGCTTGGAACGGTACATACCCATGAAAGAAATCAAGTGTGTAATTCCTATAGCCACAATCGAGATCAATCCTATAACCTTGTAAATTTAATAGCATCATATGTTTTAGAGCTTAGGCAATACTCTTAGGGTTAGGTCAAGCTCTTACACTTTCTTTTTAGCGAAGCCTCATTGTTTGTTCTCTTGGAGTCTCTCTTATGCTGACAATGGTCTAACCTAGCTATATCAAAACTAAACTACTGATGTTCTATTGTATGATGTTCTATTCATAACTTTAAATTTAATATATCATTTTATTAGCCCACCATATGACCCCTTAGGTGTCATGAGAGGTTGTATTGTTTCCTAAGAGATCATATGGTATCCTGTGACCCCTTAGGACACCATATGACCCCTTAAGACACCATACGACCCATAACAACACCATATGGTGTCCTAAGGGGTCATAGGATGCCATATGACCCCTCGGGACACCAATAACCCATAACAACACCATATGGTGTTCTAAAGGGTCATATGGTGTTCTATGACCCCTTAGGACACTATTTGGTGGCGTTATAGGTCCTATGGTGTGCTAAGGGATAATATAGTGTCATATGACCCCTTAGGACACCCTATGACCCCTTAGATGTTGTTAGGGGTCATATTGTATTCTAAGGGTCATATTGTGTCCTGGATTCGATCTCTCTTCCTCTCCCTCCCCCCTCTCTCTCTCTCTCTCCCTTCCTCCATACCCCATCCCTCTCTCTCTCACTCTCTCCCCTTCTCCCTTCCTCCATACCCCATCCCTCTCTCTCTCGCTCTCTCCCCTTCTCCCTTCCTCCATACCCCAACCCTCTTTCTCTTCTTCTCTCCCTCCCTCTTTCTCTTCTTCTATAATTCCTATATTCACAATTGAGATCAATCCCATAACCTTGGAAATTTAATAGCATCATATGTTTTAGAACTTAGGCAGTACTCTTAGGGTTAGGTCAAGCTCTTACACTTGCTTTTTAGCGAAGCCTCATTGTTTGTTTACTTGGAGTCTCTCTTATACTAAAAATGGCCTAACTTAACTATATAAAAACTAAACTACTGATGTTCTATTATATGATGTTCTATTCATAACTTTAAATTTAATATATCATTTAATTAGCCCACCATATGACCCCTTAAGTGTCATTAGAGGTTGTATTATTTCCTAAGAGGTCATATGGTGTCCTGTGACCCCTTAGGACACTATATGACCCCTTAAGACACCATACGACACATAACAACACCATATGGTGTTCTAAGGGGTCATATGGTGTTCTATGACCCCTTAGGACACTATTTGGTGTCGTTATAGGTCCTATGGTGTGCTATTTGGTGTCGTTATAGGTCCCTCCCCCCTCTTCTCTCCCTCCCTCCCCCCTCTTCTCTCCCTCTCACCCTCCCTCTACCTCTATCCCTCTCTCTACCTTCCCTCCCCCTCTCTCTCTCCCTCTCCCTCCTTCCCTCTCTATCTCTCTTCATCTCCCTCCTCCCCTCCTTTCTCTCTCCCTCTCCCTCCTTCCCTCTCTCTCTCCCTCCCACTCTCTCTCTCCCTCCCTCCCTCCCTCTCCCTCCTTCCCTCCTCCTCTCTCTCTCTCTCTCTCTCTCTCTCTCTCTCTCTCTCTCTCTCTCTCTCTCTCTCTCTCTCTCTCTCCCTCCCTCTTCCTCCCCTCCTTCCCTCCTTCTCTCTCCCTCCCCCCTACTCTCCTTCTCCCTTCCTCCATACCCCTTCTTCTCTCCCACCCTCCCCCCTCTTCTCTCCCTCTCTCCCTCCCTCTACCTCTCTCCCTCTCTCTACCTTCCCTCTCCCCTCTCTCTCTCCCCCTCTCTCCCTCTCCCTCCTTCCCCCTCTCTCTCTCTCTCTTCCTCTCCCTCCTCCCCTCCTTTCTCTCTCCCTCTCCCTCCTCCCCTCCTCCTCCCCCTCCCCTCCCCCCTCTCCTCTCCATCCCTCCCCCCTCTCCTCTCCCTCTCTCCCTCCTTCCCTTCCACCCCCCCTCCTCTCTCCCTCCCCCCTACTCTCCCCCCTCCCCCTCTCTCTCTCTCCCTCCCTCCCTTTTCATTCACATTTTTTCTACTACCAATAGCGCGTATAGGGTACTGAACCTATTAGTTCACTGCTTTGCCATAACTTTTTTAAGGCATAGGAGCGCATATGCGGTACTTATTACTTGTAAGCACGTACAGGGTACTAAGCCCATTATTTGCTACCCTGCGATGAAATTTTTTAGGCTTAGGAGTGCGTACGTGTTGCTTATTAGTACAAAATGGGAAAAAATATATTGTTGGGCTTGCCAACATTTTATGGACTAATAGCATGTACGCAGTTATTAATGTAGCGCATACACAATACATAGACATAGTTTTAGTTGCCCAAGAGCCTCAATGGCCTCAAAAGAAGTTTTTGAGGTCGTTGAAGGCCCCACTAGAACTGTGTCTGCACTTCTATCACTATTTTATACATAGAAGTAAGTGAATTTTTTGTTTTTGCATGATTTCAAATAATTGAATTGTTGTTCTTATTAGTTTTGTCAATAGTATTATGATTGTTTAATAGTTTGATTCCAAAAACCAGTGATAAGATGCATATTTATGGTTATTTGTTTGTTTATGAACTTTTGTTTACATATATATGTAATATGATTCTATTTAGAACAACCGATATCAACCATGGGAAAGAACAAGTGAGGAACGATGGAACAAGGAGAGGTTGAAAAGGAAAGACAAAGGCAGTGTCTGAAGAAATCATGTGACATAAGAACGATGGGAGAAGAAGGTATGTCATCCTCAACATCTCAATTCAATTTACCAAATGAACATAATGCACCTAATGCAATTGGAGAAGAGATATTTGATTTACCGTATGAACCTAATGCAATTGAAGAAGATACCACATTGAATAATCAATTAAATGATGAACATACACCTTCTCTATTTGATGAATTGAATGTACATAATGCACTAATGTTAACACCTCCTAGAATCATTCATAGGAAACCAAAGTATCTAATTGACATTGATGAGAATATATTGAAGCCAATGCCCAATAAAATGAATGAACGAACTTGTAGGAAAATGGTTAAAAGAATATGGCAAAACTATTTTGAAAACTTAAATCAAACCACAAGATGTCAATTAATTGTTCAAATGATTAAAAAATTGAATTTTAGAGAGACAATGAAAATTCTAGGCCTAAGATCATCTGAAAGTAATAGTGAAATAACTATTGTGAGAAATTTATTTGATGCATATCAAGCTATTGGTTCAAAATCATGTACTAAAGATTCTAATGCTACTCAACGTGTCATTACATCAACCATAATGAGCAAGAAAATAAAAAAAGATTGTTTGATAAGCAAAATAAGTAAGTCATTAAACGTTAGTAGAACAACATTAAGTAAAGCATTAAAGACGCGGGAAAAAATAGAGGAACCTAACAATAATTCTCTTTGGGCATTCTTGGGTATACTACCATGCAAAGACATGGTTGTTGTTGATGCACTAAGAACATTAATTGAAATTTTTTGGCATGACAACATAAGAGTTTCGCCCAACCAAAGAGATGTTGTTAGAAGGCGAATTGGGTCTAAAAATCGTGAGCCACATGCCAAACACTATTTGGATATGACTCAAACTAAATTTTATGAAAGATTCCTTCAAAAGTTTCCTCAAATAAGAATTTCTTAAAGATTTTTTGAAATGACAAAACCTTTTTATATTAAGATTAATCATGTACGCACCACATGTTGTTGTAGGATGCATATTGAATTTTCCATGCACTAAGATATTTTTTCATCATATTTGTTCTACTTTGCACACTAACAATGTTTTGCAAGAATGCAATATATAGGCACCTCCTAAGTCGGTAAGAGAATTTATTTCAAGTGTGCTATGTAATAGACAAGATGGTTGCATTTATTATAAGATTCCTTATTTGGAAGGTTCTTGTGCTATATATGGTGGTTTGCAATGTTTACCAAGATGCGTACATTTGGAGAGCACACATGAAATTGGTACATAACTAGTTTCTTTCAGAAAATACAAGACAGTCACATATGGAGTTAAAGATGGAAAAGATTTGAAGAGATGTGAGCTAGTGAAAAATGATATATGTGTAGCTGAATTTATGAAAATGATTCAAGAGAAACTAGTTTATGAGTGCATAATGCATACACATAGAGCTCGATGGTTAGATGAGCAATTCAAGTTATGTAAGGACACATTTCCTCTTGGCACCATTGTCTCTATCATTGATTTCACTGAAAATTATACACTACAACCTCAAAATGAAGTGCAATCTATGTATTATCACTCTACACAAGTTTCTATTTTTGTACACATAGAATTCATGCATACAGATGATAGAACAAAGGAGGATAGAAAGGTTGTAAGAGAGTGTCACTTCTACATAAGTGAAGATCGTACTCGTTCATCGGAGTTTGTACAAGGATGCTTTAAAGTTTTTTATGATAGTTTAAGGGAAAGGTAGACATGGTAAGGGAGAGCACGATGGTGCAGTAACATGTGTGAAAAGAGCCCTAGCTAGAGAATAATTGAAGTACAAAGGTGGTGCCGAGTTGATAGATGCAGAAACAATTGTGTGATGGTGTAAGTCTACGATGGGTCTAGGTAATCCAAGTACATCAATGGTTCATAGATATTTTTGGTTGATCACTGAATCTAACATTGAAAACTATCTAGATTGTTGTACAGTTGCAGGATCGAGTGACATGCACTCATTTATGAGTTCAAATTCAAGTTCACTGGTAATTTATATGAGATAGATGGTATGTTTTTTCTCTTCATGCATGTATTGTTTGTGGGAATAATGTGAATCACCAGAGTGGGTTGACAAATGGTCTTGTAGACTGTTGGTTCCCATTGATTCATATCAAATTCCCAAAGTACTACAATTGAGCTAGATGGAGACATCAGTGGATTTTGATCATGTATCCGACCTAGTGAATTCAAGTGATTTTTTGAGTTAATTTTTTTACAAGTATTCTTTTTGGTTCATTTTGTTGTACATCATACTTAATTTTTGGTATTAATTAACACTTTATAAAATGCAAGTCATGTGTATGCAGTTGTTGCAGAAGAGAACAATGAAGAAGGAACATATTACTATTTGTGTCATTGTGTTGAGCCAAAAAGAAAATTGACAACCACAATCATTGATAGAGAGGGTATTGAGTACCCAATAGGGTCTGTTGTCATGATAGGAACATGGCATCGGAGATACCTTATCAAGAATTTTGATGTTTTGTTGTTCAAGGACTTTGAAACACACAGATATATTCTTCATTTCTCTAACCTTGTTGTTGCAACAAATATTCATTTGATGAAGTATCATTGTAGACCTCATAACAAGATTTTATGGAAAGTTCATGAATCTGATCACGAGGCAATACTTGACACAATACGGGTTAGAGTCGATCCTGAAGGATCACTTGATTGATTCTATAGTTCAAAATAGAATGATTTTGAGAATTTTGTATAAATCATCGATGAATTGTTCTATATTCATTTTTTGTATAAATAAATGCCCATGAGCTGATTTTTACATGTTTAGGGGCATAATTTTGTATATTTAAATGGCAATGAGCTGATTTGTACATATGTACATGCCAAATTTTGTATATTAAAATGGCGATGAGCTGAATTGCACATATTGTAATGCCAAATTTTGTATAAAATCCCATGAGATGATTTGTAAGACATTATTTTGTATAATCAAATAGCCAAGAGCTGATTTGACCATATTTAGAGGCAATTTTTTTAATAATATGTGACAATGTTTTGTGACTATGTTTTGAGTATATGTGATGTGTCCTTGGTCAATCATGAGAATTCTTGATTCTTGTACAATCATGGAGAGTTATTTGAGTCATTATCGGGTCATAGGGGTCATAGATTGAGGCTAGATACAATTTGAGCAAAAATTGTCATTGTTATCAAAAAAATTGTCAAAAACGTTGTCAAGCAACTTCTACATTGCGTCGATAGGGTATGACTCTCGATGTTCCGATGCTTTGGGATGCACAACAAGGGCATGGCTAGCGTAAAACTTCCCACCCAGATGCACTCATGATGTCAGTTTGTGCACACGATGAACTGAATCAATTCTAGCCAATCCTGCAACTTTGCAATGCATGCAACTGATGAGTTTTGCAGCAGGCAAAAAAATACTACCAATTGAAAATGGCTCTGATTCATCAAAAATGAGATAGGCCATTGTAGAGGAGCCTCACATGACCCCATGGGTTGAAACAAATTGACCATGTGTGTCCTGGATTGGAAGAAACAATCCGTCAAATTTTGACAATTTTTGGACTCATGACACTTGAGAGATCGCCCCGGTACAGTATGACTCTTGAAGTTACGATGCTTTGGGATGCATGATAGGGAAATTCCTAGCATAAAAATTCCCACTCAGACATGCTCGTGACATCGGTTTGTGCACACGACAAACCGAATCAATTCTAGCCAATCTTGCAACTTTGCATTGCATGCAACTAACGATTTTTGCAGCAGGCAAAAAAATGTTACCAATTGAAAATGGCTCCAAGTCGTCAAAAACTGAGATAGGCCATTGTAGAGGAGCTTCACACAACCCCATGGGTTCAAATGGATCAACCATATGTGTCCTGGATTTGAAGAAACAATCCGTCAAATTTTGACAATTTTTTGGACTCAAGGCACTTAAGAGATCGCACCGGTATGGTATGACTCTCGATGTTCTGGTGCTTTGGGATGCATGATAGGGG
Source organism: Cryptomeria japonica (assembly GCF_030272615.1). Taxonomy (NCBI): domain Eukaryota; kingdom Viridiplantae; phylum Streptophyta; class Pinopsida; order Cupressales; family Cupressaceae; genus Cryptomeria; species Cryptomeria japonica. The sequence continues at coordinate 3,904,709 of NC_081413.1, forward strand.
CATGCCTAGTGCAAACCTACCCACCCAGATGTGCTTGCAATGTTAGTTTGTGCACATGATGAACTAAATCAATTCTAGCCAATCTTGCAACTTTGCATTGTATGTAAGTGACATTTTTTGCAGTAGGCAAAAAAATGCTACCAATTGAAAATGGCTCCGAGCCATCAAAAAATGAGATAGGCCATTATAGAGGAGCCTCACATGACCCCACAGGTTCAAATGGATATACCATATGTGTCTTGGATTTGAAGAAATAACCTATCAATTTTTGACAATTTTTTGGACTCAGGGCACTTGAGAGATCACATTGGTATGGTATGACTCTCGGCGTTCTAATTCTTTGGGATGCATGACAGGGGCATGCCTAGCATAAACCTACCCACTCAGATGCACTTGTAATGTCGGTTTATGCACATGATGAACAAAATTTGACAATTGCAAGCATGAGGGTGCTCTCGCACCAAACACATATTGTTGTTTATATTCATATTGTCGATTTTTGTTGTTTATATTCATATTGTTGATTACATATGCAAATATTCATTTAAATTTATAAAAGGGAAGCCACCAAATATAGCGAATACACAATAATGAACTGAATACAAGGATTTTTATAGGGTTAATTCAACATTTTAGAAATTTTATCAAATCATATTCCATGATTGCAATGTTTTATATCATATATTTTTGTTGTTCATATTCATATTGTTGATTACATAGGCAAATGATCAATTAAATGTATAAAAGGACAACCACAAAATACAAAGAATACAAAATAATGAACTCAGTACACATTTATTGGATCGAATGTCGACATTTATATATATAAAAGAAAGGCATGTCTGCCAAGTCAATACAAGTATTACAGAAATGTGGCATATGCCATGTCCAAATCAATATACAATAAAAATGTAGAATATATCTACATGTATTGGTCATTCTATGATGAAAACTAACACTATATGATCCTAAACTTGTGGTGGATCATCAAAATCAAGCCTCTTCGATGCAGTACGCGGATTTGTAGATGGCTGCAAAACACAATTCAAAAGCCAAGTTAGAATTATTTTGTAGAAAATATTTCACAATTAACAACATAACTATGCATTTAACTATAATTCCTTTGCAATTGAAATGTAGATTACTTCATTGGCTGATTTAGGAGCTAATGTCTTTGCTCTCCTCTCCTTGTCACTCTTAGGAGTTTTCTTGATGACATACTTAAATGGATCCACGTTATGGCCGTACCGCGAAGGGGTCTATTGTAGATTAAATGTACAATTAATACAATGTACTAACATAAATATATCAAAAACACTTAAAAGCTATAATATAGAGAACAATGGCATACTTGTGCCTGAGATGCTTCTCCAATGGACTGAGGATGGCTCCCCATCGATGGAGAAATTATCGCTATTACCTATACAAAAAATGTTCAAAGATTAAATACAATTAATATAATGATAATTATTGTAGGTTAAAAACAATTAATTTTACATATCAAACAAAAGTGTACCAGATCTTGAGATGCTTCTCTAGTGCACGGAGGAGGGTTCGCCATTGATGAAATAGGTATGGATATTTCCTATATGAAAAAATTATAAGATTATAATATATCACAAGTTCACATGTACACGTGCATATAATCATGAAATCAAGAAAATAAAGTAGAGATACATACCTCCGCCCTCTCTTGATCCACGGGTGAATCAGGTGCATTCAACAAATCCACATAGCTCAATGGCCATCATACATGTAAAATAGACAAAAAACACTAATCAATCTACAAACCCCAACTAATACTTGATTTCAACATTTTCAAACAATTGTACAACTAAAAATGTGCTCAATTACCTTCTTCCCATGTTTTGGTGTCTTCGAAGAATTCTTTTTCTTAGGACGAGTCCTAGACATAGAGGGGGTACCCTAAAAAAACAAAATTAACATGAGATATTAGTACAGATAATAAATTAGACATAATTTTTAAAATCTAAAATGAAATGACTTGCATATTCCATCAAAACAAAACATAAAAAGGGTTGTACAAAATATGATACCGTATAGCCTTGTAGGCCAAAATTGATTGCTGAGAGCATGATGTCATCAATCTCGGACATTTGGTCCCCTGTCAACACCTACAAACCAAAAATTGGACCAAGCATTAAATATAGTTAGTATATCTTGTGCTTTTTTGAATTCAAAGTGTACTATTCTATTTTAACATGTTACAAAATTTATACCTCAGGCATCGAAGTTGCAGCTATAGTAACTAGGGGAGGAGTATGGGATACCACTGCTGCATCTTGAAATGCATATTATTTGTCTCAATTTAAATTGATGTAAAAATGAAAATTCATTTATGTAATTACAAATTTAAAGTGAGTGATAAATAAAATGCTATGAATTCAAATCAACACACCTATGTCTGTCGCTCATGGGCAAACACCATGTCCATCAACTCGTCTGTCAGCATGAAATCCTCAGTCATGCAGGCCTGACATCTACTCCCGTAAATCATGCATAGATGAGATGAGGATCCATCTACATCGACTGCATCATCTATCCCCGAGCAATTGACACGCACATGTTGGATGGGCTCTCTGTCACCACTTAATGGCTCATCATCCAATACAATAGGGTATGCTAATGACATCCCCTACTAGATGATGGCACCAGTCAACATTGTGGCCACCTGAAGAGTCTAAAGCTCCATCGACTCTTTTAGCTCTATTGGGACAACCTAATGCACCTTGGGTTTGGGTGCTAGGGGGCTATGACTCTAAGGGTAATTTCCTACGAGCTTGTTGGTAAATAGATTTGTCTCTCACAATTAATTTAACTTTTATACTCTTTAGCCCAAGAAACAAAAGACAAATTTCACCATACAGTTGGAAAATCATCATATTGATTAACCTCTGAATTAAGGTACAACTCCTTTTAATAGATATTCAATCAGCTCCAAATTACACACAACCAATATTATAATTTTCACCAGAAAGTACAAAAAGGTAATTGCATTCACCAATCAATACCAAATGAACACAAGCATTGATTCATATATAATTCTTTGTGTAAAGCCAACATACTTCACATGTACGCTAAAACAAAATGAAAACCTTAAAAGATGAATCTCACTGATATTTTCTGCATATATAGAAAGCTATGATAGATTCTTTCTTGAAATAGATTCTCACAGAAAATTTCAAATACCAAACACACAGATTTGAAGCCAAAGATAAATTGTCATTTGATTTTCATTCATAAATAATCATCAACTTCCAACACATACATTAAGTATTCAGCCAAAATTAAAGAAATAGTTTTTCAAAAACTTAGCGACCCATGTAAAGTCATTACAAAGCTTATAAATAGGTCACCAAACCAATAGTTTAACCAAAGTTAAAATTAACTCGAAATGAGTTAATGAGAAACTATCCTAACTGCATACTGAAAATAAAAAGAAAGCTAGACACGCTAGCATAAAACTGCCAGCAGTGCTAGTCATGCTATCGATTCTGTTTCGGTCGGATTGCTCGGGTTGCTATTATGGGTAGACGCCATAACCGCTTTCACTGTAATCCACTCACGATGAACCCTTGAGAATTCTTGGATTACTGCTACATGTGGCAGGCTGATATGAATTACCCTTTGCTTCCAGAGTTCCATCTTTCTTTTCACCAGCTGTACTTTATCTCTGTCAAAGTCCAAGTGATCTAGACATACTGAAAGCATTGACTCAACTTTAGCAATCTTCGTAAAATCTTCCACGGCTAAGGACCTTTCTACTTTTATCTATTTAATGTGACTGCTAAATTGATTGATCATTTTTGTTGTATCTTCCAAAGTCTGGCCATCCTCTTTAAGCAACTAAACATCCACACAATGTAGATCTTTTTGCATGGTTGTTCTTAGGGTTGTTAATTCACTCCACAGACTGGTAGACTCACTATGACCTTGCTCAATGATTTGGTTACGCCACTCTATGCTTTCTTTACATATGAACATTATATCTTCATCTAATCCTAACACTTTTCTTTCAACAAGAAAATTCATCAAAACATAGCACTGAATATCGCACATTTGCTTTGAAATCCTGCCCATTTAGTATTTTCTTTCTGCCATGCAATTAAGCCAACAACCAATTCCTTGGTAACATCATTGGCATCTTTGAAAATTTGAACTAAATTCGATATATAATTAGTTCCTTGATGTGTAATTGATGTAAGCCACTCGGAGAAAATCTTTGCGATCATCTTGCTCTTTTGAACCTCATCCAAGAACTTTTGATTATTAGGGGATTTTGAATTAAAGGGAATAAAGCTTTGGGACAATGGAAATGAACTATTCTGCAGAGCGTGGATGTATTGAGCCATTTGAATTAAACTCTGTTTCAACTCTACTTTATCCTTTTCATCCTTCCAACTACGGGAGATAATCCTTTTGGTTGAAGTCTCTAAATGCTTCACATCAACCACTCTGGTTCCTACCCCCAAATCAACTTGCTCAATAGTATAATCAGCCTCTGAAGTAGTGGCAACATGCTTATCAGATGTAGGCCTAGCAATATCTGCAGTCCAATGTTTTGTGCCCTCATCAAAACTGATCATGGTTTCCACTTTTAGCCACTTAGGCTTTGTGGCTCTTCCTAGACATTTACTCATGACATCTTCCATTGACACAAAAATAGGCACAACATTCCTTTTCTTGGTAATTGAATCACTCAACCATTTAGGAGCCACAATTAGATCCTTGGATTGAATGGGTGAAGACCCTCCTGAAGTCAGTAGCATAGCATTATATGTATTAGACAGAACATCAAGGACCTGTGAATCCTAGACATTAGCATCAGCACTAGTCAAGACCTTGTCAGTATCAGAAATAGGTGTTGTCATATTTCCTTGTACTTCCTCAGCGTCCAAATCAAGAATGAGATGAGTGGTAGGTGCCTAAAAATTCTTCTTGGATCTTGATTTGGTACCTCAGCCACCAATGGAATGTGCAGCTTCAGAGTCAAGTTTTTCCTCTTTAATCTTAGCTTGCTTCCTTCCTGCAACAGAAATAGGAATATTAGTTAAAACAGTAGTTTTTCTTACAATCTCCCTTTTTCCACCCTTATTTCTTGAACTGGTTGCCTTTCTCAGATGAAATCTCCAGTTCCTTACCCAATTCTCTATTCTATGAATTATATTGAAGATGCATGCCTATACATTATCCTCCATCCTTGTACTCCAATCAACCTCTGGAAGAGGTCCATTGTGTACCCACTTCATAAATTCTGGATCCAATACATCTTCTTTGTCAATAGTCACACCAGAGGTATCCATTTACAACTTCATGTCGAGAATCTGCTTCAGAGCTAACCTGGACCAATTTATTTTTCTCACTTCAAATTCATCTAAGCAGTCTTCCCTGTAATCTTCCAACTATGGCACATGTTGACCAGGCATTGTCTTTTTCACATAATGAGCAATAAAACCTTTGCTGTCAAAATTATTTCTCTTCATGAAAGTTTTCAAATGAAACCTTTTAAATTCCATTTCAAGATTCAGTGCATCAGAAATAGACTTGCAACTATAATGGCCTCAATCAATAGGAAAAAATCCACTTGTGCCACAATCTTCACCATAGTCTTTTACAACATAGGTTAATTGCCTAGAAACTTCAATCAAAACATAGCAGTCTGAAACATATCTAGGTAACCTAAAGAGTTAACCTTTAAATCCTCCAACCCTTATATAAGTGAAGTGATTAAATTGAGTAAAGAAGCTACTGATGTCATGGAAATGGGGACAAGGAAACAACAAAGTTCAGTGTTAATAAGTTAGTTTCAACCATAAAACCAAAACAAAGAACTAAAAACCATTCCAAACATATCAAAAAAGATTTCAAAATGCATGAAAAACATTTAACAAAACAAAAGAAAGGAGAAGAGCCTCCCTAAGATGCTTCAAAGATGCTTTTTGATTCTCCTCCCTTGTTTCTCCCCTCTCCAAGTCCCAAATGAGTGTATCTCTTAGCTTTTAGCACTAGCCATGGATGCCATATGGAGATTCAAGATGATTGAATATGATAAACAAATGCTATGCAAGTGTAGATAGTGATGCTATGAAAAAGCTCTATGCTAATACCAGTATAACAACAATACTCTAATGCTTCCTTCTTTGCTTGAGGAGAAGGGTTCTATTTATAGAAGAAATGGGGAAATGAAGGGTTAAGATTGAGCAATCTTAACAAGGGTTAGGATTGAAAGATATTCAATCCATGTGAGACTTTCAACCCAATCCCATGTTGACAAGTGTCACCATGAGGAGGCTTGAGAGGAGAGATAAGGAGCATTAAATGCTTGAGGGGACATGATGGTTACCCTAGGGGGCTGGGTTAGGGTTAGGTTAATGGATATTCCTTTTATCCAAGGGATAAATGAATGTGCAAGGGTTAAATGGTTACCTTAGTCAAAGAAATAAATGCTTTGAAGAGACCCATGAGTCAAAAGGATGGTTAAGTTAGAGGAAAGTCTCTAACCAAAGGTAAAAGGTGAGTTAACCATAAATGGTTATGTAAGAGCCTTTAATGGTTTGGAAGATTTTAGAGGTTAACCACTTGAATACATAAAGCCTTTAATGGTTATTGAAGACTTTGGAGGTTTTTGAGAAGTGACTTCCTTTTATTTAGGAATGTGACAATGATTAGGATAGGGTTAGGCTAATTAGAAGGAGTTAGAAGAATCTAGAAGGGATTTAGGCATGCAAGTGGATTTTGTAGGAGAATGCAAGTGGGAGGAATTTTGGGATTTTCAATTAAAATAAAATCATTTATTTCAATTAAATGGTGCAATTTGCATTTGGATAGATATTTAAATAAATATTAATTTATTTAAATGTGAATATGATTTTTGGATTTTATTTAAATAAATTTTAATTTATTTACATGAGAAAAAGGAAGATAAAGCATTAAATGCTTGAAGACTTTGAGGGAAACCATTAAAGGCTTAAGAAGACTCTAGAAAGAAGCCATTAAGTTTGAAGACTTTAAGGGAAACCATTAAAGGCTTAAGAAGACTTTAGAAGGAAGCCATTGAGTTTGAAGACTTTAAGGGAAACCATTAAAGGCTTGTGAAGACTCTAGAAGGAAGCCATTAAGTTTGAAGACTTTAAGGGAAACCATTAAAGGTTTCAAGTGGGTGAGGATAAATAGGATTTTAAATAAATAATTTATTTATTTAAAATAGTTGTGCAACTTGCATTTGTAGGAAAATGCAAGTGGGTGGAGGATAAAGGTGATTTAAATAAATGTTAATTTATTTAAATGTGAGAGATGGGATTTTGGGGTTAATTTATTTAAATGTGAGAGAAGATTTAATTAAACAAATATGATTTATTTATTTATTTAATGGTCTGAATTTGGTTAAGTGAATTAAATCAAATAAATTGAATAATTTATTTAATTAATAGGAGAAGAGGGTTAAGATGAATTAATTTAATTAATTATTGATTGATGGTCAAATAATCAAATAAATACTAAATATTCATTTAATTAAGTGGACAGATTTATGTGTCTATAGCTACCATAGATGCTAATTAGTTCAACAACTTCAACCAACATTCTCCTATCCAAATTACTTTGTAACTCAAAAGTTAACCTCCCAGCAAATATATCATTCCAGCAAAGTTAATTGTCAACATGTCCTTTTTGGGTCAAATGGGGGTGATATTCGTAGATTTTTATACCCTAGACCCATTTTGTATGAAACATTCTAGGCCACTCCCTCACATAGGCTAACATGTAGAACATATACAGAGACATGTAAAAATTAGAGCTCCCAGGGTAATTGTTCAATCCCTCATGCAACCTTTTTTCAATTACAGTGCTCCAGTCAATGAACCGGTTTTTGTCGAGAGTGACTTGGATGAAGAAATACATCTAGTCCGCCCAAAAAAAGGAGTGTGAATTTCCCCTAATTCTACTCAACATTATTACCAAATCTCTGATTCCAGGAATAAAATGCTCTCGGGTTAATGGCCTTGGCAGCTGTGAACCACCCTTTTGAAACCTCAAAAGCCAATTTCATGCAATAATGGTTTTGTAATACTGCTTCTTCTCAGAATAAAACCCATAAGACTTTCCAATAGTCCAATCCTCATAGGGTTCTTGATGTGGGATACCCATGACCGCCATTACTGTCTCTCTATCAATAGACAACAAAACCTCACCATTATTTCTCCTAATGCACTTGTCAACTTTGTCATAGTGATTCGTGCACTCTAAAACCAACTCAAGACAAGGGGTAGTTGTGGGAAATGTCGCCACTTCTAATAAACCACTTTGTGCAATATCTTTCAACATGGAATCAGCAACTGGGTTCCTCACTCTTTCTAAGAAAACATCTAAATCTAATTGAACTAGAGCCATATCAGCTAGCTCTGGTAAGGAACTCACAAGGGAAGAAGAGTTCACTAATTTAGGTAAAGTCATCCTCATGCTTAACCCATAATCTTTTCCCAATCAACTCAGACAAAGTAGAAAATAGGTAAAACAGAAACAAGCAGCTAAGCAATATACCTAGATCTTTTAAAAATTGTAGCAATTAGGAAAGTCGTTGAACACACCTTCCTCTGTCATCTACAAAACCCCTGTCATAGTCTATTTTTCTTTCACTCCAAATACTCTCCTTAAAACTTATTCACAAATGACAATCTCAATAAGACAACTACTCAATTTAAACTAGCTGATAAAATCTTACCCATGATCTCCATAAGTTACTATCATTACTCTTCACTCATCCAACATCACTCTGAAATGATCGCAAATGAGCATGAATTTAATAACAAGTCACTTCATATCTAAAAACATGGATTCCCACGCCATACTTGCTATAAATGACAATTTTTGAATCATTAAGAAAGAATATTCCCTTTTTCTGCCATCGTCAGCCGTATCTTAAAATTCGTGCTGCCACCTCATGAAAAGTCATATGATTTCCAAGAAATCTAATATTAAACTTTTGGGTTCAAGTTCAAGGTTCAACCAATGCTAAACATAGATAAACACTGAAAAAGACTTATAAAGTCGCATGAGGAAATAAACTTTAACATGACGCCCACTCAACTTTGAACCTTGGACCCAAAAGGTTCAAGTTCAGCATAGTGAAACTTAAATAAAGAAAACTGTGAAGACTAAATTGCACAGGAAATTCAAGAAACGCAACCTAACCAAAGGACCAGTTAGGGACATAACTCCATAAGGTGATATTAAAAATGGAAATTTTTATGTACCGCCAACATTGGCTCTACATGGGGACTGGAACTGTAAAGTACCAAGGAATGAATCCCAGAATCTCTAGTTTCGCAAATGACTTAAGGCCCGACTCACCGCAAAACTCACACACCTAAGCTAAACACAACAAAAATGTATGCACAAACTGGCAGGGGACTTGTGCTTACAATTGATACAATTTTAAGTCCTGTCTATTATAGGACAAGGGTAGTTCAAAACCATCCTGATAAGCAAGTTTAAAAGAATTGGGACCTTTTACCTCATGAATTACATAAGGTCCTTTCCACAGTGACTTGAATTTTCCATGGGCACCTTTCGGCTCCCTCCTTTTATCCCATAATAACACCAGATCACCTTTCATGAACTTCCTGGGTCTTGCCTTCTGATAAAAAATATTTTTCACCCTCATCTGATATTTTGTAATCCTGTCGACCAAATTTTCCCTTTCTTCCTCGATCTTAGTTAAATACATAATTCTCTTCTCAAAAGAGCTTTGAAAGAATGCGTCTTCTACTACAATATGCAATTTAGAAGCCGCTAATTCTAAAGGAAGAGAGATTTGGGCACCAACGCCATATACCAACTCAAAAGGAGACATCCCTATGGCTCACTTAGGTGAGGTTTGATCTGCCCACAATGCTAAATGCAACTTCTTATGCCAATCTCTGAAACTTTTGCTAACCAATTTCCTCATGATGTTAATCAAGTTTTTGTTACTTGATTTTGCTTGGTCGTTACCCTATGGATAATAATCAAAAGTATGCACCAAATAAATTCCATGGTCATAGCAAAATAAAACTAATTCAGATGAAGAGAAATTCGATGCATTATCTATGACTATTTTCTGAGGAACCCCAAATCTGACAAGAATATTGTCCTTAAGGAATGCACACACAACCTCTGAAGTGGTCTTTTTCATAGGGATAGCTTCCACCCACTTAGTGAAATAATCCATTGCTGTTAATATGTGAGTGTGTCCTGCACTAGAGGTTGGGTTCAAAGGACCAATGAAATCTAATCCCCATTGTTTAAAGGGTTCCTCAATCACTACAGGTCTTAATGGCAAGGCAACCAACTAGGGTTTAGCTGTAAACAATTTGCACTTTTGACACTTTGCCACCCAAGCATACGCATCTCTAAACATTCCTGGCCAATAGTAACAGTTCCTCAAGATTTTATATGTAGTAATCGTAGAAGAGAAATGACCATCGCACACCTCATCAAGAAAATTTTTTAGTAAAGCTTCTTGATGTGGCTTATCTACACACCAGAGAAAGGTGCCATCCAAACCCTTCTTGTACAATATATCATCAAAGATAACGTACTTTGTATCTTTTAGCTTCAAATTTCATTTCTCCCTAGGAGAAAGATGATCTGGATAGTCTCCATAAGTGAGATAATAGGCAACATCGATGAACTAGGAATCCTGATGACTAACAAATAAATTTAAGGGAAGATTCTCCTCCTCTTCAAACTTGCTTTCTGCCATTAGTTTACAAAGGCCTTGTCCTTTGACCATCTTAGTGGGCTTAATGTCTAAATTGAACTCTTGAATCTTAGAGACCCAAGATGCTCTATTATTGATACCAACATCCTATTGGGCTAAAATACTTTTCACTATAGAGTTCAGAATAAAGACAATTGCATGTGAATGAAGTATGTAGTACTTGAAGTGTTTTATGACTTTCACTACTGCATAAGCTTGCTTTTCTATTTGCAAGTATTTTAACTCATGCTTCTTCAGAGGCACACTCATGAAGGAGATTGGAACTTCCTCATTATCTTCACTTTTCTACACTAAAATTCCAAACATAGTATGCTCTGATGCATAACAATAAATAATAAAATCTTTACTAAAATCTAGATTAACCAGAGTAGGTGCATGCGCAATTTCTCTTTTTATTTCTTCAAAAGCCCTTTTACCTTCCTCATTCCACTTAAAAACTACTTTCTCACTCATCATATTTACAATATATTTAGTAGTCTTGACAAAATCGGGAATAAAACATCTTAGAAAGTTCACTTGTCCAAAGAAGGACCTCACTCCATTTCTATTGGAAGGAAGGTTGAGTTGTTGTATTGCTTTTACCCTCTCTGGATCCACCTTTACTCCCTCCTTCGAAATAATATGTCCAACAAGTTTTCCTTCTGTAACACCAAAAACAAACTTTTTAGGATTTAATGACACTCCATGCTCTCTGCATCTCATCAGAACCTTCTTCAAATCTTGCAGATGATATTTTCTCTTCCTAGAGAACACAGTCAAATCATCTAAATATATTACAATTATCTTATCCCTCAAATTCCCAAAGGAAAGATCCATCGCCCTCTAAAATGTTGCCCTTGTATTAATCAATCCGAAAGGCATCCTATTATATGCAAAGGTGCCCCAAGGAGTTATAAAGGCTATCTTGTGTTGATCTTGCTTCTAGACATTGATTTGGTTATACCCAAAGAAGCCATCCAACATGGACATCATCTCTAATCTTGAAACAGTTTGTAAAATATGATCCATTGCTGGCAGAGGATAATTATCCTTTAGGATTGCTTGGTTCAAGTTTTTGAAATCAACATAGATTCGTATTTCACCATTTTTCTTTCAAATAAGGACAATATTAGCAATCTAGATAGAATTATGTATAAGATAAATAATTCGGGCATTCAACATCTTGTCTACCTTGTGAAAGATTGCTTGTACTACCTTTGGATTAAAGTTCCTCAACTTCTGCCGAAAAGGATTGACACCAGGTTTCAAAGGAATGTGATGTTGGAAATTACCATCTCTGAAATTCTTTAAATCATTGTAGCTCCATGCAAAAACATCTTTGAACTCAAACAACAGGCTGATGAACCTCCTTTTCTCCTCTTCAGAACAACATTTTCCCAAATTAACAAATTTAGGATCCTCGTCAATACCAATATTTATTCACTCATACTCGCCAGAGTTTTGAATTATAAGAGTCTCTTTCTCCCCTTGCTTAATATACCCATCCTTTCTATCAAAAAGATGTTCAAGAGAAACCAAACCTTTTGGGATTTTATTTCCTTTCAACTGTAACACCCCATCATGCAGTTCCTCTGATGAATTGGGAGAAAAATCTTTGCAACTTGCTTTTGATCCTTCATAAAACAAGGATGTGAAAATCTCATCACACGTAAAAAATTCTGAATTTACTTATCATTTTTGAACACCTGCCAGGATTTTGAATTGTCAGGCACGCTTGGTCTATAAACAAATTCTATCCTATAGGTATCAGTTGTGAAATCAGGATAAGGCACTGATAAAGCTACAGATACTGCCAAAGAATCAGCCTTCGAGTTGAACTCCCTTGGTACTGCTTCGATTGAGAAAGTATCGAATGCTTCAATCTCGTCCCAAACATAGTTTCTGTAATGTCTCAGTCTCTCATTTTTAATAGTGAATAAACCTCTCACTTGCTTTACAATAAGTTAAACATCACCTTTAACTTTCAACATTTTGGTTTGCAATTTCTTTGCTTCAGCAAGACCTAATAATAGAGCTTCATATTCAACCATATTATTAGTGTTTTGAAACTCCAATTTGAAAGCATAAGGAATAACTTTACCTTCAGGAGGTATTAATACTACCCCAGCCCCTGAACCAGGAGATGAGCAACTCCCATTGAATTCCATAGACCAGAGTTCATCAGACATACTCAGATTTATGGTCTTATCCACACCTTGAAACTCGGTTGATATCATATAATTTCCAAAGCCACAATCTTGATACAAAATTTGAGCTTTCGGATCATCTGGAGGAAAGACTGTGTATTTGGCTTTTGTTTGAGGATGCATGACAACTCTTTGTTTTCCAACTGTGATCATTGCCTGAGACCAATCCATTCTAATTTCCCCACCCATGTCTTTACAAAAGGTACGACTCAATAACATGCCATAACTGGTAGGGATGTCAGCCACTAGAATTGTCAACTTGATTCTCTTGTCAAGATATGCTACTAAAGCCACTTGTGCATCCTTAATTTTCCCTAACAAAGGAACCTGTTTAGAATCCATGGAATAAAATTTGCTAAAGGTTTTTGTTAAGGTTAAACCTAAAGCTTTTGCTACTGCTGAGGGAATGACATTGTCTGATGCTCCAGAGTCTATTATACAATTACTCAATTTATACCCATTGATAAACAAGGACACATAGAAAGGTTCATACTTATCTTCAAGACTAGGTTCAACCAATTCAGCTTGTTGAGGAACAATATTTGATGAAACTTTAGGGATTACTAAAGTAGGGCTAACATTTTCCTATGCTAAATAATTACAAGTCACGGGCATTTGGGTTTCATTTGCTAAAGCTTGAGTAACATTTCCCTTGACAAATTCAACTAGTCTATCTAACTCCTTAGGGTTCAACTTCAGATACTGAGCCGGAGTAATTTGAATACAAGATGATTTGCAAAATTCAATGATATCAAAGGAACTATTAGATGAATCAGAACTTGAAGAAGCAAATTCTTGAACAACTTTTGAAACACTTCCAGGATGAGTCAGAATTTCCTTACCCTTTGCAGTGCTATGAACAGGTGTTACAACATCTCGAGGTTTCAAATTTTGTTGAGTTCTAGTAAGAATTGCATATGAGGAACCCTCCACAGTCACCAATATTTTTCCTCTCCTTTATGAGTTAGAGACATATTCCATATAATGAATTTCAGAGTCGCCAGGCATACTTTGGGAACCTCCTTCATCAGCTTCTAAGATTGTTTCTCCTTTACTGATCATTTGAGAAAAATGAACCATCTCTGGGCATGAAGAACCATCATGTTCATCAGTTAAATGAAACACACATGTGTTTGTCTTAGGAGGTGGTGCTTCAATAGCAAGTATTTGTTGCGTAGGAGGTAATTGTAATTATCTTCCTCTGTTTCCTCCTTGTTGATTGGGATATTTTCTAGGAATGTCCTGGTAGGGTTGAGAATATGAAGTAGTGGCTTTGGGAAACTGTCTTTTAAGGGTAATCACATCATTCATTAACCGATGGATGACAGTATCAGAAGAAGTTGAAGGTTGAGCACTAGGTGTCTATACTTCCCTTTTCCATTTACTTGTAGTGATTAAATCATCTTCTAATTCAACTGCAAGGGTTTTAGAAGCATTTAAATTTGCAACTCTTTGCCTACGGATCAGGAAACCTATTTCAGAAGGCATAGAATTAATAAACACTTAAGATTATCTTCTGAGGGCTTTTGATTAGCTAGAATCTTGTGCAAGATCTTATTGAATTTTGCTACAAAGTCCCGCATACATTCATAAATTTATTTTTTCAATTGGGCTAGTTGAGCCAAGAGGGAATGTTCATCCTCAGCCACCTTAAATCTTGCCTCAAATCTTGTTTTTCAGATCTTGCCAGGTTGTTATCACACTATTTGGTAAGTGATAAAACCAATCGACTGCTACCCCGGTTAGTGTCTAGACAAACAATCTGATGACAACGTCCTCATGTTGAACCGCTATTAAACCACAAGCCACACTGAAGGCATTTAGGTGCTCATCAATGGTGATCGTTCCATCCCCACTAAATTTTGGCAAATGATCCCTAGGACCTTTTGGTAAGGGGTTAAGATTCAAACCTAAGTTCAATGGGCCTACAACAGCCCCCCAAGGATTATTTGCTGCCATTGGAAGTATGATATTGAGGGGATTCGGGTTGAATATATTTGGTAAGGCAACACCATGCAGGGTCAAAGCTTGACAAACTGAGGACACAGGTGATGATGGTGATGGGGAAGGAGGTCTACTTCTTGCCCTTCTTTGAGGTGAGAAAGTGGGTTGAAAATTAAGTCTCTGTAACTCTTGAAAGACAGGATCAAAAACCCCTTCCCGTCTTTGGGACATAGTATATCTCCTTGACTCCTATCTTGCAACTAGGCAACCAGTCTTATAATTCAACTCCCCAGTAGAGTTGCCAAAAAATATGTTGGTAAACAGATTTGTCTCTCACAATTTTTCTAACTTTTATACTCTTTAGCCCAAGAAACGAAAGACAAATTTCACCATATAGTTGGAAAATCATCATATTGATTAACCTCTGAATTAAGGTACAACTCCCTTTAATAGATATTCGATCAGCTCCAAATTACACACAACCAATATTATACTTTTCACCAGAAAGTAAAAAAAGGTAATTGCATTCACCAGTCAATACCAAATGAACACAAGCATTTAATCATATATAATTCTTTGTGTAAAGCCAACAGACTTCACATGTATGCTAAACCAAAATGAAAACCTTAAAAGATGAATCTCACTGATATTTTTTGCATATATAGAAAGCTATGATAGATTCTTTCTTGAAATAGATTCTCACAGAAACCAAATTTCAAACACAAAACACACAGATTTGAAGCCAAAGATAAACTGTCATTTGATTTTTATTCATAAATGATCATCAACTTCCAACACATACATTAAGTATTCAGCCAAAATTAAAGAGATAGTTTTTCAAAAACTTAGCAGCATGCATAAAGTCATTACAAAGCTTATAAATAGGTCACCAAACCAATAGTTTAACCAAAGGTAAAATTAACTCGAAATGAGTTAATGAGAAACTGTCCTAACCACATACTGCAAATAAATAGAAAGCTAGAAATGCTGGCATACAACTGCCAGCAGTGCTATTCATGATGCCAATTTTGTTTTGATCAGATTGCCTGGGTTGCTATTCTGGGCGGACACCATAACTGCTTTCTCTATACTCCACTCACGATGAACCCTTGAGAATTCTTGGATTACCACTACATGTGGCATGCTGATATGAATTACCCTTTGCTTCCAGAGTTCCTTCTTTCTTTTCACCAACTGCACTTTATCTTTGTGAGAGTCCAAGTGATCTAGACATTCTAAAAGCATCAACTCAACTTTAGCAATCTTCGTAAAATCTTCCACAACTAAGGACCTTTCTACTTTTATCTGTTTAATGTGACTGCTGAAGTGATTGACCATTTTTGCTGTATCTTCCAAAGTCTAGCCATCCCCTTTAAGCAACTGAACATCCACACAGCGCAGATCTTTTTGCATGGTTGTTCTCAGGGTTGTTAGTTCAATCCATAGACTGGCAGACTCGCTATGACCTTGCTTAATGATTTGGTTACACCACTCTATGCTTTATTTACATATGAATATTATATCTTCATCTAATCCTGACACTTTTCTTTCAGCAACAAAATTCATCAAACCATAGCACTGAATATCGCGCATTTGCTTTGAAGTCACCGCCCATTTAGTCTTTTCTTTCTGCCATGCAATTAAGTCAGCATCCAATTACTTGGTAACATCATTGGCATCTTTGAAAATTTGAACTAAATCTGATATATAATTAGTTCCTTGATGTGCAATTGATGTAATCCACTCGAAGAAAATCTCTACGATCATCTTGTTCCTTTGAACCTCATCCAAGAACTTCTGATTATCAGGGGATTTTGAATTAAAGTGAACAAAGCTTTGGGACAATGACAACGGACTATTCTACAGAGCATGGATGCATTGAGCCATTTTTATTAAACTCTGTTTCAACTCTGCTTTATCCTTTTCATCCTTCCATTTGTGGGAGATAATCCTTTTGGTTGAAGTCTCTAAATGCTTCACATCAACCGCTCTGGTTTTTACCCCCAGATCAACTCACTCAATAATATAATCGGCCTCTGAAGTAGTGGCAGCATCCTTATCAGATGTAGGCCTATCAATATCTACAGTCCAATATTTTGTGCCCTCATCAAAACCGATCATGGTTTCCACTTTTAGCTGCTTAGGCTTCGTGGCTCTTCCTAGACATTTACTCACGACATCTTCCATTGACATAGAAATAGGCACAACATTCCTTTTCTTGGTAATTGAATCACTCAACTATTTAGGAGCCACATTTAGATCCTTGGATTTCATGGGCGAAGACCCTCTTGAAGTCGGCAGCATAGCATTATTTGTATTAGACAAAATATCAAGCACCTATGAATCCTGGACATTAGCATTAGCATCGGTCAAGACCTTGTTAGTATTAGAAAAAGGTGTTGTCATATTTCCTTGTACTTCCTCAACATCCAAATCAAGAATGAGATGAGTGGTAGGTGGCTGAAAATTCTTCTTGCATCTTGATCTGGTAACTCGGCCACCAATGGAATGTGCAGCTTCAGAGTCAAGTTTTTCCTCTTTAATCTTAGCTTGCTTCTTTCCTGCAATGGAAATAGGAATATTAGTTAAAACAGTAGTTTTTCTTACAATCTCCCTTTTTCCACCCTTATTTCTTGAACTGGTTGCCTTTCTTGGATGAAATCTATAGTTCCTTAGCCAATTCTCCATTCTATGAATTATACCGAAGGTGCATGCCTATACATTATCCTCCATCCTTCTAGTCCAGTCAACCTCTGGAAGAGGTTCATTGTGTACCTGCTTCATGAATTCTTGATCCAATACATCTTCGTTAACAACATTCACACCAGAGGTATCCATTTGCAACTTCATGTTGAGAATCTACTTCAGAGTAATCTTCCAACTATGGCACATGTTGACCAAGCATTGTCTTTTTCACATAATGAGCAATAAAACCTTTGTTGTCAAAATTATTTCTATTCACGAAAGTTTTCAAATGAAACCTTTTAAATTCCAATTCAAGATTCAGTGCATCAAAAACAAACTTGCAACTATAATGGCCTAAACCAATAAGAAAAATTCCACTTATGCCAGAATCTTCACCATAGTCTTTTACAATATAGGCTAATTGCCTGGAAACTTCAATCAAAACACAATAGTCTAAAACATATCTAGGTAACCTAAAGGGTTAACCTTTAAAGCCTCCAACCCTTATATAAGTGAAGTGATTAAATTGAGTAAAGAAGCTACCATAGATGCTAATTAGTTCAACAACTTCAACCGACATTCTCCTATGCAAATTGCTTTGTAACTCAAAAGTTAACCTCCCAACAAATATATCATTGCAACGAATTTAATTGTCAACATGTCCTTTTTTGGGTCAAATGGGGGTGATATTTGTAGATTTTTATACCCTGAACCCATTTTGTATGAAACACTCAAGGCCACTCCCTCACGCAGGCTAACATGTAGAACAAATATGAAGACATATAAAAATTTGATCTCCCAAGGTAATTGCTCAATCCCTCATGCAACCTTTCTACAATTACAGTGCTTGAGTCAATGAACTGGTTTTTGCTGAGAACAACTTGAATGAAGAAATACATCTAGTCCTCCCAAAAAAAGGAGTGTGAATTTCCCCTAATTCTGCTCAACATTATTACCAAATCCCTGATTCTAGAAATCAAATGCTCTCAGGTTAATGGCCTTGGTAGTCGTGAACAACTCTTTTGAAACCTCAGAAGCCAATTTCGTGCAATAATGGTTCTATAATACTGCTTCTTCTCGGAATAAACCCCATAAGACTTTCCAATAGTCCAATCCTCATAGGGTTCCCGATGTGGGATACCCATGGCTGCCATTACTGTCTCTCTATCAATAGACAACAAAACCTCACCATTATTTCTCCTAATGCACCTATCAACTTTGTCATAGTGATTCATGCACTCTAAAACCAACTCAGGACAAGAGGCAGCTGTGGGAAATACTGCCACTTCCAATAAACCACTTTGTGCAATATCTTTCAGCATGGAATCAGCAGCTGGGTTCCTCACTCTTTCTAAGAAAATATCTAAATCTAATTGAACTAGAGCCATATCAGCTAGCTTTGGTAAGGAACTCACAAGGGAAGAAGAGTTCACTAATTTAGGCAAAGTCGGCCTCATGCTTAACCCGTAATCTTTTCCCAATCAACTCAGATAAAACAAAAAATAGGTAAAACAAAAATAAGAAGCTAAACAATATACCCAGATCTTTTAAAAATTGTAGCAATTAGGAAAGTCATTGAACATACCTTCCTCTGTCATCTACAAAACCCCTGTCATAGTCTATTTTTCTTTCGCTCCAAAAACTCTCCTTAAAACTTATTCACAAATGACAATCTTGACAAGACAACTGCTTAATTTAAACTAGCCAAGAAAATCTTACCCATGATCTCCATAAGTTACCATCATTACTCTTCACTCATGTGACATCACTCTGAAATGATTGCAAATGAGCTTGCATTTAATAACAAGTCACTTCATATCTGAAAACATGGATTCCCTTGCCATACTTGCTATAAATGACAACTTTTGAATCATTAAGAAAAAATATTCCCTTTTTTTGCCGTCGTCAACCGTATCTTAAAATCCGCACCGCCACCTCATGAAAAGTCATATGATTTCCAAGAAATCAAATATTGAACTTTGAACCTTGAACCCAAAAGGTTCAAGTTCAAGGTTCAACCAATGCTAAACACAGACAAACACTAAAAAAGAGCTATAAAGCCGCGCGGGGAAATAAACTTTAACATGATTCCCATTGAACTTTGAACCTTGAACCCAAAAGGTTGAAGTTCAAGGTTCACGTTCAACACAATGAAACTTAAATAATGAAAACTGTGAAGACTAAATTGCACAAGAAATTCAAGAAATGCAACCTGACCAAAGGACCAGTTAGGGACATAACTCCATAAGGCGACATTAAAAATGAAAATTTTTATGCACCACCAATAGGGCTCTAGGTCTATCTTGGGTAGAGTCACCACCTCTACCATGGAACTCTCTCATGTCAAAATAGTTTGGGTGCACATTGAGCACAAACTCACAATATACTTTTCTCAAAAAATATAATGGCACCTCATAATTATTACAAGGTGGATCATCAAAGACCATCCACCACCTCTGCCAAAAAATATTCTTCATCTGCACATTGGTACACCAATGTATGGGAAACCTCTTTGCATTTAGAGGTAATGACCAGTTTTGGGATCAACGAAAAGGGCACATATTTGTTGTTTACTAATATTTTTGTTTTTTACTCCCTCGTATGATAGCCCATCGACATAGAATTGACGACACCTATCCCTAAAGCTTCCCCATTTGGTAATTTGTGTGGAAACAACTATGGCACCACTAGCTAATGTTTCTAGGCTAGTGGCAAGGGATTGATGATGGTCAAGTTTGGATTTTTTCAATTTAACAATTAGTCTATTGATTTTAGACGTATTTTGTCCTAACTGATTAATTAATTGCTCCCATGTTTCGGGTGTGCACTCAAAAGGAGGAATTGGGGGTGTATCTTGTGGGTTTTCAGGAGGTGCATTTGGTTGTTCTTGTGGATTTTTAGGAGGTGCATTTTGTTGTTCTTGTTGTGGATTAGAAGAATTTGGTTTTTGAAACAAAAAATGAAAAAACCTAATCAAAATTAATGAAATTAAATTCAAAATGTAAAACAAATTGAACAAATGGGAAAGAAAGACAAAAATAAACAAAAAAAAACCTTGATCCATAGTGTGGAGGAGAAATATAGCACCCTGTTTGTAGTTTAGGAGAGAAAATGAAGAAAAAACAAAGTAAAAATGCGCTATTCATGAGAAAATAAGACCTAGTTTTTTTTTAAAACTTTTTTTGACAGGCATCACGTACGTGATTCTCTTGGGATTATTAGCACATACGCGCTCATTTTCCTATAAGTAGCACGTACACGCTCATTTTCCTAGAGGTAGTGCATACGCACTCATTTTCCTAAAAGAAACGTGTACGCGCTACCTTCACTAGGCTTGGGAACAACAAACCTAAGCGCGTACATGGTGAATTCAAATTTTAGAACTGCATACGCGTTTCTTGTTTTTCCATTTTTTTTGGGTGGTGTCCACTTTTCTGACCACCATCTTTGTGCACATACCCCACCGTGCTATCGCTCGAGACCTGAGACCTTCCTAGTTTGTGGGTATAACCTACTTTTAATTTTGTATTACACTATTAGTTCATATTTCTACATTACATCGTCTCTGGGCTTCAATCATTTAATTGTTCCTCTATTAGTATAGTTTTTATTCTATTGTTATCCCCCGACTCACCCTTAGTGCTAGTATAAGTGAGGTAGTGGTGAATTGATTTGTTCTCTAGGATTTATCATCTTAGAGGTGACAAATCCCCTCCCATACATTTTTGGTGGACCCAATGTGAATGCCTAATGTTGAATCTTGTTCTTAGATTTTCATGTGTTTGACAAGGCATTCTCTAAGGATAATTTTGATATGCTGGATGAAGTTTTAGATGACTTCTTAGAAGCACCTCTTTCCAAAATATATGTAAAAGAAGTGTCATCCTCCACAAGATCCTCATTAGAAGATGATAAGTCCGTGAATGTTATTGGTGTTTTCGCAGCCCCTCAAAGGCTTAAGAGACTGTGACCGCAACAAGTCCTCCAAAGAAAGCTAAAACAATTAATGGAAAACCTTTTAAAGTAGAAACTTCTGATTTATACACAAGGTTTATGCAATCTAAATAGTCATCTTACAACACCATTGCTCATACATATAATACTCGGAGGAATATGAAAACTCTTGATCAACCATAAGTTTCTTTACCACCCTCTCAACCTAGTCTTCCTCAAGCACCTTTATCAGTAGATAAGCGAACTAGTGATTATGATCTTATCCAGCAACTTAAGGTTACTCCCGCTCAGATCTCACTATGGGATTTTCTTCAGACTACTCTGATGTATCAAGGTATGATACATGAAGCTTTGCAAAATATTTAATTGCCCTCTTCTGCAAGACCAACATATGTGAATGCATTGATGGATCATATTCATGTAGATTCATCGAATATTACTTTCTATCCTCATGAACTTTCGCCTCCAAAAGTGAGAAATTTGGAAGATCCTCTAATGACAACTGTTCATGCAAATGATGTTGGTATTAGATGAATGCTCATAGATACAGGCTCGACACTCAATGTCTATAGCTTGGATTTGTTACCAAAAATCAAGGTGGATCCAAACACCTTGGCAGCTTCTTCCCTTTTTATATGAGGATTCGATAACAGTAGTAAAACCACTATGGGAATGATCATATTGTCCTTAAAGGTTGGACTTGTCACTATTCCAACCCTTTTACATGTGATGCTAGGTCCTTTGTCTTACAATATTCTTCTGGGTAGACCATGACTTCACGTCTTGGGGTTTGTATCCTCTACTCTTCATGGGTCTGTAAAGTTTGTAGCTAATAACTAAGTTGTCACAATCAAGGCTAACCCTAAAGCTATGCACCTTTGTCAAATAGAAACAGTTGGTCAAGCTTCAGTTGCACCTTCTTTTCAAAATTATATACCTACCTTATCCTCTTTGGTGAAGACGTCTATTTTTGTTTCATCCCCTAAAAAGGAAGATTAGAAGAGTGAAGAAGTCTCGAAGGATGAAGTTCCTAAAAAGCAAGATTTCATGAAGGAAAGACTGCCTAGGGAGCAAGATTCTCTAAATGAAGACTCCCTGAAAGTAGATCTCCTTGAGGTACAAGCCTTGGAGTCTACTCCTAAAAAATCACCTTCTCCATCCAAAGTGAATGCATGCTTGGGTGACGATTGGGGTTCCCTAGATTTCACTGATTCTCATGTCGATGAATATAAGGTGGATCCTGTCCACCTAAATTTTCCTAAGATTCCATTCACTTTGGCTACAAAAAATGATTATATGTGTCTATAAAGTCGGGTGACGCTTATCATGTTGACCATGTTTTCTATACAAAGCCTCCTTCCTTTAAGGAGTTGCATGATAATTATGGTCCTAGATATAAACTTGTATCACAAGCTAGTTATGATTGTGGACCTAATAAACAAGGTATTCGAATTCCTCTAGAAGTCGAACCTCATCACCACAACAATGGACTAGGATATCACCATACAGTTTGAAGGACGAAACCATGGTTGACTATTAGTATGGTTCTTGCTAATCCTTTTCCTCTTAAACTTATTCATCCAAAACTTATTGAAAACAATAGACTATCTGATGAAGTCCCCTTGGAGCTTTTTTCTTCAGACGAATCCTTAAAGGAATTTCTAGGTGTCTATAATGAATTACCCTCTTATCACCATAAACATCAATTCCCTTATTGTTTAAATACCCAAGTGTATTTTGGGGAGTCCATTGGATAGAGGACACCTTTATCTTATAATGAGGAGCATATACCTATGTCTCATCCAGAAGACCGTAGTTTTCTCCTTAACAGAGAAACTATTGATGTCATTATGAGTGATAAAACTCCCAGTAAGGTCATCAAGATCGGGAAGTGTTTATCCTTCGAAGAATTCAAAGAATATTTTGATCTTCTACATCGGTTCCCTAACATCTTTTCTTGGTCTTATGAAGAAATTCCTGGCATTGAAGAATCAATTGTGGTACATAATATTGTACTTATTCCTAATGCTAAGTCTATGAAATAAAAGATTCGTATGATGAATCCCAAGGTAGCTTTATTAGTCAAGAATAAGATAGAAAAGCTCTTAAAGGTTTCTTTTATCCATCCTATTGACTATTTGCATTGGATCTCGAATATTGTTCTAGTTAGAAAATCTGATGGTCAAGTCCGCATTTGAATTGACTTTTAGGATTTGAATAAAGCTTCTCTCAAAGATGTTTTTCCACTCTTGAACATTGAAACGATTGTGGATTCAACTGCAGGTTATTCTTTTCCCTCCTTCATGGATGGTTTCTCAAGGTACAATCAGATTCGTATTAACCTAGAAGATCAATATAAAATTGCCTTCATGACTCCTTGGGGAGCCTTTTTCTATGTTGTCATGTCGTTTGGGTTGAAAAATGCAGGAGAAACCTACCAAAAAGCCATGACCTTGATATTCCATGATTTCATCATTAAAATCTTGGAAGATTATGTCGATGATATCTTGGTAAAATCTCTTGTTCATCCAGAACATATTGCAAACCTTTAGTTTTGTCTTTAAAAGACTTTGATTATATAAGATGAGACTAAATCCCCTTAAATGTGTCTTTGATGTGGATGTTGGGGAACTTTTAGGATTCATTGTCTCTCATTGAGGAATCAAGATAGATACTAATAAAATTGACACAATTGTAAACATGCCTCCACCTACAAACATCTCCCAGCTTTGTAATTTTCAAGGGAAGATTCAGGCCATTCGCAGGTGATAAGTTGAGACTTTGTCATGTTTTTATCATCAGAACTCTCAAGTTTTTGGCATCTTTTGGTTTGCATAATAGTAGTGATGTGTTGTAAATTGACTATATGTACTTCATGTGTTAAACTTGAACTTATGAAATCGTGTTTGAATTTTGCCGATCAATTCCTATAGCCATGTGATTTGTTCTTGTTGCTATGCGGATTATTTAGGGTAATATCATATGTGAATTAATAAATGTGTTAGTTAAATAAAATGCGTATGTATGTCCTTGTATGTTGTTTTTTTTGTAGTGTAGGTATTAAATGATGTCACGCTGGATATTCTCCTTTCGCGTCTGAAGAAGGAAAGATCACACAAGAGATAACTGAAGATCAAAATAAAGAGGAGCTGAGCAAGCACAAGGTACGACATAGGTGGAGCAGCCAAGAAACACTACTAAAGTCTAACTTTAGTGGACATTGAATTTGCAAAACACTGCCACGGCATGCAAAGACTGTGGTTTGGTTCAGATCCATGTTTCCTACAACCAAGCTCTAGTAATTTTTTTTTCAGTCAATCATCCGCCTCTTCTGCTGGGCATGATTTGAGTTGTCTATTGTAGTTGATCCTCTCTTTTATAATAAGCTCTTCCTTTTTCTTAGAGGTTAGATGGAATAGAAAGGAATTGAGCATAGGATTTTTGATAAGCATTCTTGTGTTTCTTTTCAAAATATGTAATCACTTTCAGGAAGCAATGAATAAAAATTATGTTGTTATGATCTGTTAAAGGTAGTTTTCAAGAAGCTGGATATCACTCATCCAAGGGGGCCCACTTGGTGAGTGATCCTGTGTGTGCTCATTAAAATTAGTTTTTCTTTAGTTGCAGTAAAAGTTCTTGCTTTGACTGTTCCTGCAGCCACTGGCAATAGATCCATTGATTGTTCCTACAGCCAAACTAGAATAGAGTAATTTCTATTATTCATGATCTTTCCAACATTGTTTTTATGAATACTATGTAGAATTTTTTCATGTAGCCTTTCCATAATTTCCATTCTTGCCTTTCCTTTTCACATAATGTTAGTTGCTACAGTAACGCAGAATAGCCATTGAAGGAACTTAGTGCATATATAGTGCAGACCCATTTCAAGTATTACATCCTTGGGTTGATAACTAAATGAGCACTAGCCATGAAAATAGTAACTTTACTAGATGAACGTCCAAACTTCGGGTTGAGACTTCAATTAGAGTTATTTTTATTATTGTTGGAGTAGACATTTTTGGCACCATTGCTGAGGATGGTGTCAAACTAAGAACCTCTTATGGTTATTATTCTTTTCAGTTTTCAGTTAATTTTTTTTGGGTATACCTGATTGTTTGAAAAATTTCATGAATCTACATGCATAGAAGGAGAAGAGACCCCAAAGGTAGATTTCTGCCCACTCATTCTAATCATGCAGAAGATAATCTTCCAAATATAAATCCTTTTGCTAAACTTTACCAAGCCCCACATAATTTGAACCACCCTAAATCTAAATTTACGGAAGGTAGTCTTCAGTTCCTCTTTAGTCTTCAAGAAGAAGAATTTCCTATAGTAACAACCCCCACAAGTCCAATGCAAGGGAACCCACCTCCTAGTGGCAATAATCCTCCTCCACCACCAGGTCCAACATTTGAGTTTCCCATATCTGATCAACATGATAATGCTAATCTCAAGAACATTCCAGTATCTTCACTCCCTAAATTCTATGGATTGGCGACAGAGGATCCAGGCACATTTTTGTTTGAGTTTGATGTTCTCTGTAGGAGTTTTGACTATAATACAGATGCCCATAGACTCAAAATTTTTCCTACCACTTTGAAGGAGTCAACCTTGAGATGGTTTATAAGCTTGGGTAGTAGCACAATCAATACATGGGATGAGATGAAATGGTTGCTTCTTGCAAAATACAAAGATTATTGTAGAGGTATTGATTGTCATGGGGATGATATCTTTAGAACGACACAAATTGAAGATGAGAGTCTCGAAGATTATTTGGAAAGGTTCCTATTTAGTGTCAAAAAGTCCAAGCATAGTACTCTCAATGAAGATTCCCTCAAGTTGATATTTTTGAGAGGAATCAGTGATGAATGCACTAATTCTTTGGATCTTATGGGAGGAGGTGACATTACACAGTCCACTTGGGTTGAAATAGGACAAATTTGCAAGAAATATACTAGATCTTCTTCTAAGAAGAACAGGCATTTTAAACCAAGACCACCATCATCAGCATTTGGAACTGGAGTTTCTAGATTGGAACTTAGTCATTTATTAAAGGACTTTAAGGAGCACATTATAAACAATATGGCTACCCAGTTGGATACACTTGCAACTAAGGAGAAGCATGAAGAAGCTGATGCATTTCTTGCAGAATTCTATCCTCATTGTAAACAACGAAAGAAGGATTGCAGATGTAAAATGGTTGCAAATGTGGAGGTACCTGACTTCAAGCTAATTCAAGGTGAGGACGAGCAAGTCTTCTATGTTGCTCAAAGAAGACTAAATTTCCAAAGACAAGGTATGCCTCCAGATCCACTTTCTTTTTCTGGTTATAGTGGAAATTCTTATGCACCAAATAACCAATGGCAATCACCATATCCTCAAAATTTTGGTAATTATCAAAATTGGTATGGTTCTCAAGGCCAAGGGCAACATTCTGGTAATCAAATGCTACAGTGGCAGCAACCACAAGGGAACTGGTACCCACCTCAGGGCCAAGGAAACTAGTTTCAAGGGAACTGACAACCTACTTCCCAATGGAGGGGAAACCAACAATGGAATGCCCAATCTTTTGGTTATCAGCCACCTATCCAACAACCATAGCCTCCTGCGCTAATGCCTCTATTGGAAAATGCACACTCCAATATGAAATTGTAGCTGATTGAAGGTATTGTCATTGATGGAAACCTTACAATCATATGGCACCGACACTGACAGAATCTACACCAACACACAGAACACTGACACCGAAAAGGAAGAATACCGACACCCTAGCCAACAAGAATTTTGTGTATATATATTTTGTAATTAATTGTAAAATGACTCATTTATGTATGAGATCATTGTCGATCATTTAGTGTGTGAAATAGGTGAATAATAGCAGAACTATTATGCGAATTATTGGATAAGGGTTTATGTATGTAGCAGAGATTAAATCGGTACTGAATCTAGCATAGTAGATGCTGATTTGAAGCAGTACAAGACATTGGATTTGTATAATCCATTTTTCTAAGTCAGTGTGACTTCTTTTTGTAATTGAGCAGTGAGCTCTAGGCACTTGGCCTTCCTGCATGTGCAGACCCCTATTGTAAGCAGTAATATTCCCTTATTAGCCAGTAAGTGAATATTGTGGGTCACAAATCCCACTGAGTTTTTTCCCACACTGGGTTTCCTCATTAAAATATTGTGTTATAGTGTTCTTTCATGTTGTGGTTGTTATTCTTATTTGCTGCATTATTTATGGTTTACCGATACATAGTTTTGATATGTTATTCATGTTATAAGTTAAGAAAATTCTCTAATCAGTCAGATACTGATTCACCCCCCTTCTCAGTATCTTTGGAAATCCTAAAAATTGGTATCAGAGTCTGGTCCTCTATTTTCAAAAGCCGAACAACTTGAGGAAGATCTTGACACTGATAGAGATGGAAAATTTGAGAAAGCAATTGGAAACAGCTCTTTCTGACTATGATGTAGAAAAAGTAAAGAATATCAAACTTGAGGATGATCTAAAGTCTACACAAGATATCATTCGAGGACTTCAATAAAATTACACTATAGCAAGAAATAAAAGAAGAGAACTTTGTGAAGAGATGCAGAATGATGAAGATGAAAGGGAAACTCTTAATGATTTGGTAAACAATCTAAGACAAGAAAACACTACAATGAAGAATGAGATGCAAGATATGACTATGAGATTTTGTAAAGAAAATGAAAATCAGAAGAAGAATGAAGAAGAATTGGTTAGAAGACTGAATGATGCTGGAAATGAAAATACAAGACTCAGTCATGAGAATGATATGTTGAAGACAGATTTGATGCATACACAATATGAGAGAACTGAACTCATAAGATAGAAAGGAATCTTGGAGAATGAACTGACAACTGCAAACCAACACAAAGAGAAATTCAAGAAAAGTTCAAAAGAACTTGTTGACATGCTGAAGAATCAGAAACCTAATGGTGATACAAATGGCCTTGGTTTTGAAATTGGTGAAAGCTCCAGTACTGTAAACAATCATGATCATATTAAACTGGTAAGACAACCTAATTCTTAAAAATTCAATGGGAAATGCTTTAACTGTAACAAGTATGGTCATAGAGATAATCAGTGTAGATCTAAAAATTATTAGAACACTAATACACCCACCAGTCAATGCTCTAAATGCAACAAAGTTGGTCATAATTCAGAAAAATGCAGAATGAATGTAAGATGTTATGTTTGTGAAAGATTTGGACACCTATCTAATCAATGCAGAACACAAATCAGCATAGGATATGTGAAAGCTATTCAGAAAAACAATGTGACTTGTTATGCCTGTAATAAAATTGGACATATTGCAAAATTTTGTAGAAGCAAGACTTCATCATCAAATAAAAAAGGTCCTAGCTTGAAAGGTAAAGAAAAGGTTGAAGAGGTAAAGCAAGAATTCTCAAAACAATGGATCAGAAAGTTAGATCAGAATGTTGATGGGAATACTCCTCCATCAATAGAACAAAGTATCACTCCATCAGCAAGAGACTCTTCATCTAACTGAAGGAAAAGCCTTTAGGGGTTTAGCAACAAATTGACAAACATGATATTATACCCTTGCTTGATGGTAAGAAGTTGAATTACTTCTATACTGGTAGATGAGTTAAGTTGTGACTTAAACCAGCAAGCATTAAATACGGTAGTTGGAGAAAATAACATTATAAAGCAAGTGTTTTGGCTCCTTTTTCATTCATCGAGCTTTTAAACCTTTGAGAGCGCGAAACTTTCCAAGTGAAGACATCCCTAGCAAAAAAGTGAAGCAGTTCATCAAAGAATTCATCCCTTAGGAAAATTGAGGTATTTATAACTATGGCTTCATCATCCACTCTTGAATTTATTGTAAACCCTATTGTGATTGAGGTTATTAAGTGCCCTAGACCCATATTCAAACCGGTTCCCAAAATTGCGAAGAAAGATGATAGCATAGGTGCATTTTCTCAAATTCCTAAGGGAGTAGTATATGCTGAAGACCCTAGGATATACATACATTGTCATATAGAGGAATTAGGTGATGATGAGATCAGAAACATGTATAGGACTATGATTTGTGATGTAGATGGTAATGTCAATCCAGAACACAAGATAATAGAAACCCTAGGCTTTGTGGATATTCTTAGCATTCTTGATTTTCCCAAAGATGTAATAAGAATAGTTCTAAGCAGAGTCCATGCCGAATTCTTTTGGTTGGATTCCATCCATAAGATCACCAAAGAAGTAGTAAAAGTAGTAACAGGGTTACCTTCCACCGGTAGCAGGCCTAATAGAATAAAGAAGGTCCCAAATGACACAGTGATGAAACTAACTGGTGCAACTTTTGATAAAAGGTCTCTAAGGGTAAATGATGTAAAGGACATCAATGTCAAATTTGTTAGCATGATTTTAGGCTACAAGGCTACACA
The DNA here is from genome assembly GCF_030272615.1 of Cryptomeria japonica. Lineage (NCBI taxonomy): Eukaryota > Viridiplantae > Streptophyta > Pinopsida > Cupressales > Cupressaceae > Cryptomeria > Cryptomeria japonica. The sequence goes on from NC_081413.1 coordinate 3,934,688, forward strand.
TGCAAATAGGTTGAACTCAGTTTCTAGCCTATGTATCAAAAGTGCATATGACATGGTAAATGATAATGCTAGAATAGATGTGTGTGAATGGCTCAAAGATGAATTGATAGACAATCTAAAGAAGATTAAAGGAGATAAGAAAGGAACCTTTAGATTTGGAAACTTGCTTGTTTGCTTAATACTGTACATTACTAAGCAAGTACCTAGTATTGGTAGAAGAGATTTTGGCTTTCATATACCGGTAGGAAAGCAACTATTGGATTTATTAATCAACATGGGAGAAGACAAAGAGAAAAACATAAATGAAGATTTTCAAGCATTGAAGGGTCAAATGAAAACAATAATAAGACTATCATAGGCAATTGTAGATAAATATTAGAAGGAAATATGCTTTGTAATCAAGAAAGATGAAATCTGGATGGAGGCAGTTATCCTTAGAACTATCTAGGTAACTAAAATGGGTCATGAAATAGATGATAATATCATAGAAACTTATGCGAAACCCCTCCTTGAAGCACTAAAGGAACCCACTGAGGAAGTCTTTGGAAATGCAAAAACAATTGAAAGTGGAATTCAGTCAAGAAAAAGAGTTAAGAAGGTTGAAGAAACAGTAAGGAAAGGAACTTGACAAGCAAAAGCAATTAAGGAAGATATTTTGAAACAAACTGGTATAAAAGAAAGTGAGTTGGAAGGACTTCAACTAGAAGCTCATCTTTCACTGGTTGGAACTTCCTCTGAGAGTGATATACTGGCTGTATTTAACAGGGTAGAAAGGAAAAGAAAACCTTCACCGACACCCAAGAAAACTAGACAAAAGCAACAGGCAATTAGGCCTCCTATCAAGAAAATGACTCCAAAGAAGAAGAAGATGAAACAAGATATTGTTCAGCTAGATAAACTTCTTAGTGAAATAACAGAGGATGGTAAGTTGAAAAACATTAGAAAACTGCATAACACACTCTCCGCAGATGACAAAGAAAGCATAGAAAACAGTGTAATTTTACACTTGGATATTTACAAGAAATTTTTGTTAGAAATTGTTGATGAGATACCAAATGATTTGTATAGAGGATTAGAAGCCAGAAGGGCAACCATTGTTGAGCTGGATAAGAAAATAAAAATTGAAAAATTACTTGCAGTGCATCCAATTAACTCACCTGATGAAATAGACAAATTAATCAGTGAAGCTAATCGGACAGTGTTTTCAACTGCTCATCGGCATGTAACACTAATGGCAAGTAGAATGAATGAAGTCTCTAAGGAAACAACAGATGCATGGGATATATTCTTTGTAGAAAAAGAGAAACATGAAGAACTCAGAAGACCCAGGACCATCAAAGTATATCAAAAGGACATGGATAAGGGAAAAGGTAAGGTAGGTGGACCTCCAAGCCTTAAAATAACTGATAATGTACTCCCACCTCTTCCTGATACTCCACCGGCACATACTACTGACATTCAACCGACCACTAAGAGTATGGAGCCTCCACTAGAGGATATAAATCCCAAGTTTAAGATTTTGTATACTATGAATATAGACACTCAAGAAGTGAATATTGTGGTAGACAAAGAAACCACTGTGGACAAAAAGAAAAATGTGACTACTGAGTCACTGACTGTAGATGCTGAGGTTGAGGTAAATGATACTGTAAATATAAACATAGAAAAACCCACTCAAACAGAGAAACAGACAGAGGACACCACTGGTAAACCATTAGAAGAACTGGAAGATAAAACTAAAAAGTAATTAGGAGAACAGACAATGGATAGTACAGAGGTACAAACCAAGAAACTAGAAGTACATATAGAGATTACATCAGAGAAATCGGTTGTTGAAAGCTTAGAGAAACCCTCTGAGACATAGATGGAGAAACTAGAATAGAAACAGGTTGAGACACAGGTTCAGACCGAAATAGTGCCACCGGGAAAAACTGATAAGCCTAAACCTTTGCAAGTAGAAATAGAAACATAGACTGACCTACCAGAGGTCGAAGCAAGCAAGGCTATCACAACAACAGGCAGCAGGGAAATTGTGAACACAGTTGGGTAGACATCAGGTACTTCAATATGGGGATTCCGACCTGCAAATGTGATAGAGGTCTTACTGGACTCCATAAAGAAGATCACTAAGTGCAATGCACAAGCCTATAAGGCTATTGATGACACAATTCCCATTCTTAAATTAATAGCACCCAAGTACATTGTAGATAACAAAGATTCTTTAGGTCAACTAGACACATTGTCTAAATTCATCACCGACAACATTTTGACAGTTGATCAAATAAATGAGGACACATTCAAAGAAAGGATGATTAAGGAGAAAGAGAAATTATTTGAGGAAATAGTGAAAAAGAACAAGGAGAGAATGGACACCCTATTACCGGAACTAGGAGAGATAATTTTGGATTTCAAGAAACTGTATAGAGATACTTGTAAAACAAATATTTTGACAGAAGACCTAGACAAGGAAATTAGCAAAGCACAAGATGAGATTAACAATATTGTTGACAATCTGATAGGCACATCAGACACATTTTTGGACATAGAAAAGAAAATTGCAGATCTTGAAGATAAAATTGAGAAGTTCGAAAAAGATAAAGAGAGAATAAAGGATAAGGCAAAGAGCATAAAATGTAAACTTGGTCCTAAACTATATTACCTCATTTCTTTGAGAAAATAAATTTATGAGGCTCTGGTTCACAGACTCAAGACACCGGAAGAGAAAATGCACATACTTACCGGTACAGTTCAGAGAACACAAGAGGCATTACAGGCTAGCAAAATATTCACTGACAGTTTAAATTTAGTTTTGGCAGATATTCTCCATATTGTAACCCATCGGTTACAAGAATCTAGGTAGGAAACACACTCCACTGACAGTGAATGACAACCTTTGTCATTGATGTCAAAGGGGGAGTAGTGTGATGAGAAAAATGATCATAAAATGACATCATCATCTCAAGGGGAGCAACACACTTTTTGGGCACACAGTTTTGGTAAGACAATTTTGGCAAACCATTTTTGGATTTTTTCATGAGTGTTGCCATCAATGCCAAAGGGCGAGATTGTTGGAAAATGCACACTCCAGTGAGAAATTGTAGGTGATTGAAAGTATTGTCATTGATGGAAACCTTACAATCATATGGCACCAACACCGGCAGACTCTACACTGATACACAAAACACTGACACCAAAAAGGAAGAATACTGGCACCCTGGCTGACATGAATTTTGTGTATATATATTTTGTAATTAATTGTAAAATCTTTTTGTAAGCCAACTTGGTGGATTGTAAAATGACTCATTTATGTATGATATCATTGTAGATCATTTAGTGTGTGAAATAAGCAAATAATAGCAAACCTATTATGTGAATTATTGGATAAGGGTTTATGTATGTAGCAGAGCTTAAACCGGTATTGAATCTGGCATAGCGGATGCTGCTCTGAAGCAATACAAGACATTGGATTTGTATAATCCATTTTTGTAAGTCAGTGTGACTTCTTTTTATAATTGAGCAGTGAGCTCTAGGCCCTTGGCCTTCCTGCATGTGCAAGCTCCTATTGTAAGCAGTAATATTCCCTTATTGGCCAGTAAGAGAATATTGTGGGTCACAAATCCCACCGAGGTTTTTCCCACACCGGGTTTCCTCGTTAAAATATTGTGTTATGGTGTGCTTTTCATGTTGTGGTTGTTATTCTTATTTGTTGCATTATTTCTGTTTACTGGTACACAGTTTTGATATGTTATTCATGTTATAAGTTAAGAAAATTCTCTAACCGGTCAGATACTGATTCACCCCCCACTCTCAGTATCTTTGGGAATCCTAGCAACCTCCTCCTGAAGCCACTAATGTACCACCTAAACCAACACAGTTGCCTACTCAGTCATTGCCAAATCCTAATATTAAGTCTCAGCAACAACCACAAGATTATTCAGCAGATGTTAATCAATACCTAGCCTATTCCTTATCTCTAAATGACATTCACCTTCGATCTGGGACAACTCTACCTAATCCCTCTCATCCAGTTATCACTGAAGTACAAAAGGAGCAAGAAATCTCTAATCCAATAGATACAATCCCTCATAACCAAATATTGCCACCATTCCCCCACGGGTTGCAAGAAAAGGAAGTTCCCACAGAACAACAATAAAGCTTTGATATTATTGATCAATTGAAGCATATTTGTGTTAAAATTCCATTGTTGCAAGCAATAAAAGATGTTCCCATATATGTTAAGGCACTGAGAGAAGCATGTCTAAAAAATCCTGGCAGGAAGAAAAAGGATCCACAAACAGTGCATGTTATGGGTCAACTGGTAGATATCATGTTAGGCAAAATTGTCATTCCAAAGTATTCTGATCTAGGTAGTCCTATTGTGAGTATAGTCATTAATGGCAGTCAAATAAAAAATATTTTGATTGATTTAGGGGCAGCCATTAATGTAATGACAAAGGAAGTAATGAAGCAGCTTGAGATCAATAGTTTAAGGCCTACACCCACAGTTCTATAACTTGTTGATATCTCTATAGTGAGACTTGATGGTATCATAGAGGATGTTGTAGTTATTTTGGATTCCTAGGAATATCCTGCAGACTTTATGATTTTATCTCCAAAAGAAACATTGGGAGGATATTTGATCATTTTGGGTAGACCTTGGCTTGCCACTGCCAATGCATATATTGGATGTAGATCAGGGGATATGACTATTTCAGATGGGAGTTCTACAAAAACATTAGCCTTGTATTCTCCAGCACAACCCCAACTTGAGCAACAACAAGCCGTTTGGCCTATTTTGGGGGAAGAATCTAAGGAAATTGACTCTATTAATCACCTTATGATGATCAATCGAGGGCCACTCATGCAATTATATGATGAGGAATCAATTCTTTATAAAATCTTGATTAATGAATTAATAGAAGAGCAAACATTGCAGGAATTGGTTCCGAATATTGCAAGTTTGGACTTTCCTTCAGCCACTAATATATTGCATACTCTGTTGCCATAGGAATTATCTTCTTCTCATTTTTTTGATATGAACTAGATTGATCTTACAATTAAGATAGAATTGGAGTTGAATAAATGTTTGAATATTAATAGAGATCTATCAGAAACTCAAAAAGAGGCCCTTGTGGACTTGCTAAAACTTCATAAAAATGTTTTTGCATGGGATTACAAGGATATGCATGGGATAGATCCAGCAGTTTGCACCCACTATATTTATATAAAGGAAGAGTGTTGCCCACTCAAAAAGCCTCAAAGAAGAATCAATCCTACCTTGAAGGAGATAGTTAAAGAAGAATTGTAGAAGTTGTTAAAAGTCAGGTTTATCTATCCTATCTCTGATAGCCAATGGGTATCACCTCTGGTCATACTCCCTAAGAAAGGAGGAAAATGGAGGGTATGTGTTGATTATAGAGCCTTGAACTTGGAAACAAGAAAAGATCATCTGAAGAAAGTTTTGCAATGATGTGAAGACTACAATTTGTCCTTAAATAGTGAGAAATGTTTCATCACGATGCAAGAAGGAATAGTCCTTGGTCATCATATCTCTATAGAAGGCATCTAGGTGGATCCATAAAAAATTAAGGTCATTCAGCATATCAATGACCCTGTAAAACAAAAAGATGTAAGAAGTTTTCTTGGTCATGCTGGATACTACAGACAGTTTATCAACGATTTTAGTAAAATTGCAAGTCCCTTATATTCACTGCTTACCAAAGATATAAAATTTAAATGGACCCCAGCATGCAATGAAGCTTTCTCAAATCTTAAGCATGCTTTGACTCAAGCACCCATTCTTAAAGGCCCAAATTGGTCTCTACCATTTCAAATCCATATAGATGCATCTGATTATGCAATAGGAGCAGTTTTAGGACAGAAAATTGACAAATTGGAATATGCAATATATGATATTAGCAAGAACTTGCAAGGACCTGAGTTGAATTACAAAGTCACTAAAAAGGAAATGCTAGTTGTTATATATGCACTTAACAAATTTAGACACTATATTATGAGATATCCCATATTTGCACATACAAATCATACTGCAATCAGATATATCATGAATAAGCCATCAATTACTGGTAGATTAGCTCGTTGGTTATTGTTGATGCAGGAATTTGATATCACAGTTGTTGATAAACCAGGGAAGTCTAATGTGGTTGTAGATTATCTTTCAAGACTTCAATTACAAGAAGATTCTATAGTCATAGATGATGCTTTTCTAGATGAACATTTATTTCTCATTAAAGCTCACACTCCTTGGTATGCTAATATTGCCAACTATTTAGTTGTTGCTAAGATGCCAATTTATTTCTCTCCTAAGGAAAGAAGGTTGCTAGTTGAAAAAAGTTTTAACTTCTCATGGATTGTTGATTGTCTATTTTATACTGGACCTGACCAAGTCATGAGAAGATGAAACGTATGACATCCTGCATGCATGTCATGATGAGCCATGTGGAGGTCATTTTGCTGCCAAAAGAACAACATTGAAAATACTCAATACAGGATACTATTGGCCCACATTAAATAAGGATGCAACACAATACACATGGAAATGTGATAGATTTTAGTGAATGGGAAGACCTACAAAATCTAATGAGATGCCACTATATCCACAAATATTAGTTGCACCATTTGATAAGTGGGGATTAGATTTTGTTGGCCCAATTGATCCACCTTCTAATGATGGATCTTATATTTTGGTATGTACAGACTATGTAACAAAATGGGTAGAAGCTCATGCCATGACACATGCCAGAGATAATAAGGTAGTTGAGTTTCTTTATGAAGAGATATTTACAAGATATGGAGTACCAAGGGAAATTGTCCCAGACCAAGGACCTCAATTTACTTCAACATTGATAACAACTTTGGTCAATGAATACAATATAAGGCATAGAAAATTTACTCCATATCATCCACAAGCTAATGGACAAGTAGAAGTTACAAATAGAGAGCTTGAGGCTATTCTTACAAAAATAGTATTTGTTCATAAGAAAGACTGGTCTCATCGGCTTTCAGAAGCAATTTGGGCATACATAACAACTTGGAAAACACCAATTGGTTTTACACCTTTTGAGATGGTTTATAGCAAAACAACAATGATGCCTATTGAATTTGAGCATAAAACCCTAAGGATAGCTTTGCAATTAAATATGACATTATCTGAAGCACAGAAAGAATGCATTCAACAATTAAATGCTCTAGATGAATGGAGGAAGATAGTTGTTCAACAGATAGAATTGATTCAAAACCAAAGAGCAAAATGACATGATACATATATCAAGGAAAAGAAATTCAAAGCTAGTGACTAGGCACTACTATATGATTCTAGATATAAAGATGCTATGGGAAAACTTCAAACCAGGTGGTTAGGTCCGTATGAGATAGAAGAAGTTTTCTAGAATGGAGTTGTTTGTTTGTCCATAATTGATCCCGTTTGATTCAAACTCTTAGTAAATGGTCACCGATTGCATCTATATCATAAGCCGACCACTAAATAGGAGTTCCTGCAGCAACTGACAAGGTTCCTACAGCAACTCATCGACTTCTTGTTGCAGTTGAGCAAGGTAATAAAGGTAAAGTTCCCGCAACCTCTACAATGAACATGTTTGCCGCTTCATAATAAAATATTTCCATATCTTATGGGAATATTCTTCTCCATAAATAAAATTCCATCCACGTCATTCCATCCCATGTTCTTACCTGTCATTTCACTTCATTTCACTGTCATTTTTCGTATAGCTATAGGTACATGTATATTGTGTTTTGTTTTAATTATGCATTTATTAGTTCATTATGATTATATCCTTTTAAAATCTCCTCCACTCTCCAAAATCTCATCAGCTTGTGTGGACACGTGCTAGGTTAAGTTGGGGGGGGGGGGGGGGGGGTGGTTTATGATTCGATTTCCAAAGTGATTGATTATCCATCCTTTTTGGTACTCCAAATTGATTTCTTTCCATCATTGTTTATTATGCTATTATTGCTAGGTTAAGTTGGGGGGGGGGGGGTGGTTTATGATTCAATTTCCAAAGTGATTGATTATCCATCCTTTTTGGTACTCCAAATTGATTTCTTTCCATCATTGTTTATTATGCTATTATTTCACGCAAGGGAATAATAAATTTTGCTGCTAGAATTGAGATATGTATGGGAATTTCAATTTAGCAAGTCTGTCAGATATTCTGGTCTTCTGTTTCTCAACTGCAGAGTAAGAGATGGGTGGTGATCCAATTCGCCATGAGCCAAAGGTTCATGAAGTGTTGCTAGAGGATGCTCTTTGTGAGCATTATTTTAGACACCACGGCTGGCTGGATTACTTCTTGAAAATCGAGGATTATAATGAAGAAATTGCTGTAGAATTTATGCATTCCTTTAATGAAGGAGAAGCTATAGTTAAAGGCTTGAGGGTTATTGCTACGAAGTAGCGAATAGCAGAAGTAATGGGGTTTCCGTAGGAAGGCGAATTATTTCCAGAATCAAAAGATGCAAGGAGTGCCAGGGCAGAGTTCACAATTCCTATGGATGGACCCCTAATGATGGACAAACAAGAAACTAGAAGGGTTTCCCTGCTAGTAGAGTGGCCTCAGGTAGCTTTGTATGTTATGAAATACATTACATGTGAGGGGCGATACTCAAATCTGCATTCACCTCATTTTAAATTAATTTGTCATCTACGACATGGCCGGCGAATGAATGTTCCTAATTTCTTATACCACCTCCTTTCTACAAGCGCTAAGGAGACACGGAAAAATAGAAATCACTTTGTTAGCCATCATGGATTGGTTAAGTTGCTTGTACAAGGGTCCCTGAGAGACGTTTCACAAATGGAATGGGGCGTATTTGAGGATATACTGCAGTTTAGGGTTGAAGATGACCCTGTTGCAGAGAACCCGCTAGTTGAAGAAGAAAATGTTGTAGAACGCTCTTCCCCTGTATTTGTTGCAGAAGAGGATTTTCTTGTTGTTGAAGGAGCCACAGTTATTATGGAGGAAGAGATAGTGGAGGAAAATGTGGAATAACGCTCTACTTCACTTCAAAGAAATTTACCAATTCCTCAAAGAAAAGGGAAGGAGTTGGAAAGGGATGAAACAGATGAAGAACCCATGGCCTAGCCGCAAGTAACTCAGATTCCTCCTACAGCCAAGAGGCGTAGGACAAAAAGAAAAACTCCTACAATAGCTGAAGCAACTCCTGCAACCATTCCAAAGGTTTATGTGAGGAGAACACGTAGTAAGACACATAAGGCTCATCCTGTAGGTGACCCTGCAAAGGTAATTATAGTAGAAACTTCAGAAGAAGGAAGCCTTGTAGATATTGAAATACAAGAAGAAGGAAGCCCTGCAGATGATGAAATCCAATTAGAAGTTAATAAGGATAGACTAGCAAATCTTGCTTCTATGGTGCAACAACTTGAAGAGACTATTGGAGATATTTCACAACAGTCTGAAGAAATTGTTGAAAATATTCCTGAGCAGTTTGAAGAAATTGTTGGAGACATTCTACAGCAGCCTGGGGAAAATATTGGAGAGATACCAACATAGATTGAGGAGTTTATCGAGGAAATCCCACAGCCTAAGGTAGCACCTATTAGACCTCCTTCATCCCTAAGTAGTTTATCTATTCCTTTAACATTTTATAGACAATGGGAAATAGAGAGGGCTAGGTTGCAAGGGATTATTGATAAACAACAAAAAGAAATTGAAAAGAGAGATAACAAAATTGAGGAATTAGAGGCTAAGGTGGAAACAATTTCTGGTATGCTTCCTGAGTTGATGCAGTGTAGGTCACCTCCAAGGTTTTATGCAGTGCACTTGAAGGAGCGGTATTTGAACTTCAAACTGAACCGCATTATTAGGGACCTTAGCCCCTCCTTAGAAACACCTGAAGAATTATTTTATGCCTATAAACCTCTCCACTAACTGTGAAGAATTTGCTATGTGAATTATATTTACATAACTATGTTGTACCCTCAGACAGTGAGTGGAACCCCTTATTGTATATTGGAGATATCCATATCAAAGCTTTAATGTCATGGATCCTAAATGAAATCATCATGGGGGCACAAGCCAAAGAATATGAAAAACTAGAGTTTAATTGTCCATTGCCATTAAGGAGAGAATCAAAAGCACCAAGAGTTCTTTATTATGATTGGCAGAAATTACTGGTGAGAGATGATGTTAGAAAATTAGTGCTTCCAATGAGAGAAGAAATCTATCAGGCATATGAGCATTTGGTTCAGATTGACATGACAACTGCAATACAAGGGTTAACTCAGCGCTGGAACAATTTACCAGAACAATTAAAGCAAGGAGAACCTTATTCACTACATAATTTTTACGCAGCCATGAAAAGGGCCCCTAGATATATATAGTTAGGCAGGGAGAAAGCCAACAACTGGCTACCATTGATCTTTCAGCCCCCAATCCTCATGTGGCCTCTTTTGGCATGTCAGCCTATAGAACAAAATTATGATACACTCACAGAAGAGTCAACCAGATGGTCCAGGCTGGAAAAAATGAAAGGATTTTATTGGAACTTGGCTTTAGGGGGGACAGGTCAGGGCACCATTGGTGATTTGAGAGTTACTACAAGAGTCAGAAATTTTCCTTTTGTTGTAGGATCAACAAGCTCTTAAAGTTGGGGGACATGATAAGTTGAGACTTTGTCATGTTTTTATCATCAGAAATCTCAAGTTTTTGACATCTTTTGGTTTGCATAATAGAAGTGATGTGTTGTAAATTGACTATATGTATTCCATGTGTTAAACCTAAACTTATGAAATCATGTTTGAATTTTGCCGGTCAATTCCTGCAGCCATGCCATTTATTCCTATAGCCATGTGATTTGTTCCTGTTGCTATGCAGATTATTTAGGGTAATATCATATGTAAATTAATAAATGTATTAAATAAATAAAATGCATATGTATGTCCTTGTATGTTCTTTTTGTTGTAGTGGAGGTAATAAATGATGTTGCGGTGGATATTCTCCTTTTGCGCCTGAAGAAGGAAAGATCACGCAAGAGATAACTAAAGATCAAACTGAAGAGGAGCTGAGCAAGCACAAGGTACGACATAGGCAGAGCAGCCAAGAAACACTACTAAAGTTTAACTTTAGTAGACATTGAATTTACAAAACACTACCACGACATGCAAAGACTGTGGTTTGGTTCAGATCCACATTTCCTATAGCCAAGTTCTAGTTATCTTCTTTTTCAGTCAATCATCTGCCTCTTCTTCTAGGCGTGATTTGAGTTGTCTATTGTAGTTGATCCTATCTTTATAATAAGCTCTTCCTTTTTCTTAGAGGTTAGACGAAATAGAAAGGAATTGAGAAAAGGATTTTTTATAAGCATTCTTGTGTTTCTTTTCAAAATATGTAATCACTTTCAGGAAGTAATGAATAAAAATTATGTTGTTATGATCTATTAAAGGTAGTTTTCAGGAAGCTGGATATCACTCATCCAAGGGGGTCCACTTGGTGAGGGATCTTGTGTGTGCTCATTAAAATTAGTTTTTCTTTAGTTACAGTAGAAGTTCTTGCTTTGAGTGTTCCTGTAGCCACTGGAAACAGATCCATTGACTATTCCTACAACCAAACTAGAACAGAGTAATTTTTGTTATTCATGATCTTTCCAACATTGTTTTTATGAATACTATGTAGAAGTTTTTCCTGTAGCCTTTCCATAATTTCCATTTGAAAGGAAATAAAAGAGCAAGGAAAGGAAAATTAATCCAAGAAAGTTTATGATGAAGTAATTGTTACCAAGAGAAAAGCAAAAACCTTGGAGCATCACCCAAATGTGAAGAAGGAGGCACAAGAACTTTTGAAAGGGGAAAAGCAAAGAAAAACCCCTTGTGATATTATGAATGAGGCAATGCCTAAAAATGAGAGAGAGAGAGCAAGAAGCTCTTTACAATATTGTCATTAAGAAGAAATGAGAGAGGAGGCATCTCTTAAATAGAGATGAGGAGAGGAGTTACAAAGTAACTCCCAAATCTATGAATGCCACCATTCATAAAATGTGTGTGCCATGTGTCCACATCCTCTTATGGAGGAAATCTAATATTCCTTAATAAAGGAAAATAAAAGAAATGACTTGTCCTCACACATGTACTAGAGGACAAATTACATGTAGGAATTCCAAAAGAATATCCTAAACTAAATACAAATAAACCTAAGCTAAGTAAAGATTAAATATTCTAACACCCCCCCTTAAGCTTTACTTGGGGAGCTTACATCAAACCCTTCAATGGGTTGTAATCCAAGATTTTTACAATGAAATTGGAATTTTTCTTTACAAAGTGGCTTGGTCAAAATATCTGCAACTTGATCTTCCCCCTTGCAATAGAGGAGTGAAACTTGTTTGTCTTCAATTTGTTCTCTAATAAAGTGGTGTTGGAGAGCAATGTGTTTTGTCCTTGCATGGAAAACTGGATTTTTAGCCAAGGCAATGGCACTTTGGTTGTCACAATACAATTGAGTTGGTTCGTGTTGAGGTAGACCCAAATCTTCAAGTAGTCTTCTAAGCCACAAGACTTCTTTGGAAGCATTAGTGCATCCTTTGTACTCAGCTTCATTGGATCCAAGAGAGGTAGATTGTTGCTTTTTACTATTCCAAGAAATTGCTCCTGAACCAACAAAAAAACAATAACCACAAGTAGATTTCCCAGCATTGGGATCTCCACCTAGATCGGAATCAATAAAACCTTTTAAAGTAAAGTCGGAATTTGCATCATAAAACAAACCTACATTAATAGTTCCTTTAATATATCTTAAAATTCTTTTAGCAACTTTAAAGTGAGTTTGTTGAGGTTTAGACATGAATCTAGAAACCAAACCAACACTATAAGCAATATCTGGCCTAGTAAGAGTTAAATAATTTAAACTTCCAACTAATTGTCTATACAAAGTAGGATCAACAAGAGGGGTTTGCATATCAAGCATTAACTTAGTGCCTAATTCAATAGGAATTGAAACATGATGAGCATCATTCATTTTAAACTTATCTATGAGATCTTGAGCATATTTACTTTGAGATAAGAAAATTCCTTTAGAGGTTTGCCAAATTTGCATTCCTAAGAAATAATGTAAAAGACCTTGTTGGATTTTGCCAAGATCAAGAAGTCATTGAAATGTACAAGATAGAGACATAATATGGGACAAGAATAAACTGTATTCTCATCAATAGAAAATGATCAATCATTGTTACATACAATGTAGATGAGCCTGCTTATATAGGCAAGGCTAGGGATATGTATGAGCACACAAACATGACATGTGGCTCAATAAGAAACAAGGGTAGGTAGGAAATAGGTGTGGGTAGGTAGGAGAAATAATATAATATTCCACATGAGGTGGATCACCCACCGAAGGTGGAATTATCACTCAACAATAAGTGGATATGATAGTGTAATAACAAGATCAACACCAAAAGAGGTGGAATTTCTCCTACACACACTATCCCAATGTGGCACAAACACCCAAGTGTCTCATATCCAAACTACTATGAAATGCATTATCCTAAGTAAACTTAAGTAAGTGTAATAATATCCATGATGAATAATTATTTACACCAACACCCCCCCTTAAGTGCAACTTAGGGGAATGCACTTAAGTCTACAATGCAACTAAGCAATGCAAGATGGGTCCCGGCTATGAGGCCATGTTAGGTACCCATGCACAAAGGCAAATGCATGCAAACCAATGCAATGAAATCTCTCACAAAGTGGGGAAAGAGAGAAAAACCCAATGGGAAAAAACCCTCCCCCAAAAGAGAGATGAAAGCTATACAAGAGAACTCTCAAAGAAGTATGTGAGGAACAAAACCCCATGTGAGGAAAAAGTCCCCCCCATATGAGAGAAGAAGAGAAGTCAAACTGTGATCATCCCTCAATGAAGAATCTGCACCAATGATAGAAGCTCGATGTATGAAGAAACTGCTCCACGAACATCGAACAACATTCCTCCCCTTAGGAAGAAACAAAACCAAAGGTGTATCCATGAAGTCTCCCCAATCATGAAGGGAAGATGTATGAAGAAAACTCATGATGAAAGGAATCTCTGAAAACTGCTCAAGTGTCCCCATGTCGATGCTGAAAGATACCCCCTCCAAAGATGGTAAACTATGCCATACTGCTGAAAAAGGAACTCCAACATCTAGTGGAGATGGATGTAGAACAATATCCAAAGACTCATGTGTCTCCTCAAAGAATAAAGAGACCTCCTCCAACTGCTGTACATAAGTATCCACAATCATGTCAACCTCGAAAGAATGATCATGTAGAGAATGAACAAGAGGGTCAGAGTGTGCCCTCGCAACAATCGAAGAAGGATCATCTTCATCAAAGAGAAGATGTATGTCATCAATGATGTCTCCCAAATCTGCAATGTAGGATTCCACAAACAAACCTGCAATATTTGTCATGTAATCATCCCATGAATCTGAAGCTGGGAGACAATGTATATCCTGCTGCACTGAATCACATGAAGGCAAAACTGTCGCACTATCTGAATCATCAGGTACAATAGGTGATGTGATATCAATATGAGGAGATGAAATAGAAGACTCAAGAACTGGGTTACATGTGAGAATCCCCATGTTCAAGTGTCCAAAGTTCTCCTCAAAATCTGAATCATCACAATAAGTGTGATCATTATGTGTAGAATCATCAAATGTGAAATCATCATCATCAACAAAATCTGAAAAGGAGTATAACCGAGATGCATGATCAACCACCCCAGTTGCAATGATAGCTCTAGTCTCCATGTCTCTAATAAAAACTGAGTCAGGTGTGAACTCCACAACTCTCTTAGTTGGGCCATGTGTGATTTGATAGATAGAAAGGAGATTGTTTGTCAAGTGGGGTACACACAACACATCATTGAAGGAGTTATCCCCAATGTCAATAGATCCTTTCCCAATCACATCCATGTATGTATGATTGCCCATCAAAATATGTGGCATGGTGCAAGGCTCAAATGTAGAGAACATAGATTGTGAAGATGTCATATGATGAGAAGCCCCTGAATCTAGAAGCCATCTCTCTGAAGTATGATTTGTTGTAGCACATAGAGCTTTTCCTTTTCTTGTTCCAAAAGAGTGAGTTTTTCCACTTGTAGAAGCCATGAATGCTTGCCCTTTTCCTTTTGAATGTGAGGAAGTGGAAGTTGATGAATCATCCTTCTTGTAGACTTTAGGCAAATCAATGTTATGCTTTTTGATGATATGTGTGAGCTCATCAATCTTCTTAGTATGGCAACGATGTTCCTCATGACCAATCTTTTTACAATAAGCACAAGTAGGTCTCTCTCTCTTTGGTGAATTATCTTTCTTGGAAGAAGATGAATCTCCTTGTTGTGGAGAAGATGATGCTTTGTCTTTAGGCTTTGATTGCCATTTCTTCTTGTTTGAGTTGTCCTTTCCTTGATTTCCTTTGTTTCCTTGATTTGCTACTAATGCTTGAGACTTAGAAGAAGCCTTAAGAATGCCCATGCTTATCAACTTAGTTTGTTCCATCATCAACATTTCATTGAAAGCATCAAATGTAGGCATTTTCTAGCTTGAACCCATTGTCATTCTATGAGTTTGGAAACTAGAAACAAATGTTGCATATTCTTGTGGAAGCTTGCCTATCAAGTTGAATATCAATTGAGTATCCTTTTTATCAATGCCACAATCTTTGAGTTGTGCCCTCAACTCATTTGCCTTAGTGACATAATCTTGTATAGTATCAAAGTTCTTGGGATCTAACATGGTGAGATCACTATCAATTTGATATCCCCTAATCTCATCAACTTGACCATACAAGTCTTGAAACTTTTGCCAAGCATCCTTGATTAGAGTACATTTCTCAATATGAAAAATGAGATCCTTTGATACATACTTTCTTAAGGTACCAATTGCCATGATATTTTTAGTGAGCCAATCTAAGTGACCAACTGGATCAGCCTTAGGATCAGCTGGAGCAACAATAGTTCCATCAATGTAATGAGTGAGTCCTTTTTCCATAAGTTTACTCCATGCATCAATTTTCCAAGTAGCATAGTTATGTGGAGTTAAGAGAGGAAACTTAGAAGAACCCATAGCAGCAAAAAGGAAAGAACACAAGAGCAAAAAAGCACAAGAGACACCCCCCAAATTCAATCAATCAAAGTACCCCCCCAAAAGTGATGATTTTGGCACTTTATACTTAGTGCGATTACAATGAGCCACTTGCAAAACAAGGCAAAGTGGGCTTATGATGCAAATTTTACAACTTCTCAAATGAGATACAAGAGACTTCAATCAATAGTGCAATGAATCTAACTGAGATTCAAGCAAATATACAAGTACCAAAAGAGCCAAAAATGGCCTAGATCTGAAAGTACAATTTCTACTTACAATGACATCAATCTGATAGCATCATGTGAAAGTAGATGAAAAAATACGCACTTTCAAAAAAAACGCACCTAAAAAGGAGGTCGGATGACCCCAAACGAAGCCTCTGAAGTTGCAAAAACTGGGATTACTCAGGGACAGTCACCAAAAACTGCATTTTCTGAACAATCCGTGCATCAAAATCAAAAAATTCTTTCACCACTGCGGAGAGCACAAAATTCTAGCCCATTTCAAAAAAAAATTGCACCCGAAAAGGAGCAAAAATGAGCAAGTTATGGCCATTTGAAGTTGAACTGCAAAATCAAAAATGCGAATGAGAGGGGGTCAAAAAATTTTCAAACCCTACTGATGTGGTGCTGACGTCATCAAAACACTATGTTAAATTTGACGGCCGTATGACCGTTGCCAAAACTTCGCTGCCTGGCTGACTGTGCGTCCGTACCGTACGGACAGATGACGTGTTGTGCTGGCTGTACAGTCCGTACTGTACGGAATATGATGTGGCAGGCAATGTGGCTGCTGATGTGGCCGTACAGAAGACACATGGTAGTACGGAAAGGGCTGATTGTATGTACGGTCTAGTTGCGTGGAGCGCTGACTCGGCGTACGGAGGAAGGTGGCGTTGATTGTGTCTGCGTGGCTGTGTTGACGTGGCGCTGAGTTGGCAGTCGGAGGCGGAGTGGTGGAGCGGCGCCGCGCGGGAGGAGATAACGCGGCGGTGCCCGAAGGCTCGGAGCAGCGCTGGCGGAGGAGCCGAGGGGAGCTGCCGTAGAGGAGGCCGGACGGGAGGAGCAGGGATGCGGAGGTGGCGTCGGCGGGAACACGGCGCTGCAGACGGGAGCTCGGGCGGATCTACGGTGGGCGCTGGCAGGCACGGGAGGAGGGACTGTGCAACCTGCAAAAAAGGTACAATCTGTACGGAGGGTACGGCGAGTGCAGGGGGGGGGTCTGCGGACCCCCCAAAAAGATGTTTTTTTTTTTTGTGATTTCTTTTCAATTTTTTTCGATTTTTCAATTTTTTTGATTTTTGATTTTTTTGATTTTTCAATTTTTTTTTTTCAGACAATTTTTTCGAAAAATAATATTTTCAGAGAAATTTTTTTCTGAAAATAATATAAAAAAATTTAAAAATCCGTACGATATAGGCAAAAATGGAGAAAAAAAATTTCTCACCAAAATAGGCCAACTTTATAACCAAAATTCATGGAAACGGCCTTCCGGACGCAATGGAGAGGTCGGATCTGGTCTAGGACGCCTCCAAATGATGATGCTCCTCAGATCTGCCTCTTAACGTCGCAATAATGCCTCTTCAAGACGAATCAACGAGACTCCAATAGCTCTGATACCATGTTGGATTTTGCCAAGATCAAGAAGTCATTGAAATGTACAAGATAGAGACATAATATGGGACAAGAATAAATTGTATTCTCATCAATAGAAAATGATCAATCATTGTTACATACAATGTAGATGAGCCTGCTTATATAGGCAAGGCTAGGGATATGTATGAGCACACAAACATGACATGTGGCTCAATAAGAAACAAGGGTAGGTAGGAAATAGGTGTGGGTAGGTAGGAGAAATAATATAATATTCCACATGAGGTGGATCACCCACCGAAGGTGGAATTATCACTCCACAATAAGTGGATATGATAGTGTAATAACAAGATCAACACCAAAAGAGGTGGAATTTCTCCTACACACACTATCCCAATGTGGCACAAACACCCAAGTGTCTCATATCCAAACTACTATGAAATGCATTATCCTAAGTAAACTTAAGTAAGTGTAATAATATCCATGATGAATAATTATTTACACCAACAGACCTAAATCAGTCATTTGAAATTTTTGATTAAGTTGAAACTTAATATCAGAAATCAAAGTATTGGAACTTGAAGTAAGAATAAAATCATCCACATACAAGATAATAACTATAATATCATCTTCACTATGTTTAATATACAAGTTAGGATCATTTTTACTTCTAATAAAGCCTTGAGAAAGAAAGAATTCATTAATCTTTGAATACCACTCCCTAGGAGATTGCTTTAATCCATAAATTGATTTCTTTAATTTACAAACTAAGTGTACATTACCTTCTTTAATAAAACCAGGAGGTTGAGACATATAAATTTCCTCATGTAAATCACCATTAAGAAAAGCACTTTTAACATCCATTTGGTGAATAGGCCAATTCATTCTAGAAGCTAAAGCAAGCACAAGTTTAATTGTAGGCATTTTAGCAACAGGAGCAAAAGTTTCAGTATAATCTAAGCCTTCAATTTGAGAAAAACCTCTAGCAACTAATCTAGCTTTAAATTTACTAACTTGATTATTAGCATTCAATTTGGTTTTATAAAGCCACTTGCAAGAAACAAGATTTTTACCATGAGGCAAGGGAACTAAATCCCAAGTTTGGTTAGAAGTTAAAGTATCATATTCTTCCTTCATTGCTTTTTGCCAATGCGGTTGATTTTTAGCTTGATCAAATGTTTTAGGATCATTAGAATTCATAATAGTAGTCATTAAAGCATAATTACAATAATTAACTCTCCTAGCTTGAAGTTTATCCATTCTAGCTAAGTATTCATCACTATCTTGAATTAAAGATTTAAACCATTTAGGTCTTCTTTTAGAAGTAATGGATTCATCACTAGAAGAAGAGTCATGAGGAGTAGAGTTATTATTATCATCATCACTATCACTAGAAGGAATAGAAAGAGATGCATTAGGAGTAGGGTTAAGAGAAGGAGGTTGGTCCTCCACAAGCACAACTTTGGTTTGACCAAGTTCATCATCCTTCACTTTAGAACAATCATGAATGCCCTTTTCTGCAATACAAACATCTCTTGCAACTTTTACCTTGTTAGTAATAGGATTGTAAACTCTATAACCTTTAGTATTTTCATCATAACCAACAAAAATAAAAGGAGAAGATTTAGCATCTAATTTTTTTCTTTTCTCCTTAGGTTTGTGAACATAAGCTATGGAACCAAAAATTCTTAAATTCTGCAAATTAGGCTTTCTACCAGACCAAGCTTCTTCAGGAGTTTTATCCTTTAAGGCTTTGGTAGGTGTTCTATTAATTAAATAAGTTGCACAAGCCATAGCTTCAGCCCAAAACTTGCAATCCATATTTTTAGCATGCAATAAACATCTAGCCATTTCAACAATTGTCCTATGCTTCCATTCTGCCACACCATTTTGTTGTGGTGTATAAGGAATGGTAAGCTCATGTTTAATTCCAAAAGATTTTAAATAAGCATTAAATGCATTATTGACATATTCTCTTCCATTGTCAGTACGAAGAATCTTAATTTTAGAACCAGATTGCCTTTCTACAAACATATGAAATTCAGTAAACACATCAAGCACTTGATCCTTACTATGAAGGAAATATATCTATGTTCTCCTTGAAAAATCATCAACAAAGGTAAGTGCATACCTTGAACCTTGGATGGAGGGATTCTCCATGGGACCCAAGAGATCACTATGAACGAGGTGCAATTTAGTGTATGCCCTCCAAGATTGACCATGAGGAAAGGGTTCCCTATGCATCTTACCACTCATGCAACCATTGCAAACAATTTGAGAAGGAGCAATACTAGGCAATACATCAACCATATTTGCTTTTTGCATCAATGAAATATAATCAGAATTGAGATGGCCAAGTCTTTCATGCCATATAGTAAAATCAATAGTAGTAAGCAAAGAATACTTTGGAGGAGCAAATTCATAGAACTTGAATAAGTTATCACTATCCATTTTAGTAGTAGCAATAACATGATTAGTGTTTGGATCAATGATATAACATATGCCCCTATAAAAGTTAATCCTATAATCTTGACAAAGTTTAGGAACTGAAATCAAATTTGATTTTAATTCAGGAACATAAAGAACATCATGTAATTTCCCATTAGGAACATTCACATCACCAATAGCTTCAACTTTACAACTATGATTATTAGCTAATTGAACATGAATATTAGAAGTATCGGGATGCAAAGATTCAAAACATTCTTTATGAGAAGTAACATGTTGAGATGCACCAGAATCAATAATCCACTCAAGTGGTTGAGAAACATTATAAGTACATGTAAATGCATGACGAGATGAATTACCATTATTATTACCTTTCTTATAATGAGGTTTATGTTGATTATTTTGATTATTTTGATTCATGGGCTTTTTACCATTTTGTTTCTTAAAACAATTATTAGTAATATGTCCATCTTTCCCACAATATGTGCAATGGGGTCTTGTTTGAGAATTATTCCTTTGATTATTATACGTATTATTATGATTATTATTATGAGAATTGTTATGATAGGATTTAGAATGAGATTGATAATTAGAAGATTTGTGATTATTATTATGATTATTATTATGATTATGATTATGTTTATTATTATTGGATCTAAAAGTATTATTATGATTTTGATTTTTAGACATAAAAGCATGTTCACTACTTTTAAGAGTACCAAATTGAATTAATTTAGCTTCCTCTTGACGCAATAAATTACGAAAAATATCATATGTTAATTGAGTAGCTAAGCTAGGAATAGCAAGTTGAGCATGAATATTCGTAATAAATTGTTGAAATTGACAAGGAAGACATTTTTTAAGAATAAGATGAATTAAACGTAAATCAGCAAGAGTAACTCCTAAACTAGTTAATTGACTATTAACAGAATCAAACTTTAATAAGAATTCATCCATAGTTTTAAAATCCGTATACCTTAGATCTTCAAGTTGATCTTGAAGTTGAATTTTTTGGGATTCATTTGAGCTATCATAAGTTGTTTTAAAAATTTCCCAAGCTTCATGCGCTTTTGTACAATTTCCAATTAAAACATACAAATCAGGAACCATTGAAATACCAATTAAACCAAGTGCTTCCTCATTTTGAGCCTTCCATCTATCTAGGTCGGCTTGAGGAGCAGTTGTAGCGGGCTCAAAAGTTTTATCAGTCGCAACATCCAAAAGGTGTTTGAAACGAAAAATAAACGAGATATGTGTTTTCCAAGAATGATAATTGGAACTATTTAATTTAATTTCTGGAATTAATGTAGACATGATAGTAAAATAATGATTCGAAATTAAAAATGCCCCTTATATTAAAAAAAATAACCACTTGAATAAAAAAAAATTAACCTCCTTAATTAAAATAACCAATTTTGATTTAAAAATATTATAGATCGAAAAGTATGGTTTTTTTTAAATCATTAATAATAAATTTTAACTATTTTAAAAACTTTAATTTTATTTAAACAACTTTATATTAAAAAACTTTAAATATTAATAATAAAACAATTTTATATTAAAAACTTTTTATAAAAAATATATATATATTAACACTTAAAACAAAATATAAACTTTTGAAAACTTTTTATATATTTTTATATATATTAAAACTTTATTTTAAACTTTATAAAGAAACGTTTAAGAGAGAAAGCAGATTAAAAACAAAGAAAGCAGTTGGAAAACAAAGAGGAATAAGAAATGGCTTGAACCAAGTCACTACAACCAAATTATACCAGAACGTAGTAGAAGACAAACAAAATGTGGCTGGAGAATGTTAAAAAATGAATGTGTTGTGCTGGCCGAGTTGGTCTAAGGCACTAGATTTAGGTTCTGGTCTGAAAGGAAGAGACGTTATGACAGAAGAATGGTCAGGTAGGTAACACCAACCTATTATTATTTTTTAACTCGTCTAGTTTCCCTTTGGCTCTAAGCATTTAACCAGTGGTTAGTAAATTTGCTTTGGGTGTACGTCTTATACCAGACAGATATCAGGGCAGAGTTACAGAGACAAAGATAGTTTGCTGAGGAGCTCGGTAAAATAGCTGGGAAAGACAAAATCGTGGGGAAAGCTACTTATGTTGAGCTCTACGGGATGGAGAGGTACCTTTAAGGTTCTCCTGCGTATTGTGGCATTGGTTGATTAAGCTCCTCCTGTGTATGTTCGAAATTGTCTGATTGAGCCTGCGTAATGTGGTAGATAGTGAGCTTCATAGCTTCGAGCTAGGAGTGCCTTTTTTTTATCGCTTCTTGGGTGGGAACGTCTGAGTTCTTTGAGATTCTCTCGGCGTTATTTTATTTGTTTCTGAATTTAATTGGATAGGTGTGGTTGAACTTGTGCAGAGACTGATAGATTCAATGTTCTGAAGGTGATACCTGCGGGCAGTAGCAGTGGGACAGCAAAGAAAGGGTTTGCTGCAATCTGATTATACCTATATTAAGACTATGGCATATACTATGATTTTGTTAAGTAGCTCTAAGAAAGGCCTTATGACAATCTTTTGCGGAGAGGAATATTTGATTCTAGTTTGTTCAATATTTTTTCTTGTTTAATGTAATTCCTAACATTGTCGAGTGTAGGGAAGAAAATGTAAGATTTATTATGTAAAGTAAACCAGGCTGAAATAAGCACAAACAAAGATTGAAATAGATCAATAGATATTAAAAAAAGTTAGTATTCTGTGAATGAGGTTAGAAAATGAGAAAATTTGATAACAAAATCTTGCAAGGAAGCTTAAATTTCTTTTTTTTTTTTTAATCAAAAAAGCTTGCAAGTAAACAAAATGTGAGAACCTGCCATATGAATCAGACAAACAACTTTATGATGAAACTGTTTTGGCGGCAAGCCTTCCAAAACAAATGAATATGAAATCTAAAGTATGCAGGAAAAGAAGTTAGCACCGGAGTTTTGGCGGCAAGCCTTCCAAAACTTTAAAAAATAATTAAATTTAAACTAGAAAAAAGGAACTTTGGCGGCAAGCCTTCCAAAGCCCTTTTTTAATTAAAAAAAACTAGAATAGAAGATTAAACCTCCAGGCAAACTTGTTAACAAGTTTGGAAAAAAAATTAAAAATCTGAAACCAAAACCTGCACAATAGAAAATATTAGAAAAAGAACTTCTTCTCCTCTCAAGAATGCCTCCAACAAGGTGAACTCCACAGAATGGTAACCTTCATCAATGTCAACTTAAAACAAGGATTAGAAACTTGCTCTGATACCATGAAAGGAAATAAAAGAGCAAGGAAAGGAAAATTAATCCAAGAAAGTTTATGATGAAGTAATTGTTACCAAGAGAAAAGCAAAAACCTTGGAGCATCACCCAAATGTGAAGAAGGAGGCACAAGAACTTTTGAAAGGGGAAAAGCAAAGAAAAACCCCTTGTGATATTATGAATGAGGCAATGCCTAAAAATGAGAGAGAGAGAGAGAGCAAGAAGCTCTTTACAATATTGTCATTAAGAAGAAATGAGAGAGGAGGCATCTCTTAAATAGAGATGAGGAGAGGAGTTACAAAGTAACTCCCAAATCTATGAATGCCACCATTCATAAAATGTGTGCGCCATGTGTCCACATCCTCTTATGGAGGAAATCTAATATTCCTTAATAAAGGAAAATAAAAGAAATGACTTGTCCTCACACATGTACTAGAGGACAAATTACATGTAGGAATTCCAAAAGAATATCCTAAACTAAATACAAATAAACCTAAGCTAAGTAAAGATTAAATATTCTAACACCATTCTTGCCTTTCCTTTTCGCATAATGTTAGTTGTTGTAGTAATGCAGAATAGCCATTGAAGGAACTTAGTGCATATATAGTGCAGACCCATTTCAAGTATTACGTCCCTGGGTTGATAACTAAATGAGCACTAGCCATGAAAATAGTAACTTTACTAGATGAAAGTCCAAACTTCAAGTTGAGACTTCAATTAGAGTTATTATTATTATTGTTGGAGTAGACAGCAGGTTCGTGGTGCAATTGGGTGATTGCACCCTTCCTTTCACACAATTGTTGAAGAAAGATGTTTATTTCAAATGGAATGAGGAATGTTAAGAAGCTTTTGACTCTATTAAGAATTACTTGGCCAATCCTTCTATCGTAATGCTAGCTATGTCTAATAGACTCTTCTTTTTTATACATCACTACCTCATCTCACAATCTAGCAGCTTTATTAGCTCAACGTGATGACAAAGGCCAAGAGAGAGAAATCTATTACATTAGTTGTACTTTGATAGAATATGAGACTTGATATTCTATTGTAGAAAGACAATGTCTATCTCTCATCTTTGGAATGTGAAAGTTAAGGCATTACATCCTTCATGCAAAAATATGAGCTATTGATAAAAATGGGTGATGCTGCTCTCTAAGTTGGGTGATAAAAACTTAGATCTTTCAAGAAGGTTGGCTAAATGGATGATGTTGCTCTCTAAGTTTAGCCTAAAGCTCATAACTCAGAAGTCAATTAAAGGGCCAGTCATCATTGATCAGTTGGTTGACACCCCATCTAAAAAAAAGTTTCCTACCTTAGATCTTTTCCCGGATGAAGATGTAATAACCATGGGTCATAAACCTATATGGGATGAGTATTTTGATGGATAGAGATGTTAGACTGGTTCAGGAGTGGGTGTGGTCTTGACCTTTCCCAAAGGAAAACTAGTCCCTCTTTCATTTCATTTAGAATTTCATTGCACTAATAATATCATCGAGTACAGAGCCTTAATTATTGGGTTGTGTGTCACGATTGTCATGGATGTGAAACATATCCACATCCATGGAGACTCTAAGCTTATTGTAAATCAGGTTACAAGCATGTATCATGTTAAGCAGCTAAATTTATCTAAGTATAGGGATTTAGTCATAACTGTACTGAAATATTTCACTTCTTATATGATCAATAGTATTTCACAAAGAGAATCATCATGTGGATGCAATGGCAAGTGTTGCTTCCCTTGTAGGCTTAGATTTTGGTCAGGACGAATATCATTTCGTGGTGCAAATCCTCCACTCTCTGGTTGTAACTAATCAAACCCAATTTAATAATTTTATGTATTGATTTAGGAGAATGGTCGCGCACATTTATAATTATCTCAAAACTGGAAGTTTTCTCGATGACGCTAGCAAGAGCTCACGTGTGCGGATTCAAAAACTTGTCACCTGTTATATCCTTTTATCTAACATCCTTTATCAATGATCCTATAATAGTGTTCTTCTACATTGTTTGACAAAAGATGAGATACCCCTTGCCCTCCAAGAAGCTCATTTAGGTTCTAGAGGTGGGAATTTTGGGGAAAAATCTTTAATCCATAAACTAATCCACATGGGGTGTTATTGGCAAACAATGGAACAAGATTCCCTTACCTTTTTCAAGAAATGTCCCTAATGTCAATGACATAGTAACTTGATTCGAGCCCCCGCACAAGAGCTCCAAACTCAGGCTTCTCCATGGCCTTTTCAGACATGGGGGTTTGATATCATTGGCAAGATATCTCCCCCTTCTTCTAAGGATCATACCTTTATCATCACTGCTACCAATTACTTCACAAAGTGGGTCGAAGCTATACCATTGAGATCCACCACTACTGATATGCTTTGTGGATTCATTATGGATAACATCATTTCTCACTTTGGCTCACCTCCACCCTTTTTTCTGATAATGGTACACCATTTAAGAACAAGGAGGTTAAGAAGTTCCTCAAAAAATTTCACATTCAACATCACTTTTCTACACCTTATTTCCCTCATTATAATGGTCAAGAAAAAACATCTAACAAGACTACTGAACAAATTCTACGTAAGACCATTACTAAACATGACAAAGATTGGCATACTCAGTTGGTATATGCATTGTGGGCCTATCGCATGAGTGTACAAATGGATACGAGGACAATGCCTTACAATCTCATGTGTGGTGCTCATGTTATCATGCCTCTTGAAATAGAAATTACATCATTGTGCATCTCTCTAAAAGGGCTTATTGTACCCTTCATCTCAATCAACTTGAGTTGTTGGACAAGTGCCATCTGAAGGCCCTTCAACATCTTCAATCTTATCAAAAGTATTTGTCTAAACAATAAAATCAAAGTGTGCTAGGTGACCTGGTTCTTCGTGAGAATTGGAGAAATTTCAATGCGCCACCTGATCAAAGAGGGGACTTTATCTTGAACTGGTTGGGTTCGTACATCGTCACCTTTGTCTATGGTTTTGGTGCTTATGGTTTATCTCATATGGATGGTACAACTTTTAAGGAATCTATCAATGCTTTACAACTATGTAGATATTATGCATAGAAGAAAATCCCCCTGTATCATGTGTGTGATGCTTTGATTTCTATGCTAGTCATGTCATGACATATCTTCATCAACAAGATGTCTAATTCTCTTTGTGTTATGAAGTGAGTGTACATATATAGGTTTGCATGTATGTGTGTGTGTATATATGTTCTCTCTATATCTTAAAAACATCTATACAATGGTCATTATGGGATTTAATCTTGCATATAACTAGCCATATGTAAATAAAATCATGATGTACATCTACTCTAAATTATCCATCACATGAGCATACATAATAAGTATATAAAGCAAAAAGTGCATAGATCCATAATGGCACAAGATAAGATTGGAACATTGAATCTTATATGTGTGTGTGTGTGTGATGTCAATGTAAATTATCAATGTACATGTATCGCATCACTACAAAAACACGTGATGTTGGCATACATGTCTCTGAACTATATAAGTACATGGGAAAAAGCATGGAGCTATGTCACACTTTGGGCCAATTGAGGGTAGTCCAGCCGAACTACCCTTGGGCCACGTGGTGCCAAAATGGCATCGGAAGTCCAGCCGGATTGAGTTCGGTCAGACTCCCTTAGTTCAAATGCTTTCATTAAAAAAAAATTTCAATTTTTTCTTTTATTGTTAGAACTAAGGTTAGTCCGACCTGACAGAGTTCGACCGAACTCAATCCAACCACACTCAGTTCGACTGGACTAGCCTATGTGTCATGTGTTGTGGCACAAAAAAAGGTGAAAAACTCTATATTTCTGAAACTTTTCACTTCTGCTCAATTTTTTCTTCAAGCAAAATATTTTTTTATAAAAATAAAAAAATACCCTTTTGTAGAGATCGAAGTCACGAATCTAGACATATATTTTTTTTTAGTATTTTGATTAATTTAAATATTTTTTATTAATTAAATATTGCAAGTATCTTTTTTAAGTTTAAAAAGAGGCTGATTAGAAATTAAAAAAAATATTAAATAGTATTTAAAAAATTAAAAAAATACTTTTCACTAGATGAGAGAATCTTCTCGAAAGGGTTTTTTTTTTTGGTTAATGATATATTTAGTAGTCAAAAGGTGACACCGAATAGAAACTGTCAAATTTAGCTATGTTGGACTTCAAAATATTATAACAAGAAAAATATACATCAATTTTTATTTGTTTTTAACACTACATATATATCAGTTCTAAGAGATTTCCACAATCCATCATATTAATAGTGTAGTTTCTGGATTTGATTGTGTGTAAGATTCTTGCATCAACATTTCAAATCACACACTATGATCCATCACCAAGATGAAGAGAGTCAAATTCGTGATCTGAAATGTTGATGCAAAAATCTTACACACAATCGAATCCAGAAACTACACTCTGAACTGCATATATATTTTTTCTATTTGGGAAAAAAACCTAAAAAAATAAAGTCCATTTTCAAATTTTTTAGTGATGCCGACTAGAACCCCTAATTTTCAACATTTATTCAGCAATGAAAAATCTATCTTTGAATTTATTAAAAAAATATCAATTTTTCTTCAAAAATCTTTAAAAAATAACAGACCTAAATTTCATTAATATTTCTACATTTGATTAGTTTACATCATTTCAAAATTCAATTTAGAAATGTCACTTTTATGTGGTCGAGGTTAAATAGTTTTAGTTGTGTTGGTTGGTTCCTTTATAAAAGCATGGCACATGTTTGTTCTTTTACCCATCTATATATAAATCAAAATAATTCTATACATCTGATGAATAAAAAATGAATCAATCTGTACAACTCAAAATGTCTCATAACCCCAAAGGAGGATGGGTCCTAGAGGTCATAGGTGCTGAAGGATCCTAGTCTTGACATGAAGGTTGTCTCACTGAGGTGGACTGCAATCTTGCAGTAGTAGTGCTTTGTGATCGCAAGCCCCTCATTTCTCCACACAACTTTGCCATGGTCTCTCACTGCATCATGAGCTCCTATCGCAAGGAAGCCTCTCTCTAGAATGTTGCCTAGTAGGGAGTTGTTGGTCACCTCATATTACTGGAAGTTGCTGGTGCAAACAATGGTACAACAAGAGATGGTGGGTGCCCTCTCACTGCAGATGCTAGTATCTCTGGGATAGGGCTCAACACCTTCTATCTCTGTGTTTCCCTCTCACCCTCATCACCCGATGAGGATTGGTCATTGTTGTCTCCTCCTAGAGCTCCAACATCTCCTCCTACTATCTGGTAGGAAGATCGGAGCAGGCCCTATTGTGCTGCACTAGTTTGCAAAGTTCTAGGTGACTCCAACATCATCAATGTTTATCTATGGTGTGATGTCATCATCCCCATTTCCCTCAGAGCTATCACAAATATCTCCAAGGGTGGGTCAAGGCAAGTTTTTTGATCACACCATGCTTCTCACCGAACAAACATATGTGGGTGCAACAAGTGGAATGATCTATACCTACCCAAACTTCCACATACTCTATTGCAAGTAGTAGGGAATCACAATATGGCCCTGGCAACTAAGCAGGAAGAAATCACACTGCATCTATAGGAGTTGAGTGCAGTCTGTGATCCAGACCCCCAAGTCATTGAATGGTTGCCATATGATGTCGTTGATCCTGAGTTGGTCGATAGTGACCCTCTATTATGTGAGGTCCTTGGTTTGCCACTCACCATGCCGCAATGGGTAGCCATGTGCCCTCAACATGTCTAGAGGCATTGGCACTAGGAATCCAACTAGTCATGTGCACGTGATATTCTCAAAGATCCAAACCTGTAGCAGGGCGCATGTTGTCAAGCTCTAGTACTCATGGTAGACATAGCGGGAAATCTCGTAATACATATGTGTGAGAATTCTCTGCCCCCACACATACATGGTCCCACGCTCCTCCATCTCCCAGGTCAGTGACACAAATCAGGCAGTCTGTTCTGATCTGTGGCCATCAATCAATTCCCGACATGACACAGTCACTATCATGATGCATTGAACCAAGGGAATTAGAACTCAGCTCTAACTCAATGCTAGAGGATGTGGTAGACATTGATAAAATTCATAGTCATCTCTCCTATGGGAAGATGGAAGGACATGGTATCTATTTCCTATCTTTCCATCAAGGCTCACAACATCGATGTGTGAAACTATAAATTTTGTAGGCGGAAGATCCACCACAGTCCCACTCTTCAGAGTAGTTGCTTGTCTGTGGTTGATATCTCCTCCACTTGGTCCTACAGTGTCTATAAAAGATCTCCCAATGTATGCTCTCGCATCTCAAGAAAGGTCTGTATGAAAAACATGAAATTCTCATCAGACTCTAACAACCCTCTACTTAGGATGACAGTGTGTCCTAGAGATGCTAGCGCATCTCCTAGATGTCATCATCTTGGAGGAATTAAATTAGCACAGTCCCAGAATGACAGTGCACACCCTAGACAGATGTGCGATGTCAGGACCCAAATGTGTCCCCTGGGTGCCTGCGTAGAGTAAAAAATGAAAATACTAAAAAAATGCATAAACTCAAGCATAAGAGTACAGTTAGAGGCCCACCTAATCAGGCTCATCACCCTGCTACACTTCAGTCCAAAGATCCTCAATCTTTCTCACCCTATGCTCTCATCTATGTGGCATTTTTTCTCAAACTCTATACAAATCTCAACTCAAATACTCATCGTGAATAGTGAAAATGACCCTTCCTAGGCCCTGTTCTCGATTATATAGGCTAATTTTTGCTTGAAATTTTATTGACCATTTTGGGACAATCCTTGCTCATTTTCCTTCTTGTTTTCCCTACCTCACTAGGGACAAAACATGAGGGGACATATACTCACTTTTATCTAATTTTTCTTTTCTATCCATACTAATGCTCCTTAAGCATTCTTCTCACCAAAGTAGATTCCTTTGTTTTTCATGTTGACAAATTTTTAACTTTTATAGTATGGGACTAATCACATTGAATACTATGGTTTCTCATGGAGACTTGGGGGCCTCATTTTTGATTGTCCACTTGACCTCTATGGCCTCTACAGTACCCTTTTTGGGATAAGTATTTATTGCATTTATTGCACTGCATGATCTTAATGAATTCATCTTTCAGAAACTACTTTAGTGCACCTGATCCCTTAAGTTGATCAGTCCACTAAAGTGGGGGAAAAATATAGTGTCCTAAATTGCACCTAGTGCATTTATGACACTCATGCATGGCACCTAGTGTACTAATAATGGGTCCATGATCAAAATCCCGTCATTTTGACATCATGGAACCCAAAGACAAAATACCCTTGTTTTAAGAAGATGGAAACGTGCCACACAGACATCTGCATGCCATGCTTATGTGCCAATACATATGTGAAATATCATGTCATACAACTGGCCAGACACCTTCCGACATGTGTCCTGTGCCTTGCTTCCAACTATAATGGTCATTTGTTCCTTTTCCCAGCCTTAAAAGCCCTTCTTTGCTCATTTTGGGGGGTTCCCTTTTGGACTTCTTCTACTTTTTTGGGTTGGCTCTTTATTTCTTAGCTCTACTCCTTGGCTCTCTTAGATCTCTCTCATTAATACTCTCTTGAAGGCTCTACAAGCGCAATCAAGCAACTTCTATCTACAACACTCTTGCAATCATCTTGCAACAAGTACATATCTTGAGCTTCATCAGGCTCATATCTCGAAAAGGGGGATTTGATTACATGCATTATTTATCTATCTTTTATCATTGCATGTAATTTATCTATCATATCTCTAAGTGTATCTATTATCTAGGTGCATTTAACTTATCAATGCATATCATTTTTATCTACTTCTAATAGGGGTTTGCTGCCATTGAGCAGAGTATAGTTTCTGTTTGCAAGTTTATCTATTATCTTCTATCCAATCTATCTATCTAGTTGTCTATGCACATGGAAACACCAAAGTGGCAGTCTGATTGAGGCAGACCCATATACAACCCCAAAATTTGTCCCCGTCTTTGTGTGTGTAGGTGACAAACAGGTTTTGTGTAGCTACAGAGACTTGTTGTGCATCTTTCATTAGATTTTGTGTTCCTTGGCCATATGGACAGCAGTGCGCCACACTAGCGTCTATGCACTGCATTGGTGCCCAAAACCTTAGACCTTCCTAGTTTTGTGTTATAACCTACTTTTAATTTTGTATTGCATTGTTAGTTCAGATTTCTATATTTCATTGTTTCTGCGCTTTAATTATTTAATTGTTTATCTATTAGTATAGTTTTTATTTTGTTGTTGTCCCTTCGCTCACCCTTAGCACCAGTATAAGTGAGGTAGTGGAAGATTGATTTGTTGTCTAAGATTTATCATCTTAGAGGTGACAAATCCCCTCCCCTACAATTAAATTAATATTTAATTAATTTATCCCTTCTTGAATAATTAATTCCATTAATTATGTTAGCCTTTATTCTTCTCAAAATTAATTAAATTATATGTAATTAATTTTATCACTATAGTCCTATAATTAATTTAATAATAAATTAATTATTTTTCATTCTTCTAAGGTCATTCCAATCATTATTTATTCTAAACCTCTATTAGTTAATTAACTTCAATTAACTAAGCTAACCATGTGATTCCTACAATTCACCTTTTTCTAATCCTATCATCTAGCCTAATTAGTCACCCTCTAATCATTCTTATCATTTTCCTCAATTTTATATTCCCGCACTCATTATCTCTTCTCATGTCACATCCTTCTAACTTTTCCACTTGCACTCTAATCTCTCATTAAGCCACCTAATTTTTCCTTCTATTCACTTGCACATTTCTAATCACCTTGATTAGGAATGGGTCAACTCTTTTCCATAAATGGCTTTCCCATCTCATCCTCCAATCTTAAATGCTACCCACTTTGGTCCTTTCAAGGATATTCAAATTCTTTGAATCTTCCGATGCCTTCTCTTCCCAAGGAATTTTTAATTCCTTTATCTCTTTATTTTTCCCAATGTATTTGGGAACTCTTCCCCATGTACTTGTAGGGCGTGAAGACAAGAAATGCCTTTATGGAATATCTCTTGGATCTCACACCTTTTCCTCTCAATCTTCTTCCAACTTCTTTCAATCCTAGCTCTCCATTTTGAATCAATCTTGGCCCTCCATTTTGGCCTCCTCCAATCTATAAATTGGAGTCTCCTCTCACAAATCATCAACTTTTTCATGCAATCTTATGTTGGCCTTTTGAGTTTCAAATCCATTCACAACACCCTCATAATACCAAATTCATACCTCATATAAATCCAATCCATATCATGGACACAGTCATCCTTTGAATCCAAATCCATGTCTTTTTGTGTAGTGGAGAGCAATCCACATATCCCTCATCCAAGGATCAAATCAAGTGGAGCAAAGGGTGCCTTTACTTCATCAAGCTCAATCAAAGGAAGAGTAGAAGCTAAGGTATAATGGTCATTTGTGTCATTTGAATGCATGGTTATTGTGTTTTATTTAATTTATAATACTAATTATTAACCTCAGATTTTCCTCTCTTCATTCTGGCACACCCAATGGACCCCAAGTCCCTTTTATTTCACATTTTTGTGTTTTTTGTAGCTAATTTTTTCCCAAGTTGCAAATAAATGCCTTTGACTACGCAACATCATCTCCACCTCAAGATTGACATCTCCACTTCCAACAATCAACGTTTGCATTCAAATTTTCATTTTTTGCCTAACTGTTTCTATGTAGAACTCTAATCGCCATCTCTGCCTTTGAAACAACATCCCAGACTATAGAATGTCTCTGCCTTTGAATCGACATCTTTGCTTGAGATTCAAAACCTTTGTTTGATATTTTATGCCTCTCTCTAACTTTTTCTTGCATTTTTCATGAAAAATTTTGAATCGACATCTTTGCCTCTAAATCTGCATCTATGCCTGTGAATCGGTGTCTATGCTTAGTAAAAATGTAGTTTTCATAAAACAAGCATAAATTTTCCCTCGGGTGTCAAAATTTAAAAATTAAAAATGTGTTGGAAAGAAGACTCAAAGATATAAAATGGGTTGTCAATATATTCTACATATCATGTTTCAAAAATTAGGTTAACATGTTCTTTTTGAACTTCAAATGCACATGACTTTAGCATATGAAATCATTTTTCAATGAACTTTTTTTTAAAAATTACTTAGAAATCATAAGGAATCTAATTTTATAATTTTTTTTTTTATATAGTTCATTGGTGTTTTTCCTCATATTTTTATATTTGGGCTAATCATCTTATATTTGTAAATTTGTTCGATTGTCCAAGATCAATTATCATAAACTATTAATGATTGTTGTAGAACATTTTGTCAAAGAAGTTCATGATTTTTCGCTAATTTAGATTTCACTTTTCATGACTTAGAGTACCAAACATCTATTTTGGTGCTTAAAAAAAATCATTGTCTTACATGTCGTTTGTCTTTGCACATTTTGTAAGGTAAACTCACCATTACACTAAGTATCCTCTCCCCTAACCTTCGCGAATCTTGGGTGTAAAGGAAAAGTGATTAACAACACCCTATTTTTATTTTGAGTGGAGAAGCATCTCTTGGGGGCCTCATCGCCTCAAGGGAGTGTTTCAAAACTAAGGTACATTGGGGAAATCGTCTCTCCCAATAGAATCTCGAGTAGCATTTTCAATCTGCTATATAAATCTATCGGTTAGGCGGCTGGAGTGTTGAGTGAATTTGGCTATGTGGAGGCCTTCTCTGCAAAAATAAGCTCAATTAAAGCCTTAAGTTGCTTTCTTCTAAAATCTATTGTTGGGTTGGGATCCCTTAGAACATTACTAGACACCTTGTTTTAGTGGCCCAAATCATATTTTCTTGTTGGTGCAAGAGGTTGGACCTTTGAAGCTACCCCACATCATACTACTCAAAGTAGAGATAGATGTCACTCGATTCATAAGATCTCCAGATCTTCGAGATATGAGATTTTGGTATGCCTAAGATGTGAGTGTTGTGCAAGGGGGGGCTAGTGCTAACAAATCTCTATCTATTTGCTTTCTTTAAGTATATGGAGAAATCAAATTGGAGATTCAACAAGTAGAATCCACTTTCTAGCCTAGGTTGTATGTTTTTCGTGTGTCTTATATTGTTCAAACTAGTGAATTTTGTCACATCGAGCTAATTTAAGCCCTCATATTTTACACTTTCTTTAAGTGTCATCTTGGCCAACATGTATTCATTGCTTTATATCTCTTGCCAAGACAAACAATCCCAATATTTGCAAGTTTGAACAAACATTTGACCAAAAATCCATCAAATTTTACCTTGTCAAGCTAGGTTTTGTCACCTCCACCTCTATTTCATCATCTGTGTTTCACTGCAGATCACTGTCTCTATTTGAGTTACACCATCTTTGCCTATGTTCTGTCATCTCTATTCAAACTAAATCCCCAATCAGTTTTCATCCATTAAAATGATCATCAATCCCCAACTGATATCTCTGGCCAACCATCAATCCAATCTTGGGTAACCTTCCCCTTCTTCTACCTATCATCAATTCATTCTTCCATAATCATTTTCCTCCCACCTTTGAGGACTTATCACATCAACATAATCAATCCTTTAATCCAATCATCAATCATCAATCCTAATCCAAGGTCAGTACTTTGTGACATCTAATTTAGATCTTTATCATTCGTTGATCCCTAATTAGCTCTGTGCTTGATAAATTATCTATTTGAAGTACCCCACATAATTAGTCCTTATCATTTGGGTTGATCAAAACCCTAATCCTTGTCTATTATTTCTTAGGAACTTAGCCTCTCCTAAGTAGGGGAAGACTTAATCCAAATCAAATTCTAATCTAAAGATGTAGATTTACCCTAGCTTGGTTGTTACCTTGCTTTGTGGCATTACTAATCCCTACACCTTGCCTAATCCTAATCCAAGGATAAAGGTGTTATCCAAATCCAAACCAATCTTGTCCAAATCCAAGGACCAACCTCTCATCTAATTCAATCATATCAAATCAATCCTGAATCAAATCTAAAGTTGCTAAGTCCTATTCCTCACCTTTCATCTCACATCTCGTCATCGTCTCTTGATCACTTTGATCCATATTGTTGGTGTAATTAATTACTCATCTTGGATATTATTACACCTTACTTAAGTTTACTTGGGATAATGTATTTCATAGTAGTTTGGGTATGAGACACTTGGGTGTTTGTGCCACATTGGGATAGTGTGTGTAGGAGATTTTTCACCTTTTGAGGTCTTATCTTGTTGTTACATTCCACCTTCGATGGGTGATCCACCTCATGTGGAATATATTATTGTTTCTCCTACCTACCACACCTATTTCCTACCTACCCTTGTTTCTTATTGAGCCACATGTCATGTTTGTGTGCTCACATATCCATATAGCCTTGCCTATATATGCAGGCTCATGTTCATTGTATGTAATTGATTGCTTGATGATCCAGTTGATCAGTATTTTCATCTTGATAGAATATAGTTTATTCCTATCATCTATTTTGTCTTTCTATTGTATTTTTCATTGATCTTTTGATCTTGGCAAAACCTCACATGGTATCAGAGCCTAAAGGGCTTCTTTGATTAGTCATTTTTGGAGGCTTCAATTTTTGGATCTGGGGACGTGCTATTGTTGGGAGCATCCTACAATGATTTAGACATCATGGTTGCGTCCGGGAGGCCGTTTCCATAAAAATCGAGTATAAATTTGCCTATTTTTGGTGGAGGTACATTTTTTAGCCTTGAAGGATTTTTTTTGCCCAATTTGCGCTACGGTACGAATTTCATTAAAAAAAATTGTTTTATTTTCTGCAAAAAATTTTATATATTTTTCATTTATCGCAGAATTTTTTTTGCGGGGGCATTTTGAAATATTTATTGTAAAAGGGTTCCTTTTTTTAAGAAAAAAAAACTTTATTTTTGGGTGAGTACACCACCCCCCCTCACGACCACCATACTCTGTTCACAGCTTTTCTGTAGGGCCACTGTACCACCGCCAGCCACCGTACCACCTCCTGCATGATCTTCGACCTCCGCATGATCTCTAATGACTGTTGGCTCCTCCTGGGACTGTTGCTACCTCGCCACTTCAGTCTCCGTTCTAGCAAACCAACGACCACTATTTCCCAACGGGCCTTATTCCCCTCTGACAGTCTGTCATCTCCAGTGACTTCATTGTTTTCCGGCCATTTGTCATCTCTGGTAGCTTCATTGTTTCCCAGCAGGCCTTGTTCCCCTCTGACGGTCTCCCCGTAGCTCCGGTTTCCTGCCCACTGGTCCACCCATCACTGATCTTCTGGCTGGCACTATCTTCCACCACCATTCCTCCAGCGTTGACCTTAGCCTGAGCACCTTTTCCATGTATCTTGCCCAGTCAATGATCCATACGGAGACACGTAATCGCACTGCCTCATGTCAAGTTCTCACCGGTCCACTATACAGTTTGTACGGTACGGACAACCACGCGGGGGGAGGTGAAGTTTTTTCAATGGCTAGATGACCATCAATTTTTAGCTTGCAAATCGATGACATCAGCACCACATCAGCATTTTTTGAGATTTTTTACCCCCTATCTATTTGCGTTTTCAATTTGATAGGTGAACTTCAAATGGTCATAACTTGCTCATATTTGCTCCTTTTTTGGTGCAATTTTTTTTTAAATTGGCTAAAATTTTTTGCTCCTCGCATTGGTGGAAGAATTTTCTAATTTTGATGGATGGATTTTTCATAATTTGCAGATTCGCATGACTATCCCCATTTAATCCCCAATTTCACAACTTCAGAGGCTTCGTTTGGGGTCATACGATCTCCTTTTTAGGTGTTGTTTTTTTTTAAAGTGCATAATTTTTTGTCTACTTTCATAATATGTTGTTATTTTGTAGTAATTTTGAGTATAAATTGTACTTTCAGTATTTGGTCATTTTTGGCCTATTTAGTACTTGCATTTTTCTTGGATCTTAGATTAGATCACTAACAGTATTTGTTGAAGTCTCTTATATCTCATTTTGATAAGTTTTAAAGTTGAAATAAGAAGTTCACCTTGCCTTGTTTTGCAAGTGGCCATTGTATACGCATTAAGTATAAAGTGTCAAATCATCATTTTGGGGGGGCTTTCTTGATTGAGTGAATTTGGGGGGGTGTCTTGTGTGATTGTTCCTCTCTCTATCTTGTATTTTTTAATTTTGGTGCTATGGGTTCTCCTAAATTTCCACTTTTAACTCCTCATAATTATGCATCATGGAAGATTAAGGCATGGAGTAAACTAATGGAAAAATGACTCATTCATTATGTAAATGGAACTATTACAACACCACCTGATCCTATGGCGGATCCTAATACTCAAATTGAATGGCTCACTAATAATGTTATGGCACTTGGAACTCTTAGAAAGTATGTATCAGATGACCTCATTTTTCACATTGATAAGTGTACAACCATTAAAGAGGCTTGGGATATTTATGAAAAATTGTATGGACAAGTTGATGAGATTAAGGCCTACAAGCTTGATAGTGAACTCACAACTTTGGATCCCAAGGATTTTGATACAATCCAAGATTATGTCACAAAAGCCAATGAGCTAAGAGCAAAGCTAAAGGATTGTGGAATGGACAAAAAGGATGCTCAATTGGTTTATAACTTGTTGGACAAGCTTCCTTTAGAGTATGCAGGCTTTGTATCTAGCTTTCACACCCATAGGTTAGCTCAAGGTTCCTCATACACTTCTCCCTCATTTGATGCATTCATGGATATGTTGATAATTGAGAAATCTAAGTTGACCAAGATGGGGATTCTCAAATCTTCAAAGTCACAAGCTTTGGTGGCTAATAAGGGGAATCAAAAGCAACCTAAGTCAAAACCACAACAAGATGGAACACAATCCTCCTCTCCACAACAAGGTGACTCAACTAAGAGTAAATCATATAAGGACAATTTTTTTGTGCATATTGCAAGAAGTTAGGACATGATGAGCATTGTTACTACAAGAAGGATATTGATGAGTTGAAAAATCTTCTTGAGAAGAACAAAATCAACCTACCTTCTAGAATGTCTACTTAGGCTTCCAAGGAAAAGGATAAAGGAAAGGATCACTCTTTTGGGACAAATAAAGGAAAGGGACAAGCTCTTTGTGCTAGTACAAGTCATGATTCAGGGAGATGGCTTCTAGATTTAGGGGCTTCTCATCATATGGCATCTTCACAGTTTATGTTCTCTTCATTTGAACCTTACCACATTCTGCAGATTTTGATGGGAAATCTTACATACATGGTTGTGATTGGGAAAGGATCTATTTTCATTGGGGATAACTCCTTCAATGATGTGTTGTGTGTACCCCACTTGACAAACAATCTTCTTTCCATCTATCAAATCACACATGAGGCAACTAGGAAAACTGTGGAGTTCACACCTGATTTAGTTATCATTAGAGATTTGGAGACTAGAGATATCATTGTGACTAGGGTAGTTGATCATGCATCTCAGTTGTACTCTTTTTCACATTTTGGTCCTATTGATGAGATTGATTCTTCCTATGTTGATGATTCAGATTTTGAGGAGAACTTTGGGTACTTGAACTTGGGGATTCTCACATGTGACCCCATTCTGGAGCCTTCCATTTCATCTCCTCCTATTGATATCACATCACCTATTGCACCTGATGATGCAACTAGTGCAACAGTTTTGCCTTCTTGGGATTTAGTACAGCTGGATATTTCGTGTCTTCTAGCTTTAGTTGATTGGGATGCCTACTTGACCGACATTGCAGGTTTGTTTGTGGAGTCCTTCATTGTAGATTTGGGACATCATTGATGACATTCATCTTCTCTTTGATGAAGATGATCCTTCTTCGATTGTTGTGAGGGAACACTCTGACCCTCTTGTGCATTATCTATATGATCATTCTTTAGAGGTTGACATGATTGTGGATACTTTTGTACAATAGTTTGAGAAGGTCTCTTTATCCTTAGAGGAGACATGTGAGTCTTTGGATATTGTTCTACATTCTTCTCCACTAGATCTCAGAGTGCCTTTTTCAGTAGTGTTGAGGAGTTCACCACCTTTGGAGGGGGTACCTTTCAACATCGACATGGGGACACTTGAGTAGTTTTTTAGAGATTCCATTCATCATGAGTTTTTTTCCTACATCTTCCCTTCATGATTGGGGAGACTTTATGGATACATATTTGGTTTTGTTTCTTCCTAAGGGGAGGAATGTTGTTCAACGTTCATGGAGAAGTTTCTTCATACTTCATTGAGCTTCTATCATTGGTGTAGATTCTATATTGAGGGGGGGCTACCTAGCTTCTCTTCTTCCCTCATATGAGGGTGACTTTTTCCTCACATGGGCTTTTGTCCTTCACATGCTTCTATGAGATTTTCTATGTAAATAGTTTTCATCTCTCTTTTAGGGGAGGTTTTTTTCCCATTGGGTTTTTGTCTGTTTCCCCTCTTTGTGATAGATTTCATTGCATTGGTTTTCTTTGCATTTGTACATGGGCACCTAACATGCCCTTGTAGCCAAGACCCATCTTGCATTTCTTAGTTGCATTGTAGACGTAAGTACATTCCCCTAATTTTTACTTAAGGGGGGGTGTTGGTGTAATTAATTATTCATCTTGGATATTATTACACCTTACTTAAGTTTACCTAGGATAATGCATTTCATAGTAGTCTGGGTATGAGACACTTGGGTGTTTGTGCCACATTGGGATAGTGCGTGTAGAAGAATCTCCACCTTTTGTGGTCTTATCTTGTTGTTACATTCCACCTTCGGTGGGTGATCCACCTCATGTGGAATATTATATTGTTTCTCCTATCTACCACACCTATTTTCTACCTACCCTTGTTTCTTATAGAGCCACATGTCATGTTTGTATGCTGACATATCCATATAGCCTTGCATATATAAGCAAGCTCATATTCATTATATGTAATTGATTGTTTGATGATCCAGTTGATCAATATTTTCATCTTGATAGAGTACAGTTTAGTCTTATCATCTATTTTTATCTCTATTGTACTTTTCATTGAGCTCTTGATCTTGGCAAAAATCTCACACATGTCATCTCAATTTTCTTTCCTTCTTTGTCATCTTGAGGTTACCCTTGCATGGTATACACACTCTCACAACAACAAAATTTGGCTGCCCAAAACCCACATTCAAACATCATGGGTTGGTTTGAAGAAATGGCTATGGAAGTTCAAGGATCACCCTATCAACCATGCCCATCCAGCTCATGTGCATGCCTCAATGCTATCCAGCTTCCACCTATTCATGTATCCCACCCCAACTCATTTACAAAGTCAATCCCCATTCATATCACATCTCTTATTAATGCAGTCAAGGTAAGGAGATCTAATGAAGGACATCCCATCCTTGCAGCGTAACACAAACACCGTGCAAGATATATCGGTAGCCAGTAACACAATACCAAATATAGCAAAAAGAACAACTAGTAACAACACAAAACACATAACCGGTAAATAGCATAAAAAATTATGATAACAGATTAAATAATTACACACTAGTACATTTGGAGCTGATTTCCGATGGCTATTTGTCAGATTTTCGACGAATTTTCATCAAAGTGTCGACAAAATCCACCATCAAAAACTCAGCAGTGGATTGGTCAATGATGCCATGCCCATTGGAAATTTGACAATCCAATGGACTCTGCTAACAGTCAAAGAAGTCGTCGGTCGAAAGCTTGGTATTTGTCGTAATTCTGACGATTATCATTTTTATCAAAAAAATAATAATTATCATCGATATAAAAGAGCCATTGAAGGAAGGAAATGCCAAAAGGACTCACCAAAGATAATAAATTCATCAACAAAAGATATCAAAGAAAGCAGAGAGGGTCTTCATCGACGGGAAAAGTTCTCAAGGAAATAATACTATTGGTGCAACATAAAAAGGACCCACTGAAAGGAGAGTTTTCATCGAAAGAATAATATCGATCAGACAAAAAGAAGCTACATCGATAAAAGATATTGATGAGGATATAGGTTTCGAGGAGGTTAAACTTCATCAAAAAAAAGATATCAAAGAAAGCAGAGAGGGTCTTCATCGATGGCAAAAGTTCTCGAGGAAATAATACTATCGGTGCAACATAAAAAGGACCCACCGGAAGGAGCATTTTCATTGAAAGAATAATATCGATCAGACAAAAGGAAGCTACATCGATAAAAGATATCGATGAGGATATAGGTGTCAAGGAGGTTAAAAGGAATGTTCTTGATATGCGTGGTTTTGTCGATGTAACTTTATCGGTGAAGAATGATAAGGGAGAATAGAGAAAAGCTTCGGTGAGATAATAGACTCATTCATCGACGGGGCATAGTGATATCGATGAAAGAAGTATTTCGATGGAAAAATAAAGGAGGACACTGAAGCCCAAGGTTTCTTTGACATAAGACCTAATGGATATCAGATATGTTTCAATGAGGAGACAACCATACTGACCGAATACAATATTTCGATGAAGGGAAAAAATACTTGATCGAAGTAATATTCAAAACAAAAGTATTGTCGATAGAAACAAACAGATCGATGGACTAAAGAAACAAATGATCGAAAGACATATCCTCATCGAAATCATTATTGATTGTCATGAAAATCATAAACAAATCCCAGGGAAGGTCACATCACCATTAAATTAAAACATGTGCCCGAGTGACCATTGTCCAAAGCGCCATTGCTAACTAATTAAATACGCCATAAGTAGTGGATCAACCATCAAAGGACACAACATTAAGGAATTCATAGGCGACGAACTGAAAGCAGGAATTGGGCAAATTCACAGATAAAGCTCAGTAATTCCAAGTAAGTTGTTTGCACATAGACCTCTTTTTCAAAATTCAAATGGAATCATCATCTAAAACTAATAAGACCAAAAAGGGAAAATAACCTATCGTTGTAGAAGAAAAACCTAAAAGACAGAAAAGGGAAGGGTGTTCTTTGGCCCAAGACCTGATTGACCAGTGCCCATCATCCAGTTTGAGGTCCAAGAAGATTAGAGCTGATGAGGAAGGCCTGGAGGACCAGTTTGAGGATCTTGGAGACATATGGACAAAGTTGAGATGGTATGAATTATTCATATATGGGTACAACAGAAGAGTTTCCCCTCAACCTATCAGCAAAATATGGTGATTGAACTTAGGAAGGTTAGTTGTGGCTAATGTATTCATGAATGTGGAGCTCATGAAGGAATTGGCAAACAATTATGACCCTAAAACCAGGACCATATATAACTACATGGGCGAGCCAATTCTAACAATCACAAAGGAGGTTATTGACAATGTGTTTGAGTTGGATTGGGGATTTGAAGAATTGATTGACCTCAAGAAGTTAACAAGTGAATATTTTAACCTAGAGCACATTTACAAAACCTGGAGACTCCCTATACATAGACCTAGGAATGCAGGGTCCTTAGTGCCACTAGGTCAGGATGACAAAGCTCCCTATGATGTCAACTCTTTCCATCCATATTTCAAGTATACCTATTACTATGTTGCCCAAGTGCTAGGGATAAAATCCCATCCTTTGATGGATATTGCAGCCACGGTCATTTGTGCCGATTTGCAGTCTAAGGACCCCTGCTTCTTTGATTTTTCTGCTTATTTGGTTGAGGTTTTGAATCATGGGTTAGAAAAGTTAAAGGGGGATG
Organism: Cryptomeria japonica; assembly: GCF_030272615.1. Lineage (NCBI taxonomy): Eukaryota > Viridiplantae > Streptophyta > Pinopsida > Cupressales > Cupressaceae > Cryptomeria > Cryptomeria japonica. The sequence goes on from NC_081413.1 coordinate 3,977,766, forward strand.
TCATCAATGTTCATTTCAAGAAATATTCCTTACTTATGAATATGCTATTGTATGTGGGCCAAGATGAAGGGTTATGGCCAGAAGAGTTATGTGTCAGGACATATGACAATGTTGGAATGAGAAAACCAGTGCAACTATGGGTTTCTTCATGGGACTAGAGGTATGTGAATAATCAATATTGGCATTTTGAGGAGTTCTTTGTCAAGCCATTATATAGACTATTGGGATGCCCATGTGATCATGCCCTTGCACCAGAGGTTCAAAGATTCCTAAGACCAAAAGATTTCGCTGAAGATCCCTCAATTGAACACAATTGGGGAGATTGGTATTGTTTTTCAAACTGCACACAAGTTAGGGTATACAGGTTCGAAGGGAGACCATACTTACTACCACTTACAGTCCCTAACAGAGTGGCTTGTCTAGAAATTGTGAGGCAACTGTCAATAGTGAGTACAGAACATCTGACAAGCCATGAAAAACAATCAATTGTACCTGGGTTGTTAGTATTTTCAAATTTTATTGTGAAAAGTTCAAAGAGTTATGGCCTGCTACAGACAAAATTGGATTATTATGGAATGGCTATGGGGGATACAAGGCCCAATTTCGATCCTGAAGGATACATAAGGATAGCCCGTTCATCACAAAAGCTGAAGGCTGGAGAGCATAAATCTTACCTACCAGATGACCTCATTAAGAACATTGGCAGAGAAGAGGCCAGAGTGAAGCGAATAAAGTTTGAGAAAGCAATGCAAGCTTATAAATAGAAGCTTTATAGAAGGAAAATGGATGAGAACGTACTACAAAAGATTGAAGACCCCTTGGAGTTGGCCAACAAACTTGTGGAGCATGAATTGGAAATACTCGAGGGAGTCTCGCCTCATGTTTTTAGGGATTACATTGATACTATTAGGAATACAGAGCCTTTGGCTCATATGTCTCCTACTTCCACATCTGGCATCATTCCATTCACTCCTTGAGAGGATTAGCCCCCTAGTTATGTAGAGGATACACCGACAGACTTGGCATCAGGACAACTGAATGTCTGAGAAGTGGCTGACATCAGATTCCTAGAGCATGAGGATTTCATTGCTAATAGTGACTTCATTTCTTCCAAGGAGTTCACCACATTCCTCTATCAACATAAAGGATCTCAAATTAGGAATAACATGAGAAATAGTGAAGAAGAGCAGTAGCTTCAAAAGTTACAAGAGGAGATGGATCTTGTGATGAGAGAAATGATACCTCAGAAGGGAAGACAGTTGCTTAAGGAATCTGGTGTGCTATTATACTCTAGATGGGACATGAACTTTGCCTTGTTGTTTGATGGATTCCTCAAGAAATAGGACCCAAGTAGGCAAATGATTCCAAAAGAGATTGATAAAATCTTTAGAGGATCAGGATATGATCCAAATCAAAAGGCTCTTCTATAGTGGGCTATCTATCCCAAAGATAAAAAGACCTATATTGGTTGATACAGAAGAAGCTTTTGGACATTTGAGGGTGCAACAGGTTGGAAAGACCGACCCTAGAACAACTACCAAACTAAATTTGGATGTCGCTAAACTGAACCAAGATCAGATAGAGTTTCTGGTCCGAGAAAATTGTACATACAAAAGCCTATATGAGAAAACCGATGAAGAAAAATAGAGGCTGCAAGCAAGATTGCTTCAGATTGATACAAGTACCAGTCAAATAGGGATGACATATGGTGTTGATAGAGATGCCATGGATGCCTTGACAAATGCTATGTATTGGAAGAACAGGGCTGAAAAGACATCTCAGTAACTAAAAAAGGAACATCAAAAGATGGATAAGTTAGTTCTCGAGGTCATTGACCATAGATTCAAAAGTATGATGCAGGTTGCAGAAATCTATTGGAAGACATACACTGGAACAGTCAAAGCTGTGAAAGAGCATGAAAGGCTTAGGTCTTGGTTGGAAGGCTTGATGAATGAGAACAGTCTAATGAATCCAGGTGAGAAAATTGAACCCGAGGCTCACTTGAAGTCCCATGATGAATTGGTAAATCAATCAAGGAAAGATCATCAGAGGCTGGATGATGGGAATACCCCTAGGGTGCCCTCTTTTTACATTAATGTTGAGTTAGTATTGTTGGAATAGTGGAAACAAGAGTTTAGTGATGAGAAGAATCGAGCAGTAGCAGAGTTGGACCGGGACAAAGATTTGTCACTTTGTGTTAACAATATTCTATCCAATCATTTCCAGATAGAAAGCGACATGAGGACACTAAATAATGATGTTCTAATATATAAAGATGATAAGTACATTGAACACATAGGAATGCTGAACTTGTTTATCTTCTAGTTTGTTAACAAAAGTGCTAATTAATAGTTATGTGCTGAAAAGCCACAATGCTTGCTGACAATGTATACCCTCATATAAATGAGGGAATTTTTGTAACAATAAAGATCATTAGAGAGGAAGTAGAATATAGCCTCAGGCTTACTATTGTACCATTTTGCGAACATACATAATATAATCAGTCATCTTTCCTTTGTGTATATGTTGTGGATTACTCCATCTTTCTGTAGGCAATTGCTTGTGATATTATCTAAAGGAGATAAGGTTACTTGCGTTCTTCTAGTAAAACTTTGTGTTTCATATTGTGGATTTGAATAAAAGTTTACTTGCGAATATAGTTTTGTATATAGTGGGCATGCATATTATCTCAACTATGGTGCACCTGCATATGTATATAGTTTTTTTTATAGGTGGAAAGCTTGAGGTTCAATGTCGAACTTGGTTTCTCTGATACCACATGTAATATTCCATTAATTCTATACTTAAAGAAAATAAATTGTGATCTATATTAAGATAAAAAATTGAGCATTTCAAAATAAAACATAACTACTTTAGTTGAAGGAGAAAACTAACTAAATGTTCTTCAACATAATAAGAATCTAACTAATTTATCTAAAAGGAAGAGAATCTTTTAACGATAAAAAACATTGAACAAATATTATTAAGCTAATAAAAATGAGAAAGGAATTCAAATGGCAAGTTTCATTTTTGAGGGAAGAGATAAAGGTTCAAGGGTTACTGTTATCACTATTTAAAAAATGGGTATTCTTTTCCATAATTGGCTAAGTCTATTAAATTCTTGGGTCTGGTACGACCTTGTGACTTCTATTGCTTTGGGTCCTAAAGAGGGTTTAGGGTTTAGGTTTAATCACTTTCAAAATGTCTGAGAAAAAACCCTTATAATTCTATTTCCATGTTACTTTATTCACTTAAGTAATGGGTCCTTTTGTCATGCAAAGTGTTCCCCCCATTGTTTTTTACCTAGGCGGTCCTTTTAAATGTTTTAATTTTTATTCGCCTTTAAATTGCCTTTTCTAATGACTGTCAAGCCTTGTAATTGTCATGCAACTCTTAGTCAATCAGATGAGCCGCATGGATTCATGAACTCAACATGCCCGAAAGTTACCTATCATGAAGTAGCGAAAAGGTTTGGTGGGACCCAGCGATGAGGACTTATTTTTTGGCTAAAGGACAATTGGTTTGGAAACAGATCAACATCCCGCGTTGACTCACAACCTAAAGATGCTCGTGGTTTACAAGTTGCGAAATGGCGAAAAGATGGTGGGCTTGGGTGAAGTGATTAGTAGAGAGAGTAATAGCAGTGCAAGTCCCTGAGATCTGACGCCCCGCGTTGTTTCACGAGATAACGATAACCAAGTTTTACCCTTCTATGAAATAGCAAAAGGGTTTGGTCGGCCCAATGTCCAAGCTTCATCTGAAGATTAAAGACCGATCATGTTCTATCTGATCAGATGGCCCTTGTTATTTCATGAGATCAAAGCACACGTGTTTTAACTATTGTGAAATAGCGAAAGGTTGTGGCAGGTCCCAGAAGCCGGTGGGTTTTCTAATGAGTAAAGAGTGAGTGGTTCAGAGAATAATCAATGGCCTGCATTGATTCGCAGCCCAAAGATGCTTGAGAGGTATTTTTCACGAAGTGGCAAAATGACATGGCATTCCAAGTGAGCAGTCCAGGAGGTAGGGATCACAAATCAAAAGCTTACACATGTCCTCCAGATCACGTAAAACAAAGAAAAAACTTGGTGACCAAGTGGTGGGCCCAACAAATACAATGATATAAACTGAAGACAAAGAGGTGACCTATCAGGCACAGGTGGCATTTGAGAAGTGGATCCTGCTGAAGTCTTTCGGTGAGTAGGAAGTTGACACGTCAGTGCAAGAGGGATTGAATGCCAAAGTGAATGGTGTTGACTTAGAAGGACCACATCTACCAATTCTAACAGGCTATTAAAGGAAGGGCATCCCAAGAAGGATCTAATGGTGGGCGTTATTTCGCAACCTTTAAATGCACGATGGTTACCGTTCACAAAATAGTGAAAATGGTTAGCATTAACCATTTTAAACGCGGTTAGTGATATAAACCGTTAGGTTAGGACAATGTAAAGATCGATCAAGTTTCAGTTGATCAGATAGCTAGCACAGCTTTGTGAGGTCAAGATGCAAGATGGTTACCCATCGTGAAATAGCGAAAGGATTTTCAACCTGTTGCCAAGCAAGGAAGAGTCAAAAGTGTTGAAATGTGGTGACTGATCAGCAAACTACTGTACACTCAGCACATATCCTTGCCAGGGTCCGGGGGTGAGCCGGGCCCCGAGGGGGGTTTGGGGGCGGCAGCCCCCAAAACGGGCGAAGCCCGTTGTAGGGGTTTGGGGGTGACAACCCCCAAAGCGGGTGAAGCCCGCTACGAGGGTTCGGGGGCGGTAGCCCCCAAGAATTTTTTTTTTGCCATTTTTTGTTGATGAAATCTGACATTGTAATAAAACCCTAAAAAGGCCAACTTTGTTTGTTGCCCTAAAAACACATGTTATAAGCAGTTGGGATGCTTTAAGGCATTGTAATGTTGATGTACTATTTTTGCTGGATAATAAGAAAGATTGGACGACTGTGTATGGTGGATGTAACCCATTCTGGGTGAACCACGTTAAATCTCTATGTTATCTATGTCCTATTTTATTCCTTTATCTTTTGTATGTAAATCTGCATATAATTATCAATTCATATTTGCTTCAGATCTGCTTGAAACCCTAACAAAAAGGGTAAAACTGGTGCAAGTTCTATCTAATCCAATGGTTGGTGTCTTTTTTCTAGATGAACATGCAATAGATTTACACTCTATGAAACAACGAAAGAGCAAAATGAAAAATACTCAAAGTAGTTTCGATTCGTTGGAGCCAAATTTTTGAGTTCTTTCATGAATTCAATTCTGAAGGGACGACCGAAGCATGCGGTGTTAATGTCATAGTTAAGGAGCCAAATTGCCATATATATCCCCACATAAATTGAACGAGGGTATCATTTCATAGAAGAAGTTGCAGAGAGAGCTGGTGCAGAGCAAAAGTTTGCAAGCTGAAATCAGGTTCTCTTGCTCTTTCTTTACCCATTTCTTAAAGATTGTTGAATTGTGCTCTTGTCTTGTTAGAAAATTGCTTTGATTGATAATTGGTTTAGTTGCATACTCCTAAAATGGGACCCAGAAGAGAATTAACAGGGAAGGTAAATTACCAGGACCAAAATATTTGTGATGACTTTCTTGAGCAGTTAACCATGGCGACCAATGTCGGGGCTAGGGCCAAGGAGTTAGTGCCAAAAAAACCCCATTTGAAAATTGGGGATGGTTTATATGATAAAGGAAATTGGTTGAGGGACCCTAAAATAGGGATATCTGGTCTCAGTTTGTTTAAACTGGGTTTTGGTCAGAGACATGCCCGTTCCCTTATGAATAGTATCTAGAATTTAGATGTAGGGAAGCTTGTGGTCCCAGGTGTTTTCATGGATGTAGATCCGTTGACCCTAATTGCACAAAATTATGACCCTACTGCCAAATGCATTAGAAACATAAAGGGATGAACCCTTGTCTAAATCAAAGATGATGAATTAAGGAATGTCTTCAAGCTTAGTGAAGCTTCCAACTGCCTTGAGCCTATTGATTTTGAGGCATTAACCCAAGTTTACAATGCCCAAAGAGATCATCTTAGGAGTGGCCCATTGAGAGAATTTTTTGTCAAAATAGGGGGATTAATAGTTGTAGGCCCTAGCACAATGGAGCCATTTTCCTGAATTTATTTACCTTGAGAGCTAAGGGTATGTACTGGACACTGTGTCAAATTTTTGGAGAAGATGCTAAGGAAAACATGCCCATCCATTATATGTTAATGATTGCCCAAATTTTGAACCCTTCCCTGGCCATAACATTTGACTTTTCTCCTTTCCTCTTTGATGCTATCCATGCAGGCTTAGTAGGAATTAAGAATGGTAAGGTAGACAAGCCATTTGGATGGTATAACTTGTTGATGCATATGTTTCTATTCAAAGGGGCTGATTATTTTGCAAAAGAGATGGACCTGGTTAAGGTCAAGGATAAAGAGGAGATGCCAATGCAATTGTGGAGTACTGTTGTATCTTGGGATAGAGAGGGTGCAAGTTATCTAAAGTTTGATAGATGCTTTGCATCTAAAATTAGAGTTCTCTTGTGTGCAGAAAACCCTAGGATTTCCAAGGCTCTTTTGGAATTCCTTAGGCCCAAAGAATTTGCAGAGGATATCAAGATTGTTCATAACTAGGGAGATATGTATCTATATCTCGTTTCTACTATTTTTAGAGTGTTTGGATTTAGGGGTACCCTTTATCTACTGCCCTATTAGGTTCCATTAAAGATAGGGATTGTAGAAGTATTAAGACAGATTGGAGGAGTGCAGGAGGCTGAGTTAACTAATAGGGGTAAAGGGACAATTTTCCCAACCATCACCATGCTCATCATTTTGTAATTACCAAAGTTGGATGGAAGTATTTGGAAGAATTCTTTAAACCATACATGTTATCAACTGTAGTGTCAAGGTGTGTCGACCTTGAAGATTTCTTCAGCAACATGTTCAGGAAGAGAGTAGTTTGTAAAATCAAGCCTCACCAATTCCAATTCCCTAAAGATTTGATCAGGAATGAATTTAGTCTAGATGAGCAGGAGTTGAGTAAGGAGAAGTGGATTGCACACAAAAGAGCCCTTGACTTTATCCATCAATTTGATTCTAGTTATGATCCTCTCTCTAGTTTTACCCCTTTTGAAGAAAAGGTTAAATTCTTAATTCTTTATTTTGAAGATTTAATGCAAACCCTAAAGGAAAAAAGAGAAGCCATAATGCAGAATGATCCTGATAGGGCTAAATTGGTCCTAGTCAAGTTTGCCTTTGCTAAGGCTATTCCACCAGGTGATTATATAATGCACAAGAGATTTAAGTATGTTGTAATGATGCTAGTAACAGGTGAACCTTCTACTTCTAGAGGTAAAAGGGCCATTGAAGACACTATTGAGATTCAGGATTCGCCTAAGAAGCAGAGGACAAGTAAAGAAATTGAAACTGATGACCCTCAGTGCTCTCCATCTCAGTCCCCTATTCATATAGGAGATGACCAAGTGGTGGCTGAGCAATTGATACAATTGGGAAGTTTGGGTGAAATTGCCTACACCTACAATGAGGCTCAAGAAGGAATGCCAAAAGAGCCACCCTATGCTGAAATGGATGTAACTGATGGTGAGCTACAGGGAAAAGAATTAGACATTACTTTCAAAAAAGCTAGTGAATAATTCCTAGCTGACAACAATTTTGTCACATCAGGAGCTTTTATGCAGTTTCTATGGAAGCAAAATATTGATCAATTCAAGATCAGATGTGAGCAAAGGGTAAATGAACAACCTCTCAAGGATGCAACCCAAGTGGAGGAAGAGGTTAAACAAGAAATGATGGCCGAGTTCAAAGCTATCACTCTTGAGGCTGGAAGAGAGATGGTGGATAAGGCTGGTGTGCTAATCCTCCTTGAATGGGGTATAGCTGATGCATTGGCTCTTGAAGTAGTTAGAATGGAAACAGTCTAACCTTCTAGGAGCTATGATAGTCAGAAGAGTTCAGGATATAGGGGTAGTGGAAGCAGCTAGTACTGTTTTAGAGACTACTAAGTTCAATGTAGTAGTAGCAGAGAAGGAAGCAAAAGAAAAGGCTGATCTCCAAATTAGGTTGGAAACAATTTTAAAGGCTTATAATGAAGCCAAAAAGGAGGCAGCTAGCAAGGACACTATCACTGCCAAACTTCAAAGTCAGCTGATGGGACAATACTAAGGAGGTGAGTCCTCTACCTTGGCAATTTCTTCTTCTCCAGCAAGGCCCCCACCTACTAGTCCCATCATAGAATTCCCTCCTTCTCCTATGCCTTCTGGTTTTCAACCAGCTGAGACTTATCAACATGAATTGGAAAAGTTGAAATAGGCTCAGGCCTTATTTGCAAATAAGTATGAGGAGAAGATAAAGGCTACAATTTTGAGTTTTGTTGATACCGTTGATGCTCCCATGGTACATATCAATATGAAGAGAATTTTTGAAACTCTTTGTGAGTTAAATGAGGACAAGGCCATTCTAGAGCCTATTCTAAATAAGTGGATCCTGAGGGAAGTAGATTTAAAATTCATGTGTGTATCTTATGATGAATCTAGATCTGATGCCACTATCAAATCCACATGTGAATTGACCAAAGGTTTGACAAAGCTGGCATAAGGGAAAGCCAATGTGGAAAGGAAGGCTAATTTATATAGAAAAGAGTATATTGAGCACAAATTTGAACTATTTCCTGGAGGTTTTGTCAACCAAAATCAGATAAAGGACAAATAGGTATGGCTAGATGAGTTAGGAGCTAATTTGTCTCTAAGGGTAAATGAAATAATCAATAAAGATGACACCTCACTATTTGTTAAAACAATTGAGGAAATAGAAAATATCAAATCACATTATGGTTTCTTGGACTCAGAAGTGAGGAAAATAAGGAGCTGTTGGAAAAAGCTATTAAAGTTGAAGAAAAATATTATTGGCTACTCATGGCCTACCGATGATGTTTTTCAAGAGTGGTCCAAAAAATATGCGGTGTAGGAAGAAGATGCTCTGGAGCAGTTACAAGAGGTTGCAACTGAGCAAAAAGTCCAAGAGGCTGAAGATGCTGAAAAGGACTTGTAACCGTTTCTTGGGGAGTATTTTCAGTTTGTAACAAACTCTTTTTGAAAAGGGGTTCAAAGCTTGTATGCATCCATGATTATATAAATAGATACTAGGACTAATGAAAAGGGGGATTGCAAGAATTTGTAAGAAAACTCTGTAGAAATATATCTAGGATTTTCTAGTCTTATGGAGAATACTTTGAGTTTTGTAATACTTCTCAAAATTAATATCAATATATAGACTATGAACTTTTGAACCTAGATTTTGTGTTGTCTTCTGGTTTACTTTCAATAGTTTAGTGGTTTCAATTTTGAGTAATTTTAACATTGCAAGCACCAATGCATTGTTAGTGTTCACCTCCCTTGCTCAACTTGTACATCCAATTCTTGAGCTCAACAAACTCACTAGTTACCAAACAAGCCATCTGCTTAATGTGTACTAACAATAATGGTTATTAATGACCATCATATGATAAATAGCATACACTTGAGCCAACTGACTCACTAGTTTACTAACCAACTATCTAGTGAACTGCTTAATGTCTACTAAGAATAACGGTCATAAATGACCATCATAAGATAATTAACATACACTTGAGTCAGTTGATTCATTGGTTACAGAACGTCTAGGTTTAGCTGATCCAATTCGTTACATAACAGTCTCATGTCTACTGACATTAACGGTTTACAAGGACCTTCATGGGATTGTGACATAACCTAACAAGCCAACTGCTACAAATCCCCTATCTCTAACATGCTTCAACTGTCATCATGGAATTAAACCTAATAGAACATTGGTTCCCTTATTTAGCTAAATTAAAACATCATATTATGACTCAACAAAAAATACGGTTCTAATATATTTTTGTCTTTCTATATTCCCAAAAGTATACATCTAATTGATGATAAGAATCCTTCTTCAGGTCTTGCAACCATGGAGATTGATATAATCTGATTATAAATGATGTGCATTGATTCCAAGATGAACCATATTCGGTTGAACTGTGAGTTAAGAGTGGAAAACAAATAAACATAGAATAGCTGCAAAATATAGAAAGGTATTGTGACTATAAGATAGAAACCATCCTAGGAGCCTCCAATATATCAAAAGTTGAGAAAGTAGCAAGCTTACTGTACAAAAAGAGTGATCACTATAAAGTTGCAGTCAAGTTCAAAGCATTGATTTGTGGGAACAAAGGGTTTCATATGGGGATAAAGCAGTCTCATGAAATATCATGACAGTCATAATCATAATCTAAAGAGTAGTCAAATCTTCAAGATAGATTGGTGATAGTGTAGTCATTCTATTGAGCATCAAATCTGAATTAAGTAAAATATCTTGATTTGAGAAATTAAATCATAGAAGCCATCTCTATTTGGAAGAAATCATCATTTTCATTGATACCATAATAACCCATAAGTTATCGAACAAGTCTAAAAGCATTCTATCTAAGTATCTAAGATTCAAACAGTATCGATGAGACCCAATGATGTCTCATCGATATAAAAGGGGCATCGAAGAAAGAAAATGTCCATGAACTTCAGAAAGGACTCATCGAAGACAGTAACTCCATCAATAAAAAGATATCGAGGAAAGTGGAGATGGTTCTCATTGACAAGAAAAGGTCTTCAAGGATATAACACTATTGGTGCAAAAAGATTCACCGAAAGGGATGGTCCCACCAACAAAAGGTATTGAAGAAAGAAGAGGTGGCCCCCACCGATGAGAAAAGGATTTTGAAGAAACAATATCATCAATGCAAGATAAAGAAGATTCACCAAAAGAAGCATTCTCATTGAAAAAGTGATATTGATAAAACAGAAGAAAACTACATCGATGAATGATATCGATAAGGATATGAGTTTTGATGGGAGGACAAAAGAAGTCGCTGAAGTCCAAAGTCTCTTCGACATGAAACCCGGTGGATAGCAAAAAGATTTCGATGAGAATGAGTTTCAAGGAGACTAAAAGGCATATCTCCAATACACATGGTTTCATCGATAGAAGCCATCTCTCTTTGGAAGAAATCATCATTTTCATCGATACTGTAATAACCCATAAGTTATCAAACAAGTCTAAAAGCATTCTATCGAAGTATCTAAGATTCAAACAGTATCGATGAGACCCAGTGATGTCTCATCGATATAAAAAGGGCATCGAAGAAAGCAAACACCGATGAACTTTAGAAAGGACTCATTGAAGATAGTAACTCCATTGATAAAAGATATCGAGGAAAGTGGAGATGGTTCTCATTGACAAGAAAAGGTCTTCGAGGATATAACACTATGGTACAAAAAGACTCACCGAAAGGGATGGTCCCACCAACAAAAGGTGTCGAAGAAAGTAGAGGTGGCCCCCACCGATAAGAAAAGGCTTTCAAAGAAACAATATCATTGATGCAAGATAAAGAAGATTCACCAAAAGAAGCATTCTCATCGAAAAAGTGATATAGATAAAACAGAAGAAAACTACATCGAAAAAAAATACAGAAGAAATCAAATCAAGATGCTTAATCTACTATAAAAAGCATTAGTCATTGAAAACAACTAGTGAGTAGGTATACCTGCCTAGGTCCTGCAGAGCCTAAAGTGAGAGAGTTAGTAACCAAGTAGGTTTACTCTATATGTTGGCCAAGTCAATTGGAGGGTTTGATCATAGGAGTTGACATTTCCTTAGAACCTATCCAATCTGTTGATTTGAGACCCAACACATTCATTAATTATTTTGGACATTTCAAGCTATGTTTTCCTAATAGATGGTCAAGTATAGAACAACAACACTCAGAAAATATAGTCTAGAGAGATTGCAGTCTACAATAAAGCCAGTAGGCAGTCATACCTAGTACCAAATAAAATGATAGTAATCAAGTCTACTGAGTGAAAAAGAGCAGGGTATAAGTTTCTAAAAGGTCTTTTCAAACCTTAACAACAAATAACACGTTATTGTTGCAGCATTGTCAAAACTTGACAAGAACAACACCTTATTACCTCAAGAAGCATAGCAGTCATAGGGCAACTCATGTCAAATGTGCAACTCAATACAATAAATAATCTTAGTTTGTAGCCCTATAGCATCATAATGCAGTCCTTGACCAAGTATGCATACAAGAAACATCTAGTTCTATTAAGGCACAAGCATCAAAGTCAGAGGTTATGACAACTAGTCAAAAACATCAAGTACAAAAAGTTTAGTCTCAGGCACTGGAACACAATTTGCAACATGCATTAGGAGTTGTCCTCCTTACAAATAGTGCAACATTAAAAAGGTATTATCAAAGCTACAACCACAATTCAAAGAGGAAGCTTACAAAGATAGGACAAATCTAGGTACAGTCATAAGTCAAGGCAAATACATAGTTGAAACTCGGTCCAAAATAGTGAAGAAGTGCAACAAATGACATGAGAAGTCTAAAGAAGTATTATAGAAATCATGAGTCAAGGATTAAAGAGATTTTTTGCATCTATGATACAATCCTTAAAAGCATCCATGATACAATCTCAAACACACTTTTTACCATTCTCTTGGTGATTGTGCCCAATTGTGTATGTCTTGCTTATGTATGAAAATGGCATTTTGCAGCTTTCCACCGACCATGTATTTGAGATGTCTTTGATTTAGATATGGCATGAGCTTAGTCGTAGAGTGAGACTATGGAGTTGGACCATCTCAACCATGGTGCACCTGCATGTGTATATAGTTTTGTGTATTCATTAAAGATTTTCATTTAATTTTAATCAACTAAAGAGCAATATTCATGACTTACAAGTAATAAAAAAACTTACAAGGATGAGGCATATTCAAAACTTTTGCATTCCCACCTTGGATATCAACACTAGAAGCAACTCATATTGTTCATGTACAAACAAGACAATATGGGAGCTCATTATACCCAGCAACTTGTGGTGTTGTTGTTCATGTTGGCTCTGTTGGACCCTACAATTAAGATTCAATATACATTATTCAATAAGATTAACTGTGCAACATAATGAAATATTGAAAAGTGTGTTACCTTGTTGAGCTTCACTTGGTTTCAAGAATAGTTTAATATTCTCTACTTAATAGGGCCAACCACGTGAAGGTGGAAGCTCATTTGGCCCCTCTCCCCCCCAACTTCACTCTAAATTCCCCATTAACATCTTATAACATTCATTCATTCATTCATTCATTCTTTCTACCATTAATAAAATATAGCATTCACTCATTAATATCACATAACATTCATTAACACATAACATTGATTAACATTAATTAACACGCAACATTCATCAATATTAATTAACACATATCATCCATAACCATTCATTAGCACATAATTATAGTCACTAACACATAAAATCAGTCATTATCAAATAAGTTAGATTACAATCATTTCTTTCTTTTTTTTTTCTTTGAAGCTATGAAAAGACTAAGTGGAACATCAGTTTCTTCATCATTTCCCCCCTCCGTAAATGTTCTGCCAACTGCTCATGATCTTAATGTATGCCTACTATTATACTGAGGATGAGGACGCTGAAGCGAAGGGGGGTCCTCTGCAATAACAAAGAAAAGGGTTAAATTCAAAAAAAAAATTATTATTGTTACAAGTATTTCATTAATTTAGAGAACATAATTGTTGTGCTCTTTACCTAATGGAGCCACATCATTTTGTGTAGCCTCAACCTCAACATGTTGAACACCCTCTAGATCATCTGGAGTTGAAATAGTAAAGGTTACATTAATATTGAATACCAATAGAAATTATATTTGTTTAAAGCAATAACAATGGTCCTCTTTACATGAGTGGGGAACATCACATTCTTGATGTTGTGTACCCATATCATGCTCCACTTACTCACCACCGACTACATGCTCTAAAATATTAACAAAAAAGGTTTCATTAATTACTACTCTAATTACAAATTAAGATGTTTAATTGTATTAATAGCTAAATAAATAAATTTGAATAGCAAATGAATACCTCCACTACTGGGATGCACATCCGGACCTTCATGTACAGGTGGTGTTTCACAATTAGCAGGCTGCATTCCAATGACATGCACATTGTTATCATTGCTTGCTTATTTAAAACAAATATAGTCACTTTATGTTGGAACTCAACATCAATTATATTATTGGTAAAGTATTCAATTTGAAATAACTTCCATTTAGCATATTTACCTGTGTGACAGATGCACTCGAATGTTGTGTATGCCCACTCAATTCATGTAGCCAATCAGCCATAGCTGAATAGCCTTGCTGGTAGGCAATTCTCTTGTCATCTTCTGTGGGCGGTCTATTGAATTCAGAGCCCTACATTTTTGCTTGGTACCGTGAATTTTGCTTGCATTGTTTGATAAAAAAAAATGTTTGCAATTTATTAATATTTTGATGCAATATTTCGTTTACATGAGATACTTACAATTCATGCAGCATGTTTCATGTAACCACTAGAGCTGAATTTGTGTTGCCTGTGCTTTTCTTTCCTTGCCTTGGTTGCCTTTGACGTGTCACTCAGTCTATAAAAAGTTTGAAATATGTTAGATTATATAAATATAAAGAGTAATTAATTAGTACATAATTACATTCTTAATAATATCTCGTACCTTCTTCTGGCATCTACTGGTGTATTTCCTTTTTTCTTTTCAATTCTCTCCTTGGCATCCAAAATCAGGTCCTTCCACTCCCTCTCAAGAATCATGGGGGGATGCTCATACTTTAGGTTCCTCTCCAAATGGGTCCTGTATTGGTCCCTCACATACTTTAGATATGTGTTAGCTTTTTCAAGGAGCTTGGTTCTGTCAAAGGTGTCATTTCCAAACCACTCAACCATTTGGTTTGTCAATTCATCTTTTAACCATTTTTCTTGGTCATTCCACCTTTTAAAGCAAAAACAAACCTGTTAGATTTAGAAATGAACTAAAGCTACATTTATTACACTTCAAGAAATGGATCAAAGGAAAAGTATTCTAGCAATGATATGAAATCAAAAGTGGATTAGGGTTAGTTCACATATGATGTGCCACCTTTTACGTATGGTGGGCCCAAATATCTGCAATGCAGTGTCACTAAGGTGTTTATAGAAAATATCATTGCCTGCAAAAAATTCATGGGATCATTAGTCCAAAATGAGTGATCATAAAGTAAATTACAATTAGAGTATATATAATAATAATTTTAAAGTACTTGGAACCTTTTGTATCTTTAAGGGAAGCATTTCTTCGTCGCTCACCACCAATGTGGCCTGCAATGTTCCCGTACTAGCAATACGAGAAGATCCAAGAAATGATGGTATGTTATCAATAGTAGTCACCTTTGGCACATCGTCATGTGCATCTCCTCTTGCAAAAAATGAATCCACTATGAAATGGCATAAGAATTCAAGAAAGAACGCTTGAAGAGAAATAAACACATGACAGAAGATAGAGAAAAAGAGGGATCTACCAATGGTGGGTGGGCCAATATGACATGCGGTAGAGGATGTTTGCATGCCATGTGTTGCTGACATTGCAGTCGGAAATACAAGTGAGGGTAACCTCTGATGAGGTGGTGTCAACATTTGCACACTAACATTGACAACACCTAAAGAATAATACATTAAATATATCAAACATTAAATATATGAAAAGTGCAAGAATTGTAAACAAGGATGAACCTTTATTTTGAAAATTGACAGTATCAAGTATGATGTTTTTTGGGTACTCAGAGTGATAAGCCAAGCAAGTGATAATATAAGAAAATCATCATCACCTAAAGATCCTGCAACACCCTGATCGTGGGAACGACTTTCATGTGGGTGGATAAATTTCTGTAAAAACAATACGTACATATTTTAGTTAATGACATAAAAGAGAATAAACTATAAACCATCATTGAACTTTTGTTATAATTAAAGCTTTCATTACTGCTTACTTGCAAGTTTTCTGTTGTTTGAAACAATAATTCCACCCTTTGTTGTATCTCATCAATGGTAGGATGCACGGTTGTCAAAGCAACAATCTCTTTTCTAATTTTTATGAGAGGCATTTTAAAGAATTTCACAAGGTCTGTGGGATCTTCAAGGTCATCATTGCTTAGCCCTAATTATTCCATATCCCTAGAAAGGTGCTCAGGTACTGCAACTCCCTTTCCCTTTCCCCGAACATCTGTCTATGTCAAGAATATCATTAACAATTACAAAATTAATATAAATCACTAAAAAAAAGAACATAATAAGGTATCAGTTTGCTTCTACCTAATTTGTACAATTACAATGAGGTTTACCTACTCGGTAGAAGTTTCGCAAGGTACATCTCTATCTGTGATATGTCATGGATCCATGTCATCCTGTGACAAAGAAAAAATATAAAAAACATTAGCGAAATTACATCATACACAACTTGAACAACATGAACTTTGTAGACAAAAAGAGTATTAAATAATAAAAAAGATGTCATCAAAATCATTGTAAATTTTTTAATTCCTTACCTTTCCTTTATGTAGACTATGTAGGATCCTCAACTAAATGATCACATAAATAGTCACATAGCTAATAAACAATCCAATTTCCATAAATAAACACAATTTAAAAATTGTCACATAAATAGTCACACTCCCTATCTCCATCTCCATATTAAAAGGTGCATCATGAATTAATTATGTAATGGCATTAGAATTCAAAACAAAATGAATTAATTATGTAAAAAAAAATCTATCAAGAAGTCAATATTAAATAGATAATATACTAATCGCATACATCATACATTTCATTCTTCATCATCATGAACATCAAGGTCATCATCGCCAACATCATCATCATCATCATCATCATCATCATCATCATCATCATCATCATCATCATCATCATCATCATCATCATTGTCGTCGTCGTCGTCATCGTCATCATCATCATCATCATCATCATCATCATCAACATCTTCATCATCATCATCACCATCATCATCATCATCTTCTTCTTCTTCTTCTTCTTCTTCTTCTTCTTCTTCTTCTTCTTCTTCATCGTCGTCATTGTGAAACTGTCGATCATGATCATCATCCACTTCATCTTCTACTTCTTTGGTATCTTCTTCTTCCATCACATTATATTTTATCGACCTTCCTCTTGGATCATGTCTAACAACAAATGACCAACCTGGTTTATATGGAACCTCTAAGTAAAATACTTGCTCACATTGGCTTGGAAGAACATAGGTCTCATCCCCAACTGGTTCAAATGACCTTGTATTTAGCATTATAAAACCATTATCATGTTCAATAATAGTTCTATCATGATCATTTTTATTCAATCGTAGCCTGTACCATTTGACGACGAACAAAACTAATTTGAAGGAATTAAAGTCACACTCAAGTATATCATCCAAAATTCCATAGTATCGATTTTGAGACTGTTGAGGATGAATGTCATTTCTTGATGAAATATTTGTCACCTCAAAGACTACAGTGATGCCAGAATCATAAGTTTTCTTCGTCTCATCCAACTTTTTTATGCAAAATTTATGACCATTGCAGCACATAGCATTGTGGTGTTTGACCTGTGATATGTCAAACATGTAAAATTTATTGCATTGTGAGTTGATAAACATATGGGTGATTAATAAATTTATACATACCTATTTATCTCTTAAACCATATGCTAAATCAATTTCCCTTTGTGTTACATTGGAATCTCCATTACGATGTGCTTCTTTAACCAATGAAGCCACACATTCCCATGTTAACATGTGTCCAAAATGTTGACAACGTTCAATCCATACCGTCATCCAATCAAGATTGTTTGCAATATACAAATGTAGTGCATCCCACTCTCGACCAACTGTACAAAAAATAAATAGACGTCTAACAATCGACTTATTTTGAAGATTAAGAATTAATTAACTACAATAACATCTTATAATTACCTCTCACTTTCCTCAATCTACCTTTCCCCGTCAAGTGCTCCCCTTTGAATTTGTTGATGGTGTTGGGATCCCAAATGTGATCCATGTGGATCTTTGCTGCAAACTTAGGAAGATATTCAAAAATGTACACCATAGTCTGGTATACCATATATCCCTCCACAATAGAACCCTCAAGATGTGTGATTTGTTGAACCAAAGCCTTAAAAAATTTCAAGTGCCTCTCAACCATCCACATTGACCTAGTGTGTACAGGTCCACACAATTCAATCTCCTCAACTTGGTGTATGAGGTAGTGTTCTTGTGCATTGAAAAAAGTTGGAGGTAGACACTTTTACATTTCACACATTAAATGAGGAATTTTTCTCTTCCAATATTTTATATCATCTTTATGGATTTCTTTACATGACAACCACTTACAAGGTATTCAAGACGCAAAAAAATATATTACATAAGAAGTAAAACAAATCACAAATATAATATCTATAAAATGAACTAAACAAATATCACTACTTACCTCATGTATTTTCCAAGATCATATATGACTTGCTTGACACTATTGTCGAGGTTGTCTGGGAGAGATAGAGGTAGAATGTACTGCAACAATTATAAAATTATCTTTTCATTTTTTTGTAACATAATGAAAAGTACATGTACGTGCAGTACTTAAATACATACTAAAAACACAAGAACATGAATTACCTTAATGAAGGTATGCCAATCATGCATTTTCATCCCTGGCCCAAATTTACTTTTCGTTGATATGAGATTGTTTATGTTCGTAGCAAATCCTGTGGGAAATCGAATTTTTCATATGACTTCTTTTATAGCATTTCTTTGCTGGTCCATTAATAACCAAGGAAGCTCACTTATATTAATCTAGTCTCCATGGCTATTTGATTGAATGACATTTATCATTGCATGATTGGAATCCTGAATGTCACTACATATTTTGACAATTTTTTCTTTGTCATGCCTTCCATCTAATATTTTCCATAATGTATCTATTATAATCTTTCCAATATGCATACTATCAAACAAATGAATAATTTGTAACTGCTCGTAGGAGGGCAACCTAATAAATTGTCGGGGATAACTTTTTATTCCCTTAGGAAGGTGGTCATTTATGCCTTCACGACCTTCATGATCATCAATCACATCATCAGTAAACAAAACAAAATAGAAAAGATGTTTTATGACAAACCAATAGATGGAATGGCATTACCTTGATGATTAATTCTATTATATTCCAACTTCCACAAGTGAGGTGTCATTCTTTGTGCCTTTGATGTATTCTCTTCTTTCCCATTGAAAAGATGTTTTTCAGTATTTCGATACTTATGATTTTTGAAGAGAAAGTGCCTATACTCATCAAACACCTACTTTCCTAAACTTTTTGAATGATGAATTTCATCTTTGGACCACAAACAGGACATGCAAATTTTCCCTTTGCTTGAAGACCTACAAGATAATGTATAATTGGATTAAATATGATAATTTTTTGAATTATAATGTTCATGCACAACTTAAAAACTATAACATACCACAAAAATGTGTTAGCCCCGGGGCATCATGTATTGTCCATAGAAGCATCACATGGAATTGAAATTGTCTTTGTCCTATTGGTCTAGAGATGTCATACATAGTGACACCATTCCATAACTCCAACAACTCATCGATAAGAGGCTCGATATATACATTCATATCTTTAACTTGGTACTTACCTAATCGAATGAACAAAAACATTACATAATTATTATGACCATTTTACTGCAATATTTATAATTAAATTTAGATGACTATATTTAAATGATAAAATACCTGGAAAAATCATTGCCAATATTATGTGCTCCCTCTTTATTGACATCCATGGAGGAATGTTATTGTTGATAACAAAAACAGGCCACACTAAGTAAACAGATCTCATCTCTCCAAATGGATTGACACCATCCACTGCCAATGAAAGCTTGAGATTACGAGGTTCTTCTTTAAAGTGTGTCCACTTTTCCTCTATGTCCATAAATACTGAACAATCCATAGGCATTCGAATAATGTCATCTTGACTTCTATTGTGTGCATGGTAATCCATAAATTGTGCCAAGCTAGTGCACTTGAATAATCATTGCATATGTGGAATAATGGGAATATAGCGAAGAACCTTGCGATGAACCCTTTTTGTTATTTGATCTATTCGATATCTACTGATATGACATTCAGGACATTTAGTTTTAAATTCATGTTGTTTTTGATATATAATATGATCATTGGGACAAGCATCTATTGCTGAATACTCCATTCCAATATCTTTCATAATGGTAGATAATTCTCGGTATGAGTGAGGTAGAATATTTGATGGTGGTAACAAAAACTCACCTATCAATCTACAACAACAAAATATAATTTTTTATAATAAAGAATATTAATGGTACAACATGATTCATAGTTTATTATGACATATATGACATGCCTTAACATACGTGACATTATTATGTTGGATAAACCATTCATAACCTTCAAGTTCACCAACAACAATACAACAGAGAGAAGAGTTGCCTGCGAGCCTTCGTAAAGGGCCTCAGATGCCTTCTCAAGTAGAGGGACATCATGAACAACATCAAGGTCATCTTCATCATCATGATCAGTTGCATGAGTACTAAATGAGTCATGGATCAATGTATTTGTACCATCATCTTCAGTTGTGTTTTCTAGCTCATGATCATCATCTTCCTTGGGATCATTATCTTCAGCTTCGATATTCACACCTCCATGTTTGTCCACTTCGAAAACCATATTCTCAGGGTTGTGTTGATCCATACCATGTGCTCTAGGGTGCTCGACCTATATAAAATTGATATACATAAATAAACCATGATCATGATCTCATCATCACATGATTTATTATGTATATAAATTGTCAAAATGATATAATGAAAAACTTACCAATGGATGATAATCATGTCCACCTTCAATGTGACCATGTAGCCTGTTTTGATTAGAAGTCTTCTAGTCTTTAACCTCTTACAAATTTTGCATGAACAATGACATTTTCCATCACCTTTTCTTTTCAAGTTAGACCACAATCTAGCAATTCTCTCCTTATTTTGTTGTTCATTGATATTGTCTAACATGGTCTTTCTTCATAGGCAAGAAAATAGAAATTATTGTCTAACATGGTCTTTCCCTCAGGAGCTAGCAGATCCTGCTTCCATACTTTAATTCTATTTTCTCAAAGGACAATCCTAAAAATCCATGCATTGCAAACAACTTTTTACACCTTTGTTGGTTGTGGTGGCATCACAGAGAGTTTACATCAATAAATGAAGAACATGCCAATGCTTTTAATGCAGTAGTAGAAGTCTATCTCTTATTCAATATCTCTAGTGAAACCCCCATGATCTTTTGTTGGAGTAGAAATTTTTATATTCTAGAAAGGGTCTTGTCCTTTGTTGATAGGATATTCATCTACCTCAAGAAATAACTGTTCTTTTCTCCAACAAGAAGTGGAACTAAATGAAGATCTAGCACCATGAAATGAATCCTCAAAAGGATTACTATAGTTAGTTTTGGTAGATAATGATCTAGGTAAAATACTAATGTGGCTTTATGAAACATTATGTACTAGCTTAGCATACTCTAACAACTTTGGTGCGACATGCTACATCCAATTAAGTCTCCATCGATATCTCTAATGTGTTTATGGATTGGGATTCAATGTACTCTTTTTATACACATATTTTACTTTCAACTGAGGAGGTTTGTATGTACTTACTTGTCTTTTGATTGTATCCCTATTTCAAGAATTTCTTCTATCAACAAATCATTTGTTGAAAGTTGTACAAGTGGAAGCTTGAACATACCTTCCATGCTAGCCTTGTTGATACGTTCAACACCATCTTGTGCAACAAATCTTTAGAACTCCATTTTCCAAATTGAAGAGTGAGTAGTAGGGACAATCTACGACACTTACAAAGGTTTTGCAAGAGAGATAAATAGACCTAATTATTATGGCTTAATAATGATCAATAGGTAAATAGATAAGAAACTCTCAATATCAAAATGACTTTCTCAATTGTCTTTACTAGAAATGGATAGATCTGCTAATAATGGCTTTATGACTGTATGTCAACTTTAGACTCAATCCAAGAAGAGCTAGAACTAATATGCGATATCTAGATTTATGATCTCTATAATATAACAATCCCATAATTATGTTTCCACGCATCTATACCACAACACAAACATCATGCTAGTGTTCAGCCATAGCAATTGATATCCTAATTATAGAATGTGAAATATGCACATAACTATGAATAAAGATTAAGAAAAACAAATAAAGATGTTTATTGCAAACATAAATGACTAATGGACAAGAATTGAATTCATTGTAGATAGTTTTGAATATCAAATTCACCTATTTGTGTGCATTTAGTAACTCATGTACTTGTGGCCAACCATTTATCTCTTTCATAAATTAAACACTTATTAATAACATTAAATGGTTGAGTAATTATGTTTTAGTTGAAATTGAAAATAAAATATTTTATTTCAGGACAACTCACACTATTCCCTATCATATTTTAGACTCTTGGTTTTGTTAGTAGTGGTTTGATGTCTTTGGAGCTGATCATTGCATTTCTTTAGTTACATTTGCTAGCCTACTCCCAGCCTATGCCAAAATGGGAGCTTTGGAATAGGGTATGGACATCCATCAAAGCATAAAAGATAGAGGAATTTTGTCAAATGTAGTTGCAATTGCACAAAATGGATTTGTTGAGAAGGCTTTAGAAACTTTCAAGCAAATGCAATCGGCAGGTGTAAAGCCAAATTCCACAACCATTGCTACTATCCTCCCTTCCTATGCCAAAATGGGAGATTTGGAATAGGGTATGGACATTCATCAAAGCATAAAGGATACAAAACTTTTGTCAGATGTTGTAGTTGTAATTGCCCTAGTAGACATGTATGCAAAATGTGGAAGCATAGACAAGGCACATGAACTATTTGATAGAATGCCTGAAAGAAATGTTGTCTCGTGGACTACAACGATTGCTAGCTATGCACAAAATGGATTTGTCAAAAAGGCTTTAGACACTTTCAAGCAAATGAAATTGGAAGGCATAAAGCCAAATTCCACAACCTTTGCCAGCATCCTCCTTGCCATTGCAAAAATGGGAGCTTTGGAACAGGGTATGGACATCCATCAAAGCATAATGGATAGAGGAATTTTGTTAGGTGTTGTACTTGCAAATACCCTACTTGACATGAATGCAAAATGTGGAAACATGGACAAGGATCATGAATTGTTTGATACGATGCCGCAAAGAGATGTGATCTCATGTGAACAATCAACACGCGCGTATACAGGAGGAAGGGATTGCTAATACAAAATTAAACTCTCACTCCTCAATCATAGTTCTATGGTTTTACGAGATTAAACTAGGACAATTAACCACCACATGTATATTTTTCGCAACATGAAAATAAAAACTAGGGCAATTTGAATCTACCTCCTGCATGGGATTGCCTTCAATGCAGGTTTGATGTTCTTGGGGGTTGAAGTTGCCACAGATGCCTACGCGGGATTACAATTCACAAATGAATCCCCCGCCTCTTTTTTTTATTTTGTAATGGCTGCTATCATCGAAATTATGATGAAATCGAGCACTTTTTTGAAAAAAAGAAAATTCTCATTGCTAATGCCTTCTTCCTCAAAACCAAATGGGTAATTTCCATCGGAATTACAATGAATGCAGGCATTTTTTCAAAAAAAATCAAATTTGGCCACAATATACCTTCTTCATCAAAAATCTCAGTCAAAAATCTAGTCCAAATGTATTAGTGACATATGCCACATGTTGGATCGCACTCTAGGATACAAACAATTGTTATAACATGAATATAAAATCCACATATCATCTACACATCAATTCAGCCTCTAGTAATAGTCTGCTAGTTCAACCCTAATCTGGACCTCAGCCCTTCCAACTTCAGTCCACCAAACCAGAATCTCACTGGTTCTACATCTTTGCTTGATTTATAACTTCGATCTTCTATCTTCTATCCCTAAAATGATTCACAAAACTTCTCTTTATACCATTTGCAAATAATAATAACTTTGTCAAGTCAGCCCAAAGACCAACCAGTTCATAATGAAATGTGCTAGTGGTAATATGTCGACTCAAATCACTAAGAACATCTCCAAAGTGCATAAACCATCACGTGGTTCTTTGAGAACATCAGAAAAGGCACAAGAAACATAACTCAATGATCTGCAAGTCATGAAAATCAACCACAACCCGATTCAACTTCGTTCAACACACTGCAAGACTAACCGATAAGAACATATCAACTGGGCCAATACCAGAATCGATATCTCACCAGAATTATATCCAAATGCCATGAATCTTGAACATGATAAAGAGAACAAACTCAAGAAAATAAATCCAAATCCACAATGCTAAACTCTCAAACATGAAGGAATGCTACAATCTCCAAGTAGTTCCACAGCTAGTTGCTCAAACCAGTAAGAACTACATCGGTGCTCCTGTGTCATTTATCCTTCCTCTCCCTTTGACAAGGAAAATCCATCGTATTCCCCATCCATGTCTTCATATTATCCCTCATCTACATACCCCTTTGATCTAATATGTATACCTCCATATTTCCCCCCATCCACATCCCAATCCCCATCTTTTTATAACACCTGCATCATATCCACTCATCATCCAAATCCTTTACATAATAGTTCTCCTAGCCTTAATCCTAATCCCCCGATCCATAATCCTAATCTTCCTTCTAATGCTAAACCTCCACATATTCCTAATCCTTCAAAATCCACAATATCCTCATCCTTCTAGATTTTTTTCCAACAAATAATCCTAGACTTACAAGTCCAAATCAAGACAAACCTCAATCCCTTAAGCTTCATGATACTCCATCCCTCTATCTAACCAAGTTGAAGCTTCCATATACTCCTCCATCACACCATCCCCACAACCCTTAACATGTCAAGAGCTTGTTCTAGAGCATGCTAGCATATATTCCTCTCCACCTCAAGATCAAATAATTTCTCCTTAAATCATGATGCAGGTCCATCTAAAAATCCAAGTCTACCATCCACTCTATCCCATGATCCCAATCCATCTTCTTCTCCTCCTACCCTTCTTCATATTCCCATTCCATCCCAACATCTAATCATCTCCTCCACCTCTTTGCATGATCCCCTTCCATCTCAAGATCCAATCATCCCTTCCACTCCACCACATGATCGCATCCCAAGTCAAGACCAAAGTATTCCTTTGTGTCCATGTCATGACACCAATCCATCTCACAATCCTAATATTCCTCCTAATTCCACACATGATCCTAATCCTCCACATGATCCTAGTACTCCACAAGATCCCATCACCCCTATCCAAGTTATCCATGAATCCCATACCTATCAACTTGGCTCTTCCATCTTTCTCCACTATAGTTTTCTCCAAGAGCTTACAATCCCTTTCACCTCACCTCCCCCTAAAAATGGTCTCGCAATCTTGTTTCCAAAATAATAAGTATCCTATTGGGAAAAGAATTTGTGAAAAAGTGAATTATCAAGGGAAAGGGTTAGGCCTCCATGAACAAGGCATATTGAAACCCCTTCAAGTCAAAGAAAATACAAATTCATATGGTGTGGGCTACAAAGCTCATGCTCAAGATGTTGGTATATCTTTCATCCCTCATAAATCCAAAATCCCTTTGTATAAATAAAAATCACACCACCCCCCATCTTCCCAACCCATTTTGGGTCCTTATGTCCTAAAGTTTATTCCTTTCTCATCCACATCCAGTTTGGGTCCTTATGTTCCAACACTAAACCCTTTGTCCCTTCCATCCATCTTTGGTCCTTAGATCCCTACATCCACAACTCCATCACCTCAAATGATCCCTAAGAAAGATCAACAAAGTTACACATCCTTCAATCCCTTCCCACACTCTCCTTCCACCATACCATCCATAAAATCTCTAATTCATTTGTCCTCATACACCCATACCATTTCTATTGGAAGCAAGTTGGATGCCCAATCTAAAATACATAATTCAAAATCCACAAACATCCAAGGATCAGCATGTCCCATCAAAAAGAAATGCCCAAGAAAATAAAAATATCATCGAAAAGAAAGAAAAATATGAAAGGCCACAAAGGCCCAAAAGGAAAAAATAAAAAATATGTGGATTCCCAAACTACTCATAGAAGAAATGCATCTCAAAGAGAAATTCAAATTGGCATCCAAACTTGCTAATCCAAAAGCTCCCTCCACTCATAAGTCGTCCAATCCTCCACCTAACAATCCTCCATCTTCAAAATCCATTTTGGGCCCTTACGTCTCAAAATCCACTATCTTAAGTCCATCATCCCCTTCATCTATTTTGGGTCCTCATGGACCCAAATTCCACATTTGATCCTCCAACTAATTTAAATCCTCTCCTCCACAACAACACCACCCTTCGAGATGTGTTTCAATTTTGATCTTCCCAACATTCCCATCCATTTATCCACAAGTATTTCATAACCCCATGCATTATCCAACATCTATTTTCCATAATCCTATCGCTTTAATTCAAGATTTGCATAAATCCTTATCCCCTTCCATCTTCCATCCATTCCAACATCTATGAGCATGCCTTTAGTTATCTTGGTTCAATATAGCACATCTTTAAGGTATGCTATCAATGGAACTAGATGCTTGAGTCCTTCCTTCATCTCCCTATCACACATCCACTATCTTCCAAATCTACTTATCCTCATCCCTATCCATCCAAACTATTTCCAAAAAATTCAAAAAATAAAATAAGAAGAAAAAAGAGAAGAAAAAGAAAAAAAGTAAAGAGAAAAAAATTCATCCAATGGTGAAAACCACTTCTTGTGGTGCCTTGGGTAAGTACCAACATGAAAAATTGGTAAACAAGCATCATGTGTAATCCCCTAATCCTCTTGCAATCTACACTTGGGGTCAAGCTTCATCCATGCCATCCTGCCATCCACATCTTCCATATCCCTTATCCTCTATCCAAATCCTATCTAAGTTCATCCTCCTTCCCCACCTTTGATCTTGACTATCCTATCCATATTTTCCATCTCATATCCCCCATCCCATCCAAATCCATCCTTAATTCATACCTTTTATCTTGATCAAGGTAGTGGAAAAATAATATCCATGCATGCTTTGGAAAATGCAAGTCTTAATTCCTCCACCATCCATATCCCTTACACAATATCTTTCCATCCTTAATTACACTATCTTCTAATGTTGGGCATTTTACTCCTTTGTAACACAGTTCTTGTATCTCCATTCTCTTATCCTTCATCCGTTTGTCCTCCATATTTTATCACTATCCATCTTCTTAATCCCTCCATCTCTTATCCAATCAATCTCTCCATCCATCCCATCCTTTTACCAAGCCTTGGTTCTCCCTTGTCATTGGTCTCCTTCCCTTTATCCTATATCCACAATCAAATCCTATCATATCCAATCATTTATCCTCCTCCCATCCTATCCAATCCATTTATGATCCCCATCACACTGAGTTTTTATCCCACCACACTGATCTTTTCCCATCTATCTAAGCTTATATTAACTTGTGTGTAATCCAAACACTTATCCACATCGTGTTAACCAAATCCAAGTGGAAATCCTCTCATCTATAGACCCCACACAACTAGCTTGTCTTTTGTCATCCATCAATCTATCCACGTCCTACCCATTGGGATTCATCCTTCCCATGTCTAGCAGCTTATTCAAATCCATCATCCTACCCATTGGGATGTATCCTTCCCATGGCTGGTAGTTTATACAAATTTGCATCCTATTCTTGGCAAGAGATGTTTGTTTGTCATGTGTATGGTGTTTGCATGATTGATCTTTTCACTTTTATTTTTATCTTATGTTCTATGCCTATACCTACATGTGACTACATTGATCATTCTATATCTTGGTATGTCTTGGATTGGTGCATATTGGGACCTTTTCTATGGTATGACATGTTTGACGGTTTCTCTTGTATAATCCAATAGTCTCATACTTATACCATCATCAGTGTTTGAGAACTTTTGTGCATTGAGATACCTCTTGTCTGAGAGTCTAGTCCATGCCTTGGATATTCACAAGATTCTGATTCCTATAATTAGTGATGTATATAGTCCCTAGCAATATCAAACTAGGTTTTCTCTCCACATCAAAACAACAGGAAGTCCAATCCACCCACTCATTTCATTTCATCCATTTACCTTGAAGACTCTAATTTATCTATTCATTCCCCCTTCATCATACTTATCCTTTTTACATCCTTTCATCATCAATCCTTTAGTCCTATAATCCATTTTGGGAGAACACCCATGTTCTTGGGACTCGCATGTCCTCTCGAGGGGGCATACCACTACCTTCTCATCATCCTTCCTCATCTCACCTATGACTAGGGCATCATGCTACTAATCCTTATCCTTTTCGTCCACTATGTTTTATTCTTCGTTGATATAATATTACTTCATGACGAGCTATATCAAAGAGGGGCATAAAATGTAAACGTCCAAAATTAATTAAATTAATATTTAATTAATTTATCCCTTCTCACATAATTAATTCCATTAATTATGTTAGCCTTTATTCCTCTCAAAATTAGTTAAATTTTATTTAATTAATTTTATCGCTATAGTCCTATAACTAATTTACCAATAAATTAATTATTCCTCATTCTACTAAGGCCATCCCGATCATTATTTCTTCTAAACCTCTATTAGTTAATTAAATTTAATTAACTAGGCTAACCATGTGATTCCTAAAAATCACCCTCTAATCATTCTTATCATTAATTTTATATTCCCTCACTCATTATCTCTCCTCATGTCACATCCTCCTAACTTTCCCACTTGCACTCTAATCCCTCATTAAGCCGCCTAATTTGTCCTTCTAATCACTTGCACATTCCTAATCACCATGATTAGGAATGCATCAACTCTTTGCCATAAATGGCTTTCTCATCTCATCCTCCAATCTTAAATGCTACCCACTTTGGTCCTTTCAAGGAAATTCAATTTTTTTTAATCTTCCCATGCCTCCTCCCAAGGAATTTTGAATTCCTTTATCCCTTTATTCTTCCCACACAATCTTCTATTTTGGAATTTTTAATTCTTGGACTCCCTTCCCCCAAGGTATTTTATATTCCTTTTTTTCTTCCCAATGTACTTGTGGGGTGTGGAAACAAGGAAAGCCTTGATGGCATATCTCTTTGATCCCACACCTTGTCCTCTCATTATTCCTCCACCTTCTTTCAATCCTAGCCTTCCATTTTGAATCACTCTTGTCCCTCTATTTTGGCCTCCTCCAATCTATAAATTGGAGTCACCCCTCACAAATCATCCACTTTTATGAAATCTTATGTTGACCTTTTGAGTTTCAAATCCATTCATAGCACCCTCATAATACCAAATTCCTAGCTCATCTAAATCCATTTCGTATCATCCACAATCATCCTTTGAATCCAAATCCATGTCTTGTTGTGTAGTGGAGAGCAATCCACATATCCCTCATCCAAGGAGAAAATCAAATGGAGCAAAGGGCACCTCTACTTCATCAAGCTCAATTAGAGGAAGAGTAGGAGCTAAGGTATAATGATCATTTGTGTCATTTGAATGCATGTTTATTGTGTTTTATTTGATTTATACTACTACCATTATTCTTAGATTTCCCTTCTTCATTATGTTCTTGTGGAACACCCTATATAGGTGAAACATGATGCTCTTTAGAAATAGAATCAAAGAGCATTGTGCCAACATCAAATATGAGTAGGTTCTCAAGTTAGCCCTAACCGACCACTCTTCTTCCACCAAACACCACATTGTCTTGAAAACACTCAAATCTTGTTCAAAGAAGACTACTTCTTCAAGAGAAAACTCAAAGAAGCCATAGATATCAACAATCACCGCTCAAACCTTAATTGTAATCATAGGAGAAGTTTGAGTATCTCCTAGTCTACCTTGTTATACATCCTTAGAAATCACCATCTTCCTTCTTAGCTCGTATCCCCTAATGTGTTTTTCTTACTCCTTGCCTTTGTTTCCCTTTCTCTTCGCATTTTGTCTTGGGTGTAGTTTGATTAGTCTCTTCTATTTTCATTTCCTATTAGTCCTCCTCTCCTCCCTCTCTTGTTTCTCGTTATGTCCTTGTTGTCTCATTATTTTCTCTTTCTTTTTCTTTGTATTTTTTTAAACATTTGCTCTCTTTCTTTTGTCTTTGATTTTTGTGTGCTTCATCTTTTAAAGTTTTTGTTCTTATATATTTTATTTTATTTTTCATCATGTATGTATGCGCACACACATACACTTTGAGTTGTTATGTTCTTTGCTTCCGTCTATTTTCATAGTTTATATTTTAATTAAATTCTAATTCCTATCACAATATTTAATAATAAAATATTTTCTATTTTACTATATATTAGATATTCAATCTTTTTATTTATTATATGTTCTATTTAATCTATAGTTAATATGTTTAATATTAAAAACTTCCAATTTTTCTATTCTACCTTTTTTAATGTTTATAATTTTCATTTTATTTTTTTCCTATTTACAAATTACTTTTGTATTCAATCTATTTTAATTATTATCTATTCTAAAATTAGATCCTTTAGTTCTTTTATTTTAATTAATTCATTTCCTTCTATAGATTATTTTTTTTAATACTTTTTAACTTTGGATAATCCAAATTTTAATTTAATTATTTTTTAACTAATACTTTTATAATTTTATATTCAAATATTATTTATTAATATATTTGTACTCTTTTTTCCTTTTTTTCCTTGGTTTATCCCTTTTGCCTTAATTTTTTTTAACATTTTTATATTTTAGATATTCTTTTCTAATTCTTTATTAGTTTCTATATTTTAATATTTTGAGATCTTGAAAAAAAAAAAGTAATCATTATCCGATCTAAATTTAGATATTATAGACATTATTTTAATTAATTTTTATTCTTTATATGAACTAGCCTTTCGATAGTTATTTTAGCTAACTTTTATAGCTACAAAATTTTCTTTTCAATCTATTTTAATTATTATCTTTTTAATCTTTTTTGTCTCTTGGTTTGTTCTTTGGTCCTTGTCTTTTTTCCTTCTTGGTGTCATGCTCTTCATGTAGCCTCCCCTCTCCCTTTTTAGGTTGTTTCCTGTTAGAAATGAAGATATTTTTATGTCCTTGAACTCTCTATTATCATCCTAATTACGAATCATGGAGTGTGATCTACAACACATTGATGAAAAAAAAATCCAACACAATCTAATCCAGAAACAATTGTAACAAGTTTAAAAATAATCAATACATGATAGCTAAAAGATTACTAAAAGATTCTACATGTATTAATAGTCATCCACTTGTACACCCATTAATTAGAATATGAATATTTAATTGGAGGAGTTGGGCATGAGGGCATTTGATCATAGGTATTAAACATCGCTTCAAAATGGACAATTTTTTGACCTTTTCACACAATGAATCCTTTCATGTTCGTTGTAACTACCCAAATGTTGAAACAATAGTTTTAAGCTATTAACTCACATATGAAGAAATCCAAATCCTCAAAACTTAACTTACTATTTAGAAGCTTAGGGTACACAAAGTTAGGGTGGAGAGATACTTGGATCCTTTCCCCTAAGGTTTATTATTTTTAGAGTCTATTAAAATATATTAAATTTGACATTGAAATCAACATTTTGAACTAAACCTTCAATTTCTGACATCTGTAGTAGCTAAACTGTTAGAAATTTCAAAATAATGTGAGCTAGTGATTTGTCATATTTTGTTTGTAGATTCTAAATATTATTTAAAAAAAAAAAATTGGAATTAAATTGCATTTTTTTTGTCTCCTTTGATAACTAGTTTTTTTTTTATAGTAAACAACATTTTTTAAAAGTGACGTGTATATTGTCACTCATAACTTCTTTTCTACGAAGGATAAAATTCTAATTTTTTTGAATTTGAATTTGTAACTCTGATATCTAGTACCTGCATTTGTTTTCATAACATTTTATTGATTTTTTAAAATTAATTTTTTAAGTCAAATCAATTATAATCTAGACATAGGTGTATTTTATCCAACAAAAAAATAATTATGCATTAGAATTCAATCTTTTTGTTAGATCAAGGACATCAATACCTAGTGCCTAGATATGTTTCAAAAAAAATAGTAATCGAGGTTATTTTTCCACAGTCTAGAATAGAGAGTTTGATGTTTGGTTAAAAACCTATGTTCAGTTAAACTAAAAAAACTAAATCATCCAAAACACATTAAAACTATACTTCTTGGAAAGATCATTTTGAGGACTATGATCCTACAACTAGGTTTGTCAATTTCATTCCATTTTGATCTTCAACCTAAGCCTCAAAAACCAAAAATTTGTACAAAATTGCAAATGGAGGGGGCAAGTGTAAAACAAGGGGGTTCCAACAAAAACCCTTGTGTTTGAACACATCTGGACCCCTTCATTTGAAGGTGAGTTCAAACGAACGCCCCTTCACCCCCTAAGCGATCAATAAAATAATATTAAAATATTGGTATAATGACCTTCGAATGGAGGGACCCAAAAAAAATAGTGGGGATTTTTTAAATGGCTGACCAATTCATTTTTTTAAACAAATTCTTAATGCTTATAAATATGAAGTTTTTATTTTATTTTTTAAAATCAATATTGCAAGATTAATTTGTTGGGATTATGTGAACCGGTATGAGAACATGAACCGATATGAGGACATAATGACATTGTATGTTGTCATTGATGTCAATATGCTGAAGAAGAGAGAACCGGTATGTTATAAAGAACCAGTATAACATTGTGAACCGGTATATGTGCCAAAGTGAAGAGGTATGTTTGTTCAAGGTGAACTGGCATGTTGATATGAGAACCGGTACATGGAAGCTTTGTATGACTACCGGTTGGTAGTCTCAACTTCAGGGTTTCTAGTTGAAGTGCTTCAAGCATGTGTGACTCAGCCGGTGACTTTATGTGATGAGTTATCTTTGTAACAAAGAACAGATCATGTTGCCATGTCAGTTGTGTGCACGTGAAGGATCTTGCATGAAGGAAATTGTTCCTATCTACCTCGGGAATGTGTGAAGTCTGTAAATGGTGAAAATGCGTGATGGGTTATCAGTCACCATGAAAGCAGTGGAAAATGAACCATTGCATTTAATGCAATGTCCTCAAGGGTCAAGATTGAACCATTTGAATTGTTTAACCTAACAGGTTTAGGGTTTAGGGTTTATGCTACCAACCTGTCTGTTTCCTATAAGGTCGATGTTATGTTTCTTTCTGAAGTTGTTGGCAAAAGTTGTGTGTGTGTATCCAAGAGAAGTGATACGTGTTTCTTGCCAGACCAGAGGAGAGAAGTGATACCTGCACAATGAAAGTGCAGAAGGTGAAGAGGAGATAAAGCAAATTTGTATTGGCATTTAGTGTTGTTACCAGGTCATTGTAATACATGTTGATCTCTAACCACTTCAATAGTTGAGAAATCCCTTAATAGGGTAGCTTTAACCAGCTTGCTATAAAACCTTTAACAGGATGACTCAAAACTATTGAGTTCTTGAAATCCTCTAACAAGGTAACCTTTAACCAGGTATTCTAGCCATCCCTTAACCGGGTGATCCCTAACAGGATCGGTTCCTAACAGAACCTATTGTATCAGTCTTTAACCGGACAATGTTCCTAATAGAATGGACTTGTAAAGAGTTTAGAAAAACTTGTGGGTATTCATCCCCACCATGTTTTTTCCTAGTTGGGTTTCCATGTGAAAAATATGTGTCATGTGTGATGTTTTTATGTGATGGTTCAGTGTCTTATGTCTGTCGGTAAAACATGTTGAACTAGGTGTTATTATGTTTTTGATGATAGATTACCTATTCATGCACTAGGGAGAAATGGAAATGAGGTATAAGATTGTACGAAAAGATAAGTGTCAACCGGTTTATACTTGTCTTAGTTATTCTGGGTTTTATCGATTGTACTTTGTTTGAGATAGGTGTTACTGTTTGTTTATCAAAGTGCAGTGTCTACTGACAAACCGGTTTTAGGAATGTGTTTTTGTCTGTATTGATTCACCCCCCCTCTCAGTACTAGTTTGGTACTATCTATTCATAATTGAATTATCAATTGGTATCAGAGCTTCCTCCAGGTCCTCTATGTTATAAGCTTATCCTGTTGAGGAAAAGATCCTAGTCCAATGATGAAGAGGGAAGGTTCAAAGTTCAATAGAAATAATTTCAGTATATCAAAAGATAGAATGAAGATATACATCAGAAGCATGGGTTCTTAACACTGGAGCTATGTCGAGAATGCTTATGTTTCCCCTACCAGTACTCTCACCAATGACCAAAAGAGAGAGATGCAGGAGAATGGGCAAGTCATGGAAGCCCTAATTAGTAGTTTATCTGACATTGAATTTATTGATGTTCAGGATAAAGTAAATCCCAAAGAAGTATGGTATACTCTTGAGAATATCTATGGTGGTGATGAGCATGTAAAACAAGATAAGGAAGAAAGCCTTAGAGGGAAGTTTGAAGACATGCATATGGTTGAAGGTGAGACCATTCAAGAGTATGGAATAAGAATCAAAACTATTGTCGGAGATATCAAGAGTCCAGGTAGTAAAATAGAAGATTCCACTATGGTAAGCAAAGTTCTGAGATCCCTATTCCTGGTCTATGCTATAAGGGTTGCTACTATTCAGGAGCTGAGATCAATAGACAAGACTAAGGTATCCCTAGACTCCATCATTGCAAAGTTGATAGCTTATGAGCTAAATAGTTTTGATGGCAGTGTTCAAAAGACTGAATCAACTTTTAAAGGTTTTGTTGTACCATCTAGAAAAGGAAAAGAAACAAGCACCAGTGGTGAACCAAGATAGAGCAGAGTAATGGATGATGAGGAGTTTCTAATGGAATTTGAAGCTCTTCTTACCAGGAAAATTCCTAAAGGAACCGATAAATACAGAGGTAAGCTCCCTTTGAAATGCTTTTCTTGCAACTAGATAGGACATATTGTTGTAAACTGTCCTAATGGTGATAATAAGGACAAACCATAAAGGTTCAAGAAATTCAAAGGAGGAAACTAAAGAAACTATTTTGTGGCAGTTGATGAAGGTGTCATAGACGAGGAATCAGAAAATGAAGAAAATGAAGATATTGTGTTTATTGTTGTCAAGGAAGACAAGTTAGACAAGAAGGATCTTGTCTCCCGCTTTGATAATTCCAATGAGTGGATTATTGACAATGGTTGTTCTCACCATATGGCTGGTGACCGGAGCAAGTTTCTATCCTTGGAAGAATATGATGGTGGTGTGGTTCTCTTTGGTAATGATGCACCATATATGGTCAAAGGAAGAGAGTCCATCTCTCTGAATGGAAAGAGCAGTGCTGATAATGTGTATTGGGTTGATGGTCTCAGACACAACCTTCTAAGTGTTGCCTAGCTGAATGATAGTGGTCTCACTCTAGAATTCAAGAATGGAGTGTGTAGAATCAAAGGAAAGAATGGTGAAGTGGTGGCCACCGACATGCAGACCAAAGGTAACCCATTTCAACTTAATGCAAATATCAGTACATGTCTTTGATAACTCAATGATGAATAGATAGTACTAACCTGGTATTGAGAGGGGGGGGAGGTGAATTAGTACAGACAAAAATATAGTCCTAAACTAGTTTTACAACAGACACTTCAAATGACTGGCAAATAGTGACACTGGTTTGAGACAGAGTGCAACCGATAAAGCTAAGAATGACTGAGACAAGCATTAATTGGTTACTCACTTAGCTTTTCACTCAACTCAAGACTACACTACCATTTCACCCTTATGCATAAACAGGTAATCTATCATTAGATCATAATAATATCTAGTTCAACATGTTTTATTGACAGGCATAAAACACAGAACCATCATATGCTTGACAGACAATAGGAAAGCATCACTAGATAAAAGCATCACACGTGACACACATAATTTTCATGTGGAAACCCAACTGGGAAAAACCACGGTGGGGATGAATACCCACAAGTTGTTTTTGAACTCTTTAGAAATCCACTCTGTTAGGAGCCTTGTCCGGTTAGAGACATTACAATAGGTTCTGCTAGGAACTGATCCTATTAGGGCTCACCTGGTTAAGGGATGGCTAGAATATCTGGTTAAGGGTTAAACCCTGTTAAAGGTTACCTTGTTAGAGGATTTCAAGAACTCAATAGCTAAAAGATTTCAACCTCAATAGCTTTGAATTACCCTGTTAAAGGATTTACAGCAAGCCGATTAAGGCTACCCTATTAAGGGATATTCCAACTGTTGAGGTGGTTAGAGATCAATAGGTATTACAATGATCTGGTAACAACACTCAATGCCAATGTAGATCCACTCGAGCTCCTCTTCACCTACTACACTTACACTCTATAGGTATCACTTCTCTCCTTTGGGTCTGGCAAGAATCACGTATCCCTTCTCTTGGATACACACACACAACTTTTGCCAACAACCTCAAAAAGAGACACAACATCAACCTTATAGGAAAACAAATAGGTCGGTAGAATAAACCCTAAACCCTAAACCTGTTAGGTTAAGGAATTCAAACAATTCAATCTTGACCGTTGAGCACATTGCATTAAATGCAACAGTTCTTGATCCAATCTCAAGACATTCTCCATCGTCTATTTTCACCGATTTTATGACGGCTGATAACCCATCACACGTTATCACCATTTTACAGACTTCTCAAATTCCTGAGGTAGATAGGAACAATCTACTTCATGCAAGATCCTTCACACGCACAAGGCTTATGTGGCAACATGATTTGTTCTTTGTTAACATGCTAACTCATCACACAAAGTCACCAGTTGAGTCACATAGGCTTGAAGTACTTAAATCGGAAACCCTGAAGTTGAGACTACCAACCGGTAGTCATACAATACTTCCATGAGCTGATTTACATTGTAGCTAGGAAATGTGGAAATCATCAAAGCAATGTAAACATTAGCCTAGTTCAATCACGAAAACTCAATTCCAATGACCAATCCTAATTACACTCAATGAAAACATGAAAACAAGACATTCAAGATTGAAAAATAAGCAAACCAAATGTAGATGTCTCCTTCTTGTGGCTCCATTGTCCTTCTTTCTCCTTCAAATTGCTTTGTTTGTGGATCTCACCTACTAGTGCATAAGCATGATGTGAAAGCAAGTAGACAAGACGAGACGACAACATAAGGGTACTAGAAGCGTGATTGATTCGACCAGGGACCTTGATTGAAGAAATTCATGCAATTTATAGACAAATTGGAGAGATGACAAGATTAGCATTAAGAGATTTGAAAGGAAATTTCAAATCAAGAATGACAAATACGACAAATTATGACAAATTTGCACTTTCCATGCAAGATTGATTGATTGACAAAATTGACAAATTGCTATGTCAAAATTGATTGATTGTCAATTATGACAAATTATGACAACTTGAAATGTCATTCCCATGAAATTAGGAGAAAAATAGGAAAAATTAGATGAATTAGAAATTAGGAAATTAGAAAATTGAAATTGATGAAAATTAGGAAATTAGGAATTAGGAGAAATTAGAAAATGAGGAAATTAGGAATTAAGTGAATTAATTAACAATTTTTCATTTATTAATTAATTCACAAAGAGGGAAGAATTAGTTAGCCAATTAAATAAACATTTAATTGTGACAAGAAGACTTAGGATAAATAAACTATTTAACCTAGAGGGAGAAAGGACAAACAAGGTTAAATGAATAAATCATGAAACCCTAGAAGATGAATTAGAAATGCAAGAATGACAATTAGGTCTTGACAAAAGATAATTGATATCGATTCGATTTGATCATGATTCTGACTGACAAAGGACCAATGTTGATAAGTGATTTGATTGATAAATGTGCCAATTGATGAGGAACAATGACTAATTGATCCAAATTAACATGATTGAGAAAGACGATGATCGATGACAAATCGATCGCAAAATGACAAAAATGACAGCGATCGATGACAAAATAGATTGCAAAATGACAAGATTGAAAATGACCACGATCGATGGCAAATCGATCGCATGATGATAAGATTGAAAATGACAACGATCGATGACAAATCAATCGCAAGATGACAAGATTGATAAGAGGACAAAACCCTAATTAGGATTGATGATGTCCAAAATGATGACAAATGAACACACACATTGATACGACAGGATAAGATCGACCAAAATCATGACTGAAGATTGTTATTGACAAGACCAAATTTGAGAGTGAGATAAATGAAGAATGCAGAAGAATGACTCGATGCTCGCAAATGATAAAGACCAAGTGCGAATCATAGGAGAAATGTTAATGCAATACAAAAACCCTAAAATAAGGCAATGCGCAAATGTTAAAGTATGACTTCGCAAGCGTTGACCATTTTTAGATGTCTACATTTTGCCCCTCTTTGAGACAATGCGATTCTAAGCGTTGTTTCAAAGAACAATACTAAAAATGCCCCAGACACTGACAATGACATATGCATGCCCCCTCAAGAAATTGGCTGGAAACATCCAGAAAAGAGGCTAATTGATCGATAAAAGTGATAGAAAATGATAGGATCGAATGGACTGACAATCGGAGACCAGAGACACAAAGGACAAGCAATTGATGGTGCAAAAGACCATGACCAGCAGAAGATGGAGAGAGAGCATGTCCATCTATGCACTGACAAAGATCTATAAATGAGACAAAGAGAGTGAAAATTGCTCATTTGCACTAGCCAAAGAAGAGAATTTGTTGCTCTGGAAAAGGACACTTATAGAGAGATGGCAAACATTCCAATGGAAGATCACCTCAGAGAATGTGTATGCACCTACAGACAACCGGACGATGCAGGAGTAGCGGTATGTATCTCAAAAACCCATATTGTTAATTTCATGAATTTGACTTGCTTGCGGGACATTGCGGGGCCCACAGAGAATGCAAAAACTGACTTCTGCGCCTATGTGAGCACATCCTATGCTTGTGTAGGGTATCCTGCACTTGTGTAGGGTACACAGACACAAGTCAATGCAACACAGGCATAGGATACAGCACACAGGCACAGTTGTTCACTGGGAATTCAATTTTGGTCAAAAACAGCATGCAAATGATCCAAAAAGGAGGGGATAAGGGTAGGATAGGTCAAAATAGATTAGAAACACCCTGATTTGGACATGAAACAAGGAAATGCAGCCCATAGGAGCAAACCCTAAAACTGACAAAATGTG
Organism: Cryptomeria japonica; assembly: GCF_030272615.1. NCBI lineage: Eukaryota > Viridiplantae > Streptophyta > Pinopsida > Cupressales > Cupressaceae > Cryptomeria > Cryptomeria japonica. The sequence continues at coordinate 4,016,981 of NC_081413.1, forward strand.
CCCCAATTGTGATGCAGAGTCGACAGTATCCATTGATCACACAGGAGAACTGACCAGACTGCTTCATGTTACGACATAGACTCAGGAGCACAAATAGAGATACATTAGCAGGACTTGGGATATACTATGTCACATTCATGCCCAAGATTAGGGCAAACACAAGATTGCTTACCGCATTGGCAGAGCGATGGCATTCAGAGACCTCATTCCATCTGGCAACTGGAGAGGCGACTGTGACACTAGAGGATGTATGGCGTATCCTCCGCATTCCGATTCATGGGGAGATGATAGAGTATGACCCAGTGATAGGGAGAGATGCTTCGTGTAGATTATTTGAGTGCGACGCAGATGATTTGGATATCGTAGAGAGGGAGATTGGCTGGGAGACCATGGCATCAGAGTACGATCGGCAATCCGTGGTGATAGCAATGGTAATAGCATGCCTACTAGCAGGAGACAGACGAGGACATGGATTCCCTATTGGATGGGGAAGAGTGCTAGAGTAGATGGTGACAGAGGGGACTGTGTACACATGGGGACCATGTGTGCTTGCTATGCTATATTTTCAGTTGCATCAAATAGCATATCAGGGGGTTCAGACTTTGAGCTATGGAGTCACATTATTACAGGTATGGGCATTTGAGCACATAGCCATATGTCAACCGATTGCAGAGAGACAGGTAGTACCATACCGACCATATGTGTACTACTATGGGGGAACACTGAGACAGGGTCCTTTTGGATACATATTGTATTGGCGACATGAGCTAGACAGATTGAGAGAGTTCACATGGAGGCCATATCTTGATTGCCCTGGATGGTCAGATGATAGCGATGAGCTACCATATTGTAGATAGGAGAGATACCTGATTGGGCGACCAGTGAATCACTAGAGAGTGATTGAGATGTACCTGCCAGAGAGAGTTAGATGATAGTTTGGAGAGAGGCAGGATGTACCCAGAGGGACTGCACGCTTTACCCGATCTCACAGAGAGACGAGTCAGTGGGGAAGAATGATTCAGCCACACATAGCATATGCTGACTTCACACAGCTACAATAGAGATAGTGGGATTGGAGATTAGATGTGGTGGATGTTGGGATGATAGAGGAGTATGAGCGATGGTTTGCACGATGATGGCCAGTGCCATTGACAGATCCTGATATTCCGGTACCGAGGAGACAGGAGGACTTCCCACTCGCAGGAGAGGAGGAGGGAGATGATGAGGACGAGGAGGATGAGGGTGGTGATGAGGATGAGGGGGATGATGAGGACAGAGATGATGAGGATGAAGATTATGAGCCAGATTCAGCCGATTAGGAGTCATTTCAGGATATACCCATAGAGCCAGAGATAGCTAGGATAGACTAGATGGAGATGTGCAGGGCTACCATAGCGAGTCAGCATGATCATATTGCGACATTAGAGAGACAAAAAGCTATCTTGAGGACAGAGCAGGATCAGTTTAGAGTGGAGATAGTCAGACTTATAGTGGCTTGAGATGTAGCAATAGCCCAAGAACAGCAAGAAGGACAGAGAGTCACTGAGTATATTGGATCGATTAGGGATGCCAATGCACGTGAGATGGCATAGATGTTGGTAGAGACTGGAGAGGGGATACACCGTTGGAGGACATTATATGAGAGTGCAGTTCCACCAAAGTAGAGAGCAGCATCATATCGGGCATGATCGAGGATAGAGAGCAGACCATGCTCGCGGAGGTCAGTGAGCAGCATGGGGGTGAGTGGACCTATGAGACCACCACAGCTAGGACCAGGGGCAGGAGGGACATCATCCGTGAGACATGGTAGAGGTGAGGAGGACAGAGGGAGCACCCAATGATAGAGGCACGTACTCCTTATGACAAATAGTTGACATTATGTAGTGTGATATTTTATAGTCAGCCTATGGGCCATACTTAGGATAGATAGTCCAATTTTGTACTCCGATATTATTTTGATATATGATATGATATGCAGTGATACGATGGGATGAAATGTGTTATGACTTATGTTATTTTCCATGTATGGATGGCGTATGCACTATTTATTGTGGAACATGTATGGATACATTTTGATGTGTTTTTGATCCATTTATAATATGAAATGGATAAAATGCTTGATGTGATGCTTGATGTAATGCAAATGTCCTAACCAAATGGATGCAGGATGCAACATATGTGTTTTTGTGTGGAGATCGGACAACTAGACTGAACTGACTACCCAAACTGACAGAAGAAATGTTAGTAAGAAGAAATGAGATAGAGGACAGTTCAAGGCGAAGAAAAACTTGCTTTCACTAATGCACTTTGTAGGTGAGAACCTTTATTTAATGTAGCAAAACGGATGCATAGCATCATGGCATTGAAGGCCAGAGCTGAAATGCAACCCTTTTTGCAAAAGATAGACACATCGCACACAAGGAATGAGTGAAGCATCCTAGGGTGCATACATCAAGGGTCAAGGTATGTGCGGCATTCACAAAGCGAACATACTTATCATAGACACCCAATGATATAGTTGCCCTAGTTTGTAACAAACATTCCACAAACAGCAATCACAACAGAAAAGAAAGAGACCATGAACCATCCCGGCTACTCTAAATCACTTAGTGACATCATCGAGCAACATAGGAACATGACCGTCAATAAATCAATAAATGATAAGACTCACTAATTCCAACAAGTCAAACAAACATCTTGATCTTCATTGTCAAAAGTTGAAAGTGTTGATAGGATGATCATGCTGTCTGGTTTTAGGGAATGTGGTACCCCGTCTAAGACAGGACATAGTCTGGTTTCGAGTATACCACACCCTGTATAAGACTCATGATAGTGTGCCAAGGACGAGTGATATTGATGCTGATTGATATGACAATTTTGATCAATTTGAATGTCTAGTTTGATTGAAAAAGTTCATCTATTAATGCGTAATTTGCAGTAAAGTGTAGTGTGTGATTGTGTGTCGTTGGAGGGATGCTCAGTGATCTGTCTTATGCACAAAGGGGATTTTTTTTGTTTTTTGCTTTTCGAGTTTTTACAATTTTTTTGTGTTCATTTTTTCAAGACTTTATTTGACTTTTTAGGGATTTTCTCAAGACATTATTTGACTTTTTTTTTTTGGATTTTTTTTTAAGGACGTTTTTCAATTTTTTTTGGATTATTTCAGGACATTTTTCAATTTTTTTTTAATTATTTCAGGACATTTTTCAATTTTTTTGGATTATTTCAGGACATTTTTCAAATTTTTTTTGGATTATTTCAAGACATTTTTCAATTTTTTTTGGATTATTTCAGGACATTTTTCAATTTTTTTTTTTGATTATTTCAGGACATTTTTCAATTTTTTTTGGATTGTTTCAAGACAGTTTTTTATTTTTTTGGATTATTTCAGGACATTTTTCAATTTTTTTGGATTATTTCAGGGCATTTTTCAATTTTTTTTGGATTATTTCAGAACATTTTTCAATTTTTTTTGGATTATTTTAGGACATTTTTCAATTTTTATGATATTGCCCCCAGTGTCTAGCAAGGCAAGGAATATGACAGGTGAATAAATAGGCTTGCTGAAATGTTGGTGGATAGAGGGAAGACAAAGGCCTTTTATCATGGAGACAATATGGATGCAATTTTCAAGAGCTATTGCATGATGGGACAAGAGACTGGATATGACAATGTAAAGCAGTGACATGGCATGAGGGACATGTCAAGAGGTTTTTGAAACTATGTTTAAATTTTGCGTCCTTATTACAGACCAAGATCAAGGAATGAAAAAAAGGGTATATGGATAGTGATAAGATATGGATAGGATAAGCAAGACCAAGAATGGGTAAGGGACATGGACTGAAGGTCAGGATAGGATACGGGATAGTGGCAAAAAGTTGCAATAAGCCAAGGAATATGGATGAAAGGTTATAATAATAAAATGGATAAAAACCAAAGGCTATGATGGACTAAAAGCTACAAACAAGATGCATGATGCTCATGATGATCCTCAGCCTTGTCAAGATCAAAGGTGGAAAGGGAAAATGGACATGAGGGACAATAGGATATGAAGGGTAATGACATGGTATGATAGGATAATGAAGGGCAATAGGATATGAAGGAGGAAACCTGCCCCCAAGTGTGGTGTGCAAGAAATTCATAGATTACGCATGACACCTATTTGCCAGGTTTTCATCACGGTACTTGCCCAAGGTGCCTGTTTGCCAGGTTTTCACCTGTGGACGAATTATTTTTGCTTTACTTTTTTCTTTTTTTCTTTTTTTCTTTTTTTCTTTTTTTCACTTTTTTGTTTGTATTTTGACATTTTCAATAGAAGATGGACACATGATAGGGGATGGAAGAAGGACTCAAGCATCTTTTTGTTTGGATAGTAGCCTTGAAAAAATTGGACCATGACCTTTAAAAGTATGCTCAAAGATGTTGGTAGGATAAGGACATGGAAAAAGAAATGAAACTAAGGCAAGGATTTATGCAAAGGATTGGATCAAAGGGATCGAAGGATGGAAAATATGCATTGGATAATGGATTGGGTATTGGAAGAATTGCACTTGGGTGGATGGAAATGTTGGCAAGATCACCATTGGAACACACCTTGAGGAGTGATGGACTGATGGAGGAAGAGTGGGTTTTGGATATGGAGATTTTGATGAAGGAATAGCTAGGGATTTGCAGACATAAGGGCTCAAAATGGATGAAGAAGGTGATGGAGGAAAAAATTTGAGAGGTTTGGATGGAGGAATAGCAATTTTGGATGCCAAGTTGGATGTTTCTTTAGGCTTTTGTGCTTCAAGGAGTTGCTTAGGAATCCACATGGTTTTTGATTTTTCATGCTTTTGTGGTTCCTTGGAGTGCATTGCTTGCACAAGGGATTTAGGAACCCATATATATTTTAACTTTTGTTTTTGAGCAATGGGCCTTTGTGACCTTTTGGATTTTTCCTTTTCTTTATAGATCAAATTTTTCTTTGTTTTGACATGTTGATTATATTGGACATGTTGATCCTTGAATACCTATGGATTTTTAGACTTATGACTTTTATGCTTGGCATCCAAATTGCTTGGAGGGGGAAAGGAATGCATGGATGGATATGAATGAAATGGAGTTATTTTGGATGGATGAAATTTACTCAAGGATGTGTGCCTTTACTAACCTTGCATAAAGGATGAAGGGATATAAGGACCAAAGATGGATGGAAGGGATGATGGGGAAGGGATATGTTTTGATTTTGATGGAGGGCTACCAACATCTTGAGAGTGAGTTGTGTAGACATGACCCTTAAGATCTTCTTTAACATGAAGGGATTCTTTCTTATGGAGATCTACTCCTTTGCCTTTATGAATATCTTCACTTGTAGGATACTCTTTTCTTTGGGAAGAAGAAGCAAGTCCATTATGAGGTGGATATGATATGAGAGAAATAATGAGATCTTGAAGTGGATCGGATTGCACCAAAGAGGAAGAACCCATTATGCATGTCGAGGGTTCATGAACATCTTGCACTAACATGTTAGAATCATGAGGGGGATTAGGATCATGAGGGGGACTAGGATTGTGTGGTGGACATGGTTCAATGATAGGCTCTTCAAGAGATGGAATGGGAGAAATAATGGGATCATCAAAAGAAATGTGATCTTGGAGTGTATACGGAGCATAAGGACAAGGAGATGGAGGAAGAAAAGGATCTTGTGGAGGATTTAATGGAATAATTTGATCTTGACAAGGAGGAAGATCATTGGAATCCTCTTTAAAGGTGCTTTTCTCTTGACTTTTAATGGGATCATCAGAAAGGATGGAAGGGATATCTGGAATTTCAATGGGATTTGAAAGGACATTTTTTTCATGAAATGGAAGGGGATCATTTAGGATTGGATGGACTGGGATATCTTGATCTTGCTCAGGGAATGTAGTGTCAATAGGACTTTGGATAGGATAGACAAGAATAGGGGAATTGTCATTAGTGTCTAGGAAGATGGGGTCCTGGTCAACAATTGGATGGGATGATAAGGTTTCAAGATCTTGATCTTCATCTATTTCAAAACACGTTTCTTCATGCTCTAAATTATCCTCTTGACATGAGGTTGGACTTTGGATATGCATGGAGGATTCTGACAAGGAATCAATGTTTTGGCATGAAGGAAATGCACTTTGAACATTTGTGATGGATTCTGGTAAGGAATCAATGCTTGAACATGAGGAAGAGGGACTTCAAATGGGGTCCTCTAAAACAGGTAATGGCAATAAAGTGCATGGTGGCATTGGGTCTTGTATTTCTGAAACATGACAAGGATGTGCATCATGAATTGGATTATCTTGGCAATCAATTATGGATAGCTCTTGGATAATTGCATCCTTGGGTGTATTGTTTGATGAGGACAATATGGAAGGTTCTTGTGAAACTTCGAAAGGTGTAGGGATAGATGCCACTGGAGAGTCAATTTGTTTTCGGGGGGATGAGGCATTGCTAGACATAATTATAATATCTTGATCTTCCTCAAAGAATTCACTTGGTAGTTTCCTTAAGATCATTGCAATAAAGCCACCTTTCTTTCGAGGTTTTGACATAGTTGTATCTAGAATTTGAACTTGTTTGGCAAGGAGTTGGTTCTGATCTAATGTCATGTTTTGATATTGGACTTGGTTCAATTGTTCGAACATGTTTGAAACTTGGGTTGGTGTGTGCTGCAACCTTTGTTTTTGAATGTTTGGTTGTGGTTGTTGACATTGATATTCCACCATTGGTTGAACCATTTGTGGACATTGTATAGTTGGTTGGACATATTGTTGAAATTGGACCATTGGTTGTATTGGTTGTATATGTTGGAACTGTTGAACCATTGGTTGTATTGGTTGAAAATGTTGGAGTTATTGACCAATTGGTTGTAATGGTTGAAAATTTGATTAATAGTAAACACATTCTTGTTCTTGTTGTGAAGGCACATAATGTTGAAATTGATGTTGTCTCTTTTCTTGAAATTTTTTCATCATCTCTATTTGGGAGAGGAGAGCTGGTATGTCTAATCATTCAAGAAGAGATCTTACATCAATTGGTTCAGTCTTTGGATTTTGACCTGGAAATTTTTGAAACATTTTGGACATTTGTAATCTATTCTTCACAATGTTTTTCACTCTTTGTTCCAAAATCTCATTTTCTTGAGCTAGTTTCTCCTCTAGTTTTTGTATTTGGAGACTTGTTTCATCATAAAAAGTTTGATCGATATTGCCTTGTTGTTGGGTTGGATATAATTGTGATTGCCTTGGATTAAAATTCGATTGCATTGTCAGTTGATACGTGAAACTTTGTTGCATCATTGGTGCTTGGAACCTTGTTTCAATAGACATGTCACTATGCAATGCAACTAATGGGATTGACAAATGCAACCTAAAAGGATGACATTGCAACTTAATGTTTTTGTTGTTTTTCAAGATTTTGACAAACTCATGAATGCAATTCTAAAAATGAGACCCTTAGGAAATTGAAATGATGTCTAGACCTCAAAGGACAAAAGGACCAAGTGACAATAGGACAAATTGACAATGTCTCACCTATATGCCTGGATACTAAGCTAGGTTTGACCAAATGACATTGATGATAAAAAGACAAAAGTTTGATAAGGTCAAGGCTTCCTAACAATAACTTAGGGTTTATCAAAGATTTGCATTACTCAAGTATGACAAAACCTAGTTTTGACACTATATGCAAAGGGACAATTACTATGCAAATGACCCTAATATGATATGATAATGACCTAAGCTTGATGAAGAGACCTAGGGTATGCAAATGTGACCTAATGTTATGAGGACAAGGATGAAAATGAAAATGTATGACAATGTCAACCTAAGACAAAACCTAAGGTTGAATTATGAAATGGTATTACTCTAATGCAAGAGGACACATGCAAATGAATGACCCTTATTGATATGCAAAGGAGTATGACCTAGGTGAAACTTAACCTTGGTGGTTGACAATGACTTTGCAAAATGCAAACCTAGGATGAACCTAATGTTGGACATGCAATATGACACCTAAGTGAAGACCTAATAATGACATGCAAGGGGACACCTAAATGAGAACCTAATAAGGACATGCAAATGGACACCTAAATGAAATGGACCAAGTGGAATGCAAGAATGATGCTCTAAGCCCTAAGTATGGACAATGGAGGACCTAAATCTAAGTGACATGAATGTTGAGACAAGATTTTGAAAAATGTTTGACAACCATGTTTGAAGGTGTTTTGAACTTTGTTGAATGAAATACTCTTGTGTTTAACCTTGTTTTGAATCAATTTGTCTTGTTTCTGAAATGAGACACAACTCAACTATTGACAAGCAAAGAAGACAAGATATTTTAACTTAGACTCAAGACAATCATGCTCATTCACACATTTCTTATGGTAGGAAAGGACAGTAGGTACTTGAGAGGTAGACTCATTATCAGATTCAAGGAGAATACATAGATGCTTGACCCCATGGGCTCCCCTCCACGGCACTCACTTCTCAGGGCAGCCAAGCATCAATCCCCATGGAAATCTCCCCATGGCGAACTTAGTATCTCTTCCAAGTATCCGAACTTGTCCTTTTCAAGCAACTAGAAGGATTTTTGGCCTCTAAATATAAGGTGTTTAATAAGGATTTATGTTAAGTGTTACTCCTTGGTGTCATGCAAGTGTGATTGAGACATTAAGCCCACCAAGATACCAAACAAATGTAGTCGCACAAGCATGATTTAGACCTTGAGGCCCTACTTAGATGTTGATATGAGAAAGAGTCCAAGGGTCATCACTTCCCAATTAACTACAATTCCCACATAACCCTTCCTTCAAAGCTTTCACCCATCAGGTATTTATTTATAGTGAGTTAGAATGCCAAGGTATTCTGGCTGTACTCACTTTGGGACATTCCCTTCTCATGATTGTCACTTGCTTGCAAAAGAAAGCAAATGGTCGGGAAGGCAGGCCCTCTAAAGGTAACAAACAATCTGAGCCATGAGAATGGTATAGAAGATCTGGATTTCTGATCACCCTAAGAAGGATGAGAGCATACTCTCCTACTCCAATGTCAAACTCGACAATCAAAGAAAACACACATTCATTCCATCCTATTTAGCAATCATACTAGGTGCCTAATTATGAATTACAAACACAAAGTTTAGTTGGAGTATAAGGCAACCTACAAAATCACCAAGTCAGAAGTTTAATTTGTTTAGTCGTTGATTAGCGAACCTACATAAAATGTGTTAGTAGTTTCATTTTTTGTCTTTATCATACGTAATGCCAAGGTGCTGCATAGAGAATCAGTACTAAAGAAACCAAAAAGCAGAAACAGAATGCAAAACAAAACAATTTGCAAGTAAAAACACTACTTTTTACCTCTGTTTTTGACCTTACACAGGCGTAGAATGTCTCACATAGGCACAAAATGCAGTAACACAGGCATAGAATGAACATAGGCACAGATCCCTTTGACATAGGTGCAGAAGTCCTTGACATAGGCGAAGATTGCTTGACACAGGTGCAGATTGCTCCTACACAGGTGCAGAAGTTCTCAGAAAGCCCTGAATTACCCTATTTCTTGGGTTTTTTACCTGTAAATCATCTCAAAAGCACTCAAAAGCATGGTTAGGGGGTTATTTCATGTCAGGTTCACCAATTAATGTAGCTAGGAAATGTGGAAATCATCAAAACAATGTAAACATTAGCCTAGTTCAATCATGAAAACTCAATTGCAATGACCAATCCTAATTACACTCAATGAAAACATGAAAACAAGACATTCAAGATTGAAAACTAGGCAAACCAAATGCAGATGTCTCCTTCATGTGGCTCCATTTTCCTTCTTTCTCCTTCAAATTTCTTTGTTTGTGGATCTCACCTACTAGTGCATAAGAATGATGTGAAAGCAAGTAGACAAGACGAGATGATAGCATAAGGGTACTAGAAGCGTGATTGATTCGACCAGGGACCTTGATTGAAGAAATTCATCCAATTTATAGACAAATTGGAGAGATGAAAAGATTAGCATGAAAAGATTTGAAAGGAAATTTCAAATCAAGAATGACAAATATGGCAAATTATGACAAATTTGCACTTTCCATGCAAGATTGATTGATTGACAAAATTGACAAATTGCTATGTCAAAATTGATTGATTGTCAATTATGACAAATTATGACAACTTGAAATGTCATTCCCATGAAATTAGGAGAAAAATAGGAAAAATTAGATGAATTAGAAATTAGGAAATTAGAAAATTGAAATTGATGAAAATTAGGAAATTAGGAATTAGGAGAAATTAGAAAATGAGGAAATTAGGAATTAAGTGAATTAATTAACAATTTTTCATTTATTAATTAATTCACAAAGAGGGAAGAATTAGTTAGCCAATTAAATAAACATTTAATTGTGACAAGAAGACTTAGGATAAATAAACTATTTAACCTAGAGGGAGAAAGGACAAACAAGGTTAAATGAATAAATCATGAAACCCTAGAAGATGAATTAGAAATGCAAGAATGACAATTAGGTCTTAACAAAAGATAATTGATATTGATTCGATTTGATCATGATTCTGACTAACAAAGGACCAATGCTGATAAATGATTTCATTGATAAATGTGCCAATTGACGAGGAACAATGACTAATTGATACAAATTGACATGATTGAGAAAGATGACGATTGATGACAAACCGATCGCAAAATGACAAAAATGACAGTGATCGATGACAAAATAGATTGCAAAATGACAAGATTGAAAATGAGCATGATCGATGACAAATCGATCGCATGATTATAAGATTGAAAATGACAATGATCGATGATGAATTGATTGCAAGATGACAAGATTGATAAGAGGACAAAACCCTAATTAGGATTGACGATGTCCAAAGTGATAACAAATGAACACACACATTGATACGACATCATAAGATCGACCAAAATCATGACTGAAGATTGTTATTGACAAGACCAAATTCGAAAGCGAGATAAATGAAGAATGCAGAAGAATGACTCAATGCTCGCAAATGATAAAGACCAAGTGCGAATCATAGGAGAAATGTTAATGCGATGCAAAACCCCTAAAATAAGGCAATGTGCAAATGTTAAAGTATGACTCCGCAAGCGTTGACCACTTTTAGATGTCTACACACATAACTATATGTCGGTTCATCATGAACAAACACACCGCTTCACTTTGGCACAAATGTTGGTTCACAGTGTTCTACTGGTTCTCTCATATGCCGGTTCTCACTTCTTCAACATATTGACATCAATGACAACATACAATGTCATTATGTCCTCATACCGGTTCAAATAATGCCAATAATCTCCCCCTTTGGCATTAATGGCAATAAACAAAGATATCTTCTCCACTTCACATCTTCTCCCCCTTTGACAACAATGCCAAAGTGGAGGCACAAGCTTCCCTATTCCATTATGCTACTCCCCCTGAGGAGTAGCATCCTTCAACACATCAATCTCGAAGAAAAATTTGACTATGCAATACATGACTGATGTGGAGCATATACCTTTAGTTTACCTCCTAAAGGGGCAACAACCCTAATTCACCTTTTAAGTACATAAATGTAGCCTTTGGGAGAGGCTTTGTGAATATGTCTGCTAACTGCTCCTGACTGGAAACATGTTCCAGTGCAATCTCTTTGTTCTGAACCTTTTCCCTCAAAAAATGATACTTGAGCTCGAAGTGCTTGGTTCTAGAATGTAAAACTAGATTCTTGGAGATATTAATTGCACTAGTATTGTCACATAATATACTTACCGGTTCAGATACAGGAACTTTGAAGCCATTTAATACATGCTTCATCCAAATTGTCTGAGTGCAGTTCATGAAAGCTGCAACATACTTTGCTTTGGCTATAGACTAAGAGATACAACTCTGCTGCTTACTCATCCATGAGACCAGTCTACCATCGAGAAAGAATGCACCACTTGTTGTGCTTTTCCGCTCATCTATATTGCCTACCCAATCAGCATCTGTGTATACTTTCAAGTTGAAATCCTTGCTATAAGGATACCATAATCCATAGTCAATAGTTCCCTTCAGATACCTAAGAATCCGCTTGACTGCAACCAAGTGAGATTCTCTTGGGTTTTTCTGGAATCTTGCAGTAATGCCAACTACATGTGTAATATCCAGTCTACTATGCACTGCATAATGCAACTTACCAATCATTGATTGGTATTCCTTCTCATCAACCAATTTCGAGTCATCTTCTTTAGATGGTTTACAACCGGTCACCATCGGAGTACCAACTGGTTTTCTATTTTCCATGCCAAAGGTCTTCAACACCTCTTTGACATAATTGGACTAAGTGATAAAGATTCCATCCTTCATCTACTAGATCTACAATCTAATGAAGAATTTAATCTCCCTTATGAGTGACATTTCAAATTCTTTCTTCATCTCATCTGCAAACTCATGACTCATCTTGTCATCTTCACCAAAGATAATGTCATCAACAAATACCTCATAGATCAACATCTGATCTACTTTAGACTTCAAGTAGAATATACTATCTTCACTTTTTCTCTCAAATCCAATCTTCACAAGATGGGAATACAGACATTCATACCATGCTCTAGGTGCCTGCTTTAGTCCATATAAGGCTTTATGTAGCCTACATACCATGTTACTATCTTCAGATAGGGTGAACCCATTTGGTCGCTCAATATATACCTCCTCTTCAAGTACACCATTTAGGAATGCATATTTTACACTCATTTGATATACTTTGAAACCTTTAAAAGCTGCATATGCAAGAAGCATACAGACTCCTTCCAATCTAGCTATGGGAGCAAAGGTTTCACCATAGTCTTCTCCTTCTTCTTGAGCATATCCTTTGCACACTAATCTAGCTTTGTTCCTAATCACTATGCCATCCTCATTCACCTTATTTATGAAAACCCATTTAGTACCAATGACATTTTTGTGCTCCGGTCTAGGTACCAAAGACCATGTACCATTTTTGTCCATCTGGTCAAGTTCCTCTTCCATTGCCTTGATCCAGTCTTCATCTTTATGTGCCTCTTTGAATGATTTAGGCTCAAATTCAGAGATCATACATGAGTTTTCTCTGACCTTTCTTCTTGTAAGGATTCCTGCATCCTTATCTCTTATGATTTGCTTAGGATCATGATTCAGCTTGACATACCGAGGAATGGTCTTGATAGATTCCTCTTGCTTTTCTTCTTCATCCTCATCTCCATCAATATCAACATCTACATTTGTTGGTGTAGGAACATTGTTACTAGTACTCAGTTGGCTGTCAACCAGTTCCCTGAAGGTTGCAAATGGTTCATTTACTGCTTGCTCACTACTGGTTTCCTCAGTTTTCTTAGAGGTTTCATCAACTCTTACATTGATGCTTTTCATAATTCTCTAAGTCCTATTGTTGAAACACTTGAGAGCTTTGCTCTTGGTGGAATATCCTAGGAATATTCCCTCATCACATTTCACATCAAATTTGCTCTGGTGTTCACTCCTCTTGATGAAACATTTGCTACCAAACACTCTAAAGTAGCTAACCATAGGTGTCTTATCGGTCCAATATTCATAAGGAGTTTTATCCTTACCTTTCTTGATGAGTACCTAGTTCATTGTGTGGACTGTAGTGCTCACCACTTCTCTCCAAAAGGTGTGAGCTACCTTCCTTGAATCAACATGGTTCTAGCTACTTCAACCACAGTCTAGTTATTCCTCTCTACTAGGCCATTCTACTGTGGAGTCTAGGGGGTAGATGCCATATTCTTCATAGTACTTGTTGAATTCATCGGAAGTGAATTCCCCTCCTTGATCAGTTCTTAGGCACTTTATCCTTTTACCGCTTTCCTTCTCCACTAATGCTTTGAAAGCTTTGAACTTTATAAAGGCTTCAGACTTATCTTTCAAGAATGTGACCCACATCATTCTTGAGTAGTCATCAGTGAGAGTCATGAAGTACCTATCACCCTGCACACTTCTAGTTTACATAGGACCACACAAATCAATATGCACAAGGTCAAGCAAGTTGTCAGTAGTGAAAGATTTACCTTTAAAGGTTGAGGAAGACATTTTCCCCAATTGACACTCTCTGCACAAGGTATTATCCGGTTTGCTTAGCACCAACAACCCTCTAACTACCTTGATCTTACTAGCCTTCTCAATGTTATCCACGTTTACATGGCAGAGTGTCCTATGCCATATCCAGCTATCATCAAATTTAGCCATAAGACATGTACTTATATTTGCATTCAGCTGAAATAGGTTACCTTTGGTCTGCATGCCGGTGGCCACCAATTCACCATTCTTTCCTTTGATTCTACAAACTCCATTCTTGAATTCCAGAGTGAGGCCACTATCATTCAGCTGGAAAACACTCAGAAGGTTGTGTCTAAGACCATCAACCCAATACACATTGTTATCACTACTCTTTCCATTCAGAGAGATGGACCCTCTGCTTTTAACTATGCATGGTGCATCATTGCCAAAGCGAACTACACCACCATCATACTCCTCCAATGATAGAAACTTACTCTGGTCACCAGTCATATGGTGAGAATAGCCACTGTCAATGATCCACTCATTGGAATTATCAAACCAGGAGACAAGAGCCTTCTTGTCTGACACATCTTCCTTGATAGCAACAAACAAAATATATTCATTTTCTTCATCCTCTAATTCTTCATCTGTGACACCTTCATCAACTGCCACAAAACAGTTTCTCTGGTTTCCTCCTTGGAATTTCTTGAACCTTTCCAGTTTGTCCTTGTTGTCGCAATTAGCAAAGTTTACAACAATATGTCCTATCTGATTACAAGAAAATCATTTCAAAGGAAGCTTACCTCTGTATTTGCTAGTTCCTTTAGGAAGTTTCCTAGAAAGGAGAGCTTCAAATGCCATCAGAATCTCCTCATCATCCATTTCTCTGCCCTGTCTTGGTTCACCACTAGTGCTAGCTTCTTTTCCTTTTCTGGATGGTACTAAAGAAGCTTTAAAAGCTGATTCAGTCTTTTGAACACTGCCATCGAAACTATTTAGCTCATAGGCTGTCAACTTTGCAATGATGGAATCTAGGGGTACCTTAGTCTTGTCTATTGATCTTAGCTCTTGAATAGCAACAACCCTTATTGCATAGACCGGCAATAGGTATCTCAGGACTTTGCTTACCAGAGTGGAATCTTCTATTTTACCACCTACACTCTTGATATCTCCAACAACTATTTTGATTCTTATTCCATACTGTTGAATGGTCTCACCTTCAACCATCCACATATCTTCAAACTTCCCTCTAAGGCTTTCTTCCTTAGCCTGTTTTACATGCTCATCACTACCATAGATATTTTCAAGAGTATCCCATACCTCTTTGGGATTTACCTTATCCTGAACATTAATAAACTCAATGTCAGATAAACTACTAATTAGGGCTTCCATGACTTTCCCATTCTCCTGCATCTCTCTCTTTTGGTCATCGGTAAGGGTACTAGTAGGAGCAACATAGGCAGTGTCAACATAGCTCCAGTGTTGAGCACCCATGCTTCTGATGTATATCTTCATTCTGTCTTTCCATATAGTGAAATTTTCTCTGTTAAACTTTGGACCTTCCCTCTTCATCATTAGACTGGGATCTTTACCTCAAGCGGTTAAGCTTATAGCATAGAGGACCTGGATGACACTCTGATACCAATTGATAACTCAATGATGAGTGGATAGTACTAACCCGGTACTGAGTGGGGGAGGGGTGAATCAGTGTAGACAAAAATACAGTCCTAAACTGGTTTGATAGCAGACACTTCAAATGACTGGCAAATAGTGACACCGGTTTGAAATAGAGTGCAACCGGTAAAGCTAAGAATGACTGAGACAAGCATTAATTGGTTACTCACTTACCTTTTCACTCAACTCAAGACTACACTACCATTTCACCCTTATGCATAAACAAGTAATCTATCATCAAATCATAATAACAACTAGTTCAACATGTTTTATTGACAGGCATAAAACACATAACCATCATATGCTTGATAGACAATAGGAAAGCATCACAAGATAAAAGCATCACACATGACACACATATTTTTCACATGGAAACCCAACAGGGAAAAACCACAGTGGGGATGAATACCCACAAGCTATTTTTGAACTCTTTAGAAGTCTGCTCTGTTAGGAGCCTTGTGTGGTTAGAGACATTACAATAGGTTCTGCTAGGAACCAATCTTATTAGGGATCACCCGGTTAAGGGATGGCTAGAATACCCTGTTAAGGGTTAAACCATGTTAAAGGTTACCTTGTTAGAGGATTTCAAGAACTCAATAGCTAAAGGATTTCAAACTCAATAGCTTTGAATTACCCTGTTAAAGGATTTACAGCAAGCGGGTTAAGGCTACCCTGTTAAGGGATTTTCCAACTATTGAGGTGGTTAGAGATCAATAGGTATTACAATGATCTGGTAACAACACTCAATGCCAATGCAAATCCACTCAAGCTCCTCTTCACCTTCTGCACTTACACTCTATAGGTATCACTTCTCTCCTTTGGGTCTAGCAAGAATCACGTATCCCTTCTCTTGGATACACACACACAACTTTTGCCAACAACCTCAGAAAGAGACACAACATTGACCTTATAGGAAAATAGATAAGGTTAAGGAATTCAAATGGTTCAATCCTAACCATTGCACACTGCATTAAATGTAGCAGTTCTTGATCCAATCTCAAGACATTCTCCATCATCCATTTTCATCGATTTTATGGCGGCTGATAACCTATCACACGTTATCACCATTTTATAGACTTCTCACATTCCCAAGGTAGATAGGAACAATCTCCTTCATGCAAGGATCCTTCACATGCACAAGGCTTATGTGGAAACATGATCTATTCTTTGTTACCATGCTAACTAATCACACAAAGTCACCAGTTGAGCCACACAGGCTTGAAGTACTTAAACCGGAAACCTTGAAGTTGAGACTACCAACCGGTAGTCATACAATACTTCCATGAGCTAGTTCACATAACTATATGCCAGTTCATCATGAACAAACACACTGCTTCACTTTGGCACAAATGCCAGTTCACAGTGTTCTACCGATTCTCTCATATGCTAGTTCTCACTTCTTCAACATATTGACATCAATGACAACATACAATGTCATTATGTCCTCATATTGGTTCACATAATGCCAACAGTCTTATGGCCAAGTTTGATGACAGCTAGATATGGCATAAGAGACTCTACCATGTAAACTTTGACAACATTATAAAGGCCAGTAAGATCAAGTCAGTTAGAGGGTTGTCGGTGCTAAGCAAATCGGAAAAAACCTTGTGCAGAGAATGTCAATTGGGGAAAATGTCTTCCTCAACCTTTAAAGGTAAACCTTTCACTGCTGACAATCTACTTGATCTTGTGCATACTGATTTGTGTAGTCCTATGAAAACTAGGAGTGTGCAGTGTGATAGGTACTTCATGATTCTCATTGATGACTGCTCAAGAATGACGTGGGTCACATTCTTGAAAGATAAGTCTAAAGCTTTTGGAAAGTTCAAAGCTTTCAGAGCATTAGTGGAGAAGGAAAGCGGTAAAAGGATGAAGTGCCTTAGAACTGATCAAGGAGAGGAATTCACTTCCGATGAATTCAACAAGTATTGTGAAGAACATGGCATCAAGGGGCAACTGTCTGCCCCCTGGACTCCACAGCAAAATGGCCTAGGAGAGAGGAATAACCGGATAGTGGTTGAAGCAGCAAGAACAATGCTAATTCAAGGAAAGGTTGCTCACACCTTTTGGAGAGAAGCGGTGAGCACTGCAGTCTACACAATGAACCAAGTACTCATCAAGAAAGGTAAGGATAAAACTCCTTATGAATATTGGACTGGTAAGACACCTGTGGTTAGCTACTTTAGAGTGTTTGGTAGCAAATGTTACATCAAGAGGAGCGAACACCAGAACAAATTTTATGCGAAATGTGATGAGGGAATATTCCTAGGGTATTCCACCAAAAGCAAAGCTTTCAAGTGTTTCAATAACAGGACTCAAAGAATCATGGAAATCATCAGTGTGAGAGTTGATGAAACCTCTGAGAAAATTGAGGAAACCAACAGTAAGCAAGCGGTAAATGAACCAGTTGTAACCTTCTAGGAACCGGTTACCAGTCAACTGAGTACCATTAATAGTCTTCCTACACCGGTAGATGTAGATGCTGACACTGATGGAGAAGAGGATGAAGAAGAAAAGAAAGAGGAATCTTTTAAGACCATTCCTCGATATGTCAAGCTGAATCATGATCCTAAGCAAATCATAGGAGATAAGGATGCAGGAATCCTTACAAGAAGAAAGGTCAGAGAAAACTCATGTATGATTTCTGAATTTGAGCCTAAATCATTCAAAGAGGCACATAAAGATGAAGACTGGATCAAGGCAATGGAAGAGGAACTTGAACAGATAGAGAAAAATGGTACATGGTCTTTGGTACCCAGACCGGAGCATAAAAATGTCATCAGTACCAAATGGGTCTTCAGAAATAAGCTGAATGAGGATGGCATAGTGATTAGAAACAAAGCCAGACTGGTGTGTAAAGGATATGCCCAAGAAGAAGGAGAAGACTATGGAGAAACCTTTTCTCCTGTAGCTAGATTGGAAGGAGTTTGTATGCTTCTTGCTTATACAGCTTTTAAAGGATTCAAAGTATATCAAATGGATATAAAATCGGCATTCCTAAATGGTGTACTTGAAAAGGAGGTGTATATAGAGCAACCAGATGGGTTTTCCCTATCTAAAAATAGTGACATGGTGTGTCGGCTACATAAAGCCTTATATGGTCTGAAGCAAGCACCTAGAGCATGGTATGAATGTTTGCACTCCCATCTTGTGAAAATCGGATTTGAGAGAATAAGTGAAGATAGAAATATCTACTTGAAATTTGAAGGATATCAGATCCTGATCTGTGAGGTATTTGTTGATGACATTATCTTTGGTGGAGATGACAAGATGAGTCACGAGTTTGCAAATGAGATGAAGAAATAGTTTGAAATGTCACTCATAGGGGAGATTAAGTTCTTCATTGGGCTGTAGATTCAGTAGATGAAGGATGGAATCTTTATCACTCAGCACAAGTATGTCAAAGAGGTTTTGAAGACCTTTGGCATGGAAGATAGCAAACTGGTTGGTACACTGATGGTGACTGGCTGTAAACTATCCAAAGAGGATGACTCAGCATTGGTTAATAAGAAGGAATACTGATCAATGATTGGTAAGTTGCATTATGTAGTGCATAGCATACTAGATATTGCACATGCAGTTGGCATTACTGCAAGATTCTAGAAAAGTCCAAGAGAATCCCACTTGGTTGCAGTCAAGCGGATTCTTAGGTATCTGAAAGGAACAGTTGACTATGGACTATGGTATCCATATAGCAATGATTTCAACTTGAAAGTATTCACAGATGCTGATTGGGCAAGTAATATGGATGACCGGAAGAGCACAACCGGTGGTGCATTCTTTCTCGGTGGTAGACTGGTCTCATGGATGAGTAAGAAGTAGAGTTTTATCTCTCAGTCTACAATGGAAGTGGAGTATGTTGCAGCTTTCATGAACTGCACTTAGATAATCTGGATGAAGCATGTATTAAATGGCTTCAAAGTTCCTGTATCTGAACCAGTAAGTATATTTTGTGACAATACTAGTGCAATTAACATCTCCAAGAATCTAGTTTTGCATTCTAGAACCAAGCACTTTGAGCTCAAGTATCATTTCTTGAGGGAAAAGGTTCAGAACAAAGAGATAGCACTGGAACATGTTTCTAGTAGAGAGCAGTTAGCAGACATATTCACTAAGCCTCTTCCAAAGGCTACATTTATATACTTAAGAGGTGAATTAGGGGTGCTGCCCCTTCAGGAGGTGAACTAAAGGTATTTTCTCCACATCAGTCAGGTATTGCATAGTCAAATTTTTTTTTTCAGGATTGATGTGTTGAAGGATGCTACTCCTCAGGGGGAGTAGCATAATGGAATAGGGTCCACTTTGGCATTGTTTTCAAAGGGGGAGAAGAAGTGAAGTGGAGAAGATATCTAAAGAAATTGGGGGAGAAGATGTGAAGCGGAGAGATATCTTTGTATATTGCCATCAATGCCAAAGGGGGAGATTGTTGGCATTATGTGAACCAGTATGAGAACATGAACCAGTAGAAGGACATAATGACATTGGATGTTGTCATTGATGTCAATATGCTAAAGAAGAGAGAACCGGTATGTTATAAAGAACCAGTATATGTGAGAACCGATATAACATTTTGAACTGGTATATGTGCCAAAGTGAAGCGGTATGTTTGTTCAAGGTGAATCAGCATGTTGATAAGAGAACCAGTACATGGAAGCTTTCTATGACTATTGGTTGGTAGTCTCAACTTCAGGGTTTTTGGTTGAAGTGCTTCAAGCCGATGTGACTCAACCAGTGACTTTATGTGATGAGTTAGCTTTGCAATGAAGAACAGATCATGTTGCCACGTCAACCTTGTGCGCATGAAGGATCTTGCATGAAGGAGATTGTTCCTATCTACCTCAGGAATGTGTGAAGTCTGTAAATGGTGAAAACATGTGATGGGTTATCAGCCACCATGAAAGCGGTGGAAAACGAATGATGGAGAATGTCTTGAGATTGGTTCAAGACTGTTGCATTTAATACAATGTGCTCAATGGTCAGGATTGAACCGTTTGAATTGTTTAACCTAACAGGTTTAGGGTTTAGGGTTTATGCTACGGATTTGTCTATTTCCTATAAGTTTGATGTTGTGTTTCTTTTTGAAGTTGTTGGCAAAAGTTGTGTGTGTGTATCCAAGTGAAGTGATACATGATTCTTGCCAAACCAGAGGAGAGAAGTGATACCCACAGAGTGAAAGTGCAGAAGGTGAAGAGGAGCTAAAGTGGATCTATATTGGATTTAGTGTTGTTACCAGGTCATTGTAATACCTGTTGATCTCTAACCACTTCAACAATTGAGAAATCCCTTAACAGCGTAGCTTTAACTGGCTTGTTGTAAATCCTTTAACAGGGTGACTCAAAACCATTGAATTCTTGAAATCCTCTAACAAGGTAACCTTTAACCGGGTTTAACCCTTAACCAGGTATTCTAGCCATCCCTTAACTCGATGATCCCTAATAGGATCAGTTCCTAATAGAACCTATTGTATCAGTCTTTAACCAAACAAGGCTCCTAATAGAGTGGACTTCTAAAGAGTTCAAAACAACTTGTGGGTATTCATCCCCACCATGGTTTTTCCCAGTTGGGTTTCCACGTGAAAAATCTATGTGTCATGTGTGATGTTTTCATGTGATGGTTCAGTGTCTTATGTCTATCGGTAAAACATGTTGAACTAGGTGCTATTATGTTTTTGATGATAGATTACCTATTCATGCACTAGGGCAAAATGGAAATGAAGTATTAGATTGTATGAAAAGATAAGTGTCAACCAATTTATACTTGTCTCCATTATTCTGGGTTTTGTAGGTTATACTTTGTTTGAGACCGGTGTTACTATTTGTTTATCAAAGCACAATGTCTACTGACAAACTAGTTTTAGGAATGTGTTTTTGTCAGTACTGATTCACCACCCCTCCCCCTCTCAGTACCAATTTGGTATCATCCGTTCATCATTGAGTTATCATAATTTACATTTTTGTTCATCAAGACAAATTTTGGAGGAGAAAACTTTTGATAGAGGAATTGTCAAGTCATCTTTTACAAAGAAGGAAATAGGAAAGAACAAGAAAAAATAAAACTATACAAAAGTACTCAGTAGAAAAGACACAAAGGTTGCACAATGAAAGTATGAGAAGATATTATAGAAAATAAGGTATGTATATTTTTTTTCCTATTTAATATTATTCCAAAAACATAGTTTTTAGTGGAAACAAAATTGTCATTTATTCTAGGTCAAGAATTATGCTTCTTCAAATATATACATGTTTTAAACATTATCAATCTGATTGCATGTAGTAGGATGTCATTTCTAGTTTTATTTAGTTTAATTCATTCATCATTTTTTACTATAATTCCCAATGCCCACTGTTAGTTTTTAGATCAGACTGATATCAATAACCAAAAATAACACAATGAACACACAGAACACAAGAGTACCCTGGGAAAACCTTCCTCTTGAAGGTAAAAATCCCAGCAATGAAATATCAGAATATATTAGACAAGAACAAACATGTCTTTACAAGTTCACTTCAACTCTTGAAGCTATATGCATAGGTTAAATCATCATACACATTAGTATATGTAAACTGAACTGAACTGGGGCATGAGAATGCTAAAGGTGCATATATGATCTACTAAAAGCATTCATTGTATCAAAGAATGACTTTGTTGTCCAAGGCAGAAATCGTTGTTGATGAATTTTCTATTGAATGATGTGATTTTTTGAATGATATCTTTTCTGTGCTCAAGGAAGTAGTTCTCTCAATGCTAGAATGATTGGTTTTGTAAATGGCAAGTGCGTCTCCTTTATATATGTGAGGTACACCCATTCACAATGGGTCATCTTTCAAGAGAAACAATTAATTACAATAATAATATAATGCTCCAAGGTAGCGGACATATAGGGCCATCCTTTAGGAGATATTAATTACAAGTTACATTTTAATTATTGCATATTTATTATGACTAAGGCCGATAGGCCAATTAGTCATCCATGTGCTAGGTTGGACCTAGAAGGAATACGACCTAGCTACAAACATCAACACCCACTAGACACCCATCTAGACTAATACCTACCTCTCCCTCTCTCTCCTCATAGCTCTCTTTCTCACCCACTCCTTTTATCGAGCTACCTCTCCCTCCCTCCCTCCCTCCATACCTAGTCTCTCTCCCTCTCTACAACCTTCTCTCTCTATCTCTCTATCAGGTTCCTTTTCTACTCTTTTTCATGTGTACCTCTATCTTTTTCTCTATCTCTCTCCACCTAACTCTAGATCTCTCTCTCTCTCTCTCTATTTCTATCTCTTAGAAACCCCTCTCTATCCCTCTTTGCATCTTTAGATCCTTCCCTCTCCCTCTCTAACTATCATCTTTATGTATACATGTATAGGACCTCTCTTAAATTAAATATTTATATCTCCCTCTAGATCTAGATCTATAACTCTATCTAGAAGGTCTAACTCTTACTATCCTATGTCTCTCTTTACCCATCTAGTCTCTTGAGATATGTCCCTTTTCCTAGGTCTCTATGTTATACTCTCTTAGCCTCTCAATAGCTAGATCTCATTATGTCTCTCTCTCTCTCTATACATCTATCCTTAGATCTCTACCTATCGAGCTCTACACATCTTACTCTTAAACTATTGAACACACTTGGATATTGGGGGGAATTACCATTAACAAAAAATTAAATATCCATTAACCAATTTAGCATTAAATTAGATCTTTTGAAGGAAATAATAGAAACAAGACATGCACCACACAAGAATACCAATATTTTTATGTGGAAAACCCAAGCAGGGAAAAGCCATGATGAGAGTTAACTTGTACAATATTAAATAGATATTACAATGTTTGTTTTAGGGATCAGTAGCCAAGGAAGCTTACTACTCCCAGGGAGGATTTGCATAGTAATATACAATGATGTTCAAGGACCTACTGAAGACACTCATTGTCTAGTAGTAGGATACATGAAGATTACAATGAAAAACATAACATGAACTATTGTAAAAGAAGCATCTGACATATGTTGATGTTACAGTCCTTTTTGTAACATAATTACTTTATCATATTGATTTCAAAAAATTAATACTCAGTTGATACATCACAACTCATAGCCACACCTTCACAAATTCTTTATCCTTTCGTACATATATTGTCTACAACACCTCCAAAAATCAATTAGGTAGGCACCAATAGGACCTATCAAATGAAACGTGTGACCCAAAGTAGGTCAACTTCAAACACATGTATCATCAACAAAATTAGGTTGTGGGTCAATCTAGACAAGACATAGTTGAACCCCAAACACATCTTATCATATCCTTCAAACTAGTTAGAATATGTAGAGATCAATTGTAAATGAAGTTACCCACATTGTTGACCCAAATGTCAATACCACTATCAAAACTCTTAGTTGTTTGCCTTAACACCACAAGGGAGAAACCAAAATCATCGCGCAAACAAAGATGGAAGAAATGAAGAACATCTATAACCTCTCTACAATCATCTCCTAAAGAAATAAATAATAAACTATTGGGTAAAAATAACAATCCCACTAAACTAATGGAACTAGTGCAAACCGAACAGACTATGACACTTCAACACAAAGAATATATCATTGCAGAATACCAATTCACTTGAAACTCATATCAATGAACTCTTATAACTTTCTAAATATGTTCCCAAATTTGCACAAGCATACCAATAATTGCAAAGAATTGTAGAGCATTCCAGTGAAACCTTTGAGACACATTAAATTGTTAAACTATAATCCGAAGGATAGACACTTATAACTCCTCTAGAAGTGGATTTGACTTGAAATCAAGGAATTAGACTCCTTAAAAATTACTAAATTTAACTCTATAACTGTATAACTAGATCATGTTGGCAACAATGCAGCAAACTAGGAGGGGAGGGTGAATTAGTTTTCTCACAAACTTTACTTAACACAAACTCAATTTTAGATCCAATAATTAACAATGAGAGGACACATGAACACCACATGAATAACACACATAACACCAAGATTTTTGACATGGAAAACCCAGTTAAGGGAAAAACCATGGTGGGAACCTACCCACAATGAGATGATACCCTTTTAGAAGTATATTAAATATTACAATGGGAATGCACGTGCATTCAAGCACACTTCCTAGAGATCACTACTCAAAATAATAAGGGCCACAACCCTTGGGAATACTCACTATCCTGCAGAAACATTCAGAAGATTGTGAACTGATAGAATAGCATCTCCTCATGCACAGTTACAACTTTGGTTGAGTACACAATCTAATATGCTCTGCCATACTTCTTCACACTTTTGAAAAATCAAAATATTGTTCACACATTTATCTGACCACACACATTCAGATACACTCGCAAATACCATGCAGGTACCTCTATCATATGATTATTATATATATTTATACAAATCATCAACCTATCTTTCAAGGTCAGCTCAACACATATCACCAATTACAAGAATATGACCACACATGCTACAATATAAAATGCAGGCCAAAATAATGTCGGCTAAGACATAGTATGGACATAAATCAACACCTCGAAAATGAAACACCTTCAACAATCATGCCACGAACATCCACAACACACTATAGTCATCCGGTTGACCAAGAACATTGCATAACATGAGCATAATGAGTAAATCATCAATAATGCACACAATGATCAATGTGGACCATCAACACAGAGATGACACAATCTAGAAACATCCACAAGCTTCAAGAATTATCACAGCAACAACCACACCATCACCACTTACTAGAATCTTCATCATAATAATACCGAACCTCAAGAACACCAACTATACTGACTGTCATCCTGAAAGATTCACTTGTGGACTTCCAAATCATGAACCATCTAAATTGAGGACACATGTCAACATCCCAAACACTCTGCCAAATCCACAAACCAAGATTTTGCAATGTGGATAAAAATACAGAACACTGATCAATACTGAACAACAACAAAACCAACTGCAATATCGGAGCTCATAACTCAATCAAATCACTATGCAAACCACTGAATCTTTAGCTAAATCAACTAGAGATAATTATCTCAAAACCCTTTAATCCACAACAACTCATTTGCAATACACTGACCAAACCAACTCAATTAATCTAACTGCAACACTAGAACATAGAGGAATATTTTGACACCAATGACAACACATCATTCCAACAAACTTCTCAACAATATCCAACAATAACTCCTCTATAAATGGATTTGACTTGAAATCAAGGAACTATACACCTTATAGATTACTAAAATTAACTCTAGAACCACATAACTAGATCATGTAATGCAGTAGAATGTGGACCAAAATATCAACTCATTGACTTAGAAAAATGCATTATAAATGCTTTTGATAAATTTTCTAGTTGAAATAACTAAGACCGTAAGCATAGAAAACCTTCACCCGACTCCTTGAAATAGAGAGATGTCAATCAAGTTTATTGCATTTTTTAGTGCCCATAGTATAAATCATGTGTAACAATGTTTTAACATATACAAACCATACATATGTCATGCAAATAGTCTTGGAGCCTTTTCCAACCACCTTCTTGGTTTACTTGCCTACTCAACCCTCTAACTCCTCAAGACCATCCAATGGCACTTGGTAGGAGTTTTTCTATCTATAACTCCAAGGCTTGATCCATTTTGGCTTTCCTCCAAGGTATAGCCACTGATCTTTGACAATCTAACTATCTTTTGAGGATTCCACCTCAATTCCTAACACCACTCCTCAGGCTCCAATAAGCTCTACAAAGGATCTCAACTCACTAATTGGTTCTTTGTGTTCAAAATGCATTTACAATCTATCTTTGATGTCTTTAAGGGGTTTGATCATCTTCAAACCCATTGTTAAGGTTTCCTAGCCTCTCTTTGACTCCACCGGGCTCAAATAGGCCTAATTCAATTAGCCCTCCCTTGGCAGTTTTTAGGACTTGGTTTAAAATATTTCCACTCAAGGCCACAAAAAAATTGTAGATTCGAGTACCCTTTTTAGATTTACAAACAATATTGTAAAATTGCATCTGGGTTATCTGTACACATGGGGTTTCCAATACTGCACTAATTTCAAGGGTTTAGGCCTACCCGAGTGACTTGGAAAGATAGTTTTAAAACCCTTCACCAGTCAAAACACCTGCTGAAAAAAAATGGAAGATTATTAAAGGGAACTCAGAGGGATTTCCAACCACATCATTTTGTCTTCCACCAATCCATATGTGCTCAGAATTTGCACATCTTCTATTGTCCTAACTCACCAACTCCTAGCGGTGAGCCTAGGGCTTCATTGTTGCTCCTCCACAAAGGCTTGCAAGACAAAAAGACCTACTCTAATAATATTTATAGACCCTAACCTATAATTCCACTTTATTTCAATAGTTGCCATCAATGGATGCTCAGGTTGGAGTCATTTTGCTCTTAAACCCTATCTTGCAAGGGTTTTACAACTAGTTTCAGAGAATGAATGAGATCTCTACAACCAAACACAAGCAAACCTACTAATCTACCTTGCTGGAAATTACACTCAAAAATCACTCATGCCCTACAATGAGATTTCTCTGGCAAGTCCGTACTGGAGTATACAAAGCAATGAAAATAAGGAAAAAACTGTCAAAAACGATGAAAAACCAAAATTACTTGAAAACACAAAACTTGTTCTTGCATTCCAGATTCTTCAACCACATACAATTTTTGGTGTCCCCTTAATTTTTCATTAAAATTTCAAGCTTGCAGGTTTCCTTTTGGTGTCTCTTTTCTTTTTGGTCTTTGTATCTCTTCACTTTGAACCTATGTCATTGAACCTTTAAATAGTTCAAAAGGTTCAAGGTTCAAAGCGCATTTTAGGTAATGTCTTTAGCAGCCTTTGTCTTAACTAAAACAAGTGCTTTATCATTATGTATTTTGAACTTTGAACCCGTGAACTTTTTTGGTTCAAGGTTCAAAAGGTCCTTTTGCGTGAGTTGTGGCTATGTAATGTTATTTAAGGAGTAAGTGAAAATGTGTTTAAGTTGGTATCGAATTTGAACCTTGAACCATTTATATTCTCGGTTCAATGGTTCAAAGTTCAAAGTCCTTTCACTTGTTAGTTATGGTTATTGCTCGTTCTCGGTATTGTTTTGAGCTGCTAGTTCACTGTTGTTCTCACTGAATGAACTTGAACCATTAAACTCCTTGTGAGATGGTTCAAGGTTCAAAAAGTTCACTCTAAGCTGATTCTAAGGATTTTGATAACACCGGAGGTAGCACGGTAAGAAGGAATATTCTTAGCATCTAACAGTTTAAAATTTTTAATTTGAAAAGTAATCATGAGGACATTAACTATTTGTGTGGAGGTGATGAGCAATTAAGAAAGTGTCAAGTTTTCAATCAAATCATTGTTACTTCACATGTTTAAATGAATCATTATGAAGTGTGTGTAGATTTTTCTCAATTTTCTTCCTGTTTGCTTAAAAAGACATGTAAATTCATAAGCAAATTTGTAAAGGCTATAGCTGTTATAATTGAACGAACTGGAGATGCCAAAGGTAAATTCAGCTCTACTTTCCTGAGAGGGTTTCACGGATTCATGGTGGTAACAGGTGAGTTCAGACAATTTCTCGATACTATATTTCTTTAGTTCAGAAGATTTGTCAGTGTAAGAAGAAAATCTTTGGTTTGTTGGAGTAGAATTTCATCCTTCTTTAGAATTTCTTTATAAAAAGTATAAGTAGGAATTATGAGGTTGATACTGCCTAAACTTGGTCGGACATCATGTTTAGTGAGCATACTGCCAGAATTAGATGATACTTCTTTAGCTCATGCCGACCTAGGGGATTTATTAGAAAGAGCCAAAAACCCTGAAGCTGGTTCAATGATGGAGAAAATTGTAAGAAGTGGTCTCGTTGAAGTTGTCGCATTTCCACTTTCTGCCCCATGCCCATATTTGGTAATAGCCTGTATGAATAGGTATGATGTTGCAAAAAGATGTATAAGAACCAGTAGTGGTGAGTTGTTAGTTGATATTAATAGGGAAATAGTAATGGGGGTGATGGGAATCCCACATAACGAGTCATATGAGAATTGGTCAATTGGGACCTCATATGCTTTCTTCTCAGAAAAGAAAAGTAAATATAGAAGTGTAATTGCAAGAAATTGGCTCCTCAAAGTTCAACAGGGTGGGTAATGGCTACCAAATCCCCTTACCAAGGAGCACTTCATCACAAAAGTGTGAGACATTCTTATACTATTGAATAGGCTAAAAGGGAATTCACACTCCTTTTATTGGGAGGACTAGATGTATTTTTATATTCATGTGCTTCTATCAAGTGACAAATATCTTGACTAGGCACAAGTAATTGCAGAGAGACTCCATGAAGGTTTAATTAATTTTGTGGGCATGTCTAGCTTTTATATGTCTTCTTATCTATTCTACATATTAGCCTATACCAGAGATTGGCATGACTTGCTCAATGAACCATGGGTGGATGGTATGCAAGTCTATGATCACTATCCTTTATTACAACAACAGAAGTATGTAGAACATATTGTGAGATGGAATGGTGTCTTTTCAAGAAGACTTGCTTTTGAACTACAGGGTGATGTAAGTAAAAGGATGTCAGTTGAAGATATGGAATTGATAAGTATATATGGCAGCTTCTTCATTCAATTTCCTAGGTTTACCCATCTTCGGGTAGGTGGTTTTGAGGGTGAACCATTCAAGCTACTTAGGTACGCCTTTGATATCTATGTACTTATTGAACTAAGCAAACAACTAGCTCATATTGATAAAAGGTTAGGGTGAAAAGGTGAATTTGGAGTTTCCTTTCCCATTGAACTTGGATATTATAGTTGTAAGTCTATGTCTAATGCTTTGAATTTGGAGTTGGAATTTAAGAAGATGAATTTGCAGCCCTATGTTGCTAGACAGAAGTTTGATAGAAGGGGCTATGCTGTGGAAAACTTAAATGTAGATGAACACTTCTATCATGAACCTCAGTTGGAAGATTACTGGGAAAATTGTAGTGATGAGTATGAAGGAAGGAAGAGACTATGGTCAAGATTTACTCTACAAAAAGTAATAACCATGAGACTTCCCATCAATGTGTCTAGAGTACAAGAGAAAACATGAGAGGATGTTCTAAATCTTGAATTTAATAAGGAAATTCAAGGGCAGCCAATACTTGAGATTGACTGGGATAGAAAGGAAGATGAAAACATTCAGACCAAGACTTTCAATGTTATAAGGAGAACTGAGAAATGGTTAAGGGATCAAAAATTTAGAAAAGGATCACTCACGTCTTCCCATGAACTAAGAGTTGGTCCGCATGTAGCAACCCAACTTCCTATTTCAACTGCTAACAAAATTGTTGATGTTGCTGGTGATATAAAGCCAGTTGTTGAGGAAATTCAATTGAGAAGATCAAAAAGGTCCCTATTGAGTTCCTCACCAGTCCAAGTGACTCGAGCAAGAAGCAAGAAGAAGAGAAAAGCACCAGCATTGAGCCAAATCATTATAGACCTGGATCCAAGTGAGGAAGTTGAAATAATAATGGATCAACAAGAATTGAATGAACCCCCAGTACAAGATGTGGACACATGAAAAGAACCAGAGGGTGAGCTGAATCCAATAAGTACCCTAACTATTGTCAATTCACCAAGTACTTAGACAACCCCTTCATCCAAAGAACCTTCAAGCACTCCATGATGGTTAGAGTCTTCCATTGGGAAGAAATGCAGTATGGTCCCAATCACAATTCCTATGGAAGATATGGTTAGAAAGTGTCTTGGAAAAGTGTCCAAGCCAAAGAAACTTAAAACATAGGCAATTCTTGAGGTAGATGAGGCAACAGGTCATTGGATAGCCGAGATAGCTAAACCTATCCCAAGTAGAGACTCTGACAAAGCCATTAAATATGACTTCACCATGGAGAAAATTGATTTGGGGGTTGCTTCACGAGCGGTTGATGTCAAACACTTGGAATCCTCCACAAAGAAGATGATTTCCAGATCATGGAAGGATGAAAAAGATAAAAAGGAGTTGAAGCAAATCATCACCCAAATAGCTGAATACATTAATGCTATACACCATCCAAGTCCTCAACCCTTGTCACAAGTGGCAATATCCTTCGTACTCGAGTCTCTAATGAACCAAAAGATGTTAGATCAGGTTCAAAGGAACAAAATGGTAGTGGAGATGTTCAATAAATGGCTTGATCTCATAATACAACAAGGTTCAGATTATATTATCAATCTGGTAAAATTATATGAAGATGTTGTGATGGTAAGCAAAGAATTGGAATTAGAAATTATTGCCTGGGAGAAGGAATGGACTAAGTGGGTGGCAATACTTGTGCAAATGAATGATGTACAAAAATTTAGTGTGATGAAGTTCTTGCCTGAGAAACCTGCGGAGAGTTTGGATGATAATGTACTATATGTGTCGAAGAAGAATGTAGAGTGGAAAAATTCAATCATCAAACAAGGCCATGAGGAATCTACAAGATTGCTAAAAGGATTGATAGATCGAATTGACATAATGCAAATTGATCTCAAGTGCATTGACATCGAAGCTGCAATAGATATGGCAAAAATCTTTGACGAAAGGATACAGTTCATCAGGGAAACAAAATCCTTGACTACAGATGATTTCTCGAAGGTGGCTACAATAGAGTTAATGCTCATAGTTTGTTTTGATCATCTGGAGGCACATAAGGCAAAGGTGTCACAAGTAAACATGGATAAGGAGGTCTGGAAGCAATGTATTTTGTATATTGGACTCCCCTATTTTCAATTCATCCTGAACTTATCAGCAACACATTTGGAGTGGCATGGCATGCGCAGTTCCGCAGTAAAGCAGGATAAATCAAAAGCTTCCCCTACTACGATAGAGTCCTAATCAACCAAGGGATGGGTTGTCATCCGATCTATGGCTATTGTTTTAATTTCTTTGATTTTAAGCAAACAGTTTCTTTAACCTGTGGTTAAAGTTAAGTTTTGGTTATGTTGTAATGAACTATTAGCCTAGAGGCTATTTATGTTAGTTAGTTTATGGAAAGGTCCGAAAAACTATGATTTGGAGGAACAGATTTGATTTCCTTGAATTTCTCAGAACTGATATCTCTAGTATTTGAATGAAAATAATATTTTGGATGCAATCTTTTAAATCTTTGTGCTTGATGGATTAGTGATCTTTGTTGGGATATATGTTGATGCGTGAAATATATCTTTCATTTACCAGTTCTCTTTGTGTTCCTAAATTCATTGATTTCATTATTTGCAAGTACATTCATTGTGGATTTAGTGGTACTGGTCCCACTTGTCCTGTGAGGCATGAGAGAGAATTGACTAGTGTTCATACTTCCATGCGTTTTCTTTGTTTTGAGTTTATGAAATGAACATATGTGGAAGTAGGAGTCTGTGGGCTCTACATTTGAAATAGATCTTCAAGATATTCTTTCAATTTTGTTTTGTAAGCATTCTTTTCTATTGATGAATGAATGCTAAATCCTTTCACGCTTTCTGGTTAAAAGTGTATTCATTTCAAAGTTTTGTGCATAAAAATTTATTGTAAATCTCATGAGGATATTTCCTCTAATGCAGAGGATGAGCCTATAATCGGTTCACCCAACTGTTGGTTTATTTGTTTTCCTTTCATAAAGGGGTGTGCATGAGTCATATTGTAATTCAAAATATAATTTAAAGAAAGGGAAAAATCTATTAACCAACAACAATGAAGTATATTTTGGCTTATATTATGATGTCTTAGTTGGTTGAACCAACTTTGCAATGCCAATCATAAAAAATGCAACTTTTGCAAAATTTTGCTCAGCAACTTTTACATCTTTTTGACACCTGATATGAAAATTTTAATTCTAGTGCAATCGAAGGCTCTTGAAGGCCCTCAAGAATCCTAGAATTCCTAAACATAAAACAATAGACCCCTATTACATGTTGACAATGATGCAGAGTACTACTCCTTTTATCAACCTTAGCATTACAACTTCCTAGGTTGATAGCATCCTGAACACAAATGACACAATAAAAAACTTGGACAACTCAACCATGGCTCTATTGAGTCCCAAATGGTTGGTCCATTATTACTTCATAAAAAGCAACACTCAAAACTTAGAAGAAAATAAAATTGCATGCTTGGAGTGTTAGGTGCCCTGCACCACACTCCCCTGGGATAAAGAACTCAAGTCCCTTGAGTTAAGAGGTCTGTAATCTCCACTCCATGGTGAAGTATATCTGATTTTGACATCCACATGGCATCTGAATTAGGTAACCCTTCTCACTTGACAAGATAATTCTTGTAGATTCCTTTCCTTGTCTTCTTTACTACCTTGATGTCCAAGATACTTTCCAACTTGATCAGTTGGCTAGGTGATAAATCCCTCACCCAATCTTCATTAACTTGTGATGACATGTCCAACTAATTTCTTTGTGACTCTCCTTTGTATGGATAGAGATCTCATACATTAAAGATAGGAGAAATACCCAAGGTGGGAGGAAGTTCAACTTCATATGCATTTTGTCCATATTTGTACACCACCTTGAGAGGTCCAATCTTCTTCATCATTAGCTTGGTAGGATGCCCTTTTGGAAGAATCTCCTTCCTTAGGTATGCTAACACTAAGTCTCCAACTTTAAATTACACATTCCTTCTTGTTTTATTAGCATGCACCTTATACTGCTTAGATTTTTGTTGTAAGGACTGTCTTACATTATCATGCAATTCTTTAATACCTTCTGCAAAGTTATCACCTTGTGCACTCTTAGGTACCATAGAATTGAGATCTCTAAGCTCTATAATGCCCCTAGGATTAAATCCATACACTATCTCAAAGTGACTTTTACCTGTGCTTCGGTTCACTAAGTCATTGTATGCATATTTTGCCTGAATGAGTACTAAATCCCAAGTCTGCCCATGTTGTTTTGTAAGACATATTAGCAAGTTACCTAATAATCTGTTGACTACCTCTGTCTGACCATCTGATTGAGGATGATAGGAAAATGAAAAGGATAACTTGTTGCCCAACTTTCTCCAAAGTGTCCTGCAAAAGTGGCTTAGGAACTTCACATCTCTATCACTAACAATGTTGATTGGAAGACCATGAATTCTAACTATCTCCTTGAAGAAGAGGTCTACAATATAGGTGGAACCATTGGTTCTCTTGCAAGGGATTAAATGTGCCATTTTGCTGAACCTATCTACCACCACATACACACTTTCAAATTCCTTTGGAGTTCTTAGCAAGCCTAACATAAAATCCATGCTAAAACGTTCCCAAGCCCTCTGAGGTATGACCAAGGGTTGATATAGACCTGCATTACTTGATGATCCTTTTTCTCTTTGGCAGATTGTACATTGCTCTACAAACCTTCTCACTTTTGATTGCAACTTGGGGCAATATTAAAACCTACC
Source organism: Cryptomeria japonica (assembly GCF_030272615.1). Classification (NCBI taxonomy): domain Eukaryota; kingdom Viridiplantae; phylum Streptophyta; class Pinopsida; order Cupressales; family Cupressaceae; genus Cryptomeria; species Cryptomeria japonica. Next base: position 4,051,104 of record NC_081413.1, read on the forward strand.
GACCTGCTCCAAAGTCTTATATATGCCAAAATGACCTCCTACACCTCCTTGATGCTTTTCTTGGATAATATTTTGTCTCAAGGAACATTGGGGTATGCAAATAAGATGTCCTTTGAACAAAAAACCCTCTTGTATCATATATTCTCAATAAGAGACATGAGAGGTGTTAGAGACATCAGAACAAACACTATATATCTCTGCAAAATCCTTATCATCCTTGTAGAGGTCTTTTAACTCACTCAAACCCACACTTTGCAATTGTATCTCCTACATAGTCATGAATCTCCTACTTAATGCATCAACTACCTTGTTTTTTGTGCCATTTTTGTGCTTAATAGTGAAGGTGTAGGATTGTAGGTATTCAACCCACTTTAGGTGTTTCTGGTTCAACTTCTCTTGCCCATTGAGGAAACTAAGGGCATGGTTGTCAGTGAAAACTACAAACTCTTTGGGAAGAAAGTAATGATGACACTTCTTCAATGCTTATCCCATTGCATAAAACTCCAAGTCATATGTGGATTACCTTTGCTTAGCTTCATTTAACTTCTCTGAGAAGAAGGCTATAGGATGACCCTCTTGGCTTAAAACTGCCCCTATTGCCCTTTGGCTAGCATCACATTTTACTATAAAAAACTAATTGAAATCAAGCAATCTAAGGGTTGGCAGCTTTGCTATCTTGGCTTTCAACAATTCCAATCCCTTATTGGCTTCCTCTGTCCACTTAAAATGACATTTAATCCCTCCTTTGATGGTGTTGAGTATAGGAGCACAAACATGGCTAAAGTTTCTCACAAACTTCCTATAAAAAGATGCCATTCCATGAAAACTTCTAACATCACTTATGCCCCTAGGTATAGGACAATTAAGTATTTCTTCTACCTTACATGGATCCATCTTTAAACATCCTTGAGAAATAACAAAACCAATGTAAACTAGCTCTGTTTTCAAAAACTCACATTTTTCAAGGTTGATCTTGAGTTGAGCCTCCTTCAACTTCTTCAAGACCATATCCACATACTTAAGGTGTTCCTCCTTGGACCTGTTGAAGATAAAAATGTCATCAAGATACACAATAACAAATCTACCAATAAACTCAACTAAGACTTCATTCATGAGCCTTTGGAAGGTTCTAGGTGCATTGGTGAGACCAAATGGCATCACCAACCACTCATATAGGCTTGCATTGGTTCTAAAGGCTATCTTCCATCCATCACTAGGTTTGATTCTTATTTGATGATAACCAGACATCAAGTCCACCTTTTTGAAGTAGCTTGCTCCACCTAGATTGTCCAATAGGTCCACAATCCTTGGCATGGGAAACCAGTACCTTATAGTGATCTTATTGATGGCTCTTGAGTCAGTGCACATTCTCTATTTTCCTCATTTTTTAGGCACTAACACAGTAGGAACAACACATGGGCTCAAACTCTTTTTAATATACCCCTTGTCCAAGAGTTCTTGCACTTGTTTGATGATCTCTTCATTTTGACTAGGTGTCATTTTATAAGCAGCTTTGTTAGGTAGATTTTCCCTTGGTATCAAGTCTATTTGATGATTCACATCTCTGATTGGAGGCAAGGAATCAGGCATATCATCTCCTATAACTTTTGCATATTTCTTTAGGAGGCCTTGCACTTCTTGAGGCACTTCACTTAGTGGATCTTCCTTAGATTCATCTTTAGGCTTCAACACTATAGCATGGCCTTGATGACCTTCTTGCTTTAATACTTTGAGAAACTCTTTACCTCTCATCAGCATCACACTTGATCCTATTTTCTTTTCCTCTTTTGGATCAGGTAATGGATCCATCTTATATTTCTTTCCATTATTGGTGATGAGATAGTTGTTCTTTTCTCCATCATGACTGGCTCTCACATCATATTGCCATGGATGACCCAACAACAAATGACAAGCATCCATAGACAATATGTCACATAGTAGTTTGTCTTTATACTCACAAATTTCAAAGTCCACCCATGATTGTTCATCAACTAAGACATGTTGACCTCGGTTGAACCATGATACCTTGTAAGGAGTGAGGTGAGGTAATCATTTTAGTTTGATTTTATCCACCATTTCAATTGAGATTATGTTCTCAGTGGAACCTAAATCCATAATCACCTTACAAATTTCCCCATGTGACTTACAAGTGGTACTAAACAAACTTTTCCTCTATGGTGGCTCTTGAGCTTGGGGTATCTTGAGCATTGTTCTTCTCATCATTAAGCTTTCCCCATCTATCACCGGCACTGCCTTGCTGATTGGAGAGGTCTCACTCTGAGTGTCCTCTTGTTGCACTAATTGAGTCCTTCTTTCACCCATTTATGAGCTTGTTTAGCTTGAGGCTTTTCCCAGGCACCTACTCATGGTATGTTCAACTTGATTATAGTGATAGCACCTACCGGTGAAGACCGTATTTCCTCTTCCTGAGCTTCCAAACCTGCCCCTAAAATTGCTCCTTCCTCTAAAGGATCCTCTAAATGTTCCTCTTTGTGAGTCCCCACTGCCTTCTTGGCTTTGTTGCTATTCATTTCTTGATGTATTCTGCCCTCTACCAAAGGTTCCTCTACCTCTGAAGTTTTTACCATCTCTATGTGTTTTTATTTTGCTCACTTCTCCTCTACCTTTAATGCCAATTGAAAACACTTGTGAACAGTGTCTTGTGTGAGGATACTTATCTCATCTTGTATGTTTTGTCTAAGGCCATTCATGTACCTGGCCAATGTCTCCACTTTATTCTCATGCTTCCTAGCCCTCAAACTGAGTTTGTGAAATTCCTCAGTGTATGCATTGACATCTAGTTCCTTTTGTTTCAGATTTTTCAGTCTCTTGTAGATTTGAACTTCATAATCCCCTGGTAGGAATTGAGCCTTAAGTCTTATCTTCATACGCTCCCATGAAGTTATCTTCTTCTTACCTTCTTGTACCCTTTCTTCTTGCATCATGTTCCACCAAACCAATGCTGACCCTCTTGAACTTGACTTGGCCACATTGACTCTTTTCTCCTCTACTACCTCCTTATAATAAAAGTGATTATGTAGAGCCTCTATCCAATCTAGCAACTCTTCTCCATTAAGGTTTCCTCCATAGGTGGGTAATCCATCCAAGTTATCTTTGGAGATGGATTTGACTGCATCCAAGAATAGCTTTTGGTATTGAGGCATTGCTACTGCTGCTTGTTCCTCTCCATCTTCCACTTCGTCATCCATCTCATCTCCCCATTCTGTCTTAACCTTCCCTTTCTCCTTCTTAACATCTCTGGTCTTTTACTTCCTTCTACATCCTTCAATCCTTATATCATCTCTGCCACCATCTGCCAGATGGCTTCTAGAGTCATAGCCTTTGGAGGCATTGAACTTGCTTCTGATTCTTCACAGTTTGACATACACCAAATATTTCAAAGGGTGGCTCTAATACCACTCTAATGCAGACAGTCTTAGAGCTTTTTCTAATCACCTTCTTGGTTTACTTGCCTACTCAACTCTCTAACTCCTCAAGTCCATCCAATGGAACTTGGTAGGGGTTTTTCTATCTAGACCTACAAGGTCTGATCCATTTTGTCTTGCCTCCAAGTTATAGCCACTAATCTTTGACAATCTAACTATCTTTTGAGGATTCCACCTCAATTCCTAACACCACTCCTTAGGCTCCAATAAGCTTTGCAAAGGATCTCAACTCACTAATTGGTTCTTTGTGTTCAAAATTCATTTACAATTTGTCTTTGATGTCTTTAAGGGGTTTGGGCATCTTCAAACCCATTGTTAAGGTTTCCTAGCCTCTCTTTGACTCCACCGGGCTCAAATAGGCCTAATTCAATTAGCCCTCCCTTGGCAGTTTTTAGGACTTGGTTTAAAATATTTCCACTCAAGGCCACAAAAAAATTGTAGATTCGAGTACCCTTTTTAGAGTTACAAACAATATTGGAAAATTTCATCTGGGTTATTTGTACACATGGGGTTTCCAATACTGCACTAATTTCAAGGGTTTAGGCCTACCCGAGTGACTTGGAAAGATAGTTTTAAAACCCTTCACTAGTAAAAACACCTTCTCAAAAAAATTGAGGATTATTTAAGGTAAATTAGAGGGATTTACAACCATGTGTCATTTTGTCTTCCACCAATCCATATGTGCTCAGAATTTGCACATCTTATGTTGTCCTAACTCACCAACTCCTAGCGGTTAGCCTAGGGCTTCATTGCTGCTCTTCCATAAAGGCTTGCAAGACAAAAAAAACCTACTCTAATCATATGTACAGACTCTAACCTATCATTCCACTTTATTTCAATAGGTTCCATCAATGGATGCTCGGATTAGAGTCATTTTTCTCTTAAACCCTACCTTGCAAGGGTTTTATAATTAGTTTCAGAGAATGAATGAGATCTTTGCAACCAAACACAAAAAAAACTACTAATCTACCTTGATGGAAACTACAATCAACAATCACTCATGCCCTGCAATGATATTTCTCTGAGAAGTCCATACTGGACCAAACAAAGTAATGAAAATAAGGAAAAAACTGTCAAAAACAGTGAAAAACCAAGATTACTTGAAAACACAAAACTTGTTCTTGCATTCCAGACTCTCCAACCACATACAATGAAGTATATTTTGGCTTATATTCTGATTTTTTAGTTGGTTTAACCAACTTTGCAATGCTAATCATAAAAAATGTAACTTTTGTAAAAAGTTGCAAAATGTTGCTCAACAACTTTTACATCTTTTTGACACCTAAGATGCAAATTTTCATTCTAGTGCATTCCAAGGCTTCTTAAGGCCCTCAATAATCCTATAATTCCTAACCACAAAACAATAGACCCCTATTACTTGTTGACAATGATCCAGAGTACTACTTCTGTGATCAACCTTAGCATTACAACTTCCTAGGTTGATTGTATCCTGAACACAAATGACACAATCAAAAACTTAGACAACTCAACCATGGCTCTACTGAGTCCCAAATGTTTGGTCCATTATTAAATCATAAAAAAAAACACACAAAACTTAGAAGAAAATAAAATTTCATGCTTGGAGTGTTAGGTGCCCTGCACCAATATGGACCGATGTTTTGCCATGGATACATCTAGTGGTCTTCCGAACTGTCTTTAATCATGTTGATCATGTCAAAACTTGAGTCAAATCATCTTTCTTAAATGTCAAACCATATCTTTTAGATGTCTCACCACACATATCATTTGTCAACCTCTTCAACTTCACCAATGACCACAAGTTGACATCAATGACAATACATATTGATATGACATCAATGACAAAATCATGATGCACATATTTCCAACATAAACTACCTACCTCTCTATTCCAGTATCCCTAGATCTCTCTAGCCTTATATATTTATCTCTCCCTTAGGTAAAAGTTCACTCCCTCAAACTCCTTGGGCTTATCTACTAGATTTTTCTCACCTCTTTAGATCCTTCCCTATACCTCTCTAACTATCTTCTCTACCTAGATATAGTCCAAGAGCTCTTAATATGTCTCTCTCTATCTCTCTCTAGACCTGGTATAACTAAAGTACTAGCCTACATCTCTCCATCCCCTTCTAGTATCTCAATATCCTTCCCTCTCCCAATTATACTCTCTTAACCTTACTATATCTAGATCAAGAAATATATATCTCTCTCCCTAGATATCCCTCTAGATCTACCTCTTGATCTCTACCTAACGCTCACTACCTACCTCTCCATACCACTATCCCTAGATAGATCTATGCTTGTCACTTAGTTAGATCCCTCCCCCTACCTTTCACTCCCTCATTCCTTGGACCTCTCTACTCTTTTTCTCACCTCTTTAGATAGATCCCTCCCTCTCGATCTCTCTAACTATATTGAAAGTAGGTAGATATAAATTGAAAGTAAAACATATTCTAGTTTTTGCCCATCTTGCATTCCCTTGTGTTAACCCAAGGTCTATATATTTTTAGCATGTTTCTTAGGTATATTCTACTTGACTAATATCTTTAGCTATAAAATTATATATTCCTTTGATGAAGTTTCATTCTTTCTAAACTAGGACCATTCATGTACATTATTAAATCTAAATGTACCATTTGTAAACTTAATTTTTAGATAGGACCTTTTTTTACATTAAATCAAGTTTCTCGTTGTCTTTTATTCTTATCTGAACATTATTCTAGATTCACTTCTATGCCAAATTATATCATAATGATGAGATCAAGTCGTATCTATGGAAGTTTTGAATGATTGCTTATATGTTCTTTCTCTTTATTTTGGGATTTACTTATTGTTTATATCTTTATTAGATAAATTCACAAGTCACTTATTCATGATTCCTATAGGTTTCAAACTTATTCTATGAAGAGACATTTGTTATGCAAGTTCCTTACATGACATATTTTCCTTTGATCACATTTCAAATTTACACTATTTATCTATGCAAACGATTCAACATAGTGCATAATTGTAACGTTATGTATTTATGTCATGTCATTTATCCTTCTCTATATTTTATATATTATTCTAGATTAAAATAACTATTCTTGTTCATTAGTGGAACCTAAAACTAATATTACCCCTAGACATACTTGTTAGTTTTAGATTACTTATTCATAGTAAATTTATTTGAATGTCGAACATTTTATTGATTATCTAAGTTTTACCTATATGTCATGAGGACTCTATTAATTAATGTTATGTTGATATGATGTGCACATCCTCTCATGTATTAATATTTAAGAATGATAAATTTTAGATCTAAAGTTCCTACATGTTATTTCTATGAGTTTTTATGTCATTTTCTCTAACTCGAGTGCATACGGTTTAAGTTAAGGTTTACACATGGTGATATGTTGTACATGGTCATTTATTAACTTTATTACATATACACATTATTCAAAAATTGGTATTTTTGTTATGGACCCACTCTTAAATTTATATATTGGCAAGTTTGTAGTTAAGTGTTCTAAATATGATTCTCTTAAACATATATATGATTTTTTTGTGTAGGGGATCAATGTATACAGAAATTGAAGTTGAAGAACACATATATATGACATTTTTGTCTATTCTAGCTATTGGAGCAAATGAGGTTGAAGAACACATAGTTGATGTTACAGAGGAGGGCCAAGTGCAAAAAAAATATGTTGGAGAGGGGTCTATATCGCTTCCTTATACCACAAAACTTAAGCATATGAATCTAGCCAAAGAGTTGAAGAGAAAAAATTCATATAGAAATTTATATGATTTACCTGAAATGGAAGTGGAGAAACTATAATTCTTTGTTGAACAACCTAGAAATACTACTAGGAGGTCAATGAATAAATTCTAAAGGAAATAATTGCTCATTTAAAAAATGTTGATAAATTTGATCAAGCTCAATTGTTATCAATTGTACTTCCTCATAATGAGATGAAAGAGTTATTACAATTGATGGGTGTATATTCGACATTGAAAAAGAGGGAAGCTTAATACCTAGAAAAAGATATAGTTGAAAATGTTGAAAAAGGTTTAGATTCCACTATGAAAGGATCTTGATAAGCAGATAAGGTCATTTCAAGAAGAGTGATGTTGACATATATTTTAAGTGGAAAAATGCCAAAAAAAAAAAGACAAATCTCTTCACTTTCAACTAAAATTGATTTCATTAGAAATATACTAACACAATATGTGAAAATGAGAAAGGTTTTGGATGATATTTTAAAAGGTGATTGGGCAATTATGTGTAGAGCTCCCCATTCTAATAGGATTGAAGATGTTGTTAGGAACTTGATCTCAAAATTTTGGATTGATCATTACCCATCATCATCAAATAGTAGTAGATGTTATCAGACACATGATTAGGCCTAATAGTAATGAACATCATACAAAACATTTTATACAAATAACACAACATGAGATGTATGTGATGTTTCATAATTTAAATCCTCATATAAAGATTGAGAAATCAATGTTTGAAAGGTTATTAAAACCATATTATGTGAAGAAAAATAAGGTTTTTGAAGCTTGTTGTTGTCATTATCATATTGAATTTGATCTCTACTATCACGCATTTCAAAAGATTAGAGAAGAGAGTAATGGTGTTTAAAATACACCTCCTAAATGGGTAGGTTAGTTCATAGAATCCACCTTATGTGATAAATCATATGATGATAATGTAATTGGTCAAATAAACTGCATAAAAGAACTTTTTGAAACATGTGGAAATTTAGCTAAAATGTGTTTGAGAAATGTAGATATCGACCTGACAAAGATAGTAAATTGGAAGAGTTACAACTATGAAAAGTTTCAAATAAAATTTGGGAAGAATCCAAAAGGTTAAACTATGTAGAAAAGGAGATACTTATTGGAACATTTATGGACAATTTTCATAAATTAATAGAACCGTACATATGTCATGCCTTTTTTGTTAAGTGTGATAATTTGATGAAATGATAAGTATCCAGTAGAATACTGAGAGGGGAGGTGAATCAATATACTGAAAAACTGATACAAAGTTCCAAAACTCAAATTCAATCATACAAAGTAAACATATCTTAGTCAAGATCAATATTCATAAGAATACTTGACATCAACTGGTTTGACTGTTATGACAACTTAATAGTAAACAAATTCAATCTTGTAAACATCAACAATGCTTAATCATAACTCAACATATTCATCTCTCAATGCTTCTAGTTGTCATGCCTTATCAAAAGTTAATCAAATCAAGATAAAAGATCATAACCACAAAAACATTCACCACTTGACACAAATGCTTATACGTGGAAAACCCAAATAGGTAAAAACCATGGTGAGATGAGACTCACAAGGATAGCTATTTGAACTCTTCTGAAATTTTCCCTGTTAGGAGCCAAGACTGTTAAAGCTTTACAATAATTCATGTTAAGAACTAATTCTGGTTAGGAATCACCTAGTTAAGGGATTTACAAATATGCCTTGATGAAAAGTACAATACCTTTTTAGGAGTAACCACGCTAGAGGATTTAAGAATCCAAGTTAATGGACCACCTTGTTAAAGAAATTAATGAGTAACCAAGCTTGTTTGAGCTTACCTAGTTAAGGGATTTCACTTCTGTTGTAATTGTTAGAAAACAATAGGTTTTCCTGATATGTCTAAATAGCACTACATTTTCTTGATTAGATCCTTTTAAGCTTCAATCTGCCTTTACTCAAAGTGTAGATCCATTCATTGGTTAGGCAACAACACACTCAATAGGTTTTTACCAATCTTGACAACAACTTTAACAAGCAACTTCATCGACCTTAAATACAAATCAATTAGGTCAGTAACACAACAAAAACCTAATTCTCATCATCAAGATTACAAACAAGTCGGTACAATCTTGACTATTAGAAATCATGACAATCTCTTCACATTCTTCAAGAAAATTCCAACCGCTCCATCGGACTTTGTAACTCATCATGCATCGTGCATTAGATGCAATCCACTTTGCTCCTTCCCTAGAAAATAAAAAAATGTGCCAAAACAATTTGAACTTATCCTTATACAATGATCACACATGTCTCCATCATTACCGCTCATTAGTTAATAAACCAACAAACTTGATCGATTAGGGTTTAACAGCTGATAGGGTTTACCTATTACATTGCATAGAAAGGTTTAACCCTTTACACCGGTTTACCAATTCAACTCACAAACTTAACATACTAATTTATAATATCTTCCACAAAGCTCTTCTTATCAGTTACTAGCCAATATCAAAAACAACAATATCAGCAATAACATGAATACCATTACTGGTTCAATTGACATCAATGACAACATATCATTAATGCAATCTCTATGCAAAATGCCAACAATCTCCCCCTTTGGCATTGATGACAATACAAATATCAACGCCTCTAATTATTGTTGAGATTGGTGAATAGGAATCTTGGTTTACATTACCAAGTATTCACCTTGCTCTGTTTGTCTTCAGTCTATCGCTGGTTCACCTAATCAGACACATAATTCTTCTCCTCAATCACATAATACTTCTCCCCCTTTGACAGCAATGCCAAAGTGAAAGTAAAAACATGTAATTCTGCTCTCACTGTGCATCAACATCATATTGCAATTTGATGCTCCCCCTGTGGAATACATCCACTTCTTCATCAATCCATGTAAGATTCTACAAGTAATTCAGGGACTGATGTAATCAACATCATGCTCAACTAACTTCATGAAGAGGGACAACCCCCAATTGACTTCTAAGATACTCAAAAGTGGTCTTAGGAAGAGGTTTGGTAAAGATACCTGCAAGCTACTCCTTGGTAGAAACATGTTCCCAGATAACATCTTTACTTTGAACTTTTTCCCTCAAGAAGTGATACTTCAATTCAATGTGCTTAGTCCTTGCGTGCAAAACAAGATTTTTAGAATTTTTTATTGTACTTCTATTATCACACAAAATCTTTATTGGTTCTGAGATTTTCATCTTTAAACCTTCCAAAATCTGCCTCATCCACATAGCTTGCGTGTAATTCATATAAGTTGCTACATACTCAACTTCAGCAGTAGATTGTGAAGTACAACTCTTCCTTTTACTACCCCATGAAAATAGCCTTCCTCCTAGAAAGAATGCTCCACCGGTAGTAGTCTTCTGATCATCAATATTTCCTACCCAATCAACATCTGGGTATCCTTTCAAATCAAAATTTCCACCATATGGATACCATAACCCATAGTCAACAATACCTTTCAAATATCTAAAAATTCTTGTGGTTGCCATCAGATGTGCCTCCTTTGGATTCTTCTAAAATCTAGCAACAATACCAACTACATGGGCAATATCCAATTGATTGTGAACAACATAGTGTAATTTTCCAATCACTGACTTGTATTCCTTTTCATCTACAGACTTAGATGCATCTTCCTTGGACATCTTACAACTTTTAACCATTGGGGTTCCAACTGGTTTACAGTCACTCATACCGAAAGTCTTCAAAACCCCTTTCACATACTTGGATTGAGTAATGAAAATACCATTCTTCATTTGTTGTATCTACAAGCCTATAAATTTTTTTATTTCCCCTAATAATGACATCTAAAACTCATTCTTCATTTCATCTATAAAATAATTACTCATGTCATCATTACCTCCAAATATAATGTCATCAACAAATACTTCACTAACCAGTATTTCATCTCCTTCAAACTTGAGATAAATTTTATTGTCATCACTGGTTCTAGCAAAGCCTATCTTCATCAGATGAGTATGAAGTCGTTCATACCATGCTCTAGGTGCCTACTTTAATCCATACAAAGTTTTATGCAATTTGTATACCATGTCTTCCTTATCTATCAATTCATAACCATCAAGCTACTCTATATAAACCTCTTCTTCTAATATCCCATTCAAGAATGCAGACTTAACATCCATCTGGTATACCTTGAACTTCTTATGAGCTGAAAATGCAAGTAAAGTTCTGACACTTTCCAGTATTGCTACTGGTGCAAGATTTTCTCATAATCTTCTCCTTCTTCTTGTGCATAACCTTTGCATACTAATCTTTCCTTGTTGCAAACTACAACACCATCTTCATTTAACTTGTTTCTAAACACCCATTTACTACCTATAACATTCTTGTTTACCGGTCGGGGTAGTAGGGTCCAACTGTTGTTCTTCTCAATTTGATCCAACTCCTCCTCCATAGCTTTAACCCAATGATCATCACCAAATGCCTCTTTAGCACTTCTAGGTTCAAAGGTGGAGATCATACAAGAGTTCTCTCTTATTCTCCTTCTAGTTAGTACTCCAACATCCTTATCCCCAATAATCTGTTCAAGACTATGATTCAGTCTCACATACCTAGGAATAGCATGATCATTCTCTTTAGGTTCAGCTTCTTCATTATCATCTTCTTCTAAATTTATTTGTTCTAGTTGAACATGTACATCAGGATTTGCTTTACCAGTTTCTAATTTAACATTTTCAGGTTCCAAAAGAAAAATGTAAGGATCTTCATCCTTTTTCTCAGAACTAGTTCCTTCAAAGACTTCAGGACATTCATCTACATGAACATCAGCACTCTCAATAATTTTCTGTGTCCAATTGTTGAAACATTTATAGGCCTTACTCTGGGTGGAATAGCCAAGAAATATGCCTTCATCACTCTTAGCTTCAAACTTGCTTATGTAATCACCTCTTTTAATAAAACATTTGCTTCCAAATATCTTAAAATAGCTAACATCAGCTGATCTCCCATACTAGTATTCATAAGGGGTCTTGTCCTTACCTCTTTTCACCAGAACTCGATTCATTGTGTAGACAGTTGTACTTACAACTTCTTTCCAAAATGTTTTTGCTACACCTCCTTGTATCAACATAGTCCTAGAAGCTTCAACCACTGACCAGTTGTTTCTCTCTACTATACCATTTTGTTGTGCTATCCTTGGTGCAGAAAGCTACCACTTGATACCATTTTCATCATAGTACTTAGTGAATTCCTTAGAATTAAATTCACCGCCTTGGTCTGTTCTCAAACATTTTATCTTTTTGCCTCTCTTTGTCAACTAAGGCCTTGAATGCCTTGAATTTACCAAAAGCTTCATTCTTATCCTTCAAGAATGTGACCTACATCATCCTTGAACAATCGTCAGTGAATATCATGAAATATCTGTCACCGTGAATGCTTCTTGTTCTTATTGGTCCACATAGATCTGCATGAAACAAATCTAACAAATGCTCCACTGAGAAGCACTTTCTCTTGAAAGTTGAAGTCATCTTTCCTAACTAACATTCTTTACAAAGAGCATTAATCAGTTTGTCTAGCTGAGGTAGACCTCTTACTATCTTAGACTTGCTTACTTTAACAATATTGTCAAAATTTATATGACAAAATCTCCTATGCCAAAGCCAGCTATCATCTATTTTTGCAATCAAACAGTCGCTAACTTTAGGATTAAGATGAAATAGATTACCCTTGGTTTGTTTCCCAGTTGCAATCAATTCACCTTTGTTGTCAAAGATTTTGCACATACCATTTCTAAACTCCAGTGGGTATCCTCTATCATTGAGTTGTGGCACACTCAAAATATTGTTCTTTAGGCCTTCAACCCAATAGACATCATCAACACTTCTCTTCCCATTAAGAGAAATAACTCCCTTATCTTTAACCATATAGGGTGAGTCATTGCCAAATCTGACAACACCACCATCAAATTCCTTCAGGGAAAGAAATTTTCTCCGATCACCGGTCATGTGATGTGAACAACCACTATCAATGATCCAATCATCAGAGTTATCCATCCTAAATACTAGTGCCTTATGATCTAACATTTCTTCCTTAATAGCTACAAACACAATATCTTCACTAGCATCATCATCAGATTCTTCATCAATAATACCATTGTCAATAGGTACAAGACAATCTCTCTTTCCTTTACCCTTATACTTCTTAAATTTGTCTCTCTTGTATTCATTTTCACCATTAGGGTAATTAGCTACTATATGACCAATCTTGTTGCATGCAAAATATTTTAAAGGTAGCTTACCTCTATATTTACCAGTGCCTCTAGGCAATCATTTTACCAACAATGCTTCAAGTTCCACTAAGTTGTCTTCATCATCAACATCTCTGTTGGATCTATATTCATAGCTATGGCCGGTATCTCTACTTATTCTTAGATATGGGTTAGATACATAAGCTCTGAATGCAAATTTTGATTTCTGTACACTACCATCATATCCATTTAGTTCAAAAGTAGTAAGTTTTCCAATAATAGAGTCAAGAGTTACCTTAGTCTTGTCAATGGATTTCAGCTCCTGAATAGCTGCAACTTAGATAGCATAGACTGGTAGCAGGGTTCTCAGTACCTTACTAATTACTGTGGCATCTTCCACTTTCCCTCCTACACTCTTTATTTCACCAACTATCTCTTTAATCCTTTGACCATACTGTTGGATATTCTCACCTTCATACATTCTCATGTCATCAAACTTTCCTCTTAGACTATCCTCTTTGGCAATCTTATAATGTTCATCACCGCTATAAATCTCTTCAATTTTTTACCACACTTCATATGCAGTTTCAAGACCATGAACATCTACATATTTAACATCAGATAGGGAACTAATAATAGCCTCTAATGCTTGGTGATTTTCTTGTTGTTCTTTCTTATGATCATCAGTCAGCATTCCAGTAGGTGTAATATACTTAGTTCCTATATGATCCCAATACTGACTACCAAGACACTTAATGTAAATCTTCATTTCATTGCTCCATATTCTATATTTGTCTTTGTTGAACTTTGTACCTTCTTTCTAAATCATAATCTACAAGATCTTTTCCTCAAGCTGTTAGGCTTTTACATTAAAGAGGACCTGAGATGCTCTGATACCAATTGATGGTATGATGAAAGAATAAGTATCAGGTAGAATGCTGAGAGGGGGGGATGAATCAGTATATTGAAAAACTAATACAAAGTTCCCAAACTCAAATTCAATCACACAAAGTAAACATATCTCAGTCAAGATCAATATTCATAAGAATACTTGACATCAACCAATTTGACTGTTATGACAACTTAACAGTAAACAACTTCAATCTTGTAAACATCAAAAATTCTTAATCATAACTCAACCTATTGATCTCTCAATGCTTCTAGTTATCATGTCTTATCATAAGTTAATCAAATCAACAAATAAGATCTGTAGACACCTAAACTTGTCCTACCTAATTAAATAAATATCTTATTTATTTAATTGATCCCACTTCCTCTATTAATTAAATAAATCTTTATTTATTTAATTAATTCATTAGCCTTTTCTACCCATGACACATTTCATTCATCTCTTAATTCATATACTACCTATCCTCTCATTATTTTATTATTTCCTCTACCTACCCTCCCATTATTTTATTATTTCCTCTACCTACCCTCTAATCCTAGCCAACCATTTATCTTTTACACCTCTCAATCTTAACCCTCCATTTCATATAGTATCTTCTATATAAGGAGATGCTTCCTTCATTATCAACCCTGATCAGTTGACTTCTCGACTACATTACGCTTTTGAACTATCATATGCGATCAAGCCTACTTGCAACAACATTTCCATTCTTTGTTGAGCTCTTGTGCACATATAACATATGAGAGCAAATATATCAAGCAAGATCAATGGAGATAGGAAGAATGGAGATCCAAACCCTATTGGACATGTGATAGTATAATCTTTGTGATTTTACTTTATTTGCATTGTCTTAGGTAATCTTCATATATTATGGTGGATCTTTGTTGTTGTTAGGCTAGGCTTTTATGGTTTAATTCATTTAGTCTTTCAATATTGTTGTTTCCATTTTCACCATATCAATTTTAGCACACCTAGTGGCACCCTTGTCCCTTTTGCATTTAACATCTTTTGTTGCAGATTTTGTATTTTTGAAGTTGCAGATCTGACATTTCTGACAAAATTTTGACATTTTTGCATCTATGCATTTTGAGATCGCGTTTTTGCTTTTCTACCGCATCTATAATCTCTGGAATCGTGTCTGCGTCTTCGGCATTATTTTACTTTTTTTACAGATTATAGGGTCATGTCTGTGTTCCTGAATCACGTCTGTGAACCTCTAAATCATGTATGTGTTTCCGACAGTATTTCCATTTTCCAGATTGCAAGATTTCATTATAGGAGCATCTATGGGCAATTTAATTGCGTTTGCAAGATCTAGCCGCATCTTTGATCATTTTAATCACATTTGTGTCTTGCGGGATTTTTTGTTTTACATTTTTTTGCAAAAATGCATCTGTGAGGTGTTAAAATGCGTCTGTGTTGTGAAATCGCATCTGTGTAGGGTAAAATTGCGTGTGTGTTTTCAAAAAAAAAAAATTTAAATTCCTCCTTTAAGGTTTTCATTTTTCACCATTTTGTCTTGCATTTAATGTTTCAGATCTAGTTTATATTGAGCTAACATCTTTTGATCTAGCTAACGAAATTGGTGCAGCTTGTCTTGAAAGCAAAATCATTTTGTCGAAGGCCCCTACTTCACAAAGTCTTTTGGATCTAAAATTTACCTAACTTGTGTGCTTGCAAGAAGGGGTTGATCATTTGAAATAATCCAAACTACTAACAAATCTTTGTTCCAGGACCTTGACAGGGATTTTTCTTTTGATCTTTATTGTGTGCCTTGTTTTCATAGATTATCAAACACTTCAATTGGTGCACTAAAATTGAACTAGTGTCTTTTGTGTCTGGGGAAATAGGCTCTTTTTGTTTCATCTTTAGAGGGCCTGTCTCCCCATGTAGTCATTAAGACTACTAGTGAGGAGAGAACAACCCAAGTGGTAACAAGGAAAAGCCATCCTCTTCCGAACCACTATAAACAATTATATTCATGGTGAAAACTATGGATAACATGTGCTGATTATTTCATACCGACACTATGTCTCCCCATAAACCTGTTTGATCAAATTTATTTGATCATTTGTAGGGCATAGCCCCTACTGACTGGGAGCCTTCTGTATTTACAGAGCTGAAAGTGCCGCATGTATGGCCACACGAGCGGATGCCCTTACTAGCACCTTTTTGTTTTAGAAGCCAAAATCCTTCTAGTTGTTGGGTCAGGAGGTCAGACCTTTGGAGCGACCCACACACATACAGTTCTTAGTAGAGATGCAAAGTTCACCACAAGGAGTTTTTGTGGGGACTCATGCTTGGCTACCCCAAGAAGTGAGTGTTGAGGGTGGAGCCAGTGGGGTCAAGCATATAAGTATCCACTCTGAATAGCGTAGCCTTGGGGTAAACCCCATGTGGGATCAACAACTATTGTCCTAGCCCACCATAAGAATTGTGCTTGTCTTATTTTGAACACTCAAACATTCAAGACCAAACATCAAAACATTGTGTCTTTTGTGTCTTCAAGTGTATGAAAAACATTTTGACATCAAACAACACACTTTTTTTTTAGTCATTTTTGAGTCTAAACACTTGCCAACATTGAGTCCTCATCAACATTGTGTCCTCTTGTCATGGAAAATAGTCAAAAAATTCAGATTTGTTCACAACAAGCAACTTCACACATTGGAAAAATTGCACAAAATTTTAGAAACGCGTATGCATCTAACAGAATAACATATGTGACATCTAATCGAGTCTGTGAAGGGAAGAAACATGTTTGTGTCATCTTGAACAACATTGCGTTTACAAAAATCTCAAAAATGCGTCTGTGTCTGACAGAACCATGTCTGTGTTAGGAAATCGCGTCTGTGAAGTATACAAGCACGTCTGTGTTTAGAATTGAAAAACTTCTATAGTCCAGCAAACAAGAACAGTCAGTTTCAGACTTATTGAGCTTCCTAAGTTATCTCCCCAGGTTTTCATCTAGCATTCAACCTATTTTTGGGTCTCACAAAGTCCATCATTGCTTTACATCTTGCATCACATTCACATTTGTCTAAACTTGAGTCAAAAGGTCACTTGCTTGTCCTCATCTTGCTTTGTCAACATACTACATACAACAACATTTTGCTAAGTGGTCCCTCATCAAGGTCTATCACCTTTGGGTCTCATTTGGTCTTACTTAGAGTCAAGGTCAACTTACCTCATCAAGAGAAACTATCATCTCTTTGGAAGCCACACCTACTCTACTACATACATACTTGGTCTTACACTTTGGACATTGCAAGTAAACCTTAGATTCATTTACATTCCACCCAACTCTTGGTCTTCCATACTCTTTCCATTTTCATCTACTCTCACACATCTTGGTCAATACCTAGTTCATGGTTGAAACCCGTTCCCAAAAATCTAGAAGAGAAGCTAAAGAGGCTCAAGATCTACAAACATGAGTTCTTATGAATATGACAATGATGTCTTCTTCAATTTTGATCATACCACATTACCTGACATGGATGCCTATAGAAACATTCCAAATGTTGAGAACATGGATAACAAAAACAACAATGATACACACAATGACAATATGGACAACATTTCAGTACATTCACCAGAAGTGGAAGACTCCATTATAGATCCCTGTTTTAATCGATTGGTTGAGGAAATAATGAGGAGAGATAGACAATATTTCTTACAAGTGATGGCACAAAGTGGAGCCAAGATCCCTCATGATTTTGACATGTCTCAAATAATGGAAAATCAACCTTTACAACAATATCACCTCAATATGGATCAAAGGAAGCCTAATAGTGGAGGCAATAGAGGACCACATATGGTGCCTAAATCACCATCATCTTTGTTTCAAAAACCTAAGGTCCCATACACACATGGTCAAGCATATGATACTCACCTTCGCAGACCATTATGGAAGTCTTATGTAGAAAAATATATGCAATCACATTCCAATGCTAATGACCAACCATCAAAGCAATTGGATATCCAAAGGCATGTTCAAAATTTGGACACAAGGAAACCTCACGTCAAATTTGGGGGCAATACATTAGAACAAACTCATGACAGGCCTATAGAGTATGGTATACATGGACAAAGTAGATATTCCATTCCTCATCATGACTCTATACCAAGTGGTCCATATACATAGCATCACTATAGACCTCCTCCATATGAACATGTGTATGATCAATACCATCCATATATGCAACATGCTCCTCCTCCACCCGGTGGTTCAGGCATGGGGTATGGTCCAAGAAGTCGATCTCCACCTAAGAGCAATTTGGAACAACAAATTAAGGACATAAATACACCGAAGCTAACTTACACAATGAGAGACATATGTCCCTATCAATTCAACAAAAGCATTCCAATGCCTCCATTTCCTACACATTTCATGACACCTAAGTTTGATAAGTACAGAGGAAAAGGGGATCCTAAAGCACATATCAGACATTTTTTGATAGCTTGCATTGAGGTAGCATCAGAAGAGACATATTTGATGAGATTATTCCCATAGAGCTTAGGTGATCAAGCTATGGAATGGTTCTCCCAACTCCCACCTGGAATTAAGTCATGGGGTGACTTAGTAGAGGCATTTATCCAACATTTCTCATACAACATAGAGATAGACATATCAGTCACCACTTTGTGCAACACCAAGAAAAAGGATGGAGAATCTTTTTCATCATTTTTACAAAGATGGAGAAATCTAGCCAGCAGATGCTCTTGTGAAATTCCACAAAAACAAATGGTAGAGATGTTCACTGAGAATGTTAACAAAGACATTAGTTATGACTTGAGAAAAGCTTGTTTTTCCACCTTCAAGGATGTCATTGAGAAAGGCTTAGCGATAGAAAAGGTCCTAATTGAGCAAGGAGTCATCAAAATATTCAAAGAAAACAAAGAGGACTTTAAAGGAAAAGACAAGCCAAGATTTTGGAATAAAAACAAGAACACAATTAATGATGGTGTTGTGGATGCCAATACAGTGCAACCTAAAATCGTTTTTTCCATATCAAGCTCTACAAACAATCAGGTGAATACTCAAACAACTTCAAAGTCATGAAGGAAGTACACCCCATTGGGAGAACCACTAGAATCAGTTTTCAAGAAGCTAGTGGCAAACAAAATAATAACAATTCCAGATTTGCCTCCATATGAGCCAAAGGTTAAACCAAATTGGTGGAATGATGATGAGTATTGTAAATTTCATAAAAGCAAGGGTCATAAGATAGGAAATTGTCATCGACTAAAGAAAATTATACAAGATCTCATTGATAGAGGTGACATTGAGATTGAAGGGCATTCCAACAATCAAGAACATGAGATGTTTAAGGAACCATTCCCAAAACATGACAAGGGAAAAGCTAAAGCCATAGATGACCAAACCAACTATAATAGATCATCTTATAACTATGATTCAACTATCAATCACATTTCAATGGACAATTATGTCTCTACCATTACCATCAAGGACAAAACACCTGAGAATTTTACCCAAGGACCCAAGATTGTCCTAAAAGCATTGGATCTTCTTCCGAACCTACCTCTGAATGTAATGTCACAACTCATCAAGGTAAATTCACCTTGCAAGGTGCTCTAGCCAAAATCACAGCTTCCACATCAACTAATCCTAAGTATGACCTTGTAGAACAGCTAGGGAAGACACCTGTGCTTATCTCCATCCTTGAGCTCTTACACATGTCCCCCACACATAAAGCTATTCTTGACAAAATCTTGAGAGACACTTCTATCCCTACTGATCTGAACATGGACCAGTTTCAAGCCATGGTGGGATACCTTTCCGTTCCACACTCCCTTGCATTCACAGAAGCCGATGATGCCTCTGTGAGCCAACCACATAATGCACCTTTACACATTGAATCTTTCTTACACAAACATCAAATAAAGCGAGTCCTGATAGATGGAGGAGCTGGTATAAACATTTGTACATTGAGCACTATTAAAAAATTAGGATATTTAGACAAAACTATGAATTCTACAAACAAAATTACCATCAAAGCATATGATGATGAAGAATGTTCATCCAAAGGTATAGTCACCTTGCCTCTCAGAGTTGGGCCAGTCACAAAGAATGTGGTTTGTCAAGTCCTAGACCTGGATCTCACATACAATATATTACTAGGACATCCTTGGATTCATGAGATGAGGGAAGTCCCATCTACATACCACCAATGCATTAAGTTTCCTCACAATGGAGTTGAAATAATAGTTAATGGTGATCCTAATCCATTCATATACTACAATAACTTGAGACCAAAAACTGAGATGGTCATTCCAAGTAATAGGGAAGTTGTTCCTTCTTCTACATACATTGATCCTGAATCATTAAAACCTTCAACATCAAAACAAGGTGAGCTTAAAGGGGAATATGAGGACAAGGGCATGGGTGAATACACTTTGAATCAAACTATGTGCTTACAACAAGTTATGAGTTCACCAAAAGAGTATGGATGACCACATCTTTCTAAATGGGTATCTATCATTACACTCTAGTGGGAACCTACAATCTTTCAAAAGTGGGGTGAAATGGAAGAAGAAGATTTATATAAAATGCTTTACAAAGACCCTAAAAATGGTACACAAGATCACATCAACATACCATGTGAAAAATATGGCAAAGGATTCAAGATCCTACAAAACTTTGGGTATGATGGCAAAAGTCCTCTGGGCTTAAGAAAGGAAGGCATCATTGAACCTTTACAACCTAAATTGACATTCAAAAAGGAATGTTCGAAAGGACTTGGTTTCATTTCTTCCAAGGTAAATACCCAAAAGACAAGAGAAGCATTACAAATCAGAGCTACCAAAATTCAACAAGAGAATCACTATTCCACGGACTCCAATGAATGGGAATGGGATTCAGACAAATCCTCCAGTGACTATGAACTCACCAAGACATTCAAAGAACCAGGTGAACCCACAGAAGAAGAGGAATTTTATAGAAAATTCAAAGTTGGTCAAGAAACACCCTCTGAGGATCCCACACAGTCCTTGCCTCTAGGTTCTAAGCTGAAATCATGAAGAATGAGGACACCTGTCCCAGAATGCAATACTAGTGATGATAATTTGAATTTGTTCACAATCGAGACAGATGAGGGGAGTTCCAATGACGAACTCAATAACTACCTCGACATACCTGAATATAACTGCATCTTCACCCTTAGCCCCACTAACTTTGAAGACATCAAAGGCCTTCCCCTTGTTTATCACCAACTTATTGACTGGGACCATGAAGGACCTGTATAGTTCGACACATTCCAAAATGATGAAGCCTTTATTGACTATCTAAGCATACGAGATGATCTTCCCCCTGGGGACCATAAGGTGGGATACACTATAGAGCTCAACAGGATGGCATATTTTGGTGAGGGTGTTGAGCCTTCCAGTCGCAAAAATATAAAAATAAAAACAAATCAAGGGTCTTATGGTGAAAACCATGTTGTGGCACTGTCTGACCCCAAAAAAGTAAAAACAAAGGACATATCCGAGGGCAAAAACCTCTCTGAGGCACCCGAAGATGGAAGGCAACATTCTCCCAACATCATATGAAGAAAAATCATCTATGTTAGTGGAGGAGACCATCAAAACAAACATTGGTATAGAAGAAACTCCACATTACATATTGCTGGCACAATCTCTGACAGAGACAGAAAGACTAAAGTTCATAAGCTTCTTCACAGAGAAACAAGTCAATTTTGCATGGTCATACACTGATATGCCAGGATTAGATCCCGATTTAGTAATGCATCATTTGACAGTCAAACCGGGGCAAAACTAGTGAAACAAAAATTAAGAAAGATGCATCCACAAGTGGCATTATTAGTCAAAGCAGAGCTTGAAAAATTATTGGATGTCAGATTCATACGCAAAATTGATTATCTTGAATGGATCTCCAACTTAGTGCCTGTCAGTAAACCAGATCGTAGCATCAGAATATGTACAAATTTTAGAGACATCAACAAAGCTTGTCCTAAGGATGACTTTCCATTGCCAAATATTGACCTGATCATAGATCTCACAGTAGGTCATGCGATCTTATCTTTGATGGATGGATTCTCTGGCTATAATCAAATAAAAATCGCATCCGAGGATCAACACAAAACAACATTCACTTGTCCTTGGGGAACTTTCTACTGGAATGTCATGCCCTTTGGGCTAAAAAATGCAAGCACTACATATCAAAGAGCCATGACTACTATCTTTCATGATCTCATGCACATTACTATGGAAGATTATGTTGATGACCTCTTGGGAAAATCAATAGATAGAGATACACATTTGGACATACTTTCAGTCATTTTTGATCGGTTGGAAAAATACAAAGTAAGATTAAATTCCAAGAAATGTGTCTTTGGAGTAACCTTCGAGAAGCTCCTTGAATTCATTGTCTCAAGAAGAGGAATTGAAGCCAATCTAGCAAAAGTCAAGGCCATCCTAGAGATGAAACCACCAAGAAATATCAGTCAACTTTGATCTTTGCAAGGGAGACTCCAGTCCATACGAAGATTTATAGCACAACTTGCAGATAAATGTCATCCTTTTCAGCACTTGCTACACAAAAACATGAAATTCAAATGGGATGATAATTGTGAACAAGCTTTCTAAATACTCAAAGATTATCTTCTGACTTTGCCAGTCTTGATGCCACCAGTTCCAGATCAAACCCTATTACTATACATATCCGCTACTTCAACAGTACTAGGGGCACTCTTAGCACAACAAGGTGTTGAGGGCAAAGAAAAGGCAGTCTACTACATCAGTCGCACGTTTGTGGGATATGATCTAAACTACACACCAATTGAGCGTGCATGTCTCATTGTGGTCTTTTCTTTGTAGAAATTATGACACTACATGCTAACTCATAAAACTAAGTTGGTCGCAAGGATCAATCCATTGAAATACCTTCTCGATAAAGCAACACTTACTGGTCGACTAGCCAAATGGGTGATGCTCCTAAGTGAATTCGACATTGAATATGTGGATAGAAAAGCAATTAAAGGACAAGCTATCACAGATTAGTTAGCCAATGCTCCCATGATAGATGATGCTCCTCTAACTTCAGAGTTTCTAGATGAATCCATCTTGACAGTGTCACACGCAAAGCCTTGGAAACTATACTTTGACGGCTCATACACATAGCATGGTGCAGGAGCTGGCATCCTCTTCATCACACCTCAAGGGGATTCCATACCAAAATCATATCGATTGTCATTTCCTTGAAGTAATAACATAGCAGAATATGAGGCATTAACAATAGGATTACAGATTGCAGTTCAGTGGAAGATCCAGGAACTTCATGTTTTTGGGGACTCTCAACTTGTAATTCATCAAGAAACTAATGACTACCAAACTAAGGATGAAAAATTAATGCCTTACAAAAGAATGGTGGATGATTTGAAACAACATTTCATGAAGTTAGACTTTGAGCAGATACCAAGAGAGCAAAATCAAGCTGTATATGCTATGGCTACTATTGCTTCACTAATTGATCTACCATAGAATGAAACCCGCTATGAGTTCTTGGTGGATAATATTTTGGTTCCCTCGTATGAGATCACTCCTACTAAGATGATATGTGTTGTTGGTCTTGATTCCCAGTTATATGGTTCCACTTTCACATTCCTTTGCAATAATATCCTTCCTCCTTACTTATCCAACAACCAATGTCGCACTTTCATTCACCAATCTTCTCGATACGTCATTTTAGCTGATATCCTATACCGTTAAGGTCTAGATGGCACTCTTCTTAGATGTTTAGAAATGGACAAAGCTCAGATTGTGCTACGCAAAGTTCATGAAGGGATATGTGGTCCACATTCTAGTGGTCCTACCTTAGCCAAGAAACTCATCAGGACTGGATATTACTGGCCCAATATGGAAAAAGACTCATATCAGATTGTCAAAAAATGTAAGCAATGTCAACTTCATGGAGACCTCATTCATGCACCAGCACAAGAACTTTAACCAATTGCGACTTGGCCCTTTTGCCAATAGGGACTCGATCTCATAGGCAAGATTCACCCTCCTTCTTCCAATGGCCATAAATTAATCATCACTGCTATAGAGTATTTCACAAAATGGATCGAAGTCATTCCTCTTATACAAGTCACTAGAAAACAGATTGCTACATTCATTCTCAACTACATCATTTGTTGATACGGTATTCCTATTTCCATCATCAACGATAACGGCATCCCTTCAAAAATCAGGATGTTCATGAACTTTGTGATCGCTTCCATATTACCCATCATTTATCCACACCTTATTACCCCCAAGGTAACAGCCAAGCTGAGCCATCAAATAAAACCATTCTTAAGATCCTAAAAAAGACAGTCGATGATGCTGGCCGCAACTAGCATATACAACTTAATCCCGCACTTTGGGCTTACCGCACGAGTGTCCGCACACCTACAGAAGCTACACCTTATTCACTTGTATATGGTGTTGAAGCAATCTTGCCTATTGAAGTCGAGTTACCATCTTTATGAGTCTCTTTGCAAAACATTATCAGTGATGAAGACTACAGGGTCTCTCGCTTGCAGGAACTCGAACTATTGGATGAATGAAGACAAACTTCTTTTAATCTTCTCAAGGCTTATCAAGAATGAATGATTCACATCTACAATCATAGAGTCAAGCCTCACACATTTGAGGTAGGTGACTTAGTTCTCAGAGAAAATCCTAAAAATTAGCAAGACAAAGAGAAGAAGGGCAAGTTCGAACCAAATTGGCTTGGTCCTTACATTATTACAATAGTCTATGGATCTGGTGCATATCAACTCTCAACCATAGAGGGAAAAACTTTGGAGGATCCTATAAACAACATGCACCTTCACAAGTTTTACACATAGCTCTGCAAAGTATCCTACTTCAAAAATACAAAAAAATCAAAAAACAATTCAAAATACAAAAAAAATCATAAACATAAAAAATCGTTACTTGGTGAAAACCTAGCAAACAAGTGCCTTGTGACACAAAAAAAAATTGAAAAACAGAAAAATAAATTCGTCCAATAGTGAAAACCACTTTGGTGGCATGTTGGGCAAGTACCATGGTGAAAACTAGGTCACTAGCACCATGCGTAGAGACATTGGTCCTCCCTCCTTTACGTTTCACTTTCATCCTTTCACTTTTGCACACACTCACAACCTATCCATCCATAATAAACTTATCCATTCCCATCATGGTTTGTTATTGATCTACCCAAGATTGGTTAGCCATTCATAATAAACCTTCCTTTTCACAACCTTTACATCCATAATAAATCAGCTCCTATCTATGGCTAAGGCAAATCCTACGTCTAGTAATGGGTGTGGAACTGAATGCATCACATGTTCCGAGGAGTACAATTTCCTCCATTTTTCTTCAGTCTATCCATGCGAAATCCACAATAAAGCAACATTTGCATCACAATCTACAATAAAGTTCCATCTTCTCTGTAATAAAGTATCAGTTTCTTGGATTCAGTCAGTTTCAAATGAGACACAACAACAAGGGGCTTCAACAAATCAAATCTTTCAACAGACTTAGACAACATTATGGTTCAGTGCTATCTATCCTTTTGTGAAAGTAAACATTGTGACCACAATCAAATAAGGCTTATACAAGTGACAAGAGACACTAAACTTGAGGACTACAGTGGATGTTGGTGTCGAGTCTTGGTTTTCTTTTGATTTTATCTTTTGGTGACATGTCTTTTAGCTTTTTCGGGATGTCTTTGACTAGAAATTTTATCTTTGGGATGTCTTTGACTAGAAAGGTGAGGATGGGGTATCGTCACCTATTTTTTCTTTTGATGTCTATAGATTGTCTCTTAGTAATGCTATGACTTGTCCAAGGATATGAGGACACTGTGAGTCTAGTATGAATTGGGACATTCCTTGTTTATGACTGTCTGATCTCCATACAAACAGGTGCAATGAATTTCTGGGTCAAACATATGCCTCGATTGTCATAACCTATTTTTCCATAATAAAGCTCAATGATGATAACGCACAAGAAGCTCTCTCACTTTCATATTTTCTATCTTCCATCCCCTTTCTTGATTGACCTCCATAGTCCATCTTGAGTCCGTGTAGCCTGCTATCACATGACTGAGTATAATGACATGCCAAAAACATTTGCATTTCATGTAGTTTGCACCTACATTACCACATATTAAGCATTTCATACATATATATAGATATTACAATTGCATCACATCCTGCACACAACACATGTTAGGACATTTTACATTCTCATCATGTAAATAGTTATTTGCATTATCATATTCATTTGCATTTCATACATTCACATTTGCATTTTCATAAACATAAAAAACATAAAAGAACAAAAAAAATTGCATTTCATCATGTACACTTTTGCATCCTATCATGCATTAACACATAGAAAAATACATCATATAGGTACACATGCATATAGCTACCACAAGGATGAATCTCATATATATATAATCATAAGTTTCATGATACAATGATGTCAAAATCATATGACTACAATCACCCGAAGGTGTCATCATACAAAATGGTACAAAACTGATACATAGGGAGCCCTCTAAGGCTATGATAAACTCCCTCCCTTGGAGCCAGCTGGCCTTGATGAAGTCTGAGCCCTGGAAGGACCCACCCTAGAATCATCTCTCTTGTCCCCTCTGTCTGGTGGTGGTGGAGGACCCATAACCCCACCACTGGATGCCTATCTCCTCTCCCTCCCTCTAGTGGTCATTGTTGTCCGCGATGGTCTATGGAAACTCCTAGCCTACTGCTCTAGTGGCACTGCTCCATAGTATAGGTCTCTCTAGTATCCTATCTCCTCCTCGGCTTGCAGAACATAGGCGTATCCAGCTCCTGTTTCCTCTATCACCTGCCTCCCTGCCCTCAGTGCTGTCTCAGCCTTTGTATAATGATGGATAGCTTTATCCCTCTCCCGCTTTGTGTCCCTCAGCTATCTCCTGAGCCCATCCCTCTCCCGCTCAAGATCCTATATCTCATCTGCCTATCCCTGGCAGATCTCCCTCAACTCTAATAGCTTATCCTCCTCCTCTCCCCCCTTACCCTATGGCTGCTCCTCCTATGGCTTCCCCTGTCCCTGTACTTGTGGCTACTCCTGTGGCTGCCCCCGTCCCTGTCCCTGCCCCTGTACCTGTCTGGGACCCTGTGTTGCTGGCATCTATAAAGGCAATCTGCCTTTGGCCCTCACCATGTGAGCCTACCTCTCTGCTCTCCTACTACACCCCACCTCCTCCATCGGCCTCTACCTCCACCATCTCCATCATCATCCCCATCACCTCCGTCATCTCCATCTCTTTGCTCCCCTAGATTTGTCAACCATGGAAACGGATGGTTAGCCCAATATGTAGTATACTCTGCATCCATCCCTACATCCTCTATCTCTGCCCACATATCCCAAGGCAAGGGAATCATCTCTACTAGTTGCATCACTACCTGATCATATGACAATAATGGCCCAAGTGCACCTAATCCCTCACTATTCGAGCATACATCCTGGAACCCCATGGCATCCGCTAAATCCTGCTAAATTGCCTACCCACCCTATCCACCAATTGCCTCTCAAGCACATATGGCATCTGCCCAGTCAAATACCTACTCCTGAATGTATATGGCCACTCCACTATGTCATCCTCCCACTCCTTGCACTCTCGGTACAACCTCCATACTACAGTGTCGATGTCATCAATGACCCTGCGCCAGTACTCTAATCTCCTGATCCGCAGATGAGATGTAATCATATCATATAAATGCACAAAACTATGCCCATGGCCCTTGCCTCTGAAATGAATCAATCGGGTAACCGACAGATGCTCATAAGCCCACACCTGCAACAAGGTCACTCTGTAGTCCAATCCTACTGATCCATGGTATACAAACTGATGTAGCTCATAATACAAATGTGCCCGCAGACACGGTCTCCAAGCAAATCTGGTATGTTGTGTCACCGGTGTCTCTAGTGTGCTACCCTAGCCCACAGCCAATCCTCATGTCGCCCTATTCGGATAGAGGAACCCACTAATAACTTCTACCAGTACCACTGGTAATGCTAATCCAGTCCGTGTCATCATGTCCCATGTCACGTGTCCAACCCTCATCTCCAGTCCTGGATCCTGAAACACTCATCTTAGTGCATCCTTGTCTCTGTCTCAATCGTAGGGTACTAACTCCCCATTGATTGGTATCCTCATAATCCTATAAACATCCTCTAAGGTGATTGTCATCTCACCCATCAACAAATGGAAGCTACAAGTCTCTGAGTGCCATCTCTCAGCCAGTTTAGTCAGCAACCCCATGTTCACTTGAAACTCAGGTACATACATAATATGTCGCAGGCCCATAGCCTGAACCACTGCTCTCTCGTCAACTGTCAGCTCTGCTTGCAAGCTCTGAGTCTAAGGGAATCTCTCCCATGACTCCAATATAGGTAGATACTCCTGCAGTCAAGCAAATAAGTGGTGTTAGTCATCGTGGCATTCCTTGTTCATCACAAAATGCTGTTTTTTATCCTAGTGCTTATATCTATCATATGGTGCTCTATACTAGTGACACTCATTGTTCATCACAAAGTGTTTCTATTTATCCTAGTGGTACTCCTTGTTCATCACAAAGTACTATGTGTTTTTGCACTCCCTGTTCATCACAAAGTGTTCCTCATATTTGCAATCCTTGTCCATCACAAAGTGCTGCTCTTTTTAGTACTCCTTGTTCATCACAATGTACAATGTCTTGGTACTCCCTGTTCATCACAAAGTGCCTCAATCTATCCTATCCTAGGGCCTCTACTTAAGTGTATCCTCTTGAGTAGTTTCGTGACTGGCAACGTATGTTCTATCACAGAATTGTCAATCCTATCCCTATCTGCTATCCTAGTCTTCCCTAGAGGACCTGCTTGAGTGTATCCTCTTAGCAACTTATCCAATCGACAACATATGTTCATCACAAAACTGCCAATTTGACCTAGAAGACATAAATGCATATTTAAGATATAAATGCGCTTACATACTGCACATACGCGCCTGCTCTGCATAGACGTGCCTGAAATACATAGACATGCCTCTGCTCTGCACAGACACACCCATATCGCATAAACGTGCCTGAACAACACAGATGCGCTCGCATTTGACACAAACACCTTTTCATTCATAGATGCACTGGTACAAACACAAATGTGCCTAGCTAACCTAGACATGCTCGGCACTAGCATAGACGCGCCTTAGCATTTTTTGACCTTGTTTGAAATTCCTAAAGGTATATTTATTACCCTACCTAGCATGAATTAATGACAATATTTATTGTAACAAAGTACAAGGAGGTTTTTCCATACTTACCGGCTCTCCTGCATCTGCTGGCCTCTGAAATCGGCGAACACGATCGAATCTATGCACCAATGCCATCACTGCTGACTGTTGCTGCTCTACTCTCTCTTTGCACTCTGATCTCTTGGATGTGTGGATGACAATGAGGATGTATTCCCCTTGTGGTCTATCTTATAGAATCCCCTAGCCCTAGCCCTAGCCCTCGTTTCCCGAGTCGGTCTTCGTTATCTCGTGACTCTGTCACTCTACCTAGTCAGTCCATTCTAGCCTTTCTTTCTTATCAAGAGATTGTCTATGATCTTTCCAAACATTTTCACCCAATCTCTTGAGGGGGCATATCATTCCCATCTTGGGGAAACTTTGTATCAGTTCATATTATCTTTTTTGAAACAACGCAACAAGTTGCATTGTCTCAAAGAGGGGCAAAATGTAAACACCTAAAATTGTCTTGTCTAATTATTTTAAGCCTAATTATTCTATTAATTAAATAAATCTTTATTTATTTAATTAATTCATTTATCCTCTTCTAGCCTTATTTCTCATTTAAATAAATACATTTATTTATTTAAATAAATACATTTATTTATTTAAATAAATACATTTATTTAATACATATTCATCTCTCAATGCTTCTAGTTATCATGTCTTATCATAAGTTAATCAAATCAACAAATAAGATCATAACCACAAAAACATTCACCACTTGACACAAATGTTTATATGTGGAAAACCCAAATAGGTAAAAACCATGGTGAGATGAGACTCACAAGGATAGCTATCTGAACTCTTTTGAAGTTTGCCCTGTTAGGAGCCAAGCATGTTAAAGCTTTAAAATAAGTCCTATTAAGAACTAATTTTGGTTAGGAATCACTCAGTTAAGGGATTTACAAATATGCCTTGATAGAGGATTTAAGAATCCAAGCTAATGGACCACCTTGTTAGAGGATTTAATGAGTAACCAAGTCTATTAGAGCTTACCCGGTTAAGCGATTTCACTTATGTTGTAATTGTTAGAAAACAATAGATTCACTCAAAGTGCAGATTCATTAACAACACTCAACAGGTTTCTACCAATCTTGCCAACAACTTTTAAAAGCAACTTCATCGACCTTAAATACAAATCAATTAGGTCGGTAACACAACAAAAACCTAATTCTCATCATTGAGATTATAAACAATTCGGTACAATGTTGACCGTTAGAAATCATGACAATCTCTTCACATTCTTCAAGAAAAATCCAACCACTCCATGATCATTGCTCCATCGGACTTACTCATCACACACTTTGCATTAGATGCAATCCACTTTTCTCCTTCCCTAGACAATAAACAAATGCACCAAAACAATTTGAACTTATCCATATACAATGATCACACGTGTCTCCATCATTACCGCTCATCAGATAATAAACCAACAATCTTGATCGGTTAGGGTTTAACAACTGATAGGGTTTACCAGTTACATTGCATAGAAAGGTTTAACCCTTTACACCGGTTTACCAGTTCAACTCACAGACTTAACATACCAGTTTACAATATCTTCCACAAAGCTCTTTGAAGAGGGGAAAAACCAAAAGGTGGGTTTAGGTGGTTAGCATGCAATCAAAACACTAAAAGATATTAAAATATGAAACATGCATAAAACCACATAAAAACATGAAGACAAACCTTATACCTTGCTATTTTTACCTCTCCCTTAAATTGATCTTGATGAAGTGGATGATGAGTATGTGCCCTTGATGCTCCACTTGATGTGATACTTGCTCGATTTGGATATGAAATGTTGTCCTTTATGCTCAACAAGATAGATTGATGGATTTGAGAGGACTATTGGATGGATTTTGGATGGATTTGAATTGAAAGAATGGAGAAAGAAGAGGAGAAAAGAGCAGCATGACAATGCATGAGAAGTGGATGATTTTTCAGGAGAACAGCCTCCAATTTATAGATTGGAGAAGGCCAATGGAGGGCCAAGATTGATTTGATCATGAAGGATTGAGATTGATTTTAGATAGAAGGCATGGATCAAGGGTGCCTTGGGAAAATAAATAGGAATATAAAATTCCTTGGGAAAAGGGGGGAGAAATTTGAATTTCAAATATAAAATTCCAAAATAGGGATGCATTGAGGGATTCAAAGAAATTTGAATTTCTTTGAGAGACTCAATGTTGATGTGACATGAGTGGGAATTAAAAATTGAGGGATAATGATAAGCATGATTATGAGAGTTTCTAGAAGGATTAATTAGGCTAATGAGATTAGGAAAAGTGATTTGTAGGAATCACATGACTAGGTTAATTAATTAGAATTAATTAACTGAGTGGGTTTAGATGAAATAATTATTGGAGGGGACTTTGGAAGAATAGGGGGATGATTAATTTGATAAATTAATTATTGGACAATAGTGACAAGATTAATTAAATTAGATTTAATTGATTCTGAGAGGAATAAGGATAACACAATTAAGTCAATTAATTATGTTGATATGCTTAAATTAATTAAATATTAATTTTAGGTGTCTACACTCTTCTTACCGGTTACTAGCCAATATCAAAAACAACAATATCAACAATAACATGAATACCATTACTGGTTCAATTGACATCAATGACAACATATCATTAATTCAATCTCTATGCAAAATGCCAACAAACTACAAATGCCAATAAAGTGGAAAGCATAACCATTTCAAATTAAGAGATAGTTTTCCACTTGGAATAGTTCTAGCAGTAGTCAACTTTGCAAAACATTACTCTTTTATACATCAAAAAGAGATTCAATCAGATTATTACTTTTCAAAGAAGATCACTATTATGGTGCATGTGTGTTATTGACATGCACAATTGGATTTGGATGGTTTTGACAGTACATTTTGTTGTCACTAATTTCAATTGAACTTAAATTGTGAGGCAACCCTATGAAACTTGTTTGTTTCATAACTCATATACTCTGAGGATGGCCAATTTACCTCATAAGTTGTGCCTCTTTTTTGTGTTATTAACCTTTTGTCTTTTTTTTTTTAAAGTTATATTTAATTTTTAGTTTTTCCTGAAAGTCGGGCTTTAAAACCCGACCTGCAGGACTTTGCCTTCAACTGGCAGGTTGGGTTTTAAACTTCGACTTGGAGGGTTGGTCTTGCATGTGTAGCGTAGGTTAGACTTTAAAGTTAGATCTGTGGGTCATTTTGTTGCTGCACATCAACTTTTATTTTCCAATGTGTAGGTGTCTTTGGCATGCATGTCGGGATTTTTTCCCTGACATGTAGTTTTGTTTTTGCATGAATTAAGTGCAGGTCAAGGTTTTTTACCTGACCCGTGGGTCATTCTTCATGTAGGTCAGGGTTTTTTCCCTGACCTACACAGTGCATTGTGTGCATTTAATGCACATAATTAGTCTTTTTAACTTGATTTTTTACCTTATTTTGGTCATTTTAATCGTGTTTTTATCTTCTTAAGCTCTGCGACTGCAGGTTTTTCTTATGCAAGAGAGTTTAGGATTTTGGAGGTCGATTTCTTTGGTTTTCCTGTAGATTTGTGGTAAGTTTCATTCTTTTCTCCTTATTTCCTTATTTGCAGGCTAGGGTTTTTAGTTTTTATCTTTTTCTTTAATGTTTTTTTGCTTGCATTTAGGGTTTTCTGTTTGCAGGAAGTCAAAATTTTTACCCTGACACTTGTCTTCCCTGCAAAAAAAATTTCTCCTCAAATGGCGAGTCAGAATTTAAAATTTGACTTGTCCTTTGAATCTCCCTTTTGGGTGGGTCAGGATCTAAACTCCAACCTGTCATTTGATTGAGTTCTACTTGAGTGGCAGGTTAGGATATATTTTCGAACCCGCCATTTAATTGACATAACTCGAATGTCGGGAAATAAAACCCGATATGCCTTGTGCTAATTGTGGCCTGCATGTCGGGTTGTATTTCCCAACATTCAGGAGACTTTCCCCATTAAGAAGGTCGGGGTTTAAACCTCGACGTGCTCAATTCACCTACCCTCTTAGTGCAGGTCAGGGCTTAAAACCTGACTTGCCAAAGTCCTTTGCTTATTTTGACCTACATGTCAGGATTTATTTCCTGACATGCAGGCTGACCTTCTACTTAGTGCAAGTCGAATTTTAAAACCTGACCTATAGATGATGTTCTACCTTTGACATGTCGGGTTATTTTTCTTGACATATTGATTTTTGTGCACTTACTTCAAATCCGGTTTTTAAACCCGATATATAGTTTACATCCTTTCAAGTGTAGGTCGGGTTTTAAAACTCGACCTACTGATTTTTACTATTTTTGTTCCTAAGGCATTTTTGGCCTTCCAGTTCTGATTATGATCAATGACAATGTGATTCAAATGATGTTGATTCTCTGTGAACATTAATTTTTGGTGTTGAAGTACAGTCCTCTGGAAAATGTCTGATGCCTCTCCTAGCAAATCCACAAGCAAGAAAATGAAGTACAAGTACTTGAGCATGTTTCCAGAAAGCTCCATCAAATCAAATTTGGACCAAATTCAAGTTACAGAGATTGGACATGTGGACATGTGGACACGGAGGAATTTCTCAAGAGAGTTCAGGAGGCTCCTTTCGAGTAGCTTCTCATGACCTTGATTTTGTATTGGTAGCAGCAGAATGGTTTGATCCCACCACCAGACATGTTAAAGTTGCAAATGGAAATATGGCTATCCGTCTTGACAGTGAGTATTTTAACAGTGTCTCCAAAGGTTCTTATACAGAGGAAGTGGTGGATATCACTTAGGGAAGTGCACAAAAATGGTATAAGGAAAATGAAGATAAATGTAAGAAAACAAACAATAATGTTTTCTTGTCAAGTTCTTGAACATCTACAACTTCCCGATGGCCGAAATATTTTCATAGAAGTGATTTTACCAAAGAATATAATGACATGGTTGCCTTACTGTCTTGAGTGAAAGGGTTTAAGTATTATCACTTCTTTCAACCATGGATGTGCTACTATATGAACATCATTAGGAAAGGAAATGATAAGATTGACTGGGGAGAGAAAATTAGTGATGTGATTTGTGATCAGTTGAAGGAAGTCAAAACCACATTGAAATTATACATGACTTCTTATCTTGTGT
Source organism: Cryptomeria japonica (assembly GCF_030272615.1). Lineage (NCBI taxonomy): Eukaryota > Viridiplantae > Streptophyta > Pinopsida > Cupressales > Cupressaceae > Cryptomeria > Cryptomeria japonica. Next base: position 4,085,866 of record NC_081413.1, read on the forward strand.
ATGCAGTTGGCTCTATGAGGCAATTTTGAGGTTTGTCTACAAAAGGTGATAGAAGACTAACTCCAGTATGGGATGACTATTCTCAATTGACCATCTTTAACTGGAGAAGTCATTTATGTTGAATTAATGATGCATTCTTTGCAGTATGGAAATGTTTGTTTGATAAGGATTTGCAGAAAAAGAGGCTTTTTGATGCTACTTATAACAAAGTTTGTGAGTATGGGTGTGTTTTCCTACAATTTTTAACATTCACATACATTTGGGTGGGTTGGTTTACTGGTGAACCGTTATGCTACCAAGACACTCATCAGACAAAATAGTTGTCATGGAGCTATGTACACAAATAGTGTATGTACATGAGAGATAGTCTCAAGTCCTCTTCACACAAGACTAGTCTCAAGTCCTCTTAATCAATTGGTAGATATTCAGTGATGACTACTCCTAAGTCCAAAAACATGGAAGAGGAAATCTAATGGTTAACAATGAGAATATTCAAAGCCTGCAATAACTTTGATTTTCGTGGAATGAAAAATAAAATCCACCGAAATTATGTGCATGTACATATGCTCGAGGATGTTTGGGCTGATTGTAGAGATGATGAAGATGTGAGGAGACTTAACTTCAGTCACCTTACACTTGAAAAGAATGAGAACTTGGATTTGGCTAAAATTCCAGACACCTTGGAGGATATCACTTATGATCTTGTGGATCCTATTTATTTTAATAATAATAATGCTAATACTCCTTTCCCTCCCTTTTAGTGGTCAAAGATAGAAAGTTAATCTATTTCTGCAAGGTTTGCACCTATCGTGACAAACACAAATGGATGGCTACTGAAGAAAGACATCAGGATGAAGCAGCTTCCCACAAGCTCTGGTGATGATCAGGGTGATCAAGGTCCTTTGGTAAAGACATCAGAAATGAGAACTAAAAATAGATAGGATCCAAAGGAGCTACCACCAATTTCATATCCTACGTCAAAGGGAAAGAAACCTACCAACAAATTCAAAATCAAAGGGCCGAAGAAAGGAGAATCCTCATCTCAAGCTGCACAAAAGGATGTTTATGAGGAACCAACATTACAAGAATCAAGAAAAGGACAAGAATAAGGTGAGATACTGTAGGAAGAAGAAATGCAAGATGCGGGGGAATCACTTCCACCGCTACTTACTACCATTTCTACAACTACACAGGTTCCTACTTCAACTTAGGTAACCATTCATTCCATTGAGTCCGATTCAGATGAAGAGGATGAGGAACGGGATGATGAAGCCTGATATTGAAGAAGATGATGAAGAATTTATAACTTTATCAAGCCTTCCAAGTTTTGATGATGTACCTAAGTCTATGATTGAATCTTCAATCTTAGAATTTATAGAAGTAATGGCACAGATGTCTCAAGAGTAATAGAAAGCGATGCTTCCTTCAGGTGTTGTTACTGCAGAGGCTCGGCCACTTGTTTCTACCATTATTATTACAATGACTTTGCTATTGGTTTTTACCACAGTAACAAAAACATCTTCTTCTCAAGTTCCTAATGTTGTTGATACAACTTCACTTGTGACAATGTCCTAGGCTATTGTAACTTCAAGTTGGGCTACAAAACAAGTATCTGCAACTATCCAAACTGATACCACAACTCCAACATCTAAATAAAATCTTCCTCTGTGGTTGGATATAGTGGCACCCAAAATAAATAAGCAAGTAATTTCACCAGATGATTTTGATTTTGATCAATTGGGTCCTATCAAGTAGAAAGTCACCAAGAAACCCAGGACTGTGTCTAGAATCTTTGTTGACCCAGTAAGCAAAATGAAATATGCTAAGGTATTGGTACCATCATTAAATAAGGACAAGGACAACATACAACCTATGGATTACACTATGAATACTATAGAACTTGGTGTAGAGACACATGAGAGTGTTAAGAAAGACTCTCAAACTGCTTTAAATTCTCTCATGCGTAGATTTGACCAAGAGAGGGATGAGAAGAATTAATGGAAGTAGAAACGTGAACAGTTGACAAGCTTTCATCATAAAATAATGCATTCATCACAAGAGGTTTAGCCCATAGTTTCTTCAGTCGACACAGAAGCACTCAAAAAGGTGGAGTGACTGGGTACAAGGGGTAAGGTAATGGTGTTAGTTTGGATGCAAATTGTTAATAAGATGAGAGTGGGGGTGAATCATACAAACTTAATCTTCAATATATTCAACAGATTCAACCTTGGTAGCTTTAACAGATACATGTAACCACAACTGTAAAACATGCAAACTTAAGAATGCATAATCATAACAACACTCATAACACCAGATTTAACGTGGAAACCCAAATAGGGAAAAACCACTATGGGATTTCGGACCCACTAAGAAATATAGTCTTCTAGAGTATGCTCGGTTAAAAGAAAATCCTATTAAAGATTACAAACACATTGCTAGATGTGACCCAGTTAAGGGATTTCACTTAGATCTGTTAGGATCTTCACCTTGTTAGAGGTGACCTTGTTAAAGGGTTTTAAACACTTAATCAAAATGTCACCTTGCTAGAGGATTTACAAATAAGACTGTTAAGTCCACTCGGTTAAGAGATTTTCTATCACTTATAAATAAATAACAGTAATGAGTATGTCTACAACTTTACATCTAAAATGCTAAAGTGGATTCTTATTTGCTCAATACAATCTAGTCATAGGACTTATCTTGTCCCTCTACTGGGCTCCTTACTCTATTATTCAAATAGGTCTTCAAGCTTCTGTGCTCAGTAATCACTATGTAGCATCCCTATGCTTGCACTTGCCTGCATACATTGTTTATCAACAGTTCCTTATTTATAAACAATTTGCTAACCGCTTAATCTCTTTGATCACATTTCCCATGACCAATCATAGCCATCAGATATTCAATCTTGACTAGGTTCAATGTATCCTTCGATCTGAAAATGTTTTACCTCACCTTGGAACTTGCGTACATTTCTTTGAACTTGTGCTAAGGTATTGTAGTTCAATCTAAGTTGTAGATCTTCCTGCTGATCTTCCATTGCCATAGATCCTTAACAAACTTCATACATGTTGTATCAATCATTTAATCATAACCAGCTCATCAGCTTCCATCATTTAATAACACATGTATTCATCCAATGCATTCTATTATTGCTCGGTTGCAACTCGGTAAATACTAAACTTCACTCGGTAGACATTCCGCCTTCATTAACTGATAGCGATAACCTTAGGGTTTTACCGACTAGGTTCCTTAGGGTTTACCGACTAGGTTCCTTGCTCGGTAACATAGTATAATATTAACCTTACAAACAATAGCATATGTAGGATATTAGAACAATCTAAACAACATGATCTCATCATTGTCTAACTTGGTAATAGTTGCCCATTGAATAACTTATTTCTCCCCTTATTCATCGCATTCTTTCTATGTCTTTTATCGACATCTTAATTCTCTTCAAAACATACTTCTTAAGATATGGCAACATCATACTAAATCAAAAAATCAATTTCTTGACATCAATGACAAAATAATATTGTGAAGACAGTAAACATCCTTGATCAGTTATATCCATAATTATCAACAACCTTCTCAATATCCTAATTGAAATGCCAGCAATCTCTTATTGTCTATTATAATGCCAACAATCTCCCCCTTTGGCATTGATGGCAAAACCAATTGATTTGACCTAAAAGATTTGAATTCATATTGATGTGATTGTGATTGCTCAGATTGCTTAAATGCTCTCCCCCTATCATTAGTCTTATCCCCCATACATTAGTCTTCTCCCCCTTTGACAACAATGTCAAAAGAAAACTAATACATAATTTCTTCCTGTGTGAAGTAATTCCTTTATTGGTCGGTATCAATTCAGTCTCGGTTAGAGCATTTTGTCTTCAATTCTTGTTCATTGTTGTTGTTTCCTGCCCACCTTTAGAAAACATCCTAAAGTGTGTAAATCAGCATTAACTCTTAAAAGGTATTCTTTAGAGTCATCGAATTGATGCTTTCACCGAACTCGGTCAGTGAATAGAAGATAGGGGTAGGACCCCTAACTTACTTCTGAGATACTCAAAAGTGTCCCTTGGTAGTGGCTTGGTGAAAATATCTGCGATTTGTTCCTTTGAGCTAACATACTCCAACACCACTTTCTTCTCTTGAACTTCTTCTCTAAGATAATGATATTTGATAGAGATGTGCTTTGTCTTAGAGTGCATAATAGGATTCTTTGAAATGTTAATGCCACTAGTATTATCACATAATATAGTTACTGTCTTGGTAACTTTCTCATTTATGCCTTCCAACAGTTGTTTGATCCATGCTATATTGGTACAATTCAATGTTGCAGCAACATATTCGGCTTCTGTTGTTGACTGTGAAATACATCCTTGTTTCTTGCTAAGCCAACTCACTAGTCTCTCTCCTAAAAAGAAAGCTCCACCACTTGTGCTTTTCCTATCATCTATGTTGTCTGCCCAATCAGCATCAGTATAAACTTTTAAATCAAAGTCATTTCCTTTCTAATATACTAAGCCATAATCCTCAGTGCCTTTCAAGTATCTGAAAATTCTCTTGATTGTTGTCATATGTGTTTCCTTGGGATTTGTAGAAAATCTTGCAACTATACCTACTGCATGTGCTATATCTGGCCTGCTGTGAACAATATATTGCAACTTTCCAATCATAGATCAGTAAAGTGTCCCATCAATAGATGCAGATTCATCATTCTTTGATAGTTTACAATTGGTAGTCATAGGAGTACTTACTGGTTTTGAATCCTCCATTCCAAATTTCTTCAAGATTTCCTTTATGTACTTGGATTGAGTAATGAAAATCTCATCTTTCATTTGCAGTATCTGTAGACCTATAAAATACTTTATCTCACTGATTAATGACATCTCAAATTCTTTGCTCATTTCATTTCCAAAGTTCTTTCTTAAAGATTCATTTCCACAAAAGATAATATCATCAACAAATATGGTTGAGCTCAGTATTCCATTGTCTTCATCATTCTTCATGTACATATTGTTGTTTTCACTTGTTCTTATAAAACCAATCTTGATTAAATAAGAGTGCAATCTTTCATACCATTCTCTAGGTGCTTGTTTCAGACCGTATAAAGCTTTGTCTAGTTTACATACCTGATCTTCATTATCTCCTTCAACAAATCCTTCAAGTTGTTCAATAAAAACTTCTTCTTCTAATATACCATTCAGAAATGCAGATTTGACATCCATTTGATATACTTTGAAATTCTTGTAAGCAGCGTATGCCAACAATGTTCTTACTCCTTCAAGTCTTGCCATAGGTGCAAAAGTCTCACCATAATCAATTCCTTCTTCTTGAGCATAACCTTTGCAAACTAGTCTTGCTTTATTTCAAATGACCTCACCTTTTTCATTCAGCTTGTTTCTAAAAATCCACTTTGTATTGATCACATTTTTGTCCTTTGGTCTTGGGACCAATGTCCATGTGTCATTCTTCTTGATTCGATCAATCTCTTCTGTCATAGCATTTATCCAATATTCACTATTAAATGCCTCTTTCACTATCCTTGGTTCAAATTCAGATATCAGACATGTCTTCTATCTCAATTTACTCCTTGTCATCACTGGATCATTCTTATCTCCTATAATTTGACTTGATGCATGATTCCTTCTGACATACCTAGCTAATATAGGCTTGGTAGATTCTATATGATCTTCTTCATCACCTAGTAACTGGATATTCTCTTCATTTCCTTTAGCAGTTTTCTCGGTAGGACTTCTTAGTTGAACATATACCAAACCTTCATAATCTTCTGGTTCTTTGCAGTTTCCTTCATCATTTCTTTATGCAAATTCATCAATTTTCACATTTGCACTTTCTACTATTTTGTTAGATGATTTGATCAGACATTTAATGCTTTGCTTCTAGAAGAATAACCAAGAAATGTTCCTTCTTCACTTTTTTGATCCAACTTACCATTTCTGTCATCTTTGTGAACATAGCATCTACTTCCAAAGATTTTAAAATAACTTACATTAGGTTTCTTGTCATACCAGATTTCATATGGTGTCTTCAAAGTTCCTTTCTTCAATTGTACTTGGTTCAGGGTGTAAACTATAGTGTTGATTGCTTCTCTCCAAAATGTTTGAGATACCTTCTTTTCTATCATCAAGGTTCTTGCACAATCCACAATTGATCTATTTCTTCTCTCGGCTATCCCATTTTACTGGGATGTTCTCAGTGCAGATACTTGCCTCTTTATACCATAATCATTGTAGTATAAGTTAAATTCATCAGAAGTGAACTCTCCTCCTCTATCAGATCTAAGACATTTCAGTTGTCTTCTTGTTTCATTTTTAACTCTTGCCTTGTACCATTTAAACATTTGAAAAGCTTCTAATTTTTCTTTTAAAAACATTACTAACATCATCCTTCAGTAATAATCCATAAATAATATGAAATAGTTATCACCATAATAACTCTGAACTTTCATAGGACCACAAAGATCAGTATGCACAAGATCTAAAATTCCCTTAGAAGTGTAGGACTTACTTGTAAAGCTTGATCTTGTCATCTTACCCATCTGGCATCCTTGGCACATAGCATTCTTAGATTTTTCAAGACTCGATAGACCTCTTACTCGGTGCTTCTTGCTTATTTTGATCAAATTATCAAAATTTACATGACAAAACCTTTTATGCCATAACCAGATATCATCTATCTTTGCATATGGACACTTATTCCGAGTTGAGTCAAGGTGAAATATGTTACCTTTTGTTTGTGTCCCGGTATCTGCTAACTTTCCATGCTTGTCATGAACTTTGACAATTCCTTTCTGAAACTCTATTCGGTATCCTGTATTGTTTAGTTGTGCTACACTCAACAAATTGTATTTCAAACCTTCAACCCAATAAACATCATTACATTTAGCATTGTCAAGAAGTGTTATGGATCCTTTACCTCTCATTGGACATGGTGCATCATTACCAAATCTTACATAACCTCCATCATAATCTTCTAACATAACAAACTTGTGTTTATCACCTGTCATGCGATGTGAGCATCTACTATCTATGATCCAAGAATCATTAGTATTTATGTGAGATATTAAATCTTTTTCTTCGTACTTTTCTTCATCTAATCCATCTTTGATAGCCACATAAACAACTTCCTCTATATCATTTTCATCTAATTTATCATCATTAGATTCCTCATCAGCTATTAGACATGTCATTTTATCTCTTCTTCTAAAGTCTCGGTGTCCTCTATAATTATTATCTTTCTATCTGTCATCTCGGTAATCTCTCTTTTCACTAGATTCTTTATCAGGACAATTAAAAGCCATATGTCCTATTCTATCATAGTTAAAACATTTCAAAGGCAACTTTCCTTTGTACTTACCTTTTCCTCTCGGTAGCCTTCTGCCTAATAGTGCTTCAAACTCTTCTTGCTTTCTGATTTCTCCATAAAGCTTGTGTAACTCCTCCATGTTTTTGCGAAATCTTTCACTTTCTCCACTATGATTCTCTTTATAGTACTTATACTTTCTATCATTATAACCATCAGATTCATCAAGATGAAAAGAACTAAATGCAGACTCAACTTTATTTACCGAAGACCCACTATTATCAAAGTTACTTAACTCAAATGCATGTATCTTACCAATAGTAGCATCCAAAGAAACTGGCATATTGGGTATAGACCTCAATTCATTGATTGCAGAGACTTAGATTGCATAAGTAGGTAGAAGGGTTCTTAATAACTTACTTGTGACATCCTTCTCTTCAATGGTTCCTTCTGCTCCTTTGATTTGATTGACAATCTTCTTTAATCTTGTACTATACTGGGTTATGTTCTCACCTTCTTTCATTCTCATAGATTCAAGTTGTCCTCTTAGACTGTCTACTTTTTCTCTTTGAACATGTTCATCACCACCATACATAGATATGAGCTTGTCCCACATTGCCTTGGCATCATTGCAGCCTTCTAGATCATTAAACTCTAAGTCGGTCAATCCAGATGTTATTTCAATCTTTGCTTGAATATGTTCTTGCTTTGCCTTTATCTCTTCCATTGTTAATGGATAGGTGCTAGGTGTAATGAAATCATTCTCCAGATAATATACAACATATTCTCCAATTCCTCATAGGTGCAGCTTCATCCTTTTCTGCCATGTAGAGAAACTTGACTTGTTCAGCTTCGGTGCATCCCTCTTATACATCTTTAGATCTTTTCCTCAAGAACCTTTAAACTTTTCTTCCAGAGTCCAAAGGTCTGATACCAATTGTTAGTTCTGATGCAAATTGTTAATAAGATGAGAGGGGGGGGTGAATCATACAAACTTAATCTTCAATATATTCAACAGATTCAACCTCGGTAGCTTTAACAGATATATGTAACCACAACTATAAAACATGCAAACTTAAGAACACATAATCACAACAACACTCATAACACCAGATTTAACATGGAAACCTAAATAGAGAAAAACCACTATGGGATTTCAGACCCACTAAGAAATATAGTCTTCTAGAGTATGCTCAATTAAAAGAAAATCCTGTTAAATATTACTGTAGCGTAGAAATTAGGAATCATCAAAAGATAAGTAAATCAATCACAAACACAAGACATGATAACTCAATCAAAAGAACTCTCATTGAAATGAACCTAATTCCAAAGCACATTCAATAGAGGTATGGAAACAAAGCATTCAAAATGAAAATTATGCAAACCAGATGTAGAATTGAATACTCCTTCCATGCGGCTCCATTGTTGTTCTTTCCTCTTCAATGGGTTTGTGGATCTCACCTACAAGTGCTCACACAATTGAAAGCAAAAAGCTCAAGAGTACTAGAAGCGTAAGTTCGGTAGTTTGATAGAAATTCAGGATTCATGAAGGATTCGAAGGGATTGATTGAAAAAAAATCCAATTTATAGAAGAATTGGATAAATGACAAGACTAGCATGATGCAATTCAAATGGAAATTGCAAATCAATATGACAAATTATGACAAATTATGCACTTTCCATGCACAATTTGATTGATTGATAATTGATGACAAATTATGACACATTCTATGTCAAAAATTGATTGATTATCAATTATGACAATTTATGACAAATTGAAATGTCATTCCCATAGAATTAGGAGATGAAATAGGAGGAAATTGAATTAGAAATTAAGAAAATTAGAAAAATGAAATTGATGACAATTAGGAATTAGAAATTGATGGAAAAATAGGAAATTAGGAAGGTAAATTAATTAATAATTTGTCATTTATTAATTAATTTACAAGAGGAAGAATAATTAGCCAACTAAATAAAGATTTAATTGTAACTTAGGATTAATAAATAATTTAGTAATCCTAGAGGAAGAAATGGCAAATTAGGTTAAATGAATAAATCATAAAACCCTAGAAGACGAATTAGAAATGCGAAAATGACAATTAGGTCTTGATTGAAGATAATTAATGTCATGATTTTGAATTGATAAATGACCAGTGCGACAAAATGATTTGATTAAGAAAATGCGCCAATTGCCAAGGAACAATGACAAATTGATCCAAATTGACATAATTGAGACAGACAACGATTGATAGCGAAATGATCGCAAAATGACAAGATCGACAAGAGGACAAGAATCGATGACAAATAGATTGCAAAACGAAAAGATTGAAAATGACCACGATCGATGACAAATTGATCATTAAAATGACTAGATCGAACATGACAACGATCGATGACAAATCGATCGCGTGATGACAAGATTGAAAAGAGGACAAAACCCTAATTAGGATTGATGATGTCCAAAATGATAAGATTGACGATACGATTGATAAGATTGCAATGATTGATGACAAATCAATCGCAAGATTGACAGGAGGACAAAACCCTAATTAGGATTGACGATGTCCAAAATGATGACAAATTAGCACACACATTGATGCAACAAGATAAAATCGATCAAAATCATGACTGAACAGTGTTGTCGACAAGACCAAATTTGAGGACGAGATGATTGAAGAATGTAGAAGAATGACTCGACGTTCGCAAATGATAAAGACCAAGTGCGTGACATAGGAGAAATGTTAATGCGACGCAAAAAACCTAAAATGAGGCAATGCGCAAATGTTAAAGTATGACCTCGCAAGCGTTGACCATTTTTAGGTGCCTACAATTACAAACACATTGCTAGATGTGACCCGGTTAAGGGATTTCCCTCAGATCTATTAGGATCTCCATCTTGTTAGAGGTGACCTTGTTAAAGGGTTTCAAACACTCAATCAAAATGTCACCTTGCTAGAGGATTTACAAATAAGACTGTTAAGTCCACTCGGTTAAGAGATTTTTTGTCACTTATAAATAAATAACACTAATGAGTATGTCTGCAACTTTGCATCTAAAATGCTAAAGAAGATTCTTATTTGCTCAATACAATCTAGTCATATGACTTATCTTGTCCCTCTGCTGGACTCCTTACTCTATTATTCAAATAGATCTTCAAGCTTCTATGCTCGATAATCACTATGTAGCATCCCTGTGCTTGCACTTGCCCGCATACATTGTTTATCAACCGTTCCTTATTTATAAACAATTTGCTAACCACTTAATCTCTTTGATCACATTTCCCATGATCAATCATAGCAATCAGATATTCAATCTTCACCAGGTTCAATGTATTCTTCGATCTAAAAATGTTTTACCTCGCCTTGGAACTTGTGCTAAGGTATTGCTGTTCAATCTAAGCTGTAGATCTTCCTGCCAATCTTCCATTGCCATAGATCCTTAACAAACTTTATACATGTTGTATCAATCATTTAATCATAACCAGCTCATCAGCTTCCATCATTTAATAACGCATGTATTCATCCAATGCATTCTGTTATTACTTGGTAAATACTAAACTTCACTCGACAGACATTCCGCCTTCATTAACCGATAGTGATAACCTTAGGGTTTTACCAACTAGGTTCCTTAGGATTTACCGACTAGGTTCCTTGCTCGGTAACATAGTATAGTATTAACCTTACAGACAATAGCATATGTAGGATATCAGAACAATCTAAACAACATGATCTCATCATTGTCTAACTCGGTAATAGTTGCCCATTGAATAACTTATTCCTCCCCTTATTCATCACATTCTTTCTGTGTCTTTTACTGACATCTTAATTCTCTTCAAAACATACTTCTTAAGATATGGAAACATCATACTAAATCAAAAAATCAATTTCTTTACATCAATGACAAAATAATATTGTGAAGACAGTAAACATCCTTGATCAGTTATATCCATAATTATCAACAACCTTCTCAATATCCTAATTGAAATGCCAACAATCTCTTATTGTCTGTTATAATGCCAACAAATGGAAGAATGGATCAATCACTTGAAGTCAGAAGGGATGCACTTCATTGATTTTGCAGTCAAGCTTTTGACAGATTTTTAAAATGCTCATGTACAGGTTTGGGATGTACAATCTCTATTATCCTGAGAAATGACAGAACTTGATAAATATTCAGGGCTTTGGAATAAAATGAAAGAGTATAGAATAGACATTCTTGTTGATAATAATGTAGTTTTGACTCGGGGCGAGTATATTCAAACTCGATCAATATTGGCACAAAAAGATGAGCTAATGAAAGTGCTCATAAAGGATATGAATTAGGATAAAAAAGCATGTGTTGATGTAATCACAAATATTTTATTAGGGATATCAGAATTACATTACCAGTTATTTGATATATAACAAAAGGTTTTACCCAATGAGACCGTCAAACAAGGATTTCCTCACCATGATCAACTAGTTGATAGATGATCAATTTTCTCTAGCGTCATTTGATAAGTTGATTGAAATCCAAATCAACTTAGATGATCTTGCAAGAATTTTGAAGAAAGCAAAAAGGATTTATGTAGAAGTCAGAGATTCCATATCTTGTGTTCATGCCATTTCCAATGCGACTTTAGGGCCAAACAAATCTGGAATGCAAGCTACGCTGGCAAGGTTCAAGGAATTCCAGAAAATAAATGAGGGGGGAAAATAAAAAATAAAGTGTCATTGACACTATGTAGTTTTCATGTAGATGCATCATTTCTTATTGCAAATTTTCTTACGGTTGCATTTTCCTTTTATGCAATAAAAGTTGTCAAATAAGACTCTGTAGTTGAATTAGTCAACTACACCTACATTTTTCTGCATTCCTTTCCTATAAAAGGAGGATCCTCATTTGTAAATATTTATCTTTTATTATGCTAAGCAAGGCTCAGTTGAATTTTTCCCTCAAAAAAGACTTTGATCTTTTTATGTAAAGATTAATTCAAGGAAATATAGATAGCAATCTGCTAGTTTCCAAACTTTGTGTTGGGCCGAAGATTGTGTTTATAATTGAATTGTTTTTACGTCTAGTTCTCATAGTCATTTCTTAAATACTTTAATCTTATTGGTGATATTGTTTATGCGAGTAAGAGAGATCTCTAATTGTGATAGGTAGACTTTGTGTTATTTGCATATTTAGGAAATATTCTAATAGTTAAGTGATTACATAGTAAGCTTTGTATTTCTATTATTTTCTCTTAGTTTTTAGGAAAATTAATCACATCTTGAAGACTTTGAGCTACAAGTTGTGATTATAGTTGTAATTGTGGTGATTAAAGTAAGTTTCACTCACGTAAGACTTTTAGCTTACATGATTGTTGAGATATTCAAAATCATTGTATAGAAGTTCTATTAGTTGTAAGAAATATCATCAAGTGAAGGGAGATACATTAATTCTGAAAAAAAAAAAGAGAATTACATTCCCTAAGCTTACCTCCATATTTAATTTCAAAGTTGTTGAAATACCCAAATTCTTCCAAGGAACCTCACTTTGATGAGAGGAAAGACTTTGTCTTAACATAGTTGTGTGTGAAATACATATTCTATCATTGGCACGTTGGTGACAAAATATTCACCCAATAGTTTTTTGGTGACTCTACTAGGGAGCAACGTGCAACCGGTATTTTCTTTTTTGGGTTGCAGTATTTTTCCATTGTAATATCTTAATTGCTGATTTTCTCAAAGTATTAACCTAGCTGATCCAAGTTATACTCATGGTCGAAGACCACAATGAATTTTTGATCCTACATTTGAGTTTTTGCAAAAACATAATTTTCCACTCTTGAGTCCACAAACAAGATCTCCCTTGCATTGCACAAGGATGTTTCCTCCTACTGCACAATGGTCCCCTATTCCAACTGAGGCATCAAGTTTATAGGTTATGGTTATCCCAACCATCAATCATTTTGTTATACCACCATATAATCCACCAAGGATGACTTCTCAAGGTCCTTGGGGTACTGTGTTTGGCCCTTTGAGCCTAACACCACCTCTACATGCTCTTCCTCAAGGTTCCAGGAAGAATTTACCTAGGTTCTTGGGTGATGGTGCTCAGCATCATGATGAACACATCACTGCATTTTATATTGCATGTGGTGGTTTGGTTGTTGAACATGAAGATGTATCTGTAAGGTTATTTATTAAAACCTTACAAGGTGTAGATGCTGATTGGTTTTACCATTTGCCTAATAATTGTATCACAAATTAGGATACCCTCAAAACAAGTTTTGAGGCAAGCTTTAAACCCACTGAAGATGGGCATGCGCTCTTGGTGCAATTGACTCAAATGTAGAAGGAACTGCAAGAACTTATGTGGAAATTTGTGGCAAAATTCAATAAGTTGCACAATCACATTCCTGTCGCTTCACAACCTACTGCTGGAAATTTGAAGTGTTTCTTCATAAATGCACAGCTATTGGAAGTAAGTTTTTTTTTGCGTAGAAATAATCCTATAGATTTGACTACTACACAACAATTAGCTACATCAGTTGAAGATTATCTTATCCTTTTTGGTAAAATAAGAAAGGATCCTAACAAGGTTAGGTATAATCAAATTGTTGATGCATCGACCTCTTCAACAATTTTTGCAGATACTATGATTCAAAAGCTAGCAAATGAATTGTTAGCACTCAAGAAGAAAATTTTTATGCAAGGGAATGCACCATACCATGATGTTCCAAGGAGAAAATTCCCTAATAATGCTTCCAATTATTCTTCTTGTAATCAAACCAAGTTACCTCCAGCTTCGGAGAGACTTGCATTGGAAGCACTGCGTCAAAATTTGGCTACCGGTTATTATGAGGCAAAACAAAATGATCTTCCACTTTTTGGTGAAGAAGATGCCAATATGCCACAAGATGAAGAGGTAGAATTGGTTGGTGAATCTAACATTTGATACATGCAATATAAAGAATATCATGTGCAGGAAGGAGATGATAAAGATGTTTTTGCAATTTTCACTTGTTCGCAAGCTCAAACTAATCAATTGAAACAAATGCAATGAGTGATGATTAAACACAAGAAAAGGATTCTCAGTGCTTTCCAGTTACCATTTCCAAGCATGGAACACCTTTTCCAAATCCACCAAAGGACAACTCAAATCCTTCAAAAGATAATGTGAAGGATAAACATGTAGGTGCTCCTTCAACTCTTGAAAAATTTTCAATGGCTACACCGAAGACTAGTGCTATGAATTTTCCTATTGGTGTAATTAATTATTCATGTTGGATATTATTACACCTTACTTAAGTTTACTTAGGTACATGCATATCATAGTAGTTTGGGTATGAGACACTTGGGAGTTTGTGCCACATTGGGATAGTGTGTGTAGGAGAATTTCCACCTTTTGTGGTCTTATCTTGTTGTTACATTCCACATTCGGTGGGTGATCCACCTCATGTGAAATATTATATTGTTTCTCCTACCTACCACACCTATTTCCTACCTACCCTTGTTTTTCATTGAGCCACATGTCATGTTTGTGTGCTCACATATCCATATAGCCGTGCATATATAAGCAAGCTCATATTCATTGTAATTGATTGATTGATGATCCAGCTGATCAGTATTTTCATCTTGATAGAATACAATTTATTCCTATCAATATTTTGTCTCTCTATTTTGTACTTTTCATTGAGCTCTTGAACTTGGCAAAATCTCACATTTCCAAATCCTCAAAATGAAAACATTTCTCAATCTTTGATAAATTATTTTCAAGAATTTAACATAATAGATCATGCTAAGAAAAGAAAGGTTCAAATGTCAGAAGTAGAATATTTGAGGTCTAACCCAGATCAGGTTGATCGGTTAGTTAATTTTGTCAAGGAAAAAGATAATATTTCAAGTACTTCCCAAAAGTTCAATATTTCTCAAAACAACTTAGTGGTTTCTCTTGCCCCTTTGGAGAAAATTGAACCATTTTATATTTCATTATTGATTAATGGTGACAAGTTAAGCAATTGTGTCATATATTCTAGTGCATCAAATAATGTGATGACTGCAAAGGTTGGAAATGCTCTTGGTCTCACCTTGACTAAGATCTTTGGTAGGTGTTTTTCCATGGATAATAAACAAGTACGATTGATAGGCCAGATTAAGGATGCACAGTTTGCATTTGCTACATTCCCAGAGAAGAAGATTAAAATGACAATGTTGGTAGCTGATGTGCCAGCTTCATATGGTATTCTTCTTGGAAGGAATTTTTGTAGATATGTTGGAGGCGAGTTGAGTATGGATATGATAGAGGCTCATATTCCTGTGAAATGGGAAATCAAGAAGTTACTACCAGAGAAAGAATCACAATACATAGTTGTGAAGTTTGATCATCAATGAGCCCAAAATATTTTTGAGTCATCTATTATGGGAAATTATTTCTTGTATGTTGATGATGAGTTTGTAGTTGTACATAAGCCAGATGATGTGGTTTCACTTGAAGAGAATTCAAGTGACAATGAAAGTGTTATTGCTGAGTCTGTAGGTTCTTCAATTTCATTAGAAGAGCCTCTCAATTTTGACACTATCAATGTGGGTGGTCCAAATGGTGTTTGGATGTTGAAATTTGACGGTAGTTGTTCTTCTACCAAATCAAGGGTAGGTATTGTGTTGGTGTCTCCTGATGGTAATTTTTTTTCATTTCTTTCAAAATGCAATTTTATAAGACTAATAACACTTGAGTATGAAGCTCTCCTTTTGGGCATGAATGTTGCTCAAAAGAAAGAAATTAAAAATTTGCATGCTCAAGGGGATGCAGAGTTGATAGTGTGTCAAGTTAGGAGTATTTATCAAACAAGAAGTGATAGGTTGAAGCACTACCAAAACCTTGTTTAGGATTCGATAGAAGCTTTTGATGCTTTTGATATATCCATTATTCCAAGAGAATTAAATGATAGAGAAGATTCCTTGGTAGTTTCTACTACCTTGTTAATTCCACATAAGGATTTCTCAAATCCCAAGTATACTATTGAGATGGTTTTTTGGTCAAGTGTTCCTGATAATTTTGAAAATTAGCAAGTGTTTAATGATGATCAGCATGTTAATTTTTTTCAAACTATTGATAAGTTTGAATCTTTACTTTGAAGTCAGTCAATTACCTTCAACAGATACAATAGAAGATGTTGATCCTCAAATTGGTGAGAAGTTCTTGCAATTGAAGGGAAACAAGATTCCCAAGGGTCTTGTATCTCTTGAAAATCTCTTTGACAAACATAATTGTTATGTCAAGAAGCAACAAAATATATTTACTAGCACAATGGAATATGAGCAAGTAATTTAGGGACAACTAATAATCCAAAAATGATTAACATTGGGAAGCATTCCTCTAGTGAAGAGAAGAAAAGGTTTGTCACTTTATTGCAATAATATTTTGATGTTGTTGCATATTCCTATGATGATTTGAAGTCTTTTCATCTTGAAGAACTTCATCATGAAATTCCCCTCAAGCCAAACTTTGCTCCTTTCAGACAGAAACAAAGTCAGTATAACCCAAAGATATCTGACACTATCTTTGCTAAAATTCAGAAGATGCTAAAAGCAAGGATCATTTTTCTCATTCACCATTCTACTTGGATAGCTAACATTATACCTATGCACAAGAAAAATGGAGAAATCCGGATTTGTGTTGATTTCCAAAAATTAAATCAAACCTCTTTGAAGGACAACTATTCATTGCCTATCATGGATCAAGTCTTGGAAATTGTTACAAGGTCTGAGATGTTTTCTATGTTGGATGACTTTTCTGGATATAACCAAGTGGAGGTTGCTAGACAAGATCACTATAAAACTTCTTTTACAACCCCATGGGGCACTTTTGCATACCTCAGAATGCCTTCCGAGTTAATAAATGCAAGAGCAACTTTTTAGCATGCAATGGATTTGGCTTTTTGAGACTTCCTTGGTAATTTCATTGTTGTTTACCTTTATGATTTTATGGTTTTCTCTAAACAATGTCAAGATCATTTTATCATTTGCATCAAGTGCTAGAGAAGTGCTGACAACATGGGATATCTATCAATCCCAAGAAATCAGTTTTTGGGGTTACGGAGGGAAATTTGCTTAGACACATTGTTTCTAAGGAAGGTATTAACATAGATGACAAAAGAGTTAAAGATATTAATAGTCTTTCCTTTCCTGCAAGAAAAACTAATGTGCATTCCTTATTCGGTAAAGTAAACGTCTTGTGAAGGTTCATTCCAGACTTTTTTGAACAAACTCATCACATAGTTGACATACTGAAAGGGAAATCTCTTTTCAAATGGAGTCCTGAAGGTAAGAAAGCCTTTAATAAAATTAAGGAAGATATTGCTCATGCTCTAGTCTCAGTATATCTAGATTATACAAAGGAGTTCATAATGTACAGTTATACATCAGATCATACTTGTTTAGCTATATTGATGCAGAAGAATAATAAAGGTGTTGAGTCACCTATCACTTTTATGAGTTACCCTTTGAAAACTCATGAATTGAAATTCTCTACAATGAAGAAGCATGACTTCACTGTAGTAAAAGTGGTAAAACATTTCATATTTTACATTCTCAATTCTCATGTCATTTCTCTTGTTCCTGACAATATTGTCAAGTCTATTCTAACACAATAGGAATTTGGAACCAAAAGGGGAAACAGGGTTGAAAAAATTCAGGAATATGACATGGAAATAAAGCCTACTAAGTTGGTTCATGGTAAAGGTTTATGTCAGTTAATTGGTGATAATAAGTCTAATGAGGAAATAGTGCTTGAGAATGAAGGCATGATTGAAAATATTCCTAAATTTTTGTTTGTCAGCACCACTGATGAGTGGTATTCTGATTTAGCATACTTCCTTATGTATGATGAGTGTCCTTCACATTTGTCATGTAATGAAAAGCATACTTTGAAATTGAAAGCAGTGAGCTTTGTCCTTTGGGACAATGGTTTATATAAGAAAAGCATAGATGGCAATTTCTTACGTTGTGTTGACAAGGAACAACAAGTTAGGTTACTTGAAGCATTTCATGATCTGGCTTGTGGAGGACATCATTTAGCTCCTATCACGGCATACAAAATTTTGTGTGCAAGATACTATTGGCCAACCTTGTTTAAGGATGCATACAGATGGATCCGAAAATGTGAGCAATGTCAGCAATTTGTCAATAAGCCTAAGTTAGTTGCTTTACTTCTCAAGCCAGTAGTAATTGAGGAGCCTTTTTAGTAGTGGGGACTGGATTTTGTTTGACTTGTGAATCCCTTATCCACCGTAGGCCATACATATATACTCACTATGACAAATTATTTCACCAAATGGGTGGAGGCAATTTCCATAAAGCAAGCTACTTCAACAATGGTTTGTCAATTCTTGAAAGAGAACATTGTTTCAAGGTTTGGTGTTCCCCATAAGATTGTTAGTGATAATGCTTCTTGTTTTTAATCTTATGAGATCATTGAATTTTGTTTTGATCATGGTATTACCCTTTCACATTCATCTGACTATTATCCACAAGGGAATGGTCAGGGTGAATCAAGCAACGAGAACTTGGTTACCATTATCAAGAAGCTTGTTGATGAAAAATAGAGGACTTGGCACAAAGCTCTTTTTGATGCACTTTGGGTGAATTATATCTTTCCCAAGAGGGAAAATGACATGTCCCCTTTCCAAATTTTGTATGGGATGAATGGATAAATTCCAATCACATTGGAACTTCCATCTTTGAAGCTTGCCAAGGTCATTGAAGATGAGACCTACCAAAGTTTTCTTGATAAGTGGATCATGTTTCTTTCTTAGTTGGAAGAAGCAAGGGCTGAGGTGGTGGATCATATTTCTACACATCAAAGTCAAGTGAAGGTGTTGTTTGACAAAAAAGAAACATCTTGTGAATTCATAGTAGGTGATCAAGTCTTGCTATGAGACAAAAGGAGAGAACCAAAAGGAATGCATAGGACATTTGATTTCCTATGGATGGCCCCCTTAACTATTCATCAAGTTTGTGGAGAGCATAGCTATTTTCTTTCTTATTCTAATGGAACTCCGTTCTCACTTCCTCATACTAGAGAACATCTCAAGCTCTTTACTTAATGAGGAGTTATACGAAGATCATGTACATATGCAAATTTTTGTATAATGTCTTTTTGTGTTGTCTTTTTGTCATCTGACTCTATAGCCCAATAGATACAGGCACTTGGAGTTCTGGATTCTACAATCTTCAAGTGGTGAATTTTGTTCCCCAGTTAGAGCCACTTGTTGTCACTGATTTCAGCTAAACTAAATTCACAAGGCAACACTATGAAACTTGTTTGTTTCATACCTCATGTACTTTGAGGATGGAAAATTTACCTTGTAAGTTGTGCCTCTTTTTTGCATTATTAGCCTTTTATCTTTTTGTTTTTTAAGATGGATTTAATTTTTAGTTTTTTCCTGCAAATCAGGCTTTAAAACCCAACCTGTAGGCCTTTCCCTTCAACTGAGAGGTTGGGTTTTAAAGTCTGACCTACAAGGTTGGTCTTGCATGTGTAGCACAGGTCGGACTTTAAAGTCTGACCTGCAGGTTTTTTTGTCCCTTCACATCGGGTTTTATTTTTTGATGTGCAGTTGTCTTTGGTGTGCATGTTGGGGTTTTTCCCCCAACATGCAATTTTGTTTTTGCAAAAGTTAAGTGCAGGTCAGTGTTTTTTACTCGACCTACAGGTCATTCTTCGTGTAGGTCAATTTTTTCCCTGACCTACATGGCGCGTTGTGTGCATTTAATGCACATTATTAGTCTTTTTAACGTGAGTTTGGACTTTATTTTGGTCATTTTAATCACGTTTTTATCTTCCTAAGCTCTGTGACTGCGGGTTTTTCTTGTACAAGCGTGTTTAGGGTTTTGGAGGTTGATTTCTTCTATTTTCCTATAGATTTGTGGTAAGTTTCATTCGTTTCTCCTTATTTCCTTATTTGTAGACTAGATTTTTTAGTTTTTATCTTTTTATTTCATGTTTTTCTACTTGCATTTAGGGTTTTTTGTTTGCAGGGAGTCAGAATTTAAACCCCGACACTTGTCTTCCCTGTACAACCTTTTTCTCCCCAAATGGCAAGTCAGAATTTAAACTTCGACTTGTCCTTTGAATCTCCCTTCTAGGTAGGTCAAGATCTAAATTCCAACCTATCATTTGATTAAGTTCTACCTCAGTGGCAGGTCAGGATTTATTTCCTGACCCGCCATTTAATCGACATAACTCGCACGTCGGGAAATAAAACTCAACATGCCTTGTCTTAATTATGGCCTGCATGTCAATTTTTATTTCCTGACATGCAAGAGACTTACCCCATTGAGAAGGTCAGGGTTTAAACCCCAGCATGCTCGATTGACCTACCCTCTTAGTGTTGGTCAGGTTTTAAAACCCGACCTGCCAAAGTCCTTTGCTACTTTTGACCTACATGTCAATATTTATTTCTCTACATGCAAGTTGACCTTCCACTTAGTGCAGATTGGGTTTTCAAACCCAACCTGAGATGATGTTCTACCTTTGACATGTCAGTTTATTTTTCCTAGCATGTTGATTTCCTTGCACTTACTATAGATCGGGTTTTTAAACCCGATATGTAGTTTTAATCTTTCAAGTGCAAGTTAGGTTTTAAAACCCGACCCGTTGATTTTTATTGTTTTGTTCTTAAGGTATTTTTGGCCTTCCAGTTCAGATTCTTATCAATGAGGATGTGATTCAAATGATGTTGATTCTCTATGAACATTTATTTTTGGTGTTGAAGTGCAGTCCTCCGGAAAATGTCTGAGCCCTCTCCTAGCAAATCCATGGGAAAGAAAATGAAGTACAAGTATGACAAGTACTTGAACATGTTTCCAGAAAGCTCCGTCAAATCAAATGTGGACCAAATTCAGGATACAAAGATTGGAAATGTGGACATGGAGGAATTTCTCAAGAAAGTTTGGGAGGCTCCTTCAAGACTATCTCACCTTATAGCTAGTGAGTTGCATAAGTACACATCCTTTCTAGTAGCTGCTCATGACCCTAATTTTGTATTGGCAGCAACAGAATGGTTTGATCCTACCACTAGACATGTTAAATATGCAGATGGAAATGTGGCTATCCATCTTGATAGTGAGTATTTTAACAATGTCTTCAAAGGTTCTTATACAGAGGAAGTGGTGGATATCACTTAGGCAAGTGCACAAAAATGGTATGAGTAAAATGAAGTTAAATGTAAGAAAAATCAATAATTTTTTCTTGTCAGGTTATCAAAAATCTACAACTTCCTGGAGGCCAATATATTTTCATATAGGTGATTTTACTGAAGAATATAATGACATGGTCCCCTTGTTGTCTCAAGGGCTTCCAAATTCTCACTTCTTTCAACCATGGATGTGTTGGTATATGAACCTCATTAGGAAAGGGAATGATAATATTGACTGGGGTGAGAAAATCAGTGATGAGATTTGTGATCAGTTGAAGGAAGTCAAAACTAAATTGAAATTATACATTACTTCTTATCTTGTGTATGCAGCTACCTCTATGAGGCAATTTCCAGGTTTGTCTACAAAAGATGATAGGAGAATAACTCCAGTATGGGATTACTTTTCTCAATTGACCATCTTTAATTGGAGAAGTCATTTCTGCATAATTAATGATACATTCTTTGCAATATGAAAATATATGTTTGACAAGGATTTGCAAAAAAAGAGGCTTTTTGATGCTACTTATTGTTGTACTCAAAATTCATCATTATTCAATTAGAAACAAAGAGAAATCATGAATCCCTATCTAATCAAAGAATCCTAAATATACCAATGAAATAATGCAAAGCAAAGTAATAGGAATATAAAATACTCAATTAAGACTCCCTATTCCATGATTGCATATGGCTTCCATTGTTCTACTCTTCTTTGTGGTATGATGTCTCTCAGATATTACACGAGCAACTTGCAAATGACACAGATTCAAAGTTCGTGATTCTTGTGATTATTCATGATTCTTCTTGATTGTTTAAAATGGAGATTGAATGCTCAATTTATAAATTTTTGGAGAGGATTGAATGAGAGGTGGAACTCAAGTGAGCTCACATGCTGATTGATAGTTGAATTGCTGATTTAGAGGTGGAATAGAATAGGTTGAATAGATTAATTGAGTTAACTGATTGAGAAAAAAAGATGATTGAAAGATGAAAAAGAATGATTGGAGGATAATTAAATAATGATGCAATTAATCAATTAATTGAAATGACCAATTAAAATAGATGGAATAGTTAGCTAATTGATAACTAATTGAAAGATTTTTGGAAAAAAGAAAAGTGGAAGATAGAAATAGAGATTGAAAAGATAATGATTTAATTAATTAATTAATTTAGCATGTGCTTGCACTTTGACTTTGATTTTCAATTTAATCTTTGCATGAGATTTAATTCAAATATTGAATTTATTTTAAATTCAATTTGTTATTTGAATATATTTAGAACTTGACTTTGATTTTCAATTTGATTTTTGAAATCATGCACATGTATTTGAATTTAGAAGAAATTAGAAGAATTAAATGATTTGAATTTGAATTTTTTTGATGGATAGGCCTTCTCTATTAAGTATAAATATTAAAGTACATATTCATAAAATAAGGTCAGGGGATACAAGATCAACCCACAAGAGTCACACGACAAGATGTCAAAGTCAAAAAATAAAGCTATTCATCAAAAAACTTCCTCAAGTAGCCAAAGTAGAGGCAACTGAGGGAGGAGGATCTAGATCATCTTTCTTGCCACATACATCAGTAGGATCACGAGTCGGGTTTGACACAGACCACCCATCCTCAAGGCCTTTGTCATATTCTCCTTCCTCTCGCTTGGGAAGCGAAATTGCCAGAACCAAGCAGGGAAACTTGGAGGTGGTGGCAGTAGGCCACCCAGAGCCATCACTAGTAGCAGGAGCCAAAGTCACAAGAGTAGCAGAAGGCCACCCCGAGGCAGAGCCATGACATGGAGGAAAAGCTGAGTGGTGCCTCCACGCATCGTCTCTCCCACTAGAGGAGTAGCAAGGAGACTGGGACCACGGGGTCTAAGAGCATTGGGCAGAGGAACTGCGGCCACGGGGTGGAGTGTGGTCGATAGAGATAGAATCCGGCGGTACTCTAGCAACCGCACAAGGGGTGTTGCCCTAGTGCTGGAGGAGCTCCTGTAAGTGGCCCAACTCAAGAGCTACTTTGTCAGCTTGTACCTAAATCTGCATTAATACATGTAATTACATAAATATGTCCACTTAATTAAATTAATATTTACTATTTATTTGATTATTTAACCATCAATAATCAATAATTAAATTAATATTTAATTAATTTCATCCTCAACCTCTTCTCCTATTAATTAAATAAATTATTCAATTTATCTAAATTAATTCATTAAGCCACACTCTAATTCAATTAAATGATCAAAGCACATTTATTTAATTTAACCCCCTTTCCTCATTTAAATAAATAAACAAATATTTATTCAAAATCCCTAAACTACCCCCCGCTTGCATTATCCTACAAATGCAAGTTGCACCTATTTGGTTGAAATAAAGTAATTTTATTTTAATTAAAATCATATTTTCTCTCACTCACCAAACCCACTTGCTCCTCTAATCTCCTTCTAGACTCTTCTAACTCATTCTAGATTCTTCTAAATCATTCCTAAGTAGCCTAATCACCCTCCCTATTTAAATTGTCACATTCCTAAGCAACTTGGAGTCACTTCTCAAAGACTCAAAGTCTTTGAAAAGCATTAAAGGCTTTATGTCTTCACCAAGTTAACCCCTAAAGTCTTCAAAACCATTAATGGTTCTTACATAACCATTTATGGCTCTTACATAACCATTAATGGTTAAACTCAACTCACCCACATGGTTAGAGACTTTCCCTCTAACTCAACCCTCATTTGACTCATGGGTCTCTTCAAGCATTTATTTCTTTGACCATGGTTACCCCCACTAACTCTCAAATAAGAGTTTGTCCATTGGATAAAGGCATTATTCATTGGATGAAAGCTTTATTCATTCAACTCAAGCCTAACCTTACCTCACAAGATAACCTTCATGTCATCTCAAGCATTTAATGCTTCTTCCCTCTCCTCTCAAGCCATCTCATGTTGACATTTGTCATCCTGGGATTGGGTTGAAAGCCCTCACATGGATCATAAACCCATCAATCCTGACCCTTGTTGAGATTACTCAATCTCAACCATCCATTGCCCTATTTTTCCTATTAATAGAGCCCATTCCTTCTTCAAAAAAATCCAGAAATCTTGTATGCATCAAACTTATACTAAATTTGAGAGAGAATTTAGAAGCACTTTTCTTTGTTATTTTGGATAAAACTAACATAGATTAATTAGCTATTTTCTCATATTTAGCTTATTTGCATTTACATAATCTTCATTTTCATAATCTTGAATCTCCATTAGACATCCATAATAAGTGAAAAAAGATGAGCACTACACTCATGTGGAACTTGGAGAGGAGAGGAACAAGGGAGGAGCAACTATGAGCATATTGGAGGGCATCTTGGAGGGTTTTGTGTCTTTCCATAATCTATTTAATATCTCTCTTGGTATGCATGCTTAGGATTGTAGTTTCTTTCATCTTTTGTTTTTATTGCTACTAACACACTAATGTTTTGAACCTTGTGTTTCTTGAGTCCTTTTCAACATGCATCATTTGGTAAACCCAGCGTGAATCGAATACTCAATCTTCTGATTATCAAAACTCACTTTTTTTTGTGAAAAATTGTGCACACAAGTTGTGCTTTAGCGCTATTGACACTCATTTTAGCACCTTTGATAGTAGAGGATTTAGCGCTTTGGTCCAAGTTATGACGCTTCTATCAGAGAATTAGTGCCTTTGTTCAAGTTATAGCGCTATTGTAGGTTAAATAGCGCTATTGTAACTATTTTAGTGCGTTTGCGCTCTTTGTCTAACATAATTTTCATTATGTTTACTAGTTATAATTAGTGCGTCTATCCATATTGTAGTGTTTTTGTTGTTATTTTAGTGCATTTGCTAGTCTTTCAACGCTTTTTTATTAAAGTGGTGCTTTTGTGTTTACACAAATTAGCGCTTTAGTAACAGACAGTTGAAAAAAAATATTGTGTAACCAAAAAAAAATTAGGCTTGTAGAAGCCCACCAAAAACCTTCATTTCACTAACTGATTTCTTTTGTTGTGCAGGTTTGCTAACCTCTTGTTTGCAGGATTCGAGGAGTTAGGAATTAGGAAGTTTATTTATATTTCTTTCTAAGATTTTCTTTTAAAGTTAGATTTAAAAATAATTCACTTCCTTTTTGGTTTATAAACAACTTCATCCTTCAATTTGGAGTAAAATCAACAAAATTTTCAATTTGGGGTTTAAAAAAAATTTCATTTTGCAAAGTTAAAAAGAACCACAAAATCAAACAAATAACTTTGCTTTCTTGAAAGTTAAGGACACTTTTCATTTTGGGTTTAAAACAAACAAAATGACTTTCATTTCTTGAAAGGATAAAATTCACAATCAAATTTTTATTTTGCAAGTTAAAAAGAATAAATAACTTGTCCATTTTGTTTACAAATCGCTTTTACTTTGAGCAACGTGCTTTCAATTTTGTTGACTAGGATTTTCAATTTCCTAGTTAGAAAATAAATTGCCTTGTGAAGTTAAAAAGAACACCATGGTTGTTGGAGAAAAATCTCCAAATAGCAGATAGATCACATTGTGATAAAACAGTTAAAAAGAACAAGTGTTTTCAATGTTTGGCACACTTGTGCAAAAATATGTAGAGTGGTCCCATTTCTAACATACACTATCCTCTCCCTTGGCTCTCGTGGTCCTAGGTACAAGAGAAAAGATTTAGTAATGCTCGAAATTTTCTATTTTTAAGAGAGGCCTGCCATAAGACATATCACTCTTGGGAATGACCTTGCATGGTAAATCCTTTGAGCTGTTATAGAAATCAGGTGAGAGCAAAAGTTGTAGCCTTGGGTGTAGCTGTTCCTATAGTGTAACTTGTCGAAAGGACATATGGGCCCCACCACAAGTTACAAGTCTCTTAAGTGAGTCACTACAAAATGAACTTACATCAAAAAACATCGAACATTACTAGACACCTTTTATTCTAGAAGCCCACTCATTCTATTGATTGAGGATATTTGTGAAAAGTTCAGTGCAAGAGTATAGATGGTTTTGCTCCCAAGATACACACCATACATATTTCCTTGAGTAGAAACAGGGCTTTTTGAAAAGCTACTTTTATCTTGATAAAAGTGGTGACTCCCCCATCATAGGGATCATCTATCTGTTATGCTCATGCAAGACTTAGTATATCACATCCTTACGCACCATGATAGGATTCATAAGGTATGTAGTACCAAAGTCAAAGAAATATCAAGATGTGGGCTGAAAATATCGCAACTAGCTATTTGACCTTAAGGATAAAGTTTGTTTGGGTTGTCTTCATCTTGTGTCAAACCAGTAACAATTTGGGCCAACTTCAGGCTTTGGGAAATACAAAATACATTTGTAAAAAGGGTTTTAAGTTCATGACTGGGTTGATTTAGATCCACACCTATTTTTGCCTTTTGTTGAAAAGGGACAAGGTTATTCTGCTTGTGTGCTTGTTGTGTTTTCTTTTCAAAGAAATTCAAAACACTTTTAAACCAAGTATTCATCCAACAAATCCACCTCAAAAAATTGATAAACAAAACAAACATCAAACAAGTGAAACAAGTATCAATTTGGTATGACCATCACTCACATCTTGAGAAAAAGGAGTCTTCATCAAAAGACCACATTGAAAAAGAGACAATTGGGTTCAAAATCCCTAATCAAAAGAAGGAAGGTTTTCTATATCAATAGACAGTTTTTTCTCTCACACAAAGCCTTCTTGCACCATATGCACTTGTATCTTCAAGGCAAATCCAATGAATTTGACAAAGAGCATTTAAAAAATAGAGCTTTTACTCAGTATAGAGCCTTGGATTATCATGAAAACAATGGGGGCAAGATCAATCCTACTTTCTTTCCAAAAATCTGTATCACATATAACGAATCTCGAGGGGAACCACCAACCCTTGAGAGAGAGGAAGAAGCAGAAACCCCCTTTGTAAAAAAAAGTTTTTATTGAGGTACGTATTCTATCCACTTTCACCTTCATACATCACAAATACATGCAACTCTCAAAACACAAAGAGGTCTTGTCCTAAGTTCTTTTAATATATTGCTTAAATCAAATCAACAAATCATTTTTAGGGTGTCTCTACATCTAGGATCAATCATCCTGAGAGGCATTTCTACACAGGTTAAAACTAGTTTATGAGTGCATCCTCTCATTACTAGATAGCTTGGTTTGTAGCACATCTCAAACCTTGCCATACCTCATCACATCAAAATTGTTGAAAAACACAAAAGCAATTCACAAAGAACTTTGTTGACATCCAACCTTTAGTGTTAGAGATATATCTTCCACCAATCCATCACCTCAAATAATCCTTAAGAAAGATCAACAAAGGAACACATCTTTGAACTCCTTTCAACCATCTATCTAAACATATTTCCAAAACTATTCTTCCATCATTTCCTCTATCTATTTTGGGTCCTTATGTCCCAAAATTCAATTTTCCTCTCTCTTCATCACTTCTCAAGTTGTGTACCAACACTCATCTTGAATACATTTCCATCTAGCCTCACACAAATCTTCAAACATTCTATCTATTATCCAGCACATATTTTCTATCTTTCAATCCCAATCATTCAATCCTTTACATAAATTCATCATTTGTGAAATAGGCATTTGTGTCATTTTGTCACATACTTGCCCATGCTCGAATCTCACGTTTAGTCCTTTTCTTAAATATCTATTCATGAAATGCTTCAGAATCCAACGTTATTCCTCTTTAACATTTTCTTTTGGTTGGGATACACACTCAATCCACAAAAGAACCACTCATCGTATCTTGGTACTGACATCTTTTGATTACTATATCTCATACACTTAATCAATTGCTCTAAATCATTGTGATCTCTTAGTTGAAGACACAGCTAGTGAAAAATCTAAAATCTTTCTTCAATGCCACTGTAATTATCAGACCCATGTAAAGTTCATCACTTACAAGCCAATGCAAGAAAAATAAAGAGCAAAAATAAATATCAAAAGATCAAAAGCATAAGAGAAAAAAAAAAAAAAAGCAATATCAAAATGATTGGCTATGGGAACATGCAAGTAACTCCATCGAGGCTATGGATGCCTGGCTAGCAATGGAGAAATATTTATGAGATTACAGCGATAACCTCATCGGGGCTATGGACACTTGCTAGTAGCGAGGCACTATCTAGGATGCTTTTGAAGTCAGGGTAACTTGTGTAGCTAGCCATACTAGATTCTGAAGATTACAAATGATCATATGAGCCAAAATGAACCCACTTGCACATGCATGGGTAATAAAAGACTAAATGCCTTGATCCAGTTTGGGATTCTTCTTCCCTTTTGAGTCTACTTCCCAGTTGCTAGAAATGTTTAGTTGAATTTTCTGGAGGTTCTAAGTGTGGGTTGGGTCTCTATCTTTGAAAAGTTCAAGAACACTTATTCAGGTAGTGCTAGATGTTGTGACAATATTACATAATGCCTTTTTTCAAATGGAAACCTCTATTCTTGGGGGCAAATTTTATCCACTATATTCTTCCTACCATATCTCCCATTATCCTTCCTCTAATATCCATTACCCTAACTAAATTCATCATTATCTATGGTCTAGCTTCACCTCATCCATATCCTCTAATCCATACCATCTATCTTATCTATTCATAGCTTCTATCATTCAGTGCTATCTATGATCTTGCTTCATGTCATCCATATCCTCTAATCCATATCCCTTATCTCATCAATTCAAAGGATGAATGCATGTCCCATTCATCAATTCAACAATAGGAAAACTCTCAAAGTCTGCAATCAAACTAATCACATGTCTTGTTAATCAATTCATCACTCGAAATCAACATCAACATTAAACATGTCTTATACAGGGATAGTTACACTCGAAACCAGACGAATCGCTCTTATACGGGGTACTCACTCTTTGAAACTAGACATTCTTATCAATCATTGAACAAATCAAAACAATGACATAGATCAGTATGGCTACTGGATTTTATTCTAAGTTAACCTTATCTTTATCAATTAATGGCAGTACATGTTTCACATATCATATTGTACATATCATATCCACCCATTTGAGCCATCACCATAAATTCACAAATGCTTATCAATCCTAGACATACTTAGCGTACTCATTGTCCTTGGTTTATCTAAATTAGTTATCCAAATTGTATCCCACCATGGCTTGGTGATCAGTGTACATATCCATATCAAAGTAGTATCAACAACAAGGGGCAAAGTCCTGACCTCACTAGGGGCATTTCGCCTTTAGGGTTTTCAACATTGGACCAAACATGTAGCAAGACAACAACAAAATTAAAGTGATCATTTAGTTGCATATCATTTTAAAACTTGCATTTAGTTGCATATCATTTTAATCTTGCATTAGTATCACATCATTATCATTATCATACATCTCATTTTCAAGATACATCTCATCATCATCATCTAGTCACATTCATCATTGCATCCCCCACATGCATATCTATCAGATCATCATGGAATCTTTCTTCATTTTCATATCTTCATCATTCTTCCAACTATCATCTATCAAGTCTTATATAGGATATATTGTTCCTGAAACCAGACATTTTGATCAAGTCTTATACATGATGTATCTTTCCTGAAACCAGACGTTTTGAAAAAGTCTTATATAGGATATATCATCCCTAGAACCAGATGCTTTGATCATCTTTTTCTTATATAGGTGGTGACATTTCTAAAACCAGACACTTTGATCATCTTTGTCTTATACAAGTGGTGACATTCCTTAAACCAAATGCTTTGATTCTCTTTGTCTTATATAGGCAGTAACATTCCTGAAACTAGATGCTTTGATCATCTTTTTCTTATACAGGTGGTGACTTTCCTGAAAACAGATGCTTTGATCATCTTCGTCTTATATAGGTGGTGACATTCCTAAAACCAGACGCTTTGATCACCTTTGTCTTATACAGGTGCCATTCGTAAAGGCTATGGCTCCATTATCTTTTAGACTTGTTGCGATCACATCCATTGCATCCATTCATCTATCATTCAAATCATGGTTTATTATGGATCTGGAATCAAGGTTAGTACTTCATGTGTCTTGCATCCCGCTTTCATAGAGACATCTAACTGGGGGCAATGCTCTTAACCTACTAATGGAAGTGGATTCTACATTACTTGTGATTCATTAAGTTAATCATTTAAAAATGTCCTAAAGATAATACCAAAAACATTTATAAAATCTTCAAAAATCCCAAAACATGTCAAAAACATCAAAATCAATCAAAGCATATTATTCCTTGTACATAAACATTGCAACATGACACCAAACAAACATTTTTGAGCTACTTAAATGATGATCACTTATCAAATCAACCAACCCATAAAAACATCTACACACAATCGTCTTCATAAGGATGCATCCTTCCTTACAAACAAGACATGGTAATGTTTTCTTTGACAAGAAAATCCATTGTGGCTAATAAGTACTTGGTCGATTTGTTATTTATTTATTTATATCAGGTTCCTATGCTACTCTGGGATATCCACAAGTGATGAGAGTAGCCAAGATGGCTCTTGACAACTTTTTCTTTGTTTGTTGTCTTTGGATTGTTCCAATGAAGTTCTGGGGCATGTACTAATGGTGTCTACATGGGAAGTTCACTAAGATACAAGATCATATGAAAACATACAGTCATATATCACTATGGCTTACTGACTACAACATATACCTCGACCATTTGCGCATGAACCAGAATGGAGGGTAACTTTTCCTTATCTATGATGCTTTCTTACAGGTAAAATGCTCAAACTTGGTTCCTACAACCTTAGCCAAGAAAGATACTACAATGCTCGATGATGAAAATAAAGCACTATGAATAATCTATGGATCATCATTTCATTGCATTCCATCTATCCATAAATCTATATCATTGGATATCATTCATACATAGTAATGATAATGCATACTCTCTTTTGTTGATCCTCTTACATAGGAATGGGTCCTAGGTCCTTCATACCTTCTACCTAACACTGAATCCCCCCCTTACCCTCCCAATCTAGGTCATCATCATAGTCCCTTCATCATCTCCCATCAATCCAATCAAGCCAATTACTTTGTCTACATAGGCACATCGACTCACGCACACCTAGACTATCAACAGATACTTTTTAATCAAGTATCTTTGGGTCTAAACAGGTAATCGATTATGGCAATCCTAGACTACAACAAACATTTATTACAATGACCTAGTCTCAACAGGGCTGTTATGATTCACCACAAACAACCTACAATGCAAACACTCTCAATTGATCAACCAATCAAACACAATCAAAACAAACAATTACATCAATTGTCTAAGTCTCAATGAGTATTTTTCTTCAGATACCTTGACTTCATTGGACAATTACATCAATTGTCTAAGTCACAACATGTCACTTTGATTCACTTACTTAGACTTTATCCTGTCCAAGTGAACAACTGACATCAACTGTCACACTTTGACTTAACCAGGGCAATTAAACCGATTGCACCATATTGTCCAACCAATTTTGATTAATTGTATAGTATCAATCAAAATCACAAACAAAGCATTTACATTGTATCTCCTACATGACCTAAGGGTCCTCATCGGCTTGTCGTTTCTCCATATTCACTCTATCTTCTCACATTCTTTCACCATTAGTTCTAATTTCTTTCTCTATTTCTAGAGATCGTCCGATTTTTTGAAAAAAAACCGGCCCATCTCTCGAGGGGGCATACCACCCCACTAAATTAACATTTATGGGGCATATTTCTCATACCTATTTTTCTTTCTTTGAAATGATGCGATAAACCACACCATCTCAAAGAGGGGCAAATGTAGTCACATAAATATGTCCACTTAATTAAATGAATATTTACTATTTATTTGATTATTTAACCATCAATAATCAATCAATTAAATTAATATTTAATTAATTTGATCCTCAAACTCTTCTCCCATTAATTAAATAAATTATTCAATTTATGTAAATTAATTCATTAAGTCACACTCTAATTTAATTAAATGAATAAATCACATTTTTTTAATTTAACCCCCTTTCCTCATTTAAATAAATAAACAAATATTTATTTAAATCCATAAACTACCCCCCACTTGCATTATCCTACAAATGAAATTTGCACCTATTTCGTTGAAATAAAGTAATTTTATTTTAATTAAAGTCTTATTTTCTCTCACCCACCAAACCCACTTGCTCTTCTAATCTCCTTTTAGACTCTTTTAACCCATTCTAGATTCTTCTAAACCATTCCTAATTAGCGTAATCACCCTCCCTAATTATTGTCACATTCCTAAACAACTTGGAGTCACTTCTGAAAGCCTCAAAGTCTTTAAAAATATCAAAGCTTTATGTCTTCAACAAGTTAACCCCTAAAGCCTTCCAAACCATTAATGATTCTTACATAACCATTTATGGCTCTTACATAATCATTAATGGTTAAATTCAACTCACCCACATGGTTAGAGACTTTCCCTCTAACTCAACCCTAATTTGACTCATGGGTCTCTTCAAGCATTTATTGCTTTGACCATGGTTACCCCCACTAACTCTTGCACAAGATTTTGTCCATTGGATAAAGGCATCATTAATTGGATAAAAGTTTTATTAATTCAACTCAAGCCTTACCTTACCTCCCAAGATAACCTTCATGTCATCTCAAACATTTAATGCTTCTTTCCTCTCCTCTCAAGCCATCATGTTGACATTTGTCATCCTGGGATTGGGTTGAAATCCCTCAAATGGATCATAAACCCATCAATCCTAACCCTTGATGAGATTACTCAATCTCAACCATCCATTGCCTTGTTTTTCCTATAAATAGAGATCATTCCTTCTTTAAAAAAACCAGAAATCTTGTATGCATCAAACTTATACTAAATTTGAAAGAGCATTTAGAAGCACTTTTCTTTGTTATTTTGGATAAAATTAACATAGATTAATTAGGTATTTTCTCATATTTAGCTTATTTGTATTTACATAATCTTCATTTTCATAATCTTGAATCTCCACAAGACATCCATAATAAGTGTAAAATGTTGAGGGCTACACTCATGTGCAACTTGGAAAGGAGAGGAACAAGGGAGGAGCAACTATGAGCATATTGGAGGGCATCTTGAAGGATTTTGTGTCTTTCATCCATTTTTGTGTGCTTTCCATAATCTGTTAAATATCTCTCTTGGTATGCACACTTAGGATTGTAGTTTCTTTCAACTTTTGTTTTTGATTGCTACTAACACACTAACGTTTTAAATCTTGTGTTTCTTGAGTCCATTTCTTGTTTCTTTCATCTTTCAATTTTTTTGAATTTTTTCGGCCCATCTCTCGAGGGGGCATACCACCCACTAAATTAACATTTATGGGGCATATTTCTCATACCTATCATTCTTTCTTTGAAATGATGCGATAAACCGCACTGTCTCAAAGAGGGGCAAATGTAGACACATAAATCTGTCCACTTAATGAAATGAATATTTAGTATTTATTTGATTATTTAACCATCAGTCAACAGTTAATTAAATTAATATTTAATTAATTCATCCTCAACCTCTTCTTCTATTAACTAAATAAATTATTTAATTTATTTAAATTAATTCATTAAGCCGCACTCTAACAATCAATTAAATGAATAAAACATATTTATTTAATTTAACCCCTTTCCTCATTTAAATATATAAAAAAATATTTATTTAAATCCCTAAACTACCCCCCACTTGCATTATCTTACAAATGCAAGTTGCACCTATTTGGTTGAAATAAATTTATTTTATTTTAATTAAAATCTTATTTTCTCTCACCCACCAAACCCACTTGCTCTTCTAATCTTCTTCTAGACTCTTCTAACCCATTCTAGATTCTTCTAAACCATTTCTAATTAGCCTAATCACCCTCCCTAATTATTGTCACATTCCTAAGCAACTTGGACTCACTTCTCAAAGCCTCAAAGTCTTCGAAAAGCATTAAAGGCTTTATGTCTTCAACAAGTTAACCCCTAAAGTCTTCCAAACCATGAATTGCTCTTACATAACCATTTATGGCTCTTACATAACCATTAATGGTTAAAATCAACTCACCCACATGGTTAGAGACTTTTCATCTAACTCAACCCTCGTTTGACTCATGGGTCTCTTCAAGCATTTATTGCTTTGACCATGGTTACCCCCACTAACTCTTGGACAAGAGTTTGTCCATTGGATAAAGACATTATTCATTGGATAAAAGCTTTATCCATTCAACTCAAGTCTAACCTTACCTCACAAGATAACCTTCATGTCATCTCAAGAATTTAATGCTTCTTCCCTCTCCTCTCAAGCCATCTCATGTTGGCATTTATCATCTTGGGATTGGGTTGAAATCCCTCAAATGGATCATAAACCCATCAATCCAAACCCTTGTTGAGATTACTCAATCTCAACCATCCATTGCCCTATTTTTCCTATAAATAGAGCCCATTCCTTCTTCAAAAAAATCTAGAAATCTTGTATGCATCAAACTTATACTAAATTTGAGAGAGAATTTAGAAGCACTTTTCTTTGTTATTTTGGATAAAACTAACATAGATTAATTAGCTATTTTCTCATATTTAGCTTATTTGCATTTGCATAATCTTCATTTTCATAATCTTGAATCTCCATTAGACATCCATAATAAGTGCAAAAAGATGAGCACTACACTCATGTGGAACTAGGAGAGGAGATGAACAAGGAAGGAGCAACTATGAGCATATTGGAGGGCATCTTGGAGGGTTTTGTGTCATTCCTCTATTTTTCTATGCTTTCCATAATCTGTTTAATATCTCTCTTGGTATGCACACTTAGGATTGTAGTTTCTTTCATCTTTTGTTTTTTATTGCTACTAACACACTATAGTTTTGAATCTTGTGTTTCTTGAGTCCTTTTCTTGTTTCTTTCATCTTTAGATTTTTTTGAATTTTTTTGGCCCATCTCTCGAGGGGGCATACCACCGACTAAATTAACATTTCTGGGGCATATTTCTCATAACTATCTTTCTTTCTTTGAAACGATGTGATAAAACGCACCGTCTCAAAGAGGGGCAAATGTAGACACATAAATATGTCCACTTAATTAAATGAATATTTAGTATTTATTTGATTATTTAACCATCAGTCAATAGTTAATTCTCAACATCTTTTTCTATTAACTAAATAAATTATTTAATTTATTTAAATTAATTCATTAACCCACACTCTAACAATCAATTAAATGAATAAAACATATTTATTTAATTTAACCCCTTTCCCCATTTAAATAAATAAATAAATATTTATTAAAATCCCTAAACTACCCCCCACTTGCATTATCCTAAAAATGCAAGTTGCACCTATTTCGTTGAAATAGAGTAATTTTATTTTAATTAAAATCCTTTATTCTCTCACCCAGCAAACCCACTTGCTCTTCTAATCTCCTTCTAAACTCTTCTAACCCATTATAGATTCTTCTAAATCATTCCTAATTACCCTAATCACCCTCCCTAATTAAATTGTCGCATTCCTAAGCAACTTGGAGTCACTTCTCAAAGCCTCAAAGTCTTTGAAAAGCATTAAAGGCTTTATGTCTTCAACAAGTTAACCCCTAAAGTCTTCCAAACCATTAATGGTTCTTACATAACCATTTGTGGCTCTTACATAACCATTTGTGGCTCTTACATAACCATTAATGGTTAAACTCAACTCACCCACATGGTTAGAGACTTTCCCTCTAACTCAACCCTCATTTGACTCATGGGTCTCTTCAAGCATTTATTGCTTTGACAATGATTAGCCCCACTAACTCTTGCACAAGAGTCTGTCCATTTGATAAAAGAATTATTCATTGCATAAAATCTATATTCATTCAATTCAAGCCTAAACTTACCTCCCAAGATAACCTTCATGTCATCTCAAGCATTTAATGCTTCTTCCCTCTCCTCTCAAGCCATCTAATGTTGACATTTATCATCCTGGGATCTGGTTGAAAACCATCACATGGATCATAAACCCATCAATCCTAACCCTTGTTGAGATTACTCAATCTCAACCATCTATTTCCCTGCTTTTCCTATAAATAGAGCCCATTTCTTCATCAAAAAAATTCAGAAATCTTGTATGCATCAAATTTATACTAAATTTGAGAGAGTTTAGAAACACTTTTATTTGGTATTTTGGATAAAATTAACATAGATTAATTAGGTATTTTCTCATATTTAGTTTACTTGCATTTACATAATCTTGAATCTCCATAAGACATCCATAATAAGTGCAAAAAGTTAAGGGCTACACTCATGTGAAACTTGGAGAGGAGAGGAACAAGGGAGGAGCAACTATGAGCATATTGGAGGGCATCTTGGAGGGTTTTGTGTCTTTCCTCCATTTTTGTGTGATTTCCATGCTCTGTTTAATATCTCTCTTGGCATGCATGCTTAGGATTGTAGTTTCTTTCATCTTTCATTTTTGATTGCTACTAACACACTAACATTTTGAATGTTGTGTTTCTTGAGTCCATTTCTTGTTTCTTTCATCTTTCAATTTTTTTTAATTTTTTTGGCCCATCTCTCGAGGGGGCATACCACCCACTAAATTAGTATTTTTGGGGCATATTTCTCATACCTATCTTTATTTCTTTGAAACAACGAGATAAACTGAACCCTCTAAAAGAGGGGCAAATGTAGACACATAAATCTATCCACTTAATTAAATGAATATTTAGTATTTATATGACTATTTAACCATCAGTTAACAGCTAATTAAATTTGTAGACACCTAAAAATGGTCAACGCTTGTGGAATCATACTTTAACATTTGCGCATTGCCTTATTTTAGGGTTTTTGCATCGCATTAACATTTCTCCTATGTCACGCACTTGGTCTTTATCATTTGCGAGCATTGAGTCCTTCTTCTGCATTCTTCAGTTGCCTTGTTTTCGAAATTGGTCTTGTCGACAACAATCTTCGGTCATGATTTTGGTCAATCGCATCAATGTGCGTGCTAATTTGTCATCATTTTGGACATCGTCAATCCTAATTAGGGTTTCATCCTCTTGTCAATCTTGTCATTTTGCGATTGATTTGTCATCGATCGTTATCATTTTCAATGTTGTCGTTTTGCGTTATCATTTTCAATCTTGTCATTTCGCGATCAATTTGTCATCGATCGTCGTCCTTCTCAATCGTGTTAATTTGGATCAATTTGTCATTATTCCTCGTAAATTGGCACATTTATCAATCAAATAATTTATTAATTCAAAATCATGATTGAATCGACATCAAGTCAATCTTACAATCAAGACCTAATTGTCATCCTTGCATTGCTAATTCATCTTTTAGGGTTTCGTGATTTAATCATTTAACCTTGTTTGTCATTTCTCCCTTTAGGATTAATAAATTATTTATTTATCCTAAGTCTTCTCATCACAATTAAATGTTTAATTTAATTGGCTAACTAATTATTCCTCTTTTTGTGAATTAATTAATAAATGACAAATTATTCATTAATTCACCTAATTTCCTAATTTTCATCAATTTCTTAATTCCTAATTTTTCCTCTTTTTCTAATTTTCTAATTTCTAATTCAATTTCCTCCTATTTCTCTCCTAATTTCATGGGAATGACATTTCAATTTGTCATAATTTGTCATAATTGACAATCAATCAATTTTGACATAGAAATTTGTCATAATTTTGTCATGAATTATCAATCAATCAATTTTGCATAGAAAGTGCATAATTTGTCATAATTTGTCATAATTGACATTTTTGATTTACAATTTCCATTTGAATTGAATCATGCTAATTTGATCTTTTCTCCAATTTATCTATAAATTGGATGAATTTCTTCAATCTCGGCTAATAATCACTTGCTTGAATTACTTTGTCGAATCAATCATGCTTTGAGTATTCTTGTGCCAATGTCAATCTTGCTTTCACATTAGGTTTATGCACTTGAAGGTGAGATCCACAAACAAAGGCTATTTGGAGAAGAAAGAAGGACAATGGAGCCACGTGAAGGAGACATTCAGATCTGCATCTGGTTTGCTTAATTTTCAAATATTGAATGTTTTGTTTTCATGTCTTTATTGAGTGTGTTAGGATTGATCATTGCATTTGAGATTTTGTGATTGAGCTAGATTATTAATACTACTTGCTTTGATGATTTCCGAATTCCTAGCTACAAAATTAATATTTAATTAATTCATTCTCAACCACTTCTTCTATTAACTAAATAAATTATTCAATTTACTTAAATTAATTCATTAAGCCACACTCTAACAATCAATTAAATGAATAAAACATATTTATTTAATTTAACCCCTTTCCTCATTTAAATAAATAAACAAATATTTATTTAAATCCCTAAACTTCCTCCCACTTGCATTATCCTACAAATGAAAGTTGCACCTATTTGGTTGAAATAAAGTAATTTTATTTTAATTAAAATCATATTTTCTCTCACCCACCAAATCCACTTGCTCTTCTAGTCTCCTTCTAGACTCTTCTAACCCATTCTAGATTCTTCTAAACCATTCCTAATTAGCCTAATCACCCTCCCTAATTATTGTCACATTCCTAAGCAACTTGGAGTTACTTCTCAAAGCCTCAAAGTCTTTGAAAAGCATTAAAGGATTTATGTCTTCAACAATTTAACCCCTAAAGTCTTCCAAACCATTAATGGTTCTTACATAATCATTTATGGCTCTTACATAACTATTAATGGTTAAACTCAACTCACCCACATGGTTAGAGACTTTCCCTCTAACTCAACCCTCATTTGACTCATGGGTCTCTTCAAGCATTTATTGCTTTGACCATGGTTACCCCCACTAACTCCTGCACAAGAGTTTGTCCATTGGATAAAGGCTTTATATATTGCATAAAATCTTTATTCATTCAACTCGAGCCTAACCTTACCTCCCAATATAACCTTCATGTCATCTCAAGCATTTAATGTTTCTTCCTTCTCCTCTCAAGCCATCTCATGTTGACATTTGTCATCCTGGGATTGGGTTGAAAGCTCTCACATGGATCATAAACCCATCAATCCTAACCCTTGTTGAGATTACTCAATCTCAACCATCCATTGCCATGTTTTTCCTATAAATAGAGCCCATTCCTTCTTCAAAAAAATCCAGAAATCTTGTATGCATCAAACTTATACTAAATTTGAGAGAACATTTAGAAGAACTTTTCTTTGTTATTTTGGATAAAATTAACATAGATTAATTAACTATTTTCTCATATTTAGCTTATTTTCATTCACATAATCTTCATTTTCATAATCTTGAATCTCATAAGACATCCATAATAAGCGCAAAAAGCTGAGGGCTACACTCATGTGGAACTTGGAGAGGAGAGGAACAAGGGAGGAGCAACTATGAGCATATTGGAGGGCATCTTGGAGGGTTCTGTGTCTTTCCTCCATTTTTGTGTGCTTTCCATAATCTGTTTAATATATGTCTTGGCATGCACGCTTAGGATTGTAGTTTCTTTCATTTTTTATTGCTACTAAAACACTAATGTTTTGAATCTTGTGTTTTTTGAGTCCTTTTCTTGTTTCTTTCATCTTTCGATTTTTTCAAAAAAGTTCGGCCCATCTCTCAAGGGGCATACCACCCACTAAATTAACATTTCTGGGGCATATTTCTCATACCTATCTTTCTTTCTTTGAAACGACACAATAAACCGCTCCCTCTCAAAGAGGGGCAAATGTAGACACATAAATGTGTCCACTTAATTAAATGAATATTTACTATTTATCCGATTATTTAACTATCGGTCAATAGTTAATTAAATTAATATTTAATTAATTCATCCTCAACCTCTTCTTCTATTAACTAAATAAATTATTTAATTTATTTAAATTAATTCATTAAGCCACACTCTAACAATCAATTAAATGAATAAAACATATTTATTTAATTTAACCCATTTCCTCATTTAAATAAATAAATATTTATTTATTTAAATCCCTAAACTACCCCACACTTGCATTATCCTACAAATGCAAGTTGCACCTATTTGGTTGAAATAAAGTAATTTTATTTTAATTAAATCCTATTTTTTCTCACCCACCAAACCCACTTGCTCTTCTAATCTCCTTCTAGACTCTTCTAACCCATTCTAGATTCTTCTAAACTATTCCTAATTAGCCTAATCACCCTCCCTAATTATTGTCACATTCTTAAGCAACTTGGAGTCACTTCTCAAAGCCTCAAAGTCTTTGAAAAACATTAAAGGCTTTATGTCTTCAACAAGTTAACCCCTAATGTCTTCCAAACCATTAGTGGTTCTTACATAACCATTTATGGCTCTTACATAACCATTAATGGTTAAACTCAACTCACCCACATGGTTCGAGACTTTCCCTCTAACTCAACCCTCATTTGACTCATGGGTCTCTTCAAGCATTTATTGTTTTGACCATGGTTACCCCCACTAACTCTTGCACAAGACTTTGTCCATTGGATAAGGCATTATTCATTGCATAAAATATTTATTCATTCAACTCAAGTCTAACCTTACCTCTCAATATAACCTTCATGTCATCTCAAGCATTTAATGCTTCTTCCCTCTCCTTTCAAGCCATCTCATGTTGGCATTTGTTATCCTAGGATTGGGTTGTAAGCCCTCACATGGATCATAAACACATCACATCCATTGCCTTGTTTTTCCTATAAATAGAGCCCATCCCTTCTTCAAAAAAATCTAGAAATCTTGTATGCATCAAACTTATACTAAATTTGAGAGAGCATTTAGAAGCACTTTTCTTTGTTATTTTGGATAAAATTAACATAGATTAATTAATTATTTTCTCATATTTATCTTATTTACATTTACATAATCTTGAATCTCCATAAGACATTCATAATAAGTGCAAAAAGATGAGGGCTACACTCGTGTGGAACTTGGAGAGGAGAGGAACAAGGGAGGAGAAACTATGAGCATATTGGAGGGCATCTTTGAGGGTTTTGTGTCTTTCCTTCATTTTTGTGTGCTTTCCATAATCTATTTAATATCTCTCTTGGTATGCATGCTTAGGATTGTAGATTCTTTCATCTTTCATTTTTTATTGCTACCAACACACTAATATTTTGAATCTTGTGTTTCTTGAGTCCTTTTCAGCATGCATCAATACATTATTACAAATGCAAGCTTTAGCATAAAGAGAGACATTAATATCCAAAGAGCTATGAGTAAAAAGAACTATATTTCTATCTTTCCAAAGAGTAAATATGATCTCCATTATGAAAGCATGCCATATCTAGGAAAAGTTGAAGGGGATTCTAGGCGAATCACCCAGAAGAGCCATATGCCAAGAAAAGGGCTAAGGCCCAAAAGGCTGAAAGAAATCGTGGATCCAACTCCAATTCTATTGAGATCTTCTACAAAACCAAAAAATATGCATAATTTTTTTTTGGGTGACCACAAAAAGAGCACTGAGGATCAGGAACCCCCAAATGCTTAAGTCTGGAACCCAAAGGCAGCCCTTGAAAAAGAACACATGAAGCAAAGTGTGAAATCTTGGTTTCAATGGTGGTGGACCAAACAACAAGAAACCCGAGTCTCCAGGATTTCGAAGAAGACTGCAAGTGTTGTTGGCATTTTAGTAGAAAGAAAGATTGTTGATATTCAATAAGGATATTGAGAATGTTGTTGAAGATTATTGATATAACTGAAGAAGGATGATAACTATCTTTATAACATTATTTTGTCATTGATGTCAAGAAATTGATTATCTGATTCAGTATGATGTTGCCATATCTTGAGAAGATTGATTAGAAGAGAATTAAGATGTCGGTAAAAGACACAGAAAGAATGTGATGCATAAAGAGGAGGAATAAGTTATTCAATGGGAAACTATTACCGAGTTAGACAATGATGAGATCATGATGTTTAGATTGTTTTGATATCCTACATATGTTGTTGATTGTAAGGTTAATACTATACTATGTCACCGAGCAAAGAACCTAGTCAGTAAACCCCAAGGAACCTAGTCGATAAACCCTAAGGTTATTGATATCGGTTAATGAAGGCGAAATATCTACCGAGTAAAGTTTAGTATTTACCGAGTTGCAACCGAGTTATGATAGTGTGCATTGGATGGATAAAAGCATTATTTAATGAAGGACAATGATTAGCTAGAGATGTATAAATGATTGGTATGTCATGCATGAAGTTTGTTAAGGATCTATGGCAAAGGAAGATCGGCAGGAAGATCTACAATGTAGGTTGAATCGCAATAACCTTGTGCAAGTTCCAAGAAAGGATTGCAAGTCCCAAGGCTAGGTAACACATTTTCAGATCGAAGGATGCATTGA
The DNA here is from genome assembly GCF_030272615.1 of Cryptomeria japonica. Classification (NCBI taxonomy): domain Eukaryota; kingdom Viridiplantae; phylum Streptophyta; class Pinopsida; order Cupressales; family Cupressaceae; genus Cryptomeria; species Cryptomeria japonica. The sequence goes on from NC_081413.1 coordinate 4,128,671, forward strand.
ACATAGTCAAGTTTGAAGATCTGATGGCTAAGATTGATCATGGGAAATGTGATCAAGGAGATTTAGTGGTTAGCAATTGTTTATAAATAAGGAATTGTTAATGAACAATGTATGTGGGAAAGTGTATGCACAGGGATGCTACATAGTGATTACCAAGCCTAGAAGCTTGAAGACCTATTTGAATAAGAGAGTAAAGAGCCCAGCAAAAGGACAAGATAAGTCTTATGACTAGATTGTTTTGAGCAAATAAGAATCTGCTTTAGCATTTTAGATGTGAAGTTGCAGATAGATTTTTATTACTGTTATTTTGTAAGTGATAGAAAATCTCTTAACCGAGTGGACTTAACAGTCTACCCTCTAGCAAGGTAACATTCTAAATGAGTGTTTGAAATCCTTTGACAAGGTCACTTCTAACAAAGTGAAGATCCTAATAGATCTGAGGGAAATCCCTTAACCGGGTCACATCTAGCAATGTGTTTGTAATCTTTAACAGGATTTTCTTTTAACCGAGCATACTCTAAAAGAGTATATTTCTTAGTGGGTCCAAAATCCCACAGTGGTTTTTCCCTATTTGTGTTTGCATGTCAAATCTGGTGTTATGAGTGTTATTATGATTATGTGTTCATAAGTTTGCATGTTTAGCAGTTTTTGGTTAAGTTGCTGAAGTATAAGTTACCGAGGTTGAATCTGTTGATTTTATGGAAGTTTAAGTTTGTATGATTCACCCCCCCTCTCATCTTGTTAGCTATTGGCATCTATACTTTACCTTTAGTATCAAAACTAACAATTGGTATCAGAGCCTTGGACTTTGAAAGAAAAAAAGTTTAAAGGTACTTGAGGCAAAGATCCGAAGATGTATAAAAGGGATGCACCGAAGCTAAACAAGTCAAGTTTCTCCACATGGCAGAAAAGGATGAAGCTGCATTTATCAAGAATTGCAGAATATGCAACATATTATCTAGAGAATGATTACATTGCACCGAGCACCAACCCTATGACCTTGGAAGAGATTAAGGCAAAGCAAGAACATATTCAAGTATTGAAATAACATCAACATTGATCGACTCAGAGTTTAATGATCTAGAAGGTTGTAATGATGCAAAAGCAATGTGGACTAAGCTCATATTTGTGTATGGAGGTGATGAACATGTTCAAAGAGAAAAAGTAGATATTCTAAGAGGACAACTTAAATCCATGAGGATGAATGAAGATGAGACCATAACCCAATATAGTACAAGACTAAAGGAGATTGTCAATCAAATTAAAAGAGCAGGTGGAACTATTGAAGAAAAGGATATAACAAGTAATTTATTGAGAACCCTTCTACTGGCTTATGCTATTCAAGTCTCTGCAATCAATGAATTGAGGTCTGTACCTAACATGCCAATTTCTTTGGATGCTACTATTGGTAAGATAAATGCATTTGAGTTAAGTAATTTTGATAATAGTGGGTCTTTGGTAAATAAAGTAGAATCTGCATTCAGTTCTTTTCATATTGGTGAATCTGATGATTACAATGATAGAAGGAGTAAGTACTCTGAAGGGGATCATAGTGGAGCAAGTGAAAGATTTCACAAGAACATGGAAAAAGTGCATAAACTATATGAGGAAATTAAGAAGCAAGAAGAATTTGAAGCATTATTAGCCAGAAGGTTACTGAGAGGAAAAGGTAAGTATAAAGGAAAGCTACCTTTAAAATGTTTCAATTGTGATGAAATAGGACATATGGCTTCTAACTGCCCTAACAAAGAATCTAGTGAAAAGAGAGAACACTGAGATAATAGGCAGAAAGATAACCAATATAGAGGACACCGAGACTTCAGAAGGAGAGATAGAAAGAGATGGCTAGTAGCAAATGAGGAATCCAACAATGACAAATCTGATGAAACTGATAGTGAGGAAGTTGTTTATGTGGCTATTAAAGATGGATCTGATGAAGAAAGGAATGAAGAAAAAGCTCTAATATCTCACATAAATAATAATGATTCTTAGATCATAGACAGTGGATGTTCACATCATATGATAGGTGATAAACACAAGTTTGTTAAATTAGAAGACTATGATGGAGGCTATGTAAGATTTGGTAATGATACACCATGTCCAGTAAAAGGTAAAGGATCTATAAAACTTCTTGACAATGCTAAATGTGATGATGTATACTAGGTTGAAGGTTTGAAATACAATTTGTTGAGTGTAGCACAGCTAAACAATATAGGATACCGAATAGAATTTCAGAAAGGAATTGTCAAAGTTCATGACAAGCATGGAAAGTTAGCTGCTACCGGGACACAAACAAAAGGTAATACATTTCATCTTGACTCAACTCGGAACAAGTGCCTTTATGCAAAGATAGATGATACCTGGTTATGGCATAAAAGGTTTTGTCATGTAAATTTTGATAATCTGATCAAAATAAGTAAGAAGCACTGAGTAAGAGGTCTATCGAGTCTTGAAAAACCTAAGAATGCTATGTGCCGAGGATATCAGATGGGTAATATGACAAGATCAAGCTTTACAAGTAAGTCCTACATTTCTAAAGGAATTTTAGATCTAGTACACTGATCTTTGTGGTCCTATGAAAGTTCAAAGTTATTATGGTGATAAATATTTCATATTATTTGTGGTTGATTACTCAAGGATGATGTCAGTCATGTTTTTAAAAGAAAAATCAAAAGCTTTTCAAATGTTTAAATGGTACAAGGCAAGAGTTGAAAATGAAATAGGAAGACAACTAAAATGTCTTAGATCTGATAGAGGAGGAGAATTCACTTCTGGTGAATTTAACATATTTTGCAATGATCATGGTATAAAGAGGCAAGTATCTACACCGAGAACACCTCAGCAAAATGGGATAGCCGAGAGAAGAAACAGATCAATTATGGATTGTGCAAGAACCCTGATGATAGAAAAGAGGGTACCTCAAACATTTTGGAGAGAAGCAATCAGCACTGCAGTTTACACCTTGAACCAAGTTCAATTGAAGAAAGGAACTATGAAGACACCATATGAGAACTGGTATGACAAGAAACCTAATGTAAGTTACTTTAAAATCTTTGGAAGTAGATGCTATAATCACAAAGATGACAGAGATGGAAAGTTTGATCAGAAAAGTGAAGGAACATTTCTTAGTTATTCTTCTAGAAGTAAAGCATTTAAATGTCTGATCAAATCATCTAACAAAATAGTCGAAAGTACAAATGTGAAAATTGATTAATTTTCAAGAAGAAATGACGAAAGAAATTCCAAAGAACCAGAAGATTATGAAGAATTTGTTTATGTTCAACCGAGAAGTCCTACCGAGAAAGCTGCTGAAGAAAATGAAGATAATGTCCAATTACCGAGTGATGAAGAAGATCATACAGAACCTACTGAGCCTATATTAGCCAAATATGTCAGAAGACATCATGCATCAAGTCAGATTATAGGAGATAAAGATGATCCAGTAATGACAAGAAACAAATTGAGACAGAATACATGTCTGATTTCTGAATTTGAACCGAGAATAGTAAAAGAGGAATTTAATAGTGAAGATTGGGTAAATGCTATGACAAAAGAGATTGATCAAATCAAGAAGAATGACACATGGAAACTGATCCCAAAAACAAAGGACAAAAATGTAATCGGCACTAAGTGGATTTTCAGAAACAAGCTAAATGAAAAAGGTGAGGTCATTCACAACAAAGCAAGACTAGTTTGCAAAGGTTATGCTCAAGAAGAAGGAATAGATTATGGTAAGACTTTTGCACCTGTGGCTAGACTTGAGGGAGTAAAAACATTGTTGGCATATGCTGCTTTCAAAAATTTCAAGGTATATCAAATGGATGTTAAATCTGCATTTTTGAATGGTATACTAGAAGAAGAAGTTTTCATTGAACAACCTGAAGGATTTATTGAAGACAGGAGTAAAGATCAGGTATGCAAACTAAACAAAGCCTTATATGGTCTAAAACAAGCACCTAGAGCATGGTATGAGAGACTGCACTCTTATTTAATCAAGATTGGTTTTATAAGGACAAGTGAAAACAACAATGTGTACATGAATAAAGTTGAGGATAATGGAATACTGATCTCAGCCATATTTGTTGATGACATTATATTTTGTGGTAATGATTCTTTATGCAAGAACTTTGGAAATGAAATGTGCAAAGAATTTGAGATGTCACTAATCGATGAGATAAAGTATTTTATAGGTTTACAGATACTGCAAATGAAAGATGAGATTTTTATTACTCAATCCAAGTACATAAAGGAAATATTGAAGAAATTTGGAATGGAGGATTCTAAACCAGTAAGTACTCCTATGACTACTAACTGTAAATTATCAAAGAATGATGAATCTGCATCTCTTGATGAGACACTTTACCAATCTATGATTGGAAAATTGCAATATATTGTGCATAGTAGACCGGATATAGCACATGCAGTAGGTATTGTAGCAAGATTCTCTTTAGATCCCAAGGAAACCCATATGATAGAAATCAAGAGAATTTTTCAAATACCTGAGAGGCACTGAAGATTATGGCTTAGTATATGAAAACAGGAATAATTTTGATTTAAAAGTTTATACTGATGCTGATTGGGCAGGCAACATAGATTACAGGAAAAGCACAAGTGGTGGAGCTTTCTTTTTGGGAGAAAGACTAGTAAGTTGGCTTAGCAAGAAACAAGGATGTATTTCTCAGTCTACAGCAGAAGCTGAATATATTGTTGCAGCATTGAATTGTACCAATATAGCATGGATCAAACAACTGTTGGAAGGTATAAATGAGAAATTTACCGAGCCAGTAACTATATTCTGTGACAATACTAGTACCATTAACATTTCAAAGAATCTAGTAATGCACTCTAAGACAAAGCATATATCTATAAAGTATCACTATCTCAGAGAAGAAGTTCAAGAGAAGAAAGTTGTGCTGGAATATATTAGTTCAAAGAGGCAATTAGGAGACATCTTCACAAAGCCACTGCCAAGGGACACTTTTGAGTATCTCAGAAGCAAGTTAGGGGTCCTACCCCTATCTTCTACTCACTAACTGAGTTCGGTGAAAGCATCAATTCGATGAATCTACATAATATTATGTGTGGATTGATGTTGATTTATGCACTTTAGAAGGTTTTCTAAAGGTGTAGAGGAAAAACTGAATAGAGACAAGTTGATATGACTGACACTGAGATGTTACACAGCAAGGCAAATCACTTCACAAAGGAAGAAATTATGATTTAGTTCTTTTACTTTTGGCATTTTTGTCAAAGGGGGAGAAGACTAAATGGTATGGTTGACTGAATGGTAAAGTCCTGAATGAAGAAGATAATAGAAGACTAATAATAGGGGGAGAAGGCTACAAAAAGGAGAAGAGTTTAGGAGAAGTCTAACAACAATCTGAATCTGAATCAATTTGAATATCTTGTTGGTTTTGCCATCAATGCGAAAGGGGGAGATTATTGGCATTTCAGTGGAAAGAAAGATTGCTAATATTCAATAAGGGTATTGAGAAGGTTGTTGAAGATTATTGATATAATTGAAGAAGGATGATAACTATCTTTATAACATTATTTTGTCATTGATGTCAAGAAATTGATTATCTAATTTAGTATGATGTTGCCATATCTTGAGAAGATTGATTAGAAGAGAATTAAGATGTCGGTAAAAGACACAGAAAGAATGTGATGAATAAAGAGGAGGAATAAGTTATTCAATGGGCAACTATCATGATGTTTAGATTGTTTTGATATCCTACATATGTTGTTCATTGTAAGGTTAATACTATACTATGTCACCGAGCAAAGAACCTAGTTAGTAAACCTTAAGGTTATCAATATCGGTTAATGAAGGCGAAATATCTACCGAGTAAAGTTTAGTATTTACTGAGTTGCAATCTAGTTATGATAGTGCATATTGGATGGATAAAAGCATTGTTTAATGAAGGACAATGATTAGCTGGAGATGTATAAATGATTGGTATGCCATGCATGAAATTTGTTAAGGATCTATGGCAAAGGAAGATCGGTAGGAAGATCTACAGCATTGATTGAACCGCAATAACCTTGTGCAAGTTCCAAGAAAGGACTGCAAGTCTTGAGGCAAAGTAAAATGTTTTTAGAGCAAAGGATGCATTGAACCTAGTCAAGTTTGAAGATCTGATGGCTAAGATTGATCATGGGAAATGTGATCAAGGAGATTTAGTGGTTAGCAATTATTTATAAATAAGCAATTGTTAATGAACAATGTATGTAGGCAAGTGTATGCATAGGGATGCTACATAGTGATTACCGAGCACAGAAGCTTGAAGACCTATTTGAATAACAGAGTAGATTGCCCAATAGAGGGACAAGATAAGTCTTATGACTAGATTGTTTTGAGCAAATTAGAATCTGCTTTAGCATTTTAGATGTGAAGTTGCAGATAGATTTTTATTACTGTTATTTTGTAAGTGACAGAAAATCTCTTAACCGAGTGGACTTAACAGTCTTATTTGTAAACCCTCTAGCAAGGTAACATTCTAAATGAGTGTTTGAAATCCTTTGACAAGGTCACTTCTAACAAAGTGAAGATCCTAACAGATCTTAGGGAAATCCCTTAAGCGGGTCACATCTAGCAATGTGTTTGTAATCTTTAACAGGATTTGCTTTTAACCGAGCATACTCTAGAAGAGTATATTTTTTTAGTGGGTCTGAAATCCCATAGTGGTTTTTCCCTATTTGGGTTTCCATGTCAAATCTAGTGTTATGAGTGTTATTATGATTATGTGTTCATAAGTTTGCATGTTTAGCAGTTTTTGGTTAAGTTGCTGAAGTATAAGTTACCGAGGTTGAATCTGTTGATTTTATGGAAGTTTAAGTTTGTATGATACACCCCTCCCTCTCATCTTGTTGGCTATTAGCATCTATACTTTACATTTAGTATTAGAACTAACAAGTGCCACCGCAGGTTGAGAATATGGACCATAGGCAAATGGGAAACCAACTAGAGATAACCCATTTTGGGTTTGTATCTAGTGAAAGGAGTCCAAGGATACCACTTCCAATCTTTCCACCAAGGTCTGACAGACTGAATTTCAAGCTTATGTAACAAACGTGAGGGTAAGGCCGAAACCAGAAGCTCAAAAGTTTGTCGATTTAGTCGAGACAGACGAAACTAGACCTGGAGGTCATCCCATGACCGGAGACTCATAGAAGCTCTGGAAAATAGATCCTTAGGTGTTTGAATGCCGCGTTTGTGAAAATGCAGAGCACTAACACCTTAGATTTTTGCCAACGGTAACCATCACACCTGAAAAAGAGGTGACCACCAGAGCTTGTGTTGATTCATGAAGATCCCATCACGAAAACCATCACCCGCCCATCAAAGCCAAGAATTGATAGCTTCCCAAGCACGCCAGATGCTTTTAACAAAAAAAGTACCCTGGATCTACACAAGATCTTTCATAATGAGCAAGGTTTGAAAACCAATCCCCTTCCAAGCTAGCCTATTGGTAGGGAATCCTAAAGAAATGCAATGTCGAAGAAGGATTTTCCAAGCCTCATCGCCAGATAAGGCTTTGATTATCCATTTAGCACATAAGACAAGCCCTTGTTTCTAGGTAGAAATAAGGTCGAGCTCTCTTAACTCCTTGGGAAGACAACAATACTCCCAAGCGACTCTTTGGAAACCTTGTTGGTTGGACCTAGAGGCCCAAAGAAAAGCCCGCAGAAGTCTTTCCAACTTCATGTAAGAGGCCTTAGAAGGAGCCCAACATGAAGAGTAATAGACATGGGTGGCAGTCAAAACCTTCGAACAAATTTGAAATTTACTAGCTAGAGAGAGAGGCTTGGTAATCCAATAGGCCAATGTTTTCTCAAACCTGGCTAAAATTGCAATCCAAAGATCCACAAGCGAAGTTTGAAAGGCAAAAGGAATGCCCAAAAAGAAATTTTTTTTTCCATGATATGAAGCAATTTCTAGTCATATTGAAGAATCCAAGATGGGGTAGGAAGAAAAGACTACCTATAATATTGCATCTTGTGTCATTGAATGGCCAAGCCAAAAGCCAAGCAAAAGGTGTCCAAACATTGGAGGGTGGCCTATATATTATCTTCTTCCTCAATGAGAGTGAGGAAGGAGTCATCTGCAAAATGGCCATTGACAAGTTGAGAAGGTGACTCAGGTAGGGAGATACCATGGACATGCCCAACATAGATAACATTAGCAAGTAAGTATTCAAACCCCTCCACCATAAGAAAATATAAAGCAGGAGCCAGAGGACATCCCTAGAGTATATAGAATATCTTTGGATATAAAACTAATGGCAACTTGATAAGTAGTAATAGTCAAAAGAGACAAACACACAAATTCATAACCCACAACACCAGATGTACAAGGAAAACCCAATATGGGAAAAACCTTGGTGAGAAATGTTGTTGGAGTCTACTGCCCCAATACAACCTCACAATGAAACAACAAATTACAATGATTTAGGGCACCAACCCAAGGATCACCAACACCTATTGATTTAGGGTACTAGCCCAAGGAGCACCAACCCCTACATTGAGCACCAAATTGGTGTAATATAATGAAATACAATTTTAATACATTGATAACATCTAGTTGCAAATGAGTTTGGCAACACCCGATCAATGGATTTCTATTAGTTAACAACCTCCTCTTCTTCACTAGTTCTCACACTATCGGTTATCGAATTACTCTCTAATCACTCACCGGTTACTCCCATCCTCTCTTCTCTCTCTCTCAGCCTCACCCTTCACAGTGTCACTCTTGGATGCCTTCCTAAACAATCATTCCTCACCGGTTACTTGATTGTTAGAGCTACAACAATTTGTTGGTTACTCTGTCTCTATCGATTAGACCCTCTCACTAGTTCACCCTGCTAACACACACTCTAACTCTCTAAGAAATGACTCTTAGGAAGATTATCTTTCTTGCTTAGGCTCTTCTTTCTCTCACCCCTCACATCTAGCATCAACTGATTTCAGTCTTGAGCTAACATATTTATCTTTATGGTTCCCACCAAAGCAACATTCAAATGGTCTTGTTTTAGGTTTAACCTTCACCAACTCGATCTGTATTAGATTTGATCTGATCTTCTTTTCTAGAATGGTGATCTGCATCACACCAAACAACATCGCCATCATCTCTCTTTTTCAGTGTGCGTTTTCTATTTTAGGATGTCTATGACATGCTTTTTTGTGGTTCTCTATCAAACACCATTAATGGCTCAACTATTTCCTTAGGCAAGTGGGTACAAAGATCTGATCTTCTTGCAGGGTTAGTTTAATAATCTTGCTACCTTGACTTTCTCGAGCCGCAACATTCTGCCATCCTCCCATGATTTGCAGGTTCTTCATTAAAGTTGACTTGCTTGTTGACTGTTACATCGATGAATACTTCACCAACCTCTATGTGATCGCCACCTGGTTTCCACCTGTCATCCTTGTCGACATCTACCTATGTTTGGTTTGCTACATTAGTTTGACATCCTTCACTAACCAAGATTGACTACTAGTTCAAATCTTCTTACTGGTATAACCTAACTTCACCGATGGTCCTTCATACTTGCTGACCTCTTCTTTGTCAATGGATCAGCTTGGCCTTCCATCAAACATGTTGGTCCAACTGCTAAGGCCATCTACCGACAGTATTAAACTTCTCTGTGTATACCGGTTCACATCCTTCAGTTCTTCTTTTGCTTACTTGCTTTGCCTTGCCAGTGGTTCTGCATTTCATATGTACCAGTAACATACCTATCTGTTTTCTTACATACATATGGATTAACATCATCATGTCTTACTTCACCCATACTGGTCACCACTACTTACTCACCAATGACCATGCCAAACCAATTGACATCAATGAAAACCTAATTCCAATAATGCCAACAATCTCCCCCTTTGGCATTGATGTCAACTCACTATAAGTATTCACACTGGTAGAGTTATCCCCCTTTGACACAATGACAAAGTGTCGGGGTACTTCATTCTTCCCCCTTTGATTCATACTTATCTCCCCCTTAGTCAAATCTTCTTTAGTGATTACAGTTGGTACTGAGACATACAACCTTCAACTTTCCTTATGGTTATCATGTGGTTCAAGAGATATAGATGTTGCTACGAACTCCCCTTGAACCATATATCTCCTTACAAACTTAAGTATGTGAGGTAGGTGACACAAATCCTAACTTGTCTTAAATACTCAAAAGTGCTTACCGGTAATAGTTTGGTGAAGATGTTTGCCACTTGTTCTCTTGTAGGGACATATCCCATCTTTACTTCATGTCCTTCAACCTTCTCTCTGAGAAAATGATACTTGATGGCTATATGCTTTTTCCTTGAATGCATCGCCAGGCTCTTTGATACGTTGATGGCACTTAAATTATCACACCGGATGGAAATAGGCTCAGAGATGTCCACCTATATGTCCTTGAAGGTTTGCTTCATCCAAAGCACCTGAGAGTAGCATGTAGCAGTAGCAATGTATTCTACTTCAACAGTTGATAGGGAGACTGAATCCTGCTTCTTGTTGTGCCATGAGACCAACCGGTCACCTAGGAAAAATACACCACCACTTGTGCTCTTCTGGTCATCAATGCAACCTACCCAATCAGCATCAATATATGCTTCCAAGATGAATTCCCCTTTTTTAGGGTACCATAATCCATAATTGAGTGTCCCTTGCAGGTACCTAAAAATTCTTCTTACGACATTCATATGTGACTGCTTAGGTGTTATTTCAAATCTAGCCACCATACACACTTCCTACACTGTATCTGATCTAGAAGCAGTAAGATACAATAAAATTCCTATCATGGATCTATACAATGTCTGATTCACCACCATTGATTCATCATTATTGCTTAATTTTCTTCCAGTCACCATGGGGGTACTCACTGGTTTGTAGTCCTCCATTTGAAACTTCTTTAGCATATCCTTGGTATACTTAGTTTGTGAGATAAAGATTCCCTTATCTAGATGTGATATCTGTAAACCAAGGAAGTATGTTAATTCTCCAAGCATTGACATCTCAAATTCTGACTACATCTGATCAGCAAAATATTTGCAAAGAGTGTCCTTTTTGCCTCAAAAAATGATGTCATCTACATACACAGCCATAATGATCATGTGATTTCCATCTGCCTTGATGTATAGATTATTTTTAGCACTCCCCTTTTTGAATCCTTGATCCTTTAGATACTGATCTAGCCTTGAATACCATGCTCTAGGAGCCTGCTTTAAACCATATAGGGCTTTCTTCAACTGACGCACAAAAGTTTCATCATCATGTAACATAAACCCTTATGGTTGCTCCATGTACACTTCTTCCAAATTTCCATTAAGGAAGGAAAATTTTACGTCCATTTGATATACCTTACAACCCTTATAGGTTGAAAAGGCTAGAAACACTCTAATTGCTTCTAATCTAGCTACCAGTGCAAATGTTTCTTCAAAATCAATGCCCTCTACTTGAGAGTAACCCTTGTACACAAGTCTAGTTTTATGCCTAACAATTTTACCTTCTTCATTCATCTTATTCTGATAGACCCATTTCGTGCCAATGATGTTCTTGTCTTCCTGTCTAGGGATTAATTTCCATGTCTTGTTCTTCTCAATCTGTTGCAACTCTTCTTCCATGGCATCCATCCGTTTCTGACTTTTGTTGGCCTCATTGAATGTTTTACGTTCTACTTCAGTCATAAGGCAGAAATTGACTTGTTCATCATTCCTGGCAAGTCTTCTCCTATTTTGCACACCATCACTCTTATTACCTAAAATCTTCTCTTCTGGGTGGTTTATCTACACATACCAGTTAGGGACCTTTTTGGATGCTTCTTCTGGTTCATTTTCTGACTGAGCTTATTCACCTTCATCACCGAAATCATCATACCAGTTCACTTGTGCTTGTCTTCCTTTATGAATATCCTCATAAACTATTACATGCACACTCTCAATGACTCTTCTTAGTCTTTTGTTGTAGCATTTATAGGTCTTGTTCTTAGTTGAGTAACCAAGGAAGATTCCTTCATCACTGCTAGAATCAAAACTACCTAAACCATCCATATCTCTCTTGATAAAACACTTGCTTCCAAATACCTTGAAGTACTTGACTAATGGTTTTTAGTCATACCACAACTCACAAGGTGTCATTCTACTATTTGTTATTAGTTGAACCTGGTTCAAGGTATATGCAGTAGTATGAACCGCTTCCTTCCAATACATGTCCGACAGACTTGCCTCATTTAACATGGCTATGGCCATCTCCTTGAGTGTCCTATTCTTCCTTTCTACCACACCATTTTGTTGTGGTGACCTAGGGGTTGAGTATTGCCTTCTGATTCCATGTCTTTCACAGTAATCTTCAAACTCATTTGATGTGAACCCCCCACTGTTGGTATTATGGATGTGTTGCATTGGTTTTATCATTGATGTCAACACTTATCCTTCTAGAGATCTACATTGTTGATTTGGCACTATATTGGTTTACTGTTGAACCGACACATTGTGTTCACTAACAAGGTAAGTGACTTATGCACAGTCACTGGTATATGCTCACCGATAGGTTATATGGCTCATCGGCATAGATGATGACTTGTTATCATCTGGAGATCACTTGATTATGTCAAAGATATGATTTGGATAATTGGTTTTGGTGTTTTGGTTATTGATCTAATTGGGTTGACATATTTGTTATTGCTGACAAATTGGTCTAGGTTATGGACCGGTATACGTTATCTATTCTAGATCAGCATGACATGTTATGGAGATGATTTATTGATTGGATATTATTGTAAATGTATTGAGCTGACATGTTGTATCACATCAAGACTTATTTGTAATTGATTTAATTGTAATATTCTTAGTGAGCCGACCTACACATTTGGTCTTAGGTTTTGTATAAATGTAAGATCTCATTTGTGAGATGAAGTGTGGAATTGTGGTATGGTATTGTAACTTGGTATGTGTGAATATTGAAGGTCATAGAGAGAATCAAGTAGACATCATTTGAAGGTTCAAGGAAGGTTTGAAGGTTTTTATCAAAGCTTAAACCAATACTAAATCCAGCATTGCAGATGCACTTTGAAGCAGTACATTATTCTAGGATTTAACCATCCTACTATAGTCATTTTGACTCCCATTTGAGTAGTGTGCTCTAGGCGGTTGGCCTTTCTGCATGTGCAGACCCTATTTGTATACATATACTACCTACAATAGTATCATCTGATTGTGGGTAAGGTTTCCCACCATGGTTTTTCCCCTTACAGGGTTTCCACATCAAAAATATCTGTGTTATGTATTGTAGATGTTGTTTCTCTTTCTGTTTAATACATTAAGTTTCATCGGTATTGATATACACTGCTAATCTATTAACCGGCATTAAGTTTGGTTTACCGGTATTAACTATTAAGTTGGATTAAGTTATAATTGGGTTTAAATTCATTGACAACCAATTCACCCCCCCCCTTCTCTCAGTTGTCCTTCTGATTCCTAACAATTGGTATCAGAGCTAAGTCCTCTTTTGCAAAAGTCTAACAGCTTGAGGAGATCCTATGGCAACCAACATTTTCAGGAAGGCTAGTCCTAAACTTGATGGAACTAACTATGGTATATGGAAGATCAGAATGGAGACACATCTAAATTGCATTGGAAGAGACATATGGGAAGTTACAAAGAATGGCTATGTTGGTCCTACTCTGAATCAACATAATCCACCGATATTGGGTAAGGGCTTGGAGAATGATTGCAAAGCAAGAGAATCACTTCTGAGCACATTATCAAATCAGAAAATTATGGGATTATCAAACTGATCTACTGCTAAAGCTATTTGGAATAAATTAGAAACATTGAATGAAGGAGATATAACAATCAAAATTGCAAAACTGGAATGTTACGAGGTCAAGTATGAAAATTTGAAAATGGAAGAAGATGAAATAATTTCTGCTTTTATGGAAAGAGTTAATGAAATTGTTTTAGGAATACAATGTTGTGGAGGATCCTTAAGTGAAGATGAAATTGTTTCTAAAGTTTTAAGAGCTTTGCCATTGGCTTATAAAATGAAAGTAACTTCTATTAATGAGTTGAGAACAATGGCTAATACATCAGTATCTAGAGATACCTTGGTTGGAAAACTTTTAACATTTGAGCTTGAGGAATTTGGTCATGTTGCTATAGTTAAGACTAATTTAGTCTTTAGAGCATCATCATCATCATCTGACAAATCTGATTGGACAACACTTTATGCAAAAGAACTTGAAGATATCAGGAGGGAAAATGAAGAACTAGAAGAACTCAAAGCACTATTTGGAAGAAAGATGCCTAAAGGTCTAGTTGGAAGTAAGTATGAAGGTAAAGCACCGTTTAAGTGTTTTAATTGCAATAGAGTTGGTCATATAGCATCTAGATGTCTTGATATACATGCAAAATTGAGAGAGGAAGCTAAAAGAATATATAAGCCTAACCTTGAATATCAGAGATACAAATTTAAGAAGAATAGAGATAAATCATGTTACTATGCTAATGAAGGAGTTCCAGATGATTCTGATGAAGAACCGAAAGACAATGGATGGGAATTTTTTGCAATAAAAGAAGATCAACTGGCACCTACTATCCCACCGGTAGAGCAGGCCCTGGCAACTAAAATTGAGGAAAAATCTGAATGGATCATTGATAGTGGATGTTCACATCATATGACTGGTGATAAAAGTAAATTCTTATCTTTTCAGGAATATAATGGACATCTAGTAAGATTTGGTGATGATAAAGCTTGTTTAATCAAAGGAAAAGGAACTATATCTTTGAATGGTAAGCACAATACTGACAATCTTTATTATGTTGAAGGTTTGAAGCACAATCTTTTGAGTGTTGGTCAATTAGTTGAAAAGGGATTTTAGTTACAATTCAAGAATGGAAAATGCAAAATCAGAAACAGAACTAGATTGGAGATTGCAACTGGTAATCAGACTAAAGGCAATATCTTTCATTTGAATAATAGTGATAAGACATGTTTGATTGCACATATTGTTGAAAGTTGGTTATGGCATAAAAGACTCTGTCATGTGAATTTTGATTGCATTGTAAAGATCAATTCAACTAAGGTAGTAAGGGATTTAACTAAGATTGTGAAACCTCATAATCTGGTATGTAAGGAATGTCAAATGGGAAAGCAAGTTAGAACAACTTTTAAGAGTATTTATGAGAAATCCAATAATGTTCTTGATTTAATTCATACTAACTTGTGTGGTCTGGAAGGAATAAGAAGTCTACAAGGAGATAGATATTTTATTCTAATTATTGATGATTATTCTAGAATGTGTTGGGTTACTTTTCTCAAGGAGAAATCAAAGACTTTTAGAAAATTCAACTTATACAAGGCAATAGTAGAGAATGAAACCTGTAAGAAAATCAAATGTTTGAGATCTGATCAAGGAGGAGAATTTACATCTAAGGAATTTAATATATTCTGTGAAGTGAATGGAATCAAAAGACAATTATCAGTACCCTAGACACCTCAGCAGAATGGAATTGTGGAAAGGAAGAACATAACTATTTAGGAAGCAACTAGAAGCATGATATTGGAAGCAAATCTATCTCATGTGTACTGGAGAGAAGTAGTGAATACAATAGTTTACACTTTCAATAGAGTTCACATAAAAGGTGAAACCGATAAGACCCCTTATGAACTATGGTTTGGCAATACTCCTACTCTTAAGTACTTCAGAATATTTCAAAGTAAATGCTATATTAGGAGAGATGAGTATGTTGGTAAATTTGATCCTAGAAGTGATGAAGGAATATTTCTTGGTTATTCATCTAAGAGAAAGGCATATAGATGTTTTAATAAAAGATAGCAAAAGATCATTGAAAGTGCTAATGTGAAGATAGATGAACACTTTAGAGGAAATTCAAGGTCTGTAGATTCTGAACCGTCAATTGAGATGATCATAAATGAACCAATATAGATTGCACCAGTACAGATTGTGGATCCGGTCACACCGACATCATCAGAGAATTCCACAGTGACTGAAGAACAACATGTGAATAAACCCAGGTATGTAAGACTGAATCACTCATAAAATTAGATAATTGAGAATAAGTATCAAGGTGTTATGACAAGAGGAAGACTACAAAATGAAGAGGTATGCTTAATTTCTCAAGTTGAACCAGCATCTATTATTGAAGCATATCAAGATGAACATTGGATAAAAGCAATGGAAGATGAATTAGAACAAATTGAAAAGAACAATACATGGACATTAGTTCCTTGGCCTAAAGAGAAAAATGTAATTGGAACTAAATGGGTATTTAAAAATAAACTTAATGAATATGGTAAGGTAATCATGAACAAAGAAAGATTAGTTTGTAAAGGATATTCATAGAAAGAGGGAATTGATTATAATGAAACCTTTTCATCGGTAGCTAGAATTGAGGCAGTTAGATTATTTCTTGCATTTGCAGCTCATAAGAACTATAAAGTATATCAGATGGATGTAAAATGTGCATTTTTGAATGGTGATCTTGAAGAGGAAGTTTACATTAAATAGCCTGATGGATTTTCATTGACAAATGATAAAGATATGGTTTGTAGATTAAGGAAAGCTTTGTATGGATTGAAGCAAGCTCCTAGAGCTTGGTATGCTAGATTGGACAAATATCTTTTGAAGCTTGGTTACACTAAAGGTAATGTTGACAACAACTTATATTACAAAGTGACTAATGATGACATCTTGGTTATTGAAGTTTTTTTTGATGATATCATTTTTGGAGGAGAAGATGGATTATGTAAGGACTTTGCTAACAAGATGCGAGAAGAATTTGAAATGTCTATGATTGGGGAGATAAAATTCTTTTTAGGATTGCAGATTTCACAAACTGATAAAGATATATTCATATGTCAAACAAAATACTTGAAGGAACTACTGAATAAATTTGGTATGGAAAACTCTAAACTAGTAAGTACTCCTATGACTACAACTAATAAATTGATATTGAAGGATGATGCAACTCCTATTAATCCGACAAGATACAAATCTATGATTGGAGGTTTACTGTATTTGACACAAACCAAACCTGATATAATGAATGTAGTATGTATTGTTTCAATATTTTAGAGTAATCCTAAAGAAAATCATGAATCAATAGTAAAAAGGATTTTTCGGTATCTACAAGGCACAACAAATCTTGGTTTATAGTATCCTAAAGATGAAAATTTTGATTTATATGCATACACCAATGCAAATTGGGTAGGAGACGTAGATGATAAAAATAGTACCACTGGTGGTGCATTCTTTCTTGGTAGCAGATTGATTTCATGGATAAGCAAGAAGCAGAGTTGTACATCATTATCAATAGCAGAATTAGAATATGTTGCAGCAGCAACTAATTGTACTCAAGTATTATGGATTAAGAAAGTGTTGAAGGACATAAAGGTAAAATGCAAAGAACCGATAATCATTTATTGTGATAATTTAGAAGAAATTGATATATAAAAGAATCTAGTATTTCACTCTAAGACTAAGCATGTTTCTATCAAGTATAATTTTCTGAAAGAGAATGTTGAAGCAAGAAGTAAGATTGGTTAATGTGAATACTAAAGAGAAGATTGCAGATATCTTTACAAAGCCTTTGCCTAAGGAAACCTTTGAATATCTCAGAGAGCAGCTTGGGGTAATAGCCTCACTGATAGAGACTTATATGATTGGAGATTGGCATCAAAACAGCAGGAACTAATAGAGAAATCTTTTTCCGGCTTTGATGGAGGAGAGCTACTTCTCAGGGGGAGTAGTTGGTTGTATGTTCTAGTATTTCTTCTTAACTTCTTTGGCATTTGATCTCAAAGGGGGAGAGATATCTATGGAAAAACATTATTCATTAGGGGAGAGATATATACTCTTTGTATTTTGGTTTTGATTTCTGGTATTGATCTATCCTGGAGATTATTGGTTTTTGGTTTTTGGCATTCTATTTTGGCACTTAGATGTTTTTCCATCTAGTGTTGCCATCAATGGAAAAGGGGGAGATTGTTGGTATTATGGATGTGTTGCATTGGTTTTTTCATTGATGTTAACACTTATCCTTCTAGAGATCTACATTGTTGATTTGGCACTATGGTTATATTGGTTTACTGTTGAATAGGCACATTGTGTTACCAGCAAGGTTAGTGACTTATGCACAGTCACTGGTATATGCTCACCGACAGGTTATATGGCTCACCGACATAGATTATGACTTGTTAGCATCTGGAGATCACTTGATTATGTCAAAGACATGGTATGGATACTTGGTTTTGGTGTTTTGGTTATTGGTCTAACCGGGTTGACATATTTGTTGTTACTAATAGATTGGTCTAGGTTATGGACCAGTATACGTTATCTATTCCAGATCAACATGACATGTTATGGAGATGATTTATTGATTGGATATTGTTGTAAATGTATTGAGCCGACATGTTGTATCACATGAAGACTTATTTGTAATTGATTTAATTATAATATTCTTAGTGAGTCAACCTACACATTTGGCCTTCGGTTTTGTATAAATGTAAGATCTCATTTCTGAGATGAAGTGTGGAATTGTGGTATGGTATTGTAACTTGGTATGTGTGAATATTGAAGATCATATGAGCAGATCATAGAGAGAATCAAGAAGACATAATTTGAAGGTTCAAGGAAGGTTTGAAGGTGTTTATCAGAGCTTAAACCGATATTGAATCTAGCATTGCAGATGCACTTTGAAGTAGTACATTATTCTAGGATTTAACCATCCTACTATAGTCATTGTGACTCCCATTTGAGCAGTGTGCTCTAGGCGGTTGGCCTTTTTGCATGTGTAGACCCCATTTGTATACATATACTACCTACAATAGTATCATCTAATTGTGGGTAAGGTTTCCCACTATGGTTTTTCCCCTTATAGGGTTTCCACATAAAAAATATGTGTTATGTGTTGTGGATGTTGTTTCTCTTTCTGTTTCATGCATTAAGTTTCACCGGTATTGATAAACACTGTTAATCTGTTAACAGGCATTAATTTTGGTTTACCGGTATTAAGTATTAAGTTGTATTAAGTTATAATTGGGTTGAGATTCATTGACAACTGATTCACCCCCCCCCCCCCCCTCTCAGTTGTCCTTCCAATTCCTAACACCCACCTCGGTTTGATCTTAAACATTTTAGCTTGCACCAACTTTCCTTCTCTACCATCTTCTGAAAGATCTTGAATCTATCAAATGCTTGTGATTTATCTTGTAGGAAAGTGACCCATGCCATCCTTGAATAGTCATCAATGAAGAGCATAAAATATCTTTCATCGATAAAAGCTCTTGTCCTAGTCAGACCACATAGATTTGTATGCACAAGTTCAGGTGGTCTTGAAGTGTTGTGTTCTTTTATTCTGAAGCTCACCTTAGTATGCTCTCCTTTCATACATTCTTCATAAAATGTGCTTACTGGTTTGAGGATGGGTAGAATATTTCTTACACAACCCTTTTTGCTTACTGCAACTAGATTATCAAAATTTATGTGGCCTCATCTTCTGTGCCACAACCAAATTTCATCCACTTGTCCCAACATGCATTGGGATTCAAAACATTCTTTCAGATTGTATACATTACCATCTATCCTCTTAAATTCAGCTACAATCTGACCAGTACTCTCCTTTTTTATCTAGCAATTGGTAGAGTCAAAGGTGAATTTATAACCTTTGTCACACATCTAACTTACACTCAGCAGATTGTGCTTCAAGCCTTCCACATAATATACATCATGTGCTTTTAGTTTGTCATCAATGTTTAAAGTACCTTTTCCCTTTATCTTGATCGATGAGTTGTCTCCAAAGCTTACTGAGCCACCATTCTAGTCTTCAAGTTTGATAATTTTATTTTTATCACCGGTCATGTGGTTGCAACAACCACTGTCTACAACCCATAAATTTCTTCTTTCAGCATGTAGGTCAATTTGCACTATCAAACTTGATTCTACTTTGTTCTTTTCTTTCTCAACCCATACCAGTTGAGTTTCCTACTTCTTATTAGCTATAATTTTGTACTTCAGTTTGGCTACAAGTTCTTGATTAGGATCTGTCCTCTTCTGCTTGATTTTCCTATTCTTGCAAAAATTTGCTATATGTCCAAACTCTTGACAGTTATAGAATTTCACATTTACATTGAAAGATGAATCTTTGAAACTATTGTAGGACATTGGTTTACTCTTCCTACATTCAACACTCCTATGAAAAAATCCATTGCACTGATAACAAACAACATTCATATCCTAGAGTGCATTAAATTGATTTCTACTTTCACTCATAGTGGGCTCATCGATCAATCTACAATCATCTACCCTATGTCCAAATTTGTTACACTGGTAACAATAACCATGAAAGTTTGGAACATGTCGGTTAGGTTGCCTTGGTCATGCAAATGTCTACCTCACCGGGGGTCTTTCTTTAATATTGTTGAATCTAGTAAATCCTTCATGATCAACTCTTCCTTTTCTCCTAGGATCTGCATTTCGGTACATTGAGTGTGGCCTCCAGTTTATTGATTGTGTATATTAGTTTGTGTGATGGTTTCTAACTATTTTTGCATATGTCTTCTTATCGGTATCCTTTCTTATTGCGAATGTCTTCTTCTCTTCACCTTCTCTTGAAGAAGTGAACAGTATCTCCTTACTGGATGTGTCTTCATTTTTTGAACTTTCCTAATCTATCAGTATCTTTAGATTTCTTCTATTTTCTCAACATCTTGTCTAAGGCTTCAATGTTACCCTCATATTTTCTCCTCATTTTATGTTCATCCTTACTCTCTTCAAGCTCTTTTCTGAGCTTCACTATTTCTGCTTGTAGATCTTGATGCTCCTTTTCCTTCTTCAATAGATTAGAGGATGCAACTTCACATATTCTCTTGGCTTCCTCCAACTGGAGTTTCAAGTCAGAAATAACTCGATTCGACTCATCCAAGGAGTGCTTCAAGTGATCTTGTTCTTCTACTGCAAGAAGCTTGAGCTTCTTGAGTTATCTTCTTGTCTTACTTAACTCCTTAGGAGCACTTATGAGCTCACCTTCTAAATCTACTTCGACTTCAATGTCTTCTTCTTCCTCATCTTCACCAACCGGTTTATCTAGTGCCATAAAGAGATTGACTTCTCTTTCATTCTCATGGTAGTCATCTTCTTGTGCAATTTCTTCATCTGTGACAAAATCCTCAATAGTATATAGGCTATCATGCTTCTAGTAGCCTCTTCTTCCTTGCCAGTAGATATTCCTTTCTTTGTCTTTATCGACTGATCTGCCAAAACTTCTTTGCTCATCTCCACTGGTTTCATTATAAGAAAATTTTGTAGCAAGGTGTCCAACTTTACCACAATTGAAGCATTTGAGTGGTAACTTTCCTTTATACTTGTCAGATCCTCTCTTGAGCTTTCTGACAAAGTTTTCTACCTTTGCATCTGAGTCTTCACTAGATCCTTTATGAGCAACCTCTTCCTTGCCCTTTTTGGTGGAGTTGAACACTGCCTCTTTCCTTGAGAATGCTTCACTAGTTGTTCTCATTCCATAGGTTGTTAGAGAGCCAAATAGCTCATCCATTATGAAGGTCTTCAGATCATTGGCTTCCTCTATTGTAGATTCCTTAGTATCATACTTAGATGTGAGAGATCTAAGTACCTTCCTGACAATAATCTCATCAATAATTTCTTCTCCAAGTCCTCTGATGGTGTTCACAATTTCATCTATTCTCTGAAGGTAGTCTACAATATTTTCTTCATCTTTCATCTTGATGCCTTAAAGCTGACCTATTAGTGATTGCATCTTGGCCTCTTTGACTTTGGCATCTCCTTCAAATAATCTCTGCAATTTATCCCAAGTCTCCTTGGCGGATGCACAATGCATGACCTTGACAAACTCATTATCTAACAACCCACTTAAGATAGCATGTTAAGCCTTTGCATTGTTCTCATACTCCTTCTTAGCATTCATATCAGTGGGAGGAACACTAGGGACAATATACCCATTCTTGACAAACATCCACATATCAAAGCCAAGTGAGGAAATATAGGTCTCCATTCTTTTGGTCCAGAAGGCATAGTTAGATCCATCAAACATGAGGGATTTTGAGGAGACGAACTCATTTCTTGCCATTGTGTTCTTTGACCGGAATCTACCCAAGCTAGAGAAAGCTTTAATCAATGAGGAACCTAGTTAAACACAATGTACCACTGAGAAGGGGGTGAATATATGGTTCTTGAAATCTTTTCCTTTTAAACTGAGCTTGGAATACCGGTTATTAACCTAAACACTAAACAATCAAATCAATAAGATAAGAGTGGATATCAAAAGAGTCAAACACACAAATGCATAACCCATAACACCAGATGTATGAGGAAAACCCAATATGAGGAAAACCCAATATGGGAAAAACCTCGGTGAGAAATGTTGTTGGAGTCTACTACTCCAATACAACCTCACAATGAAACAACAGATTACAATGATTTAGGGAACCAACCCAAGGATCACCAACCCCTACTGATTTAGGGCACCAACCCAAGGGCACCAATCCCTGCACCGAGAACCAACTCGATGTAATATAATGAAATATAATTTTAATACGGTGATAGCATTTAGTTGCAAATGAGTTTGGCAACACTTGATAATGGATTTATGTTAGTTAACAACCTCCTCTTCTTCACTGGTTCTCACACTACCGGTTATCAAATTACTCTCTCTGATCACTCACCAATTACTCCCAGCCTCTCTTCTCTCTCTCTTAGCCTCACCCTTCTTAGTGTCACTCTTGGATGCCTTTCTAAACAATCACTTATCACCTTTTACTTGACTGTTAGAACTGCAACAGTTTGTCAGTTACTTTGTCTCTACTCGTTAGACCCTCTCACTGGTTCAACCTGCTAACATACACCCTAACTCTCTGAGAAATTACTCTTAGGAAGATTGTCTTTCTTGCTCAAGCTCTTCTTCCTCTCACCCCTCACATCTAGCATCATCTGATTTCAATCTCAAGCTGACATATTTATCTTTTAGGTTTCCTGCCAAAGCAAATTTTCTAAACATTCACCAACTTGATCCATATTAGATTTGATCCAATCTTCTTTTCTAGAATGGTGATCTGCATCACACCAAACAACACTGCCATCACCTCTCTTTTTTATGTGCGTTTTCTATTTTAGGATGTTTATGACATGCTTTTCTGCATTTCTCTATCAAATGCCATTAATGGCTCAATTATTTCCTTCAGAAAGAAGGTACAAAGATCAAATCTTCTTGTAGGGCCAGTTCAATCATCTTGCCACCTTGACTTCCTCGAGCCGCAACATTTTTCCATCCTCCCATGCTTTGCGGGTTCTTCATAAAAGTTGACCTGCTTGTTGACTATTACGTCGATGAATACTTCACCAACCTCTAAGTGGTTTCCACTTGGTTTCCACCTATCATACTTGTCGGCATCCACCTATGCTCGGTTTGTTATGTCAATTTGCCATCCTTCACCAACCAAGATTGACTACTGGTTCAACTCTTCTTACCGGTATAACCTAACTTCACCAATGGTCCTTCATACTTGTTGACCTCTTCTTTGTTGGTGGATTAACTTGGCCTTCCATAAAACATGTTGTTCCAACTACTAAGGCCATTTACCAGTAGCATTAAACTTCTTTGTGTATACCCGTTCACATCCTTCAGTTCTTCTTTTGCTTGTTTCCTTTGCCTTGCCGGTGGTTCTGCATTACATATGTACCGGTAACATACCTGTCTGTCTGCTTACATACATATGGATTGACATCATCATTTCTTACTTCACCCATATCGGTCACCACTACTTACTCACCGGTGACCATGCCAAACCAATTGACAACAATGACAACCTAATGCCAATAATGCCAACATAAGTTTTATTAGTTGTTAAATTTGTTAGTTATAAGAATTATCATCAAGTGAAGGGAGATACATTAATTCTGAAAAAAAAAAGAACTACATGCCTAAGCTTACCTCTGAATTTAATTTCAAAGTTGTTGAAATACCCAAATTATTCTAGGGAACCTCCCCTTGATGAGAGGAAAGACTTTGTCTTAACATAGCTATGTGTGAAATACATATTTTGTCATTGGTACGTTGGTGACAAAATATTCACCCAACACATTTCAAGCCCAATTCATTAAGAAAGAATATCACTTTTATATTAGTGATGATAAATAACACAACACATTTTTTGTACAACATTCCTTTACAAATTTTTTTTATAATTTGGCAAGCATGGATATAAAATTTGAAAAGCATTTTGTATGGTCAGATGGATGTGCATCACAATTCAAATTACCATGGCCATTTTAATTTAGATATTATCAAACTTAAAGTATATGGAACTTTTGAAGTTTCTTTGAGAATGGTCATGGAAAGGGGCTTAGGACGAATGTTGCTACAATGAATATATAATTTAGGATTGTCTAGGATAGTAATTTATACTCCATTAAGTGGTAATTTTATGCATTGGTGGTATGTGGATGGAACAGCTCACACGGCGTGAATCCATGGTTATCCTAGAAGGAGATTATAAGTGAGAACAAGATCTAAAACTTGGCAAACTACATCTTTCATCACTAGCCCAAATCTAATTGGCAATGTAACTAACACTTTAAATGAGCACTCTTCATCATCATAGGTTAAGCATTTAGTTGTAGAGAGAATGTTTGGAGAGCTAGTACCCAATCCTTTAGCTTGAGGCTACCTTTAAAGAGTATCAAATAGGGTATCGATTGACATGAATGGGGTGTATATCATTGTACTCCGTTATGATTTTAGGGATAGGCTTCTCATTAGTAATCTCATATTTAATTCCATTCCTTGCATATGCATGCACACATGATATTTACATTGTATGAATGATCACATGTCCGGGCGATATGCAACAAAATGCAATATATAGATGAGATGAAAAGGGTGATCCATGGGCTATTCATAATGCTTTTATTTCCTCATCGATCATGGTAGTACCGATCTTGGCTGAGGTATTAGAAACCAACGTTGAGTGCTCCACTTGTAAAAAAACATCATAGACAAGGAAGGTTCCCCTTGTTACAAGCTAGGGTTGTCATTGCACCAAAATATCGACCTATCAAAGCCCGATACAACCACTAGAATTATAGAATCTACAGGAGGTTGTTAAACCATGTTGTGAATCCCCGAGAGGGACGCTGGACCACTACCAACAATCCCCCTCCCAATGTCACTCACTATGGTCTGGATGATTTGAATCTTTGACCAAGCTATGATATTGCTTGTTACAAGCTAGGGTTGTTGTTGCACGAAAAGATCTACCTATCAATGTCTGATACAACCACTAGACTTATAGAATCCGTAGAAGGTTGTTAAACCATGTCGCAAATCCCCACGAGGGATGTTGACCCACTGCCACCACCCCTCCATCCTAGTTCATGTACACATGGTCGAGGTATACGTTGTATTCAGTAATCCATAGTGATCCATGAATTTATATTTTTGCATAGGATCTCATAGCTTAGTGAACTTCCCACATAGACATCATTAGTACATGCCCCTAAACTTCATTGGAACAATCCATAGATAAAAGAAAAAGAAAAAGATATCATGAACCATCCCGACTACTCTAATCACTTATGGATATCCTAGACTAGCATAGGAACTTGATATAAATAGTAGTAATCTGACCAAGTTCCCATCAGCCAAACAAAATCTTCTTCTCAAAGAAAAATGTCATCATGTCTTGTTTTGTAAGGAAAAATTGTATCCTTGTTAAGACAATTATGCGTATGTTTTTCTCAGATGTTTGATTGTTTGGTGTTATGATAGTTGGTCATCTTGTAGGTAGCTCAAATGTTGTTATGCATTTGATTGAATGTTTATGTAAAAGGAACAAGTTTATCGATTTTTGATTGATTTTGATATTTTCTAATGGTTTTGGGTTTTTCCATTTTTGAATGTTTTTGGATTATTTCAAGTTATTTTTTGAATGTTTTTGGTCTTTTTTAGATTTTATGAATGTTTTTGGATTATTTTGGGACCTTTTTCAAATGTTTAACTCAACCAATCACCATTATTAAAAATCCACTCCCATAATTAGGTTAAAAAGGTTTCCCCTAGTTAGGTGTCGATGTGAAAGCATGATGTAGGACATATGAGGCAATAACCCTGATTGCAGATCAATAACAAGTCATGGTTGATATGATGTATGAGTGGATGCATGGATGTGATTGCAATAAGTTTGAAAGACAATGGAGCCACAACCTTTAAGAATGACACTTGTTTGCCAGGTTTTTACCACCATACTGATCCAAGGCACCACATAAGTCTACAACTTAGGTATGGAACTTTTTGAGATGCATGTTGTTGATTGGATTTGCCAGTGGTCCCCTTCTGAAGTTGCTAACTAATATGCCCTTGATCTAAAGATTATAGTGATGACATATGGGCCCAACCATTTGGATTCAAATTTTCCCCAGTGTTCTCTGTTTGCTTGATTGCAAGGATTCTCTCTGAGAACAAGATCTCCTACCTCAAATGTGCGAGGTTTGACCCTATGATTATATCTTTGACTCATGTGCTGCTAATATGCCTTAAGGTTATTGTAGGAAGCTTGTTACTTCTTGTCAAGTAGTTATAGGTCCTAAAGGCGAGAGACTCGATACTCTTCATCATTAATCAGATTGGGCAAGGATACCCATAGAGATGGTAATTCAACCTCAATTGGCAAGGTACCTTATGCTCCATAAACAAGTGAGTATGGGGTTGCACCTGTAGGGGTCCAAATGCTAGTTTGATATCCCCATAGTGAGGGATTCAAATGAATGTGCCAATCATGACCAACATCATTGATGGTCTTCTTTAAGATCCTCAATATGTTCTTATTTGAGGCTTCTGCTTGACCATTTCCTTGTGGGTAATGTGGGGTGGAGAAATGGTGTTGGATATGAAACTTCTCACAGAGTTCTTGGACATCCTGATTATTAAAGGGAAGCCTATTATTTGTGATGATGGAGATGGTTACACCAGACTAGCAGATGATGTAATTTAGGATGAATGCAGCAATCTGCTTATTGGTGACTTGGGTGAGTGGAAAGGCTTCGATCCACTTTATGAAGTACTTAGTGTTGGTAATGATGAATTTATGACCAACAGATGAAGATGGCTGGATTTTACCCATAAGGTCAAGTCCCCACTGACAAAAGGGTCATGGTGTTGTGATGGGTTGCATTTCTTATGTGGATGCATGTATCAAATCTCCATGTATTCGGCACTTCTTGCACTTTTTGACAAAGTAATAGGAGTCTTTTTTCCATGGAGGGCCAAGAGTATCTTTCCCTCATGATATTTTTAGCCAATGATAGGCCACTTGAATGATCCCTATAGATACCTTCATGTACTTCTTCTAAAGTTGTAGTCACCTCACCTTGCTCTAAACATTGGAGGATAATAGTATTGAGACTTCATCGGTATAGAGTTTCAGCAATGATTATGTATCGAGCAGTTTAGTATATGAAGGTTTTTCATTGATTGTTCGATTGGTTTGGTGGAAGGATTTGATCGTCTATGTAAGCATAAAATTCACCATACCTTGGGGAATTGAAACCGATGAGTTCACATACCATTGCAGATTTCAAGATATCATAAGAGGGGATCCAAATTTGTTCAACTAAGAACTCCTAGTATGTTGAGTTATGCAGAAGATCAAGAAGAGAGGCTATTGTAGCCATTGCATCTGCACCTCTATTATGCTCTCAAGGAAACTAATCGAAGGTGATAGTTGTGAAAAATTCCTTGAAACTGTCAACCATTTTCTTGTAATCAATGATCTTATCATCCTTAGTTTGGTAATCATAATTAACCTATCATATGACTAGTTGTGAGTTGCCATACACTTGTAGCTCCTTCAAGTTCCATTGAATAGCCATTCTTAGTCTTGTGATCAAGACCTCATATTCAGGTATGTTGTTTGTGCATGGGAATGTGAGCCAGTATGATTTTGGAATGTTATCACCTTGAGGTGTGATAAAAAGAATGCCAACTCTTGACCCATGTCTAGTGTATGATCCATCAAAATATAGCTTCCATTATTGAGCTAGTATGATTGTGAAGATCTCTTTATTTGGAAAATTTATGATGAGTGGATGGTCTCCTATGAGTGGTGCTTCAGCCAACTGATCTGCAATGACTTCTCTTTGATTTCTTTAAGATCCACATACTCTATGTCAAACTCACTGAGGATCATAAACCATTTTGTCAAGCGGCCTGTTAGTGCTTCTTTGTGATGCAACCATAACCGATAAAACCCACAAAGAGAATCAACCAACTTATGCAGCAAGAGTAACACAAGAAAAGAAACAATAAAACATAGAAAGATTACAAAAATAGATCATATTATTGACATATAACTTTTAGCAACCAACTTCTTATCATCATACAATTGTCATAGAATATCTGGTAGTTAACCGGTTACATGTAGGCTATCAGCCAGATACAATCCAATTGGGACTCTAAGAATCAACCGGATCACTAAATGTGAATCTCAATCCTTATTCTCAATTCTACTTCTCCTTCCCTACAAATGATTATATAATTCCATATATATACCCACCAGAAAATATCCAGGTCAGCCAAAAAAGATTACATTTACCAATGCAAGAAAATGAAACGTGTAACTAGGTAGGCCTTAAGAATTAAAGAAATCCTTTTGGAAAATAACACCCAAGAAGTACGGTTCATCAAGAAAGTTGGCCACTTGCAAAAGAACATCGAACAAGACCCTAAATAGATCCACATGCCAAGAATCACTCAAATGATGAAGGGAAGTTAACTGGTAAGCACAAGAGCTGTCCTGGAACCTAGAAGAAGCCAACTAGAAGTGATAATAGACTAGAAAAGAACCCAAATGGACTGACAATATGGAATTCAGTACATGAACCAACCTGGAAACCAAAAATAGGATCTGCAAAGAAAAGGAAGGTA
Organism: Cryptomeria japonica; assembly: GCF_030272615.1. Taxonomy (NCBI): domain Eukaryota; kingdom Viridiplantae; phylum Streptophyta; class Pinopsida; order Cupressales; family Cupressaceae; genus Cryptomeria; species Cryptomeria japonica. The sequence continues at coordinate 4,157,639 of NC_081413.1, forward strand.
ACTACTGGTACCAACTAGTAAGAACATAGAAAACTGCACAATAAACTACACAAGAACTAAATTAAAAGGAAATATTTTTCGTTGATGTAAGATTGCTTAGAGACTGATGATGCTTCTGCATCAGACACCAAAAGTAGAAAGAGATGTTCCATGAGAGGGAACTCATGAACATCTAAAAGGATTCAAGATAAAGAGTCAATGCCCATTTCTGATCCAAACATCTTCCTTATTTGCCAACCTCTTATTTAGCTCCTCAGGGATCTCAACTAGTTTCTCTAACTCTCATCTCTCTTTGTTTCTTTGCTTCAAATCTGCACATTGTCTCTATTTACTGTTGTCTTTCTTCTACAACTTGGATTTGTTTCCATCACAAAACCTCATCCAATTTGTCACCATAAGATTTATTTTATCCATGTCTATCTTCTCATCAAGTCCTTAGACAAACTCAAATCACCTTTCGGTATAACCTCTACAACTAGTTTATCAGTATTGCAACTTTTCTAAAAGTTTAGATTCTTCACATCCTCTTTCTCCTTCAAAGAAATCAATGTGAACTTCTACCTATCTTTCTCAATAGTGATTAGGTTTCATCTAAACTCACAAATAGATCCTCTATCAAACTGCCAAGGTCTTCCCAACAAGACATGAAAAGCACTCATAGATACAACATCACATAAAACCTCATCCCTAAAAGGCCCAATATTAAAATTCACCAAACATTGCTCCTTCACTTTTATCTTTTGATCATCTTGTAGCCAAATTACCTCATAAGGACAAGGATGTTCAAGCCTCTTTAATCAAAGCTTCACAACCATCTCCTTAGATACCAAATTGTCAGTACTTCCACTATCCATAATAACATTGCAACACTTACCACCTGATTTACATAGTCCGAAAAAGACTCCTTCTCTGAGTAGGTTTGGTATCCTCACTGCTCTACTCCTTCATGATTCTTTTGAATATAAAGGATTATCCTTACTCTGGTGCATAGTCAGCTCTGGCAACTTCACCTTTTGGTTCCGCATTTGCCACACAACTTATTGCCATTCCTTGCTTACATTCCTAAAATCTATATCTGATTTCCCCACACTTGAAATATTTGTCAGGAAATTCTCTACTGGTACTGCTACTACATTTCCTCTGAGTTTTCTATTCCGGTTCTTTTCACCACATAGGTTTTGATTCTTCCTCAACATTCTTCTTCTGTGTACTCATCTGCCCCGTGAACCTCTCCTTCCCTCTAGGGTTGTTTGGCTATATTCTTCTCACCTTCTCCTTAGCCTTCAAAGCATACTGGTAAGCTTCTTCAACTCTGGAAATCCTCAACATAATCATCTCATCCTGAATGTTAAATGTAAGTCCATTTATGTACCTCACCACCTTTTCTCTGTCCATCTCTCTATGCCTAGATCTAATCATCACCTTATAGAATTCCTTAGTATATTCTTTCACAGTCATGTTTCTCGGTTTCAGGTTTTGCAACTTCTTGAACAATTACAACTCATAGTCGCCCGCTATGAACTTGGCCTTCAATCTTAAAACCATTTGTCTCCACCGAGTGATCTTCATTTCACCATTCCCCACTCTATCTTTTTGCAATTATTTCCACCATAAGGCAACATTCCCTTTCAGCTTATTTTGTGCCAACCAGACTCTCTACGGGTCCTTGACATCCTCAAACTCAAAGTAATCTTTCAACTCTCTGATCTGATCAATCAAATCCTTCAGGTTTAGTGTTCCTGGAAAATTTTGAAACGTCCACTTTATGAACTTTACTCGCTTGCACCACTGATCTCAGGAATATTTCATCTCTTTCATCTTCTGATCCTTCAACTTCTTCAAGCTCTTTACCAGCTTCTTCATACTCATCCTCTGATTCAGGGTTCCTCCACAAACCAGCCAAAGCATTCTGGATTTCATTCCTCAGTTCATTCTTGAAGTCCTCCATCTACTCTACCCTTTAAGGGTTTGTCCTTCTAGGTGGCATCTCCTCTTCTGCTCTGGTGAATTGCCTCAACTCGGCAATCTGACTAGGGGCTTCAATTGCCTCTCCTTAACGATCTATTGAACACACGCACAACCTGCCTCCAATCGGCGATCTTTCCACCCAAAGAAATGCCTCAAGGTTCGCAAACAACTCTTCCACCAGCCAATTCATAACTAGCTCTGATACCACTTCATGCAACCATAACCGTTAAAACCCTCAAAGAGAATTAACCGGATTATGTAGCAAGAGTAACACAACAAAAGCAACAAGAAAACATAGCAAGATTATAGAAACAAATCATATTATTGCCATTAAACTTTCAGCAACCAATCGGTTATCATCATACAATGATCATAGAACATTTGGTAGTTAATCAATTACATGCAAGCTATCAACCAAATACAATCCAACCAGGACTCTAAGAATTAACTGGATCACTAAATGTAAATATCAATCCTTATTCTCAATTCTACTTCCCCTTCCCTACAAATGATTACATGATGTCATATATACCCACCGGAACATATCCAGGTCACCACAAAAGATTACATTTAGCAATGCAAGAAAATGAAACGTGTAACTAGGTTGGCCCTAAGAATTAAAGAAATCCTTTCAAAAAATAACACCCAAGAAGCGTGGTTTAGCAAGAAGGTTGGCCACATGCCAAAGAACATCTAACAAGACCCAAAATAGATCCACATGCCAAGAATCACTCTGATGATGAAGGAAATTTAACCAGTAAGCACAAGAACTCTCTTGGAACTCAGAAGTAGCCAACCAGAAGTGATAACTGATCGGAAAAGAACCCAAATTGACTGAAAATATGGAATTAAGCACATGAACCGGCCTGGAAACCAAAAAAATAAGATCCACAAAGAAAAGGAAGCAACTACCGGTACCAACAAGTAAGAACACAAAAAACTGCACAATAAACTAAGCAAGAACTAAACTGAAAGAAAATATTTTTGGTTGACGCAAGATTGCTCATGTTGGCATTTTGATGATGTTGTGATTGTCATTGATGGACACACACTTTCTTTATGATGAACACACACCTTTTGATGTATGAATTATGTTAAACCGGTAATTGTTCCAACCGGTATTATGTATTATAGTCGTTAGACTATAGGTGTTTTGCAGAAGATGTTTACCAGTCACAAATTGACTGAAGACCTCAAGCGGTTCGAGGATCTCGAGTGGTACAAAGGAACAAAGGTGTAGTTAACATTTTCCAATCTTCATTTTTTACAACCGGTAATCGGTATATTGTATGAATCGGTATTACTCTATGATGAGTTACCAACCAGTATTTCTGTGATGTGTTATCATCCACCGACACTTTGGCAGTGATTTTGTATCGTGTTACCAAATGTGTCTAGATGCACCGAACCTAGGAACTTGTAGTTTAATCCTATTGGACCGATATGAAATCAGTTTCCTTTATAAGGACATCATGTCTAGGGTTTTAATAGATGAGAGATGTATGAAAAGGTTATGTGCGATCTTTGTAGAGAAGATTAGGTCTGTGTGAAGAGTTAGAGTGTGAAAATATTGAAGACTGAAGTAATGCTGAAATGCAGTAACAGTGAGCTATCAAGGATCTAACCAAGCATACTGTGCTAGTATCTAGATCACTCACTTGTTGATTACTCACATCTTCAACAAGTTTGAAACCCTTAACCAGGTAGGCCCATAAAAGCCTTTGTAAATCCTCTAACAAGGTGGTTCACAACTGTGGATCTGAAATCCTCTCACAAGGTAGTCTTTAACAGGACTTATCTCCTAGCAGAGATCTAGATTCCTAATAGGATCTATTCTGGTAAAGAACATTGTATGACCTTAACCAGTTTGGTTTCTATTCTGCAGATAGTTACTTTTGAGTTTCTTCTCACCGTGGTTTTTCCCATTTGGGTTTCCACGTCAAAATATCTTGTGTTATGGTGGTTGTTCTTTTGTGGGTGGATTCTTTATTTTCTATTTGGTTTGCATTTATCTTAATCGGTTTATTAGTGAATATGTTATACCGGTTATCTACTAAACTGTTAAGAGTTTGAGCTCAGTATTTTTTGGTATACTAATTCACCCCCCTCTTAGTATTCATCAATTGGTATAAGAGCCAACCTTTCTATAAGTCTAACCACTTGGAAGGAGATATGGGGGAATACACTATGAGGGAACTTACTCATCATCTCACTCAGATTGAGAGAGCCTATGATGAACTTAAAGTCAAGTATAAAGCCCCTTTGGCCAAGAGAAGAGAGCATGCTGACAAACTGATGGAACTTACTGAAAATAGTTCTTCTAATAAAGCTAACATGGATGCCCTAGTTGAGGAAGTTAGAAAACTGAATGAATCTAAAGCCAACTTGAGAAAGAAGTTGGAAGGATTGACTATCAGAATGTGTCAAGAGCTTGAGAACCAAAGGAAAGATGAAGATTTGGTAAAAGAAAAAGGTCATGAGATCTCCAAGCTGAAGTAAGAAATTGATTCCCTTACCGCTCATCTCCAAGAGAGTAAAGTGGAAAAAGAAGAAATGCAAGGTGAACTAAACATGGCTATTTTTGAGAATACAACCTTGAAGGAATCCAATGTTTGTATTTTCAAGGAACTTACTGAGTCAAAGGAGATACTTGCCAAATTCAATCAGAGTACTGCTAAGCTAGAGCAAAAGCTAGAAACGGCAAAACTGGTAAAGAATACCACTGGAGTTGGTTTCTCTGGGTATGAAGAAGGTGAAACCTCTAGAACAAAAGCTAAAGCATCAAAGAAGCAACCAGCATCCAAGGATAAAGGTAAGAAAAAGTTTAAACCTATTTGCTTCAATTGTCTCAAGGAAGGACATACTGCTAATGTGTGTAGAAGCAAGGCCTACAATAATTTCCCTTATTTTCTAAACAATAAGCCTAGATCCAATAGATTCAATGGAAACTGCTATACATGCAACAAGTTTGGGCATAGAGCATTTGAATGCAGGTATGTTTTGCACAACACTAGGAGATACCCTCCAAGGACTCAAGGAGTTATCCTAGAACCCTCTATGAACCGGAATCCTAACCGATATAATACCTATGATCATCAGTCAGGTGGCTATCAAGCGGCAACTAGTTGGAGAGCAACCTATTTGATCTATCATGGTAGTGGTCACACTGCTGCAACATGTAGAAGGGAGAATGGTAGTATGGATAATGGACAATAGAGATCACTTGGAATGGTATGTTATTATTGCAATAAACTTGGACACACTGCCAGAACCTACAGAATGAGAAAGAACCTATAAAATGATATACCGATCACTCCAAAAGGGAAAATTGATGTTGAAACCATTCAAGTGGGAATGAATAAAACTCGGAAAAAGAAACCTAAAGAAGTGTTATAGGACGAACCGGTTTCTGCACCTAGTGTGGAAGTCTCTGAACCAGCAAATTGAGCTTCAGAAAAGCTTAGGGGGAGCATATCGGTGAAATATTTGAACCCCCGGTTTATATTGGTAAAGACCTTAACCGGTATACATTACCTATCAATTGGCAGAAGACTTGAAGTGGTAAAAGGAAAATTAGGGTTTGTACCCTAACAAAGATGCATTTATTATGATAGGTGAAAGACTGTTTAAAAGGGATTTTTATCATCATTTTCACTTATCTATTTTCGAGCGAAGAATTTTTCAAGAGCAAAGTGACAAAGAGCGATTCATCGATCAATTCAAAGTGAATTCAAATATCTTGCAGAGGAATCCATCAGATTTTCAATCTATTGGTGAAGAACACTAAGCGGTGTTCCAAGCAACCAAAGTGGTGTGTTGTGAGTGACATTGGGAAACCTTAAATTTCAGTTTGTGAAGGTATTTTTCAAAATTATTGTTTATCATGGCTTCTGCATCGTACTCCAGTTCTAGTGCACTTGTAGATCAGCTAATTTTATTCAAAAGAAGATGAAATACAATGCCCTATCCTAGATACCCGCCAGAGTTATAGCTGAGGAAGATATTTCAAGGTATATTGATTATAAATTAGAAGACCTAGGATCCCTAGTGATCCATTCCCAGCTAGGTCTATTTTGTGGGGATGAAAAGAGAATCAAACCTAAATATAGCATCCTAGAGAGGAAGAAACTACACAATGTGATTTATTTTCTGGAAGAGTTCACTGAAGATCACACCCACATCATCCTGAGCAGAGTGCGCAGTGATAAAATGTACCTTGAGAGCACACATGACATTACACCAGAAGAAATTCATGTTGTCACCAGTTTCTATAACATTGGAGAGGTGCCATCTCTAAGGAAGGTCACCAAATCAGAAATGACTAAGCTCACCGGTTCTCTGAGTGACCAACGGGTGATGACCGTCAACACCATCAAAGATGATTTGGTTAAGTATGCCTACATGGTGATTGGCTATCAGATGTTTTATGCCAGTAGAATAAACTATGTCCTTGCTGCTGCAGTAAATGTCGCCTACAGAATGATTAAGGAAGACACCTCATTTGATTTGTGTACATGTTTGTAGAAGCAATTGCTACTAAACCTAAAGTCCATTAAATAGGATAATTCCTTAAGGTTCAGGTTTGGACAACTTCTGGTTGGCCTATTCTTTTACTTTCAAGGCTATTTCCCTGGAGTAGGTGATGTTCAATGGTCTGCTGACCAACTGGTCTCCAAGCAAATAAGGGAAAGTCTTCAAGTAGTGGGAACCGAATACCCTAAGGTTCTGAACAAATACTTTGATGAATTCAAGCAAAAAATGAGCTAGAGGATGAGGATATCTGGAGATATTGTGAAGAAATATGAAGATGACATCTGCTTTACCATAAAGGTAGATGAATGCATAATGGAAGCAGTGGAACTAAGGAAGGAAGCAGTTGAACCTATGGGGTATGAAGTGATGTATGATATGTTGATCGGGTATGCCTCTACCCTGCTTGCCTCACCATTAGATGCAAAAAAAAAGCAAACTAGCACCTACTTACAGAGGGTAACACCGATTGAAGATCCTACATAGAAAAAGGGCAAGGCAGTGCCATCTGTATCGGCACCGGTTACCTTAGCCCGTCCAAAAGTGACCAAGCGATCACCTACCAAGAAGAAACTTGAGATTTCCCCCACTAAAGTGTTTGAGAGGAAGCGGAAAAACAAAAATAGCTCACTGGATTCAGAGGAGACTGAACTAGAAGTGAAGCCAAAGAAAACCAGACAATCAAGCAAGAAGGCAAAATCTACCGGTAGTGCACCTGCAACTTTAGCACTGGTAAATATAGATGTTTCCTCTTATAAATCGATGACACATTGTCAGAGGACTATTAAGAATATAAAGAGGAAAGTGCTTGATGACTTAAAAGAGTATTTTGATGATTTCACTAATAATGAGAAAGAAGAAGTAGAGTAGGAAGTTGTTAGATATTTGTGTGTTAATGACCAGTCACCATCTGAAATCAGATCAGTTACAACTGATTCTTTATACATTACTTTAGATAACAAATGGTGCATTGCCATTGAAAAGGAATAGGAAATAAGAGAGAGAGTCTTTGCAGAATACTTTCCCAATGCCTCTAATTCTGAGTTATTTGAGATAATGGATAAAAACAAAGGTATCTTCTTCATGAGAAGGAGAAGACTCAGATTGCTAGAAGGTAGAGCTTCTAAAGTGGAGAAGGACACTCATCTACATGCAAAAGTTGTTGTTAGATTACATCAAGTGTCTGAGGCCAATATGAAGGTTGAACAAGAACCGGACCTATCCTTAGGTAAACCGAATGAAGTGTTTAATAGTGAAGACGAAAGAGCTATAGAACAGGTTGACACTATTGATGTGGATGCATTGGATATTGAGAATATCACTCCTCATAAAGAACCTGAGAAAGATAGACAAGACAAAGAAAAAGTAGAGAGAGAGAAACGGGACAAGGAAAAGTTTGATAAAGAGAAAGCAAGGAAAGAGGAAGAGAAAAAGAAATAGGAGGAGAAGAGGAAACAAGAAGAAGAGAAGAGAAAAGAAGAAGAGAAGAGAAGAGAAGAAGAGAAGAGAAAAGAAGAGGAGAAGATGAAAGAAGAGGAGAAGAGGAAGGAAGAAGAAAAGAAAAAGAAGTAAGAAGACAAGAAAAAGGAAGAAAAGGAGAAGAAAACACAAGAAGAAGAACAAAGGAAGAAAGAAGCGGAAAAGAAAAGCGCTGAAGAGAAGAAGGAAGCAGAGAAAATCAAACAGGCCAAGGCAACCAGTGATCAAATCAAAGTGGTTGACACCACCAATCCTATTGACCTTCAATCTGTAGATGAATCTAAGTTGCTTCAAAGCATAAAGCTTGCACAGGAAAGATTGGAAGCATTGAGGAGGAAGAAGGAACAAGATGTCATTCAAACTGTTGTTGACACCCTCACCAGTCTGATTCCTAGTACTAACCTCCCCAGTACTAATTCCTCTTTAGCCAAGCTTAAACTTTTTTGCATTGTAGTGGAGGACCAAGTACAATGCTTGGAAGATGTTGTTGTAGCCACTGCAAAGAAGAACCATGAAAAGGAACTCAACACTGCCTTAGTCAAGAAACTAAATGAGCTTAGGTCACAACTTTTGAAACAACAAAAGAATATAAGTGGTGCTATGGATGAGGACAAATTACTGTTAAGTAAAATTTGCCAACCCTATCTATTTTGTGATGATGTGCTTAAGCAGAAAGAGAAACTCCAATCGAAGTTCCAGGCATACCTCAACACCTTCAAGATGCCATATGATTCATTTACTACAGATGGGAAAATGGTCCATCATTATCAGTTGTACACTGCTAGAGTAGAATCAGAAATCTGCAAGAGGACAAAAGATTTGCAAGAGCTTCAACTGTTCTTATTACCCAGACTGCAAATTCTTCAGAAATGTTTTCTCAATCTGGAATCCATCATGGTAACTCAAGAGATGAGTACCATTGATGCTATGGAAGAATTGGTATTCCAGATGCAGATAGAAAGTAAGGTTGCTACCTCATTACTTGAGTCATGGTCATTGGCCATGAAAACTTTTATGCAGGATTTTAAATCTATTTTTGATAAGTTTTATTCCTTATTGTCATAAACATTTACTCTATTTTTATATATATAAGGAAACAGGGGTTATTCTGCATTACTTTGTCATTGCTGGCAAAGGGGGAATAGTATTTAAAATTTTGGTGAATTTTATGTATACTTTCATTTTACCACTTTAAGGGAGTAGTATACATTGTAATTTCTGCAAAAGGGATAGTGTATATGCTTAGGGAGAGTAATTTTGATTACGGCATATTTTTGTTGTAAAAACACTTAGATGTCAAAATTTTCCTAAGTGTTGCCATCAATGCCAAAGGGGGAGATTGTTGCCCTTTTGATGATGTTGTGATTGTCATTGATGGACACACACTTTCTTTATGATGAACAGACACCTTTCGATGTATGAGTTATGCTCAACCGGTAATTGTTCCAATCAGTATTATATATTATAGTCATTAGACTATCGGTGTTTTGCAGAAGATGTTTACCAGTCACAAATTGACTGAAGACCTCAAGCGGTTCAAGGATCTCAAGTGGTATGAAGGAACAAAGCAGTAGTTAACATTTCCCAGTCTTCATTTTTGACAACCGGTAATCGGTATATTGTATGGACCGTTATTACTCTGTGATGAGTTACCAACCGGTATTTCTATGATGTGTTATCATCCACCAACACTTTGGCGGTGATTTTGTGTCGTGTTACCAAATGTGTCTAGATGCACTGAACCTAGGAACTTGTAGTTTAATCATATTGGACCGACATGAAATCAGTTTCCTTTATAAGGACATCATGTCGAGGGTTTGAATAGATGAGAGATGTTTGAAAAGGTTATGTACGATCTTTGTAGAGAAGATTAGGTCTGTGTGAAGAGTTAGAGTGTGAAGATATTAAAGACTAAAGTAATGTTGAAATGCATTAATAGTGAGCTATCAAGGATCTAACCAAGCATACTATGCTAGTATCTAGATCACTCACTTGTTGATTACTCACATCTTCGACAAGTCTGAAACCCTTAACTGGGTAGGCCCAGAAAAGCCTTTGTAAATCCTCTAACAAGGTGGTTCACAACTGTGGATCTAAAATCCTCTCACAAGGTAGTCTTTAACAGGACTTATCTCCTAACAAAGATCTAGATTCCTAACAAGATCTATTCTGGTAAAGAACATTGTATGACTTTAATCAGTCTGACCTTAACCGGTCTGGCCTTAACCGGTCTAGTTTCTATTCTACAGATAGTTACTTGTGATTTTCTGCTCACCGTGGTTTTTCCCATTTGGTTTTCCACATAAAAATATCTTGTGTTATGGTGATTATGCTTTTGTGGGTAGATGCTTTATTTTCTATCTGGTTTGCATTTATCTTAACCGGTTTATTAGTGAATCTGTTATACCAGTTATCTGCTAAACTATTTAAGAGTTTGAGTTCAGTATTTTTTGGTATACTAATTCACCCCCCCCCCTCTTAGTATTCATCATCTCAAAGACTAGGGATTCTCCTACATCACTTTCTTGAGTAAATACTTAAGTGGATCGATCTTGGCAATGACTTGTATCTTATGCATCAACTTGTAGTGCCCTAATTCGGTTGCTACTAAACTTACTGCAAGACAAGCTCGTTTAATAGGTGTATAAATGAGTACATACCCTACTAGTTTCCTGGAGATGTAGTATACTACACATTCTTTTTCTCATGCATTATGTTGTGCTAGTAACACCCCTAAGGTCATAGCCATAGCTAATATGTATAATAACTATATGTGGGAAAAGTGGTTCAATGAAATCCAATATGTGAAAATATTTCAAGGACTTGCCCACACACCCATGGGACTCTTGGTGCAAGTTATGTAGCCATGAGGAATGGCTCAACTTCCCAAGGAGTGTTCCATGGTTCTCTATCTCACAAGGTCCCTCAAGCCAATTCCTTTGCTCTCATATCACTGAGCAAAGTGACTTAGGCATGACGAATGCAAGAATGAGGGATGCTTTTGATCGAATTTAGTATGAATACATCCTATTTATGCATGATCCTAGTAAATGAACTAAATTAGATGATAATATGACAAGGTTAGTAAAAATACTATCCTAACATGATATACTTAGCTATATGATTTAATCTAGGATGATAGAAATACTCTAAAATGATTACTAGATTTATTTCTATTACAAAGAGAGGCTAAATGCTTGTTAAAATTAATTATAAGTATGTTGCTAAAGACTTGGATGATAAATTGAGGGTATGAGGGCTCTATTTATAGAATTATGTACAGTGATAAAGTGTTGGGCGATGGCCAATAGTGCATGTGGCCAGGTTTTCACCATTTTCTTTTATTGCACTTTGTTGTTTTCTTTTTCTTGATTTTTTATTTATTGATATTTTTTGATTTTTTGATGTTTTTGACTTTTCCGTGCATTAGAGTAGCTCAAGTGTAGTATTTCTTCAAATGGATGTTGTTGGTTGGTTCATCGAGCACATCTCCTTCTGAAGTTGTTAGCCGATAAGCACCTGATCCATAGGCTGATATGATAACATAGGGGCCTAACCTGTTAGGTTCAAATTTCCCTTTCTTTTCCCGATCCTGCTAATTTCTGGGATTTTCTTTGAGGACTAGGTCACCAATTTAAAAAATTCTAGGGATGACCTTGTGATTGTAGCTTTGGCACATGCGTTGTTGATATGCTTTGAGGTGAGTATAGGCATGTTGGCGTTTTTCATCTAGAAGTTCTAGCTCTTGCAGTCGGTTGACTCGATACTCTTCATCCGGAATGAGGCCTTTCAAAGATACTTTGAGAGATGGAATCTCTACCTCCAGGGGTAAAATTGCTTCTAATCCATACACCAATGAATATGGTGTAGCTCCCATAGGTGTGTGGATGCTAGTTCTGTATGCCCAAAGTGCTGGATTGAGTTGCACGTGCCAATGTTTTCCTGCATCATTCATTGTTTTCTTGAGGACTTTCAATATGGTTTTGTTGGATGCCTTAGCTTGACCATTCCCCTGGGGGTAGTAAGGTGTAGAAAAACAATGTTGGATCTTGAATTGATCACATAGTTCTCACACATCTTGGTTCTTGAAAGGTCATCCATTATCTGTGATGATGGAACTTGGAAGGCCATATCTGCAGATTAGATAATTAAGAATAAAAGAGGCAATTTGTTTCCCAATCACTGTGGTCATGGGGACTGCTTCAATCCACTTGGTAAAATATTGTGTTGCAGTAATAATGAACTTGTGTCCATTTGAAGATGAAAGATGGATTTTGCCGACTAAGTCCAGTCCCCACTAGCAAAAGGGCTAGGATTTTGTGAATGGTTGTAGTTTCTATGCAGGTGCATGTATAATATTGCCATGGATTTGGAATTTAGGACATTTCTTTGCAAAATGGTAAGAATCTTTTTCCATTGTCAACTAGTAATATCCCATTCTTAGAAGTTTTTTAGCAAGAGTAGGACCACTTGAATGTGTGCCATAGATACCTTCATGAAACTCTTGTAAAGCTGAGTCAGATTCATTACAATCAAGGCAACTAAGAAGAGTACCATCTAGACCTCGATGATAAAGAGTATCAACAGTGAGGGTATAACGAGCGGCTTGTCGGATAAAGTTGCATTTTTGGTTTCGAGATAAGTCAATGGGTAGGATATTGTTTTTAAGATAGTCATATATTGGTCTATATAACAAAGAGTCAGAACCGGTCAAGGCATAGATAACATGGGATGCGGAATGGTCATAGGCTGGGGAGAAAAGTTGCTCTACCAGAAACTCGTAACAACTCTGTTGCTCTAGAATTTGTAGTAGTGAAGCGGTAGTAGCCATTGCATTGGTTGTTCTATTGTCCAACCTTGGTATTTTCTCGAAGGTGATGTGTACAAAATACTGTTTGAAATCATCCACCATTCGTTTGTATGGTATCAGCATGTCATCTTTCATCTGATAGTCATTATTGACCTAATTGATGACTAGTTGTGAATCTCCATAGACTTTTAATTCTGTGATTCTCCATTCCATGACCATTTTGATCCCTGTAACCAATGCCTCATATTGAGCAATTTTATTTGTGCATGGAAATATTAGTCTATATGATCTTGGTATGGTGTGCCCGTCAGGAGTGATGAATAGAATGGCAGCACCTAAGCCATGTTGAATATAGGAACCATCAAAGTAGAGGGTCCATTGCTTGGTGTTTATAGTAAGAACATCCTTATCTAGAAATTCAATCTTCATTTGTTGTTTATCTGGTAATGGTGCATTCACCAACTAATTTGCAATTACTTGTCCTTTGATAGCTCGACGCTCTGTGTAGTGAATATCAAATTCACTAAGAATCATTACCCATTTAGCCAATCTGCCAGTAAGAGCTGCTTTGTTGAGTAAGTACTTTAGAGGGTCAATTTTTACTACTAGCTTGATTGTATGAGCTAGCATGTAGTGTCGGAACTTTTGAGAAGCAAATACCACTATGAGACAAGCCTTCTCAATGAATATATAATTGAGCTCATATCCATTTAAAGTTCTATCGATGTAGTAGATAGCTTTTTCTTTGCCTTGCTAATGTTCTTGTGCTAATAGTGCCCCCAGTGATATGTCTGTTGTTGATATGTAGAGAATAAGTGGCTTCCTTTCTATTGCTGGTACTATAACTGGCAAGTTCATTAGATATTGCTTGATTTGGTATAATGATTATGCGCACTTGGCCTCCCATCTGAATGGTACATTCTTATGTAGCAAATGATTGAATGGTAGACTTTTATCTGCTAGTTGAGCGATGAATCGCCTGATTGACTGGAGCCATCCTTGCAAGGATCTGAGTTGACTGATGTTCTTAGGTGGTGGCATCTCCATGATGGCTTTTACCTTTGCTGGATCTACTTCAATGCCCTTTTCTGAGACTATGTAGCCTAATAACTTGCTTGATGTAACCCCGAAGACCCACTTCTTAGGGTTGAGCCTGACTTGAAATTTTTCCAATCTATCAAAAATCTTTTCTAAGATGCTTAGATGTTATGCTTGGGTAAATGACTTAGCTAGTAAATCATCCACATAGTCTTCCATGAAGGTATGCACCATGTCATGAAATATTGTTGTCATTGCTCGTTGATAAGTTGCCCCAGCCTTCTTTAAGCCAAATGGCATGACATGCCAACAATATTCTCCCCAAGGGCAGGTAAATGTTGTTTTATCTTGATCCTCTGGAGCTAGCTTGATTTGATTATAGCCAGAAAAACCATCCATTAGTGATAGCATTGCATGGCCTATTGTGAGGTCTACAATTATGTCGATACTGGGTAAAGGAAAGTCATCCTTTGGATAGGCTTTATTGATATCTCTAAAATCGGTGCATATCCTAATGCTACCATCTGGTTTTGAAACTGGCACAATGTTGGAAATCCATTCATCATAGTCGATAAGTTGAATAAATTTGATGTCTAATAGTTTCTTTAGCTCAGCTTTGACCATGAGTGCTACATGTGGATTCATCTTTCTCAATTTTTGCTTGACTGGCTTATCTCCTGAAGCAATGGACAAGTGATGCATGATTAACTATGGATCAATCCCAAGCATATCTGCATAGGACCAAGCAAAATTGATTTTCTTTTCTTTGAAAAATTGGATAAACTCTGATCTTTCTTCCTCTGTCAAAGATTATGCTAGGTGTATGTTTTTGGTTGCTTTAGTTATACCAATGTTGATTGATTGAGTAGGTTCAATCAATATGGGTGATCGCTCCTGATAATGTTCAGGTAGAGTGTCAAGTCTCCCATCTTTGGGTGCCTTAAAAAGGTTTTCACATGCAGATGCATCCTTTATTTTTACTTTTTTGTGATCTAGTGTTGCCATTGACTGGTTTTCAGTAGTAGATCCTTTATTTTGTTCATTTTTGCAACTGGGAGACCTGGCACTCCCCTGATTGCAGATGTTGTTACTTTGTTCACTAGTAGAGTTTTTTTATGGGTTGATGGTACACAAGTAATGGATAATGGAAACATCATTTAGGAAAATTGGTATGTCATGATTTTTGGGTTTGTGCCAATCTATGAGGTCAGGAAAGATAAGTGGTAAAGAGTCATTGGGTGGGTCAAGTTTAGTTGTTGTAAGTGTCAAGATGGAGGTATCATCGTGGTTGGCTGAGATATTAAATAAGTTAATGATTTTGTCAAGGTCTTTGATGGTATCATCTTTTGTGTAAACTTGCTCGTAATGTCATTGCTCATTTTCCTTGGCGTCATAGATATTCTATGGACCAAATTAAAGTAATCTAGGTTTTGTGTCTTGTTCTTCTTGAGAAATGGGTGTATGACTATCATTTGCAGCAATATCTTCAGTAACATTAGAACAACTGCCCCATTCATATTCATTTGAATAAGTTTCTGAGATATTATCCCAGATTCTTGCAGTGTTGTGGACTAGTATGTTGTAGGGTGAAAATGGGTCTTTGATGATTGATACAAGTCTGATAGTTTTCTCTGATTCTGTATCAGATCCTGCTTCTACTCTTTGCATTTTCTCATATATTGTCTCTCCTCGGGGAGTAATAATGTTATCAGAGAGTGATTCTTCTTTGTTTGAAATCGGTTCTTGAACATGATGTACTTCTGCACAAGGTGCTTCTATCTTTTGATTGACTGATTTCTCTTGATGTTTCCTTTTTTCCTGGTATTCACGTTCCCTGCATATTATCTCTACTGATTCAAATAATGCCTCCTGCCATGAGTCCTTCTGCTATTTCTTCTTTGCCTTCCACTGAGATTTTAGGTATTTTCTTGGTGTTTTCTTTGGTGGTAGAGTGTGTTCATAGCCCAATCCTATTTTATCTTTACCAAACTGTGAAGGAGGATCTATTGGTTCTATGACACCTTCCTAACGCTTGTTGATAGTTCCTTTGCCATTGTATCCCATCTATTGCATGATCAGGTAGCCTTTTCCATATAGTTGTGTTGGTATAGCGACTTCTATAGAAGCTTCTCTGACTATCTCTTCATCTTTGTATAGCCAACTAAGAATGTCCTTTTCCTCTGACTCATGTGCTAGTGTGCCTAGTTGGATAAACTTGTCATCAAACTTGGTGATGGGTTGTGTTGCTTGATGTCTTGATGTTGTAGGTAGCCCATGAGCTTTAGGTGTGCTAGTAAGTTGATTAAACTCAAGGGTTCCAAAGAGTATTCTCCCATGCCTTGTTCTTTCATTTTCATCTTTTGTTTGAAATCCATAGATAGCGATTTAGACTTTTCTTGTTGAAGATATGGTACTAGAGAAATTTGTTTTTCTCTATTATGTGGGACTAAACTATCTTGGGCTGCCCCCATAGCATTACAATGTTGAAAAGGGTTATGATCTACTGATATATAAATCTCATGTCCATTGTAGGGGAACTTAACACACTGGTGATAAGTAGAAGGTAGTGCTTGCATTTCATGTATCCAAGGTCGACCCAATAAGATATTATATGTGAGGTCTATGTCTACAACCTAGCACATAGTGTCCTTTTGTATCGGTCCTACCTGAATTGGCAACATTACTGTTCCTTTGGATGATCTTTCTTCATTATCATATGCTTTGATAGTGATCTTCTTGTGTGGATCAATAGACTCGTCAGATAAGCCTAATGCACGGATAAGTTTTAAGGTACATATATTGAGTCCAGCTCCTCCATCTATTCTTACTCTTTTGACTCGGTGTTTGTAAACCGAGACTTCAATATGGAGTGGAGTATTGTGTGGATGGCTTAATGAGATATTATCATGCTCAGAAAAGGTAAGGTTATGAGGCCCTATCATGTGAGCCACCATGGCTTGGAATTTGTCAGCATCCAAATGTTGAGGTACTGAGTAGGATTTTTGCGTAGTTGACTGACTAGATCATATTGAATTTTGGATATGGTGTTTGTTGTTGATGTATGTCCCTTCAAGACATATTTTTGAGCTCTGGTGGTTACATTGGCGGATTCATGTTCACGCTTGTCTTTGATTGTAATGATGTTTACCTAATCATCATTGGTTGATATATGATTGATGGTGTTATTGTATATGTGATTGATACGAGCTCTGCGTGTATCGTTTGAGGTGGAAGCTCCATCTTTGTTGTAGTTTGGAAGAGGATTCTTAAAGGCCCCATGGTCACCATTTGTCTTAAGACCATCAAATGTTAAGTCACCTCTATCGATCATGTCTTGAACAATGTTATTCAGTCTCATGCAATCATTTGTTTGATGTCCTTTGTTTCAGTGAAATTCACAAAAGTGTGTCATTCCACCAGTGTGGTTTGATTTGTGGTTCAAAGTTGTTGATTGCTAGTAAGGAGATAATTTTGTTTGCTAGGAGTTCCCTGAATGCAGACTCCAATGATTGCCCTAATGGTGTGTAAGTGTGTTTAGGAAAGTTATTGGTGTTTCCTCATGAGTTTGTGTTTGGTCCTCGATTGGTGTTGTTGTGTTGAGCATTGTTGATATTGTTTGTGTTAAGATGATCTTGGTTGGTATTGGGTGTATAAGTGTTAGTGCCTTGGTTAGCACCCTTTTGATTTTTGGTAGCCTAAGGATTGCCTGATAAAGCCAACACTGATTGTTTGGACTTCGTATCATTAGGATCGTTTCCTCCTTCATTTCGAGTGTTTTTGTTTCGGGTCCAGAACTTGGATTTGTCTATGTTATTGTTGTTTTGGTTATTGTAGTTGGATGAATTTGTCCCTTCTTTGAAAAATTTCAACGTTCCTTTCTTGACACATGCTTCCTCTACTTGGATGCTATTTTCAATCAATATGGCAAAGGATGGTATACATTGGAGTTTTAGTATGTAACTCATCTTGCTATTCAAGTTGTCGATGAAAATTTCTATCTTTTCCTTTTCAGGCACATCTTGAGAATATCGTGAGACCATTCATCACCAACATTGAAGGAATACCATGAATGTTTCGTTGTTTTTCTATTTGGTATTGCAGACATCTAGCATGGTGATGGCATGTTGAATGTTGTAGGAATATTGAGTTATGAATTTGTTGACTAACTCATCAAAGGATCTAAGAGAAGGTGTGATTTTGGATAACCATTCCATTGTTTGCCCTCCCAAGCTTCTTGGGAATAATCACACTAAATAAGTGTCATCATGGGCAAATTCTAGGCTCATGGTACAGAATTCCCAGACATGATCATGAGGATCGCTTTTCCCATCATATTTATAAAATTTGGGTTTGTCTGAATTTGGGCGAAAAGGAACCATGTTTAACCTTCTGTCAAAAGGATAAGGACAAATTTCATTCAAGGAATACCATACTATTGATCCTTGTTGCATGTCTTGCATATGTTTTTGTAGCATTTGCATTTGTTGTGTAAGAGCAACCAAGGGTGCATTCATTTGTTGAGGGAAGAGTTCTTCCCTCGCATTGTTTCTAGTTTGGAATGACATGTGTAGCGACATGTTTTGCTCAGGGATGTTTTGCTCGAGTAAATTCTGCTCAGGTATGTTTTGTTCAGGGTCACATGCTTCCTCCTCTCTTTGTCCTTCTTGATAAGCATAATGTTGAGACCTTGTTCTAAATATGACAGTATCAAAGTCTTCAGGGAGTTTAACTCCTTTGCTTGTGAGCATGAGTAGGTATTTTTCTTTATCAACTTCCATGAGTTTTTCCACAAGTTTTTTAAATGAAGCACTTTCTTGACACTCTTGGAGGAGTTCTTCAAAAATTTATGTGTCTTCTAGATTTAGATATTCAAAAGGATTTGATAATCTTCAACCCATGTTGGACTCTGGTTGTGTTTTGCTTTGTTTGTTTCATTGAGAGCGAGTAACAATGGGCATCTAGTAGAAACTTTATGTGACAAAGGGAACAAACCCCTCTTGAATGTTTTGCTCAAGGGTTGGTGGTTCATATCGAGGTATATTGTAAGTGATGTACACTTCGGGGAAGAAAGCTGGATTGATCATTCCTCCCTGATTTAGGCATTGACTAAATGCTGATTTTTGATAGAATTCTCTACTCCTCAATGGTTCTTTGTCAAATTTGTTTGTTTTGTCTTGAAGATACAAGCGCATATGATGGAGGAATTCTCGATGAGATTTGAAGAGTTGGCAATTGATGTATAAAAATTTATTCCGTTTGGCAAGTTTAAGAGAACTGGGTTGTTGTTTCCTCAACTTAGTGTTATGATAAATACTATTTCTTCCCCGAATATGAGGATTAGTCATGCAGAAGTGATCAATTATTTCCTTTGATTTGTTTTGGATTTAAGATATCTTGTTTGGAAACTTAAGTTTTACTTTATCAAATGAAGGTTTAGATGCCCCTTCACGACAAAGCATGTCAAATGATATGGAATAAGAGCTTTCCTGATATGGAAACTCAATTTGACAACTTTGAGTTTAAAACAAGTATGTTTTTGGATAAAAATCTGTTTGATTGAAGCACCTTGTGATACGTGTGATGATGTTTCCTGATTTTGATAGGAGAGATGTGTGTTATCTCTTGACTAGTTTTTGGATTCTTGACAACTTTTCTTTCAAGGAAAAATTTCTTTTTGGAGTAGTTTTGATACTCTAATTTCGATTTTCTATCTAATGGAGTTCAAGCAAGGAAAAAGGGCTTCCTAAATTGTTTTTAGAATTTTCAAAAAAAGTTGATTTTCCCAGTTTTGGCTATGCACTAAGCCAGAAACCTAATGCGCTACCAAATTTTCACAAAGCACTAGAAAATGGTCTCCATGCACTAAGCTACCGTTCTGACATGCTAACTTGATCTACTTGATTTTTGTCTGGTTTGAAAGGTTATTCATTGATGCGTCCTATCAGTGCGCTAACAGTTGATCTTCACGCTCTAGTGTTTAGTCTCAAAGCGCTAAGTTGTTGCTCCAATGCGCTATAACGTTTTCCAAAGGTGCTAAGGTTAAAACTATTTATTTAGGTATGATTATGCACTAAAGTTAAGTATTGATGCATTATGTCGAAGCTTGCATGTGCTAAAATGTGGTTCCAAAGCGCTAAGATGTTTCTCTTATGCGCTAAACTGCCCTGATAGTTTTGACTTGGCGGTTTTTTGTGTTTTGTGAACTTTGTTTCAATGATAATGGATGATTTTCTGAAGTAAGAAATGAAAGCATAGCACAAAAGAGATAACCATATTGCCTAGTCTAAAACAATGAGTGTATGTTATGCGAGGATGTGTTCAATTCCCCAATGTTTTAACAGGTTTGGATATAGAAAATATAATTCAATCAGACTCTTTATTCGAGGGTCATCGACAATACCATAGCTCACTAGTCTCGATACTCCGTCAGCTCAAACAGCCTTGTCACCCCCTAGGGGGCGCTCATTTTTTGGCCTTTTGCCAGAAATTAACTCAAAGTGAATTTCTTCACAATTGAGTAGTTATCTTGGGAGATATATGGTGAGTAATCTTGGGGGCGGATTCTTCCCCACCCTTGCACTATGATATTGCAAATGTTTGGATACTGACTCGGCTCAAAGTTTCTAATGCTAAAGTTCATAATCAAGTTTCCCATTTGGCTGTGAGTGATAAACTCCCTCAAGAGGCTTCCCAACTATTATCTCATCATTCATCCTTCATAACAAGAGTAAGTCACCCTACAAAATTTTATTTGAGTTCTTATCTTTCTAGAAATTCCTTGGTTCAATCCTTAGTCCGTTTGTAAATTGTCTCTTAATCTGTAGCGCCAAGTTTTAATGTTTTGTTTGAACCCCATGAACTCATTGAACCATTTTGAAGGGAGTTCATAATGTTCATTTAGGTACCGCAGGTTCTAAAGTGCCTAAAAAATTTTCATGCTAACATTCACTCAAAGTGTTTTGCAGCAGTTCTTTTTCGTGGTCGCGTATGATGTGTTATATCCTCTTTCTCTAGGTCGTGAACCCTTTGAACCTAGTTCAAATGGTTCAGTGGTGTTCAACATGTTCAATGAGGTTAAAAAGACTAGCGACACTTTACAAAGTTAATCTTTTCAAAGAGAATTTTCTTGGTGCAGTGTACGCTTTGAATGACCTGAACTCTCATGAAGTCAGTTCAAATTGTTCATGTGTGTTTAAATCAGGTGGGTCCCATGGACTAAAATACATGATGGTGCATTTATTGCTAAGTATGATGAAGATTGAACCATATCTCGAGTGACGTCAACTAGTTGATTTTTCAAGGCAAGTAATCATTTTAGGGAATTAGCAGTTACTCCAAAAATGTCGCCGTGCATTCAATGCATGCATGTGATGTCCAATCCCAATGCTCAACACATTTGATTTGATGATCAAAATTAATGCACTAAATAAGTTTGTATCACTTCTTTTGCTATAAGGTATGAAGTGATTCATTTCTGAAACTTGTTCTTCATTGCTGCGGAGTTTTTGAAAGAGGGTTTGTTTGCTAGTAGTCGTTCGGTTGGTCTCAACTATGAAGGTAAAGATAAGAAGCCATCTTACACCAAGCATAAGTCTAATCCGACTCTGGACTTTTCTGCTTCTTGATATACAAGGTCACAAAGTGCTGCACAAAAGAAAATGGACCAGGTCAAAGACACGAAGGCAAAAGACAAAATCCTTGATGCTCAAATTTTTGATGTCGAGGACCTTGACAACGACATTGTCCACACCATGGATTCTCATGCGGTCACTGTAGCCATGATGCCACCACCTAAGGTGATCAGAGGAACAGCTAGTTCAAGTGCAACTCCTAAATGGCTAACCACTTCAATAAGAAAAAAATGGAGTTTCATTCCAATGACCATCCCAATTCAAGACATGGTGGTTAAATACACGGAGAAATGTCCCAAACAAAAGAAGTTCAAAACAACTGCCAGATTGGATGTTGATGAAGAGACTGGGAGGTGGGTTGCCAAGATTGCTTCTTACAAACCCAAAGTTGAGAATATGAAGGTAAATGTAGAGGACTTTGAGATCACCAAAGTGGAGCTTGGGAACATGAGTAGGGATTCGGATAATCACCTTTTCCAAGTATCAGCGAAGAAGATGCTCACCAGGTCAGAAAAAGATGGGTAGGAGAAAAGAGAGCTAAAGCGACATATCAAAATTATTGCTCAATTCATTGATAGTATAGGTTGTTTTGGGGTAGTTCCCATATCACATGCTTCAGAAAGTTTTGATCCTACTACACTAGATAACAAGAAGCTGATGGGTCAGGTTCAGTGATCCAAAAGCATTGCGGGGGCTGTGAAGAAATGGATTGAAGGAGTGATTAGAGATCGTGAAAAATATATCACAAGCACTAGGAAGTTATGCGATGAGATGTAAAGCCTCATTGTAGAGATTTAGAATCAAATTGTGCCATGGGAAAAAGAAGAGCATAAATGGGAAAATGTCTTACCCATGCTCACCAAGATAGAAGAGTACGGAGCCACCAAAATTTTAGCAGAAAACTCATTCAAGTTGGTAACCGATGAGTGCCAACTCTTCGTATTGAAGAAGACTATAATGTGGCGGGTAATCACATTCAAGTCTGTGATTACTGATGCCAAGGCTTTTGTTTATGAGCTTCAGGACCTTTAGTGTAGCATGGTCAATGACAATAAAGTGGTTGATCCGGACCATGAGTGGCAACTGGGACTTTGTGGGCTGAACACATAGCACGCAGTAAAGGCTTTTAGATTGCACATGGAGCAAGTTAAGGCCAAAGGAAATTTCACTCCTGAAGATATAATACAAGTCGCCTGAATTGAATCCATGACATTTATCGGTAATGATCAATTACCTAAGCATGCCAAGAAAATGGTGAAGGACAGGTGGGACAAAGAAGCCGCAAAAGCAAAGATCAATGCCATGAAAAATCTGAGCCAGTCTATAATTTAGGAGCTTGCAACCGCCCATGATGCCCGGAAAAGTGGAGGAGAGGATGACAATGGAGAAGAAGCATGACATGATGATAATCCTCTATTTTTATTTTATGTATTTTTTATAATCTTGCAATGACTTCTGGACATATGTCCCTCATATACTCTGTTGGCTTTTATAACTGTTTCAGAGGAGGTCGGGTTTTCAGGGAGACCTCCTCTATTCTTTATAGACTACTATAAATTAGATTAAGATAGATGGAGAAAGGGTTAGAATTAGATACTAAGATTGTTAGAAGTTTTGTTTGGTTTGGAAGGAAGTAATCAGTTTTCATAATCTGAATTTGGAAAGCACTTATACATGTATTGTTATGTCCTTGTTGCATGGAATACATATATAAAAAATCATATGTGTTTTCAGGAGGAAAATATTTGAGTTTTGAATCTGTGGAGTAATATTTCTTTGCAGATATTAATCTAAATCAAATGACTGTGGTTACCTTTCTGATGGTAGATATTGTCATTAATTTGGAGTCTCCTTTCAATGTGGTTCTAATATGTTTGAAAAGAGACTTTATTTCTCTTTCTTATTTTCTATAAAGTGTTGAATCAGAGTTTTTGAACTTTGTTTCGATTACCTCTGGTTTACATGATGAAATGTCTTGAAGAATAGTTTTTTCTAAAATATTTGTAAATTGTTAGCCTCTTATCTAAGAATGAAGTAGGTAGCCTTATGTTCTTTTAGGTTAAAAGCATACTAGTTAATTTAGTTAGATTATTCCCTGAATAACTAATGGAGGGAGTTGTACCTATCAAAAATTCAGAGGGAAGTGATGCATACCACACTTACCCAACTGTTTAGTTGAACTTTTGTCTTTCAAAAAGGGTGGCAGAGCTTTGAATTTATTTAATTAGAAGAAAGACAAAATATGTTCACTAACACCAACCTTTAGAACAAAGGCTTTATGTATCGTAAAGATACTGGGGGAAGGCTAATCACTGCGTGCAACCGTTGAAAAGGATTTTCATCACTTTCCAATTTTGATTATAGTGGGTTGGAACACTTTGTGTCAACTTCCCAAGGAGTGTTCCATGGTTCTCTATCTCACAAGGTCCCTCAAGACAATGCCTTTGCTCTCATATCATTGAGCAAAGTGACTTAGGGATGACGAATGCAAGAACGAGGGATGCTTTTGATAGAATTTAGTATGAATGCATCCTTTTTATGCATGATCCTAGTAAATGAACTAAACTAGATGATAATATGACAAGGTTAGTAAAAATACTATCCTAACATGATATACTTAGCTATATTATTTAATCTAGGATGATACAAATACTCTAAAATGATTATTAGATTTATTTATATTATAAAGAGAGGCTAAATGCTTGTTAAAATTAAGTATAAGTATGATGCTAAAGACTTGGATGATAAAATGAGGGGATGAGGGCTCTATTTATAGAAGAAACAGGGCAATGGATGGTCAGGATTCAAGGATCTTATCAATGGTTAGGATTGAAAGTTATCAATCCATGTTTGCAATTCTCACCATTGAAATGCTGACAATTGTCAACATAAGACTGCTTGAGAGGAGAGGTAAGAAGCATTAAATGCTTGAGAAGACCTCATGGTTACCTTAGAAGGTAAAGGTTAAGGTTAGGTTAAGGTTATCCGTTGGATAAAGCTTTTACCCAAGGGGTAAACTCTTGTGCAAGGGTTAAAGGAATAATCATGGTCAAAGCAATGAATGCTTGATGAGACCCTTGGGTTAGATGAGGGTTGAGTTAGGCAAAAAGTCTCTAACCATGCCACTAAGGGTTAGTTAACCATTAATGGTTTGAAGACTTTGGGGACAAATTTTTAAGAGTCCTTCCAAATTTGGGGGTTTTCAACAAGTTAGCTTATTGAAGGCATAAAGGCGTTAATGTCTTTGGAAGACTTTACTCCAAATTTGAGAAGTGACCTCCTCAAATTTAGGGAAATGGGATAATTGAAGGGTTAAGCTTAATTGATTAGGATTAGATGAATTCTATAAGAGTCTAGAAAGAGGGTTAGGAGGCAAGTGGGAGATGTAGGAAAATGCAAGTGGGTGAGGGATAATAGGATTTAATTAAAATAAATTGCTTTATTTTAATTTGGTTGCAAGTTGTGGATTTTAAATAAATTTGATTTATTTAATTGGGGTGAACTATTTAATTAAATGTAAATTTAATTAAAAAGTAGAGAGAAGGGATTTAATTAAATAAAATATTTTATTCAATTAAATGATATAAAAGACAAGTGAATTTAAATAAATAAATTGAATAATTTATTTAATTAAAATAAAGGAATGTGGGTGATTTAATTAAATTAGATTTAACTAAATAGAGGAATGAGAATAAAATGAACATTAAATATTCATTTAGGAATATGGTCATTTTTATACATCTACAATAACAAGGGTTTGTTTGGAGATGGTGGTGTTAGTAATAGTGGTGTCATCAGGTAATCCTTAAGTTGTTGGAATGTTTGCTAATAATTCTCTTCCCATTTCAAGCGGGCATTCTTATGTAGCAGATGTGTGAAGGGATGACATTTATCGTCCAATTATGCAATGAACCGATGGATTGACTGTAGCCTTCATTGTAATGTTCTCAATTGGTTGATATTCTTAGGAGGTGGCATCTCCATGATTGCCTTTACTTTTGCAGGATCAACCTTAATTTCGTTGTTTGAGACAGTGTATCCTAGGACCTTTCTGGAAGTCACTCCAAAGACACACTTCTTTGGATTGAGGCATACATTATACTATTCGAGTTTGGTGAAGATTTTGTCCAGCACTACAAGGTGATCCTCTCTTGTTAATGATTTAGTTAGTAAATCATCCACATAGTCTTCCATTAGTGTATGCATCATATTGTTGAAGATGGTAGTCATTTCCCTTTGATATGTGGCTCTTGCATTTCGAAGACCGAATGGCATCACACTCCAACAGAATATTCCCCATGGGCATGTGAAAGCAGTTTTGTGTTGATCTTCTGGGGTGATCTTAATCTGGTTGTATCCTGAAAACCCATCCATGAGAGATAGCATTGCATGTCCTATTGTTAGGTCCACAATCATATCAATGTTGGGTAGGGGGAAGTCATCCTTAGGACATGCTTTGTTTAGTTCTGTGAAATCTGTACATATACAGATGTCCCTAGTCAGTTTTGCTACTAGTAGGACATTGGATATCCATTCTACATAGTCAATTGGTCTGATGAAACCAACATCTAACAACTTTTTGAGTTGTGCCCTTACTAATAATGTGATCTGAGGATGCATTTTCTTGAGCTTTTATTTGACCATTTTTTCTCCTTCTGCTACTGTCATGTGATGCATTACAAGATCTAGATACATCACTGACATGTTTGCATATGACCAAGCAAAGTTTATTTGCCACCCCTTGAAGAATTCCACAAAAAGCGAGGATCCTCTATGTGAGTTAAGGATGTTGCTAAATGTGTTTTATGAGGTGTCCCTTCTATTAGCATCCCCTCAATTTTTCATTAAAATTTCAAACTTGGAGGTCACCTTTGGTGTTTCTTTCCTCTTTCGGTCTTATGTTTCCTTTCTTTGAACCTAAGTCATTGAAACTTTTCATAGTTCAAAAGTTCAAGGTTCAAAGTGCACTTTAAGTAATGCTCTTCGCAGCTTTGTATTATGGTAAGGCAAGCACATTGTTGTAATTTGTATTGAACTTTGAATCCTTGAATCTTTTTGGTTCAAGGTTCAATTGATTCTCTTGCATGAGTTGCAGCTATGTAATATTATTTAACAAGCAAGTGTGAATGTTTTAAGTTGGTTTTGAACTTGAAATTTGAACTATTTATAAATCAGTTCAAGGTTCAAGGTCCAAAACTTCCCTTTCTATTTATTTAAGGTCTTTGCTCATTCCCAGTGTTGTTTTGAGTCGCAGGTTGAGAATTATTTGTTTTGTCTCCTCGAATTTAACTTGAACCATTGAACTCTTCGTGAGTTGGTTCAAGGTTCAAAAGGTTCATTCCAAGTTGGCTCTAAAGACTTTAATAACACTGAAGGTGGCGCAACAAATGGAATATTCCTGGCATCTTATAATTTAAAATTATAAATTTAGAAAGAAATCATGAAAGCATTAACCGTGTGTGCGGAGTTGATAGGTAATTAAGAAAGTGTCATGTTCCTATCATATCACTGTTATCTCACACACTCGAATCAATCATTATGAGGCGTGTGTAGATATTTCTCAGCTGTTTTCCTATTTGTTTTAAAAAGACATGTGGATTCTCAAAATTATAAAAGTTGTAGCTGCTATTATTGAAGGAGTCGAAGATGCCAAAGGTAATTTCAGCTCCATTCTGCCGAGGGCTTCACAAATTTCATGGTGGTTACAGGCAAGTTTTGATAATCTCCCTCTACTATTTTTTGAGCTCAAAAGGTTGGTCAGAGTAGGAGAGATATTTTGTTTTGGAATAGAATTATGTCATGTTTAGGAATTGTTGTTTAATGTAAAAGTGGCCTCAATGAGGCCAATACTTCCAAAACTTGGTCAAACATCATGCTTGGTGAGTATACTTCTACAGTTGGACAACACCTCTTTGGCCCAAGCTGACTTGGGAGATTTCTTAGAAAGGGCTAAAAACCCTAGAGTAGGTTCAATGATGGAGAGGATAGTAAGAAGTGGCCTGATGGAGGCCAATGCTTTTTCGACCATTGCTCCCTATCCAAATTTTGTAATAGCATGCATGAATAGATATGATGCTAATAGAAGGCATATTAGAACCAGTAGTGGCAAGTTGTTGGTGGAGATTAACAGAGAGACAATAATGGTTGCGATGGGGATCCCACATAAAGAGCCATACGAGGACTAGTCAATTCGGACCTCATATGCATTTTTCTCTGAGAAGAAAAGCACACATAGAAGCTTTATTACAAGGAATTGGCTCCTAAAGCTACAAAAATGGGGGTCCCGATTACCTAAGCCTCTTATTAGGGAACATTTCATCACAGACGTGCAAGATATTGTCATACTACTAAATAGACTTAAAGGAAACTCACACTCTTTCTACTAGGAGGATTGGATGTACTTCTATATCCATGTGTTATTAGCTGGGGAGAAATACCTTGACTGGGCTTAGGTTATCACTGAAAGGCTTCATGAGGGTTTGAGAAACTTTATTGGTATGTCAAGATTTTACATGTCTTCATACTTATTCTACATATTGGCCTATACTAGGGACTGGAAAGGATTGCATAATGAGCCATGGGTGGATGGAATGAAGGTTTATGACTATTACCCTTACTTGCAACAACAGAAGTATGCAAAGTATTTCATTAGATGGAATGATGTTTTTGTAGGAAGGCTTGCCTGTGAATTGCAAGGAGATATTAATAAAAGAATGTCAGCAGAGGCCATGGAGCTGGTTAGCATCTATGGAAGTTATTTCATCCATTTTTCTAGATTTACTTATATACAGGTGGGCGGTTTTGAAGGTGAGCCATGAAAATTACACAAATATGCTTTTGACAGTTATGTACTAATTGAAGTGAGCCGACAGTTGGCTCACATTGACAAAAGATTAGGGACAAAGGGTAAATTTGGAGTTGTTTTTCCTATTGAACTTCATTATTATAGTAGTAAATCTATATCTGATGCCTTGAACTTAGAATTGGAGTTTAAGAAAATGAATCTACATCCTTACTGATGCAAAGAGTCTTGAAGCCTTGTTTGATACACCTTCTTGAGTGACTTGTCCTACTCAACCCTACAACTACTCAAGTCCTACTCAACCCTACAACTACTCAAGTCCTTCCTATGGCACTTGGAAGGGGTTATGATAATGAGACCTCCAAGGTATGAACCTTCTTGACTTGCCTCCTATGTATATCCAATGGGTTTTGGACAATCAACTCCTCCACTTGAGGTTGCCACCTTAGTTACTCACACACTCCTCTCTTGGGCTCAAACCACTCCTGCAAGGATCTTAACACACAGTCTCTTCCTATGGTTTCCCAATGCATCAACAAGGTTTCTTCAAATTTTTTTTAGGTTTTAGTCTCACCAAATCCATCACCTTGGCTTCTTAACCCTTCTAGGTCTCTACCAGCACCTAATTAGGCCTAATTGCATTAGCCCTCCCTAGGCAGTTTTAGGGGTTTAATATTCAAAAATTCTAAACAAGCCTACAAATAAATCATGTATTTGAGTACCCTTTTGGAAGTTACAGACAGTATTGGAAAATTGCATCTAGGTTATCTATACAAGTGGGGTTTCCAAAGCTGCACTAATTTGAAGGGTTTTAGGCCTAGCCGGTGAATTGGCAAGATGGGACTAGAACTCTTCACCAGTCAAATATCCTACTCCAAAAACCTTGGTAACCTTCAAGGGGAATCAGAGGGATTTCCATTCATATGCCACTTGGACCTGCACCAATCTTCGTGTGCTCACAAATTGCACTTTTCTTGCTTTCCTAATTCACCTACTCCCAGCAGTGAGCCTAGGGCTTCATTATTTCTCCTCCTCCTGGACCTGCAACATCACACACCCTATTCCTAAGCTATTTAAATACCCTAACCTATAATTATTAGTGATTTAAATAGGTTCCATCAAATAATTCCTAGGTTAGAGCCATTTCTTTCTCTTAAACCCTACTTGTAAGGGTTTTGCTCCTAGTTGCAAAGAATGAAAGAAATCTCTAAAACCTAGAACAATCAAACCTAAAAATAAACCTTAATGAAAGAAAATACAATGAACCTAAAAATATGGAAATTATTTTACACCATCTAGTCTGTATTGGATCGTACAAGCAAAGAAAAACAAGACAAAACTGTCAAAAACCGGTGGAAACAAGGTTGCTTCACAAACCAAAAACTTGCTCTTTCATTTCCAATCCTCCAACCCATACAATGAAGTTAAATTTGTCTTATATCCACTTTTTTCAGTTGGTTAAACCAACTTCCTAATGCCTATAACCAAAAATGCAACTTTTGCAAGAAATTGCAAAATGTTTCTCAGCAACTTTTGACAACTTTTGCTCCAGGATGCGATTTTGCA
Organism: Cryptomeria japonica; assembly: GCF_030272615.1. Taxonomy (NCBI): domain Eukaryota; kingdom Viridiplantae; phylum Streptophyta; class Pinopsida; order Cupressales; family Cupressaceae; genus Cryptomeria; species Cryptomeria japonica. The sequence continues at coordinate 4,187,463 of NC_081413.1, forward strand.
TTCTAATGCATTCTAAGGCTCTTAAAAGTCCCCAAACACCCTAGAATACCTAAACTCAACTCAATTTAATCTTAGTACATGAATACATTCATCTGGAGTATTTTTCTTGTGAACTACCTAAGCATCTCACTTCTCAGGTTAATAGCATCTTGAGCACAATTGACTCAAACCAAAATTTGGACAACTCAACCATGGCTCTACTGAGTCCTCAATGGTTGGTCCATTATTACATCACAAATTTAACACACAAACTTAAAAGAAAACAAATCTTTCATTTTTGGAGTGCTAGGTGCCCTGCACCACTTACATTGCCAGGCGAAAATTTGACAACAGGGGATATGCTATAGAAAATTTGAATGTGGATGATCATTTCTTCCATGAACCTCAGTTAGAAGATTACTAGGAAAACTGTGGTGATGAGTTTGAAGTGAGGAGGAGAATATGGTCAAGGGTCACCCTACAACAGGTTATTACCATGAAATTACCCATTAATGTATCAAGTGTACAAGAAGAGGAAGGGGAAGATGTCTTGGATCCTAAGTTCAACAAAAAGGTTCAAGGGCAGCCAATTCCTGAAATTGACTGGGATAAAAAAGAGGAAGAAATAATTCAAGCCAAGCCCTTCAATGTCATAAGAAGAAAAAAAAAATGGCTAAGGGATCGAAAGTTTAGAAAGGATTCAAACATGCATCCCCATGAATTAATAGTTGGTCCATGTGCTACAACTCAGATTCCTACTTCTTCCTCTAACAAGATTGTTGATATTGCAGGTGACACAAGGCCAATTATTGAAGACGTTCGACCTAGAAGGTCAAAGAGGTCTCCACTAAATTCTTTGGCAGTCTAAGTTACTCGCTCGAGGAGCAAAAAGAAGAGCAGAGAACTAGTGGTGAACTGAATTGTTGTAGATTTGGATCCGGGTGAACAAACTGAAGTGACAATGGATCAGCAAGTATTGAATGACCCTCCATTGTAGGATACAGATGCAGGTAAGGAACCTGAAGAAGGGCCAAACCCAATGAGAACTCTGACTATTATTGACTCCCTAGATTCTCAAACACCTCCATCATCTAAACAAACTTCCAGCACTCCTTGATGGCTAGGAGTGTCGATTGGGAAGAAATGTAATGTTTTCCCTATTACAATTCCCATGGAGGATATGGTGAGCAAGTTCCTTGGGAAAGTATCTAAACAAAAGAAGCTCAAAACACAGGCAATGGTGGAAGTGGACGAGACAATAGGTCATTGGGTGGCTGAAGTAGCTAAACCCATCTCAGACAGAGATTCGGAGAAGGCCACTGAAGATGATTTTACTATGGAGAAAATTGATTTAGGAGTTGCTTCAATGGTGGTAGATGATAAACACTTGGAATCCTCCACAAAGAGGATGATATCTAGGTCATGGAAGGATGAGAAAGATAAAAAGGACCTGAAATGGGTCATCACTCAAATGGCAGAGTACATCAATGCCATACACCATCCAAGCCCCCAGCCACTATCTTAGATGATATTGTCCTTTCACCCCAAATCACCGATGAACCAAAGTCTATTAGATAAAGTCCAGAGGAGCCGCATGATAGCTGAAATATTCGATAAATGGCTTGATTCTATTGCACAACAAGGTTCGGACTACATTGCCAGCTTGTTTAAAGTATATGAAGATGTCATAATTGTGATCAAAGAACTAGAGATAGAAACTATTGCATGGGAGAAGGAAAGAAACATATGGGTGGCAGCCTTGGCCCAAATGAATGATGTGTAAAAGTTTGGTGTAATGAAATTCCTAACTAAGAAACTAGTGTAAAATCTAGATGATAATGTGCTTTATGTGTCAAGAAAGAATGTCGAATGGAGAAATTTGATTATTAGGCGAGGTCATGAGGAATCTGCTAAATTACTTAAAGGGTTGAAGGATTTGATTGATACAATGCAGAAGGATTTAAAGTGCATTGATATACAACTCATGAAGGAGGATGGGAAGACAATTCAATCCACTGTAGATATGGCCAAGATCTTCATAGAAAGAGTGCAGTTTGTAAAAGAAATGAAATCTCTTACCACCGATGACTTTTCAAAACTGGGGAGGATAGAGTCTGATGCAGAGGTTGGCATCAGTAGGGTGATAAACCCACCTACACACCTTGATCTTCTTTACCTTGAGTCTCCCTCATAGCTATGATTCACATCTCAACTGTGAAATCAAACTCTTACCACTAACGACGGATGGCACAACACTTCTACCCACTTCCTAAGACCTATCAAGATCTTCCACAATGTTATTTTTGAAGCACAAGACAAATATTAGCTTTTGAGGACTAGACAAGCCTACCGATATAGGTCTATCAACATAGGTTTCATAGGTTTATTGGCACAGGTTTCACATGTTAACCAGCACAAGTTTCATAGGTTTACCGGCACAAGTCTACCGATTAGTAGCCCTATTTCACTATCTTTTGGAACTTTTCTCCAGATAATACCAAACAACACCTTAAACAAATTTAGGTTTCAAACACCCTTTTGGGATTACTATCAAATTCAAAAAGATTGGATTTCCACCCTATTCCTGTACTCTTCAACACCTACTTGGGTCATAGGCCTAATTGATTAGATTAGACCAGTTTCACAAAAGAGGTATATGAGAATGGGATCACAGAAAGGTTCCAACTCTTCATGAAGGTTCTCCTATGTTCAAATACTCCAATTCCATCAATTCAACTCATAATCTCATCATTTTTCATTGTATGCTCAATGAAACTCATCTAATCTAATCTAAACCCTCAACCGGTTTAGACTAGGGCTTGGTGGTAAAGCACCAACCAACTCCTCTGACTTCGCCCCTCTCGAATCTCAAAATACATGTCCCTAAATTGCATTCTACCCATGGCCATCAAATCCCAATGAGTAGATTGCGAGTTAGGGTCTTATTTGCATTGTACCCCTTGAAAATGGAGGGTTTCAAACCTATAGAAGATAAACGCCTATAACTTCCACTAAACTTTACTTCAAGAGGTTAGACCAAATGCATTGGAAGGGTGTTTCAAGATTCTTTCTAACCAGATCAAAAATTCATTAGTAGTTCTCACGCTCTGTATGGATCATACAGAAAAATATCACTTTATGGCAAAATCTAACTTGTTTTATTCACTTTCTCCACCAAACTTTACAAAACCTTCAACTCTTATCCTTCCTACAATTGTCCAAACATTTATAAACCTTTTCCAATGTCCATAACCAACTTTTGAATAGTTAGGACCATTGGAGAAGTAGTTGGTATCCTACCAGCAACTTTAAAAAGTTGCTTGACAACAAATGCAACATTTTGCAACTTAGGACCAACATCGGTTATTAACCACCTAGACCTTATGGAAACACATCCAAGGTCATTATTTACTCCAAACACCTAAGACAACTTTTTAGACATACTAACATTAAAAATCCAAATTCCAAGCCTTCATGGCCTAATAGACCTCTAGGTTTATATGCTCACCTAAGAGATTATTGACCATACAAATAGGCATTCAATTATATCAAGGGTGATCAGTCATCCAACCCATTATTACATCATAAATGAACCTGTAGACACCACCATGTGCTTAAAAATAGATGTGTAATGGAATGTGCTCTGCACCATACTCCCGAGCCCAAAAGAAACTCAAGTCCCTTGAGTTGGGATGTCTACAAAGCGAGTTTCCATCTTCTCAATAGCCTCAAAAGTCATCCATGTAGCATCTTCTAAAGGTTGATTCTTCCATTTGACTAGGTACTCAAAGTAAGTCTTCCTCCTTGTTTGCTTGCTAACCCTTTGATCCAAAATGCACTCAATCTCAGGTTTGACAAGGGAAGGAAGTCCTTCTAACATAGTTGGACTAGAAGAATTAGATGGACCTGTAACACAAATATCATCCATAGAACCTTTATATGTATATATATCAGATACATTGAATATAGGTGACAGTCCCACATCCGGAAGTAAATCTATTTTGTATGCATTGTTTCCACATCTTTTGAGGACCTTGAAAGGACCTATCTTCTTCATAAGAAACTTTGTGTACTTCTCCTTAGGGAGTCTTTCTTTGTTGAGATGAATCATCACCATGTCTCCCACTTTAAACTAAACATCCCTCCTTGTGACATTTGTTGCTTGCTTATACTTTTAAGTGGTTTTTATCAATCTATCCCGAACTTCTTGATGTATGTCTCTCATCACTTCAGCAAAATCATCCACCTGAGAACTTCTTCTATCAATATTTTGTACTTCTTTGAGTTCAAGAACACATCTAGGATGGGTTCCATATACAATTTGGAAAGGACTCGATCTGGTACTTCTGTTCACAGAGTCATTATATGATAATTCTGCTTGTGGAAGAATAGTATCCCAAGTGACCCCATGGTCCTTAGTCAAACACCTCAACAAATTACCAAGGGATCTATTAATCACCTCTATCTATCCATTAGATTGAGGGTGATAAGCATAAGAGAAGGACAAATTTGTCCCTAACGTATGCCACAAAGTCCTCCAAAAATGTCCTACAAACTTAGGATCCCGGTCTGAGATAATGCTTAAAGGTAACCCATGAAGTCTAACAACCTCCTTGAAGAAAAAACCTACAATATTGGAGGCATCATGTGTAACTTTACATGGAAAAATGTGTGCCATTTTGGAAAACCAGTTTGCCACAACATAGACGCTGTCATAACCTGATTTAGTCCTAGGAAGGCCTAAGACAAAATCCATACTAACTGAATTCTAAGGTTTGGTAGGGATTGGTAAAGGAGTATAGAGGCCTACATTTGAACTTGTACCTTTAACTCTTTGACACACCACACACTCTGAAACAAATTTCCTCACATCTGATTGCATTCTTGGCCAAAAATAAAACCTTCTAACCAAATCAAGTGTCTTATCAAGTCCACAATGTCCTGATAAACTCCCACAATGCTTTTCCTTGACAATATTATCTCTCATTAAGCAATTAGGAATACAAAGATGACTACCCTTGAAAAGTAAACCTTCTTGAAGCATATAATCAGAAAAATTAGTATGATACCTTTCATTCATAGCTTCACAAACCTCATAAGCCTCCTTGAAATTCGCATCTTCTTGGTACATGTCCTTCATAAAAATGATTATCATGCTTTCTAATTGAATTTCTTGGATTACCAAGTTCCTCCTGCTAAGGGCATCTGCAACTTTGTTGGCCACTCCCTTCTTATCCTTGATAGTGAATGTGAAGGCTTGAAGGTACTCCATCCATTTCATGTGCCTATGATTGAGGTTCTCCTGCCTGTTCAAAAAACTAAAAGCATGGTTGTCAGTATAAACAACAAATTCCATAGGTAATAGATAGTGCCTCCATTTCCTGAGAGTTTGCCAAAGCATACATCTCTATAACATAGGTTGAATATTTTTGTTTTTTCTTCATTTAACTTCTCAATGAAAAACCCCACTGGCCTACCCTCCTGACTCAAGACTCCTCCTATAGCTTTCTTAGATGCATCACATTCAATAGTGAATACCTTATGAAAATTAGGAAGGACTAAGATGGGATGCTCTGCAATCTTTGTTTTCAAATACTCAAAATACATGTTAGCTTCATCATTCCAAGCAAATTGACACTTTCTTCCACCCTTGATGGTATCTATCATAGGAGCACTAACTCCTCTTAAATTTCTTATAAACTTCCTATTAAATCTTGTTAAGACATGGAAACGTTTTACCTCACTTGCAAATCTAGGTGTGGGCCAATTGAGGATTACCTCTACCTTAGATGGATACATTCTCAGATTACCTTTGGAAACAACAAATCCAAGAAACACTGATTATTTCTGCAAGAAAACACACTTGTCCAAGTTGACCTTCAACTACTCCTCATGCAACCTTTTCAATACCAAATCCAAGTGCATCAGATGTTCATTTTTATCCTTAATGAAAATCACTATATCATCCAACTATACTACCACAAAATGATTGATAAAGGGCTTAAGAACCTCATTCATTAACCTCATAAATGTACTAGGGGCATTGGAAAGCCCAAATGGAATTACCATCCATTCAAACAAGCCTTCGTTAGTCTTAAATGTTGTCTTCCATTGGTCTCTATCTCTAATCCTAATTTGGTGATTGTTAGTGAACAGATTTGCTCTTTGCTTTTAAATGATTAATTTTAAAACTCTGTTACCTTCTTTTAAGAACAAATGGTTCAGTGAACAGTTGGGTAAGTGTTTGTTCAAATCACTTCCCTCTGAATTTTTACCTAGGTACAGCTCCCTATCTAGATTTTTCATAAAATGTGCTTTATTTCTATTTATATCTGAATGAAGCTTTTAACCAAAAAGCGTATAAGGCTGCCTATTTCATTCTTGGATGAAAGGCTGCAACTTTTCTCATGTCTCATAAATAATGGAAAACTATTTTCTTAATTTTCAAAACATATAACTACAACAACTGAAACAAAGTTCAATATACTTCTTCCACTTAAACTAATTAAAGATGAACAGATTCAAGAAAAATAAATCCGCCTTCAATCAAGAATCTTTCTAGAGTAAACAACACGTTCAAAGGAAAGAACATCAGAAGAATAATGAAAAACTGCAATGAAATGATCAATTACTGTTACTTGATCGGATGAACATATGCAAAGACATGTTATCTATTCGGATTCAAAATACATAGATCTTTCTTCTCCCCAAAAACAATATGATCAAATTTCATATATATCCTTATGCAACAAAGACACAAAAATACATCTGCCAATCTTTTTCATAACATATCCCAATCATCTGATTCTACCTTTGATTAAGAATAGAAAATACCAAAAACAACACTTCAGTCAAAGTTCACAAAATTAGTTACTAAAATCTAACCCCTCTACCATCTATTTACTTAATTTATAATCTAAACGAGGGAGGTCTCCCTGAAAACTCGACCACTCCCCGATAAAACAGTTACAAAACCAACAGAAAGTATTTTGGGATAGTTGTCCTAAAGTTTTTGCATAACTATGAAAAATGTTTTAAAAATAAAGAAAACTAGCCCAAAGTGGATGCATTATGTCATATTTCATCATCATCATCTTCTCCGTCTTCGTGAGCATCATGAGCAGCTATGAGTTCCTGGATCATTGATTGGCTTGGGACTTTCATTGCATTGAGTTTCACCTTTGCCATTTCTTTATTCCACTTGTGTTGCACCATCTTCTCTAAGTGCTTCGGTAGTTGATCATTCCCAATGAAAACCATAGATTCGATCCTAGCTACCTTGGTTATATCCTCCGGCATGAAGCTACTCCTGACTCTGATCTTTTCCATGTTCAATTGGAAGGATTTGACTACTTCATGTGTGCTTGACCCGCAGATTCCTAGCTCCCAGTCATGATCGGGATTAACCACTTTATTATACTTGACTATACTGCTTTGCAAATCCTGGAGTTCATAGACAGAGGTTTTTGCATCCATAATTACCGACTGAAAGGTGAGCACCCACCACATGATACTTTTCTTTAGCATGAAAAGTTGGCATTCATTAGCTACCAGCTTAATTGAATGTTCTGTCAGAAATCTGGAAGTTCCATACTCTTCGATTTTGGTAAACAGAGGCAGGACATTTTGCCATTTGTGCTCTTCTTTCTCCCATGGTACAAGCTGATTTTGGATTTCAAAAATCAGGCTCTGTACTTCATCACACAACTTCTGAGAGGGAAATTTGATGATCATAGCAAAACAAAGTCAACTCCTTGGAGGAGAAATATGATGCATTATCCGTCACGATTTTCTAGGGTACCCCAAAACGAACTAGGATGTAATCCTTGAGAAAATTACACACAATCTCTGAATTCGCCTTTTTGGTGGGAATAGCCTCTACCTATTTAGTAAAGTAGTCGGTAGCTATCAAAATCTACATGTGACCCACACTGGAATGAGGGTTTATTGGGCCTATGAAATCAATGCCCCACTGCGTGAAAGGTTCATCTATCACTACAGGCCTTAGAGGCAGTGCTGCTAAATGTGGCTTTCCAGAAAACAATTGAAATTTTTCACATTCTTTCACATGAATATAGGCATCCCGAAACACGTCGGGCCAATAAAAACAATTTCTCAGAATTTTGAAAGCAGTAACAAATGATGAGAAGTGTCCACCACAAACCTCTCCATGATAAGCTTCCAGGAGCTTTTGCTATTGAGGTTTATCTACACACCTTAGGTATGTTCCATCTAAACCCTTTTTGTATAAAACATCCTACCAAATTACCTACTTTGCAACTTTTAATTTTAAATTCCTTTGTTCTTTAGCAGATAGATGATTTGGGCAGCTACCATAAGTTAAATAGTAGGCCACATCAGAGAACCAAATATCCTGCAATCCAACAAAAAGAGTTAATGGTAACTCTGCCTCAGTTTCCACCTCATTTTCCGCTATCAACCTGCATAATCCCTACCCCTTAATTGTCTTCGTAGGGCGAATGTCTAAGTCATACTCCTGGATTTTTGTCACCCATGTTGCTCTCTTATTTAGTCCAACCTCCTGCTAAGTCAAAATGCTTTTTACGGCTAAATCTGGAACAAAAACTACAGAGTGAGAATGGAGGATATAGTATCGAAATTGTTTCACGGCTTTTACAACAGCATATGCATATTTCTCCATAGGTGCATATTTGAGCTCATGCTTCTTGAGCAGAGTACTCATGAACGCTATAGGCATTTCAGCCCCATGTTCATCCAACTACAACAGAATCCTAGACATAGTATGGTCTGATGCATAACAATACAAAATGAAGTCCTTCATGAAATCTGGATTAACAAGAGTGGGCACATTTGCAACTGATTCCTTAATTTTCTCAAAAGCGTTTTTGGCCTCTTCGGTCCACTTGAAAGGATGTTGCTCACTTAGCAAGCCAACAATGTGTTTTGTGGTCTCAGCAAACTCTGGAACAAATCTTCTTAAGAAATTCACTTGACCAAAGAACGATCTTACTCCAGTTCGGCTAGAGGGTAAACTGAGACGTTGAATTGCATTAACCCTCTCAGGATCAATCTTGACTCCCTCTTTTGAGAAAATATGTCCTAACAATTTTCCCTCCGTGACAAAAAATTAATTTCTTAGGATTCAGAGAAATCTCGTGCTCAGGGCAACGTTGCAGTACTGCACTCAAATCCAGAAAATGATCTATCCTTTTTTTTGAAAACATCGTGAGGTCATCCAGATAAACTACAATTATTCAGTCTTGGAAATCCTTGAAAGAGGAATCCATAGCCCTTTGAAAAGTGGCTCCGGTATTTATTAAACCAAAAGGCATGCGGTTGTATGCGAATGTTCCCCATGGAGTGATGAACGCTGTTTTGTGCTGCTCATGTTCTGGTACAGTAATTTGGTTGTAACCAGAAAAACCATCCAACATCGACATCATCTCTGACCCGGACACTGTCTGTAAAATGTGATCCATATTTGGTAAGGCGTAGTTGTCCTTTAGGCTTGCTTGATTCAAATTCTAAAAATCAACACAGATATGAATTTCCCAATTTTTCTTTCTTACGGGCACAATGTTAGCTACCCAGGTGGAATGGTGGATTGCATATATGATTCGGGCCTTAAGCATTCTCTCAACTTCCTTAGAAATTGCATCCGCCATGATGGGATTAAAGTTCCTCAATTTTTGCCTAAAAGGAGAGATGTCTGGCTTTAGCAGAATCTGATGTTGAAAATGTCCATTTCTAAATTCCTTCAGGTCGTCATAAGACCAAGCAAAAACATCAATGTATTCCTTAAGCAGTGTGCCAAGTGCTCTCTTTTCCTCCGCAGAACAACACCTGTCGATTGTCACTTCTTTTGGATTAGCTTCATCTCCCAAATTTATTTTCTCACAATTTCCTTTCCTGTCATCCTTGGGAACATTGTTAGCTATGAATGCATCATCTCTGGTGAAAAATCTCTCCAGTGTAACTAATCCCTTTGGAATCTTGTTACCTTTGAGCTGAATAAAGCTATTTGTAGGATCTACCTCTAGGTCTGGACTGAACTCTTTGCAAACATTATCAAAGCCTTCAAAATATGACTGAGAAAATGATTGAGCACATTCTAGGAAATCCTTGATCTGTGCATCCACATCAAAAACCTGCCAATGATCTACATTATCAGGAACACTGGGCCTATAGATCATTTCAATCCTATATGAGTTATCTTTAAAATCCAGATGTGGTAATAAAAGTGAGGCTGACATGGCCAATGAATCTGCTCTACTATTTTTCTCCCTCAGAATTGCTTCAATTGAGAAGGCATCAAAGAATTATAACTCATCCCAAACTCTATTCCTATAATGCCTCAACCTGTCATTCTTAACTGTATAGACATTCCTCACCTACCTAACGATTAACTCTGCATCACCTTTGACTTTAAGAAACTTAATTCCTTTACATTTAGCCTCACTTAATCCCAATAATAGTGCCTCATATTTAGCGGTACTATTAGTGTTCTTAAAATCCAACTTGAAGGAAAAGGGGAAAATATTACCAGTTGGTGACAGCAAAACCACCCCTGCTCCAGAACTGGAGTTAGCACAGCTTCCATCAAACTCCATCTGCCATAGTCCATCAAGTTCATCAGCTACCCCGTCCATTTTCTTTTCACCAGGTGCAAGAACAAGGTAGTTTCCAAACTCACACTCCTGAAACAGAATCTGGGCTTTCGGGTTATCTGAGGGAAATACTGTATACTTATTCTTGGGCTCAAGTTCAAGCTTGATTTTCTGATTTCCAAGGGGAATAATGGCTTCAGACCAGTCCATTTTGATTTCGCCTCCAAGGTCTTTGCAAAATGTCCTACTCAGAAGCATTCCGTAACTCGTCGGAATATTAGCAACCAGTATAATTAATCTTACTCTTTTGTTTGGGCACGCTACCAGCACTGCCTGGATGTCCTTTACCTAACCAATAAGAGGAACCTATTTTCCATCCATTGAAAAGCATCTCCCAAATGTTTTAGTAAGGGTTAAACCTAAAGATTTAGACACAGGAGAAGGCATTATATTGTCTGAAGCCCCTGAGTCAATTATGCAATTACTTAACTTTTGGCCATTCAGGAGAAGGGAAATATAGAAAGGTTCAGGTTTCGAAATCTCGACCTCATGCCTAGACTTTGTATCATGAAAAGCACAGGGATCTGCCAAATTAGTCAATGAGCAAGGGATAGATGAAGACCCCTCTACAATAGCTAAATCACCATTTACCATACATCCATGTACTTGAGACTCCAAAAAGGAATCTCCTTTAACGTATTTGACCAATTTATCTAACTCTTTTGGGTTAAGCTTTAAATACTCAGTGGTAGGAAGTTGAACGGTAGAAGCCTTGCAGAATTCTATGATATCAAAGGAGGAAGAAGAGGAAGAGCTCTTATGATCTTCATGGTTCCTTTGCAAAATCTTAACCTCAAGAACCTTTGAAAAACTATTACTTGGGAGATCTTTGCCTTTGAAATTGTTTCCAGAAGTGTTCACAAAGGAAGAAGGCTGGGAGGTTCTTGATTCCTTGTTAGAATCACACATGAAGAACCTTCAAGAGTTGCCAAAATGTTACTACCCTTTTCTGAATCTGACTCATATTTGAGGTAGAATGTTCCAAAGTCACCAGATGCCTCTTGAATTATTTCTACTTCAGTGAACTCTCCTAATTCATCCTTTGTGTTTTGCATTTGAACGTGTCTTATCATATCAGGACATGAAACCCCATCATGATCAGTGGTAAGGCAAAATGAACACATGACACCTTTGTCAGAAGGTGCCTCTATTTGTAATCTTTGTGGAGCTGCAGGAAGTTGCAACGGTCATCCATAGTTATATTCATTTGAAGTTCTCCTGCTTGTATCCTGATAAGGTTGTGGATAAGAGTTTCTAGGCTTAGGTATCTACCTCTTTAAAGCAATCATATCATTGACAAGCCGCTGAACATCTAGATCGGTAGATGACGTAGAAGCCTGAGATTGTCCCTGAGGAGTTTGTACATCTTTCCTCCATTTGCCAGCTATTATCAGATCATCTTCAAGCTCTATAGCCTCATTTTGTGCAGTCTTTAGGTCCGTCGGCCTACTTCTTCTAAGCTGAAATCCTACGTCAAGTGGCATAGAATTTACAAAGAAACATCATTGATTATCTTCAGTTGGTCTCTTGGCTTGAGGAATTTTGTGAATAATCTTGTTATAGCTTGCTACATAATCCCTCATCGGCTCATGAATTTCCTTCTTCATCTGTGTGAGTTGAGCCAGTAGCATGTGTTCATCATCAGCGCTTTGGAATCTTATTTCAAAAGTGGTTTTCATCGTTTGCTAGTCAGTTATGGATCCTGCTTGTAGCTGGCTAAACCATTCTGCATCCCCTTCGATGAGGGTTTGGACAAAAAGCCTAACGGCCACATCCTCATATTGAACTGCTAGGATTCAAGTTGCTACATTAAAAGAGTTCAAATGTTCTTCAACTGAAACTTTCTCGTCACCTTTATATTTGGGTAAAACATCCTTTGCTCCTTTTGGTAATGGATTATGGGCTGCGAGAGCAAGAGGTCCAATAGCCACACCCTAGGGTTGAGCCATAATGAACACCGGATGAATGGTTACAAGAGGAGGGGATTGAATTCCAATAAGTGTCAGTGCTTGCCAAGGGGAAGAGGAAGATATAGGGGCAACTCTGATAGGAGATGAAGGTCTACTTTTGGCCTTCCTTCTAGGAGTAAAACTTGGGGCAAATGATAGGTTTTGCAATTCTTCAAAACAGTTATCAACCAGTCCTTCTCTTCTTTGTGCTCTGGTATATGGATGAGAATCCAGGATGATTACTTGTAGGAAAACTAGGTTACTTCAAATGAAACACAATCTCAACAGTCTTCCTGAACTCAAAGCAATTTTGCCAATTTGAGTTCACTTTCGTTATGTGTATGGCATACCAGTCTACTAAAAATTGATTATTTTTCTCTTTGTTTCGCTCCCCAGCAAAGTCGCCAAAAATCTGTTAGTGAACAGATTTTCTCTTTTCTTTTAAATGATTAATTTTAAAACTCTGTTACCTTCTTTTAAGAACAAATGGTTCACTGAATACTTGGGTAAGTGTTTGTTCAAATCACTTCCCTCTGAATTTTTACCTAGGTACAGCTCCCTATCTAGATTTTTCATAAAATGTGCTTTATTTCTATTTATATCTGAATGAAGCTTTTAACCAGAAAGCGTATAAGGCCGCCTATTTCATTCTTGGATGAAAGGCTGCAACTTTTCTCATGTCTCATAAATAATGGAAAATTATTTTCTTAATTTTCAAAACATATAACTACAACAACTGAAACAAAGTTCAATATACTTCTTGCACTTAAACTAATTAAAGATGAACAGATTCAAGAAAAATAAATCCACCTTCAATCAAGAATCTTTTTTACAGTAAACAACACATTCAAAGGAAAGAACATCAGAAGAATAATGAAAAACTGCAATGAAATGATCAATTACTCTTACTTGATCGGATGAACATATGCAAAGACATGTTATCTATTCGGATTCAAAATACACAGATCTTTCTTCTCCCCAAAAACAATATGATCAGATTTCATATATATCCTTATGCAACAAAGACACAAAAATACATCTTCCAATATTTTTCATAACAGATCCCAATCATCTGATTCTACCTTTGATTAAGAACAGAAAATACCAAAAACAACACTTCAGTCGAAGTCCACAAAATTAGTTACTAAAATCTAACCCCTCTACCATCTGTTTTACTTAATTTATAGTCTAAATGGAGGAGGTCTCCCTGAAAACTTGACCACTCCCCGATAAAATAGTTACAAAACCAACAGAAAGTATTTTGGGACAGTTGTCCTGAAGTTTTTGCATAACTATGAAAAATGTTTTAAAAATAAAGAAAACTAGCCCAAAGTGGATGCATTATGTCATATTTCATCTTCTCCATCTTCGTGAGTGTCATGAGCAGCTATGAGTTCCTAGATCATTGATTGGCTTGGGACTTTCATTGCACTGAGTTTCTCCTTTGCCACTTCTTTATTCCACTTGTGTTGCACCATCATCTCTGAGTGCTTTGGCAGTTGATCATTCCCAATGAAAACCATAGATTCGATCCTAGCTACCTTGGTTATATCCTCCAGCATGAAGATACTCCTGACTCTGATCTTTTCCATGTTCAATTGGAAGGATTTGACTACTTCATGTGTGCTTGACCTGCAGATTCCTAGCTCCCAGTCATGATCGGGATTAACCACTTTATTATACTTGACTATACTGCTTTGCAAATCCTGGAGTTCATAGACAGAGGTTTTTGCATCCGTAATTACCGACTGAAAGGTGAGCACCCACCACATGATACTTTTCTTTAGCATGAAAAGTTGGCATTCATCAGCTACCAGCTTAATTGAATGTTCTGTCAGAAATCTGGAAGTTCCATACTCTTCGATTTTGGTAAACAGAGGCAGGACATTTTGCCATTTGTGCTCTTCTTTCTCCCATGGTACAAGCTAATTTTGGATTTCAAAAATCAGGCTCTGTACTTCATCACACAACTTCTGGGAGTCGGTAATGTATGGGAAAGTGACCTTCCCACTTGTCTTTTGGTTGTGCCTTCTTGACCACAGAAGTCAGTTGTCTGCATACTTCTGCTAGCACAAAACAATCAGGACAGAAGTGCGGAAGCTTGAAGGGGTCCTCTTCAAAGCCTCCTACCCGTATATAGAAAAAGCGTGGGAACTAGATGTAAAAACTTCCAAACTTCTTAATCAAGGTCTGTGCATTATCTAAAATCCATTTGGCCTTTGTACCCTTCAGTTCATGACATAGATCACCCAGGAATGCATTGTGTACCCTTCTGAAATCTTGTAGGGCATTGTCTTTTTGCAGCATTGGATAAAACTCATACACCAGAATGTCTTCCTCAGTGGGTTGCTTTGCTATACCTGTTAACTCTTTAACACAGGCCAGAAAATACAAAAGATATGAGGACATGAAGAAGTTTTGTTGAAACTGCTTGGCTAGGCTCAACTGCTCTCTCATTGAATCAGCAATTAACTCTGCCCAATCCAAATATTGTTTTCCTTCTAGAACTAATTGCACATAGCAATATATCCAATCATCAAAGCTATAAGCTTCGGTAGAACCTCTGGCTTGATGCAACAAAAGCATCACATCATGGATATGTGGCAACATGTGGTTCTTGTTAGGATTTTTAGGTAGTCTATAACCACCTCTCTAAGGGACCTTCAACCAGAACTTCGCCACATTATTCCTGTGTCCGGCTCTATCTGCATTGAACTCACTAATTGACTGGGCAGGGGAGAAATTAGAACCTTGGTAATCTGGTATCTTGAACACTGAAGCAATCACCTCACGGCTAATGGCAAGAAGGGTTTTGCCATTATCCCTTTTAATAGTTTCAGATACAGGGTCATATCTGGCAATAAACTCCCAAACCAACTCTGGACAAGGAATTGCTGGAGGAAAGGCTGCGGCTTCTAAAATTCCACTACTCAAAATCTCTATACAAAAAGACTTATCAACACCCTTGAACACCCTTTCTTTCAAATCTTCAAGGTTCTCACCCTTCAGGTCAGTATCACTAACTATGGCTTCTGTGGACGCCAAGCTAAAGACGTTTCCAAATAAGTGCAGGGAGGACTTCATGATTTCAAAACAAGAAACCTAAATTTGATTGCAGTGAAACCTTCTGTATGAGAGAAAATGCAAGGGAAAACACTGGAGAAAATAAGGAAAGACTCACCTTCACAGTCGTATAATCAGACGATGGCTAGTAGCAAGAAAGACTCCTATCCAGGGATAACATAAACAAAAATCCAGCAACAAGAAGCAAAAGCAGAACTTAAATGATTTTCACACTTTATTGAGAAAGGTAATGATATAGACACATTAAATGCAATGATTCTATAAATTCATTCCGAACGCGGCAAATTGGTAGATTAGACCCCCGCATGCATGCATTGAATGCATGGCGGTGTACTTTAAGAAACTGCCAGTTCCTGAAATGTTCACTTATTTCAAAAAAGCCAAAGAATGACATCATTTTACAATATGGTTCCGCCTCTCCGTATTTAGCAATAAATGCACTTCTCAAAACATTAGAAACTGCAGGACCCACCAACATTGAACCTGTATGAACATCTTGAACCTACTTCTTGAGTGTTCAAGTAGTTCAAGATGTACTCTGCGTTAAACTGTTGACCACTTGCTGTGTTGAACACGTTGAACATATTTGAACCCTTTGAACTCAGTTCAATAAGTTCAACACAAATATTATATCACTGAACAGGAAAACTTTATTAAAAAGCCACTACAAAATACTTAGAGAAAACGTTAGTACGAAAAACTTTTTCTGAACACCTTGGAACCTATTGAACCTAAATGAACATCTTGAACCCAATTCAAAACGGTTCGACGTGTTCAAGGAGTACAATGAATTGTTTCAACTTGACTTAAATGACTAGAAAAAGGATTTGAGGCCACAATAAGGACTTGAACCAAGGTAATATGGCATGAACTAGGACTCCAACATAAAAAGGAAAAGACGACCCATTCTCGCCATGAAGAATAAATGACGCGGTAATAGTGATAACCACTTTTCAAGTCTATTTTGGAGTAGTACTTGGCCTCTCCTAGAAAATCCATCAAATCCTCTATTCTTGGCATTGGGAACCTATATATTTTTGTTATCCTATTAGTATCCCTATAGTCTATACATAGCCTTGATGTCCCTTCTTTCCTAGGAGCTAGCACTGTCGGGACTGCACATGGGCTAATACTCTTTCTAATGAACCCTTTCTCAAGTAACTCCTGGATCTGTCTTGCAACTTCTGCATTTTGTTTAGGGGTTAGTTTATAGGCTGCCTTGTTAGGTAGGGTAGCACCTAGTATAAGTTCTATGCAAAGATTGATTTCTCTTTGAGGAGGTAAGGTATGAGTAGTACTATCTGCAACTATTCCCTTTTACTTATCTAGCAGATCTTGAACTTCTTTAAGACCTACTTTCCCTTCTGTCTCTTGGTTCTTAGGTTCATCCCTAGGCTTGACAACTATGGCAAAGCAAGTAGTATCCTTCTCCTTCAAACCTTTCATGATTTATTTCTCATCTACTAGCATGACTCTCATCACAATGTGCTTATCCTTACTATCATCTGGAAGAGGTGTCATAGTGAAGTTCACCCCATTCTTGGTGATGGTGTAAACATTATTCCTTCCCTCATGTCTAGCATCTACATCATATTTCCAAGGCCTGCCTAGTAGCAGATGATAAGCATCCATTTCTACTACATCACACAACACCCTATCTTTGTATTCACCTATTGAAAATTCTACCCGAACTTGCTCACTAATTAGGGCTTGTTGACCTTTTTTCAACCAAGACACTTTATAAGGATGGGAATGAGGTATTCTTTGCAAGTTAAGTTTAGTAACCATTTCAATAGAAGCTATGTTATCTATGGATCCGGAATCTACAATGACCTTACAAAATTTACCTTGTACCTTACAGGTGGTTTTGAAAAGAGACTTCCTCTGAGGTGGTTCTTTGATGGTTGGCACCTTCAAGAGGGTCCTATTGATCATCCAGAGTTCTCCTTGCTCTGGATCTGCAGACTTTGAGGTTGATGTGTGGTAGTAGGTCATTCTTTCACTATCTTATTCTTGTATTAGATATGCCCTCCTATCACCTCCTTGGCTACCATTTCTTAGTTTCTCAGGACATCTGAATGACTGATGCCCAACTTGGTTGCATTAAAAACACCTACCGGTAAAGATACTAGGTCTTCTTCCACCAAATCTTCCTCCACTATTTCCCCTCCTTCCTCTAAAGCTACCTTTGTTCCCTAATTCTCCCTCTTGTTCCTGATAGTTGGAATCTCCTTGGGGTTTAGGAGATGATCCTCTTCCATTGAATCTACCTTTGCTTCTGAAACTTGTACCCTTTCATCTATTATTGTGTTCTCCTCTCCTTTTTTGCTTCTCCTCAATCCTAAGTGCCATCTGAAAACACTTGTGCGCTGATTCAGGGTTAAACAAACTCATTTCATCTTGAATAACTTAAGACCATTCATGTACCTTGCTATCTTTTGTGTTTCTCTCTCTCGCATCTTTGCTTTAAGGGTCATCTTGTGGAACTCCTCAGTGTAAGTACTGACATCCAAATCTCTTTGCCTTAGATTTTGTAATCTCTTGTGTAAGATTATCTCATAGTCCTCAGGTACAAACTGCCTTTTGATCTCTATATCCATCTTCTTCCATGAAATTATAGGTCTCTTTCCTTCTTCATCTCTTTCATTTTGTAGAAAGTTCCACCAACTAAGAGCTGGACCTTTCATTTTGGATTTAGCCACCTTCACCCTTTGGTTTTCAAGTACTTCTTCACATTCAAAATAATTGATCATTTCTTCTATCCAATCCATACACTCTTCTAGATTCATCTTTCCAGAGAATGTAGGTAGTTCTTCTCTATTGTCTCTTCTTCCTACCCTATTGAGGGATTCAACAAATTGCCTTTTATCTACGTTTAACAATAGTCTCTCTTCTTCCTCTTCTCCTTCTCCATCTAATGTTGATCCAACTCCCTTGCCTACCTCATCTTTCTTCAACCTTTCTATCTCCTCCATCTTTTTATTCTTAGCCGCCTGCTCCCTCACTATCTTGGCTAACTCCATGTTTGTCATGGGTCTAGTGGGAATCTCTTCACTATTCTCTTTTGCATCTTCCATTGCTTTATTCTTCTCCAAGGCTCTTCTGAAGCTCTGATGCCACCTGATGTAGAGGTTGGTAGTAGTAGGGTGATAAACCCACCTACACACCTTGGTCTTCTTTACCTTGAATCTCCCTCATGGCTATGATTCATACCTCAACTATGAAATAAAACACTTACCCCTAACCAAGGATGGCACAACACTTCTACCCACTTCCTAAGACCTATCAAGATCTTCCACAATGCTACTTTTGAAGCACAAGACAAATATTGGCTTTTGAGGACTAGACAAGCCTACCGGTATAGGTCTATTGACACAAGTTTCATAGGTTTACCGATATAGGTTTCACGGGTTTACTAGCACAGGTTTCACAAGTTTATAGGCACAAGTCTATCGGTTAGTAGCCCTATTTCACTATCTTTTGGAACTTTTCTCCACATAACACCAAACAACACCTCAATCAAATGTAGGTTTCAGACACCCTTTTGGGATTACTATCAGATTCAAAAAGATTGGATTTCTACCCTATTCCTACACTCTTCAACACCTACTTGGGTCATAGGCCTAATTGATCAGGTTAGAGCGGTTTCACAAAAGAGGTATATGAGAATGGGATCACAAGAAGCTTCCAACTCTTTAGGAAGTTTCTCCTATGTTCAAATACTCCAATTCAACTCATCATCTCATCATTGTTCATTGTATGCTCAATGAAACTCATCTAATCTAATCTAAACCCTCAACTGGTTTAGACTAGGGCTTGGTTGTAAAGCACCAACTAACTCCTATGACTTCACCCCTCTGGAATCTCAAAATACATGTCCCTAACTTGCATTCTACCCATGGCCATCGGATCCCAATGAGTAGATTGTGAGTTAGGGTCTTATTTGCATTGTAACACTTGAAAATGGAGGGTTTCAAACCTATAGAAGATAAATGCCTATAACTTCCAATAAATTTACTTCAAGAGGTCAGACCAAATGCATCAGAAGGGTGTTTAAGTATTCTTTCTAACCAGATCAAAATCCATCAGTAGTTCTCACGCTTTGTATGGATCATATGGAAAAATATCACTTTATGGCAAAATCAAACTTGTTCTATTCACTTTCTCCACCAAATTTTACAAAACTTTTGACTCTTATCCTTCCTATGGTTGTCCAAACATATATAAACCTTTTCCAACATCCATAACCAAATTTTGAATAGTTAGGACTGCTAGAGAAGTAGTTGGCATCCTACCGACAACTTTAAAAAGATGCTTGAGAACAAATGCAACATTTTGCAACTTAGGACCAACATCGGTTATTAACCACCTAGACCTTATGGAAACACATCCAAGTTCATTATTTACTCCTAACACCTAAGACAACATCCTAGACATACTAACATTGAAAATCCAAATTCCAAGCCTTCATGGCCTAATAGACCTCTAGGTTTATATGCTCACCTAAGAGATTATTGACCATACAAATAGGCATTTAATTATATCAAGGTGATCAGTGATCCAACTGATTATTACATCATAGATGAACCTATAGACACCACCATGTGCTTGAAAATAGATGTGTAATGGAATGTGCTCTGGACCAGAGTTGATTCTAATGGTCTGCTTTGATCACTTGGAGGCACATAAAGCAAAGGTAACGCAAGTGAACTTGGACAAGGAAGTGTGGAAGTAGCGTATCCAACACATCAAACTCCCGTACTTTCAGGTTATCTTGAACTTTTCAACAGCTCATCTGGAGTGGCATAATGTGTGTGGTGTCATGGAAAAGCATGACAAATCAGTGGTCACTCATTCCATAATGGAGTCCCGATTGGCTAATGGATGAGCTATCATCCTATTTGCAGCTTTTGTTTATTCAGTTTAATAATGTTCAAAGCATACGGTTTCTTTGACTCTAGGTTAGAGTTAAAAGGTTTAGGGTTATTTTGTAACAAATTACTAGCCTGAAGGCTATATATGTAAAAAAAAGCAAGCTTTGTTAGGGTCCGAAAAATATTGATTTGGAGGAACAGATTTGATTTTCCTTGAATTTCTCAAAACTAATATTTCTGGTACATTAATGAAATGCTATTTTCATGCAATCTTAAAAAATTTTGTGTTTGAAGGATTAGCAATCTCTGTTGAGATGTATGCTGATGTGCGAAATATGTCATTTCATTACCAGTTCTTTCTGTGTTTGTGAATTCTTTGATTTTCATTGATTACAAGAAATTTCATTGTTGTTTAAATGGAACTGATCCCCCTTGTCTTGTGAGGCATGAGTGAAAATTGATCAACATTTATACTACTTTGAGTTTACTTTACTTTGATTTTATTGAATGAATATATATGGAAGTATAAGTTTGTGAGCTTTACACTTATAAATGGATCTTTTGTAGCATTATTTTGTGTTGATGAATGAATGCAAAAGCCTTTCACGCTTTCTGGTGAAAAGTGTATTCATTTCTAAATTAACTACATATAAATTCATTGCAAATATCATGAGGAGTTTCCCTCTAATGCAAAGGATGGACCTTAATTCGGTTCACCCAACTGTTGGTTTATTTTCTTTCCTTTCATAAAGGGGTGTGCACGAATCAATATTGTAATATACATATATAAATTAAAGAAAGGACAAATCTATTAACCAACATATTTTTGGCAACTCTACTGGGGAGTTGAATCACAAGACTGGTCACCTGGTTACAAGATAACAAGAATTGGATTGTCAATAATTAAGAATCTTTTTGGGTGTCATCAAAGTTTTTCACTATAGATAGACTGGAGTCAAGAAGATATACTAGGTCTAAAAGGTGGGAAGGGATAGTTGACTCTGTTTTTCAAGAATTGCAGAACCTAGATTTTGAGCCCTCCTTTTCATCTCAGAGATGATCAATAAGTAGACCTCCTTCTCCATCTACTTCATTCCCTATATCCTTGGTTTGTTAGGCTCTAACCTTGCATGGTATTTCTTTACCCAATATAATCAACCCGACCCCTCTCAATATAATTCTTCCAATGGAAGCAAATAATCCTTGGGGGGTTGTAGTAGGTCCACTGAACTTGGGTTTAAATCTGAATGCTCTACCCAAAGGAGCAAGAGATCATTTGCCAAAATCCAGTGGTGATGGGAAGACCACGATTGATGAACACTTGAATGCGTTCAATATTGCCTGCAGTATAATAGTTGTCCAAAATGAAGATGTCGCAGTGAGGCTATTTGTACAAACACTAACTAGAGTTGTTGCAGATTGGTTCTATTACCTGCCAAACAGTGTAATAATAAATAGGTAGGACTTGAAAACAAGGTTCAAAGTAGCAGAGGACGAACACTCTCTTTTGGCTCAATTGGCTCAGTTAAAAAAAGAGATTCTAGAATCTATGAGAGACATTGTAGTAAAATTTGATAAGATTGTACATAAAATTCTTGTTAATCAGAAACCCTCAGATGACAATCTGAAATGTTTTTTTCATAAATTCCATGCCTTTAGAGATAGGTTTCTAGGTCCATAGACAAAGATTTGTAACACTGAGTGATGTCAAAACACTTCTCATTGAGTTGGAGGATGACTTGATCACTACAGGAAAGTGGAAGAGAGAACTACAGATACCCAATGCTCAACCCTCTACTTCTTCAGATCCTGTAATCTAGAGACTAATGAATGATGTAATAACTCGTAAAAGACAACTACCTAAAGCTAGTACATCTTATTCATCACCTTATCAAGACATACCTAGGAGGAATACAAATCAGTCTCTAGGCATTGGAAACAAATCTTAACAATTACCCCCGACCCAACAAAGATTGGTGATTGAAGACCCACCACCAAAAGGGAGTATGTGTCTTTTTCATCTTACATATGAGCATGATGGAAATTCTTGTCCTAAAATGGTGCATTATGCACAGATGATTAGTTCTAAAGAGATTTCAAATGAATTGAGTAAAGAAGAATCTTTTAGGCAACCTGGCAACTTTGAAATCCACTTCCTAGAGTACGAGTCAGATTCAGAAAGAGGAGGTGACATTTTGGTTAATTTAGAGGATCCTTCATGTATTGTGCTGACAAGGAATCAACAGAATGTAAAACCTCAGGGAGTCTCCTCGTCCTCTATTTCGAATTCTAAAGGTAAAGAAATTGTTCCTAGATTTCATAACAATGATCATAAGCCTCAAGAATCTCAGTTGGTAAAATCTATAGAAATAGAAGGTCCATTTGATATTGTAGCATTTTGTAAATCCTTCAGGATCCAAATTACACCGGCTGAGTATCTTAAATTAAATCCCAAAGAATTGGATAGACTTGTTAAATTTGTAAAAGGAAATAATGTATTACAAGCTAATGGAGCACAACAGTCTGTAAATGCTACATTGTCTTCCTAAAGTGATGTGTTAGCTCATCATGTTGCTCATGAAGTGACCCCTAAAATAACTGCCCTCCAAACTGATGATACTTTGTATGTTCTTGAGTCAAAACCTGAGCCTTTTTATATATCATTGTTCATAAATGGTCATAAATTAAACAGTTATATTATATACTCAGGTGCATCAAATAATATCATGCCATCTGCAGTAGCCAAAGTGTTGGGGTTATCCTTGACAAAAACCTTTGGTAGATGTTATTCAATGGACTCCAAGCAAATACCCCTATTAGGACAGATCAAAGATTCTCAAGTAGTCCTTGTTGCTCACCCAAATAAAAGAATCAAGATAACTATTCTAATAGATGATATCCCTGCAAGCTATGGCATGTTACTAAGTCATACATTCTGTAGAGACTTAGGAGGTGAGATAAAGATGGATTGGTCTCTAGCCACTATCCCTATAGGAAAATAGCGAGTCATTTTGTAGCCTAAACCTAAATCTAAGTTCACCATTTTTCCCTCTGATGATCCAAAGGCTCAAATTTTGTATCACAAATGTCAATTCGGAAATTACATGATTTTATCTTATAATGAAGCTACAGAAAATGTGTCACAACCGGAGGTAGAAGAAAATTTATGGCTAATGGAGTTTGATGGGAGTTGTGCATCATCAGCTTGTGGTGCAAGGGTAGTTCTTATTCCTCCCTCTGGTATTCACATTTCTTTTTCTTTTAAACTAGAATTCAGGAACACAAACAATATGGCTGAGTATGAAGCTTTGTTGTTCGGATGTCCATAGGGGTAGTTTTAAACTTGGAATGGTAGGTTTTCATGCAGCCTAACCCTTTTGCTTGTTTGTCTCATGTATGGACTTTAATTTAGAAGTGTTGCATGACTTGGATTTTCTGATGTTGTAGGTTTGTCTGCAATGGACATTATCCTGACTCTTCAAGTGATGGACTTAGAAGTTGGTTTCTTTTGTTTGCTTGTAATCTTGATCTTTGAAGAGCCCCCTGAACTAGAAGTAAATCGAAGGCATGTTTTATCTCTTGGTGTTAACAATGGTTTTAACAGCTCCTGTACACCTTGCTTGTGAGATCCTAATGCACTATGGTCGTCATAGCCCATTATTTGCATCATGGTAAAACCTTTACCATATCTCTTTGTAGCGATCTTGATTTGTTGTTTACCCTTGCATGAAGGGTCCTTGTAAATCCATCTTGTCAAGTCTTCATCAATAGTTTCTTGTTCTTGTGATCTTCCTAGGGTGAATCCATCAAGTGTATAGGTATTTACTACAACGGGTGGCTTGAGTGAAATTAGTGGTTTTCCATGAGTCCTAGGCGATAGAGGTAGTTGACTAACATAGAAAATTTGGCTAGTGTTATAATCTCTTAGGCCTTCATCTTTAGCTTCACCTGTTTGGGTGTAGGGATCAGTGTACTAGTGAGAGAAGTTGGGTGGACGTATGATGATGATGTGATGGCTTCTCTATTGCTAGGCATCTCAATATCTAGTTGATGCCTTATATTGTTGCAAAAGGAAAATGGGTTAGCATCACCAAGGATAGTTATCTCCACTCTTTTATATGGAAATTTGATGCACTGATGGTAGGTGGATGGTACTGCTTGCATAGCATGAATCCATGGTCAGCCAAGTAGGAGATTGTATGGAATAGGGATGTCTAGGACTTGACAAACCACTTCCTTTACCACAGTTACTACTCTTACTTGTAGAGTAACACACCTTTTAGAGGAGTGTTTCTCATCATCATAAGATTTGATGGTGATCTTCTTTCTGGTATCAACGGCTTCTTCTACATACCCTAATGTTGTGATTAATTACAAGGTACAAATGTTAAGGCCAAATCCATTGTCAATCAAAAATCACTTGATTATGTGTTTATGTATGAATCCCTCAATGTGGAGAGGGGTGTTATGAGGTTATTGAATGGATACAATGTCATTCTCGGTGAAAGTGAGACATGCTGATGATTTGAGACTTCCAACCATGGCTTGAAATTGATCTATGTTTAGGTCAAATGGATGCTTGGAGAGCTTGATCCAAGATACTTTTGTGTGAGGGTGATAGGTGCAAAAGCTCTAGTATGGAAATGAGTGTTGGCATCTTATCCAATTGGTTCACAAGGTTATAATGTTTGGGAATGTATGTCACTCTTGATGGTGCTCCTTGTATAGTAATCTTGCTATGACAGGTAACAACATTGCATGCGACATCTTTTCCTTTGATTGTAATGGTTACAACTTGTTCATTGGCATCATAAAGTTTATTGAAGGTATAGGTATGTGGTGTGCGGGTATAGTTTTGTGTGCTATCTTGGTTCTTCCCCTGATGGGATGAACCTACTTTCTCATATGATGGAAGTGGATTCTTGAACATGGCATGATCTATATTGGAATTTTTTGCAGTGTGGTCATCTACTTCTATATCACCTCGATCAATGAGGTCTTGAATGATGTTCTTTAATCGATGGCAATTGTTCGTTTTATATCCTTTTCCTATGTGAAATTCACAATACTCATTATCCCTCCACCATGGAGGTTTAATTTGTAGTTCATAATTTGATGTTTTAGGCAATGTGATAAGATAGGAAGATATAAGTTGTCATGATATTTTTTCAAGAGGTTCTCCTAAGGGTGTATATGTTCGATTTGGTTTGTAGGTAGAGTACCTATTCTTAGGTGCCTCTTGTTGTGTTTTGGGATCTTAATTTCCTTCATTATTTTTGGGATTACCTTGCTTGATATTGTTGTTGTTACGATTATCATCTTGCCCAGGTATTTTGACCATAGGTTGGGCAATCTTGACTATCATGGCATCTACAATGCCATCATTAGCGATGTTTTTGTTCTTGGACCAAAACTTGGGTTTGTCACTATTATATGCTAGTCGTGGACCATCCCTGTTGTCTTTATAGATTTTGACAAGTCCCTTCTTGATAAGGGCTTTCTCTATTTTTAGTCCTTGTGCTTTTACGTCTTTAAAAGAGTCTAAACATTTGACTTCCAAGTGAAATTCCATTTCATCATTTAATTTTAAATTGAATATTTTAACTAATTGTTCCTCAGGAATGGGGAATGAAAGTCTGCTAGAAAGATGTCTCCATCTTTGCAAGAATATTGAGAATAAATCGCCATTGTTTTGTTTAGTGTTGCATAAATCCACCATGGAGACATCACACTCTATGTTGTGTGCATGATGAGTGACGACTTCTTTCACTAAATCATCAAATGTCCTAATTCCACCAGGCAAAGGTGAAAACCATTGCATACCTAAGCCTCCTAAACTTTGGGGGAAGAGGTGCATTAAGTGCATTTCGTAATATGCCACCTCTAAGCAAGCGAACTTAAATTCTCTCACATGGTCTCTTGGATTCCCATTGCACTTGTCAAATTTTGGAGTCTAGAAATTATGTGGGAAAGGAGGCATGATAATGCTCCTATCAAATGGATAGGGACAGATATCTTCAAGAGCTCATATCCCTTTTGTGACATCCCTGAATTTAATTTTTGGGCGAGTTCTTGTACTTGTTGTCTTAGCATATATATTTTTGTGATAGGAAGTGGGACGTTCTCTTGTTGATAATTGTTGTCATCATAATTGTGGGTATTCCTTTCCCTCTTATCATCTTGATTTCTTTCTTGTTGATGACTATGTTGGGCTTGTTCTGGTGCATCCCTAAGTTGTGATATGTCAAAGTCTAAAGGGAGATTTTCCCCCTCTTGAGCAAGTCATAGGGAATGGGCTTTAGCATTCCCTTTAAGAATCTCATCAAACAATCTGTTGAACTTAGGATTACTAGTTGCTTCCTCTATTTATGCTTGTGTATGAGTTTCTAGGTCTTCTCCTCTTGCAAATTCTCTATGATGAAAAGGGTTGAGGTCTTCTTCCTCTTCCCATATTTCATTTTGCGGGTGCCTCTGACTTTGAGACCTATTCCTAGCCATGTTTGAGTAAGATGAATGACAAGCAGGTGGTTGATCCCTGCTGATGGTTCCAATATGAGTTAAAATGTTTATGGATGAGTGAACTCTTTCATTGAAAGGTTGGATATTATCAAATTCCTCTTTAGGATTACTTATTGGGTTTTTCAACAATTGTGAGATTAGGCGTAGCAAGGTTTGTGTTGTTTACATGTCACAAGCTACCTAGCCATGAGAGGATGCACTCAAAAGCTAGATTTAACCTATCTATAATGCTTAGTAATGCCCCTTAGGATGATTGATCCTAGATGTAGGGACTCACTAGAGAGTATCTTTTGTTTATGATTAGCAATATCCAAAAGAACTAAATACAAAACCTCTTTATGTCAAGAGTTGAATGGAATTTTGTTGTTTTGGAATCAGTGTAATCTTTGACTTTTGGTGGAAAAAAAAGGAAGATGGTGAAATGTGGAAGATGAAATGAGAAAGATGTTTGTTTAGAATGATGATGAAGAAGAGGAAATGTGAAAACTTAGAATTTATTCTAAATTATTGTGATTTGATGAAAGACTAAAAAATGACTCAATAGGTGATTTCTTGTTGAGGTAGATATGACAATGACATTTTACCACTTCTATTGAGAGATTGGGACAAGGCGAATCTTTGTTGAAAGGTGCATGTTTTTAAATAGTCCTCATCAAACTCATTTACATGACCATGTAGATAATCCCGAAAACAGTCAAAAAATGTTCGATGTTAAAAAAAAAAATTATGGTTTATGTAGAGAAATTTTCTCTTCTTTAAGATCTCTTTTTGGTTAGGTTTCTTCTTCTCAAGATGATGATAAGTGGATTTCTTGATATGCTTGAGGGATTTGATGATATGATGCATTTGTAAAACCTTATGGTGATTTGTTTTTTATAGATCGTTATTGAGGTGTAACTTATTTCAAAAATTTGATTTCTTTGACAAGAAGACACGTCAAGCACACGAGCACATATAACACTTCTTTTATTGATAACTTTGGATTGAATTCAATGAAATGTGTATGTTTAGGATCTTTTCAATTCCCCTTGGATATTTTCAAATCCTTGTTTGTTTTTCACAGGTTTTTAACAATCGAAATACAAATCAGTCAGACTCCTCTATTGTCAAAAAGGTCATTCCTAATATCATAGCCCACATCATGATACTCCTTTAGCTCAAACAGCCTTGTCACACCCGAGGGTGCACCCATCTTTTTGTATTTTGCCAAAAGTTGAACCAAAGAGAATTTCTCCTCAATTGGATCATTTTCTTGGGAGATATATGGTGGGCATCTTGGGGGCGGACTCTTCCCCACACTTTCATTGATATTACAAATGTTTGGATAACTGACTTAGTTTGGCTTCTACTCTTAAAGCAGTTTAGAAAGGCTTTCATTTGGTCTTCAATGATAAACTCCCTTAGGAGGCTTTCCAACCTTTAGAACATAGGCTTTACGTATCTCAAGGATACTGGGAGAAGGCTAATCAATGAGAAAAACCATTGGATGTGATTTTCATTACAAGCCACATTTGATTGTAATGGATTGGAATACTTGGCATTAGTTGTTCCCCACTTAGGTCATTCCCCTCTCACTGGTCATATGGGCTTCTTGAAGGGTAGGCCTGCTAAAGGATTTATCCTAATTGGGATAAAAGAGAACCAACAATGAGTCTAACTTTTTTATCACACAATTAAGGAGAGAGCATGTGCCTATCACTTTCAAAGCATAGTAGACATTTTTTGTTCTTTCTATCCCATCATTGCAATGTGATCTATTTGCTATGTGGAAATATTGTTCCAACAATCATGGTGTTGTTTTTATCCAAGATAGAAAAATGAATTGTTCTCTTAAGACAACAATTGCAACAAATGAATTTAAGAAGTTTGAAAACCTTTACAAGAAAAACAAGAACTTGAAATTTGAAAAAGATGGCTTGTTCTTTGTTACCTTGCAAAATAAAATGTGAGTTGTTCTTTTTTTATCCCTTTGTAACAAAAATTAAATTTGTCTGTTCTTTTTTAGATTGCACCAAGATAAGTGTGATCTTCTTGCCAAAATAAAGGTTTTATTTGTTGTTCTTTTTAACCTTTTGCAAGAAATGAAAGATGAGGTTCTTTTTATGCACCAAGCAAAAAAATGAAGTTCTTTTTAGAGAGCACCAAAAATAAATGTGTGATTCTTCTTTTAAAACTCCTATGCAAAATGAAAGATGAGTTCTTTTTAAGCACAAAAGAAAGATGAAATGATTTTTTAGAAATCACCAAAAGAAATATGTGATTCATTTTTAAAAATTGAAAAATGAAAGGTGAATTCTTTTTAAGTCCCTTTGTAACAAAAAATAAAACTTGAATAAAAGTTAACTAAAAACTTAAACTAGCTCCATTAAAACTACAAGCAACATTAGCACCTGCAAAACCCTCAAAATATTAGGCAATATTGTGGGCTTACAAGCCTAGAATTTTCTTTTGTGTTACACAAATTAGCTCTTTGCATGTTACAAAAGTGCTACAATGGTAAGAAAAACAAAAGCGCTAGAACAGAGAATAAAAGTGCTAAAAGAAGTTACAGAAGCGCTATAACAAAGCACAAGCGCTAGAATATCTAACAAAAGCACTAAAACCTACATAATGGGAGTTTACAAAAGCACCAAAATTCAAACAAAAGCGCTAATCGGCGTGAAAAAAGTACTAAAGCGTGACCTGCGCGTGGAAAATCTACAAGTTTCAAAACTATTAGTTAAAATATTAACTTCTTATGAATATAGGACTCATGTCCCATGGTGGGTGCCAAAATGATGCACATGAAAAGGGAACAAGCCAAAAACAAGGCTCAAATAGTCAATATATTAGTTTCAACCAAAAACCAAAACAAATGAACTTCAAAACCTCCACATACATATCAAAAGAGATTAAAAAGCACACAAATGAAAGCAAAACAAATGAAATGAAAAGAGAGAAGACACTCACTAAGATGCTCTCATTGTGCTCTTGTTGACTCTCCCTTGTTCTTCTCCTCTCCAAGATCCAAAGCTTGCTTGAGTGTAGCCCTCAGTTTTTAGCATGAAGCCATGGATGCCAAATGAAGGATTGAATGTGGTTGAAAGTGTAGTTCTATTTCTATGAAAATGCAAAAACTAGAATACTACAAGAAAGCTAAGTAAAATGCTTATGCAACTATAATAACAATACTCATTGTGTTGACTTCAGTTTTCATCTAAAAAATTGATCTGCAACTTGTTAGTTCATCATGAAAAAAATAAAAGCTACAGGAACTCAAGCTTCAACCAATGAAACAACATGAAATAAATTAAATAAAACAAATTATACCTTCATGTATTATGTCTCATTGTTTCCTAACCCCATTGTTCTTGGTTGCAGATGATTTACTCTCAGACAAGCGCCGGTAGCTTCCAAGATGGCAAGTGTTGAATGGACTAATAGATGATATGAAAAAGCTATACGATAGTATGCTAAAATGCTATGAAAATTATTTATGATAATTTTCTCAAAAACTCTAAAATACTTAGACAAATGAACTCACGGATGCAAAGATTAAGACTCTTATTTAACTAGACTATTGGACATTGGGCTCAAAATGCACTAGAACTCCTCTATTTATAGATTTTTGAGTGCATAAGCTTATGTGGTAGAGATCAATGGTCATGATTAAATCTTTCTTTTTGGATGGCTATGAGCAAGAGGTTGAAGGTTGAGAGAAAGGGGGAAGGCGAAGACAAGTGTCACTCATCTCACCTTGACTAAGGGGAAGACTGAGAGAATCTAGGATTGGTTGGAGAATATTTAGGGATGGAGGGACAAGTGGAGATGGACTAGGGTTAGGTAGACAAAACCTCCTCCAAGAATATAGGATTGTTGGAGCAAAAAAAGGGAGGTTTCAAAGATTATGTGCACGTACACATTTTATTCATGAATATGGGAGTCGGAGATAAGTGGCTCATAAATGATTTAAATTAACAACATGATGGATGAGTTGGCAAAGGTGGAGATGAAGGGTGAGTCGGAAAGTGGTAATTAAATAAGTATGAAATTATTTAATAATGGAACTATAGGATAGTGAATAGTGCACAAATATGATAAGGAATGATAATTAAATATTAAATATTTAAGTGTTTGGCTTAGAAGAAAGGGGTAATGAATTAATGAATTAAATGTTTCAACTCAATTTATTAATAGAAGAATATTAAATATTAATGAAATAAATAAATTAATCTTTTCAAATTAATTATTTAATAGAAGAATAATCATTAAATAAATAAATAAAATTATTTAATTGCTCATAGCCAGTTTTATGTGTATATATTTTGCCCCTCTTTGAAATGAAGTTGAAACAACATTGTTTCAAAGATTAAATCAAGTCTCGATGATACCCTTGATGATGATGAAAATCCTGATTGTGTGCCCCCTCGAGAGATTGATCGTGAAATTATGAAAAAAATTGATTGAGCGATTAATCTCACGATAATTGATTGAAAACATTGATTAAAAAGAGGCCCTTCAATTGAATTTACTTTTGAAAAATAAATAAAATTGGGCCCCATTTTGAAAAATTAATTACCCCTTCAAAAAAAATAAAAAAGGTAATAATAAAATTAACCATGGGTCCATTTTATCCTCATTTGCAATTTGTCAATTTTTGGAGAGAAAAGAGAAATTGTCTTGAAGTGTTGAGCTGGCAAGATGGTGATCCTATATGAGAACCACAAATTTGAGCGTGTTCGTCAATATTAGCGACCTGTCGAGTATGGCCCACCTGTGAGTGACCTATCTCAACCTTAGTTTTTTATTTTTGTACAAGTTTTCGTTTTTTCCGCATGATTTAGGGTAGTTTTAAAAAATTTCTGATTTTCCCGCTTTGGTTTCTCACTTTTGCTTCTTAGGTTAGCACTTTCATTAGTTAGGTTATCACTTTTATTAGTTTAACACATTCACCTTTTATGTTCATGCCTCTGTCATTTTGGTTAGCACATTTGCTTAGTTAGTGCTTTTTCTTGCTAGGGTCACACATTTGTTTTCTATGTTAGTGCATTTTCCTGAATTCGTGCTTATGCTTGTTGTGGTCACGCATTTATGATGTGGGTTAGCATTTTTACTTCATTTAGTGCCTACATATAGTATGTTACCGCATATGTGAAAATGCACAAATGGTTTTGTTGAAAAATGAACTTTTTCATTGATGAAATATTTGAATTCACTCCGATGAATTTGATAGGATGTTTGATGCCTCAATTTCATAGATTGATGTTTGATTTGATAGATAGATTGTTGATTGATAAGCAATTTGATTACTTGATAGTTATTTTGATCGATAGGATAGTTGTTTGTTTGTTGATTGATGGTTTGATAGGAGCTCTAAGAGACTGATTTAGTTTTTGATGAAGAGCTTGATATGTTGATCATTTGATTGATAGCATGAGTTTCTTGATAGATTAGATTTGTTTGAAATGTTTGATTGATAGGATAGATAATTGATAGACAATTGTCTGATTAAACAAGAGAAACTTGATGTTCTCTAGTGTCGGGAGAAATTCCCAGCGATGCGCCACTTGGTTCTAGAGTTGAGTCGGGATGAGATTAGACACATTGATGCTTGTAGTCTGTGTCATCACCTATATATGCTTGATATCATGCATAATAGGGGTATTTTGATAGTGTTGGTTGAGAGATGGCACAATGAGCATAACAAGTTTCACATACCCACTGGTGAGATCAATGTTACGCTTGAGAATGCATATAGGATCTTACATATCCCTATTACTAGCGACCTTGTCTAGTATGACTACTAGGATTTAGGAGGCACTAAGGCTTGTAGGGAAGTTTTTGGAGATGAGAGCATTGATAGCGGGGAGATCAGATTGGAGGATATGATTATGCGTTATGAGACTCTCCTAGTTATACTCGTAGGTTTGATTGGTGCATTCATCTACCTAGATAGGAGATCACGAGGGTTTGTTGTTGGATGGGGCAACATTCTTCAGAGTATGATGGAGCACCATACTCAATATGTGTGGCATGATTGCATGCTCATGTATCTTTGTCATGATTTACATCAGGTCATGTATGATGGTGGGGCTAGTTTGTCTACTAGGTGCACACTCCTCCAGATCTGGTGTTGGGACCATATAGCCATCACGCGGCCAATGCATGATAGGGTTCAAGGTGATGGTCAACCTTTTGTTTACTTGTAAATAGGTATCATTACTCAACGTAAGCTGGGTAAGCTAGAGTATTGGAAATGGATTCTTGATTTGATGGATATAGATATTTGGCAGCCATACATACATTGTGAGCCTTGGTTAGAGGATGGTTGTGTACTACCATTGATCTTGCAAAGCAAATATCTGATTGGTTGTACTCCTTTTATTATTGAAGACAATTATTTGGTCGAATTTTGAGACAGTTCGGCTACATTCATCATATGCCTTCTAGTATGGCCATTTATGTGCAAGCATACAAGGACATGCGAGATTGGGGTCCTTCCTTGTCTTTTGATATAGCATACATAGAGCTTTTGGTTGCTCCTCATGTTGCTTATGATTTGAGACCTCATATTTTAGATGCAGGTATCACAACTAATTATGCTCAGTATCTTCTTAGTCATCCATTCCTTTGTATTACTTATCATGTGCACCCTCCTCCCATCTCAGGAGGCAAGGAGTCAAGTTTTGATGATCCTATTGTGAGGAGACATAGACGGAGGCAAGATCTCAAAGCTGCATAGGAGGCGAGAGGAGATGATGGGGATGAGGGTGGAGGATTCAAAGGACCATGTGCCACTGATTTATCAGCGTATCATGAGATCCACACAAGTTCAGACTCCAACTAGTGGAGAGGTAGGAGAGGTGGCTGGTGATGAGGCTATGCAGGATTCACCTCATTAGGATGTGACTATGGATGATCTTAGAGAGTAGGTATTGGCTCTCACCCTTGAGAGAGATAGAGCATTGAGGAGATATCGAGATGTACAGGGTACACTCGATCATATATAGGAGGTTGGTTGTGGTACACTCTCAGCCGATACTGTCAGAGAATTATTCTAGGATGGGGAGGAGACTACACATTGGCAAAGATTATATGAAGATCTAGTCTCAGAGATCCAAAGAGCAGGCAACTATGTGATCACCCCATTACCAACAGTGGTGGGGTTATGGGGCCTCCTCAGAGGGATAGAGATAGGGATCCAAGAGCAGGTCCATCTGGTGGGTCTTCTCATCCACCTCCACAGAGCCATATAGATTCGGGTGGTAGTGACACTAGACGCCCTTGATTTATCTCTTTGGAGACTTGATTTGTATCATGGGACATTTTATTTTATTGATTTTTGCTTTGTGATATCATTGTATACTTGGACTTTTTTATGTTTATGATGATATGCAGACATGGACTTTATATGATGTTTTGATTCATGATGTATTATGCATGCTACTATGATGATGATGACCTATATGCATTGATTACATGAATGATGCTATGATGATATTTTATTTCCTTTATGTTTTATGATGTTATAATGATCTATATGCCTCTATGATATGATGATGATTTTTATGAAATGATGTTACCTATGATTATATGATCTATATGATGAGGATGTTTGTATGATCTATATGCACATGAAAATGATTCTATGATGCTTAACTTAAATGATTAAATACAATTATCTATATGAAAAATGCTTATAATAATGACTTATGCAATGGATGTTTATTTCTATTCCATGATGTACATGCATATGATGATGAAATGATACTAATGAGATACATTTAATTTTGATTTGATGATTTGGATGGTGTTTATAGATTATAATGTAAATACCTATGATTAGATGATAAGATAATAATGATGTAATAATACAATTAATGAATCTAAATGAAAAAATGAAATTAAATGAACCTAATGGATAAATGATTCTAAACGAACTAATGATAACTAGATGCAAAAATGATAATGACAAATGAACCTAATGTAACTAATAATGATATGATCAATGCAAATTGCACTCTATTCAAACTAATGCAATCCTAATGTAATTAAAATGAATGCAACTAGTTAATGATGAATGATGAACGATATGAAGATTATAATAACATGCAAACCTAATGATTGAAAGATGAAATGAACCCAAATAATTGAATGCAACCTAATATGATCACTACAAAATATTTTTTGTTTGTCGAAATATATACTAAATCTTTATTTCGACTGTTGATCTCGAATGAAATGAAAAGCCTATAATGCAACTGACAATGAATGCTTATAATGCAACTGACAATGAATGCTTATAATGCAACCAACAATGAATGCTTATAATGCAACCAACAATGACACTAATCTAAAATGACCTAACTTAAATGATATTGTCATTCCTCACATGCTTTCTTGTAACAGTGCTTGATTTCATCATTGAGCTTTTAAATTGTTGTAAGAAAATACAAGTAACTTGACATAATGATTCAAGTTGACCTTATTACTTCTTACATGGATTTTGACTTAGCAAGTTAATTCAAGCAACTTGATATGATGAACCAAGTTGACCTGAGTATTTCTTGCAGAATAGACAAGGATTATCCCCTTTCATGCATGACTCAGTACGTCCTCCAAGATCTTTTGCTAATCATATCCTTAGACAAGTACATACATTACTAAGAAATAAACCACAGACAACAAACAAAGAAAATAATCATGCCCCATCATAGCTCCTCTAGTCATGGACATCATCGAGTTGCATAGGATACATGATTAGCAAAAAATCGAGATATAAACATTGTATGTCGCACATATGTTCTCATAGCCATTAACTGATATAATCATCTTGATGAATGATCATTGATAATCCTTCATTACTTGCTGGTTGAATCTTTGTATTCTAAGTTTTACGATTTAGTTGTTACAAATGTCCTTATCTTCGTTGCCTTGTTGCTCATCGTCTGTTTCAAAAACGCTAGGTGTTTTTGGTTTTTCTAAGTTTTTGAATGTTTTTGGATTTTTTGAAGCTTTTAAAGATGTCCTCAGCAAAAATTTTAGGATTTTGCCCCCAACAGAAACAAACTTTATGATGGATATACAAAGGATAATCCAAACTATGGTGGGATGCAATGCAAATATGATTGACTCTGATAAAATCCAAGACAGTGACTATGTTAAGTATGTCAAAGATTGATAACTATTGATAAGATGCAAATTTCTTTTTAATGGTTCAAAGCAATGGATGTGATAGATGAAATGGATATGCTAGGACGGATAGATGCAATAGGATGGATAGATGAGCAAAGAGATCTCATAGATGGAAGAAGCCACTTTTCAGATAGCGCATGTTTACCAGGTTTTCACCATCTAAATTTATTGAATTTTTTCATATATTTGATTTTTTTATTTTTTTTATTGTTTTCATTGTTTTACACTATTTTTGTATTTTTCTCTTTATGCTTTTTAGGGATTTTGTCATTTTTTTTAATTTTTAGAATTTTTCTGCTTTTTCACTATTTTTTTGGTATTTTTTGTTGATACTTTTAAGCATAGAATTTCTTCAGATGCATAGTATTGATAGTTTCATTGAACCAATCACCTTTTGTTGTAGATAATCTATATGCTCTTGAACCATATGGTTCTACCACAACAAAGGGACCCAACTAGTTTGGCTCAAATTTGCCTTTCTTTTCTCGATCTTTCTGATTACATGGATTTTCTCTTAGGACTAGATCTCCAATTTGAAAAATTTATGGCTTAACTATGTGGTTGTAGCTTCTCGTCATTCTCTGTTGGTATGTTTTTTAGTGATATGATGCATTTTGGTGACATTCCTGAATCAGTTCAAGTTCTTGAAGCCTAGAGACTCATTGTTCTTCCTTTGGGATAAGACCTTTCAAAGACACCCATAGAGAAGGTATCTATACTTCTTCTGGTAATATTGCTTTTGATCCATACACATGGCAATATGGAGTTGACCCCATTGGTGTACGAATGCTAGGTCAGTATGCCCATAGAGCAGGATTTAGTTGAACATGCCAATCTTTACCAGCTTCATTGATTGTTTTCTTTAAGATCTTTAGGATTGTTTTATTTGATGCCTCGACTTGACCATTCCCCTATGGGTAATATGGTGTCCAAAACTTATGTTGGATATGGAATCTCACATAGTTCTTCTCGTCTTGATTCTTAAATGGCCTCACATTATCAGTGATAATGGTCATAGGGAGTCCATAGCGACAGATTATGTAGTACAAGATAAATGATGATATTTGCTTTCCTGACGCCTTTGCCAAAGGCACTACTTCAATCCATTTCATAAAATACTTAGTAGAAGTCAAAATGAACTTATGTCTATTAGAAGATGAAGGATTTATCTTACCCACTAGGTCAAGTCCACATTGAGAAAACGATCATGATCTTGCCATAGGATGCAGTTCTTGAGTTGGTGCATGGATGAGATTTCCATGGATCTGACATTGTTTGCATTTCTTGGTATATGTAAATGAAACTCTCTCCATAGTAGGCCAATAGTAAACCAATCGAATAAGTTTCTTAGCCAGCATTAAGCCACTTGAGTGCATGCCACAAATACCTTTGTGGACTTTGTTGAGAACTTTCTCAAATTCTTCCTATTTGAGACACCTCAGTAGAGTGCTATCTAGACCTCGTCTATATAAAGTATCAACAATGATAGTATAACAAGATAACTAATGGATAAAATTTATTTTCTGATTGCGGGATAGGTCTGGGGGAAGGATATTCTCCTTTAGATATCGATGAGTTTTTCTATATAAAGATTGATCGGTTCCAGATATGTGGCAAATCATGTGGGTGTTCTGGGAGTCAATAGTAGGATGCAAGATATCTTCCACCAGGAATTCGTAATGTTGTTGATTCTCTTGGTTCTGCAAAAGAGATGCTATTGTAGCCATTGCATCTACTGCTTTATTCTCATTCCTTGGGATCTGAGTGAATGAAATTTCTTCAAAGTGCTCTTTAAAATATTCAACCAACTTTTTATAGGGCATCAAATTTTCATCCTTGGTTTGATAATCATCCCTTATATGGTTGATTATGAGTTGTGAATCTCCATAACCATGTAATTCCTTGATGTTCCATTCAATGGCCATTTTGATCCCAATGACCAATCCCTCATACTCTGCAGAGTTGTTTGTGCATGGGAATCATAGTCTATATGATTTTGGAATTGTGTGACCTTGAGATGTTATGAACAAGATTCCTACACCTAAGCCATGTTGTGTATAGGATCCATCAAAGTATAATTCTAAAAAATTTGTGCTAACTATCAAAATGTCTACATCAGGAAACTCAACATGCAATGGTGTGTCATCTTGCAGGGGTACTTCATCCAATTGATCAGAAATTACTTGTCCTTTAACAACTTTTCGATCAACACATTCTATATCAAACTCACTTAGTATCACAACCCATTTGGCCAATATACCTGTCAATGTTGGCTTTCTTAGCAAATGCTTCAATGGATCCATTTTTTATATCAATTTCACAGAATGAGTTAGCATATAATGTCCCAATTTCTGAGTTGCAAATACTATTGCTAGGCATGTCTTCTAACCTGATGTCTAACTCAATTCATATCCTACAAGTGTTTTGTTGATGTAATATACTACTCTTTATTTTCCTTCTTCATCATGGTGTGCTAAGAGAGCTCCTAGTGATGCATTTGTCATTGAGATGTAAAGGAACAATGGTTTCCCTTTGATTGATGATACCAGTACCAAAAGATTCATCATATATTCCTTGATTTGTGTGAAAGCTTCCTCACAATTATGATCCCATTTGAATGGAACATTCTTGTGTAATAAGTGAGTGAAGGGATGACATCTATCAGCTAGCTGAGAAATGAATCTTCTGATTGACTACAATCTTCGTTGTAGAGAATGCAATTGGATTATATTCTTAGGTGACTCCATCTCCATGATAGCTTTAACTTTTTAAGGGTCTACTTCAATTCCACAAGCTGATATAATGTACCCAAGAATTTTTCCTGAGGTAACTCCGAGTGCACATTTCTTTGGGTTCAATCTTAACTGATATTGCTCAATCCTATCAAAGATATTGCCCAAGATCTTCAGGTGTTCTATCCTTGTATGAGATTTTGCAAGTATGTCATCCACATAGTCTTCCATTAATGTATGCATCATGTCATGGAAAATTGTTGTCATGGCCCTCTGATAAGTTTCTCCTACATTTTTAAGCCCAAATGGCATGACATTCCAATAGTAGGTACCCCATGCACACGTGAATGTTGTCTTATCCTTATCTTCAGGGGTAATTTTTATTTGATTGTACCCCGAGAATCCATCCATTAAGGAAAACATCTCATGACCTACTAATAAATTTACAATTATATCAATTTTTGGCAGTGGGAAATCATCTTTGGGACATGATTTGTTCAAATCTCTGAAGTTGATGCAAACTCTTATGGTGTTATCCAGTTTTGACACTGGTACAATGCTTGAGACCCACTCTGGATAAGCAGTGGGTCTTATGTTGCCCACATCTAATAGTTTCTTTAGCTCTATTTTGACAAGGAGAGCGATATGTGGATGCATCTTCCTTAGCTTTTTCTTAACTGGTTTTGCTTTTGGATCTACATTGAGATGGTGCATGATAATATTTGGATCAAGTCCTGGCATGTTTGCATAGGACCAAGAAAAATTTATTTGTCTTTGTTTGAAGAACTCTGTATAGTCTTTATTTTCTTCATCTGATAATTATGCAACAAGATGGACCTTGGGATCCTTTGGTGTGTCAATGTTTATTGTTTCTATCGGCTCTATCAATATAGCAGATGTCTCCTGAAAATATGTAGGGACAGTGTCAAACCTTCCATCTTTTGGTGCCTCAAGGAGGTTTTCACCATCAAATTAATCCTTTATTTTTCCTCTTGATTGATCTAGTGTTTCCATAAAATGGTTTTCAGCACTCAAACTTTTTCCTTGTTTTATTTCAATTTTGCAACTGGACAGTTTGGCACCCTCTTGACTGCAAGAAGCGTTACTTGATTCATCAGTGGAATATATCTTAGGTGTGATTGATTCAATGGAATTAAGATATACGGCTAAGGTATGATCATTGGAAAAGATATCTAATTCAGGGTTTTCAATGCTTTCCCAGTTAATAAGTTATGGATGAAGCATAGGTAGGTCATAGTCTTCGTCATCGTTGGGTATTTCAATATTCATGATGTAATAGTCATAATTTGGTGTTGAGTAGGTGATGTCATAGATATAACTTTGTTGAGGATAATCTCTCCCAAGTGCTCTCCAATTAGCTCTAACAAAGTCAGGATGGGTATTTTGTGATTCTCTCTCAAGTGACTCATCATCTGACATTTGTCCCTCAAACGAATGAATTGTATCATCATATACATCTTTGGTATTGCAGGTTCCCTCTAGGTCAATTTAATTAGATTCATTTGTGGCTTGAAGTTGGCATACTTGTGCACATGGCGTAGAGGATTTTTTTATTGTTTTCTTTACTACCCTTTTCCTTCTCTCAAACTCAGCTTCTTCTGGACTAATAGTCATTCCTTCTTGACTTTCTATCAGTTCTTCTAGAGTTCTTCCATATCTTGGTGTTTCTTGCTCAATGTTTGATAGAAATCTAATATTATGTTGATCTTCTGATGATTTATTAGTGATTGTTTGTGTACCTTGTGTTGTCACTTCCTGGTTCTTCTCATTTTCTTTTCTTCGTTGTCTTGCATATGCCTCTTTTCTCTAAATCTTGATTTCTTCTTGCCTTCTTTCCAACACTCTTCTCTATTTTATGGAAAGTGTGTCTTCACTTGTAATATTAGTTTGTTCCTCATTATTCTTTTTACTTGATGCATCAGATAATGGATCTAGACCCCATTCATATTCACTTGAATCTATCTCTAAATCATTGTCTAGAACCACACCACTATATCTGACAGGAATTTTATACGGTGAGAATAGTTCTTTCATTTTTGTCATCTATTTTTTTACAGTTTCCAGAATATCTTGATCAGGTTCCATGCTTTCTTGTATTCTTTGGACTTGTTTGTAAGATTCTTCTTCTCTTTTGATAGCAAGCTCTTCATGTTGTCTCTCATATTCTTCTTGTTTTTTCTTTTTGTTTACTATTTCTGCTACTCGATTTAGCCTTTCTTGCCATGGTTCATCTTTAAGAACTGCTTTCTTTCTCCATTTTGGGTGTTGCTTTTATTTTGATTAAGAATACCCAAGTCCTGATTTATCTTTCTTAGATTGTGTGTGAGTACAAATGGGTTATAAAATACCTTCGACGCTTACCAATTGGTCCTTTTCCTTCATATCCCATCCTTTGCATGATTTTGTAACCATTGCCATATTTCTCTATGGGAATAATGACTTTTGCAGCCATTGCTATAGTTTTGTTTTCATCTTTGTATAGCCAACTAAGAATGTCCTTGTCTTCAGTTTCATCTGAAAGTGTTCCAACTCTAACAAATGCTTCATCAAACATTTCAATTGATTTATGTTGGATCCATGGTTGAGCATTTATAGGTGTTCCATATGATTTAGGTGAAAGTTGTAAGTTATGCAAAAAGTACTACCCCATTCCTTCATCATTTAGTTTGAGCTTTTTCTCAAAGTTCTACCATAATATTTCTTCAATTTCCTTAGTGGGATAGACTGCTTCTCTATTATGTGGAACCCTTGCATCTTACGTTGGTTTTAGATTATTGCAATATTGGTTGGACTCTACTAATGTAGTATTTTCTTTGTCCATTATGAGGAAACTTAACACACTAATTGTATATAGAAGGAATTTCTTGCATGTCATGAATCCATGGTCTTCCCAAAAGAATGTTATAAGATATATTCAAATCTATAACCTAGCATAGTGTATCCCTTTATATTGGTCCTATTTTGGTTGGCAACACCATAGTCCCTTTAGAAGAACATTCTTCCTCATCATAGGCCTTGAAAGTTATTTTCTTCTTTGGATCCACTGCATTCTCTGAATATCCTAAAGCCTTTATTAAACTTAATGCACAAATATTCAAGCTAGCTCCACCATCTATGAGTATGGGTTTGACATGGGTTGTATGAATGGTTACTTCAATATGTAGGGGAGCATTGTGAGGGGGTTGTAAGGATGTGTAATCATTTTCAGAGAAGGAGGGGCTATGAGGTGTCCCACCATGTTTTGGAATTGATCCACAACAAGGTCTTTTAAACCCATTGTTTCTGCTAGAGCTCTCTCCAATATTTCCTTATGCATAGGCAAAACTTTTAGGAGCTCCAAAATTGATATTTGGGAGGGTATCTTTTGTAAGTGTTCCACTAAGTTGCATTGTCTCAAAGTGGATGTTGATTCATTTCTTGTATCTGAAAATGTAACCTTTTCTTTGCTTCTAGTAATGGCATTGAACGGTTCTGAAGGTGCTTTGTCTTTGACAATGATGACATTTACCACATCATCATATGTGTAAGTATAGTTTATCTTGGTTTTTCCCTTGACATCCTTTGGGTTGGATTTTTCACCTTTTTCATAATTTGGGAGGGGAGTTTTGAATACTAGATGCAATTCATTCATTTTATGACCATCCACTGTGATATCTCCATTATCAATTAAGTCTTGAATAAGGTGCTTTAATCTTTGATAATCATTGGTTTGATGTCCTTTGTTTCGATGATAGTTGCAAAAATGATTATCATTCCACCAACTCAATTTGATTTGAGGCTCATAATTTCTTGCTTCTGATAAGGTAATCAATTTATTTGCAAGAAGAGTCTTGAAAGCCAATTC
Source organism: Cryptomeria japonica (assembly GCF_030272615.1). NCBI lineage: Eukaryota > Viridiplantae > Streptophyta > Pinopsida > Cupressales > Cupressaceae > Cryptomeria > Cryptomeria japonica. The sequence goes on from NC_081413.1 coordinate 4,230,288, forward strand.
CAATGGTTCCCAAAGGTTTGTGAATTTCCTACGGGGATTGGAGAAGAAAGACTTGGGTTTACTATTCTCTTGATTGTTGTTGTTTGGCGCTTGACTTCATAACTTATAGATTGGTTGTTGTTTGGCACCATTGTTATCATCATTTCCTCCATTGGTATTGTTTGGCACTGTTATTGTTGCCATTGTTGTTGTTGTTGTTGCTATAGGAATTGTTGTAGAGTTTTAACTCTCCCTTCTTTAACATTGCATCTTCTAACTTTAGACCATTTTCAATCATTTTTTAAAAAGTAGGAGGACAATGCAATTTGAGTCTATAACTCATTTCACTGGTCAGATTGTCAATGAATATGTCCATTTTCTCTTGATCTAGTACATCTCTTGGATACCTATTAAATAATCATCTCCATCATGGTAGAAAAACCATGAAAGGTTCACCGTCCTTTTGTTTGATATTGCATAGTATATCATTGTTATCTAATTTCTTATGTTGTAGGAGTATTGTGAGATGAATCTGTTCACAAGTTCTTCAAAATATTTAATCCCAGATGGCAATCTTGAGAACCATTCCATCAATTGCCCACTTAAAATTATAGGAAATAAATGCATCAGGTAAGTTTCATGGTGTGAAAACTCCATACTCATCGTGAAAAATTCCCTAATATGATCTTGAGGATCATATTTCCCATCATATTTATCGTATTTCGAGATTTCACAATATTGTGGGAATAGTATCATGTTTACATTCTTGTCAAAAGGATATGGACAGATGTCCTCCAATGAATATTTATTGGAACTCATTCCATTCTGCATATAATGTATTTGTTGTTGCAAAGTTTGCATTTGTTGAGTGAGAGTTAATAGAGGATTATCAACACGGGTTCTCCTTGTAGCCTCATAAGTTCTTCTATCACTTTGCTCCCTTCTTGTTTCATTTTGGTTCCTTGTATCATCATGGTCTCTTCTTGTTCTATCTCTTGTTTCTCCATGGTTTACTTGGTTTACATCTTCGTCATTGGGATCATCAGTGTTTTGATATGACTTGTTTCTGCATCTTGTTTCAAGATTTCCATGTTAAAACCTTGTGGTAATTGCTCCTGAATTAGCCAACATTAGGATATACTTATGTTTTTGTTTTTCCAAGAGTTTTTCCATTAGTTTGTCAAATCTAGAATCTTGTTCAAGGTCTCTAATGGTATTATTCACTGCTTCTTCATCAACATCTGTGTCTCCAAATGGTTGAAACATTGAATTTTCTTCTTCCATTTGTTTTTGTTTTCTCAATTGCTCGTGTTGAGGTCTGGTTGAAACTGGAATATGATTGATTTGAAACTTCCCAAGTTTTGATTTTCTAGATGTAACTCAATAGGTGATCAGTAGTTTAGGAAGATAAGCTAAGTTGATTTTACCACCCTTATTAGTGCATTGAGATAAGGTGTCTCTTTGTTGAAAAGCACGTGCTTGTAAAGTTTCTTCGTCAAACTCTCTTCCGTAACCACGTAGATAGTTACAAAAATAGTGTAGGAATGTTCTATGTTTTAGCAAGAGTTTGTGGTTGATGTATAAGAATCTCCTCTTCTTCAAGATAGCCTTCCAACTTGGTTTTCTTTTCTTGAGGCAATATTGAAAATTCATATAAGCATATAATGATTTTCAAGTTGTTTGATTCCAAAGTGAGTGCAATTTTGATTTTGATATAACCTAGGTCCAAATAGGAATGATATATCCAAGATAATGGACAAAACGTTGATATGATCTAGTTTCGTGACAAAGGATTTGATGTATCCTGATAAGAAACTAATGATGATGATGATTTTGCACTCAAAATGGTTGAATCAATAACTTGTTGAATGTTTATGCTTATGAAAACCTTTGGAAATGACCTATTTGATTGATAAACCTAATTGTTTGACTAGTTTGAAAATTTGTGACAGTTGAAAATGAATCTCTTTGAAAAAGGGTATCTAAAACTGATGTTGAACTTTTGCTCTGATATGGGGAAATGCTCATTGTTACAGATGCGATGAAGTAGATGCACTATCTTGTTGAATAAAAGCGTTGTCCTGTGCAATAAATGTGTTGTTCTATTGAGTCAAAGCGCTGCTCTATAGCTGTAAAAGCGTGAACATAGGGTGTGAATGCATTGTATTTGTTGCAAAACCATTGTCCCATTTAACAAATGTGTGATCCTATGATTCAAATGCACTGTACTATTGAGTAAAAGTGATATCCTAATGTGCAAAATCACTTCTCTACTCTGTGAAATCGTGATTCCCACTGTTTTAATTGAAATTCTCAGTTTTCCAGCAAGTTATCGAAGTTTTGACTTGTTTCAAGATGATGATTTTTCAAGTTTTTGACCATTTTGAGAACATTTTGCAGACACAAAAGACACAATGTTTGGAAAATCAAAGTTCACAAGCAAGTACAAGTCCTATGGTAGGCCGAGACACTAATTGTTGAATCTCACATGGGGTTTTCCCCCAAGGCTATGCTATTCAAAGCGGATATCTAGATACTTGACCCCATTGGATCCACCCTCGGCACTCACTTCTCCAGGGCAGCCAAGCACCAATTTCCATGAAAATTCCCCATGGAAAACTACATATCTCTACTAGGAACCATATGTGTGTGAGCCGCTTCAGAGGTCCAACCTCCTGCGCCAACAATTAGAAGGATTTTGGCAACTAGACAAGATGGTTTTTAGTAAGGGCTTCCAGTCATGTGGCCATACATGCGGCACTTATTACACTCTATAAATACAGAAGGTTCACAGCCTATAGAGGTTGTGCTCTATAGGGTTTATGGGGAAACATAGTGTCGGTATGAACTAATCAGCACATGTTGCCCATGGATTTCATCATAGACACGATTTATTTAAAGTGGATTGGAAGGACTCAATATTAGCCCATTTCCACTTGGGTCATTCCCCTCTCATTGGCCCCTTCAAGGCAACTTGGGAAGGCAAGCCCTCCAAAGGTAACACATAAGATAAAAGAAGGTCTAGCTTTCTGATCACCTTATTAGGGTGAGAGCATACGCACCTACTACTTGTAAGCAAACATAGTAGACAATGATTTTTTTTACCTTTAGATCATCTATGTGCAACTACCTTATTGAAAACACACAATGCAAGTTTGCATGTTGTTCATTAACCCCTTAGTTAAGCTAGATGAAAGATGTATGATCTTTTACTTTCCAAAAGAACTACTAGTTATACTAAGTGAGAAAATGCATAAAAAATTTGCTCAAAATAAAGCCCTACATGCACACAAGTTAGTAGTTTGCAAAAAATGTGAGTCTTGGAGAGTCGAACCTGCAAATATTTGTTACCTGAGAGATTGTAAAATCTATAATTTTGCAGATAATCGAAAAGAAAGCGCTAAAACAGTAAATGCGCTACCCTACAAAACATAAGTGCTAACCTATTGAATAAATGCACTGACTTGTATAATAAATGTGTGATTTCACAAACATAAGCACTAACGTGAGTGAAAATGTGTTAACCTATGAAATAAAATCACTAACATGAGTGATAAATATGCTAACCTATGCAATATAAGTGCTAAACTATGGAGTAAATGCACTGCCAAATTGCACACAAGCGTGAAAATGACTTACAAATGCATCAATTCATTCAGTTACTAAGAGAATTAGATAGGATATTAGAAGGAGATGTGTGAGGCTTGAGCCCTGATGCAGAGCATCATGAAAACCACCTATCATACCTATAAGTGGCACAACTTTTGTCATAAACAACTCCAGACAACTTGTTTCAAGGCAACAATTTCACATTGACCAACACATTACTTGGATTCATACTCAAGGTTCTTAATCCACTTCCTCAACAAGATACACAAAACACTACTTCTACCCTCATGGTTGTCATGACTAAGACATACACTGCTTCTTTGGGTCTTGACAATATATATTAGATCAAACACAAAAATCCTTCAACTTATGACAGTAATACACAAGCCCATTGCACATGCTTGATGGGACTAAACTCTTTGTGACAAAAAACAACAACAACTAATAACCACATTCCTTCACAATACAACCTTGCACCGTTCATGGTGCCATTCACATTTGGATGGAAATCACAAATTTCATTCACTGTAGTAGCAACAAGACTTCTTGTCATGACAACTTGTATGGAAACCATCAGCAACAGTCTTATTTAGGCTTCTTGTTTTCTCCAAACACCATACCATCATAGTGTGATGGTTCTAAAATATTCCATAATATCTCCAAGTTCCTTCCATATCCATACATAACCTGCATTCATGAGTATGCATGCAAAGAATTGAAAGTACATTGTCCAAAGAACAAGAAAATACAGTGATGTACAGTCATTAATAACTTTTTTATTATTTCTGTCAGAGCCAATCTCTCTAATTGGATTGTATATTTAAGAGATAAAAAACTTTTTTCCAAATTATATCCCGATCCAACAGCTGAATCAAAAGTTATGACAATATTACTAAAACTAGTAACCTAGGGTAGGGGTATGGCAGTTACAAACGGTTTTGAAAAAAAAAATGTAGTTTACTCAAATCTTCATGAAAATAAATTCCACTTGAACCAAATGAAATAAGAGACTCATTTATAACTTAACTCATCATTAATACAATGTTTCTAGGTCGTACTAGACTATGCAGGCCTGGAAATAGCAAGGAATGCTTCTAAAACCACAAAATTAGAGTTGAAAATAATTCAAATATGAAATGAAAATTCTTTCTATTGCTCTCCTCTTCCTTTGGTTCAAGTTACAAGGAATTATATAGATGTTTTCAATCCCAAAACTGATTAAGACCTCCTAACTACCTTCTACAACCAACTATGATCGTTGGTGTTCCTTTGATTATGCATATTTTGAAAAGTTGTTAAGACAACTTTTTGACAGCTTAGAAATATTTTGTGATTTTCCACTAAATGACTCATACCTTATGCCAAATACATTGAAATGACCTTAATAGGCCTTACAACCATGAAATAGACCATGCCCTTTCTCGACCTTATACCATAATTAACCCATATGACAACTTTTACACCAAGGTTACAAATTACATGAAATCAAGTTAAACACATTAAAATGGAGTCTTCAACACCTTGATGGACTTCTACATGCTTAATCATCTTCAAAATTTGATTTAGCCTCCTCTTAAAGCCTCTGAACAAGGTGCTCCTGCACCAAGCCCCACAGTGGGCGCCAAAAATGTGTCGACTTAAGTTTTCATCTCAAAAACTGACCTACAACTTGTTAGTCCATCACGAAAAAAAAAAAAGCTACAGGAACTCAAGCTTCAACCAATGAAACAACATGAAATAAAGTAAATAAAAAAAAGCATACCTTCATGTATTATGTCTCATTGTGTCCTAACCCCATTGTTCTTGGTTGCAGATGGTTTTCTCTCAGACAAGCACTAGTAGCTTCCAAGATGGCAAGTGTGGAATGGACTAATAGATGATATGCAAAAGCTATGTGATAGTATGCTAAAATTATATGAAAATGATTTATGCTCATTTTCTCAAAAACTCTAAAATGCTTATACAAATGAACTCACAGATGCAAAGATTAAGACTCCTAGCTAACTTAGACTATTGGACATTGGGCTCAAAATGCACTAGAACTCCTCTATTTATAGATTTTTGAGTGCATAAGCTTAGGTGGCAAAGATCAATGATCATGATTAAATCTTTCTTTTTGGATGGCTATGAGCAAGAGGTTGAAGGTTGAGATAAAGGGGGAAGGAGAAGACAAGTGTCACTCATCTCACCTTGACTAAGGGGAAGACTGAGAGAATCTAGCATTGGTTGGAGAATATTTAGTGATGGAGGAAATAAATATAAAATATTTATTTAATTACTCATAGCCAATTTTAAGTGTATACACTCATAAAATGCTTGCTTTTTTGTTTGAGGATGAGGGTTTCTTTTATAGGCAAAATTATTGATTGAAGGGTGAAGATTGATTTGTCTTAGAAAGGGCTAGGATTGCATGATCTTCAAACCATGTTTACAACTTCCACCAATGCAATGGTGACAAGTGGCATCATGAGAGGGCTTGAGAGGATATGGAAGAAGCATTTAATACTTGAGAAGACATGAGGGTAACCTCATGTGGTTTGGTTATTGGATAAATCTATTATCCAATGGGTAAACTCGTGTGCAAGGTTTACCCATGGTTAGACTTTGACAAAAGGGACAAGACTCGTGTGGGTTAGTGTGTTGAAGAAGGGAAACATTTAAGACTTTGTAAGAATCTTAGATGGGTGAGATGATGGGTTGGAGGTTGATTTCGGGTTAGGATTGTGCAAGTGATTTAGAAGGGGAGTTAGGCTAATTTGGAAGAGATTGAAAGAATCTATAAGAAGGATTAGTAAGCAAGCGGGTGAGGATAAATGGGCTTTTAATTAAATAATTTATTTAATTAAAATAGTGGTGCAACTTGCATTTATAGGAGAATGCAAGTGGATGAGTATAAATAGGATTTAAATAAATAAATGTGCATGTGAATTTGGATTTATTTAAATGAGAAGAAGGGGGGAATTAAATAAATTTAATCAATTTATTTAATAGTTGGACTATAGTTAGTAATTTTAATTTTAATAAATTTATGAAATTTATTTAATTAAAATAGTAGAATAAGGTTAGAATGAATTAATTAAATGTATATTTAATTAATAGAAGAATATTAGTGCATTAAACAAATATTAAATATTTATTTAATTTAGTGGATAGATTTATATGTCTACAACAGTAACCAATTTTAAGGTACAAATATAAGACCCACTTGTAAGGAAGTTAAGTAGTGGAACAACTTCCTACACTAACCTTGAGAGGAAGGTAATGCAAAAACTTTTACAGATCATCACAACAATTACAAAAGCTGAATAGAAATACTCACAAATAACATTCATACCACAACACAATGATTTACGTGGAGAAAAACCCCACACTCCAAAAGCCGCTCAATATATTATTCAATAATAAAAACCAAATTACAATATACTTGCAGAGAAAGCTCTTCGTTGGAGTACCACTAATCAGAGATTTAAAGGTAACTCAATAGCCATAAGAATCTTACACCTAACCTCCACTAGTACATTTGGGGTTAATTTTTGATGGCCTATCGTCGGAATTTCAACTACTTTTCATCAAAATTTTGACTACTTTTTGTCGGACTATCGACAAATGTAGTCGTCGAAAACTCATCATCGGACTTCCCGATGATGCCATTTAACATTGGAATTTCGATGACATCGTGAACTCTTCCGACAGTAGCCGTCATCACTCCTCCGCCCAAAAATGTTGTTGGATGGATGTTGGAATTCCGACGCTCCCCCACTAATATGCATCAACGACCGTTCGATAAGGAAGTGTCATCGGACATACAACATCCTCATCGGATGTTTCTTTAGTTGGCATTAGAATTTTGACGGCTACCAGAAACTTTGCACCGACGAGAATGTTGTTGGTCCAATGGTTTGGCCATCAGTGCATAGTTTAGTTGTCGTCAGACTTCCGACGGCTATTTTTTTTTTAAAATAAAATTTGATTATTCTGTATTGTGACTGTAGTAGGGGGTAAGCCACCGGTCAATTTGATTATTCTATACTGTGACTGCAGCAGGGTAAGGCAGGTGGTATTAGTCGGGTGTTTACTTAATGTACTCTGACTTACTGGAGTGGAGGTGTTTTCCACAATCTAGATCCTCCTGAATACTAGTGTATCAAGATGGAGGGTGGGTGTTGTTGACAATCTATTTCAGGTGGTGTACTCATCGATCTACGCATACCTTTGTTGGGGCAGCCAGGAGTTCTATGCAAATATATATATACAGTTACCAACTATCTCTATACATACACCATCTCTCTAAAGTATATCCAGGAGTGGTTCTCCTTATCTAGACGTAAAGCACACCTCATTGATATGTACAACGAATGGTATTATATCCCCATCAACTACCAATAGGGGGCATAGGTTTCAAGCTAATATGAGGGGCACTGGTTTCAAGCTAATATGAGGTGCACCATGGTTGAGATGGTCCAACTCCTAAGAGGATTGTATGGACCACCGAGTATTGGTAAACCTATTAAAAATGGGATCAAAGGGAGCAACTTTGGTGCTGATAGGGAATTAGCTAACCCAAATACAAGAGCCTTTAAAGCTAATTTTCTGGAAAAGGAAGGGACAACACCAATGGAAGAAGAGAAACCCAATTAGGGAGATGAAATGACAAGACTTCATGATAAATACAATGCCATAAGTGTTGGCATATGAAGAGACGCTTCCTTTACAAAATAGTATGAGATGAAGACAAGGAATGGGCATAGGAGGAGAAGATGTGATGAGAAACCCCAAAAGGACATTCAACACTGCTTTGGAAAGATCACCGTTCTCACCTTTACTATATCTGATAGCTCTTTAGTAAGAGCTTGGTTGCAAAAATTGGATGCATGTTTCCTTTTGAATCCTAAGTTTGAAGAAGAGGCCATCGAGTTCACCAACTTGCATATTGAGGGGATGACTCACAAATGGCAGTATCATGGCATGATGGCCCAAGGGAAATATTCAATCACTACCTTAGAAGATTTCAACGAGACATTGATAAAGCGATTCGATAGAAAGGATAGAGAAATTCATTTCAAAAAGCTAGCACAACTGAATCAAGAGGGCATAGATAAATAGAGAATACATAAGATTTTGAAGGAGTGGCAAGACTAAACCAAACTTAGAATTGCAAAACCTAAGGTCCAGACCTAGTGTCTCGAGGGCTCATCACAAATGGCCTTGCCTATGTGAAGGCACAGAGACTTCATAGTTCTTGAAACTATTAAAAACCCATCTAACATGATGGTATATAAAGGAGTGGGTATGCAACCCTTTCTAGGGTCCCTTTACCCCAGACAGTTTTCTTGTCAACTGCCACCCACTTAGGTGAAACAAAGACGATGACCTAGATAAAACAAAAGGTCCATCTATAACCCATAAACCAATGTTGATTGTAAAATAGTGATAAAAGTAAAACCAGTCTATATGCTTCATCAATGGATTATCTCTACCACACTTATGTGATCTCCCAAGAGTTATAAACACAATTTTGATTCTTACAACTCTCATGATAAGAATAACTCTTAAATCATACAATTTTCAAGTGATATAAAGTACATGATTATGCTCATATCTATAAAACATGACCATTAACCAATACTAGTTACCCCCTAATGAATACCCCACTCAATTTGCATCATGGCATCATATAATAATATGGATAATCAAAACAAGATCAATATAATATACCTAAATTTGACATCATTTCAATCATATAGTAGGAAGCAATGGTCCTAAAATCATCATAATAAATCAACATATGACATTACGAATCTACTACTTAGGAATCTCGAGAAAAATGAGAATTATTAAGGATCTCAAACATGGAATCTTTGAATATGGACCTGACGGCTCCAAAGTCCTCTTTTGTTTGAAATCTTTGAATATGGACCTGAATGCTACACCAACACTAGACGACACTCTCAATGTACCCACCCCTAAAACTCATAGTTGTTGTCACCTCATGAAACGTTATGATTGCAAGATAAGCATAGGATGGGTTTGTTAAAAAGGCTTTAGAATCTTTCAAGAAAATGTGATTGGCATGGTGAAACCCTTGTGAGAAAAAAACCACACCAAATAGAGCAATGCTTGTGTTATCCCTTCAAATGGGTTACAATAATACTTCTCTCTAAATTCCTCTAGCACTTTATTACTGCTACAACTTACAAAACAACTTGTCTAGCCTCCTAGACCAAGCTCCAATTCACAAAATAAATAAAGGTGAAAACATGGGATGGTTTTACAAAACATTTTACAAGCCCAATTTCACATCTCACCAATGTAAAAGGTATGCATTTTGATTTCATAGTATATAATGGTTTCTCAACTTGTCTATTATGTTTGTCACTTGAGGATAGGCCAATGGGGAGATTGTTAAATTTATTTGTTGAAGGGTTTGGGGGAACTCTATGAATCACTAAGCACTTTCTTATCAATAATGAGATTTGTGGTATTTTTTTCTTTATTGAGAGGTAGAAATCTTTATATCTTCTCATTAAAACTTCCAAAACACATTTGTTTTTGTTAATTCACATGGTTTGATGGTGCAAGAGCACCCTAGGGACCTAGGTTTGGCCAAAACGGTCAAAATTTGAGATTTTTTTTTTTGTCTTATTTCATGCAAATAAGGCCATTTGAGGCCATTATGATGTATTTGGACCTAATTGGGAAAGTTTGAGGTCCATTGGGCAAAAATTGTAAAAATTGTAAAAAGTTGTCATTATTGTCATGACAACTTTTTAAAATTTGGTTGGGAGGTTGGTTTTTGTTGGTTTGAGATTGTAACCCACATGGATGGGCATAAATAGGCCTTTGTCACACCACCCAAGTTTGTCTTGTTGAATTTTGAAAGTTTTACTAAATGAAGTTGGAGATTTTTGTTCATACAAAAACGTTTCAGTCTGATTCTCATTATTTTTAATTGTGAAATTCATCATATTTTTATTAGAAGTTGATTGGATATGGTAGAGAAGTGAATTACCTTCATTTCATCTTTTATAGCATTGAGATCCATTGAAATTTGAAGAACATATCACTATTTTTCCAAAAACTATCAAAACCCCCACTAGGGTTTCCAATAAGCGGGAAAAAAATATATTTTTGACCTTTTCACCGTTAAAAACTCACACCATTGGTTGGAAAGGCTCTCGTAAATATGTATTTTCATTTCTCTTTCTTACAGGTCTCCAAAACCTCTAAGACACATGCTAGATTTGATCGATTGGTCTGATATTCATCATGTATCGGACCTCTAGGATAGCAGCATAGAGAAAGTGGAATATAAGATAGGTGAGAGTGAAGTGCCTTGGATGGAATGTTGGAAGAGATGTGTGGGGCCCCTGTACACCCCATAGAATCATTTAGAAGCCATAAAAAACTATCATAGACCAAATATTAATGACTGTCCTAAGGGTACCAATTGTGACAATCACAATTTTACCAATGATACTGCCTACTCAAACAAGTTGTGTTTGGAAACCCTGGGTGTGGATATGTAATGGTAATGAAATGTCCTAAGAGTATCCCTTACACCAGTATGCACAAACCTTGGTGTCACAATGGTGTTGGTGTGGCCTTGGGCCAATGGTGATTGACTGTTACAATTAGGACAATGATCTCAAACACAATTTAGGGTGTTTATAACTCTAATGTCCCAATCTACTTGTATATATTTTCACAAAACAATGAACAACCCAACCATAGCTATTAATAATATTTCCCCATAAAATGCATGCAAAACATATCATCATTGATAGGATAACTGACTTGCATTTAGTAAGAGACCTCAATGAGTGGAGTTTCATGCTAAAAAGAGTACTTGCAATAAAGATATTGAAATCAACGAGACATTATGCATTCAAAAATCCACAAGGAAGATCTAATATTTATGAATGAAATTGCAAATCAATCTAAGTTACATGTTTGATATCTTACTTATATCATGGCAACATAAGATGTATATATGCACTCAACATACCTCTTTGCTTGTTTATTTGAGAATGTTGCTAGGAATTAATAGGTGAATGATGCATTGATCTACACATGAATCACTTGTACATTCCTGATACTTTCATCCCTTGGTCAAGATCATGTACCATCTAACACTTAAAGATTTTTTCCACCCTCGTGATTACTTGAAGTCCATGCTCAAATCACACTAAATCACAATAGTTAGTAGAAAATAGTGACCATAGCCAAGGAAGCCCAAATTTACTCATACTCAAGATAATAAGAAATAACTAAATCATCTCGACCATTATTCATAACATAACCTCTTTTCACATCATGGAAGGCCAAAATTACAAGGAAGACCAAAATTACAAGGATCATGCTTCTTCGAAGGAGCCATTGTTCAGAGCCACCAAACTATCAACAAGAGTAGAAGCTATTAGGCTCATACAATTTTAGGACATATAAAGAGTCACCTTAAAAAACCCACACTAATTGCAAAAGATAAAAAGCTTTCCTAGAACAAAAGTATAATATAACATAAGGATGGCGATAGACTATCAAATAGAAGAATGATCTCCTTATCCTTAACTACTCCCAAAATATTAATTATCATATAGAAAATATATATTAAAAAACATTGAACATCTAAAATATAATGTTGTTATTATTTTCCTCTGTCAATTTTGTTCCATCAAATCTTTTATCTAATACTCTTTTAAAAATAGTGAACCTTACCAACATTAGAAATGAGGTGGATGTTAATTTTAAATTTTAAAATAAAAAGTGGTGAGTATGATCAATGATGCTAAGGTTCTATTCATATTGTGTAACAAGGCACAATAGGCTAGGGATAGGAAAGATTGACTTGCTACTCTTCAATTTCATATGGTAGTTTGATATATATTGTGGACTTTTTTAGACCGTACGTCTTAATATATATTGTATTAAATCTCTTTGTGGGACTACGTGCCCACCATCCATCCTCTCTTTTATACATGACAATACATTTCTTTTCATTGACCAAAGGTGGACAAAAATATTTCACCGAAAGGATATCTTAACTGATTCTTGTTGAATCAGAAGCATACAAGAGATAGGTATTCATGGAATAGACATCTGAAAACATCTCATTCATGAAGTAATAAAATGCTAAAGAAAATGTCAAGTAATAAAAAAACTTATAAGGATGAGGCATATTCATAACTTTTGTAGTCCCGCCATGGATATCAACACTAGAAGCAACTCATATTCTTAGTGTACATACAAGACAATATGGGAGTTCATTATACCCATGAAATTATGGTGTTGTTGTTCGTGTTGGCTCTGTTGGACCCTGCAATTAAGATTCAATATACATTATTCAATAAGATTAACTGTGCAACATAATGAAATATTGAAAAGTATGTTATCTTATTGAGCTTCACTTGGTTTCGAGAATAGTTTAATATTCTCTACTTAAAAGGGCCAACCATGTGAAGGTGGAAGCTCATTTGGCCCCTCCCCCGCCCCCCCCTAACATCACTCTAAATTCCTCGTTAACATCGAACATTCATTCATTAATATAACATAACATTCATTAACACATAACATTGATTAACATTAATCAACACACAAAATTCATCAATATTAATTAACACATATCATTCATAACCATTCATTAGCACATAATTACATTCATCAACACATAAAAATTAGTCATTATCAAATAAGGTAGATTACAATCATTTGTTTTTTTGTTTTTTCTTTGAAGCTATGAAAAGACTAAGTGGAACCTCATTTTCTTCATCATTTCCCCCCTCTTCAGTTGTTCCACCCTCTGCTCATGATCTTGATGTATGCCTAGTCCTATACTCAGGACGAGGATACTAAAGCGAAGAGGGGTCCTCTACAATAACAAAGAAATGGGTTAAATTCAAAACATTTTTTATTATTGTTACAAGTATTTCATTAATTAGAGAACATAACTGTTGCACTCTTTACCTGATGGGGCCACATCATTTTGTCTAGCCTCAACCTCAACATGTTGAACACCCTCTAGATCATCTGGAGTTGAAATATTAAATGTTACATTAATGTTGAACAACAATTGCAATTATGTTTGTTTAAAGGAATAGCACTGGTCCTCTTTACCTGATTGGGGAACATCACGTTCCTGATGTTGTGTACCCGGATCATGCTCTACTTGGTCACCACCGACTACATGCTCTAAAATATTAACAAAAAAGGTTACATTAATTACTACTCTAATTACAAATTGAGATGTTTAATTGTATTAATAATTATATAAATAAATTTTAATAGCAAATGAATACCTCCACTAATAAGATGCACATCTGGACCTTCATGTGCAGGTGGTGTTTCATGATTAGTAGGTTGCATTCCAATGTCATGCACATTGTTATCATTGCTTGCTTATTTAAAACAAATATAGTCACTTTATGTTGGAACTCAACATCAATTAGATTATTGGTAAAGTATTCAATTTGAAACAATTTTCATTTAGCTTATTTACCTATGTGACGGATGCACCAAAATCTTGTGTTTGCCCACTCAATTCTCGTAGCTGATCAGTTGTGACTATATAACCTTGTTGGTAGGCAATTCTCTTGTCATCTTCTGTGGGCGCTCTATTGAATTCAGAGCCCTACATTTTTGCTTGGTATCGTGAATTTTGCTTGCATTGTTTGATAAAAAAAAAATCGTTTGCAATTTATAAATATTTTGATGCGATATTTCATTTACAGATACTTACAATTCATGTGGCAAGTTTCATATAACCACTAGAGCTGAGTTTGTGTTGCCCGTGCTTTTCTTGTCTTTCCTTGGTTGCCTTTGACGTGTCACTCAGTCTATGAAAAGTTTGAAATATGTTAGATTATATAAATATAAAGAGTAATTAATTAGTACATAATTACATTCTTAATAGTATCGCATACCTTCTTTTGGCATCCGGTGGTGTATTTCCTTTTTTCCTTTCAATTCTCTCTTTGGCATCCAAAATCAGGTCCCTCCTCTCCCTCTCTGGAATCATGGGGGGACGCTCATACTTTAGGTTCTTCTCTAAATGGGTCCTGTAGTGGTCCCTCACATACTTTAGATATGTGGCAACTTTTTCAAGTAGCTTGTTTTTGTCAAAGGTATCATTTCCAAACCACTCAACCATATGGTTTGTCAATTCATCTTTTAACCTTTTTTCTTGCTCATTCCACCTTTTAAAGCATAAATAAACCTGTTAGATTCATAAATGAACTGAAGCTACATTTATTATAGTTCAAGAAATGGATCAAAGGAAAACTATTCTAGCAATGATATGAAATCAAAATAGTGGATTAGGGTTAGTTCACATATGATGTACCACCTTTTATGTGTGGTGGGCCCAAATATCTACAATGCAATGCCACTAAGATTTTTATAAAAAAATATCATTTCCTGCAAAAAATTCATGGGATCATAGTCCAAAACCAGTGATCAAAAAGTAAATTACAATTAGACTATATATAATAATAATTTTAAAGTACATGGAACCTTATGTATCTTTAAGGGAATCGTTTCTTTATCGCTCACCACCGATGTGGCATGGAACATTCTCATACTAGCAATATGAGAAGATCCAGAAAATGATGGTATGTTATCAGCAATGGTCGCCTCTGGCGTATCCTCATGTGCATCTCTTGCTACAGAAAATGAATCCACTATGAAATGCCCCCAAGAAAGAATGCTTGAAGGGAAATAAACACATAACAGAAGATAGAGAAAAAGAGGGATCTACCAACAGTGGGCGGGCCAATATGATGTGCAGTAGAGGATGTCTGCATGCTATGTGTTGCCGACATTGCAATCGGAAATACAGGTGGGGCTAACCTCTGATGAGGCACCGACAGTATTTGCACAGGAACATTGACAACACCTAAAGAATAATACATTAAATATATAAAATATTAAATATATGAAATATTAAATATATGAAAAGTGCAAGAATTGTAAACAAGGATGAACCTTTATTATGAACATTGACAGTATCAAGTATGATGTATTTTGCGTACTCAAAGTGATAAGCCAAGCAAGTGATAAGCCAAGAAAATCGTCACCACCTAAACTACCTACAACACCTTGGTCATGGCCACCAGTTTCATGAGGACGCATAAATTGTTGTAAAAACAACATGTACATATTTTAGTTAATGATATTAAAGAGAATAAAATATAAACCATTATTGAACTTTTGTTATAATTAAAGCTTTCATTATTTCTTACTTGCAAGTTTTGTGATGTCTGCATCAATAGTTGCACCCTCTCTCGTATCTCATCAGTCTGAGGCTCCACGGATGCCAAAGCAACAATCTCTCTACTAATTTTTTTAAGAGACTTTTTTATCAATTCCATAGGGTTTGTGGAATTTACAAGGTCATCATCACTTAATCCTGTTGAGTCCACATCCCTAGAGAGGTGCTCAAGTACTACAGCTCTCTTTTCCTTTCCCCGAACATCTGTTTGTGACAAGAATATCATTAACAATTACAAAATTAGTTTAAAACACTAAAAAAAAGAACATAATAATGTCACAGTTTGTTTCTATCTAATTTGTACAATTACAATGAGGTTTACTTGCTCAGTATAAGTGTCGCAACCTACGTCTCTGTCTGTGCTATGTGATGGATCCATGTTGCCCTGTGATAAAGAAAAAGTATAAAAAATGTTAGTAAAATTAAACCAATAGACTTAGCAAAAAAAATTCATAATAAAATGGTATATTGGAGTAATTAATTGGAGGTTGGTTAATTTAAATGGTATATAGTACGTACCACCCCCATGATAGTAACTTTGTTTGTATCTATAAGATTCAAATTGTAATCGATTAGAAGCTCTTCCCCTGCACTTATTGATTTTATCGCACATACAAATACATGATTTCCCTCGCGCACCTCAAATATACAATTGGGTTGTTTATTAGTTGACCCAGGTCGCGTACTATTTATTAAACTTGCAATATTCCCTGTTGCTTTCACTAGTACATTCGGAGCTGATTTTCAACGGTAGTTTGTCAGATTTGTGACAAATTTTCATCAGAGTGTCAACGGAATCCACTGTCGAAAACTCAGCGTCGGATTGGTCGACGATGCCATGCCCATCGGAAATTAGACAACCAATGGACTCTGTCAATGGTCAAAGAAGTCGTCGGTCAAAAGCTTGGTATTCGTCGTAATTCCGATGATGATAATTTTGATGAAAAAAATAATTATTATCACCGAAGATAATTATTATCACCGATTATGCGTTTTCATCAAAAGAATAATATCGATTAGACCAAAGGAAGCTACATCGATAAAAAGATATCGATGAGACCTAGCGATGTCTCATCAATATAAAAGAGCCATCGAAGGAAGGAAACACTGATGAATTGCAGAAAGGACTCACCGAAGATAATAACTTCATCGACAAAAGATATTGAAGAAAGCAGAGAGGGTCTTCATCGACAGGAAAAGTTCTCAAGGAAATAATACTATCGGTGCAACATAAAAAGGACCCACTGAAAGGAGCGTTTTCATCAAAAGAATAATATCGATCAGACAAAAGGAAGCTACATCGATAAAAGGTATCGATGAGACCCAGCAATGTCTCATCGATATAAAAGAGCCATTAGAGGAAGGAAACGTCGATGAATTCCAGAAAGGACTCACCAAAGATAATAACTTCATCGACAAAAGATATCAAAGAAAGTAGTGAGGGTCTTCATCGACGGGAAAAGTTCTCGAGGAAATAATACTATCGATGCAACATAAAAAGGACCCACCGAAAGGAGTGTTTTCATCAAAAGAATAATATCGATCAGACAAAAGGAAGCTACATCGATAAAAGATATCGATGAGGATATAGGTTTCGAGGAGGTTAAAAGGCATGTTCTCAATATGCGTGGTTTTTCCGATGTAACTTTATCGGTGAAGAACAATAAGGGAAAATAAAGAAAAGCTTCGGTGAGATAATAGACTCATTCATCGACGGGGCATAGTGATATCGATGAAAGAAGTATTTCGATGGAAAAATAAAGGAGGACAGCAAAGCCCAAGGTTTCTTTGACATAAGACCCAATGGATATCATATATGTTTCGATGAGGAGACAACCATACTAACCAAATACAGTATTTTGATGAAGGGAAAACATATGGATCGAAGTAATATTCGAAACAAAAGTATTGTCGATAGAAACAAAGAGATCGATGGACTAAAGAAACAAATGATCGAAATACATATCCTCATTGCAATGATTATTGATTGCCGCAAAAATCAGAAACAAATGCCACGAAAGGTCACATCACCATTAAATTCGAATGTGTGCCCGAGTGACCATTATCCAAAATGGCCATTACTAACTGATTAAATATGCCATAAGTAGTGGATCAACATCAAAGGACACAACATTAAGGAATTCATAGGCGATGAACTGAAAGCAGGGATTGGGCGAATTCATAGATAAAGCTCAGTAATTCCAAGTAATTTGTTTTCACATAGACCTCTTTTTTAAAATTCAAATTGAATCATCATCTAAAACTAATAAGACCAGAAAGGGAAAACAACCTATCACTGCAGAAGAAAAACCTAAAAGATAGAAAAGGGAAGGGAGTTCTTTGGCCCAGGACCTGATTGACCAGTGCCCATCATCTAGTTTGAGGTCCAAGAAGATTAGAGGTGATGAGGAAGGCCTAGAGGACTGGTTTGAGGATCTTGGAGACATATGGATTGAATTGAGAGGGTATGAATTATTCATATATGCATACAACAGAAGAGTTGCCCCTCAACTTATCAACAATTTATGGTGATTGAACTTAGGAAGGTTAGTTGTGGCTAATGTATTCGTGAATGTGGAGCTCATGAAGACATTGGCAAACAATTATGACCCTAAAACCAGGACCATATATAACTACATGGGTGAGCCAATTCTTGCAATCAAAAAGGAGGTTATTGACACCGTGTTCAAGTTGGATTGGGGATTTGAAGAATTGATTGACCTGAAGAAGTTAACAAGTGAATATTTTAACCTAGAGCACATTTACAAAATGTGGAGACTCCCTATACATAGACCTAGGAATGCAGGGTCCTTAGTGCCACTAGGTCAGGATGACAAAGCTCCCTATGATGTCAACTCTTTCCATCCATATTTCAAGTATACCTATTACTATGTTGCCCAAGTGCTGGGGATAAAATCCCATCCTTTAATGGATATTACAGCCATGGTCATTTGTGCCGATTTGTAGTCTAAGGACCCCCGCTTCTTTGATTTTTCTGCTTATTTGGTTGAGGTTTTGAATCATGGGTTAGAAAAGTTAAAGGGGGATGTCATCAATGTTCATTTCAAGCATTATTCCTTACTTATGCATATCCTATTGTATGTGGGCCAAGATGAAGGGTTATGGCCAAAAGAGTTATGTGTCAGGACATATGACAATGCTGGGATGAGAAAACTAGTGCAACTATGGGTTTCTTCATGGGACCAGAGGTATGTGAATAATCAATATTGGCATTTTGAGGAGTTCTTTGTCAAGCCATTATATAGAGTGTTGGGATGCCCATGCAATCATTCCCTTGCACAAGAGGTTCAAAGATTCCTAAGACCAAAAGATTTCGTTGAAGATCCCTCAATTGAACACAATTGGGGAGATTGGTATTGTTTTTCAAATTGCACACAAGTTAGGGTATACAAGTTCAAAGGGAGACCATACTTACTACCACTTACAGTCCCTGATAGAGTGGCCTATCTAGAAATTGTGAGGCAACTGTCAATAGTGAGTACAGAACATCTGACAAGCCATGGGAAACAATCAATTGTACCTGGATTATTAGTATTTTCAGATTTTATTGTGAAAAGTTCAAAGAGTTATGGCCTGCTGCAAACAAAATTGGATTATTATGGCATGGCTATGGGGGATCCAAGGCCCAATTTCGATCCTAAAGGATACATAAGGATAACCCGGTCATCACAAAAGTTGAAGGCTGGAGAGCATAAATCTTACCTACCAGATGACCTCATTAAGAACATTGGCAGAAAAGAGGCCAGAGTGAAGTGAATAAAGTTTGAGAAAGCAATGTAGGCTTATAAATGGAAGCTTTTTAGAAAGAAAATGGATGAGAACATGCTACAAAAGATTGAAGACCCCTTGGAGTTGGCCAACAAACTTATGGAGCATGAATTGGAAATACTTGAGGGAGTCTCGCCTCATATTTTTAGGGATTACATTGATACTATTAGGAATACAAAGCCTTTGGCTCATATGTCTTTTGCTTCCACATCTGGCATCATTCCATTCACTCCTCGAGAGGATTACCCCCCTGGTTATGCAGAGGATACACCGATAGACTTGGCAACAGGACAACTAAATGTATGAGAAGTGGCTAACATCATATTCTTGGAGCATGAGGATTTCATTGCTGGTAATGACTTCATTACTTCCAAGGAGTTCACCGCATTCCTCTATCAACATAAAGGATCTCAAATTAGGAATAACATGAGAAATAGTGAAGAAGAGCAGCAGCTTCAAA
Organism: Cryptomeria japonica; assembly: GCF_030272615.1. Taxonomy (NCBI): domain Eukaryota; kingdom Viridiplantae; phylum Streptophyta; class Pinopsida; order Cupressales; family Cupressaceae; genus Cryptomeria; species Cryptomeria japonica. The sequence continues at coordinate 4,250,387 of NC_081413.1, forward strand.
AGTTAGAGATGATGGATCTTGTGATGAGAGAAATGACACCTGAGAAGAGAAGACAGTTGCTTAAGGAAGCTGGTGTGCTGTTATACTCTGGATGGGACATGAACTCTGCCTTGTTGTTTGATGGATGCCTCAAGAAACAGGACCCAAGTAAGCAAATGATGCCAAAAGAGATTGATAAACTCTTTAGAGGATCAGGATATGATCCAGATCAGTAGGCTCTTCTATAGTGGGCTATCTATCCCAAAGATAAAAGACCTATATTGGTTGATACAGAAGAAACTTTTGGACATTTGATGGTGCAGCAGGTTGGAAAGACTGACCCTAGAACAACTACCAAACTAAATTTGGATGTTGCTAAACCAAACCAAGATCAGATAGAGTTTCTGGTCCGAGAAAATTCTACATACAAAAGCCTATATGAGAAAACCAATGAAGAAAAATAGAGGCTGCAAGCAAGATTGCTTCAGATTGATACAGGTACTAGTCAAACAGGGATGACATACAGTGTTGACAGAGATGCCATGGATGCCTTGATAGACGCTATGTATTGGAGGAACAGGGCTGAAAAGACATCTCAGCAAGTAAAAAAGGAACAGGAAAAGATGGATAAGTTAGTTCTCGAGCTCATTGAGAATAGATTCAAAAGTATGGTGCAGGTTGCAGAAATCTATTGGAAGACATACACTGGAACAGTCAAAGCTTTGAAAGAGCATGAAAGGCTCAGGTCTCGGTTGGAAGGCATGATGAATGACAATAGTATGATGAATCCAGGTGAGAAAATTGAAGCCGAGGCTTACTTGAAGTCCCATGATGAATTGGCAAATCAATTAAGGAAAGAGTTTCAGAAGCTGGACGATGGGAATACCCCTAGGGTGCCCTCTTTTTACAATAATGGTGAGTTAGTATCATTGGAATAGTGGAAACAAGAGTTCAGTGATGAGAAGAATCAAGCAGTAGCAAAGTTGGATCGGGACAAAGAATTGTCACTTTGTGTTAACCATATTCTATCCAATCATTTCCAGACAGAAAGTGACATGAGGACACTAAACAATGGCGTTGTAATGTATAAAGATGATAAGTACATTCAACACATAGGAATGTTGAACTTGTTTATCTTCCAGTTTGTTAACAAAAGTGCTAATTAATAGTTATGTGCTGAAAAGCCACGATGCTTGGTGACAATGTATACCCTCATATAAATGAGGGAACTTTTGTAACAATAAGGATCATTAGAGAAGAAGTAGAATATAGCCTCAGGCTTACTATTGTACCATTTTGTGAACATACATAATATAATCAGTCATCTTTCCTTTGTGTATATGCTATGGATTACTACATCTTTCTGTAGGCAGTTGCTTGTGATATTATCTAAAGGAGATAAGGTTACTTGTGTTCTTCCAATAAAACTCTGTGTTTCATATTGTGGATTTGAATAAAAGATTTACTTGTGAATATAATTTTGTATATAGTGCGCCTGCATATTATCTCAACCATGGTGCGCCTATATATGTATATAGTTTTGTTTATAGCTGGAAAGCCTGAGGTTCAATGTCAAACTTGGTTGCTCTGATACCATATGTAATATTCCATCAATTCTATACTTAAAGAAAATAAATTGTGATCTGTATTAAGATAAAAAACTGAGCATTTCAAAATAAAACATAACTACTTCAGTTGAAGGAGAAAACTAACTAAATGTTCTTCAACATAATAAGACTCTAACTAATTTATCTAAAAGGAAGGTAATCTTTTAACGATAAAAAAAATTGAACAAATATTATTAAGCTAATAAATATGAGAAAGGAATTCAAATGGCCAGTTTCATCACTTAGATAAAGCATCACCATCTTGGCCAAGGTTTTAACATTGCAAGCACCAATGTGTTGTTAGTGTTCACCTCCCTTGCTCGACTTGTACATCCAATTCTTGAGCTCAACAAACTCACTAGTTACCAACCATCTAAACAAGCCATCTGCTTAATGTGTACTAACAATAATGGTTATTAATGACCATCATATGATAAATAGCATACACTTGAGCCAACTAACTCACTAGTTTACTAACCAACTATCTAGCAAAGTGCTTAATGTCTACTAAGAATAATGGTCATAAATGACCATCATAAGATAATTAACATACACTTGAGTCAGTTGATTCATTGGTTACAGAACTTCTAGGTTTAGTTGATCCAATTTGTTACATAACAATCTCATGTCTACTAACATTAACGGTTTACAAGGACCTTCATGGGATTGTGACATAACCTAACAAGCCAACTGCTACAAATCCCCTATCTCTAACAAGCTTCAACTGTCATCATGGAATTAAACCTAATACAACATTGGTTCCCTTATTTAGCTAAATTAACACATCATATTATGACTCAACAAAAAATACGGTTCTAATATATTTTTTGTCTTTCTATATTCCCAAAAGTATGCATCTAATTGATGATAAGAATCCTTCTTCAGGTCTTGCAACCATGGAGACTGGTTATAATTTGATTATAACCGATGTGCATTGATTCCAAGATGAACCATATTCAGTTGAACTATGAGTTAAGAGTGGAAAACAAATAAACATAGAAAACAAATAAACATAGAATAGCTACAAATTATAGCAAAGTATTGTGACTATAAGATAGAAACCATCCTAGGAGTCTCCAATATATCAAAAGTTGAGAAAGTGGCAAGCTTACTATACAAAGACAGTGATCACTATAAAGTTGTAGTCAAGTTCAAAGCATTGATTTATGGGAACAAAGGGTTTCATATGAGGATAGAGCAGTCTCATGAAATCTCATGACAGTCACAATCATAATCTAAAGAGTAATCAAATCTTCAAGATAGATTGGTGATAGTGCAGTCATTCTATTGAGCATCAAATCTGAATTAAGAAAAATATCTTGATTTGAGAAATTAAATTATAGAAGCCATCTCTCTTTGGAAGAAATCATCATTTTCATTGATACCGTAATAACCCATAAGTTATCGAACAAGTATAAAAGCATTCTATTGAAGTATCTAAGATTCAAATAGTATCAATGAGACCCAACGATGTCTCATCGATATAAAAGGGGCATCAAAGAAAGCAAACGCCGATCAACTTCATAAAGGACTCATCGAAGACAGTAACTCCATCGATAAAAGATATCGAGGAAAGTGGAGATGGTTCTCATTGACAAGAAAAGGTCTTTGATGATATAACACTATCAGTGCAAAAAGACTCACTGAAAGAGATGGTCCCACCAACAAAAGGTATCGAATAAAGCAGAGGTGGCCCCCACCGATGAGAAAAGGCTTTCGAAGAAACAATATCATGGATGCAAGATAAAGAAGATTCACCGAAAGAAGCATTCTCATCGAAAAAGTGATATCGATAAAACAAAAGAAAACTACATCGATGAATGATATCGATAAAGATATGAGTTTCGATGGGAGGACAAAAGAAGTCACCGAAGTCCAAAGTCTCTTTGACATGAAACCCGGTGGATAGAAAAAAGATTTCGATGAGAATATGAGTTTCGAGGAGACTAAAAGGCATGTCTCTGATACACATGGTTTCATCGATACAACTTTATTGGTGGAAGACGACAAAGAGAGGATAAAAGGGGCTTTGGTGAGACAACAGACCCATTCATCAAAGGAGCATAATGATATCGATGGAAAAATCATTTCGATGGAAAACCAATGGAAGTCATCAAAGCCCAGGGTTTCTTCGACATAAAAAGGGATCGATGGATACCAGATAGGTATCGGTGAGGAGACGGCAATACTCAATTTTTTTATCTTCCAGTTTGTTAAACAAAAAATGTTGGTTACCGGTTATATTCCGAAAAGCCACAGCGCTTGGTAATAATGTATACTCTCATATAAAGGGGGGAGCTTTTGTAACATGAAAGAGAATTAGAGAAAGAATAGATTATAGCCTCAGGCTTACCATTGTACTATTTTGGCAAATATACATAATAGAATCAGTCATTTTCCTTTGTGTTTATGTTGTGGATTATTGCATTTCCTACAGGCAGTTGCTTATGATATTATCTAAAGGAGATAAGGTTATTCGTGTTCTTCCAGTGAAACTCTGTGTTTCATATTATAGATTTAGATCAAAAATATTTACTAGCGAATTGTAATTGTTCCTGGTATTTCTTCCTTGGATGGTCTCTTCAAAGCTAGGGTTAAATTCATTCAAGCGGTTTACAATATAGACATTGAAGTACAGCTCATAAGAAATAGTAATTGACAGACTCATCGAGAGGTGGTGGGTGTAAAAATTGTCTCATAAGTTTACACAATAAGTCCTAAAGAAATATAAAGACCTGTAGCCCAAACAGCGAAGAAAGGCACTGGTCATCTATAGAATACAATTCATCAGTGTAGATTTAGATTAAAGCAATAGGAGTAGCTGAGTAGGAAATATAGAGTAGACTATAAATAGTGTATATACATAAATTTCAAGCACAGAAATCGAATAATTTCTACAACAACAATCTTGAACTCATCTGCTATATCTCCATCCTGGCAATTTATGCCATTCTGAGATGCATCAAGTTAGTCTCAGTCACTAGAACACAATTTGCAACATGCATTAGGAGTTGTCCTCCTTACAAATAGTGCAACATTAAAAAGGTATTATCAAAGCTACAACCACAATTCAAAGAGGAAGCTTACAAAGATAGGACAAAGCTAGGTATAGTCATAAGTCAAGGCAAATACATAGTTGAAACTCGGTCCAAAATAGTGAAGAAGTGCAACAAATGACATGAGAAGTCTAAAGAAGTATTATAGCAATCATGAGTCAAGGATTAAAGAGATTTTTTGCATCTATGATACAATCCTTAAAAGCATCCATGATACAATCTCAAACACACTTTTTACCATTCTCTTGGTGATTGTGCCCAATTGTGTATGTCTTGCTTATGTATGAAAATGGCATTTTGCAGCTTTCCACCGACCATGTATTTGAGATGTCTTTGATTTAGATATGACATGAGCTTAGTTTTAGAGTGAGACTAGGGAGTTGGACCATCTCAACCATGGTGCGCCTGCATATGTATATAGTTTTGTGTATTCATTAAAGATTTTCATTTAATTTTAATCAACTAAAGAGCAATATTCATGACTTACAAGTAATAAAAAAACTTACAAGGATGAGGCATATTCATAACTTTTGTAGTCCTGCCTTAGATATCAACAGTAGAAGCAACTCATATTGTTCATGTACAGACAAGACAATATGGGAGTTCATTATACCCAGAAACTTGTGGTGTTGTTGTTCGTGTTGGCTCTATTGGACCCTGCAATTAAGATTCAATATACATTATTCAATAAGATTAAATGTGCAACATAATGAAATATTGAAAAGTGTGTTACCTTGTTGAGCTTCGCTTGGTTTCGAGAATAGTTTAATATTATCTACTTAATAGGGCCAACCACGTGAAGGTGGAAGCTCATTTGGCCCCTCCCCCCCCCTAACATCACTCTAAATTCCCCATTAACATCTTATAACATTCATTCATTAATTCTTTCTACCATTAATAAAATATAGCATTCATTCATTAATACACATAATGTTAATTCACACATAACATTGATTAACATTAATTAACATGCAACATTCATCAATATTAATTAACACATATCATCCATAACCATTAATTAGCACATAATTACATTCACTAACACATAAAAATCAGTCATTATCAAATAAGTTAGATTACAATCATTTCTTTCTTTGTTTTTTCTTTGAAGCTATGAAAAGACTAAGTGGAAGATCAGTTTCTTCGTCATTTCCCCCCTCTGCAGATGTTCCGCCAATAGCTCGTGATCTCAATGTATGCCTAGTCCTATACTGAGGACGACACTGAAGCGAAGGGGGGTCCTTTGCAATAACAAAGAAATGGGTTAAATTCAAAAAAAAAATATTATTGTTACAAGTATTTCATTAATTTAGAGAACATAATTGTTGTGCTCTTTGCCTGATGGGGCCACATCATTTTGTGTAGCCTCAACCTCAACATGCTGAACACCCTCTAGATCATCTAGAGTTGAAATACTAAAGGTTACATTAATGCTAAACACCAATTGCAATTATATTTGTTTAAAGCAATAACAATGGTCCTCTTTACCTGAGTGGGGAACATCACGTTCTTGAGGTTGTGTACCCAGATCATACTCCACTTGCTCACCACCGACTACATGCCCTAAAATATTAACAAAAAGGGTTACATTAATTACTACTCTAATTACAAATTAGGATGTTTAATTTTATTAATAGCTAAATAAATAAATAAATTTGAATAGCAAATGAATACCTCCACTACTAGGATGCACATCTGGACCTTCATGTGCAGGTGGTGTTTCACAATTAGCAGGCTGCATTCCAATGGCATGCATATTGTTATCATTGCTTGCTTATTTAAAACAAATATAGTCACTTTATGTTGGAACTCAACATCAATTAGATTATTGGTAAACTATTCAATTTGAAACAACTTCCATTTAGCATATTTACCTGTGTGACGGATGCACTCGAATCTTGTGTATGCCCACTCAATTCTCATAGCCGATCAGCCATGGATGAATAGCCTTGCTGGTAGGCAATTCTCTTGTCATCTTCTGTGGGCGCTCTATTGAATTCAGAGCCCTGCATTTTTTCTTGGTACCATGAATTTTGCTTGCATTGTTTGATTAAAAAAAAAAATTCAATTTATTAATATTTTGATGCAATATTTTGTTTACATGAGATACTTACAATTCATGCAGCAAGTTTCATGTAACCACCAAAGCCGAGTTTGTGTTTCCCGTTCTTTTTTTGCCTTGCCTTGGTTGCCTTTGACATGTCACTCAGTCTATAAAAAGTTTGAAATATGTTAGATTATATAAATATAAAGATTAATTAATTAGTACATAATTACATTCTTAATAGTATCATGTACCTTCTTCTGGCATCTAGTGGTGTATTTCCTTTTTTCCTTTCAATTCTCTCCTTGACATCCAAAATTGGGTCCTTCCACTCCCTCTCTGGAATCATGGGGGGACGCTCGCCCTTTAGGTTCCTCTCCAAATGGGTCCTATATTGGTCCCTCACATACTTTAGATATGTGCCAACTTTTTCAAGGAGCTTGGTTTTGTCAAAGGTGTCATTTCCAAACCACTCAACCATTTGGTTTGTCAATTCATCTTTTAACCTTTTTTCTTGGTCATTCCACCTTTTAAAACAAAAACAACCCTGTTAGATTCAGAAATGAACTGAAGCTACATTTATTACACTTCAAGAAATGGATCAAAGGAAAACTATTCTAGCAATGATATGAAATCAAAAGTGGATTAGGGTTAGTTCACATATGATGTACCACCTTTTACGTATGGTGGGCCCAAATATCTGCAATGCAATGTCACTAAGATGTTTATAGAAAAGATCATTGCCTACAAAAAATTCATGGGATCATTAGTCCAAAACGAGTGATCATAATGTAAATTACAATTAGAGTATATATAATAATAATTTTAAAGTACCTGGAACCTTTTGTATCTTTAAGGGAAGCATTTCTTCGTCGCTCACCACCAATGTGGCCTGCAACGTTCCCGTACTAGCAATACGAGAAGATCCAAGAAATGATGGTATGTTATCAATAGTAGTCACCTCTAGCACATCGTCATGTGCATCTCCTCCTGCAAAAAATGAATCCACTATGAAATGGCATAAGAATTCAAGAAAGAACGCTTGAAGGGAAATAAACACATGACAAAATATAGAGCAAAAGAAGGATCTACCAACAATGGGCGGGCCAATATGATGTGCACTAGAGGATGTTTGCATGCTATGTGTTGTCAACATTGCAGTCGGCAATACAGGTGAGGGTGACCTCTGATGAGGTGGCAGTAGCATTTGCACAGTAACATTGACAGCACCTAAAGAATAATACATTAAATATATCAAACATTAAATATATGAAAAGTGCAAGAATTGTAAACAAGGATGAACCTTTATTTTGAAAATTCACAGTATCAAGTATGATGTGTTTTGGGTACTCAGAGTGATAAGCCAAGCAAGTGATAATACAAGAAAATCGTCATCACCTGAAGATCTTGCAACACCCTGATCATGGGAATGACTTTCATGAGGGTGGATAAATTGTTGTAAAAACAATACGTACATATTTTAGTTAATGACATAAAAGAGAATAAAATATAAACCATTATTGAACTTTTGTTATAATTAAAGCTTTCATTACTACTTACTTGCAAGTTTTCTATTGTCTTAAACAATAATTCCACCCTCTGTCGTATCTCATCAATGGTAGGAAGCATGGCTGCCAAAGCAACAATCTCTTTTCTAATTTTTATAAGAGGCATTTTAAAGAATTTCACAAGGTCTGTGGGATCTTCAGGGTCATCATTGCTTAACTGTAATGATTCCACATCCCTAGAAAGGTGCTCAAGTACTACAACTCCCTTTCCCTTTCCCCAAACATCCATCTGTGTCAAGAATATCATTAACAATTACAAAATTAGTATAAATCACTAAAAAAAAGAACATAATAATGTAACAGTTTGCTTCTATCTAATTTGTACAATTACAATGAGGTTTACCTACTCGATAGAAGTGTCACAAGCTACATCTCTGCCTGCGATATTTAATGGATCCATGTCGTCCTGTGACAAAGAAAAAATATAAAAAACGTATCATAAGCATCACATGATGTGTCATCATATATGTAATTGAGCATCACAAATAGCATCACATATCATGTGTCATCATAAACATGTAATCCATCACATATGTATCATAAATCACCATCCATCACATAGGTAATAAACAATCCACGTTCTATAAATAAACACAAATTTCAAAAAATGTCACATACATCATCATAAACATGTGATCCATCACATACGTATTTTAAATCAACATCCATCACATAGCTAATAAAAATCCAATTTCCATAAATAAACATAGTGTAAAAATTCTATCAAGAAGTCAATATTAAATAGATAATATACTAATCGCATACCTCATACATTTCATTCTTCATCATCATGAACATCAAGGTCATCATCACCAACATCATCATCATCATCATCATCATCATCATCATCATCATCATCGTCGTCGTCGTCGTCGTCATCATCGTCATCGTCGTCATCATCATCATCATCATCATCATCATCAACATCTTTACCATCATCATCACCATCATCACCATCACCATCACCACCATCACCATCACCATCACCGTCACCGTCACCATCACCATCACCGTCACCATCACCGTCATCATCATCATCATCATCATCATCTTCTTCTTCTTCTTCTTCTTCTTCTTCTTCATTGTCATTGAGAAACTATTGATCGTGATCATCATCCACTTCATCTTCTACTTCTTCAGTATCTTCTTCTTCCATCACATTATACTTTATTGGCCTTCCTCTTGGATCATGTCTAACAACAAATGACCAACCCAGTTTATGTGGAACCTCTGAGTAAAATAATTGCTCACATTGGCTTGGAAGAACATAGGGCTCATCCCCAACTGGTTCAAATGACCTTGTATTTAACATTATAAAACCATTATCAGGTTCAATAACAGTTCTATCAGGATCAACTTTATTCAATCATAGCCTGTACCATTTGATGATGAACAAAACTAATTTGAAGGAATTAAAGTCACACTCAAGTATATCATCCAAAATGCCATAGTATCGATTTTGAGACTGTTGAGGATGAATGTCATTTCTCGATGAAATATTTGTCACCTCAAAGACTGCAGTGATGCCAGAATCACAAGTTTTCTTCGTGTCATCCAACTTTTTTATGCGAAATTTATGACCATTGCAGCACATAGCGTTGTGGTGTTTGACCTGCGATATGTCAAGCATGTAAAATTTATTGCATTGTGAGTTGATAAACATATGGGTGATTAATAAATTTATACGTACCTGTTTATCTCTTAAACCATATGCTAAATCAATTTCCCTTTGCGTAACATTGGAATCTCCATTACGATGTGCTTCTTTAACCAATGAAGCCACATCTTCCCATGTTAACGTGCATCCAGAATGTTGACAACATTCAATCCATACCGTCATTCAATCAAGATTGTTTGCAATATACAAATGTAGTGCATCCCACTCTCGACCAACTGTACAAAAAATAAATAAACGTCTTACAATCGATTTACTTTGAAGATTAAGAATTAATTAACTACAATAACATCTTATAATTACCTCTCACTTTCCTCAATCTACCTTTCCCCGTCAAGTACTCCCCTTTGAATTTGTTAATGGTGTTGGGATCCCAAATGCGATCCACGTGGATCTTTGTTGCAAACTTAGGAAGATATTCAGAAATGTACACCATAGTCTGGTATACCATATATCCCTCCACCATAGAACCCTTAGGATGTGCTCTTTGTCGAACCAAAACCTTCAAAAATTTCAAGTGCCTCTCAACCATCCACATTGACCTAGTGTGTACAGGTCCACACAATTCAATCTCCTCAACTTGGTGTATGAGGTAGTCTTCTTGTGCATTGAAAAAAGCTGGAGGTAGACACTTTTGCATTTCACACATTAAATGAGGAATTTTTCTCTTCCAATATTTTATATCGTTTTTATGGATTTCTTTACATGACAAGCACCTACAAGGTATTCAAGATACAAAAATATATATTACATAAGAAGTAAAACAAATCGTAATTATAATATCTATACAACGGACTAAACAAATATCACTACTTACCTCATGTATTTTCCAACATCATATATGACTTGCTTGACATTATTGTCAAAGTCGTCTAGGAGAGATAGAGGTAGAACGTACTGCAACAATTATAAAATTATCTTTTCATTTTTTTTGTGACATAATGAAAAGTACACATACGCGCAGTACTTGAATACATACTAAAAACACAAGAACATGAATTACCTTAATGAAGGTATGCCAATCATGCGTTTTCATCCCTGGCCCAAATTCACTTTTCTTTGATATGGGATTGTTTATGTTCGCAGCAAATCCTGTGGAAAATCGAATTTTTTGTATGACTTCTTTTATAGCATTGCTTTGCTAGTCCGTTAATAACCAAGGAAGCTCACTTATATTAATCTGGTCTCCATGGCTATTTGATTGAATGACATTTATCATTGCATGATTGGAATCCTGAATGTCACTACATATTTTGACAATTTTTCCTTTGTTACGTCTTCCATCCAATATTTTCCATACTGTCTCTGTTATATTCTTTCCAATATGCATAATATCAAACAAATGAACAATTTGTAACTGCTCGTAGTAGGGCAACCTACTAAATTGTCAGGGATAACTTTTTATTCACTTAGGAAGGTGGTCATTTATGCCTTCATGACCTTCATGATCATCAATCACATCATCAGTAAACAAAACAAAATAGAAAAGATGTTTTATGACAAGCCAATAGATGGAATGGCATTACCTTGATGATTAAATCTATTATATTCCAACTTCCATAGGTGAGGTGTCATTCTTCGTGGCTTTGATGTATTCTCTTCTTTCCCATTGAAAAGATGTTTTTCAGTATTTCGATACTTATGATTTTTGTGGAGAAAGTGCCTATACTCATCAAACACCTGCTTTCCTAAACTTTTTGAATGACGAGATTTTATCTTTGGACCACAAATAGGACATGCAAATTTTCCCTTTGTTTGAAGACCCACAAGATAATGTATAATTGGATTAAATATGATAATTTTTTGAATTATAATGTTCATGCACAACTTAAATACTATAACATACCACAAAAATGTGTTAGCCCCAAGGCATCGTGTATTGTCCATAGAAGCATCGCATGGAATTGAAATTGTCTTTATCCTATTGGTCTAGAGACGTCATACATAGTGACACCATTCCATAACTCCAGCAACTCGTCGATAAGAGGCTCGATATATACATTCATATCTTTAACTTGGTACTTACCTAATAGAATGAACAAAAACATTAGATAATTATTATAAACATTTTACTTCAATATTTATAATTAAATTTAGACGACTATATTTAAATGATAAAATCCTTGGAACAATCATTGCCAACATTATGTGCTACCTCTTTATTGACATCCATGGAGGAATGTTATTGTTGATAACAAAAACAGGCCACACTGAGTAAACAGATCTCATCTCTCCAAATGGATTGACATCGTCCGCTGCCAATGAAAGCCTGAGATTACAAGGTTCTTCTTTAAAGTGTGGCCACTTTTCCTCTATGTCCACAAATGTTGAACCATCCGCAGGCATTCGAATAATGTCATCTCAACTTCTATTGTGTGCATGGTAATCCATAAATTGTGCCAAGCTAGTGCACTTGAATAATCGTTGCATACGTGGAATAATGGGAATATAGCGAAGAACCTTGCGAGGAACCCTTTTTTTTATTTGATCTATTTGATATCTACTGATATGACATTCAAGGCATTCAATTAGAAATTCATGTTGTTTGTGATATATAATATGATCATTGGGACAAGCATCTATTGCTTGATACTCCATTCCAATATCTTTCATAACGGCAGATAATTCTCGGTATGAGCGAGGTAGAATATTTGATGGTGGTAACAAAAACTCACCTATCAATCTACAGCGAAAAAATATAATTTTTTATAATAAAGAATATTAATGGTACAGCATGATTCACAGTTTATTATGACATATATGACATACCTTAACATGCGTGACATTGTTATGTTGGATAAACCATTCATAACCTTCAAGTTCACCAACAACAATACAACGGAGAGAAGAGTTGCATGTGAGCCTTTGTAAAGGGCATCAGATGCCTTCTCAAGTAGAGGGACATCATGAACAATATCAAGGTCATCTTCATCATCATGATCAGCTGTGCGAGTACTAAATGAGTCATGGATCAATGTAATTGTACCATCATCTTCAATTGTGTTTTCTGGCTCATGATCATCATCTTCCATGGGATCATTATCTTCAACTTTGATATTCACACCTCCATGTTCGTCCACTTTGAAAACCATATTCTCGGGGTTGTGCTGATCCATACCATGTGCTCCGGGGTGCTCGAGCTATATAAAATTGATAAACATAAATAATCCATGATCATGATCTCATCATCACGTGATTTATTATGTATATAAATTGTCAAAACGATATAATGAGAAACTTACCAATGGATGATAATCATGTCCACCTTCAATGTGACCATGCAGCCTACAATGTTTCTTCGTTGTTTTGATTAGAAGTCTTCTAGTCTTTAACCCCTTACAAATTTTGCACGGACAATAACATTTTCCATCACCTTTTCTTTTCAAGTTAGAGTACAATCTAGCAATTGTCTCCTTATTTTGTTGTTCGTTGATATTGTATGACATGGTCTTTCTTCACAGGCAAGAAAATAGAAATTATCATCATTGAACAAAGCATCTTATTGAATTTAGATTTCTAGTTTTCTTATGGTACATCACACAACATGGAAAACAAGAAATACTCAATAAATAATAGGATTCATTGATCTAGTATTATCATAATCTGCACTTGGCCTTCAATATTTTCTCCTCCTAACACTGTTTATCCATTACCTGTCAAGTAAAGAACTCTAAAACCCATGGCTATTAAAATACATAAGGCAACATTGTAGCATCTTATAATCATTTGTTATAAAACCAAAGCACTTGGGAGTGATTCTTTTGTTTGTCATAGTCCAGGAAAATGGTGTCTACTAGAGCCTTGAATAATTGACTAGAAAGATTTTTAATTCCTTTTCTTTTTCCTTCTGATTTTTTCACTATCACTTCCATCCTCCGAGTCAGATGCCCTCGCCCTTTTCTTTATTCTTGTTTTTTCATACCCATTGTCATGGTTTGAATTATTTTTCTTTCTTGGTGACTCCTTACTGCTCTCACTGTCAGTTTCACTCTCAGAATCTGAGTTTGATGTATCAGAATCTGACGAACCTGATGAACTAGAAGAATCGTCATTAGAGGTAGATTCATCTGACTCGGGAATAGACTTTTGTTGCTGCATTACAAGCCTTGGCATATTCTTCAAATACTCATGTAAACTCTCAGTGATACCACCAAGACCAATAGAAGTAAAGAAATTGATAGCAAACTGAGAATTTTTGGGATTATCCTTTGGAGAAATTGAATCAAAAGACTCGTGCATTGTTGGATCGTTCAACCTTTCATTAAGCAACAATATACCAAGCTGCTTTGCCAGCTCCTGCAAGAGAATCTTTATAAAAATACGAGAAAAGGAAGTAGTATCTTCCTCTGTCTCATGTATATAAGCAAGACAATGTCATGGAAGAGCATCTGTGCCAAGTAAGTGGGAAAAAAACTTTGCAACATTATGCAGTTTATTTGTTTCCAGTCTGTGTATCATAGAATACTATTGTACAAAACACTTATCAAAAAATTCCTCATAAATTTTATTGATCATATAGAATCTTTTCCCAAGAAGACCATAATAACGAAGGTATGTTCTCTCTTGACCAGGTTCAAGCTTGATCTTTAGTAGCTTATGACTAGCTTCCTCAAAATCAACACTTGACATGATTGTCAAATAAATTGTACGTCTTAAATTGACCAAGTTTGTCTCTGTCTCATCCTGTATTCTCAGTACTTCCTCACCTTCCTCTTCATCATCATCATCATCTAAATCATCACCTGAATCATTCTCCCCTTCTGCTTTATCTGAAGAAGCATCTCCAAGGATATATTTCTTCAGTTTTTCATAGGTTGCCTCATGCTCTAAGAAATCAGGATCTGGCTTGAAAACATCCAAACCAACTTCTTGATCAAGTTCATCTTCTAGGAAAACTTCATGTGTTAACTGATCTGGACGCACAGCTAGATGACCCTTGAACTTAGCTTTGCGAAATGCAAAAAGGCCTTCGATTAAAAACTGTACTCATTTGTCAATTTCCCTCTCATGGAGAATACCTCTAAATCTTTCAAAAATCCCATAGAGACCTTTGGGTGAAAGGTCTTCCAACAAAGAACCACATTCTTTCATGAACCCAACAGCAACCTCTACACTGTCATCTGTGGGGCTCTCTAGTAAAAGGGTGAGAAGTTCCAAGGCAATGATCTCATGTGCAACTTGTTGATTCACTAAATGAGCTATGAATTTGACTGTTGCTATCACCATGTGCTTGTCATTGCATTTGTATGCCCTCTTAAGCTACAAAATAATTCTTCGCAAAAGCAGATTGCCAACTTCAGGAAAATTTTGTATTTACCATAGCAACCAACGCAGCAAAAACATCTGTAAATCCAGGGGATGCCATTTGGGATTTCATACAAGACCTACAAAATAGACCCCTCCCACGGATGAGATTCTCTGCAAACAACTGTGGAATGATGTTCTTGATGTTAGATGCATTTACCTTGTTTACTAACCCATTGATACTCTTCCGAAGGGCATCCCATGTCATGCACTGGTATTCCACATTGCTCTTGTCTTCCACATCTTTCATCATTTGAGCCAGCTTAAATGGGGGAATGTAAACACCCCTGCTTCTTCCAACACCCTTCTCAGCTTCTCTTACAGCACCTTCGCCATTCCCATTCTGAGATGGAGCAGACACAATACTAGAAGTTTTCACTTCCACTGCCTCTCTGTCCCTCTTGTTTCTAGGAGCCCCTTTACCACTTAATTCGTGCTTATTTCTGTACATAAACCCATTAGGAAGCATGAGTTTTTTCATATAAGCTCGCCCAAATATTTTATAGTTATTTTTCATCAAGATTCCCTCAGGAGCTAGTAGATCCCGCTTCCATACTTTAATTCTATTTTCTCAAAGGACAATCCTAAAAATCCATGCATTGCAAACAACTTTTTACACCTTTGTTGGTTGTGGTGGCATCACAGAGAGTTTACATCAATAAATGAAGAACATGCCAATGCTTTTAATGCAGCAGTAGAAGTCTATCTCTTATTCAATATCTCTAGTGAAACCCCCATGATCTTTTGTTGGAGTAAAATTTGTTATATTCTAGAAAGGGTCTTGTCCTTTGTTGATGGGATATTCATCTACCTCAAGAAATAACTATTCTTTTCTCCAACAAGAAGTGGGACTAAATGAAGATCTAGCACCATGAAATGAATCCTCAAAAGGATTACTATAGTTAATTTTGGTAGATAATGATCTAGGTAAAATACTAATGTGGCTTTAGGAAACATTATGTACTAGCTTAGCATACTCTAACAACTTTGGTGCGACATGCTACATCCAATTAAGTCTCCATTGGTATCTCTATTATGTATATGGATTGGGATTCAAAGTACTCTTTTTATACACAGATTTTACTTTCAATTGAGGAGGTTTGTATGTACGTACTTGTCTTCCAATTGTATCCCTATTTCAAGAATTTCTTCTATCCACAAATCATTTGTTGTAAGTTGTACAAGTGGAAGCTTGAACATGCCTTCCATGCTAGCCTTGTTGATACGTTCAACACCATCTTGTGCAACAAATCTTTAGAACTCCACTATTTCATTGAAGAGTGAGTAGTAGGGACAATCTAGGACACTTATAGAGGTTTTGCAAGAGAGATAAATAGACCTAAATATTATGGCTTAATAATGACCAATAGGTAAACAGATAAGAAACTCTCGATATCAAAATGACTTTCTCAATTGTCTTTACTAGAAATGGATAGATTTGCTAATAATGGTTTTATGACTATATGTCAACTTTAGACTCAATCCAAGAAGAGCTAGAACTAATATGCGATATCTAGATTTATGATCTCTATAATATAACAATCCCATATTTATGTTTCCACGCATCTATACCACAACACAAACATCATGCTAGTGTTCAGCCATAGCAATTGATATCCTAATTATCGAATGTGAAATATGCACATAACTATGAATAAAGATTAAGAAAAACAAAGAAAGATGCTTATTGCAAACATAAATGACTAATGGACAAGAATTGAATTCATTGTAGATAGTTTTGAATATCAAATTCACTTATTTGTGTGCATATGGTAACTCATGTACTTGTGGCCAACCATTTATCTCTTTCATAAATTAAACACTTATTAATAACATTAAATGGCTGAGTAATTATGTTTTAGTTGAAATTGAAAATAAAATATTTTATTTCAAGACAGCTCACACTATTCCCTATCATATTTTAGACTCTTGGTTTTGTTAGTAGTGGTTTGATGTCTTTGGAGCTGATCATTGCATTTCTTTAGTTACGTTTTCCAGCGTACTCCTAGCCTGTGCCAAAATGGGAGCTTTGGAAAACAAGGTATGGACATCCATCAAAGCATAAAAGATAGAGGAATTTTGTCAGATGTAGTTGCAATTGCTCTGTTAGCATGTATGAAAAATGTGGAAGCATAGACAAGGCATAGGAATTGTTTGACGGATTGCCTCAGAGAAATGTGGTTTCCTGGACTGCAATGATTGTCAGATATGCACAAAATGGACTTGTTGAGAAGGCTTTAGAAACTTTCAAGAAAATGCAAATTGCAGGTGTAAAGCCAAATTCCACGACCATTGCTACTATCCTCCCTGCCTGTGCCAAAATGGGAGATTTGGAAAAGGGTATGGACATTCATCGAAGCATAAAGGATAGAGGAATTTTATCAGATGTTGTAGTTGCAACTGTCCTGATAGACATGTATGCAAAATGTGGAATCATAGACAAGGCACGTGAATTGTTTGATAGAATGCCTGAAAGAAATGTTGTCTCATGGACTGCAACGATTGCTGGATATGCACAAAATGGATTTGTCGAAAAGGCTTTAGACACTTTCAAGCAAATGAAATTGGAAGGCATAAAGCCAAATTCCACAACCTTTGCCAGCATCCTCCCTGCCTGTGCAAAAATGGGAGCTTTGGAACAGGGTATGGACATCCATCAAAGCATAACGGATAGAGGAATTTTGTTAGGTGTTGTACTTGCAAATGTCCTGCTTGACATGAATCCAAAATGTGGAAACATGGACAAGGCTCATGAATTGTTTGATATGATGCCACAAAGAGATGTGATCTCATGTGAACAATCAACACGTGCGTATACGGGAGGAAGGGATTGCTGCTACAAAATTGAACGCTCACTCCTCAATCACAGTTCTATGGTTTTATAAGATTAAACTACGACAATTAACCACCACATGTATAGCTTTTGCAACATGAAATTAAAAACTAGGGCAATTTGAATCTACCTCTTGCGCAGGATTGCAAGCAAAGCCACAAATGCCTTCGACATGGGTTTGATGTTCTTGGGGGTTGAAGTCACCACGGATGCCTACGTGGGAAATTTGCAATTCACAAATGAATTCTCCTCTTCTTCTTTTTTAAGTAATGGCCATTGTCGTTGGAATTATGACGAACTCGAGCACTTTTTTGGAAAAAAGAAAATTCTCATTGCTAATGCCTTCTTCGTCGAAACCAAATGGGAAATTTTCGTCGGAATTACGACGAATGCGGGCATTTTTTCAAAAAAAAATAAATTTGGCCACAATATACCTTCTCCGTCGGAAATCTAGTCCAAATGTATTAGTGTTTTGGCCTTCCATCAATGTATACAGCCACTCATTTACTTTGATCATTATCTTTCTGTTGTATATCATTTGCTGACAGTGCATACCTACACATACTTATTTTATATCAAACAATCTACATTGAATTATTGTAATTGTAACAAGGTCCGACAAACTCCATCAATTCAACAACTTTGTTGTAAAAGACCTTTATGTCGTCCATGGAAAATAGGCTCAAACCATGTAACGACGAAGGTGCTATGCGATATATCCTATCATTAACACAAAAATCGGTGTTTATTGGAGGAAGTTCCTTGGGTACCCATTGTTTTTGTAGATGTTTGTACCTCAAGGGCAACTCAATGTTGCCTTTAGTCTCATCATCATAATAACATGACCCTCCTTGAGCAAGGAAAAATTTCATGCGTTTATTGAATTTTCTTCTAATCTTTTGACCTCTAGTTGATCTCCCTATTGTAGACCTACTACATGTCTCACATTTATTTTCTATTCTTGCATTTCCCTCACTCGAGGAAGACACATCTGACAAATACATATTTGGTGGTACTTGCATTCCATCAAATGAGAGAGTTAGTTGGTAATGAGAGAGATATTTTGCAAATGAGGGTAATGTTGATGAAGAAGTCGGCCCTAAAGTTGATGTTGAGATTAAAATTTGAATAAGTCCAACTGGGGCCTCAAGTGTTGATAACTGTATTAGATTTGTTGCTAATGTCAAGGTTTTAAAAACTAAGTTTGTTTTCCAAGTAATTTTTAAAAAATAAACTGTTTCTATAGGGTGTATTGACTTATACCTATCGATCCATGTGACTATGCAGGATCCTCGTCAAAGGGGTTCAGGTTCCTACACATGTAATTCAATTATCTCATGCACCTCATATATAGGAGATACAATACAAGAAAGCATCAAATGGTATTACAAAACCATGGGCTAAAACCACCCAATAAGGTGTAACCGACCTTATCTCCCTTCTAGATGCCCTTTGACGTCTATCCCTCATGTTTATAGCTCATTTATATGTACTATGTATTTTATATTTCCTATTCAGGATTACAAACTTTCGGAGGCCATAACTTGAGAACCGTGTGTCCTATTGATGAGCCATTTTATGTGTCGGAAAGCTCGCGAAGTGCTCTATCACCTCATAAATTGCTACCTCATTTATTCCCACTTTTTAAGGCATTTTGGGGCCCCTAAATTCCTCAAAATTAAGTTTAAACCTTTCATTAGACCCATCCAAAACTGTTGGTGTAAATAAATATTCATTTTGGATATTATTACACTTACTTAAGTTAACTTAGGATAATGCATCTCTTCGTAGTTTGGATTTGAGACACTTAGGGAAGTGTGCACATAGGGATAGAGCTTGTAGGAGAAATTCCACCTTTTGTGGTCTTATTTTGCTGTTACACTCCACATTCGGTGGGTCATCCACCTCTTGTGGAATATTATATTATTTCTCCAACCTACCCCTAGTATTTCTTACCTACCCTTGTTTCTCATTGAGCCACATGTCATATTTGTGTGCTCATGCATCCATATGGCCTTGCCTATATAAGCAGGCCTCTATTCATTGTATTGGTTAATCCAGTTGATCATTTTGCATATTGATGAGAATACAATTTGTTCTTGTCATTCTATTGTCTCTTTTATGCTTTTCATTGTGCCCTTGATCTTGGCAAAATCCTACATGGTATCAGAGCTATTGGGCCTTCATTGATTGGTTTTTGGAGACATCGTGGAAGGCTTCTATTTTCGGATTTGGGGATCTTCATTTTTTGGGGGCATCATACAGCGATTTGGACATCACTGTTGAATTCGGGAGGCCGTTTCCATAAATTTCGACTATAAAGTCGACCTATTTTGGTGAGAAATTTTTTTTTCCCCATTTTGACTATTATCGTACGGATTTCAAAAATTTTCTATTAATTTTTTGGAAAAAAAAAATTCATATTGTCTGAAAAATTTTCAAAAAAATAAAAAATTTCCAAAAAAAAGTTGAAAAACAAAGCAAAAAAATCAAAAAAAAAAACTTTGTTGGTTTTTGGGGGGTCCGCAGACCCCCCGTACCCCGTACCTGCGTGTCGCAGGTGTTGCAGGTTGTACCTGCTCTGTTGCCCGTACCTACCGGTCTCTGCGCCCGTGTACCTGCGTCGCCGCCAAGTCCCATCGCCGCCGCCGAGACCTGCGCCGACACCTCGCTCACCACAAAGTTTCCCCGTGCCTTCAAGTCCCAGGAACCCCCCGCCGCTGCCAAAGAGCTCCCGCCACTGGCCGTCCTCCCGCTGGTCTTTGCTGTCGGCTTCTCTCGGCTCCTGGCGACCTTGGCTCCTGGCCCGCCGGGATCTTCCTCTCCGGCAACACCTCCTTCTGTCGGCAGACACTAAACCAGGCGGAAACCGCATCTGCCATGTGGCAGGTGGCCACTGGCCCGCGGGTTAAACTGTACACCCTGCATAGCCACGTCAAATCTGTATGCCCTGTCAACAGAACTACACAGTCATCTGCCACATCAGCCTGTCCGTACAGTACGGACACCCAGTCAGCAGGGAGGCGAAGTTTTTGCGACGATCGTACGGCCGTCAAATTTAACATAGTGAATTGCTGACATCAGCGCCACATCAGCATTTTTTGAAAATTGTTTAACCCCTCTCCATTGAGCTTTTCAGTTTTGCAGTCCAACTTTGAAAGGCCATATCTTGCTCATTTTTGCTCCTTTTTTGGTGCAATTTTTTTTGAAATGGGCTAAAATTTTGTGATCTTTGCAGTGGTGTAGTTATTTTCTGATTTTGGTGCATAGGTTTTTGGAATTTTTGGATTCTCTCAGTTGTATCTATCTAATCCTCAATTCTGCAACTTCAAAGGCCTTGTTTGAGCTCATACAACCTCCTTTTCAGGTGTCATTTTTTTTTAAAGTGCTTATTTTTCCGTCTACTTTCAGAATCTATGATTAGATTTCAGAGATTTTGAGTGGAAATTGTACTTTCAGATATTGGTCTTATTTGGCCTATTAGGTACTTGTAAATTGCTTGGATCTTAGTTAGATCTCTTGCATTATTAGTTTGAGACTCTTTTGGCCTTATTGAGGCAGTTGTAAAATTGTAAATCAGAAGTCCACTTTGCCATTTTTTGCAAGTGGCCCATTGTATACGCACTACTTATAAAGTGCCAAATCATCACAATTGGGGGGGGTTCTTTGATTGAGTGAATTTGGGGGGGTGTCTTGTGTGATTGTGCCTCTCTTTGTGCTCTTTCCATTTTTGTTGCAATGAGTCCTAATAAATTTCCACCTTTAACTCCACATAATTATGCATCATGGAAAATTAAAGTATGGAGTAAATTAATGGAAAAGGGTCTTACACACTACATAGATGGAACAATAATAGCACCACCTGATCCTAAGGCTGATCCAAATGCTCAATTAGAATGGCTCACAAAGAATTGCATGGCTCTTGGAACCTTACGCATGTATCAGATGACCTTATTTTTCACATTGAGAAGTGTAAAACAATCAAAGAGGCTTGGGATATGTTTCAGAAATTGTATGGTCAAGTTGATGAAATCAGAGGCTATCAGATTGACAATGAGCTCACCAACTTGGATCCCAAGAGTTTTGATACAATCCAAGATTATGTCACCAAAGAAAATGAGCTAAGAGCAAAGCTTAAGGATTGTGGAATTGACAAAAAGGATGCTCAATTGATATTCAACTTGTTGGATAAGCTTGCACCAGAATATGCAGCATTTGTGTCTAGCTTCCAAACTCATCATTTGACAGTGGGGAGTTCTTATGTTATGCCTTCATTTGATGCTTTCACAGAAATGTTAATATTGGAACAATCTAAGTTGTTGAACATGGGGTTTCTCAAGTCTTCAAAGTCCAAGGCTTTGGTGGCTAATCAAGGGAATCAAGGAAGTCAAGGCAAAGATTCCAACAAGAAGAAGAAGCACTCTAAGTCTAAGCCACACCAAGAAAAAGGGCAATCATCCTCTCCATCACAAGGCGATTTTTCATCCTCTTCCAAGAAGGGGACACCACCTAAGAAGGATAAACCAACTTGTGCATATTGCAAGAAGTATGGTCATGATGAGCATCGATGCCACGCAAAGCAAGTTGATGAGTTAACCAATCTTCTTAAGAAAAACAACATCAACTTGCCATCCACCTACACAAAGAAGGATTCATCTCCTTCCTCTTCCTCACAGTCTAAGGGAAAAGGGCAAGCATTTGTGGCTACAACAGGTTCTTCACAACAATGGATACTTGACTCGGGTGCCTCATATCACGTGGGTTCTACAAAGGAGCAGTTTTCTTCATTGGAGCCATCTAAGGTACCTCACATTTACATAGGTGATGATACACAAGTAGAGGTTGAAGGGAAAGGTTCAGTTGACATGGATGATGGAACATTTGAGAATGTTCTCTATGTTCCTAACTTGTCTACCAACCTTCTCTCCATCTACCAAATCACTCACTATGGGAATGGGAAAAAGGTTGAGTTTACACCAGATTCAGTTGTGGTAAAGGAACTTGATGATGATGCCTTGGTAGCAGTGGGACAAGTCAATGACAACTCAAGGCTTTATTCATTCTCCCACTTTGTGCCAAGTTCACCTTCTAGGGCCTTGCTTACTCATTCAAATTCAGAAAGTAAGCTATGGCATGAGCAGTTTGGTCACCTCAACTACCGCTATCTTCAACAGCTAAGCACTAAAGACATGGTCACAGGTCTACCTCGAATCAGTTTTTCAGAGGGTGTATGTTCACGTTGTTCCATGGGCAAGCATCCCAAAGAGAAGTTTGATAAAGGGAAAACTTGGAGAGCTTTGGAAGTTCTTCAACTTGTTCACAGCAATGTAGCAGGTCCATTTCCAGCACCTTCATTTAGTAAGGCCCGCTATGTTCTTACCTTCATTGATGACTACTCCCGCTTCACTTGGGTCTACTTTCTCATTCATAAGAGTGAAGTATTTGATAGATTTCAGGACTTCAAGACTCATGTGGAGAAGCAATCAGGGAAAGTGGTCAAGATTCTTCACACAGATAATGGAAGGGAATATGTGAACAAGAGACTTGAGGATTTGTGTACATTTGAGGGGATTGATCTTCAGCATTCTGTCGCATACACTCCACAGCAGAACGGGGTTGCAGAATGCAAGAATAGAACTCTCAAAGAAATGGCTAGTTGTATGATACATGCTCGTTCTCTTGATCCCGCCTTTTGGGCAGAGGCTATCAGTTGTGCCACACACATTCAGAATCGGGTTCCTCACAAAGCTTTGCAAGGTATTACTCCTTTTGAAGCTTGGGCTAGTAGGAAACTGATTGTGAGACATTTCAAAGTCTTTGGGTGTCCAGCATGGGCTCACATACCTCCGCAGAAATGCAAGGCATTGGAACCATAGAGTCAACCTTGCATATTTGTTGGATATCCTAAGGGTGTTAAGGCATACAGATTGATGGATCCAGAGACACATGAGGTATTCATTGAGAGGAGTGTTCACTTTGAGGAAAGCTCTCCTAGGTTAGCCTCTCTACCTCCTCCACCTTCCTCCATTGTGGATAGTGATGTTAGTGATTCAGATGATGAGACTCCCTCAACTCTGACTCGCAGGGTTACACCTCCGCAGGGTCCACTTGAAGTTGAGGAGCCTTGTTCTCCACCTCCACCTAGACCTCGTTGGGCTCGACAGACACTTGAGTCCGCGGGTTCTCTTGTTGGGGATCCTTCAGATACACGGAGAACTCGATCACAACATCAGGATCTTCCACATGCATTCATTGCTACCGCTTCCGATCCACAGACATTTAGGGAAGCATCAGGGGTTCCTGAGTGGGACCAAGCTATGGAGGAAGAGTATAGTTCCTTGATGAGGAACAACACATGGGATTTAGTCCATCTCCCTAAAGGGAGAAAGATGGTTCAATGTAAGTGGATCTATCAGACCAAGTTTGCAGCGAATGGTAGTGTGGATAAGTATAAGGCTCGGCTTGTTGCGAAAGGTTTTTCTCAAGTTGCAGGTGTTGACTACACTAAGACCTTTGTACCCGTAGCCAAGATGAACTCTATTCATTTGACACTTGCTATTGCTGCAGCTCATGGTTGTGTTGTACATCAGATGGATGTGAAGAGTGATTTTCTTCATGGTGATCTTGATGAGGAGATTTATATGGAGCAGCCACAGGGTTTCATCTAGGATACTTCCTTGGTTTGCAGACTAAGGAAATCTCTCTATGGCCTTAAGCAGGCCCCAAGGGCTTGGTATGCCAAGATGGATTCCTTTCTTCTCTCCGCAGGTTTCACCAGGTGTCATTCTGATCTGAATGTCTACATTTTGCGACAGGATGACTCTCACTTGATCCTTGTGCTCTATGTTGATGACTTGATCATTACAGGGAGTACTTCATCCATCATTAGCAGGGTCAAATCTGCTTTGCATGACAGATTTGCCATGACTGACTTGGGTCTTTTGCACTACTTTCTCGGGATAGAGA
Source organism: Cryptomeria japonica (assembly GCF_030272615.1). Classification (NCBI taxonomy): domain Eukaryota; kingdom Viridiplantae; phylum Streptophyta; class Pinopsida; order Cupressales; family Cupressaceae; genus Cryptomeria; species Cryptomeria japonica. Next base: position 4,275,419 of record NC_081413.1, read on the forward strand.
TTTCACAATCACCTTCCGGGATTACACTATCCCAGCCCAAGTATGCTCTTGATCTACTTGCACGCTTTCATATGGCTGATTGCAAGCCTGCCCCGACTCCCTTTCTTTCAGGAGTCAAGCTTGAGGCTCAGTGTTCTTCTCCACCAATTGATGCCACTTTGTATCGTCAGCTTGTGGGTAGTCTCATCTACTTGACTCTTACACGCCCTGATATTTCATTTGCAATTGGCATGGTTTCCCGCTTCATGCAGGAACCACATGAGCTTCATTGGAAAGCCGCCAAACGCATCCTTCATTACATCCAGGGTACACATCACTATGAGATTCACTATGCAGCAGGCACAGGACTTCGCTTGGTTGGTTACACAGACTCTGATTGGGCTGGCGATCTTGATGATCGTAAGTCTACTTTTGGTTACAGTTTTCACCTTGGTTCGGGCCCCATTTGTTGGCAGAGCAAGAAGCAACATGCTATTGCTCTCTCTTCGACTAAGGTTGAGTATCGAGGCATTGTTAACGTAGCGACTGAGACCATTTGGCTTCAGCGGATTCTCACAGAGTTTGGTTTCACCACTCCACGGCTGATAGTTCTACATTGTGACAATCAGAGTGCTATTGCAATCTCGAAGAACCTGGTCCAGCACCAGCGGACCAAACACATCAAGATTCATATGCACTATATTTGAGAGCTCATCCAGGAGCAGGTCATTGATTTGCAGTATTGTCCTACAATAGAGCAGGTTACTGACATATTCACCAAACCTTTCACCGAGAGTAAGTTCCAGCAGTTGCGAGCTCTCTTGGGGGTGCGGGAGGTGTCATTAGGGGGGGTCAGCTGACTTCTCCTTCCTCTCTTATGGGGGGGACTTTTTCCTCTTTGAGGTTTTGTCCTTCTTCTTTGAGAGTCTTTTGTACATTCATCTCTCTTTTGTGGGGGAGTTTTTTCCCACTGGGTTTTCTCCCTTTCTCCGTTTGTGAGAGATTGCATTGCATAGTTTTGCTTGCATATTGTACATGGGTACCTATCATGGCCTAGTAGCCAGGACCCATCTTGCATTGTTGACTTGAGTCTTCATTCCCCTAAGTTGCACTTAAGGGGGGGTGTTGGTGTAAATAAATATTCATTTTGGATATTATTACACTTACTTAAGTTAACTTAGGATAATGCATCTCTTCGTAGTTTGGATTTGAGACACTTAGGGAAGTGTGCACATAGGGATAGAGCTTGTAGGAGAAATTCCACCTTTTGTGGTCTTATTTTGTTGTTACACTCCACATTCTGTGGGTCATCCACCTCTTGTGGAATATTATATTATTTCTCCTACCTACCCGTAGTATTTCTTACCTACCCTTGTTTCTCATTGAGCCACATGTCATATTTGTGTGCTCATACATCCATATGGCCTTGCCTATATAAGAAGGCCTCTATTCATTGTATTGGTTAATCCAGTTGATCATTTTGCATATTGATGAGAATACAATTTGTTCTTGTCATTCTATTGTCTCTTTTATGCTTTTCATTGTGCCCTTGATCTTGGCAAAATCCTACAAAAACAAAAACTTTAATACCTTCAAAACTAGTTGTGATCTTGTGATGAAACTTTACCGAAATACTTATCTAGCCAACCAAAAGCTTTGGGGAGAATTTTGCACCATTTTGTGCTGAAATGAAAACTTACTATAAATAGTAACCTCATGTAAATGCAAGGTTGAGACGCCATTTTCCCAACACCAGTCCTCTATCTATTAGGTTTCATTTTATTTGATGTTTAGAATGAAATCTTTGATGTGGAGAGGTGTGATATGGGTTGTTGAAGTGATGTGTCTTTTTGCTCAATAAACATAAGATAGTGTGGCAAAGAGAGTTGTCCCACCATGACTTGAAATTTATAAATGTGTAAGTCGATAGGTATGGGAGTCTCATGCAATGATTTGTCTAAGATGGCCTTGTGTGAAGTGGATATACTTAGAAGCTCGAGAATGGATATATGAGTGGGAATTTTTCCAAGCTAGTCAACAAGGTCATACTAGTTGATCGAAGGGGTAGACTTGGATGTGGTACCTTGTAAGATCACTTTACCCCAACGAGTTAAATTATATTTAGGGGTTTTATTCTTGACAATAATGGTGGAGACATGATGGTCCATTTTCGAAATGTGATTAACTGTGTGCTCATAAGAAATGTTGGCATAATTAGTATTATTGTTGGGAATACTCTTGGAATAATTTCCCTTATCATGGTTGAGAAAAATATTCTTAAACACCACATGTTCCTCATTGGATGAATGGACTTCGAATTCAATGGTACCATTGTCAATTAGGACTTGGATAATGTTCTTAAGTTTATTGCACTTCCTAGTCTTATGCCCTTTGTTGTGATGATAGTTGCAATACTTGTTATCATTTCACCATGTTGGTTTAATCCTAAGATCAAAAGATCTCATTTTTGGTAATGTGATAAGCTTGCTTGTGATGAGATTTTGTAGTGCAGATTCCATAGGTTGACCCAAAGGTGTAGATTTCTTTTGTGGTTGAGTGGTAGGTTTGGGTGTTGTCCTTTGAGTGTTAACTTGATTGTTTGAGCTACTAGGCCCTAGAAAAATTATCAAAGGTTGGGTGGCCTTGAACCTATTTACATCTACAACCCCCTCATTAACTATATTTTTCTTCTTTGACTATTAGGGTTTTTCATTGGCACTTGAGCTAGGTACATCCTTAGTGTCCTTATAAATATTAAAGGTTCCTTTCTCAAGAAGAAGTCTCTCAATGGAAAAACCTTTCTCTATGACTTCTTTGAATGTGGTCAAAAATTGTGATCAAAGTTAAAATCCTATCTCATGAATTAAGTTTTCATAAACATTTCGATGATTTTTTTTGCGAGATATGACAAGGACACCTACTAGCTAGGCTTCTCCACCTTTGTAAAAAACATGAAAAAGATTCTCCCATTTGTTGTTTGGTCTTAAACAAGGTGATCATGTTAACCTCATGCTCAAAATTGTAGTGGAAATGTGAGATGAATTGCTCATCTAGGTCACCAAAAGATCTAATCCCAGGGAGTAATCTTGAGAACACTCCATGGCTTGTCCACCTAGACTATGTGGAAAGAGGCACATTAGGTAAGTGTCATTGTGGACCACCTTTATGCAAGTTGTCAAGAATTTCATCATTTGATTTTAGGGTCACCTTTTCCCTTATATTTGTCAAATTTAGGCACGTGAAGTTTGGGGGAAAAGCTGGCATGGCTAAATTCCTATCAAAAGGGTAACAAAAAATGTCCGCAATCATGTACCTCCTAGTAGAAGCCCCTAGTTGCATATTGTCTATTTTTTGTTGTATGAGTTGAACTTGTTGAGTCAAATCCTTGATAAGTTGTAACATGTTTCCTTGAGTCATCCCTATGTTTGGATCGATGGGTGTCCAGGGGGAATATAGTTTTTGTATTGTTGTTCGTAGTTATGTTGCTAATTGGGGATATGGTAAGTTTTTTTGTGGTTTTGGTATTGATGGTTATGAGTGTGACCGGAATTATGAACTTGACCATGGCTATGACCATACTTGTGATTGGTATTATGAGCTTAATTATGTCCTTGACTACCCATATTAAGGTTATTGACATGTTGTTGACCTTGGCCTTGTTGATTATGTGCTTATGTCATTTGAATGGGGATGACTGGCGTTTGCGAAAGGGACGAGGGTGACTCAAGTATGGGGATGGCTCCAAATCCTTGTCCACTATGACTAGCATCACTAAGTTATGTTCTTTTACTTGTGACACATCAAAATCAATGGGTAGTTTGGCACTGTGTTGCACAACCATTACAAAATAATGATGTATATCCCAGTTTAGTATTGCATTGAGCATTTGGTTGAAATAATGATCATTCATATAGTCTTGGATTTCCTCTTGGGAGGGTTATTCATCATCATTGTAATTATATGTGGGCACATGATTCCTAAAGGGTACTTGATTGAAAATGTCATCCTGGTCTGAGTCCATTTGTTGAGATTGTTGAATCAGTCTTTTTAGTTTTTGAGCTCTAGTTTCAACCATACAAAAAAGGTTTGACCAAGGGAACAATGTGGAAAAGGATAATGATGACTAAAATCAAGACTCAAATGAGATGATAACTAAGACTATGACTAGGATGAAGAAAAGTCAAAAAGGTTGTCCTTAGGATCCTAAAATTGTATTCCAATGATGACAAAATTTGATTAAGACTATGATATATAGCCACAAATTGATGACTTAATATGAATATAAATTTATAGGAGATGATTGATTCCAAGCTAAGGTGATCCAACACAAGGAACTAAAATGGTCTCCTACTCAAGGAACTAAAATGGTCTCCTACTCAAGAATATAAATTTCTAGGAGATGTAAGATTGAAGGACAAGGACTAATTTTGACTTGGGAAAATTAATTGGACAAGATATATAATATGATCAAAAAAATGAAAAGGAGACTCTATGGGTGACTTAAATGGAATGAAGAACTGAGATGGACTGAAACTAATTAGTCCAAAACTCTATGGACTTGGATAAAGTGATTGAATGACTCAAAACCTCTTGAATTTTGACTAGGGACAAAACATAGGAACAGAGGTCGGATATGCAATAAGAAGCTACAAAAGTGCAATAAAAAGCCGCAAAAATGTAGCTTCCTCAAGCAAAAATATAGCAAAAAGTGATATAAATGCAAAAGGCTAGAAAACAACATTAATATTCATTTAGATTTCATTTATGTTAATAATAATTAAATTTTACTTTTGTAGTTGAAATTCTTTAATTAAATTCATCATTTTAAGATTTTTATTATAAGTTTTTTTAGAAAAAAAATATTAAAGTGATAAATATTATTCCTTCACTGTGCTTTAGAACAAATTTTAATGGTGTGTGCATTCGAAACACCTTCTCTTATATAATATTGAGATAATAAAAAAATCATATATTCTAAATATTTAAAAATAAAAAAATTAAATAAAAATACTCATAAAAGCCTTCACCTATTTAACATTTATAGGTGAACAAGAGTGGCTTGAATTAGGTTAATCTAGAGTATATTGTCTACAAGCTCCGCAAGCCCAAAAGTAATGCAATTCATCATTTCCCTCATATTAATAATCATTAGTGTATTGTCTACTCAAAAACTTTCTTAATGGAGAAAAAAAGAAAGAGAGTTCAAAAAAAATCTTGAAGATTTGAATTATGTCTAAAGTGATGGATATAATTCAGAACAATCACCATAATATAATGACTATTCATTGATATCTATTCTAATTGGATTAAAAACTATATAAATCAAGTTTCATAAACTAAAAAATAAAAAATCTATAATATGAATAATTAATTAGATGTATTAATTTTTCACAATCTATAATTATTCTTGATATTGTTTCTAATTTTGATTATGTGTAATTTTCAAATTACATACTGATGCTCTACAAAATGGAAGGATTAGAAAAACCTGTTTGATAGCTAAACAGACAAAAGAAAGCACAAGAAATAAGAGTTAGTCATTAGTGTTAGCAAATCAAAGATTAAATACTATCCTAAGCAAGCATATCAAGAAAGACACTACTAAACAAATAGAAAGCTTAATGAATCTACAAAATGTAACTAAACATCTCCATATGCTCTCTACCATGTTGGTAGCTTCTCCTTCCTTGTTTCTCTCCTCTCCAAGTTCCAAATAATTGTAGCTCTCAGTAGCTTTTTGCACTATGGATGTCTTATGGAGGTTCAAGATTGAATATGATTTAATATTATGCAATGCAAGTGTAAACAAAAGCTAATATTAGATGATATGGAATGAAAATAATTTATTTTAATCCAAAATAATAATATATTGATGATTTATGCTAAATGGTCTCTCTAAAAATGACTATAATGTAAATGCATACAAGTTTTCAGGATCTGGATTATGAAGAAATGGGCTTTATTTATAGGAAAAATGGAGCAATGGATGGTTGAGATTGAGTAATCTTAGCAAGGGTCGGGATTGAAAGGTTTGAGATCCATGTGAGGACTTTCAACCCAATCCCAGGATGACAAGTGTCAACATGAGATGGGTTGAGAGGGGAGGGAAGAAGCATTAAATGCTTGACATGACGTGAGAGTTAACTTGGGAGGTAAGGTTAATGTTGAGTTGAATGGATAAATTCTTTATTCAAGGCATAATATTTTTATCCAATTGATAAACTCTTGTGCAAGAGTTAGTGAGGATAACCATGGTCAAAGCAATAAATGCTTGAGGAGACACATGGGTTACATGAGGGTTGAGTTAGGGGTCAAAGTCTCTACCCATGGGTGCAAGTGGATTTAACCATAAATGGTTATGTAAGAGCCTTTAATGGTTTAGAAGACTTTAGAGGTTAACCATTTGAAGACTTAAAGCCTTAAATTTTTTTCAAAGACTGTGGAGTCTTTGAGAAGTGACTCCAAGTTGCTTAGGAATGTGACGATATTTAGGGGATGGATTAGACTAATTAGGAAGGGGTTAGAAGAGTCTAGAAGGGGATTTAGGATTACAAGTGGGTTTGGTGGGTGAGGGAAAATAGAATTTTTATTAAAATAAAATTCGTTTAATTCAATAAATAGGTGCAACTTGCATTTTTAGGAGAATGCAAGTGGGGGGGATTTTAATGATTTAAATAAATATTTTATTTAATTTATTTAAAAGAGGAAAGGGGGATTTAAATGAAATAAATAAGATTTATTCATTTAATTGATTGTGAATTTAGTTTAATGAATTAATTAAAATAAATTGAATAATTTATTTAATTAATAGGAGAATGTTTGAAGATGAATTAAATAAATGTTAATTTAATTAAATGATGGCTAGTGGATTTTCAATCAAATAAATATCAAATATTCGTTTAATTAAACTGGACAGATTTATGTGACTACACATACAATCAAAATTAGAAAGAATAATTAATTGTTATCGCTCTTTATTATTCAAATAAAAATATCTTTTATATAATCTTTAGAATATCAATATTCATCATTACAAAAATATTAGAAACATAGAAAGAAAAAATTGAAATATAACCTTGTAACTTTTTTCTTCATAACAATCTAATCTCTCAGTTCTAAAAGATTTCCACAATCCATCATATAATCAAGAGAGCATTTCTGGATTCGATTGTGTGAAAGATTTTGCATCTAATCTCTTACGTTGAACCAATTTGCATACAAAGGATTTTTGACTCTTTTGTTCAAAGGATTGGGAGGAGTTTAGGTTCCTACATGAATTATAGGTTCCTTCACAACCATAATGTCTCCAAAATTTTAATTTATTTATTACTAAGGTAAAATAATCAATCTAAATTTTTATCATATCATTCATATTGAATTATTGTTTTTTAATTAATCATTTTTTTTGGAAGGATTAACGAGGGGCTCAATACAAGCCTTAAGGAATTGATTGGGAAATATTTACAACATATTTGAAGAATTATATTTTTTTATATTTATCAAATTTATAGAGAACTTTACACTTTTGTCTATGCAACATACAAGATGCACCTTTGATTGTGACTATTAATTAATTAAAAATTAAAATACAATGAATTTTATATTTTTGAGTAATTATTTATCATGGTCAAAGGTGCATCCTATATGTTGCATAAACGTTTATGAACTTTACGTGCATTATAAGAAAGAGAAGATAATAAAAAATTAAACAAAATTTATTTCTAGAAAAAAAATAATAATATGACAATTTTCTTTATATGCAAGTAAAACTAGAAAAGAGCATATTGTCTGACAACAAAAAATCTTACAATTAGCTTCTCCTTGAGCTCTTCATGTCATTATGTGGCCTTTTAAAGAGAGTTCGTGTAATAAAATTCTTTTTAAAGTGATCTAAAATTTCAAGTGTTATAGTCATATTTCTCTAGTTTAGATTCATTGTCTTATGCCTACATCATCATGATTGAGATTCAATATTATCATCATCTATTAATAATGTGTTAAACCTTGTATGTCCAAACTAGAACATAGATATATTGTGGCATTGGTATTGGAATAAATTGTGCAATGGGTAGAATTTGTTGTAAGGAAGTGTTTAACCATAGTTTTTATAACCAATGCAACATCTCAAGGAAACCCCCCTTAGTCTTGTAGAGGCAAAAGAGGAGGTCTACCCCACCTCAACAATTGGTCTTAAGTCATCTAGCCTGAATTTAGGTTTGTTGTAATCTTCCTAAGTTTAACACCCCTAGTTGTTGGGAGGTTGTCAAACCTTAAATTTTTTGGGTCTATAGCTCATATCACCAACACAATCAACTCATAATTGGGAATCTAAAATTCATATGCATTGAAAAAAGAAGAGTTATAGGAACACTTCATCATGGAGCACTAAAACAAACCTAATCTACCTCAATTTCATCAAGGATACGTGCATAGTTGAGTTTATCGTCTTCAATCTTTTTCTATGATATTAAAGTTGGTCTAATAAAAGGGCTTAACCTAGGAGAACAAGATCCTTACAAAATGATTATATTTCTCCAAGGCATTTTTAATATTATTGGTCCTTACATGTCAGCAAGTAATAGCGATAGGAGAAAAACAAGTTGTAGGAGTACAAAAATGGCAAGTTCAATCCCACAAATTCTGAAGCACTAGCATGCATGAAGACAGTTTTGCAAAGGATGAGATCTATCATACACAACACAAATTCAATCTACACAAAATTTTGAACCTGACTCAATTTCTAAATAAGAAATACATCAAAATAATTGCTTTCTTAACATAAACAATCAAATTCTAAACATCAAACTATTATTCTTATCATAATTATTCATTACTAAATACTTATCCTTTTCCATTTAATTTTTAAAATATTTTTTATTATATTTAGCCATTCCTATATATATATATAGGAATTAATCTAAATTAATTTATACTTCTTTGTATACATTCATTTAATTAACCTAAAATAAGTGAAGCGAAATTTTTCCTCTACGACCATAATATCAGCATTGAAAAAGGCGAAAGCAGTCCGTACGCATGGTGGTGTTTGTATATCGAACATTTCAGAGGGGATCTTCAGCGAGAATCTTTATAAATATGGTTTTATTATTTTGAATATATTGTCCTTTTGTATGGACTTTCATCGACAAACCAAAAGAGCATCAAAATGATAATATTAAACTAATTATATCCTAGCCGACCATTATTATTATATTATTTGTTAATAATAATAATAATAATGGTGTAGACAACAAAAGAGCCGGCTGGGGAATACATCTCTACGTTTAGTTTTCACATTGAGAGGGAATTTAGGTATTTAATATTTATATCGGAATTTCCAACTAACTTATGTGATAATATTATAATAATTTATTATTTACAATTAGTTAGACTAGGTAGAAATTTATTTATTATTTATTATTTATTATTTACAATTAGTTAGTCTAGGTAGAAATTTATTTATTATTTATTATTTACAAATAGTTAGCCTAGGTAGAAATTTATGTAGCATGTTGTTATTTCATTAAATAAATTTGTTTGATCTTACAACACCTGACCCTACGATTGATTTTTCTTTTAGATATCATCAATTTTCTTATTTTAGTTTTAGATTGGATTTTAAATTTCATATTAATGGATCTCTTTATGCTATTTAGTGATAGTTACTCTTCTTTGTATCAAAATGTATGAATGGTGTTTCCTCATACAATATCATGTTTTCTTATTGTGTGATGCATATATATTTTAAAAACTTAACTAGGATGAGCTTTATAATGATTTCACATTTACATTCTTTTATTTGTGTGTACATGTTACATTATTTTTTTATGTATAATGATTTATTCTTCATAATCTCATGATATCTTCCTACATATATTTATTCATTATATCATTATGTATGGCCTAGAGCATTGCCCCCTCTTGTACTACACTGACTTATCTTTCTAGTGATGATTCCTTACAAATATTTATAAGACCATCCATGGAGTTTAGTGACACCACACTTTTTTACGCTCCTCCCTCTTCACTTGATGTTCATAATATCTTTGACTCTATATCTAAACCACTTATTTTCAACCACACAACCTACAAGATGTGTTGTTCAGTCCATGAATTCATCCCTTTTCCCTCTTCTAGTGTATGGTACACCTAATTAACTCATAAGTCTAACCCTCGTGATATTATGGCAACACTTACTTTAGAGGGTAATCATTTAGTTGGGCATAATTATCAAATAATATCTAGGAGAGAAAAAGGCTATAATAAATTAGTCAATGTTATCATTTGTTGATCTATTATTACCTCTACCTAAATTGGTAGCAATAGCATGTAAAAAGTTTGATTTAATTTATCAACTTAACAACATTCAAGTAATGATTTCTAGTTTGGACCTCTTTTAACAACATCAATTTTAAATATTATTTAGGAACATCAATTATTATTATCAAATATGAAGAGCATATCATTAGAATGAATTTGGTAAATATTGGTATAGGTTTGAATATTTAAAAATAAGAATTTTGAGATAATATCAATGTCAATAATGATAAATTTATAAAAAATTATCCTATGTTGCCTCTCCTTATTCACCTTCAATGCCTTTTATATCGTAAGTTTGAAGTTTTTGAGATTTCTATATTGCATATTTGACCTGCACCAATTCACATTCCCCCTATTCAATCACCTCTTTCAATCAAATCATATGCAGATGTCTTTTTACATTCTTTCTTCTATTTCATGGGTTGATAATTCCCTTACAATGCAGCCTCTATCTTTTCCTACTCCCATGCAGTCTTTCTCTTGGTTGATTCCATTGCTAATGCTCCGTCTGTCATTTAATCATTGTTTCACTTCTTTCCTTGATGCATTTTCCTCCCTTCACATGGCATAGAAATTGAATGGACTTTGCACTTGCGAATATCATTTGTTTGAATATTTTCAAAAGTGTGGTCAATTTTTTCAAGCACTGACTAGGAACTACTTAACTCACACACACTAAGATTATACTTCTAGGCTTAAAAGTGTTAAATACTTAGAGTTGACTGACATTTTCTAGGCTTAATATGTTGCTTAATGTATATTGTCACACTAAGAATACACTTGTAGACTTAAAAGTGTTAAACACTAAGAGTTGACCAACATCCTCTAAACTAAATGTAGACTAAATATATTGCTTAGTGTGTGTGGTTTAAGATTGGCCCACTTAGTGCCTTGTTTATGCTTCCCTATTTTGTATACATATCAACCAGAGCATTACCTCCTTCTGCTACGCTTTGATGGATGTCCATACTCTATTTCAAGGTTCTCATTTTGGCTAATGTTAGAGAGATGTTGGCAACATTGCGGAGTTTGGTTATGCAATCATTGCATTTCATGAAATGTTATCTCTTTGAGGCATTTGTAACAATTAAGGTACATTGTGTAAAAAAAAAAATTTAAGTTGCTAGATGCCCATGCTCGTTCACTAAAATTTTTATTATAAGTTGATGGATGTTCGTGCTCCTGTTTAACAGACCAACCACTAGAGTGTATGGACTAGAGCTAGATTTTAACTTGCTTATCACGAGCAATAGAACAAAAAGATGTCAAACAAAACCAAAGTAGCAATTAAACCATTGATGCAATCCTAGTTTTTGAGAGAAGAGACATTCAACTTAAAAGACATATCCTTAGAGAGGTGGGTGGGATTGGAGATGGGAAGGTGGTTAGAAAGAGTGATTAGGAGATCTAAAGAAATAAGGCAACCATTATGAGGTAAAATTGGGCAATTAGGAGAGATATAGAAATAGTTCAGATAGCTCACATTCCTCAAGAAACCTTCATGACAACTGTTCCAATTGAGCCAACAAAGCATATGGATGTTAGCTTTATCAAGAATGGGATCATGAATTCTAAGGGTGTTTTGGGTTAAGGTGCAAAATTCAAATTTAGAGTGGGATAGGTGAGAAGTTATTTTAACTACAATCAAATGGGTGTTCAATCATGTTAAAATCATCCCCCAAGATTCAATGAGCATTACGAAGGTGTAGATGAAGCCATTCCCATAATAATATTCTCTCAATGGGAGAATTAGGAGCATAGATGGAACATAATCCAATAAGATTATCATTAATGTTAACTTAGCCCAAACACAATGATTATTGGGATTAATTCAAGTAGGCACAACCTTGTTAGCTAACCCTAAATCCATTTTCTTTTTAGTCAAAGTAACACAACTATCTACTAATATAATTAGAGTAGGGTAGTGCTCAAATTGGAGGGAATTGGAATAAAATCTCGAGATTGAAATATTAGGGATTCAAGTTGGGGTCCCATGTGAGATGCTTCAAGAACTATTTTGAAGGATTGGGGGATCTCATGAAGCAAAAAAAAAGAATGTTGCAAGATTAATTAGAATCTTTCCTTCAATAATAGCAATCTCTACATTTTAGTTTGAAGATTTAAGTGGGTGTATTTGGGGTGGGGCTAGCAATTGCCCAACTAGCTCAAACTTTTTTTTCAACCACTTGTCAATCATATGAAGATTTTAAATTCCTACTAATTAATTTTTTATTATTTTATATTTATTTAATTTGTTGAATAGAATATACAAAATTATAAAACTCATGAGACCACCAGCCCCAATAAATTTAGGAACTTCAAATTTTTTTATATTAGACAAGTCAATGAAATTAAATTACAAGAATGAATCTATAGAACATAACTAAACTATATAGAATAACTAAACCACTCAAAATCGAGTCACAAGAGCAACACATAAGACAAAATTGCATAGACTATATAACAATTTTACAATTTTATAACTCTACCCATAACTTTAAAATTACAAAAACCCTTAAACTACAATACAAAATTCAATACACCATCCACTTTAAAATATTCCAAAAACAAATTCAACAAACATCCATTCAATAATTTATTTATTTCCCCCTAACCTCAATAAGACCGCCCCCTAAGTTCAAAACAAGGGCCGATTTGATAGCCAAACCAATCAAGTTTAGCTGCACTACGATACATCGTTGGTCCGTCCTCAACTTTTCTCTTGTCACGCAGACGCAGACCTGAATTTTATCCTCATCTCCACCCTTCAACGGTATAATTCACTTTGTGATAATTCCATACGCTTTGGCTACAATGGCTTCCGATTTGGTCCCTTCAAGCGGCTACTCCATAGCCACCGGAACCTATTACAGTAAAAGAGATCCCATCACTCTTCCTCCGCCGCATCGGCACTTAGATCTCACCACATATGTCTTCTCCCACCAACACAACACAGAAACAGCCTTCATTGACGCTCAATCCGGTGCGCAGCTCTCCTACAGAACACTACGCCACAACGTCAGAGCCCTGGCCACGGGTCTGCAGCGCCTGGGGATTCGAAAGCGCGACGTGGTGCTCGTTATCTTGCCCAACACCATAGACGTCCCTTGCATATACTTGGCCATAGTCTCCATCGGAGCCATTATAACCACCGCCAATCCACTCAACACAGAGGCCGAGATACGAAAGCAGGTCGCGGATTCGAATCCCGTCCTCGCCTTCGCAGCCCCAGAACTCGCTCACAAGGCCCGTGCGGCCCAATTGCCTGTCATTCTAACACAGAAAACAAGCCCAATCGCAAATGACTCTGAATATGTAGCTACGCTAAATGAGCTCTTTCAGTCTAATGTCGATGACTTCCGGTCAATTGATATTCAACAGGAGGACACCGCCACGCTTTTGTACTCGTCGGGGACAACAGGGAAGAACAAAGGAGTTGTTTCCACTCACAGAAATCACATTGCTATGGTGACGGGGTTTATACAGAGGAGTGATCCAGAAAAGGATATTGCTTTGTGCATTGTGCCATTGTTTCATGTCTATGGATTTTTCTACGCAGTTAGTGCCATTGCCAAGGGTTCGACTCTCATTTTGATGGCCAAATTTGAGTTTGCGCAGATGCTGGCAAACGTGGAGCGCTACAGAATGAATACTCTGGCTATTGCTCCGCCGATTTTTGTGGCCTTGACTAAATCGCCGCTTGTTGCGAAGTATGATTTGTCGTCGCTCAAACGCATAAGCTGTGGCGGAGCCTCGCTGGGAAAGGAGTCTATTGACGAGCTCATTGCATTGTTCCCCGATATGGAGATATCACAGGTAACCCAATTTCAGTCTCTTTATGTTTAGCTTAAGTGCATAAATTTATGTTTGATTTAAGAGCGTAAAAAAAAGACCAGATGGGCTGCCAGGCATAGCATGTACATCTGCGTATTTAAATGCATGTTTGAGGCTGATGAGCTTATGCGCATGAAGATTTTTCATAATTTCAAGGATTAACTGCATAAAATCATTGTTATTTGAGTCATTCCTTATAATTGATGCACACAACTTCTGTTGCTGCAAGTCAGATACTCCGTTCTACTAGTTAATGTGTAAAAACACAATCGATATTAGATTTTGAAAGTGATTCCATGCACACATATCGCATCAATTTCAAACAAGAATGTCAATTATGTAAATTTAGCTTTCTATATTTCGCCATCAATTGAGGCATGATCATTTCTTTAACAATGTTCAACACACCTTCAACAAGGTCCAACGCACCTCTATTCTAAATTGTAAAATAGTAAAGGTTAAATTACACTACATGTAACTACATAGTGTCACATTTGAGACATCAATAAATGTAGTCAACACAACAATCTAGGTTATTCCACCTAGATTGTGTTATGTTGGGTCATCTACCTACACATTATACACCCACATACAAATAGTTCAACACCACAATTGTCAAGAGATGAGAAGTTACACTTAGAAATTGTTCCCCTTTGATAAGGAAATGGTTTGACTTAGCATTATAGTATATAATTAAAAAAGGTACATTGATAAGGAAGTGGTTTGACTTAGCATTATAGCATGTAATATAAATGTACATTGATAAGGAAATCATTATAGCATGTAATTTATAAATGTATATAATTGTAGCATTAGTAAAAGATAAATATAGATGTAGGTAGATAGTGACACCAAATTAGAAAATAACAATCATATATCTTTAATAACAATATATCTTTATCAAGAGTATGGCATGCAAATGCAAACAAAGTAAATAAAATAGATTTACTATTTTAGTTCTATTCTCTAAGCTTTTGTACTATCCCACTTTGACACATTCACTTGACTTCATCTAAATCTTCAACTAAAGCATTGTCCACTAGAATTCAACTTGGGTCATAGATCAACTAATGGACCGCCAATAGTTTGACTTGCTTAAAAGTAATATTTGAAGAACATATTTAATCCAATGACTTGCTTAAAAATTATATTTGGATATAGTGAACTAGTACACACAATTTGATAGTCTCGTCTACTTTACTTTGTTGTGCTTAAATGATTGCAACTTTTGAGTCATCTCCTTTTTCATTTGGAGTTCAATAGATTCAAAGAATGCATCATGATAAAATATCTCATCATCATCGACACACACAAAAGAAGTCAAGTTTTCAATAATGGAAGCATATGAGTGGTCCATCAATATGGAAGTATTATGTCTATGGTTGTGCCTAATAAAAATAGGGACCTTTGAAGCTTCTTTGACATTCAACTTTAAGAAGTAATGGATAAAAATTCAAAATGAAATAATAAATTTAAAATGAATTCATTTTTATTTTTTTTAAATGAAAGAAAAAAAACTCAAAGATAAATTCTAAGTAGTATAAAATAAATTGAAATTCATCAAAATATATGAAAATCAAAATATTTAAATAAAAATTTTATTATTAATTTAAATCTAATCTAACAATCAATTAATAAACAAAATTAGATCAAAAATAATAAAATTAAGATTAATAAATTAAAAAGATATAATAAATCATAAAAACTCATTGATATAAATCAAACCCCTTTATCAATATTAAGCAATGAATACAAAGACTGAGATGTAATAATGCTTTAATGCTTTTGTAAGTGATAAATAACCTAACTATCTAGGTATTGATGTATTTAGAGTAGGATAATGCTCAAATCAGAGGGAAATCGACTAAAAGTTTGAGCTTGGGCTCTCTATTATTATCTTGATTGATGCAAAACATTGTTTAAAAGAATCTCTAATCTGTCTAATTAAAAAACATTTGTATTATTCACTATTGTGGAAACCAGAATTCATTAGGAATAAGTTCAAAATAAGAGCCGACTTGATAGCCAAACAAACCAAGTTTAGCTGTCTGCAATACATTGGTACCTAGTGTAAGACGAACGAGGCCGTCCTCAACTTATCTGTTGGTACGCTGACGTAGACGTAAATTTCATCGCTCATCTCCGCCATTCAACAATATCGTTCACTCCGGGATATTCTACACGCGTTGGGCACAATAATGGCTTCCGATTTAGTACCTTCAAGCGGCTACTCCAGAGCTACCGGAACCTATTACAGTAAAAGAGATCCCGTCCCTCTTCCTCTACCAAATCAGCACTTAGATCTCACCACTTATGTCTTCTCCCACAAACACAACACAGAAACAGCCTTCATTGATGCTGAATCCGGTGCGCAGCTCTCCTACAGAGCACTACGCCACAACATCAGAGCCCTGGCCACGGGCCTGCAGCGGCTGGGGATTCGAAAGCGCGACGTGGTGCTCGTTATTTCGCCCAACACCATACATGTCCCCTGCATATACTTGGCCATAGTCTCCATCGGAGCCATTGTAACCACCGCCAATCCACTCAACACAGAGGCCGAGATACGAAGGCAGGTCGCGGATTCGAATCCCGTCCTGGCCTTCGCAGCTCCAGAATCCGCTCACAAGGCCCGTGCGGCCCAACTGCCTGTCGTTCTCACACAGAAAACGAACCCAATCGCAAATGATTCTGGATATGTGGCTACGCTTCACGAGCTCTTTCAGTCCGATGTCGATGACTTCCAGTCAGTCGACATACAACAGGAGGACAACGCCACGTTTCTGTACTCGTCAGGGACAACAGGGAAGAATAAAGGAGTGATTGCCACTCATAGAAATCACATTGCTATGGTGGCGGGGATTCTACAGAGGACTGAACCAGAAAAGAATGTCGTTTTGTGCATTGTGCCATTGTTTCATGTCTATGGATTTTTCTACTCGATTTGTACCGTTGCCAGGGGTACAACTCTGGTTTTGATGGCCAAATTTGACTTTGCCCAGATGCTTGCTAACGTCGAGCGCTACAGAATAATTAGTCTGGCTGTTGCTCCGCCGATTTTTGTGGCCTTAACGAAATCGCCGATTGTTGCGAAATAGGATTTGTCGTCGCTTAAACGCGTCGGCTCGGGCGGAGCTCCGCTGGGAAAGGAGACTATTGACGAGTTCATGATATTGTTCCCTAATATTGAAGTTTCACAGGTAACCCAATTTCCGCCTCTCTTTACATTTAAGAGCATAAATTTAAAGCTTAAGAAAAAGAGCAGATGGGCTACCGTATATAGTGGGTACATCTTTCAATTAGATGCATGTTTGAGGCTAATAATGATGCACTTATGCGCAAGAAGATTTTTCATAATTTCAGGGATTAAATGCATAAAATATTTGAATTCTTGATACTTTAAGTCATTCATTTAATAATCGATGCAGACAATCTCTGTCTCTGAAATTTAGATGCTCTGTTCTAATGATTAATGGGTTAAAAAAAAAAACAGCCTTTGATAGAACCAGCCAAGATCTTTTCAAGGCTGAAAACTACTCCTAAGTGGAACCAACCATTCAAAACCAAAATATTGATAGAAAAACAAAACATACGAATCGGAAAAATCAGGTAGTCCCTCCATGAGACAGTTGCCCTAATTATTATCCATTAACAGAGACTACTTGTGGTAATTGCATTCATATAGGTTACCTGACAGGATACTTTACCGGACCATTGAGAGTGAAATTTTTATCTGTGTTGAAATTATTGAGGAGTCATCACAAATAATTAATCATAGCTCATCGTTCATGCAGTTAAAAGTTTTAGCAAGAGTCAGTCCGCTTTAAAGCTTCATAAAGTATTGAATCACGTACTGCACATTCAATGATTGGCTTCCTCTTACTGGAGCTAAAAGGTTTTTGTACCTTAAGTTCAACGAACAGCTGTATACATGTTTACACATCTGTATTATTTCAGTGATGAAACAAGCTCTAGAAGAGCACGGAAAAAGAACAGTTGTCTGCATCTGTTCAATACCCTGAACTTTTGAGCCGACTTAATTTAATCTCTTTAATGGAGATTGTTATATGTAGTCCTAAATCTGTGAAACCGCTACCTATCAAAAATTAAAAAACAAACCCGAATATCATGCCTCCGTATGCTATAATAAATGTCGGGAAGCAAAAGGACAATCGAATGTCCAAAAGTGCTCGGGAAGGTATCATAAGTGTTGCATCCTATTTTTACGCCGAAGGCGTTCCCTACATGAGATGAACAAGGTGATCTTTAAAATCTATGGCTGAAAGTTAGCCAAAACGAATGCAAGACCATTGGAGATGTTTCCACCGTTGATTATTATTTTCCCTATTTCGCCGTCTGCGTACGGTGTCGGTGCATGAAAGGACTGCCTTCCTTCCTTTCACACCTTTCACGACTATTTAACCGTTAGCTATGATTTCCGCCGGTCGTTTTTCCCTTCCGTTTGACTGTTTTCTCCCGTCTCCATTTTCCTGCTGCCATTTCCCATCCACCATAATGCTGTTGCCATTTCCCGTTCGCCATAATTCTTTTTGTAAATCGTATCTGTTCTTTTTTCTGCGACTTCATACTTTATCTGTTTATACACTCCCATAGTACCGCTAGGTGCAGGAAATTAAAGTTTTGAGGACACGTTCCCAGGCGCCCTCTACTCCCAACAATCTCTTGCAGTTATTTCCTTCCAAATATTAATGCCCCTTTTACCTATAAAAGCTTACATAATATAAAATAGATTTTTTTTTTAAAAACAATTAGAATATGAAGATCATTAGATGTATTTTAATAATAATGTTAGATCCTTTTTATTATAAAATTATTAGTTTTTACAAATTAAATTTTTTATATAATTTGAATTATTTATTAAACTAATTCATTTAAAAATAAAATATTTATAAAATATTCAATTCTAACATTGAAATATATTCTTATTTTAATTTTTTTTAAATAATTATTAAATTTACATTCATTTTTATTATATTTATTAATTTTTTTATATAATTTGGAAAAAAGTATTATACTAATTTATTTTTAAAAATATTAAAATAAAGTATTTAATTTTAAAATTGAAAAATATTTTTATTTTAATTTTTTTTAAATTATCATTTTTATTAATATTTTGATTTTGATACATTTTGACTTTACATTTAATTTTTCTTCATTTTATTATTTAATTTAGATTCAAGCTTGCAAATAAAACACATGCTTTTAATTATTATACAAAACTTATTATTTTTATTTTGTTAAAATAAATAGTTGAAAATAAATTAAGATAAATAATTAACAAGAAATTTGAAATATGTTTTGAAATCTCTCTCTTCTTTATCTATTTATCTCTATCTCTCCTCTCTCCTTATTGCTCCCTCTTTTTATATTGCGCTACTTCTCTTCTATCCTCTATATTTCTCTCCCACTCTCTCTCCCTCCCTCTCTATCTTCCTATCTCTCCCTCTCCCTTCCAAACCATATCTTATTATCTGTATCTCTCTCTTATTCACTCCATGTCTCCTACTCTCTCTATATCCCTCTCTTTACCTCTGATATTGTCCACTAGGCAAAATAAATTAGTAGAGGGTTAAAAATTTGATAAAAATTTAATGGAGAATAATAGTTATAAAAAAAATGAAATTTAAAAATTTATATATATCTAAACCATCGTTGAGAGAGCCCATTGGATTATTAGACAATTCTTTTATGGCAATAAACATTTTATAAATTTAAAATTTAAAATTTATGTATAAATTATTTAGCTCTTTGGTTTATTGATAGCATGAATTCATGTTTTATGCTTATCATTTAAAGTTATAATAACAATAATAAGTACATGGCCTTAAACACAACTACCTTCCTATACATCCTGGTAAATATTTACAGACAAATCCACTCATTCTTTAATGGGATTGAAGTTTGTTGAACAAGTTTAATAATTCATCATATAGCGATAATTCATTTATGACCAATAGAATGTCATTGAAATGAAGGATATGAAGATTCATATGTTAGAGTTTGTACTATATATAAATCTGAAAAAGGATCAATCGTTAATGGTGTTTCAAACAAGTATGTAGAATATGTACAATATAATAACAAACAATATGGAATTGACCACATGGTTTACATTATCTGTGTTTGAATATAAGAATTTGAAATGTTCTTGGAACCTCTCAACCCAATACAAAATCAACATGTATAGACAAGATCCTAATTTTTTTTGCATATCTTCCCTATTAGGTTTTGGTTCAATTGATTTTTGATCCTTCTAAGAGGATACATAATTGCATAGTTGTTTTCTAACTATAAAGAAGAATAGTGGTCAAAACAATAATTGATACAGTGACATAATGCAAAATTTAACTTTTTGATAAGTTTAACGAGTTTAATATTTAAACCTATAGAGATCATTCATTAATCACCAATATCAATTCCTTGAAATTAAGGATAGGAACCTACTAATCATTATCAAACTCCATTGCCCTACCATGTAATAAATTTCCTGGTACACATTTAATCTTTTAAGAATGTTTAGATGGAAATAAAACTTTATATGGTCTCTACTCCAAAATTCTTGGAAGCATCTTACACCTTTTTAATTAAAATAAAATAAATTTCCTAAAATAAAAATTGATGGTAGGTTTTAGACTACTTTATTTTTTGTAAATATTGGGAAAAGTCTCTGAGATTCTTAATAAATGAGAGTTGTGGTAAAAAAATTATCACAAAGAATTATGTCATAGCCATTTGCTAAATCATCCCCAGTCATTCCTATTGCAAATGTTTATCAAAACAATGCTCCATTTGTAATTGTTTTAATTTTTTTAATTTTTTTTCTTCATTGAAACATTATTTTGTTCTATTAATAAAGGCGTATTAGTGCATTTGATAGTTTAGGTAGCTCTTAAATTAGCTTGCCTCTTAATGATCATTTCCGTGCACATCTAAACTTTTCTCTACAAATGACAAATTTACAATAGAAGATATTTCATCTGACATTGATTATTTTAGTCCCTTTAAATGTTACAATCATAACCAAGAAATTGGGTATGCATTTTTTTAATTGATCAAATAAATTGATTTTTCCTATTTTTTTGAAAAATTATTTTTTTAAATTTATTTCATTTAATATTTTTACAATTAGATCATTAACACAATTGATAAGATACATATTGTACATACTACAAATTCTAACATATAATATTCCTATCCTTGATTTCAAGGACTTGATATTGATGATTAATGAATGTATCCTCTTACAAGGATCAAAAATCAATTGAAGCAAAACCTAATGGGGAAGATATAAAAAAAAATTAGGATCTTGTCTATACATGTTGATTTTGTATTGGGTTGACAGGTTCCAAGAACATTTCAAGTTCTTATATTCAAACATAGGTAATGTAAACCATGTGGTCAATTCCATATTGTTTGTTATTATATTGTACATATTCTACATACTTGTTTGAAACACCATTAACCATTGATCCTTTTTTTCAGATTTATATATAGCACAAATTCTAACATATGAATCTTCATATCCTTCATTTCAATGACATTCTATTGGTCATAAATGAATTATCTTTATATGATGAATTATTAAATTTGTTCAACCTATTTTAAAAAAATGATTTACAATATGTCACTTTATCAATTCTTTTTTTTTACAAATATTCTTCTATTTTTAATGTTTATTGTTTTGATCAATAATCTTGTTTTCGGCGTACCCATTGCACACCAAGGTGCAATTGCTAGTTATTCTTATTTTGTTCGGAAAGAGGATGTCTTATTATTGAGGCGATGGAAGTAAAGTCGTGGGAGAGAATTTTTAAGAATATCTAATGTTATTATGTTGTGTAAAAGTATCTTATGATATTGTAAGATATAAAGTTGTCTAATGGATTTAATGGTGTGAGAAAAAGTAAGAAAAGAGATACAATAAAATTTGGACTAACTTTATGACAATCTTTATGCAAGACATAAAGCATTTTTGAAGAGATAGTGGAGACAAAATGAGGGGTCTAATTTAGGTGGTCAACTACATGACATAGACAAGTTGTAAGAGAATCTTCTAAATATAGTTGAAGATCCATTTTGGACTATAGTATTACAATTTGTATTTTGAGCTTTTAGATGTCATACCTCTTGCACTTTAGTACATGGTTTTCTACATATTAGGGTAAGAAGCATTTACGTACTTTATTTTCATTTCATTTGGTATTAGAGCCTAATCAGCTCAAGTCTTAGGTGGTAGGTAAAAGATTTCCTAGAATAATTTTGTTTAGGTGAGAGCATGCATGGAGGAGATATTGTTTTAGGGAAGATAACAAGCATATCTAGACTAGAGACAAAAAGATGTAATTGCACTAACTTTGAGTTGTGGAAGCTCAAAAGATGAGGTATATGCTAATAGATCGAGACCTATGCACTATAATAATCAAAACCAAACCAATTCCAATGTCATTGAAAGATTATGTCGTGTTGGATTAACGTCAAGAAGCTTTATCAAAGTTTTTTTGGTAGATTCTCTATTACTGAATGTTTTTTCAAGAATCCACTAGAAATCCCCTAGAAGAAGTTGGGGGACTTACAACAAGATGAGTATATAGTTAACAAGACTTGCAAGGAAGAAGTTGTACACCTCGATAATGGATGATATTGATTATGTGGTTGAGCATCTAAATGCATTTTCAACATGATTGTCATCTAGAGTTATAATTAGTTGGTGTGAAAATGCAAAGAAGAAGATTAATCCACAACCCTTCTATGCTCTTTCCTAAACTCATGGGACAACTTGATGATAAATATCAAAAGAACTACTTTAAATCTTGTGCTTGATGAGGTAGTGATTACTTTATTATTAAAGAAGATGGGGTGATTTGGCTTCTAAATCCATTAAGGAAGATTTAACTATTCATGTATTGTTGAAGGAGAAATGCAAGAAGGATAAAAATATAAATCTCAAGAGAGATTTAAGTATTAAATTGGTAAAACAATTGAAGGTGAAATGTTGGAACTATTCCAATATTGGTCATTTTTAAAGAGATTGTAAAGAGAATAAAAACAAAGGTGAATCTAATGATGATTCAAATAAATATTCTCAAGAGGGTGTAGGAGATGCCTTTATTGGAGACTTGGTTATGTATGTGTCTATAAAAATGCATGGACAAGTGATTTGGAGCATCTTTCCACATGACTCGCTATTGAGAGTGACATCCAAACTATGAGATATTTTATGATAGGAAGACATATCTTAGCAAAAACTCTCACTTCAATATTATTGAGTGTAGGATAGTCAAGATTTGATTCTCTAATAAGAAAATCAAAGGTACTTTTGGAATTCTATACATCCCTAGTTTGGCACAAAATCTATTATATATTAGTAAAATTAATGATGCAGGAATGTAAGTTATCTTTTGGCTTCATGCATGCACAAAAAATTTGTGCAATAGTTCATTTGTACTCGTAGAACTTGGATAGAAGTTACAAGTTGCAAAAAGGTCTACAATATCTACATCCTTGGCTTCATAAATTGTAAAGAGGTTGTAGGTTGAACTTGTGAAAATGTTATGGATTGTTGATGATTATGCATTTTGGGTACTTAAGCATGCTCTTACCTCAAAGAGCTAGTTACCCACAAATAAGATAGTGTCATGTCACTAGTTTTCAAGGGACCCATATAGCTAAGAAAGGACTACGAACCTTGAAAAATAAAACCTTGTAAATAAGTTTACTATTTTTTCTCTTGAAATTGATTTTTGTGATCATTGTATATATGGAAAGCATAACTATGTTCAATTTTTATTCCAATTCTCATAAACCTTTTTGGTTATTAGATCTAATTCATTCTAATATATTTGGTTCTATAAATGTTCCTTTTGTTGTTCATTATATTATGTTACTGATAATTATTCTAGAAGGACATGGGTGTGTTTTCTTAAAAAATTCAAAGGTCTTTAATTGATTTAGGGATTTTAAGGCTCTCGTACAAAACTAGACTAGTAGTTATATTAAGATGATGAGGACTAATAATATAGTGGTGGGTTCTATTTTATAAAATTTGAAATATTTTATGAGGAGAATGATAGTGAGTGACATAGGAAATCTATGCATCCCTCAATACAATGGAGTTGTTGAGCATATGAATATGATGATTATGGAGAGATTTAGGAGTATACTTAGTGAGGGTAATGTGGAATAGAAGTTCTTGGCAGAAGTGATTGGTACTACATGTTACCTAATCAATAGATCTCCTATATAAGCTATTGTAGATAGAATCCATGACTATTCATGTAGACAAAATTATCCCGCATCAACATCTTATATTTTGTTGTGAGAGATATGCTCATGTGCCTAGGGCGTACCAAAGTTGGATAATAAGGTAATACAATGTATCTTCATTAACTAGGGTGTAAATGTGAAGGGGTACAAGATTTGGGATCGTGTGGTTGAAATATTTTGTATAGTTAATGTAGCATTGTAAATTGTAACCTTGTACAATTTATACCACTTTTTATGCCCCTGCCTTAGTGGATTCCCTCTTAGCTCTTATCCAAGCATATTTCTAGCCTCAACTTTTTAGCCACCAAAATGTGTGGGTTTTTCCTCAGTATCAATCCTCAACATCCTCTAAACAATGTGGATAGACCCTCTTGATTAGAGAAAAATCTCTTGGCTAGCGCTTGCTTTTTCTCCACCAAGGTTTATTTAAAATCAAGCCTAAGAGGATATTAATGCTAGTGACAATGTTGCTCATAATGGATAAAATACTATAAATGATGAGAAGAATTTGCTAGATGGCAAATAGAATGATGCTAAATGATTATGAAGTACAAGATCCACTCCTAATATTGATGTTACCCTTCCAACTTAATTGTTTGATTTCTATTTTATAATACTATTATCATAATTGATAATTGTTATTTCCTATCAAGGCATGAATACTTATGCATTCATTGCATCCAATTTCTTTCAATAATTTAACCAATCACAAAATATGAAATTATAAAATCTAAACAAAATTCTTATTATATTTAATTATTTATTTTTAATGAATGTAAAAATTTCATTTATTTATATTTCTATTGATTTATATTAGAAATAGTCAAGGGAAAAAACAAAATTTTCTCTTTTTTTTTTAAATGGCATCTTAAAGCATTTAATTCATCCATCAAATGTCAATTGTATTAATGGCTTGAATGACATATCACTATCATATATGTCATATCTTGACTTTATTGTATATTTTTTATTGGTTGATTTTAGAAAGGGTCGTTGCAAACCTAATTTGTCATTAAATTTTTTATTAAAAAGTTGTAATGCTTTAAATTTTGTGCTCAAATTGTTGGCCATGTTAGTTTTTTGAATGATAGTGAATAGTGTTATAGAGATGACATGGTGCAAAATAATTAACTTAAAAGTTATTTCTATCTACAATTTGTAATTATTTTGTTGATTTCAAATCATCCACCTTCTGCATATGAATTTTTTCATTATATTTTTTAATATATTAAATTATTTTTGTTTATTTGTATTCTATTTTTTTTCATATTTATATATCTTTGTTGGTGTATCATCTTTTGAGATTTTGATCCCCAAAAGTCAAAATCTCTGAAAAAGAAATATTTGTTAATCTTTAGACTATTTGAAAAAGGTAGTGATTTCTAACAAATTAGTAAACAAATCCTTCATTGCAGTCTTAAACCAATTCTCTATGTTTCGTTTTAGTACAGTTAAGTGCCTCCCACAAAAAACACAGGGTAGTCCCATAAATATTGCTATAAACCATCTCTAGATCCATATACAGATAGCCCACATTGTGAAGTATAAAAAAATCTTTCTTTATTTTCTTTTCTTTCTTTTGAGACTAACACAAACAATCATTATTGATATAAACTTGACATAATGATCTCTTGTTTGCCTTGTGAAACCATAAACATATTCAATTCATAGTTTTCTTTTCTTTTTAATGCCACATTTGTTTTTGACCCTACTCTACTAGCATTATAATTTGGCAATATAATCTCATGCCACTTGCCTCAAAAAAGAGAGAATTAAATTTACCATTATAATGTGAGACGTATGACTCCGATACCCACCAAATCGTGTACAGCGTTTCAACACTCCTTTTAATATATTATCTTTCCATTAAAAAATCAAAGTCGATTTCAGCCAAATCGCTATCTTGTCAGTAATACAATCGCAAATGAACATGGCCGTCTTTAAATTTTCTGTTAATACAGTGGGGCACACGTAAAATCCGTCCTGTACGCCCTTGCGCAGAATCCTTCCAGTCTGGTATACACCTACGGTCTGCGTACAATGGCTTCCGATTTGAACCCTTCAAGCGGCTTCTCCATGGCCACCGGAATCTATTACAGTAAAAGAGATCCTATCCCTATTCCTCCGCCACATCAGCACTTGGATCTCACCACCTATGTGTTCTCCCACCCACACAACACCGAAATAGCAATCATTGATGCGCAATCTAACGCGCAGCTCTCCTACAGAACGCTACGCCACAATGTCAGAGCCCTGGCCACTGGTTTGCAGCGTCTCGGGATTCGAAAGCGCGACGTGGTGCTCATCATCTTGCCCAACATCATACACGTCCCCAGTATATACCTAGCCATAGTCTCCATAGGAGCCATATTAACCACCGCTAATCCGCTCAACACAGAGATCGAGATACGAAAGCAAGTCGCGGATTCGAATCCCGTCCTGGCCTTCGCAGCCCCAGAATTCGCTCACAAGGCCCGTGCGGCCAAACTGCCTGTCGTTCTCACACAGTCAACGAACCTAACTGCAAATGACTCTGAATATGTTGCTACGCTTCACGAGCTCTTTCAGTCCGATGTTAATAACTTCCAGCCAGTTGACATACAACAGGAGGACACCGCCACGCTTCTCTACTCCTCGGGGACAACAGGAAAGAGCAAAGGAGTGGTTGCGACTCACAGAAATCATATTGCTATGGTGGCGGGGTTTGTAAACAGTATCGATACACAAAACATAATTACTCTATGCACCATGCCATTGTTTCACGTCTATGGGTTTTTCTACTCGGTTAGCTCCGTTGCAACGGGTACGAAGCTGGTTTTGATGGCCAAATTTGACTTTGCCCAGATGCTTGCCAATGTTGAGCGCTATAAAGTAACAAGTCTGCCTGTTGCTCCACCGATTTTTGTGGCCTTAACCAAATCGCCAATTGTTACGAAGTATGATTTGTCTTCGCTTAAACGCATTGGCTCAGGCGGAGCCCCGCTGGGAAAAGAGACTATTGACGAGTTCATGGCATTGTTCCCTAATATTGAAGTTTCACAGGTAATCCAATTTCTGTCTCTTCAAATTCATTTGAAGAGCACAAATTTCTGTTTGGTTTAGGAGCACAAAAAAAAAGAGAAAGATGGGCTGACACAAATCAAGCACATCTTTCTACTTAAATGCGTGTACGAGATAGAGGAGCTAATGCGCATGAAGATTTTCGGCGGTTCAACATTTTTAGGCTTTATAATTTATGAATTCTCGATGCTTAAGTGATACCATTTGATTACGCGTGAGAAATGATCCACGAGAATCTCTCTCTGATGGGCTGGAATGGTACACAGTATATGAATACTGGCAAGAGGTTGGCTTGAGTACCACAGCTTCATAGACTATTGAATCAGGTGCTGCAAATTCAATTTTGAAATTGTCACAGCAATATAATTATTGCAGAATGTAATCCCACGAATGGGGAAAACTCCAGCAAGAGTGAGGTCTAATGGCCTCCTCACCCATTATCTCCATAACTGAAATTACATCTTAGGCCTCATAAGGGGCACGCACCGAGCCTAGATAACAATAGGTTCATTCCCCAAAACCTCTGCTGGCTCCCAAAGACACTCTCTTCTGCTTACTATGGTTTGTACAAAACTGAAAACATATTCAAAAGATCACAACTAAGCATCTCATACAAATGGGCTCTAAAACAGGTTTTTAATGGATCTTCCAGGATTATGGGGCTTCTTGGACCTTCCCAGATCGTTCCTTGGGCTCACATAGGAGTCTCGTCGACCTCTATGATTTTTGGGCCTTCCACAAACCTCTAGTGACCTTGGATGCACAACTATCTTCCTCTAATGCTCGCCCTTGTCTATTTTCTCCTCCTTTATGCTTCATGACATTTGAAACAAATATACAGATTTAAAATAACCCAGAACGAAACTGAATGGTCGAAGGAAATGGTTGAACTTAGGTATTTGAACTGCTAACAATTGTTTTTTGTTGCATGACAAAACTATTTTTTGAAACTCTGATGTCAAATCATACAGTTCAGAGTCAGCTAAAAATAGTGTATTGCCATCTTTCAGCAGTTAAGACTATTCATTCCAGATTTAATGCAGCAACCAAAGAATTATTCTTTAGAAGAATTTATACTCAGTTTTGAAGTGCCAAACTGGAGTCTAATTTAGGAGTTTTAAGTCGGTTTAGGGTTGCTGAGTTTAGAGACTATTTTTAGGTTGTCATGTTGTTTAAGTTTGTTGCTGATTTAAGGAATAAGTAGTCGCTAATTTTTAATGCAGTTTTTTTTATAGTTTACTGTCTGATATTTTTATAAGTCTTTGTCCTGTTTTTGCCTTTTGGTGCTGTCCATTTTTTAGTTTTAAACTTTTTATGGACCAGCTAGGAGTCGAACCTAGGACCTCCCACTTGCAACACCACTGAGTGATTGGCCCTCTTGGTGGCTGGTCCATATTTGGTTCCAGTGTTATTCACTTTCCAACACCCTCCCTTGAGCCACACTACAAGACCTTAAGGATCCTAGCTTAACTTACTTGGCTCTGCTGACCTGGCCTCAATACCATGTTAAATTTTTCATGGACCAGCTAAGAGCTGAACATGGGATCTCCCATTTACTTATGGGGTGCTCTACCATTGAGCTACCGGTCTTTTTGATGACTGGTCGATCTTTGGTTTGCGTGTGGCTCATTTCCAACAGTCAAGACTGCTGCTCCACTCACATGAAACTCCCACTTACTAGGATGAAATTACCCTGGTGGTTGCCAAACTGCCACTGGTGTATGACCTGTTGTTTTGTACAAAAAATGGACTAAGATTTTTCAAGATTTCTCAACTGCCAAGGCTGGTTGAGAGATGTTCCATACCATCTTGACCTCCAACAACCTTAGCCTCAGATTCTGTCAAACAACTTCCTTCACCTAGAATGTCTTCGAAACAATGTTCTCCTTCAGCCACAATAGTTGGGCAACTAGAACTGTTTTTTTGTGGACTCTGTTTTTGGATCATTAGTCTGCTTGGCACTTTAGAGTTGAACAGGCAGCTAGGCAACTCAACACTTAACCCATTCATATTTGTTTGGATAAACTCACTCATGCTAAACTGTTTTTCTTTTCATATTTTCAATGGCTATCTCTTCCATTCTTTCATTCCAATCCACTATTTTCTCATTCTAGAAGTATCTGATACTCAACAATCCAATCAACAATGTGTAGATTTACATTCATTTTGAAGTCCACAAGAGAAATTGGTGCAACTTGCTGAACATCTTTAGCATTACAATCATTTTTTTGTTCTCCAAGGACTTCTTCACCTCCAAGGTAGTAATCTATTCACCTTCAATGTAGTATATAATGCCCTCTACTTATTCTTCTCCCAAAATATTTTTGGCTTCTTAGTATCGAAATACTCTCCTTGGACAAGAGATTCTTTCATCTTTTGCAAGGTCTTCTTGCTCCAAGAAATCTTCTCTCTTCATCCTAGCTATGCATGGTATGATCCTTGCTATTTTTCTCCCCTGCTTTTTTTTTTTTTTTTAAAACCTACGCCTAGTAAAAATTTACGTGACCAATGACGCTGACACAGCACGCCCTCCGGCTCTACGTGAAACGCTTTTGACCCAGAGCTATGAACCGGTGAGGCCACAAATAGGGGACCTCATCCGCAAACTTCACTAGATCAAACCCACGAGCCCAACAGCCCAGCGAAAGCACAAGGCATGCGAGCACAATGGCCCAGCATGGATTTGAACCTTGGTGGCTGCTTCACCAACAAAGTGTCTTAACCGCGACACTACACGTCCAAAGACATTTTTCTCCCTTCCTCATCTATATGATATTGAGGAATTTCTTCCTTATTTGCCTTCATTCAAGTCTTTAATGCTCTCTATAATTTTTCTCCTTAGTTTCTTCATTTTTTTGCTTTTCTATTTCTCTTTCTTCCTTTCCTATGTGTAAAAACCTCCATTTTGAATCTTTCGTTACTTGAAGGTACCTTTTCACCCTTTGATCAATTTCTTGAATCATCTTAATGCACCTTTGTGCAAATTAATGTTTATTCAAGCATACAAATGGTCCTTTGCTTGAACAAATTCTTCATTTTCCCTCAGGTGTATAAATATTCAGCTTTAAAATCACAGATATCAACACTAAAAAAAATATTTGTTTACCTTTACATGCAAGGAGCAACCATAGTTTTACTCAGTAAATTCTGTCAACTAAGTTTGTTCTCACAGCATCTTTGAATGCTCTGATACCAAAAATGATGCAGCAACTCTGATACAAATTGATCCAACAGCTCTGTTGTAGGACCAAGTTTTTGTATAATCTTTGTTTTTCCCAGCACTAGGGCATCTCAAACAATACAACAAAAATGTACTTATCTGTGTGCTACTTTCTGCTCCTTGCCTATGCCCTGCTTTCTTTCTCCTCCGAGATGTGCTCTGGTTGTGATTAGGGATTAGTGATGCTTTTGTTTCATTTTATTCGTTAGCTGGGTGAGTGGGGCTGTTTCCTCTCTTTGAAAGATTACATCAAAACTTATACCAAAAATTGGCTTCTAAAGCCATATAAATAAAATAGATTTATTCTTACTTAAATCTATTTAGCTAGACTCAAAACTAAAAATATAACTGGATATATCACGCTTACTCTTTTCCTTATCCACCAAGAAACCTCCTTTATTTCCCCTTTATTTTACTTCCTCAAAACCTATTTTATGCTTTAATCGTTAAGCATTAAAATTTTAAAAATTCATCTTATAGTTTGTTGAAGTGCTCCTGCATCAATATCTGCAACATAAGTTTGCAATCTTCTTTTTGTCATTTACAAAAAACGAATCTCTGGCCCTCGAGGCAATTCACAGTGGATCTGAAAAGACTCATAGATTTGAAAAAGAATTCACAATTGCACTTCTAGCGAGTACATAAAATGACAAGATACTTTCTTAAGAAGGTATGGTGCTGATTCAGGCCAAATCTAAGAGCAATATGGCTGCTGCACTTGGCCACAGAGCTTTCACAGGCGCCTGATCTGCCATATTCCAGCTCAAAACACACCATTTAATTTGAGCCTTAAAGGATTATTATAGCTTCTGTAAAATTAAAGCCTTATTGTACTTGTCTGAAGAGTCCTTTTGTGACATTTAGGGTTATTTTGTCATAACTAATGTATTCTGAATTATCACTGTATAATTGATGGCAGCTGACTGCATAACTTATGACTCGCCTGAAACCGATGTTTAAACAAATGATTGCATCAAGATAAGACCAAACTATCCTAGGGGTCTGCACAATTTATTGATTCCTATGCATCTCTGTCAATTTTCTATACAACTAAAAGATTCATGCGTAGCTGATTTGCCCCACCACAACTACATAGGAATACTAATGTTCAACTCTAGGTTATATCTTTCAGAGTTCATATCAGAGATTAGGTATCCAAATATTACACTGTGATAAGAATACTCTACACAGTGGTGGTATGCTATGATATAGTACAAATTTTCCCCTAGAGTCTCCACCAAAGTCTAAGGCTATCTATTATGCCAAAGTCTTTTTTAACTTGCATACTGTCTCATCCCTCTCTCATACACGTAAAACCTTCTGATCCAAGATGCTCCACTGAACTTGCCAACAGAACAACACTGCTTTGTTGCTCGGTTTCCATTATTGGCTTTTCTCTCTTCATTTATGAATCACAAATTAATAAATGAAGATTTTTTAATAAAAAATTTAACCTGGTTTTGGACTTATTGCTTGAACAAAAGGCTGATTGAATATTCTGGATACTGTATAGGGTTATGGATTGACAGAGTCTAGTGGAGCAGTAACGTTCACATCAACTGGTGAAGAAAAGAAAAAGTATGGGACAGCAGGGTTGCTGGCAGCAAATGTGGAAGCCAAGATAGTGGACGTTGTTAGTAAAAAAGCTTTGCCTCCGAATCAACGAGGTGAACTCTGGTTGAGAGGGCCTACAATTATGAAAGGTATTCCTACCACCTATCAGCATTAGACTGTATGTTGAATTAATTTCTTTCCTTTGTGATCTATGCTGAAAATCAATTTCAATCATGGTTCCAATACTGTTTTGAAGTGGCCCAATACGTACATGTTTTCTTTGATTGGTAAGTTCCCCTTGCAGATAGATCCTACGAGTAAGAGGTATGTTCATGTGATTATATTACTGATTGTGTGTTTTCATGTTTTTCATTGTATAAGAGAAGCGTATGTATGTATAGGCAAAATGTCTTACAATGTCATTTAGTCTTCCTACCTGTTTACTTTTATTTGGTGTTAGCTATGATTTACTCAATTAGTTTTTGCTTTTATCTTTCCATATACCTTTAAATTGATTGCTATCTACTCTATAGTTGCATTTCTCCAGATCAAGTTAGACTCAGAAAACCAAAAGCATAAATGAAATGCAATTTTTTGGGACTTAATTGAGAAAAACTCAGTAAACTAAGAAGTGCTGAATAATTCATTAAAAAAGGGAAATCATGCTGGTTTTTGTTATTTCAAGCCAACCAAAGGGAATAAAATGCTATTTTTGTTATTTCTAGCCAAATAAAGGGAAAAAATGCTGCTAGGAACACTAAATAACATTGTGAGATTTTATACATATATGCACAGTATGTGCTTCTCTTATGCAATGAAAACAATAACATGTAGAAACACATTCAACAATATGGCCATGTTGTATCTTGTCCATCAAATTCACCCAGGGCTTGCACTTGGATTCATTTGTTTGGGTTTCTCACACCCATAATTAGATGTATCTGATTCAACATTCAACATTTGTATGCATGAGCATGGAATATGTCTCTTGGTGATTTTAACATGATACTCCACAACAGAAATTAGGATGATTTACTGCTTGAGCTCGTCTTATTTAACCCAATATCTACATGTTTTAGCACTTTGTACTCTTGGTGAAAAGGGACAGATTCAACTCCTTAAATAGTTATTAACAAGTCTCAGTAATTTTAAAATAATCAACAAAATTGGCTCTTGCAAGAAACATGTACTTTCTTAGATGTTACAGTTCTCTTCTTTCTCAAGTCTTTTGACAAAATCATCACATGCCAGTCACAAAACGTGCCTCGGTTATGTGGTTTGAATCAGCATTGAGGCAACTTAAGTTATTGTGGAGGTTTTGGACTAACTATAATTTGACATCAAAGGTAATAATGAGTTTTCAATATTTTGTAAGTGGTTTGAATTTGATTATTTGACTCAGCCTTAAAATCGACTCATGTTGAGTTACTTATTTCCATTTCAAAAGTGACCAAATGACAAAATGGGATGGCCTATGGTATTTCATTCAACCTTGCTTAGGACTATTTCATCAAACTTGTGTTTTCAAGAGAATGCTAATGCAAGGGAACAAGATATTTTAAACGAATTGTTCACTTGGTCTCTGGTTTTACTTGTTTACAGTTATATGGATTTTTTACTCAATCCTCTATATATTATTGACATACAATAAACACTAATAGATTAGGCTTTCCGATTCATTTATACTCTGCTGGGACTTTAAATGAAATGATTCCTTTCCATACTGATTCATACCAAAAGTTTATAGTTCACTCATGCTAACATATTGTTTTGGATGCATTTAAGGGAAAAGCTTAAAGAGTCGGTGTGTTGTAATCAACACAGCCTATTTAAATGGGAGTATGGGTCTCTTTTGGAATGATAAACTTTATTCATCACAATCCTGTGTGTCTACTCAAAAAGACGGGTCTGTATTTATTTTTCTTTTTGTTGAGGATCTTTGGGTCTCTAAATAAATGTATAAAAGTATCTAGAAACTTTCTTTACATTTTCAGATATGCCTAATGTTTCGAAACATTTCTGATATGCTTAGGGGGCATTTCCATTTCAGAAGTGAAAAAACAAAAAAAGGGCCAGCCTATGGTACTTCATTCAACTTTTCTGAGGACTGTTTGATCAAACTTGTGTTTTTAGAAGAATTCTAATGCCAGGGAACATAGTCTTTAAACAACTTGTTCACTTGGTATCTGTTTTACTCGTTTACAGTTACATAATTTCTAGCATCATCCTCTATATTGACATGCAATCAGAAATGATGGATTAGGCTTTCCAATTCATTGATACTCTGCCTGGATTTGAATGAGTTAATTCCTTTCCATACTGATTCGTCCCAAAAGTTTCTAGTTCAGCAATGCAAACATATTGTTTTGGGTGCATTTAAGGGAGTAGCTTAACATGCCTGTGTGTTGTAATCAACTTACTGCCCATTTAAATGAGAACCTGGGTCTCTATGGAACCATTAATATTCATCGCAACTCCTATGCGTCTACTAATAGAGAATGTCTCTGTATGTATTTTTCCTTATTTTAAGGATCATTGGATCTTTAAATAAAATAGAGAATATAGAGAGTGCTCTTCAAGTTTAACAATTGATATTAGAGCAAGGTTGTAGCATTGATTGTAGACATCATTGTTAAAATCTAAAAGGCTGTGAGAATTTCATTTTTTACAATAGATTTGTATTGTAGTAAGTAGCATGAAGAAATTTGTAATTCTGAATAAAAAGAGGTCTTGGATTAAAATATAAGTCTTTGGTATTAATAAATATTAAAGCAAGGAGCTACAAAAAAAGGCAAGAAATCTTGTGAATTATTTTGATTGTAACTAGGTAGAATGCGGATTCCAATTGCCTTAAGGCAACATTGGAATCCGCCAAGGGCTGGGCCCTTCTCCTCTCACATGCTTCTCTTAGGGCTGGGCCCTTCTCATCCCACACGCCACTCTTAGGGCTGGGCCCTATACATCATGCACTCCTTAACACCACGCTACTCCTCAATACCACGCTACATGCAAGATAACATGCTTACATGAATAGGGCCGACCCTATCTAATAAAGGGTTTCGGTTAAAGTGATGCAAATAAATTAAAGGTTATTAATTCATCATAAGCCGACTTGATTAGGAGTGGTTGCTCTCCTATAAATAAGACATATACCTCTCACAATATTATTAATGCAGTTTCAAGTAAATGCGAAATATATCCTTCTTGGGTAGCGAACTCCTTTGCAAGCAGCAGATCACAGCGAACTTCATTCATAGGCAGCAGATTATCAGTTAGGTCACAGCGAACTCCATGTATGTGCTGATCTAATTGGTGATCACAGCGAGCTCCATGTCGTGCAGATCTAATTGGTGATCACAGAGAACTCCATGTATGTGCAGATCTAATTGGTGATCACAGTGAACTCCATGTATGTGCAGCAGATCTAATTGGTGATCACAAGTTATCATCAAAGACAAGGATCTCCATTGAAGGCTCAAGCAAAGGACTGTGAACTAGTTAAAAGGTGCATGCACAGCAAGACAAGTTAGAAGGACTGTAAATCATGATCACTGTCAACAAACTAGCTGTGTAATCTTCTATATCATCTTCCTTGTGACTGCAACTTCTATACTCCAGATAAGTGTGTAATTGTCAATTGAATCTAAAACCATAATCAGATCTGAGGATCTTTTCTGGCTGGGTTTTTCCTCCTAGGAGGTTTTCCCAGGGTAACTTTGTCTTGTCTCTTCTGCATTCATTTCTTACTATGCTTAAATCTGAAAACCAATAAATCTAATTAACCTAGTTAGAAACAAATTCTGATTTTCTGAGTTTCATCTAATCTGAAAGTACTAAAATCAACAAATTAAACACATTGATGGATACTTATTAAAATAGTGCCTTCTTGCTAAAACTAAAGGCATCGCCATATTAAAACAGATGGGAGCTCATATTATATATAATTGGGAATAATTTTTGATGTGCTAGCAATTTTTTAGAATTTTTCTAGAATAAAAAATCATACATTGGGTGCCATCTCCATAAAGTTAGTCGATGTTTACAACTTTGGAGAATGGCATCAACAAATGAAAAGCTTTTAGCTGTTGTCAAACTTTACCTCCATCGTTGATTATACTAGAACAAGACTATAATGTCCTCTTTTTGTGATTACCCTAGAATTTGCCTTAGAATCACAAATTCCATTCAAATAAGAGATATAAGATAGTTAGGGTTATAACTTTATCTTTAGAAATGTCTTTTAACAGGATAAACCCTGCTTTGAGTCCTACAACCTGTTGACGTGTATTTTATACACAATCATACACAGAATAAAATACCAATAGGTATCTTATCCTCTCTTGAGAAAATAGTCTCTAACTGCTGAAGATCTGCAAAAAGGATCAGTTAGATGGACTCCAAGGTTCCTTTAGTGGGGTCTCCACGTGTGGACAAGCTCCAGTGGTATGATGTGATTTGCTGGAATCACAAGGGGACTTACATTGAACTTCCGATCTGCTTTGCTGGACACAGGCTCTGACTAACTTAGATTAAAAAAAAAAAAATGGAAAAAGGATAAGGGCGAAGAGAGGATCTAATCCTAATACTAAGAATGTAGGAGCAATGATTAATTTTTGATGAAACTCTAACTAGGTCTTGTTTTGACATCAATGGAACATCTACACAAGACTAGTGCGATCTTCTATGGGAAGCTTTATGATGTTCAAATCATCACCGCAGGCATAGATACCATCCAAGTTGATGCATATCAATGAAGAGGCGACAAATTGAAATTGAGCTTAGGCTGAACGATTCCAGTTGACTACGCAAGGCAAGTCTGCAATCAACAAACTGCTAGTAGTATGGATATACGAATTTCACCATCAATCAAGCACATTTCCTCCATTCATCTAATTATCTACCATCTAAGATTGAAGACTCAACAAGAAACCATGCAAATTGCAAGAAAACGACATATTTCACCATTACTTCAATGAAAATGGAGTTTGTTTACAATCAATGGCAACAATTTCTTGCCTTGTCCTCCTATTCTACTCTAATTGCTATTCTATCAACTATATTCTAACTCTTCCAACTATTTACAACTCTCTCTAATCATCCTTTACAAATGAAATGTTTGGGCTTATATAGTGCCCACAATACAATTTGATGGCTTAGATCAATTCAAGATCAATGGCCAAGATTTTACAATGAAAACCCTAATTAGGGTTTGTTACAACCATTACATAACATTCAATGTTTGACCAATGATAAAATTGTATTGCTTGGACACATGTCCCTTCTAGAAAAATCGACCAATGGACCGCCAGGGTAGGTACATCGGAGTTTGTGCCACCTTCCATGAGTTAAGTACATTGAATCTGGTCATGCTGAGGTGGAACACACTGACTGGAGAAATGATGACTAGGACGCCACCTCATCTAACACTTGTAACTTGGTAGATATTCATCTTGATGTTGTTGAGAAACTTGCTTTAATTAATTCCTCTGGATCTATTTTGCTTCTTCAACGAGCCCTTGTTCTAACTCCTTGCGTCCTTGATGTGCAGGAAGATGATGTACCTCGCCTTGGAACGCTGGATTGAAAGAGGTCGCCCATGTCCTGGCTAAGACCGTCCCGACGAAGACCGTCCTGGCTAAGACCGTCCTGGATCCGGCTTGATTTTCCTTGATGAGACCTCCATTTGATGCCTACACAACATTTCAAAATTAGTACCATGATTTTGCAATACATAACATAAATTAGAGAGCAATTTTTTAGGAAACTTAATGATAAGTCCTTTATTAATCATTTCCTAAAAACGACTCTTGAGCTAGGAATTCAAAATTTCAAAATTTCAAAATCTAAGCTATGACGATCAACAATCAAAATCAAAACAATAAATCCATATCGCCATACCTCACTAGAGAGCTAACTCTAGAATGCAAAATGAGGAATTTGCCTAGGCAAAATTTGAAATAAGATGGTCTTGATGTGATCTTCAAAAGAACGTTCCTCTTATCAACTTCGCCACCCTTGGAATCTTTGATGTGTTCTTCAATGTCCTTGGCAAGTTCGCCTAACTTGAAACTTCAAGTTCGCCTCTCCTTTGGATAGTAGTTTCGCACCACCTTTGATTGAATTCGCTCCTCTTCTTGAATGATAATTTCGCCCTTCCTTTGTATGAAATTCGCTCCTCTTTTGCCTTCTCCAAGTTGCATATGAGAGATGATAAATGATGATGTGAAAATGAAATAAACACCTTCCTTTATAGGCGCTCACCTTCATATTGACCTTAGGCCGACTTTTTGCAAAATATAGCAATTAAAACGATTTTTAAATAAATAATAAAGGCCGACCTTGACAAAATAAACCCAAGCGCTCCCTTTTGATTTTTATTAAATTAATAATTAATTATTAAATGCCTTTATTTTTAATTAATAAATTTTGATTTTTTACAAAGGCAAAAAATAATTAATAAATACATACCATGCGCTATTTAAATGCTTTTAATTAAATATCGATTTTTTTCTAGCATTTAAATAAATTTAAAAAATGTGTTTTAAGCGCCAAAATGAAAAAGTGAGAAGATACGTACCTCATCGCCCTGGTCCCTGACTGAGGGACAGGAGCGATCCATCAATTTGGTCATGATTCTTGCAATTTTTACGTCCAAGGTCTTCATCCTTACGTCCAAATCGCCATTTTAGCTGGGTCCTTTGAGTTAGATTGACTTGCATGTGTGAATGAGTGCCTTTGGATGTAATATCGCCCTGGTCCCTTCCTGAGGGACAGGAGCGATCCTAGTGTCCTGGCTCAAATTTGCAAACTTTTGATCTTTGTTCTTCATTCATTGTCTTCCAAAGGACGTCCTTGACCATGCCTATCTTTGCCTTGTCTTGGTTTTGACGGAACATGAGTGTTTTAGTAAAAATCGCTTTGGTCCTTGTCCAAAGGACAGGAGCGATATAGGCTCTTTGTGCAAATTGGTAGCATTTTAACGTTCAACACTTTGGTATATCACCTTCAAAAGACGCCTTAGACCTTTTACCATCTTGCAAAACCTTGGCTTGACGTAAATTTTGAGAGACTTGGCCAATATAATCAATATCGCTCTGGTCCCTTCCTGAGGGACAGGAGCGAACTTCAAGTTTTTAAGCTTGTCCTTGCGTTCTTCAACTTGCCATTACCTTCAATGCGTGAAATGACGTCCCTTGATTCCTCTTGGTGGCTTGATACTTGTTAAACTTTCAAAATCTTGGTCTTTATGGAAATTTCGCTCTGGTCCCTTCCTGAGGGACAGGAGCGAATTAGGATATTTTAGAGCAAATCCCTCAATGTGGCGATCCTTGTAACTTTGTGCTTGATGGAGATGTTTCGAAACGTCCTTGGTACCTTGTTCTTCGCCTTGGAGTGTCCTGATCTTGGAGGGACGGCAATATAATCATCATATCGCCCTGGTCCCTTGGAGAGGGACAGGAGCGATTTTGCTCTTGTGGGCCTCATTTCACTTCATCACCTTCGAAAATTATATTCAACGGATTCGCAATGCCTCCTTTCATTCATTCATGCCTTGAGATCGGTTGAAATTTGGCGAGAAAATCATCTACAACAAAAATCGCTCTGGTCCCTTCCTGAGGGACAGGAGCGAACTTAAGCATTTTATTGTTTTGATCAAGTCTGGATGCTCTATCATGCTCATTTCGTCCTTCACCATGCCTTTGATGTCTCGATTCGTCCAAACAAGGTCAGGAATGGCTCAACTAAGCATTTTCGCTCTGGTCCCTTGGTGAGGGACACGAGCGCAATTTGACATTTCGCACTCTCGATCAGGACAATTTTAATGGAATATAACATTTAAGTATAAGAAAGAAGAAACATATTCTTATACTTTAAGTTATATTCCATATATACTTTCAGGATGTTTGAGAGTGGTTTCAGACCTCCAGGAGTTATATTGCAAAATCTAGTTTTTGGAGGTTTTTTCAGTTTCTAGACTTAGTCAAATTTCAGGATCAGGGCATTCCAAACTTAGCCAAATTTCAAGATCAGGACCTCACTCAAGCCGGACTTGGTTATCCATGTGATCTCCCCGACAGCACTTCAAGTTATATTCATTTGATAAAATGTACCTCTTTGGACCTTTTCACATCGTCAAGACGTTAAAATCTTGCAAGGACAAAGCAAAATTGGATTTGTAGCTCCGGTCCTTCACTGAGGGACAGGAGCGATTTTTCCCCTGGAGGCATTTCTGTGCTCATGAAAATCTTCAATTTATATTCAATGGAAAGATCTCGCCTTTCTCCATCACTTCCAATTCGTAATTCATCTTGACCCTGCAGGAATAGTAAAATATTTGAAAACGAGCTCCCGTCCTTCACTGAGGGACAGGAGCGATTTTGCTCCTACAGGCCAAAATAACATGATTTTACACATTTTAACACTTCACAAGG
This sequence comes from Cryptomeria japonica, assembly GCF_030272615.1. Classification (NCBI taxonomy): domain Eukaryota; kingdom Viridiplantae; phylum Streptophyta; class Pinopsida; order Cupressales; family Cupressaceae; genus Cryptomeria; species Cryptomeria japonica. The sequence goes on from NC_081413.1 coordinate 4,316,102, forward strand.
CGAAAACAAATCATTTGAGATGCCTAGGATCAAAATTCAAAAAAGTCAAAATTTGGTCAAAAATATTCAATTGGACAAAAATTCACATTTCATCTTCAACACTTAGACAAATTTAAGCTCTGCATCAACATTCCAATTGAAAATTAGACCATTCTGGCAAATTCATTGCATTCAAAATTTGCATTCCAGAAAAGGAAGCTCAAAAGCTCTCAAAAAACGACTGGATTTTGGCTTGAAAAGGCAAAATTTAAAACCCTAAGGCTTGGCCCTAAATCCAGACAACTAACAAACTAACAAAACCCTAGAAAAAAGCAAAGCGAAAACGAGCAAAACGAGCAAAAAAACAGGGGTCCCCATTTGCAATGGGGCGATGTGTGAAAACGTCACAACACAACCCTATTAAACAATAGAAAATATATAATTCATAAATCTCAATTATTTCCATTAGGGTTAGTAATCACAAATATAAGTATAAACACATATAACTATCATAATTCATTAGAGAGGTCTAATCATGATAGAGCTTTGAATGAAGGAACATGATAGGATCGGCCCGAAGCAATCTTCACACTAAGCCCAAGAGCGGACACTCACCCTCTTGGCTCCAAGTGGTAGGCACATTGGACATTCAGCATGGAGTGGTCTACCTAGTGGAATGCTTGTATCTGCACCCCTATCCATTTTTCCTTATGCATTCTCTTATGATCAAGAGCGTGAGGGATTCAATAATACTTTCCCTGACAAACCATCCTCATTATGGAGCCCCTTGGGAGATCATACAAGGTGCCTCGAGCCATTCCCAAGAGCATAGAATGACACCTGCCATTTGGCCTCCCAGCCCCATTGGGGTGTCTCTACCTGAATGGATCCCTAGCTACTTGCATCCCTCATATGTACCTTCTCCCCTCCATAATGGGATAGTTTGTTTTTTTAAGTATTAAATAATCACACATTTATATACTCTATTATGCATATCATAATGGCAAGGATAGGATTATATAAATATATATTAATAATATGTTCATTACATTCATTCCTACATGGAAGACAATATAACAAATCAATCAAATCATAGTCTATGCCTTATGCATCATAACCAATATTTGTAAATATATCTGAACTTGCCAATTATTATTATTAAATCTAAAGCATGTGCTTCTTCTTGCTCGATTGCTCTTCTTATTGTCTGCTGTTCCATTCCTTCATTTGCAATCTCCATATATATGTCTTTACATCAAAGAGTCATACCCTTTGAATAGATGTTTCATTGAGGAGACATAACTTCTTATTTCACCCCTTTACTTATATTTTTTTCTCTAAACTGCACCTTATTAAGAAGCATTATTAATTATGGTCAAATCGCAGCTTTGATAAATATTAGTCAAAGCAATAAAATCACACCTTTTGCTTAATAACATTGCACTTTAACATTCCTTTGTAAATTGCTGTTTTGTTCTAATTAGAGTAGCCAGAAACTCCTGTGTCCCTCCTTGGGCGTGTGTATCCCTGTATCCGAAACAGATATGTATCCGATACAGCCCGGATACACGTCAGATTCTGTACTTACGCATACCCAAAAAACCTTGATTTTCAACCAAACCAAATACTATGTTATGCTATTTTTGCATACTGTAAATTGTTAAATCAACTTATAACTATTTCTGTAGCAATTATGTGTCTATATTGCTTTTGAAGTAACAAAAATCCTCCTCTAACAACTTAGAAAATTGTGTTAAATATATGTGTATGTGTTTTTTATGAATGTCATATCCAGCAGTATCCATATTGGGGGTCTTAAAAAATGGCTGTATCCATATCTGATACCGTATCCGTATTTGTATCCATATCCGTGTCCATGCAACTTTGGTTCTAATCAACCAGTTGTAATCAGATCACATCATTTGGTAAACATAATGAAATCACTCCAACTTAGTAAGATGGCACCTCTTCTTAATAGTCAAATGCTGTATTATAATCGCTGCAAGACTAATAAGGTGATGCACCAAATTGATTTCAGGACCTATAATGTTGTTCATTAGCACACAATATGTTTAATCAGCAAGCTATAAGCAAAACTTGGGTTTTCTTTCCATATTCACGCATAAGTGTCCAATAAGAAGGTTGGAACTCAAACAACATTATGAAGGAAATCAGATGTTCTCACAACAAAAGGGCTGTTTGAACCAATGACATAACTCATAAGCTACACAAAATATGTATATTTCTATATGGAGGTGCCAGAGAATGAGACATGAATTTCAAGGACATATAACATCTTAAAAACCATATCTATCATTCATATTTGCACACAAACTACAGATTAGAGAAGACAAAACTACTACTATATTGATAAAAAGTGATTGCAAACTGCATACAAGTCTAAAAATGCTTGTTTCTCAATCTGCAACTGAGTTACAATACATAATTAGACAAATAAAAACCTTGTTTCAGGTTACAATGTTCAGTCTAGACAGCAAGAACTGACCGAAAATCTGCCCTTAGGCCTCCTAATATGCTGTCTAAAAGCTTGCTAAACAATAGGAACGTGTCATTGAGAAAAGATGACAACTGCTACATTAGTTTTGCCGGGTCAAACCTTCATAGGCATCATTCTGAGTTGTCCCTTCAGATACTTAAAGTGCTCCATGATGCTGGTTGAATGAAGAAATCTCACCTGCTTTGACCCTTTCATTAATGATACCCCATTGGAGACTCTTAGATGCTCTTAACAGGTTCAAACTGGGTCAAAACTGCCTCCTTAATCCTCTCAATCTGTTGGACAAGTCATCAAATTGTCCTAAATTCTCTCCACTTGCCCACAACTGTCTTTTACTTCTTCAAACTGTTGTCAGCTCCTTTCCACATGCTTTTAGGCATTTGAGAAAACAAGTTTAATGTGATTGAAAGCCCTCCTAGGCGTGGGAGAAGTTCTAGGACGGTTTTTGTCATGTGTCATACATGAATACCTTCTATATTCCATGTTTTCTCCATCCCCTTTTCTCAGCAACAGCAATAGGTAAGTTAGAATAGGTGACCTTTAAAGGAATCAGCCCGCTCTGGAGGTTGATCTCAATGTACCAAAGCCCACACTCTAAGAGATCATACCATGTTTAAGGGGGTTACCAAGTTGTTATTCAATAAGGGTGAAATATCAAGGTGAGACTAAAACAGGTTTCAAGAAAATTATAAAAAATTATCATAAAGCAAGTTTGGACAAAAAAGTGAGAAAGATGGAGAGGAAAATGATAGGTGGGTACCATAGGAAGGAAATGGAAAAAAAATAGAGTACAGACCTTTTAAATGGGGTAGAAAAGAAAAGAACTAAAAATATAATAAACAAAGGCCTATATTTTCTTTTTATATGACTCCTCCATAATGTGATTAAAATTAATAATACTCAAACTCCTCTTTACTATATCATATGACAGTTAAGGGAGCGGTATATTAAAATTTATTATGATAAAATCCCTCCCTTTTTACCTATACAACAACCTTGGGACAAAATAATGGAAAGAGGGTCGGAAATCTAAGTTACCGGTTTGGGTTCGGATTCGGGTACGGATTCGCGGATTCGGCAAAAAAAAAAAAATCTTGGGTACGGGTACGGGTTCGTCTGTACATATATATATATATATATATATTTTTTAATTATATATATATATACCCATATACTATATATATGATCAATATATACAATCCATACAAAAATAATTTATACAATGTGACTTTCCATACATAAATCATAAATCCATAATTATTAATTGCCAATGCCAATAAATATTCATATATCGCAAATGTAATCAGTAAACTAATAACTAAAGTCTAATATCATATTCATAATTTGCAAAAAAGATAATATTCAAGTTTCAAGTCTTTTTTAAAAAGTCATAAAGGGGCGAATTAGAGTTTTATTATAAAAAAACTATTTTTTAAAGTCTTTTTTTATTGTTTTTTATTGTTTTTTTGACCCGTGGGCCCCGTTTTTTAGAAACCACAGGCCTGGGTTCATGCGGGTCCTCCTGGGTTCACCCGGGTCCTCCTGGGTTCGACCTGGGTTCCACCCGGGTCCTTCCCAGGTGGCCGGGTTCCCTGTGGGTCCTACAGGGAACCCGGCCACCTCGGAAGGACCCGGGAGGAACCCAAGGAGAACCCGGGGAGAACCAGGACAGGGCAAGAACCAGAACTGGAACCCAAGCCAAAAGGGGAAGAACCGGTAACTTAGTCGGAAATTAAAAATAATGACAATCAATTTCCTCTCTCATCTCGTATGGCCACCTATTGAGGGAAAAATTTTAAGGCAAAAAGAATTGAAATATTATAAAGTTTCCACTGTACAACTGTTGACAAAGACTCCATTGACAGAATTTTAGAATGCAACATATTAAAAATGACATATTATATTTAACCATAAAACGATTGATTATTATCCTGGCTCAAAACTAGTTTCATTTGTATAGTCATTGTTTGCTGCTAATGATGTCTGGTCTATTCTTTTTCATCTTCCTAGTGATGGTGTATGATTTTCTCAAGGAAATTGTATTGTACAATTTCCCATGGACAACCTCAATATTACTGTCTACAACACTCATCCTACTCGTCTTTTTTTGTCAAAATGCTCAAGAATCAATTATATGATCTAATCAATCTATAGTTGTACAACTTTTGTGCTTGCCGCTCACTCTACTGTATGGTTCAGTGATTTCTTGCCATTTTCTCGTGTTGGTTTTGTACAACCATTGATTGCTTCTTCTTTTGTTATACAACCTTTAAGGAATGTTGAAACAATAGAATCTGTGCCTTCCCCTTTTGCTGCATATTCTGGCACCGCTGCTACTATCTAGTCCTTGTCTATGTATCCTATTTAAGTAGCTAGTGATTCTTTTGCTGCATTTGGTTCTTTCTCAAACTCTAGAATTGGTAGGAAAAGGAATGATTCCTACAGGTTGGTGAATTGGGAGAAAGTAAATTCATGGGATATGGGAATATTGAATAAAGTTTTTTTGATGAGAATATCTCTATAGTGCCTATGGTACTAGCTGGGTTCAAAGATCAATTGGGTAAAGCATTTTCAAACTCGTTTATAGTTATAAACTGGCTTCCTTGCTTGTTTGGTCCTTTGCCACAGTACATTGAATTATATGGCAGTTGGCGAATGCTTTCTTGCTGCATTGGCATGCATTTTGGATATGTTGGTTTTACAAATGCTCTTTGTATACTTTGAGATTTCCTCCATCAATTCTCCTTTCTACTGCCAGCTACCATAGTCACTCCATATCTTCATATTTTGTCATGGAATGATCACTAGTTGTGAAACAAGTGGGCTGTTTTAGTTTCCAGTGGGAACTGTCAACCCAAAAGTTCTCTTTCCTCTATAGTGTCGTTGCAAGATTGGAAAACCTTACTAGATGTTACTTGATTACTTGTTTTCTTTGTTGTCCAAAAGACAACTTTTATTTTTTGGGGGGCTGATGTAGCAACATACAATGCCCTTATTATGTTTTGTCAATATGGTTGTATTTGACCATGTATTAATTGTTTGTTGGCTTTTATGCAATTATAGGACTCAGTTGATAGACAGTTGTGTTTTGTTTGGCAACCGTCCGACTCTTTAAATAAAATTTCGTAGTCAAGGAAAGGAGTCTGATCCTTGATCATCTTTGGTCTACTTATGTAAGAACTTCATGTGTTCAAATAAAAATATATTTTACTACTATATCTATTCATTATTTCAAGTGTTAGTTTTAGTAGAAAGAAGAGTAAACAACGAACACTTGGAAAAATGTTCCTCTTAAATGAAGTACATCAAAGAAATTTCCACATAGTTAATAATGCAATATTCAAATCTTCACCAACACCAATGGAGAATGGAACCAAGATGACTGAAGACCTAGACAGTAAAGTAGTCAATGAAAAATCTTATAGGAGTTTGGTATAAAATTTGATCTACTTGACTACGACTCATCCAAACATCTTGTGCAGTTAGAATCTTGTCCCGATTTACAACCCATCCAAATTAGTCATTGGTTAGCTGCAAAGCGAATTTTAAGATATCTTCTAGAAACACAAAGCTTTGATTGGAATATTCAAAGAATGAAGATTTCAAACTTGTTGGGCTTTCAAATTCAGATTGGGCAAGCTGCAAAGACTAAGAATTCAACTTTTGGTTGCTACTCAAGTCTTGGATTAGCTATTGTTTCATGGAGTTCTAAGAAGCAAACTAAAGTTGCATTATCAGCCATTAAAGTAGAGTACAAGGGAGTTGTTGCAACATGTGAAGCAATATGCTAAGACATCTTCTTGAGGATCTTTGAGACCTAGAAGTTGATCCCACAGTTATGCATTGTGATAATCGAAGTGTGTTGAAGATATCCAAGAATCTAGTGTTCCATGCTTGCACAAAGCATATTGAAGTACATCATCACTTCATTCACGAGTGTGTCCCCAACAAGGAAATTGAATTTATATACAAATCCATTGAACAGCTTGCAGATGTCTTGACTAAGCCTTTGAGCAGAGATTAATTTTGTATACTTTCAAGAAGGCATTGGTGTTAAATGTTTTTCATTTGTACAGGAGTAGATAACAAGCCTATTTGTTATAGGTGCCCCTCATCATATAGTTGTTTTGTGTAATGAAATAAAGTTAATGAGCGAGTGTCGAATCATGAACTTTATTCATCACCATCCGTGTGTCTATGCATAGAGACATGTCTATGTATATTTTCTATTTAAAAGATCCTTGGATCTCCAAATAAAATAGAGGAAATATAAAGATTGCTCTCCAATTTCAAGACTATAACACGCCAGCTGTTTCCGGCTATCAGTATTTAAGTATGTTCCATAATTTAGCACTCAAGCTAGTGAATAAGAGATTTTAAAGGGCTTGTCCACTCGATGTCTGTTATTAGTAACTACTTGTTTATGTGATAATTTTGTAGTCCTATTCTTGAACTGGCACTCCTTCAGCAGTAATGGATTGGGCTTTCTGATTCTTCACTGTTAGAATGAAAGATGGTGTGCCTAAAATTTTAAGTTTTCATATATTTAATGAAGATTTTCCATCTCACTGCTGTCATGCAGGTTATTTTTCTAATGACGAGGCAACTGCAACAACCTTGGACTCAGAAGGGTGGCTTAAAACAGGAGATCTGTGTTACTTTGATGAAGAAGGGTTCCTTTTTGTTGTGGACAGAATAAAGGAATTGATCAAATATAAAGGATATCAGGTATTTTGTTATTAATTTTCCTAATTTGAGTTATACTTAGAATTCTATCTTCTCAATAAAATATCAACTATTTTCTATGGCAGGTTGCTCCAGCAGAGTTAGAGGAACTCCTCCTCTCAAATCCAGAGATATCAGATGCTGCAGTTATCCCGTGAGTAGATTTATCACTTCTCTTTTAGAGCTTTCCATCTTTAAAGAAATAGCTGATAGATAGGATCAAAGGTGCATCCTAGGTACTAGACATTTTGATAGATTAGGGCTATGCTAGACATTTTGATAGATTAGGGCTACCCATTATACCAAAGTGGCTGCTTTCCCTGTTCTTGCATACATTAATTGGCCCTGTTTTTGTGTCTCAATTCATATATTGACAGGTATCCTGATAAGGAAGCCGGTCAAATACCAATGTCATTTATTGTTAGAAAGGCTGGTAGCAAACTAAACGAAGAAGATGTTAAAAGTTTTGTGTCAAAACAGGTACTAAGTAACACAAAATTTCGAATGCTCTATCTTATGCCTTCCTAAACCTAAATATGTAAACCCTTCTGATGAAGAAATTAAGACCATTCATATCTGAGAGAGAAATTACTTGTTATGACTGATTGCAGGTTGCACCTTACAAAAAGATACGCCGAGTGGCATTTGTGACATCAATTCCCAAGTCTGCATCCGGCAAAATTTTAAGAAAGGATTTGATCCAGCAGACCGTCACCTCCTCCAACTTGTGATTGTCATCTAATGAGCGCGTGGAAGAATATTCAAACTTCTATTTATTTATCATGTATAATATATATTTTTAAGAAAAATCAGAACAGCTTTGTTTTAAGGGGGTTAGCGAGCACCTTGTAAATATCTACAGGTCTGTGCAAAAATGTGTACATGCTGCTCCATTTATTTTAATTCTGAAGAAGAACTTGCCGGAAAGAATATCAATATGAAATCCCAAGCCTCTAAAATGTACAAAAGCTCTAAATCTTAAAATTTATAATTTATTAGTTACGAAAAAAAATTTAAATTGTATATAGATATGCATCTATTATTTTATTTTATTTATATTATTGACTTTATTTTTATTTAAATAACAATTATATTTTTATTTCTTTTATTTTCATTTACTTTATAATTATTTTTTATTTTACTTTAATGTACAATTTTTGTTAACATATTCAACCTAAAAAACTTTCAAGGACATGACAATAATTCAAAATGTTATTTTAACTAGAATTTATATTATGAAGAAGTTTTTTATTTAGTTAAAATTGTTTGTATTTTTCTAATTTATTATTTGAATCATGATAATTAATTTCAAGATGGTTAATTTGTGTGAAAATTTAACAATAATATTTTTTTAAATGATTTTATATATTTTAAAATTATAATGATTTTAGATATCTTAAATATGTAGATTTATTGAATTTATTTTTACTATCTAATTAAATAATCTCAAGAGCTCATATCTTCGTGTGCATGTAGTAGTTAAGATTTTTATGTTGGTATGCTTTATTTATTTTTTATATTTTTTGTTTTATTTTAATGAAAAATGATATATATACTATATATTAATTGTTTACTCTTTTGAAATACATAAAATATGTTCAAAATATCTAAAATTTTACTTATTATTTCATTTTTATTTAAATCATAAATTATTTAGTGTTTTTTAAAAAAAAAAGTGGATAAAAATGTGCCCTGACCATTTCGTGTTTGTTTCTACATTATATGCAACAAAATGTGTCTTAAATGCTCTCTTTAAATGAGTTTGTTGCAGACTAAGGAGCAGGACAAATTGGTTCTAACGGGTACACTCAAACCCTGTAAGTCAAATGTCTTAGTTATAAAGCAAGGCACAAAAGAACATAAAGGGTCTAGCAAGCAAGATAAGAAACAAAAGAACCAAGGAAAGAAGAAGGAGGATCAAAATTTTGCTACTTCAAAAGCGGATAACCAGACCTCTTCATCAAAAGGTGAACAACCTAAGAAGGATAAGGTCAAGTGTTCTTATTGCAATAGGCTTGGCCATGATGAACATAAGTGTTTAAAGAAACAAATTGATCACCTTTCGCATCTTTTAGAAAAGAACAATATCAAAGTGTATGATTCAATCAAACAAAGTTCATTAGAAGGATCTTCTAAAAACATAGATAAGAGTAAGGGGAAAGGAAAGGGTAAGGCCCTAATTGTTGTTGCTTCACAACCAAATTCTTGGATCATTGACTCGGGTGCTTCGCACCACATGGTTTCTTCAAAAGATGATTTCATCTCTTTAGAGCCATGTTCTATGCCTACCATACTAATGGGTGATGACACTCTCATTGAAGTGCACAAGAGAGGGTTTGTTGATGTGGGTGAAGGAACATTTGAGGATGTTATTTTTGTTTCATCTTTATCAACTAATCTCTTGTTTGTTTATCAAATCACTTATACTGATTTTGGATTTAATCAAGTTGAGTTCACGCCAAATACAGTGGTAATCAGTAAAATGCATAATGGGTCTATTGTTGTTCTGAGAAAAGAAGATCATCAATCCAAATTGTATCATTTTTTTTCACTTTGTTCCTAACTCTCCTTTTACAATCTTACTCACTCATGTGGATGTGGTGAGTTATTTGTGGCATTAATAGTTTAGCCACTTGAACTGTCATTAGTTACTACAACTTAGTCAACAAAACATGGTTTTAAGGTTGCCTTCTATTCGATTTTCTGATGGAGTTTTTCAAGGATGCATTCTTAGTAAGCATACTAAGGAGAAGTATGATAAAGGAAAATTGTGGAGAGCCACACTACTATTGGAGTTGGTACATAGTGACTTGGCATGACCATTTCCAAAACCAACTTTTAGCAAGGCTTGATATGTATTGACATTCATTGATGACTTCTACAGATATACATGGGTTTACTTTCTCAAACAAAAGTCTGAAGTCTGAGTATTATCTAAATTTCAAATCTTTTGTAGAAAAACGATCTGGGAAATTCATCAAGATTTTGCAAATAGATAATAGAGTTGATTATGTTTTAATAATCAGTTTGAATAGTTTTGTGCTTTAGAAGGTATCAACGTGTAGCACACAGTTTCATATAGTCTTCAACAGAATGGTGACGCAGATTCAAGAAGGCATCATTGATCTTAAGAATTGTTCTACATTAGAGTAGACTGTGAACATCATTACCTAACCCTTCACCAAAAGAAACCTCCTTCATTTGCGAGATTTTATTGGGATACAACAAGTGTCTACTTCAAGAGGGACTTATTAGTCCTTCATTCTCTCTCTACTCTAGCGGGCTTTTTCCTTTGTATATTTGGGGGGCTACTCCTCTTATGGGGGCTCCTTCTTTTGGGGGGGATCTCTATGTACATGGGTACCTAATATGGTCTCATTTGTCAAGACCCATCTTTCCACTCACCTAAGCTACGCTTAAGGGGGTGCACGTTAGTGTAGGTCTTTATTTTTCCTTATGTTATGGGGTATTTATTTTTCTTACGCATATTATTTAAGCTTGCTTAGATTTTAGGAGTGGTTAATATGAGAACACGTGTCTAGATACTTCGGCTATATGTGTAACTCTCTCCCTCACATGAGTAGTTGAGTTACATACCCTCTTTTGGCTTGTTGTGCCACCTCACATAACCAATATTTTATCATTTTCTAAGCGAGTTATGGGGTAGTTGGGATTCTCATCCTCTTTTGGTTTTATGTGCCACCTTCCATAACTCCTTGACTTAATGTAAGAGGTTGTGCCATATGTTTGGCATTTTACTAGTAGGTAAAACCTCTCACTTTTTATGGGGAGTAGCAGTTAATGCACCTCTTGGATGTACATTCCATTATTGTTCTATATAATCATCACTTTCCTCTCACCTTCACTTGTTTAGTGATAGCTTGGTGAGAGTATTGAAAGTCTTCTCAAAATTCACTTTCTTTGTCTTTATTTTTTTCTCATTTCATATTTATCTTCATTCAACTATTTTGTTCTTTGATCATTTATTGCTTGGAGTTGCATGCATCTACAACCGACATCAGATGCTAGCTTGCTTCTCACTTCTCGCAGAATCTAACAAAGACTTGTTGTTTAGTTTTCTTACACGGATAAGAAAGCTCGTTGCCATTATAGAGTTATTCCAATGGTGTAAGTAAACTAAATATTAACAAGGTGTATTCCATTGTCGATGATCATCCAAACAAAGCATAATTTAGATTTTTTGCATTTAATGTTTGGGTTGTAAATAATTTTATCTAAGTAAATTTAGTACTTAGATAAAAAAAAGTCACGACAAATTCAATGGAATAAAAAAATCACTTTATCAATTCAAAAATACCACCCCAGTGAGGTTTGAACCTTGATGGTATAAATAACAAAACCACAATTTAACCATCACTATATCAAGTTATCAACATATTTCCAAAATTTTGACTTGCCAATACAAAGTTATCACAATTGTCTTTTTGTTATCTAGATTCAACTTCGTAATATAATTTTTAGAAAGCATTCAAACTAAATTTGGAGGAAAAAAAAGAAAGGGCGTTGAGTTTAATCCCTCACTAGTAGGAATCACGTGTTTAAGTGCAAATACTTTGAGCATTTACATGTTGAATGAAAAATTTCATATGCCTACTGTATACGGGAGAATGTGGTGATCAAAATGAATAAATCGAGATCAAATGACCTACATACCAATGAGACTCTTAGTGCATGTATAAACTAATTTAAACTAGTTTAACCTCCCAAGGGGTGTCCCATTGTTCTCTATCTCACAGGATCCCTAAAGCCAATGTTTTGCTCTGAAATCATTGAGCAAATGACTTAGGAATGACAACTCCAAGAATGAGTGATATTGTGATCTATATGCATGAATGCATTCTAAGATCTATATGATATGTTAAAAGCTATGATGATTAAGCTTAAAATGAAGATAGTGATACAATAAAGATATTGCTAAATTATCCTAACATGATATACTAGCATGGACATATTATTGATATGAAAATGCTTCTAAATGCTATGATGATATTCTAAAAAAGAGAGGCTAAAATGCTTAATACAATTAGACTATAATGTAGATGCATGAAACTTTAATATAGAGAATGAGGAATGAGAGCTCTATTTATAGGGAAAATAGGGTAATGGAGGGTTAAGATTGAATAATCTTAACAATGGTTAGGATTGAAAGTTACTCAATCCATGTTTACAATTTTCACCAATGAAATGGTGACAATTGTCAACAAGAGGTGGCTTGAGAGGAGATGCCAGAGGCATTAAATGTCTGAGAAGACATGAAGGTTACCTTAGGAGGTAAGGTTATTGTTAGGTTAGGGTCATCCATTGGATAAAGCTTTTACCCAAGGGGTAAACTCTTGTGCAAGGGTTAATAGGATAACCAAGGTTAAAGCCATGGGTGCTTGATAAGACCCTTGGGTTAGATGAGGGTTAAGTTAGAGAGAAAGTCTCTAACCATGAGGGGAAGGTTGAGTTAACCATTAATGGTTTAGAAGACTTTGGGGACAAATTTGTAAGAGTCCTTCCAAATTTGGGGAACTCAACAAGTTAACTTGTTAAAGAAATATAGCCTTAAATGCATTTAGAAGACTTTCCTCCATATTTGAGAAGTGACCTCCTCAAACTTAGGGAAATGACAAGATTAGAGGGATTAAAGCTAATTGATTAGGATTAGATGGGTTCTAGAAGAATGATTAGGATACAAGTGGGAAATGTAGGAGAGGGCAAGTGGGAGAAAAAGAATTTTACTTAAAATAAAATGTTTTATTTCAACTAAAATAGATGCAACTTGCATAAATACAAGTGGGGGTTTTTTATAAATAAATCAGATTTATTTATATGCAAAGGTCAATTTAATTTATTGTAAATTTAATTAAAAAGAAGAAAGGGGAATTAATTAAATAAAGTGATTTATTTAATTAAAGGCTAGAAAAGGTTTAGATGAATTTAATTAAATAAATTGAGTAATTCATTTAATCAAATAGATGAAAACGAAGAAATTAATTAAATAAGATTTAATTAATAGGGGGGATGGGGTTTAAATAAATATTAAATATTTATTTAATAAGGTGGTCAGAGTTATACGTCTACATTTTGCCCCTCTTTGAAGTGACGTGTGTGCACATGTTAATTCAAAGAAAATCATTGGATATGCTTGACAAAATGTTCGATATGATGCACCAGATGTAGATTTGATGAACGATGTTGATGATGCCCCCTCGGGAGATAAACCAAGGGTTTGGGTGAAAATTTGTAAAATTTGTCAATTTTGTGATCGTTTTGAATTGATTGCGATATGAGAATATTGACTGCGTTGGATACACATTATTGATTCATCTCCCGAAAACAGATGTTGATAGGATTAATAATGAAAAAGTGGGAGTAAAATACATGCCCCACTTATTAGCCCTTTGATTTACCCTATGAAAAGGTAAAAAGTGATTTTGAACAATCATTTGCACAATTGTCTTCTTGTGATTGTGACATTTGGAGCTCTGCCCATGATGTCGATTTCGTACTCATCGATTCGATTCGAGCGCGTCAGGCGATACTGGAGACCCTCCACATATGGCCCACCAGTAAGTGGCCAAAATCCCTGTCTTTTTTTTTTATTAATGATTTTGTCACGTTTTTAGTTTTTTGGATCGAATTTGTTGTTTTAGCGTGTAGGGTCGATCGCCTAGCGCATACGAAATGAATTCTAGTGCGTAGAAACCCCTAGGTTAGGTTTAGCATTTGGGTGCCAAATGTTAGCGCTTCTAGGGGTTAGAATAGTGTGTCAGCTTGTTTTAGTGCATAGGGTAGGCTAGATAGTGTGTAGGATAGGTTTAGCACATAGGGTGGCCAGTCTAGCGCATAGAAGCTCCGTTTTAGCGCGTGATGAGAAAACAATGTGTAGAGATTGTTTTGTAGTGCATAAGTTACAGTTTAGCGCTTTGAAGCTCTATTTTAGCACGTAGGTCAAAAAAGTTGGAAAAAATTGTGTTTGAAAATGTGTCATGAGTCCAATGGATTAGATAGCTTGTGTAGATGTCGATATGGGTCTGTCGGTTGTCTGATATGGGTCATGATTCGATGTGAGTCATGTTTTCGTTATGATGCCCGATTCTGATATGTTGCTAATTTTTTATATGATTTTGTGTTCAATATGAGTCATTTGTTGATATGGGTCAAGTTTTGCGATATGGGTCAAGTTGTCGATATGAGTCGCTTCAATATGAGTCGTTTGTCGATATGAGTCTTGTTTTCTCTATGAGTCGCTTGCCGATATGAGTCCTATTTTTTATATGAGTCGCTTGTCGATATGGGTCTAATTGTGTTATGATGCTTGATGTCGGTATGCTTCTGTATTCCAATGTGATTATCGATTAATTGAATGATCTTTGATATGATACTGATATGGAATTCTGCGATATGGCACTTTGATTGATTTTGTTGATATAATATTGTGTTTTGATATGGTTCTTGATGCCCTAATATGGTTCATTGATTGATTGATGAGTCCTAATATGATGCACTGATATGGTTCATAGATATTTTGTTGATATGATACTTGCTGATAAGATTCACATTTGAATTGATTTGGTTTTGATAAATTTGATTAATCAAGAACTGATGATGGATATGTTTTTTATTTGCAAGCAGATCTTGGTGTGTTATAGTCTTGGGAGAGATTCCCGAAGCCGTGGACACTTATCTTGCGCTTATCACAGGCTAATCAAGATGTGTTTGAGAGAGGTGGTTTATCATCCTTACTAGACATGCCCCGGTATACCATTAACCGGGTCAGTTGACAGCATTGGCAGAGAAGTGGCATAGTGATACGAACACCTTTCATTTGGCGACCGGTGAGATGACAGTTACACCAGAGGACTGTTATCGGATTTTGCGGATTCCTATGGTAGGAGATTTTCTACCATATGAGCATACCAAGGAGGGTGGCACAGAATATCTTCAATGGGTATTGCATGATGATCAGATCAGTGGCTATGAGATCCCTTGGCAGGAGTTTTTGGATTTGGGTTACGCTCCTCTACCGTCAGTACTAGTAGCTTTCATCGGTGGTTTCCTTTGTCCTGACCGTAGGTTGAAGGGGTTGGTCGTTGGATGGGGATCGGTCCTAGAGGAGATGGTGACACAGGGACGTAGGTTTGCATGGGGGTCTTGCATGTTGGCCCACCTATACAAAGAGCTCCACCAGGTAGTATATCTGGGATACACTTGTCTATCACTCGGGGTGACTTTATTACAGGTGTGGGCCTGGGAGCATATTCTAGTGTCGAGACCGCTTGCGGACAAAGATAGGCCAGTTTGTCATGCATATGCATATGGTTATACAGGTGTAGTTGTCTAGCGTAAGCTGGGCAAACTAGAGCACTGGCACAGGGATTTAGATGACATTGATACGGTCATCTGGAGACCATATATAGATTGTGAGGTGTGGGCTAAGGATAGGCTAGAGATGCCCTATGTATATATGTCTAGGTACCTGATTGGGTGGACGTCCTTTATCATCGAGATATTCTTGCATAGTCACATTCATCGACAATACAGTAGACAGCAGGGGATGCCACAAGGAGCCTGTTTGTATGCTCGTCAACAATAGGATGTGCTAGAGTGGGGACCTACCCTAGATAGTGCAGCAGTCATGGATGAGTACATGACCCTGGCAAGAGAGATCTAGGATTATGGGGACAGGGTAGTGGATGTTGGGATGACAAAGGATTTCTCAGCTTACTTCGTGGCACATGCAGTTGCTCATATATCTGATCTGGCAGAGCTATTGCCAGCTTTTGATGATGATGAAGAGGAGTGGCCACAAAGGCGAAGGGGTCCTAGGTGGAGAGAGGAGGATGAGGGAGAGGAGGGGGGAGATGGAGGTGGAGGGGGTGGTGGAGGTGGTAGCGGTAGAGGTGGTGGCAACAGAGCTGGTCTCATGCTTGGTGCGAGTGGGGGTGTGGGGATGGGTGTGGTGTTAGATATTGTGGGAGGGATGGAGGGTGATACGGAGGGTGGCAAGCGGCCCACTCAGAGGAGGAGATCTGGCTTTCTGCCTCCACCAGCGCCTCGGATAGGGACATGTGTAGCTAGGACTACAACACAAGTACCTATTCAGATTAGGGTGTTGACCCACCAGTAGGATGCTCATATTAGGGTGCCACAGGTCTCGGTTCAGCAACTACAGGCATAGGTGCTAGCACAACAACGACATATTGCGCAGCTGGAGGCAAAGAGGGACACGACAGTAGAGCGTTAGGGCCAAGCAGAGGGCCTTGCTGATAGGTTAGATAGAGCCACTGCAGGTGCTCCGCTCTGGGACACATTGAGGGAGATACAGGACTCGACCAAGGAGCTCGAGTATTACAGGCGTTTGTACGAGGATATGGTCCCTTGAGAGCATAGAGCTCCTAGCTACATTGTAGTGGCGTCCACCTGATCTGGACGTAGTCATTCAAGGATGGAGAGTAGAGGAGTTATGGGGCCGACACAACGTGATCCATCTGGTGGAGATCCAAGAGCTGTGACATCTGTCGCCAGACCCTCTGCCTCAGGAGATAGTCACACCTGAGAGACCTGCTCTATTGTATTGATCACCTTTGTTGTACTGATATAGACATGATACTCATTTGTACATTTTGACAGTTTTGTGAGATATATATGATATATGGCATTGATTGTCTTTGATCCACATGTGATGTGTTATTGATGATGATTGATTTATGATGCACATGATTTGATATGATGATACTATGAGGATGATTAGATGCTTAGATAATAATGATGTTTTTGATCTTTTAATGTTCATTATTACATGATGATGTGAATGCATGGTTCATGATGGAATGGTTGATAATGTGATGATGCATTGCTATGTTATTGATATGTATGGTGTTTACTTTGATATGAGGTGATGTTATCTGAATGGTATGATGTGAGATGTATCTTGAAAATGAGATGTATAAATGCAGCTAAATGAATGCAACTGATTATGAAATGCCACTAATAATCATTGTAATCTTGTCATTGTCATTCACGCTAGTTACTTGTTTGTTCTCTTTTTGTCATCATTGAGCTTTTGATATGTTGTAAGTTAATACAAGCATCGTAGTATAATTAAACCATGATGACCTGAGTATAACTTACATGATTTTTTATATTGCAAGATGATACAAGCGTCGAGGTATAATTGAACCAAGACAACCTAAGTGTTGCTTGCGTAAAACAGACAAGAGTTAACCATTTTTATGTGCAAAATGGAAAATGTCTTCAATGATATGTTTCCAATCATGTCTCGAGACAAATTTGCATCATACAAATGATCGCCTCACAGACAGAAAACCAAAGAAAATATCAAATTCCTTCGTTGCTTCTCTAGCTCAATGCATCCTTGAGTAGCTCAGGAGATCTAATGATTCAGAAATCAAGATACAAATAGTCAAAACTTTATGCTAAATGTAAACAAATCATAATTCAGAATATATCATCCATCGTGTGTGTGTTACAGTTGTAGTTGGACAATGATCATGTTTTCTATACCGATGAGTAGTTTTGACATGGGCTTCCTTAGTATGTTGTGATCCTTGTTTGTTGTCTGAATGTTAATGCGAGATGAGTGTTGCCCCTAGTTATGGACACTTGTCGATGTGGAATATACATTGATCACCAAGCCATGGTGGGATATGATATGGATAACTCTTTAGATAATCAAGGATAGTGACTACGCTAAGTATGTCTAGAATAATGTTGTGTGTATAAGTGTTCTGCGATGGCTATGGGCTTAGATCATATGGATTAAAGATATGATGTGAGTTCTAATAGATAGAGGAGTTGTTCTCTCAGAAATAGCATTTGTTGCCAGGTTTTCACCACTTGTTTTTATTGCACTTTTTGATTTGTTTCTCATTTTTTTGTATTTTTCTGATTTTTTAATTTTTTTGTGTCACAAGGTGCCTGTTTGCCAGGTTTTCACCATAGTGACGATTTTTTATACTTTTTTTCGCTTTTTTTGCTTGATTCGTGCATTGGACGACTCAAGTGTAGAATTTATTCAGATGGATATTATTGGTTGGTTCATCGATAACGTCCCCTTCTGAATTGGACAACTGATATGCTCATGATCCGTAGGCTGATATGATGACAAAGGGTCCCGACCAATTACGTTCAAATTTCCCCTTCTTTTCCCAAGCTTGTTGATTTACGGGATTTTCTTTTAGAACCAGATCACCAATTTTGAAAGCCCTTGGGATGACCTTATGATTATAGCTTCTGCACATTCTTTGTTGATATGCCTTGAGATGATCGAAGGCATGTTGGCGATGTTCATCAAGCAACTCTAGCTCTTGTAACCTGTTGACTCGATATTCCTCATCTAGAATGAGGCCTTTCAAGGATACTCGGAGTGACGGAATCTCTACCTCAATAGGTAAAATAGCTTTTGTTCCATACACCAATGAATATGGTGTAGCTCCTCTAGGTGTGCGGATACTTGTTCTGTAGGCCCAAAGTGCAGGATTGAGTTGTACATGCCAATCTTTGCTAGCATTCACGGTTTTCTTGAGGATTTTCAAAATTGTTTTGTTTGAGACCTCTACTTGACCATTCCCTTGCGGATATAATAAGGTGTCGAAAAGTGATGTTGGATATGGAATTGCTCACAAAGCTCTTGGACATCTTGATTTTTAAAGGGTCTTCCTTTATCTATGATAATGGAGCTAGGGATGACGTACCGATAGATGAGGTTATTCAAAATAAAGGAAGCAATTTGTTTGCAAGTCACTGTAGTCAGTGAAACTACTTCAATCCATTTGGTGAAGTACTCAGTGATCGTGATGATGAACTTGTGCCCATTCGATGAGGAAGGATGGATTTTTCCCACTAGATCAAGTCTCCATTGACAGAAAGGCCATGATATGGGGAATGGTTGCAACTCTTGCGTTGGTGCATGTATGAGGTTGCCATGAATTTGGCACTTAGGACATTTCCTAGAAAACTAATAAGACTCTCTCTCCATTTTCATCCAGCAATATCCCATCCTTAGGAGTTTCTTAGCAAGAGTAGGACCACTTGAATGTGTACCACAAATACCTTCGTGAAGCTCATGTAAGGCGGAGTCAAATTCGTTACAATTGATCCATCGAAGAAGAGTACCATCAAGACCTCAACGATAAAGTGTGTCATCGGTTAAGGTGTAGCGGGCTGCTTGTCGGATAAAGATTCTTTTTTTAGTTGCGAGATAAGCTGGGTGGGAGAGTATTGTCTTTGAGATAGTCATGTCTTTTTTTGTATAAAGGGGAATCATAACCAATCAGGGCACATATAACTTGGGATTCTGAATTGTCATAGGCTGGGGAAAATAATTGTTCCACTAGGAATTCATAACGATTCTTTTTATCTGGAAGTTGTAGGAATGAGGCAATAGTGGCCATTGCATCAGCTTCTCTATTATCCAACGTTGGAATCTGCTTGAAGGTGGCATTCACAAAATACTTCTTGAAATCATCCACCATGCTTTTGTAGGGCATCAACTTGTCATCCTTTGTTTGATATC
Organism: Cryptomeria japonica; assembly: GCF_030272615.1. Lineage (NCBI taxonomy): Eukaryota > Viridiplantae > Streptophyta > Pinopsida > Cupressales > Cupressaceae > Cryptomeria > Cryptomeria japonica. The sequence goes on from NC_081413.1 coordinate 4,335,868, forward strand.
ATTGTTGACCTGATTGATGACTAATTGAGAATCTCCATAGACTTTCGATTATGTGATTCTCCATTCCACAACTATTTTGATACCATTGACCAAGGCTTCATACTCGGCAATGTTATTGGTGCAAGAGAACATTAATTTGTAGGATCTTAGAAGTGTGTGTCCCTTCGAAGTGATGAACAAGATGTTGGCACCTGATCCATGTTGGGTATAGGATCCATCAAATTATAGGGTCCATTGTTTGGGTGTGATAGTGAGCACATCTGTATCTGGAAATTCCACCTGTAGTGGATTTTTGTCTGGTAAAGGTGCTTTTGTCAGTTGATTTGCAATCACTTGTCCTTTGATGGCTCGTCATTATGTGTATTGAATATAAAACTCACTTAGGATCATAACCCATTTAGCTAACCTCCCTGTGAGAGCGGCTTTGCTAAGTAGATACTTTAGTGGGTCAATCTTTGCTACTAGCTTGATTGTATGGGCTAGCATGTAGTGGAGAAACTTTTGAGAGGCAAACACCACAGATAAACAAGCTTTTTCAATGAATGTATAGTTGAGTTCATATCCATTAAAAGTCCTACTAATGTAGTAGATAGCCCTTTCCTTTCTTGTTGGATCTTCTTGTGATAATAGTGCCCCCAATGACACTTTTGTTGTTGATATATAGAGGATGAGTGGTTTTCCTGCTATTGGTGGTACCAAAATTGGTGGATTCATTAGATATTGTTTGAGCTAGTGGAATGATTCTGCACATTTGTCTTCCCATCTGAAATGTACATTCTTATGAAGCAGATGGTTGAATGGAAGACATTTATCTGCTAACTGAGCAATGAATCGTCAGATGGATTCTAGCCATCCCTGTAGAGATCTCAATTGACAAATATTTTTAGGAGGTGGCATTTCCATGATAGCTTGAACCTTTGTTGGATCCACCTCAATGCCCTTTTCTGATACTATGTACCCCAAAAGTTTGTCGGATGTTACCTTGAAGATGCGCTTCTTAGGGTTCAATCTGACATTGAATTGTTCCAATCTTTGAAAGATTTTATCCAAGATGTCCAAGTGTTCTGATCTTGTGAATGATTTGACTAGCAAATCATCCACGTAATCTTCCATAAAAGTGTGCATCATGTCGTGGAAGATTGTTCTCATGGCCCTTTGATAAGTTTCCCCAGCATTTTTCAAGCCAAAAGGCATGACATTCTAGCAGTATGTACCCCACGGACACGTGAATGTAGTTTTATCTTGATCTTCAGGAGCTATCTTGATTTGGTTATAGCCAGAGAAGCCATCCATTAGGGATAACATAGCATGTCCCGTTGTTAGATTGACAATGGTGTCGATGCTTGGCAAAGGAAAGTCATCCTTTGGACAAGCTTTGTTGAGATCTCTAGAGTTTGTACAGATTGTAATGCCCCGCCAGGAAACCTCGAAGGGATAAGCCAAAACACAAGAATAGAGTGCAATAATTTTATTTTTTTTAGTTACACCACATTAAGATACAACAAGATATCAAAGATTCAGATTACATAGCGGAAGACATCAACTAACACCTAAAGAGTTTCCCAACAAGATTACTTAAATTTCACAATTCGCTTAACTCACACAATTAATCCAATAAGCTGATTATCTTAATAACGAGATAATTCTTAATCAGGATAATTTCTTTCAGAAGATGGAAATATAAATCACAAGCAAAGATTCATCCATTAAGATCTATTTATAATCTTCATTCAAGCTTTTCATTAAAATACAAGCCATACATCTAATATTCTAACACACTAGAATTTCATCATAAACATATGAGATCTTTTCAAGCATACTTAATTTCCTTAACAACAACTAAATATATTCCATTACTCTAAGTTACATTCTTTCATATTCCAATTTATTGCATTTTAAAAGACGATAGCATACATGCATCTACGATAATTCTCATCTAAACCACTTATGCATTTGATCAAAATGGCATTCAAGAAAGGACTTCATATAAGCATCTAAAGTTAATTCCATCTTATCCACTTACACATTCTAACATAAGTTGTTCATACATGATAAAGTTGAATAAGGGAAACATAAGAGAATAACATCACATAACACCAAGATGATCTCGGAGTTCACCCCTAAAGGGCTACATCTCTGGGTCTGCTCAACTGCAAGACCCCTCTGATAATTAATAAAGTTAGGAATACAAGAGGTTACACCATTACAATCCAGCCATCAAGGCGAAACATAAACAATATACAAACGGCCACATCGGTCAATTAATACAAAAACGATCCCTGAAAAGAAAAGGATCCAGCTGAACATAATCAAAGCTAATACAAAGGTCCATCGGAGCATCCACAAAACTGAGTCATCACTACCCAAGGTCTAACCTGAAATCAAGTACTTACAAGGGCATAAACAAAAGGACGACCCACAACGGTACTCCTAACAGGACAAAACGACAACACACTAGTGAACGTAGGGACAAGTGTCATCACACAACCTGGTATGGTTACCATGGCAGGTCTTCATAGGTCCCGGCCCCATACACTGGGTTACCATGGCAACCTAATCTGAGCCTCCGGCCCATCCAAGCCTCATGTGGACCCACACATCCTCTCATGAAGACAAGGATGATGGTTTGCCATTTTAGGCCTTCTCACAGCATGTCGGGTCTATGTTAGCACTTGTCCCATGTGTGAGGCACATTTATCTTACTTAGAGATTACATCCTAATCTACTGTTAGGTTATCACTTATTAGACTCACTTTCGATGGGTTACCCAGCAACCACTTTGGGCGCAACCCCCAATCGAAAGCCACTTTCCCATACGACACTAGACTAAACTCGGACGAACTCAAAAACCAAGGAATACACATGGTCAGACGAACGGGGTTCAAAATAGAGAAATCCACCATTTGGTCAAACATGACTTCATACGAGGTGCACTGACAGACAGTACTCTAACTAGAGACCTGACCGACTAAGGTCAACCATGAATCATCATTCGACACCCACACAAAGGATATGACCAACTACGACACCACCACAATACAACAGTCAACTCGGAACCGAGGACTGATACAGGTACCCCAAATCAATCCATACGACAGGGTCCTATCAAACAAAGCATGACTTGCCATTACATAAGCAAAAGAGAATACATAAATTAAACTCGCATAGATAATATTCAGTAGATACAATCTTTTCCGAATTGATCTAAACATTAAAAGTCGATCAAGTTTTCTACATGATCTATAATCGATTGCAGTTATCTACCTCATTTAGATATAGGTTGTCCTTGGTTTTCTAACTCTCTAAGGTTCATTGCATCGAACATACAAAAATACGCCATAACGAGTTCTTTAACCAATTTCACAAGAATATAATTTAAACAACCATTAACCAATTAATTAAGATATTTAATCTTCAATTAACATCATCATTGACGTACTGGTTCAAAATAAATCCTACACATTTGTCTTTTCCAGAACCAATTTACACTATATAGATCAAGGAAATATACATATTTAGGGAGGCCAAATAAAGAAAATCCATTCCCAGATTAACAGATAGTTTCCTTGAGCATAAAAGAAAATTACTCAAATAATTATTAATCAAAGTATATATTTATTAATCCAAGATTAATCAAAATATAACCAATTAATATTTAATTGCGAAATTAGCGATTCTAGAATTTAATTAGAAAAAGTGCGTTAATCATAAAATAAAATTGAATATTAATTAACGTATATATTCCATTATACGATTAATTAATATCAAATTTATCGTGAATTAAAAATTTATGCAACTTTAATCATAATTAAAAACTTAATTAAAATTTACCATTAAATAATATTAAAATATTATATGTATTTTTTTTTTGAATAATAAAAAAAAAATACATTAAAAAAAACATTTTTAAAAACTAACAAAAAAAAACATATTTAATTGGGGGCGGTGAAGGCCGGGCCCACCTCCCAACATGGGGGATTGGGCGACCCAAACCCTAGCCGCAGGGAAACCCACGCGGGCGGCGCCACTGTAATGTACGCAGGTTCTGTGGTGCCTTGCGGCCACCACGGCCCCTGCGGCCATCGCAGTGAGCCTGCGGCCACCGCGAGCTGCAACAATGCGCGGGGGAGGGGAGGAGGAGGTGGGTGGAGCTCTGCTCCCCGCCCTCCAACCCCAAACACAAATTTCTTGTTTAAAAATTTTGATTTAAATAAAAATTCGAAATGAACAAAAACTCTGTGTTTTTTTTTTTTAAAACCAAAAACTCTATTTTCCTTAAATTATAGGAATGGGTTTTTATAACTTTCTTTCTAAACAACAAAACCCCCCCCCCCATAATAAAAAAACATAGTCTCATAAAGAGACTTACAATATAATTTCTAGAATGATAAGGTTTCACAACCCCAAACCATATTCCAACAAAGATTCATAATGGGCTAAAAAGAACCATTTTAACACAATGATTCAACTATGTTTGCAAGAACACCAGTCATAAGCATAGTTCTAAACCCACAAATCCAAAATTAAATCTAAAATCAATTTTAAAAGATTGGATTTTTAACACAAACATTTTTCAATCAACCAACAAAACATTTCCAAGGCAACAAGGAGGACAAATAAGGTAATTCCTACCTCCATACGCATTCTTGGAAGAGCTTGAAGGAGAGCCCAACCTGCAAGATCCAGAAGAACTTCTTCCTCCCAAAACCCCCAAAACTCCTCTAAAAATATTTTTCCAACAAAACATTTTTCCAAAAATATCCCTCCTCCAAAATTTTCCAAAAGTCTAGGTTATAAGGAAGAGTTGACCAAAATTTCATTTTTTTTTTTTTTGGAATTAAAATTTTTATTTAAAATAATTCTCAAAAATAATTCTTTTCCAACTATATCAATAAATTGAATTGTTTTTCCCATTTAAAATTGATTTTCTCACTCAACTGAAATTTAACCTTTCTATTTCAAAAATGCCAAAAGATTAAATTAATTCTATTGCAATTAAATTTAAATCTTTCTTTTTTCAACAGCATATACAAAATGCATTTAATATTCAAAATCAACCATTTAATTGAACTTACTCCCAATTTAAGACGAGCAATCCAATATCAACGATAATCGCATAACGAAATCCTGATTAATTTAGTCCATTAATCTTTAATGCACAAACACATATATAATCAAATTAATTACTAAGGACTAATTAGCCAATTTAACCATACACACCAAGCATGCAAACCAAGAAAGTCAATCAGACAGACGACTCGCAAACCCAACCAAAAGGGAATACCGACGACGACTGACGATGCTCACTTGAGCACGACTATGGTCAACTAGGGTCCTACGACCACCTAATCCAACTCTGAGGATAAAAGAGGTACACTCAAACCTGCAAATCCAGGTGAAGATGAACCTCGCACTCATGCGGCATTGTACCTGAAATCTCCTGCAACCAAGAGTCATACATGCATACATATATAAACTTAATGAAAGCGTTAGCCCGATATTAATACCACGAAATAGGAACACTAAACAACTTGCATACAACTAGTGTGAAAACCACATCAACAACTATGCATTAAATCAAACATCTGACTATAACATTATATTAAGATAAACTGACCAAGATTAAACCGAGATTAGAAATTGATTAGGGCAGGGGTACTATGCAGATTCTGATGCTTTTGTCCGATTTAGACACTAGTACGATGTTAGAAATTCATTATGCATAATCAATGGGTCAGATGAATCCTACATCGAGTAATTTCTTTAGCTCTGCTTTTACCAAGATGGCCACATGCGGGTTCATCTTTCTCAATTTCTATTTTACAGGTATATCTCCAAGAGAAATGGACAAGTGATGCATGATAAGGTTTGGATCTACCCCTGGCATGTCTGCATAAGACCAAGCAAAATATATTTGCTTCTCCTTGAAGAACTGGATGTCGTTCAATCTTTCTCATTCTGTGAGTGATTTTGCCAAATGTATGATTTTGGTTGTTGCTTTAGTGTTGATGTTTATTGATTGAATTGGTTTGATCAAGATTGGTGAATGCTCTTGGTAATGTTCAGGAAGAGTGTCAAGCCGCCCATCCTCAGGTGCCTCAAAGAGGTTTTCACCATTATATGCATCCTTTATTTTTTATTTTTTTGCGATCTAATACTACCATTAAATGGTTTTCACCATTAGATTGATTTTTAATTTTGTTCCTTTGGCAACTGAGAGACTTGGCACTCCCTTGATTGCAGATATCATCACGTGGTTCGTTGGTGGATCAATTTTCCAGATTAACAGAGCAGAATTATTGAACAATGGCCTCATCAATTTGGAATATGGGTAAATTATGTTCAAGTTCCTCCCACTCTATGAGGTCAGGATATATGAGCGGTAGGGAGTCATTTGGTGGGTCAAGATCAGCCGTTGTGAGGGTCACGATAGAGACATTGTCATAGTTGTCTTTAGCAGGGTTAAGATCTATAACAATCTCAAGGTTTTCGATGGTACTCTCCTCGACATTGCCTCTTTCGTATCGAAGTTGTTCGTTCTCACTAGCCTCATAGATATGTTGCAGTCCAAATTCAAATGGTCTAGAGCTCGATTCTTGTTCCCCACAAGGAATGGGTGTGTATGTGTGGATTGTATCCACCTCAATATCCTTTGTAACATCAAAATAGGTGTCCCACTCATACTCATTGGAATCTATTTCAGAATGGCTATCCCAGGTGGCTTCACTAAATCTGACAGGTATGTTGTATGGTGAGAAAAGATCACTGATAATTGACACAAGTTTGGTAGCTTGTTCTGATTCAGGATCGATGCTTTCTTGTACTCTTTGAATTTGTTCATACACTGTTTCCTTTCTTTGAGTAGCAATTTCTTTAGGTCGTGGCTCGGACTCGGCTTGATCAGGTTCTTGTACATGATGTAATTTTTTATAAGAAGCTTCCTCCCTTTGGATAGCGAGTTCCTCTTGTTGCTTCTCTTTCTCTTCATGCTCTTGGTCTTTTCTTGTCTTTGTATCTGCTTCATGTAGTGCTTCTTGTCAAGAATCTTCATTATCTTTTATCTTTTCTTTTCATTGAGGTTTTTTATGGTGATCTCGCTTTTGCACAGGCGGAACATGTTGGCTATACCCAAGTCCTGTTTTGTCTTTTGCAAATTGTTAATGGGGTTGTATGGGTTCTACGATGCCTTCTTGACGCTTTCGAATGGGACCTTTCCTTTGTACCCCATGCGTTGCATGATTATGAACCCACTGCCATACTGTTATGTTGGAATGACCACTTCTAGGGCAGCAACTCTGATTTCTTCCTTGTCTTTGTATAGCCAACTAAGGATGTCTCTGTTTTCTGACTCTTCTGCTAGTGTGCCTATTTGTATAAATTTACCATCAAACTTCTTGATGGGTTGTGTCGCCCGATGTCTTGATGTAGAAGGTTGTCCATGAGACCTTGGTGAAGTTGGTAACTTAGATAGACATAGGGGTTCAAAAGAGTACTCCCCCATGCCTTGGTCTTTTATTTTCATCTTTTGCTCAAATTTTATGGACAATGATTTGAGTTTTTCTTGATCTTGAGATGATGAGGAAGCTTGGGCCTCCCTATTGTGTGGAACTAGGCTATCTTGATCTGCCCCCATAGCATTGCAGTATTGAAAAGGGTTAGTATCTGCAGATATTGAAATTGCATGAATCCATGGACGACCCAATAGTATGTTATTTGTCAAGTCTATGTCCAAGACTTGGCATAGTGTTTCTGTTTGCACAGGCCCTACCTGAATGGGTAGTACCACTGTTCCTTCAAATGACCTTTCTTCATCATCATAGGATTTGATGGTGATATTCTTTTTGGGATCAATAGCTTGCTCGAAGAAGCCCAATGCACAGATAAGCTTTAGGGTACATATATTGAGACAAGCTCCTCCATCTATGAGTACTCTTTTCACCCAACGTTTGTAGACTAGGACTTTGATATGGAGCAGGGTGTTATGTTGATGACTCAAAGAGACATCATCATGTTCAGAAAAGGATATGTTATGTGGCACCGTCATATGGACAACCATGGCTTGGAATAAATTGACATCCAGATCATCTGGAACGGTTGTTTCGACAAGAGCTTGCTCCAAAATACCTTTGTGTTTTGGTGAGAGTTTGAGAAACTCAAGTATTGATATCTGAGCGAGTGTTCTCCATAGTTGGTCTACTAAATTATATTGAGTCTTGGGAAGAGTTGTTGTTGATATGTTCCCCTTCAAGACATATTTATGATCCCTTGTTGTCACATTTATCAACGCATGTTATTGTTTATCTTTGATCTTTATGACATTTATTTGATTGTCATATACTGATATGTGATTGATGGTATTTTCGTATATGTGATTGATACGAGCTCCTTTGTTGTTGTTTGAAGTTGATACTCCTCCCTTGTCGTAATTAGGAGGAAGATTTTTGAAAGCTTCATGACCATCATTGGTTTTATGGCCATCTATCGTTATGTCACCATTATCGATTAGATCTTGAACCAAGTTCTTTAATCTTAGGCAATCATTTGTGTGATGCCCTTTGTTTCTATGATAATCACAATAGTGTGTATCGTTCCACCATGATGGTTTGATTTAAGGTTCAAAATCTCTTGCATTTGGTAATGTAATGAACTTATTTGCCAATAGCTCTTGAAACGCAAATTCAAGGGTTTGTCCCAAAGGTGTGAACTTTCATCGATATGGTGTTGGTTTCAGATTATCGTTATTGTTATTCCCTTGGTTGATATTGCCTTGATTGTTTGTTCCTGCATTGTTGGTTCTTTGTTTATTGTTTTGAGGATTTGTTGGTGAAGTAATGCCAGATAGGTTTAACATTGGTAGTTTTGTTTTAACGTTGTCTACCACACCATCATTAACAATGTTTTTATTCCTTGTCCAAAATTTGGACTTGTTTGAGTTGTTTTTGTTATTTTGGTTGTTGTGGGTGTTATTATTTGACGAACTAACACCTTCCTTGAAGAACTTCAAGGTCTCTTTCTTGATGGAGGATTCCTCTACTTGGATGACATTTTCGATCAACTTTGCAAAAGTAGGAAGACATTGTAGTTTGAGTTGATAACTCATTTCACTATTTAAGTTGTCTATGAAGATCTCCAT